>NC_041401.2:177885717-179108217 GCF_900747795.2 Erpetoichthys calabaricus
GTGTAATAGTCAGCGATGTCACAAAGGACTCCAGGGTAACTTCTAAGCAACTGAAGGCCACTCTCACATTGGCTAATGTTCATGTTCATGAGTCCACCATCAGGAGAACACTGAACAACAATGTTGTGCATGGTAGGGTAGCAAGGAGAAAGCCACTGCTCTTCAAAAAAAGATTGCTGCTCATCTGCAGTTTGCTAAAGATCACATGGACAAACCAAAAGGCTATTGGAAGAATGTTTTGTGGACGGATGAGACCAAAATAGAACTTTTTGGTTTAAATGAAAAGCGTTATGTTTGGAAAAAGGAAAACACTGCATTCCAGCATAAGAACCTTATCCCATCTGTGAAACATGGTGGTGGTAATATCATGGTTTGGGCCTGTTTTGCTGCATCTGGGCCAGGACGGCTTGCCTTCATTGATGGAACAATGAATTCTGAATTATATCGGAGAATTCTAAAGGAAAATGTCAGGATATCTGTCCATGAACTGAATCTCAAGAGAAGGTGGGCATGCAGCAAGACAACGACCCTAAGCACACAAGTCATTCTACCAAAGAATGGTTAAAGAAGAATAAAGTTAATGTTTTGGAATGGCCAAGTCAAAGTCCTGACCTTAATCCAATCGAAATGTTGTGGAAGGACCTGAAGCGAGCAGTTAATGTGAGGAAACCCACCAACATCCCAGAGTTGAAGCTGTTCTGTATGGATGAATGGGCTCTAATTCCTCCAAGCCGATATGCAGGACTGATCAACAGTTACCAGAAACGTTTAGTTACAGTTATTGCTGCAAAAGGGGGGTCACACCAGATACTGAAAGCAAAGGTTCACATACTTTTGTCACTCACAAATATGTAATTTTCGATCATTTCCCTCAATAAATAAATGACCAAGTATAATATTTTTGTCTCATTTGTTTAACTGGTTTCTCTTTATCTACTTTTAGGATTTGAGTGAAAATCGGATGATGTTTTAGGTCATATTTATGCAGAAATATAGAAAATTCTAAAGGGTTCACAAACTTTCAAGCACAACTGTACTCCTGTGATTTCGATACAATTATATCACGGGTGACACTGTGCAGCCATTCCAGGAATTAAATTGTCACACCTCGTAAATAAACATAAAATTGTAACTATAGAATTCATCTATGATTGTCTAAATCTTTTTAGAAAAAAATATAACTGATATTTGACATGAATTTGCTTATTTTGCACATAATGAGCTGCCTATTGAGATTGTGCAGAGCAGTATGAAAGTTCTTCTGGAGAAAGTAGATTTCCTTTATTTTTTAACTCGCATGATCTATGCTTGTGAATTAGCTGGAGTAACTTGATGCATTTTTCAGAAATTTTTCATTATTTGACTTTTGAATGCACTAGGCCATTAAACCTATTTGACCCAAAGGGACCCACTCACTAGGATAGCTGCCTCAAGCATTGAATAATAAGGTATGCTCTACTGTGCAGTTTGTGGGGTTGGGGAAACAGCCAAAAGTAGAATTATGTAACCAAAAAATGGACGTCACATGCTGTACCATCTGCCAACAAGAACAAAGCAGTTTATGGTCACTTTTAGGTCATGGCTCGCTGTACCACATCAGATATCTACATCTCCCATTTATTGGGTGGACACCCACATTACTAAATGCAAACCTTTCTCATTGTTTTGCTTCTAAAATTCCCCCAACTTCTTTATTTCCGAATTCTTACCATTTTCCTTCTGTTAGAGAGATCAGTAAATATTACTAAAAATCTCCTACCGGAGTCTATAATGTGTTTGTTTTTTTATCTTTTCTTTTAAAATTGCCAAATCATGTAGTTGAAGCAGCAGCTGTGCCAATTTTTTAGATTAGGTATTAGGACATTTGGCTATTAGCTACCCAAATGAGCTGGAGGACTGAATGGTGTCTTCATTTGCATAACTTCAGGTAATTTTTCCAAAATAATTAAAATCAAATTTAAAGGTCCTTAAATATATTGTTTAAATCATTGTACTACATAACGTATTCTAAACATACACTGTACTGTTCTCAGAAAAAATACTCCCTGAATTAGCTTCCAAAAGTTGTTCTGAGCTGGTAAAAACCCTATTTCAAAAAGCGATGTCAAGTAATCTTACCTCCTTTTCTGATAAGGGTTATGGTAGTAATATATATAAGGACATGTCACATTACATGTCCTATCTTTTCCAGTGATTCTTTTTTCTTACCTGCCACAGACATCATTTACATAATTTAAGTGAGTGGAAGCAATTGCTAGATACTTCCGTGATCTTAAGTCTTGTAAGTTGACATGCCCAGCGACTCAGTCCAACCAGTCTGAGCTTCGCTCTTAAAAAATCAAACCTGTATGATTTTAGTCTTGAGTCACAGTGGGAAGCTTTTGTGCATGTCAGGGCTGACAACTAGTATGCACTCACCTGGAAGTACAGTGCATATAATGCATTTACCAGGAATAAGGAACATGAGTTTGTTTTTTTTTTAGACATGGCAAACAGAATAGAGAGTCAAGCGACAGGATATTGGCTGTCAGAAAAAGGCTGAGCTGGCAATATTTTAGAAATGTGAAACTGTGTAGGAAAGTTGTTTATACAGTCATCTAATTTGACATATCTGTGATTTCTAGTCGTGTAGTATACTATGCCCATGCCACAATATCTGCAATAGCACTTGACTCATTTGACATCATTTCTGACTAGAAATTGTAAAATGTGATATCACCTTTAGCTGGTCACATTAAAGCTACTGTTAGAAAAGTCTTTGGTGTCTCCTGTGAAATTCCCAAGTGCTTCCAAGCCATCTGAGACATACTATAGCTCCATAATGTCTTGGACCTCATCCTAGTTCTGTTTCCATTTGGACAACACTCAAGGATCAACCCTATGAGTTGGCTAGGCTAGTAGAAACTGATGAGCCCCTACCAAAGTTTTTGTAATGCCCATACATTTCTATGACCACTTGAAATGTTAAAGCCTTTCAGGTGTAATTACCATTTGTACATGTATACATTTCCTTTGTGCTTTTTATCAGTAATATTTGGCCCTGTAGTAAGGTTTTCATAGAGTAAGCTTCTTATTGCAGCCTTCTTGATCAATTAAGTAACTGATTAATTAAAAGGATGTCTCAATGTCTCTGTCGTTCCAAAAGATGGGACAACACAAACATCAGCACTGCTTTTACGAATCCAATACCAAATAACATGTAACAGAGACATATGCATTGCTTGGTGCACTCCAAACGTTAACGTTGAGGGCTATGTTGATTACTTACGTTTCTACCCATCTTAGTTGGGTAGCACAGCCAGCCTTCGAATAACTTTCTAGAGGCAGTCACATGACAGTGTATTTTTGGAAAATCCCTGTTTTAATTGTCATGCATAGTCTTCTCTGTATTGCTTCCTGTGGCTTTTTGGTTGTCATCTTTGCTCTTTGTTTAGGCAGAGTTTATCATTAGACTTGGATTAGAGTTTGAGAGATTGGACGTCAGCAGGCTGTCATTCAGAATCAATTAAAAAGATTATAGATTGCAGTAAATGGAAGATTATTATTTTTAAGGTGCAAAGATTTCATGCAAATTTGTCGGGATTGATCTCCCAGGTAGGGTGTTATGATAGATTGAAGTAATTTTGCGGTCTCGTTCTAGTTCATGCAAGTCATACCTGACAGCTGTGCTCAGTCTATGAAATAAATGTGTTTGGAGTTTCTTTTGTTTTCATTTCTTGTGCAATCAAGAGTCACTCGTTTTCTGAGAGGCTAGTGAAAACATTAGTTTTTAACGACACTGCCACCCAATTGTGGTACAAAATATATCTATATTTAGATGTATTATATGTTAACACATTCCTGAAAAAACCACAGTGTGTATTTTCTTCAATATTTCAAAGTTCAATTTTACAGAAAGTTTGCATTACATTTTAAACAAATTGTTTGACTCTGCTATAACTTTGGCTTTATCGGCCCCTGTACTTTGTCTCTTTTACTGGCTCTTAAAAGAGTGCCAAAATTCTCCAGTGGTAATAGTTTTATATACAAATTATATGTCCCCAAATATGTATGATCTAATTATCGTTACTGAAAACTGAAATTTAAGTTCTTTTGACAGGTTACTTAATTTTAACAACGCATTCTAAACTTGCAAGGTTCATCTAATAGAAGTGACTGGTGGTTGGTCCAGCACAAAGCTGACACCTTTTTCTCACAGGTTTTTTAAACATTTATAATTTGTAGACTTCCCCACTACTGCAACTGGTAATTTTAACTTGAAAAAGCAGATTTACATTAGTTTATTATGCATGATTGCTTTGCTGTTGATTTTGAAAAACAATTTGGAACACTTTATGTAGTAGTCCCTTTCTTTTAATAAGTTATGAGGGTGTGTGTCATAAAGCATACATGCATGGGGTGAAGTCTGGTGGATGTGTTTCGTCAGTAGATATCAATGCTGATAACTATAACTGGTTATGCTTAGTCTTCACCATGTTTTGTTAATCTCTCAGACCGCAGTAATTCCCACAGTTTAGGAAGTTTAGGATTTGTATGCCTTTCAGTAAATGGCAGTCAGTTTTACTACTTGGGAAAGGTGATGAATGTTTTATCTGTTATGATGAAGAGTTTAAATTTAGTAAAAACATAATGCATAGTATATCTAAGGACTGGTCAACCACAGAATAAAAATTTCCCTCTCATCCTCCAATTTCTTTTCTCTTATGGGTATGCTTTATGCATCTGAGGTACAGTACTGTGCAAAAGTTTTAGGCAGGTATGAAAAAATGCTGTAAACAAAGAATGCTTTCAAAAATGGAAGTGTTAATCATTTATTTTCAACAATCAACAAAATGCAGTGAATGAACAAAAGAGAAATCTAAATCAAATCAATATTTGGTGTGACTATCCTTTGCCTTCAAAACAGCATCAATTCTTCTAGGTACACTTGCACACAGTTTTTGAAGGAACTCGGGTGGTAGGTTGTTCCAAACATCTTGGAGAACTAACCACAGATCTTCTGTGGACGTAGGCTTCCTCACAACCTTCTGTCTCTTCATGTAATAATCCCAGACACACTCGATGATGTTGAGATCAGGGCTCTGTGGGGGCCATACCATCACTTCTAGGACTTCTTGTTGTTCTTTACGCTGAAGATAGTTCTTAATGACTTTGGCTGTATGTTTGGGGTCGTTGTCCTGCTGCAGAATAAATTTGGGGCCAATTATACGCCTCCCTGATGGTATTGCATGATGGATAAGTATCTGCCTGTATTTCTCAGCATTGAGAACACCATTAATCCTGACCAAATCTCCAACTCCATTTGCAGAAATGTAGCCCCAAATGTTCAAGGAATCTCCACCATGCTTCACTGTTGCCTGCAGATACTCATTATTGTACCGCTCTCCAGCCCTTCGACGAACAAACTGCCTTCTGCTACAGCCAAATATTTCAAATTTTGACTCATCAGTCCAGAGCACCTGCTGCCATTTTTCTGCACCCCAGTTCCTATGTTTTCGTGCATACTTGAGTCGCTTGGCCTTGTTTCCACGTCGGAGGTATGGCTTTTTTGGCTGCAACTCTTCCATGAAGACCACTTCTGGCCAGACTTTTCTGGACAGTAGATGGGTGTACCTGGGTCCCACTGGTTTCTGCCAGTTCTGAGCTGATGGCACTGCTGGACATCTTCTGATTTCGAAGGGTAATAAGCTTGATGTGTCTTTCATCTGCTGCACTAAGTTTCCTTGGCCGACCACTGCGTCTACGATCCTTAACGTTGCTCGTTTCTTTGTGCTTCTTCAAAAGAGCTTGAACAGCACATCTTGAAACCCCAGTCTGCTTTGAAATCTTTGTCTGGGAGAGACCTTGCTGATGCAGTAGAACTACCTTGTGTCTTGTTGCTGTGCTCAATCTTGCCATGACATGAAACTGTCTTCCACAACCTCACCTTTGGCTGTTCCTCACCCGGTTTTAAGCCTCCTACACAGCTGTTTCTGTTTCAGTTAATGACTGTGTTTCAACCTACGTGTGATATTGATGATCATTAGCACCTGTTTGGTATAATTGGTTGATCATTTACCGGACTATAATCCTACAAAATCCCTGACTTTGTGCAAGTGTACCTGTAAGAACTGATGCTTGTTTGAAGGCAAAAGGTAGTAACACCAAATATTGATTTGATTTAGATTTTTCTTTTGTTCACTCACTTTGCATTTTGTAAATTGATAACAATAAACAATCATTATTTATATTTATGAAAGCATTCTTTGTTTACAGCATTTTTTCACACCTGCCTAAAACTTTTGCACAGTACTATATAATGTTTACATCCATTAGTATTTTGGTGTATTTAATGCAGCTTTTTTATACTTTAAAGATTCAAGCCCACACGTTGCTATGTGTTTAAGTGTTTATATGTGTTTATATACTAAGTGTTGCTGTACATTACCTAAGAACCAAGAAGAATTCCATAAGTAAATTAGTTCAAGTCTTCTCGATTACAGTACAATGTCTTGTATGTATTCTGATCTTAAAATACGCACTTCTAAAAAAAATATTTGTAGATGGTGCTAATAATAAGAACATTATCAATGACAGGCTTTTATATAACAAAGACTAATCAGCATTTGAACTGGCCAAATACAGTTTGTTCTTAAATCAACTAGCTTGTTTGTTTTTTATTTTCTGTTAATAGAAAGTTCCAGAGGAGTTCTAATAAACAGAAATTAAATTACCCAGGCTTTTTTTATTTACAGTCATGCTTGAAAATGTGTCAAATCGCTGCATATTTTTTAATATAAGACTTTAGCTTTTCCTAATTCAATTAAAATACAATTATTCACCAACTTGAGTATTTTGAAATATCCATGCAGCAAAATAACACACACAGTATACTAAAATTGTGCACATACCAGAAAGCTTAATTCTATGACATGGATCAAGGTTAACTATGTTAGTGACAAATTGTGTTAATCAATTAATAAATGAAATTGAAGATCTGAAATAGTGCATCAAGGAGGAGTAAACATAACTGCAAGAAAGCAGGTTACTGTTATTGCATCTAGAATTGTGCCTGAATTAAAACTGAGGTAAAAAGTGTCAGATGCTGATAAATCTGGACAAGATTATAAAGCGATTTTAAAACGTTTTAAGACTTAAAATGTAAATCTGCTATTAGGCAAATGGTATATAAGTGGACATCATTTAAAACAATGGCTATCCTGCCAAGAAGTAGGCAACCAGCAAACATTTTCCTCAGGGGCCACAAGGAAAATAGTAAGAACTAAAAATGCAATCCTGAAATAATGTCCAGAGGTCTTCAAGGCTACATTGTCTGCCTCTCGTGTAGTGATGCATATATCTGCAGTAAGAATGCTTAACAGAGATGCTAGCTAAGAAAAGATTACCAGGGATGGGGGTAGGAAAATAAAGCTGTCCATCTAAAGCTTGTCAGAGACCACCAGAACAAAATTGAATGATTTTGAAAGTCTGTACTGTCGGTTCAAAATTGGATTATTTAGGCACAAGAAGATGCTTTGTAAAGACCTAGCATGGTCTGCCACCAACAAAACCGTATCACTAATTTTTAAGTTTGGTGGTGAGAATGTCTTTTATATATATATATCTGTTTTTCTTATTCTGGACTTGCTCAACTTGACATCATTGAGGGAATCTTGAATTCTGAGAAATATAAAGGAGTTGTTAAGAAGATCAGACCATCAATTTGAATACCCAAGTTCAACATGAAATGGATGTTTCAATAAGACAACAACCCTAAACATTCAAGTAGTATTGAGCAGTATACCTTGTAAAAGTGGACAAGACAAAGAGTTGGTGACACTGCAATCCCATATATTACGAAGGGAAATATTTTACTGAGAAGCTTTAAAAGAATTTCCATAAGGACGCTTGTCTTAAGTTTATACTGACTAAGATGGCGACACTCCCTGTTAAGTACAGGTCAAGCAAGAAGAGGTGGGTCCAGGGGTACGGACACCAGAGGTGATGGGTTTGTTAATCGTGCAGTCTGTAAAGGGAGGTGTTAATATACACTGCCATCTTGTGGATTGGCATTGAATTACTGCTTATGTATTGAGATAGTATTGAAAAGCCAAATTCTTATTTTGGTACCGTAACAGCGTTATGTTAATTTCAATACCTGAGGTACATTTTTGCATAAAAGCATGAGCATGATTGGAAGTCCAAGGGGGAGTTCACATTTAGAGAAATGTATTATTTAAACACTATATAACGGGATACACCTGTTATTGACATGTTCCTATACTTTTGCTTACCTAACAACCTGAGTGGTCTTCTGCAAAAGATTCTATCTTCTACATTGTTTAACATATCTAGATGTTAAGAGTTCAGAATTTCAGCTTTCATTTCCTAGTATTGTGTCCTATTTATCTTTTGTCTTGAGTGAATAGCAAAAACAAATTAATTGGCCTTGCTGGTCCAGGATTTTCAGAGGGGTCTGTATGTAGTCTTCCTTTTACTTTTCTGAAACAAAACTCCCTTCTTTCATCTGCTTTTGAAAATCTGGTATCACATAGCAGATGTTTTGGAGATAGCTACTCCCTGGCATACTTAGTTCCCAGTTTTCCAAAGAAAAGCTCTCCAGATTTTTTAGTTTTCTAGTTGTGTTGATAAAGAAGTAGTAACCAATTGATTGTTTTTGCCTCCAGTTTAGGTCAGTTCTTAGGGCATGTGAAGGGGATTTATCATTCCCTCTCCCCATTTGCGCTTTCAGTGCCCCCTCACCCTTTCTTTCTTAATTTAAATCTTACCTATAAACATAGTCTCTTCACTTTATTCTAGGCTATGCAAAGCCTATTTTAGACTCATTCCTTTAAATTCAGTATGACAATGAACCTTTCTACCCAATATCACTTCCTCTTAGAACGGCATTTTTAAAAATGTAATATACCAAGTATAAAATTGTGCATCGATTGTACAGTAATCCCTCGCTATATCGCGCTTCGCCTTTCACGGCTTCACTCCATCGCGGATTTTATATGTAAGCATATTTAAATATATATCGGGGATTTTTTGCTGGTTCGCGGATTTCTGCGGACAATGGGTCTTTTAATTTCTGGTACATGCTTCCTCAGTTGGTTTGCCCAGTTGATTTCATACAAGGGACGCTATTGGCAGATGGCTGAGAAGCTACCCAACTTACTTTTCTCTCTCTCTTGCGCTGACTTTCTCTGATCCTGACGTAGGGGGATTGAGCAGGGGGACTGTTTGCACACCTAGACAATACGGACGCTCGTCTAAAAATGCTGAAAGATTATCTTACCTTCTGTGCACCTGCTTCCTGAAGCGACATGCTGCACGGTGCTTCGCATACTTAAAAGCTCGAAGGGCACGTATTGATTTTTGATATAAAAACAAACTCTGTCTCTCTATCTCTCTCTCTCTTTCTCTGCTCCTGACGGAGGGGGTGTGAGCTGCCGCCTTCAACAGCTTTGTGCCGCGGTGCTTTGCATACTTAAAAGCCAAACAGCCCTATTGATTTGTTTGCTTTTCTCTATCTCTCTGACAGTCACTGCTCCTGACGCGCACTCCTTTGAAGAGGAAGATATGTTTGCATTCTTTTAATTGTGAGATGGAACTGTCATCTCTGTCTTGTCATGGAACACAGTTTAAACTTTTGAAAAAGAGACAAATGTTTGTTTGCAGTGTTTGAATAACGTTCCTGTCTCTCTACAACCTCCTGTGTTCCTGCGCAAATCTGTGACCCAAGCATGACAATCTAAAAATAACCATATAAACATATGGTTTCTACTTTGCGGATTTTCTTATTTCGCGGGTGGCTCTGGAACGCAACCCCCGCGATGGAGGAGGGATTACTGTACATCACTCCATGCATTTTACTATGGGGTTTACAGGCAACCTGTCTAAATATTTCCAGTTCTATAATATTATAAATGCCTAGGATGAAATTGTGGAATGTTCATAGATAGTACTTGCTGTACAGCTTTTGAAGAGTGGTGAAGTGTCACTCCTGTCAGCCAAGCTGACTGTGAAAATGTCTGAACCCATGATCTGTGTAAATGAAATGCTGTATGCAGGCTGAATTTCTCTCTCTCTCTCTCTCTGTTCCTTTTTTTTCCAAAAATCTCCTCTGTTTGCATTCACTGAAGCTCAAATGCCCTTGTATAGGTTGGTCACATAGTTTAAACCCATATGAGAGCATGGCAAAAATACTGTTTGGGTAGTTTTTTGAGGAGCTGCGGATGTACTTGCTTCAGAATGCATGTCATGATAGTTTCTAGTTATCCATGCAAAACACAGCTTGTAATACTCTTTCAGGAAATAAAGGTTTGTCAGTGTTTGGTAGTAGGCAAAGTAGGTAACTGAAAAATGAAACAATTAGAATTTGCTGTATGGAGTCTTGGGTCAATTAATAATTTATTTTTACCATATGAAAAGAAAAATCTCCTTTTCCTTAGTTTGTTTCGGGATGACATTTTTAGTTTCCTGTCCCCACCTGGGATCACTCAAGTGTTCAGGAAGTCTTTTGCAATCTGTCGACAGTGCCATTGACGGTACACATTTTCGTTAATTTTGACTAAGGTTCACCTTTAACCCCCAAATGCAGGTGGGCATTTAAATAGTTGTTTTAAAGTAGGGTGGGGAGAAGGGCAAAGATCCGGCTTCAACATTCCTAATGAGCTGGTATTTGTGAAAACAGTATGTCTCTGAAGGGAGAAATTTCTCATGAAGAAGAAACCTGAGAATATTACCTCCCCCCACCACCCTCTAGTCTCTGCAATATGTGATGATGTACAAATGGAGCTTTTCGCACTAGCATGTCTCAACAGCGAGCAGTTATTGTGAGTTCTTCATTTGCATGTTCACCTTTCTCGATTCTGAGGCTGAATCTACAGTAACTGAACAAAATACATTTGTTTTTCTTTCCATTTGAACAGACAATGTGAGTTGTGAAATTAATTGACCTGTCCTACATGATCTTATCGTTCAGCACTAACTTCAAACATTCTGTCTATAGTTAAATTCCTCCTTTATTTTTAGTGGGCTCCAAGCCAAAATCAATGGAAGACGGGGATTGATTATCTTATTATCTCGAACCTGCAGGTGGAGCATTCTAGTAGAGCATTGCTATAGGGGTACTGAGTTTTCTTTAGGTAAAATATGAAACGTGTGTACGCACTTGGTGAACCTGCGGTGGAGTTTTATAATGTATAATGACAGATTAATAGAACAATTAAAAATAATTGAATTGGTAAGAACTGGTTATTACTGTAGGAGGTGATGATGCTAAAAAGGATGGAGGATGAGAACGGAGAAATTGAGCCTAAACCTTTTGTTTTCCAAGAAATGTAAATTTTTTTGATTAGTAAGAATTTACGTTTTTGTCGTGTTGTTTCTTATTGACCTGTGTCTTTAGTTTCCAAGAGTCATTATTTTCATTGGATGAATAGTTGTTGACAGAATAATTGTGAGGTTGTGGGTAGGAACTTGGAGACAAGAAAACCATCTTGAACACTTTACAGTTTTATATTTTTGAAAGTTACTGTTTTTTTTTTTAGTAATACTGGAGAGATGGATTGAATAAATGTTGATCCATTAAAGAATATACTTTTTCAAAGTATTAATTTACTGGGATTCTGCCATAATTCTATTTATATTAGTGACTATATTTTCTGCTAAGGTTTCAAAATATTTCTGGATTGTGGATTGAAATTGAAATGACACCAGTTGTGTGTCTGTAGGTTTCTGGTATTGTCTGTTTTTATATCATCTTGGAAAGATCATTTCTGGGGCAGAAAATGAGAGAATGGAATGGAATCTGAGAAATAAAAATAGTTTTAGAGTAATCACAAGTGTTATCATTACAGAAGAATTTGTCTGCTTTGGTGTGACAAATATCTGACGATAACTTTAAAAAAAAAAAAAAAAAAAAAAAGTTTCTTTTATTTAACTGTTAAGCGTGAAATTCCAGAGTTGAGACGGACTCTTTAGATATGTGCAGAATCACTGTCCTTTAAGATTGTTGTCAACAACTACTAACGTATTTAAGCTTTCTGTGTGGTATGTGAAGGGCTATAAGAGAAAGCTCCACACTATCACCTATTTTTTCATTTTTCAATTAAGACTGTGAGAACATGCTGACTTTGGACATTCGTACTACAGGAGTAATTCCTGATGATCATTTCCCATTAACAAATCAGGGTGTGGCCAGAGGGAGCTGTTTCAGCTGTGCAGAACTGTTTTGATCACATGGACTAGGCCATATTTAAAGCAGTTGCCACCTGTGGCCATCGGATCAATTTAGAGGAGTATGCATCATCGGTCACTGGCTACATCTGTCTCAAAGACTGTCAGAACACATGCAAATTGGAAACCGTGGGTGACACTGGAGGGTCATGCATTGTTAAAAATCCATAATGCTGCCTTTAGATCAGGTGACAAGGCATCCCTCAGGACAGCAAGGGCAAAGCTATCTTAGGGCTAACATAAGATACGAGAGACACACAACATATGTGGCAGAGAATCTAAGAATTCTTCATTGGTGTCTCCTCACTTCAAGAAGTTCTAAATAACTTCTGTGCATGGTTTAATGTCTTGAACAACATCCCACATTAGGAGGACCAGGAGCTGTATTTGTCCACGTGAGAACATTATTTAATTTAAATCCTTGCAAGGCTGCTGGCTGAGTGCTTAGGGAATCTTCAACGTTTCTCTGAGGCAGGCAGTTGTCTGCAAGTGCTTCAAAACCACCACTATCATACCTGTGCTGAAGAAGTCCTCTGTCTCTTCCTTTAATGACTATCTCTCTATAGCACTCACACCTGTCATTATGAAGCACTTTGAGAGGCTTGTCTTGGGCCTCTTGAAAGAGAGACTTCCCATATCACATGACCCTCTCCAGTTTGCATATCATCCGAACCATTCCACTGAAGATGCCATATCATGTGCTCTTCATCTGTATAAACATGACACTTAGGCTAGAATGCTTTTCATTGATTTCAGTTCAGCTTTCAACACCATCATCCCTCATGGGCAAGTTGATTGTGCTAGGCTACAGCTCTTCTCTATGCAAATGAATCCTGGACCTCCTGATAGAGATCCCAGACAATCAGTGTCGGAAACACCATCTCCAGTATCATCACACTGACAACTGGTGCACCCTAGAACTGTGTATTCAGCCACTTCTGTTCATTCTGCTGACTCAAACATTGTATGGCTGCATATATCTCTAACAACAACATTGAGTTTGGATGACACAATGGTGGTGAGTCTCAAGATCAATGGAGATCACTCTGCGTACAGAATGGAAATGAAACGATTTACGTAATGCAGCAAGTGCTGCAATCTCTTTTAATTTTGACAAGAAGAAAGAGATGGTTGTTGACTTCAGGAAGGGCCATGCTGGCCATACCCCACTGCACATTGAGGACTCTGTGCTGAAACTGGTTAAGAGCACCAAATTCCTTGGTGTGCACCTGGCACCTGACCATACTTGGTCAGTTAACACCACCTCCATAGCCAAGGAGGTGCAGTAGAGTATCCACTTCTTTGGCAACTGAAGAAGGCAATTCTGCCTCCCTGCATTCTCACCATACTCAACAGGGATACAGTTGAGAGTGTTCTGACCAGCAGCATCACTGTCTGGTTTGGGAACTACAGCGTCTCTGACCGTAAGGACCTGCAACGGATATTGCACTCGCCAGAAATGATCAATGCAGCATCTCTGCCCTCCTTTATGAATTGTTCCATCCACAGAACCTGTAGCATTCTGAAGGACCGCTTCCACCCCTCCCACAGTCTTTGTCCCACTTCCATCTGGCGGAAGGTACTGTAGCATCCAAATCAATTCTAACAGGTTCTGCAACAGCTTCTATTCTTTGGCTGTCAGGGCTGTGAACTCTGTGCTGCCCTCCTACCCTCAGATCTGCTCCTAGTATTTTATATTTATATGCAGTACATACGATACACTTGTTACTACTGTTGTTTTATTATTTATTGATTTACTAGTTGATTACCCAGTGGCTTCGCTCACTGAGTGCAAGGGGAAAAAATAAAATGTAGTCTATAAGTTATTAAACAGTAAAACATTAACATTTAAGAAGTAAAGATATATTGAGCACAACTGGAGGGGTTTGGGGTAAACTACATTTTAAAGGCACTATATCACAACAGGTAAGTAGTACTAACAGCAGTTAAAATGTATTTGGATTATCTGTCGGTAGTAGATCCCTTGTGAAAGGCGCTACACGACTGCTGTGGTATAGAAATTACATTTTCTATGTGATCGTCCAAATTTCTGCCTGACAACCTTGCACTATGTGCCTGTGATTTACTTCTTAAAATAATTCATCACAAAAGGAACCTTGAATGTTGCGGGGTTTTAGTGACCCAAACTCACCTTAAGGGACACTTAGTAGTCGTGCAGGGCAATTTACAAACAGAGTCCTGCTTCGATGGCGCCAATTACACTCATTCGCATAGATTTCCACTCTCCCAGGAGACGATTGGGCACTTGAAGTGTCACAAACAGTGTGAGAAGAGATTACGCTGCCCGAAACTGAGAAGCTCTCGACCCCGCGGAACACCCCGACATTCCGTGCCTCCCATCGTCCACTTTGTTCTCACGCACATTGTTTACAGCTCGCCGCAGTTAAAAAGTAGAAAGACGCAAAGCTGTTTTCCTCATCTCTTCTACTATCAAGTACTGCCAACTAAAAAAAAGTTACAATGTGACAGTTTCCGCGACAGTCATGTGGACGAATAAATAAAACTTCTCTGTCAGAACGGACGGCTCAGCGCTGTAGTCCAGACAGGAGGGCTGGGAGAGGACAACGCGGGGTGCACTTATACGTAATTTCCATATCACGTGGTCATACGTAGTCTCCGTTTCAAACGTGAAACAAATTTTATATATATATAATATTCATTCATATCTCTCACCAATGTTTGTTTATTTATCTATTTATAGTAAAATTCTCTATACCTATTTTGTATTTGCACTGTGTTTGTTGTCCAGGAAATGTTATTTCGTGCCACTGTGTGCTGCATCACTTGTTTGGTTGGTATGACAATAAAACCATTTGTCCTAACTTGACTTGTTAATACTGTATATGCAACCTTGTGGTATAGGAAGAGGTCCATATGATGTTCAATGACATAAGTTGCCACTCTTTTTTTCTATTTTGTAAACGCATGCAGTTAAGAAGATGTTAAAACTTAAGGTTGCCTTGCATCCTTCTAGAAGTGAGTGGTGTATTTTCTTTACCCTTCATCTTAAATGAACACTTCATAACCACTCTTTTCCAATGGTTTGGATCCTTCCGAAGTTCTTTTGCACATGTATATCACTTTAACATGGTTGGTAACTATTTTCTGGCCTAGGTAATAAAACAGACTGTAAATGAACAGCCCAGGTCATATCCAGATAGATATTTAATTTCACACCGCATTTTATAAAAGCAAGCTTATTACCATATACACCATGGTATCGTATGAAAGGTGCATCAAGTATGAGGCTTTTGCCATTTAGAATCCTTTAAGCGAAGTATGAGTTTGTTTTATATACTTGACATTTTCAAAGTTTGAGTAGTATTTAGTCCCCTTGGCCTCACTAGACTGTGATCTTCGCCGTCCACCAGAGAGGTCCACAGCTCAGCATAATGCAGTCAGGATGAGATTCAGTATCTCTGAGTTAATGGAACTGTCCCAGAAAAAAATGCCTTGTTCTCTGCAAAGAGTAAGCAGCTCTCTCAAGTGAACAAGTTCAAGTACATCAGGGTGTCCGCAAGGTGAGGTTACAGGTGATTGGAAAACAAGTCAGTGTACAGAGGCAGCTTTGAAGATGCTGTACCAGGCTATAGTCTTGAAGTGACAGCTAAATCCTTGTTTGAAGCTTGTGATTAATGAGATCAGGACAAGGGACTGAAAGGAGATTCCCGTGCAGGGCTCACTGTCAATGGACAGAATGAGTAACTTAGCAGTACTGAAGAATTTCAGTGTAGAACCTCTCCTCTTCCAGAGCTTTCCCTCTGAGTGTCTCTCTCAAGTAAAATATCACAGTAATGTAGGACGTTTAATGCTGAAATAGAAAAATCATCCTAAACTGTTGATGCAGTACATCCCATATGCAGTTTTCCCATGTGCAGTACTTGCATTAACATTGTGCAGCTGAGTGGATATGTCACTGCTTTTTTAATGGCTTCTTATTGGAAAACTCTTGGGGATTAACCACTGCTGAATTTTAAAAGCCTCTGCCGCATTCGATTTGCAGCCTAACACAGCTGAGAGATTTTCTTCTCTGTTTGCTAATGGCCACTTCAAGTCTTCACCTCTTTAATGTGGCAGCTGTTTGCTGAAAGTGGCTGTGAAAACTCTACTACTGCTGGCCTCTCTTATTTAAATACTATTCATCTATTTTTCAGTCTCGAGCTACCTTATTACAAGCCTTCTACATGTGTTTTTTCTGTGTTTGCCTCTGTGTGTCAATTAAAATGTACACGTGAAGTTTATATGTTCCACATAGAAAAAGGTATACATTTTATAAATTCCTATACAGTATAGGTGTCTTTTAATTAACTCTGATTTAGAAGTCTGTTGATCAGTCTTTTTACATTAGCTGCAGCATTGGTTAAACAATTTGTAATATCCTGGCTTTCCTGAACTTTTATAACTAGTTTGTAATTTTTTTTTTTTTATTATTTATTTTTTTTTTTTTAGCATTTACACTGTTTTTTAAAATTATACTTAATTTCATTTGTATGAAGTTGTTGGCGCAAAGCAAACAGTATTAATGTTAAATTTGGTCCATAAATTCATTTTTTACTGCTAAGGGTTATGCTGAAGAAAATCCTAATCACACAAGAAATATGGGTTAAGGTACATTTATCTAGCCTTTCCAGGCAGACACCACTAATAATTAAGTTGTTGAGGGTTTGAAAAATGCGCAGTGGAATTTGCTAAGAAAAACAAAAAATATGGATGTCTAATCAAATGTGGAAGATTTGCAATATGATTAAAGGTTTTCCGATTATAGTAATGTAGAACACAAGAAATCAAAGTATAAGTTCATACTGACAATTCGCATGATCAGGATCCTACTGCTTTTGAAATATTAATGCCATTCTTGTATTTGTGAATTTATAGTTGTCCTCTTGATTATGTCACAACAGTTATCATGAAGCTTGGAAATGCAAAGTGCCAGTATTCATGTCTATTCTTTTAAGTTTGTCAAAAAAATTCAAGTTATTACTGCAGTTTGATTTACATGCAGTGATTTGTAACAAACATAAAATGCTATAATCATTTGACCTGTTGTCCTTTTTTTTAATACTGTGCTACCTTTTATAGAATAGATACATGTAAATTATGTTGATTAGATAATTGGAATTTTATTCAAGGTCTGTTATTGTATTTGGCATTCCTGTCCAGTGCTGAAGCTTCTGGTATGGCCCAAAACAAGCATTTTTTTGGGGTTAGCAGGTTCATCAAATTAATAAATTTAAAATATGAATGACTAACAGATTGCATACCTTCACTGACCTGCTTGCTTTTTATAGGAGATTGTTTATCATGAGAGTTTTACAAATAAACTGCGTGATGTATGTCTTTTTCAGCTTTTCCCACTATGTCTTTGTACATGTCTTTTTACTTTAAGCCACGCACTTTTTTTTTTTTTTTTTTAAAGAGAAAGCTTTTTAGTAGGGTCTGTCGTCATCTATATATATAAAAATGGAATGGGTGGGTCGTCGGGTGGGCCTTTTTTTCATTCCGTCGTTTTTTCGACGTTTTGAAAATGTAGAATGATTATTTGATTTTTTTGTTTTTATTTGATCGTGTCTATGTAGCCGCCGTCGTAATAAAGTATCGCTAAAATCGTCATTTATCGTAATTTATTTTTGACGTATAACGTCGCCGTCATCGAGGTCAGTGATACCAGTGCAAAAAATCTGCTTACGGTTGAAAGACACGCCCTACTCACTGGACAGTTAAAAACACCAATCAAACTAATGATGACATCAAGTATTACCCAATCAAAAGTAGGAAAGGAGGCATCTTCATAAAATGCGTGTGGGATGATTTGCATGAGACGCTGCTTTAAAAAAAAAAATGATAAAAAAAATACGGGATAAATCCCGTCCAGTATTGATTCAAAACGGGACGCGCAATTTCATTCTCAAACGCGGCACGATTCCGTATTTTAAAGGACGGGTGGCAACCCTACAGTGCCAGGTAACCACCCATACAATCAGATTGTGATTCAGACTAGGAATGCAATGAATGTAATTACCCCGATCTACATACAAGGCGAAAGTCTTGCAACATTCAAAGATGATGGTTTGGGATAAGTACACCATACAACATAAAAGAGCTTATGAAGCCTTGAACCGAAAAAAGCAACATCTCAGAGATCGTAAAAAAAAAAATAGGAGCTAATGTCGTTTTACTCGCTGTAGATTTTAGTCAAACATTACCAGTTATTTCACGAGGGAGACCAGCACATCAACTCAACGCGTGTTTAAAATCCATGCTTCTCCCACGCTCGGTTATATGTCGCGTGTTCTCGGGTAGGTGCACCAAAAAATTTATACATTTAAGCATGTAATGGGCAAACAAAAAATGAGGTATACCCGAAGGCACAGCAGTAGTACTTAATGTAACTTTACTTCTTAAATGTTAATGTTTTACTGTTTAATAATTTATACGCTTCTTATATGTTGTTCAAATTCTTTTATCAAAATACCACTGACAGCGCAATGCACGATAACATCGAGTGAATACACCATACGCATCCGCCCACGGCTGCCCTGCTGTGCGCAGATAGGACTTGATTGTACAATAAAATAAAATAAAGATAAAAAGACTAAAACAATCATCACCCATAAAGCGGATAGTAGACGTGATGTACTATATGTGTACCACATTTCAAGTGTATAGGTGCAACGGTTTGCGAGCTACAGGTCATTTAAAATCCTGGACAGAAACACAAATTGCCACGGTAGCAAATTACAGAAGAAGATTTTACTGTTTAATAATTTATATTTATATGAAACGAGCTGTATATACCCGGCGTTGCCCGGGGCAGAAGTAACGTAATCGGTCAAACACTTACATATATACCAAAGTAAACCTAATCGGTCAAACAGTTACATATATAAAAAAACCGAACCTAATCGGACAAACAGCTAATCTATATACATAAGCAAACCTAATTGGTCAAACAGTTACATAAATACAAAAGCAAACCTAATCGATGAAACAGCTTCATATATACAGAAGCGAACCTAATTGGTCAAACAGTTATGCATGTGCAGAATAATTTTAGAAAGATTATGCGTGTTAACAATCATTAAAAAGAAAAGATTGAGGAACTCTTCTTCTATATGTGATGAAGCTGGATGAAGCTGACTTGACGAAGACGTAGGTGGCATAGATTGGTTTTTCTAAAACAGAAGAAAAAAATGAGTATCTATTATTATTTTAAATTAGAATGAAAATGAGAACCTTGATTAGAGATAGATTATCCGTATTAAAATATGTGCATGAATAAACTTTTGCTAACTCTCTAGCAAAAGTTTATTCATACAAATTGGCATGGGATGGCTTTGTGAAAAAGTAAAAATTAGATAAAAATAAATTGAGAATGCGTACTTCGATTTGACTGAGATTATCTGTAATGATGAAAAAAAAGTTTAGTATGTTTTTTTTTTCCATACGGGAAGGATGTAAAACCTTACATAGGCACCCTTCAGCCCGTACTGAAGGGTAGTGTCAGATTCTTACTGACTAAAAAACACCCTTTTTATTCCACAGCTACCCCAAAAACCACTATTAGGCATTACTTTGGGGTGGCAGTAGTTTAGTTATGAAACAGCTGGGTCCTGAAAAAAATCTGTCTTATTAGTGGCTTCATCACATATAGAAGAACAGTTCCTCAATCTTTTCTTTTTAATGATTGTTAACACGCATAATGTTTGTAAAATCATTCTGCACATGCATAACTGTTTCACCAATTAGGTTCGCTTCTGTATATATGAAGCTGTTTCATCGATTAGGTTTGCTTTTGTATTTATGTAACTGTTTGACCAATTAGGTTTGCTTATGTATATAGATTAGCTGTTTGTCCGATTAGGTTCGCTTCTGTATATATGAAGCTGTTTGTCCGATTAGGTTCGGTTTTTTTATATATGTAACTGTTTGACCGATTAGGTTTACTTTGGTATATATGTAAGTGTTTGACCAATTACGTTACTTCTGCCCCAGGCAACGCTGGGTATATACAGCTCGTTTGGTATATAGCTGAAAGTGGAATGCTGGGTGGTTCAGGGTGGGAGGTGAGATCACAGGTGGTTCTAATTTTCACAACTTATGCAAGTTGTATCTGCACAGATGAAAACTGAATGTTAATGTATATATATTTGTATTTTTCTAAAGTCATTGTAAACATTTACATGACTGTGAATGTTTAAGTAAAACTTTTTTTTTGTTTTGTTATTTAATGTTATAAGGTAGGTTTCCAAAACTTTCCAATGCTGTATTGATTTAAAGAAATTTGTTTGTGGCATTTAATGCTTAAGATGTTCCAAAGTATGCTATGCTAGATTAGTAAAGAAAGATACTTGAAATTTGTATGCATACTTGCATCATATTTTTGATTATGCTTGGCTGTGTTAAGTAATGTATGCCTTTTTATTTGTGAGCCTGTATATACTGTATGTGTATGTATTTTAATATACTGTATATATAGTATGAATTATACTCTAATGTGGCCAGGAACAGACTCATAGGCAAGCAAGAAAAAAGAAATGCCTCTAATTAGCCTTGCTTTACAGAGTATTGTTTTGTAGCTTGGGATTCTGATTCCATATCCTCCTTCCTCGTGGGTCAGCATCTGGTAGAGTTCTTGGATGTGCGTGGAGGTAGGTGCTGTCTTTCGGTGGCCCTTCGATGCTACTGGCAAAAGAGATGATACTGTTGGTGACAGTGCCCACTCTCATCCCGTTGTGGAACTGCTTACCTAACCAGAGTCAGCAGGGTAGGCTCCAGGCGCACATGTGTGACAATATCTACGTTATATTATTTAATTACTAACTTCAGTTTGTTTATCATAGGGATTCCTGTGATTTAATGCATTGGTATTTATTAGTTAAGGATTCTGGTATTTATATAGTATGCTTACTCTGTCTGTTTTATTTGTTTAGGATTCTGGATTTTAGTCACCTGGTTAAACAGTAAAGAATTAAGTAAAAATAAGATAACTTTGTTTCTGCTAACATTTTAGCATTTAACACTTGTGTGTGCTCTTACTTAGGCAGCTATTTTGTCTCCCTCTTAAGTGTTGTATTTAAAAGTTTTAAGCATTAGAGTTCACAAACTGCTCCATTGCTTTTTCTGTAAAAATTAAAAATACAAAAAGCAATTAAAAAATGTCCAGTGTTACAGATTAATAGGAGAAACATTCTTTCAACATTAAGACTTGTTTTCAACATAATCTTTCACACAAAGTTATGGCCCTTCAGGAACCCAGCTTAAAATCCCTGGGTTTTGTACAGTTTATGTAACTGGAGGTTTTGAACCTTTTTAAAGTATTTTACAGGTTTAAATCAAACTGACCAATATATCTAATTTGTTGGAGCACTTTTTTGTTTTTAAAGCAGAACAAGTAATGGGAAAGGCGCTATATAAATAAAATATTAATATTATTATTATTATTAAGAAGTGGTTATTTTGGATTATGTTTGTAGTTCTATCCTGAAACAACAAACAAATGAAAATCAATTTATCACCTACATATTAACAGCAGTAGGTCATGTTACAATATATTTCAATTAGTCCTATTCTCTTACAAGACGTCTTTTCTCTAAATAGAAGTCCTCCAGGTCTTTTACCTCCCAAGTGTTGTGTGTGTCAGACTTCCTTGGGATCATATTAAAGACATTGCTTTTCAGTGATAAATGAACTCCTCTTTACAGTAGGTATAAATAATTCTTGATCTTATTTTTTTTTTTGGCTTGTCAAAGTATATTTCTGAATGTTCTAAACTGTAAGCATTCAGTTGAAAATACCTTGTTGGTTGTCTCTTCTCACTATTCTCACTAGGCGTTTTAATTCCGATGAAAAAGAATGGCCAGAAAGTGTGTCCTCAAAAATAATTGAACATTTTTAACATTAAAGTTAAAAGGCAATGGCACAGCAATAAACTACATATTACATTCTTAACTATTGCTTAGAATTTCTGTGGCTGAATTTATCTCTTTATTACAAAGAAAAAATACAATTGCTAGTTACAAGCCTTCTGTAATAAATTATTCCACCTGTATAGTGTCAAATAACTGTAAGATACCAAATTTATTAAGGGGCGTACAGTATGTCAATGTAAGATCTACAGGGTGGTCCAGATCTAATTATGCAATTATTGCATTGCATTAAAAGTTGCATAGTTGGATCTGGACCACCCTATAGACATAATGTAATAGTGTAGAATATGTATAGACTAGACAAAGAGCCCGTTTCGACAACGTAAGATGAAACGGGCACGAGTTTGTGTCAGCAGTGTATGAAGAACAAATGATAAGTAATGAAGAAGTTGTTTTGTAATTATTGTAGTCCGCTTTACTCATTACTGTACAGGCTTGTACTGTTAGTTTATGAATTTTCCAGGCCTATAGTATAATATTGAATGATGAATGATCCAGTACAATATGGAATAGTAATAAGTATAAGCACCACAAACCTGATATAGGTGTATTGAATGAATGCGTAATTGAATCAGAATGTGTAATTAGGCCTCGAGCTGTAGTCGAAATCACCTTTCAGGCATCTAGAGCCTTAATCGAAGTCGCCTTTCTCTTTGAATTTTTGCGGCCGTAAATTCCGCCGCCTGCTGCGATGTTGGGGTTGGATGTCTGTCTCATAAGGTTTTTCGGGCAACTGCGCATTTGGCTTCGGACGTGCGCAGAAGACGACTACGCATTCGGCTTCGGACGGACGTGAGTGAGGAGGCAGGCGAATTATGTATTAAGATATGCAATATAGCCAAAAGATGCATATTTCACTAGCCATGCACACCAAAGCCTGCACATTTTTTTTTTTCTCTTCTCCAACGTGCAACAGTACTGAATTCTGGAATGATTTTCTTTTTAAATCTAGCAGTTGTAAGTGCTTTTGTTTTATTCTTTGAAGGCTTGGCCCAGTAGGTGTTTTAGTAAACATGCCATTCAGGTTTTATCTCCCCATTTTTTTGGATGCAGAGTTAATAGAATACATCATTAAGGTGACAGGAATGTCTTTAGATTTTTTTTTTGTGACATGTTTCAATTACTGGTTTAGAATCTGTCACAAAAAGCTGCATAGGGATTTACTGTTATATTTTTTTAATTAAATCAAATTTCTTGTAGCAGCTGTATAGGAAACAAAGCCACAGTGAATCATTTTGATATTGTTAAAAGTATATGCCCGACTCCCAGATGATTCAGCCATCTGTGACATTATCAGCACTTGTGATTCTTTCTCATTTTTCTGTTTTTCTCTAAAATGCACACAGTATATCAAAGCAAAGATGGTTTTAAATTATGCAAACAGAATTTTGGTGCCTGACATTTTTTGTGTTGGGAGTATGTTGAAACACAATCAGGTGGGCCAGTGGCTGAGGTTTCAACGCCTTACGTGTATGTGGGATTTTGCCGAAAGGCAGCCACCTCCATTCATGAAGATATATGGGCTGTTGGAGAGAATAAACCCTGTTTTAACATGCGACACCTGAATCAAACAGGAAGCTTTACTGTAACTGCCCTTATTGGTTATACAAAAAGCAATGATAAATTAACAAAATGTCAAAGGACATAATTTGCCCATAATAGGCTGCTTACAATAACTGGTGAGTGCACTATCTTGTCTAGGCCTGTTCTAGGGTCACTATACCGCCACGTCAGCGCGATACTCTTTTGTATGCCCCCAGCAGCTAAACAAGCACCCATATCATCAGTAAAAAGAGCACCCACATGAAATAGGTGAGAAAGGGAGGGAGCTTTAGTATTTTGGATGTAGTAGTTTAAACTGATCATGCAGCTGTGTGTGTGTGCGCGTTAAGGAAGAATGTGAGGTATTTGACTCCAGACAGCTCAAGTGAAGCAGCTTGCTATTACTTTGGGTATCCGTTCTTGTGCCCTTTCTTTTAGGTTGTCAGTCGGCCTTGAAAAAAAGGTTTGCAGCATTTCCCTTTACTGTGTTGATGGAGCTTTATGTTCTGTTGTATTCATGGTTTTTTAGCTACTGCTTGCTTTAAAGTGATTTGAAACACACATCTATCTTAAAATAATGTATTGACAATATAATTTTATACTGCATGGATAAGGACTCCATGTACCACGAGTGTGTCTGTCTGTAGGTTGAGTAAACTTTATCTAGATGCTAAAAAGCCACAAGGGCTGTGTTATTTTGGCATAATTTAAAGCAGTGAAGCAAAAATGTTATCACAATATGTCACTGAGGTATGAAATCTTTAAGTCACACATCTCCGCCTTCAAACACTTCATTCCATTTGAAACCTTTTCTGTTATATCCCAGTGTTTGTGGTTTATAGGTTACCTCTATTATGCATTTTAGTGTGGGAATACAGCAACTGCAACAAATTTTGTCTATTCGCTTCCATTTAGATCTCGTTACTGTGGGGACAGACAGGAATAGTTTTAGTAATTTAGCCATGCTAACTACAGTATATTCTTTGACAATTGGGAATGTTAAACTGGTGTTGAGGTTATAGCTTACTTGATTGTGACTGGTTGTATCCATTTTGAATAGTGCTTATAGTTTATTTTACATATAAGAACAGATTTTTGTAAGTAAGAGAACACTATATAGTGGATCTGGCTCTTTTGGTTAGTTTAGGAGATATCTTAATAAAAGATATTATTTATCTCTCATTTGTTTTAGGGATTACAGGTTATCTGGCCATTATAATATGCTATACTCAGTTACCTATAGTTGAGGTTTTCTGAGCACAATGACTAAAAGCACAAACCTAATAAATCAGTTCATTTGCTGTATTTGACTTAAATGCTGGAGAGTTCACACAGGCTAAACTGTCCTGTTAAAAGATGAGCCTGTACAGCTCTGTGTTATAATGGAGAACATTCTGTCTGAAAAATCAAGTTACAGAATAGGTTACAAATTTGAGTATAACTATGTTCTTACTTATAGTTCCAGTGGCCTATGGGCTGTTGTGACCTACTGATTTCTTAATGCTGTCTCTATTAAAGCTCTGAAGAATAAAGCAAGTTGCTTTTCTTGTTTTTCTCAGCAAACATATTAGCACTTTTCCGGTAATGCTCTTTGGTGTGTGTTTTTTTAGAAATCCTTCACAGACCGTTTTTCCCCCCCAAAGTGTTGTGAGTATTGTGCCTTGAGGCTCTTTTTGCTTAGGTTGGCAGAAAGATGCCTTTTTAGAAGTTGTTGGGGGAAGGAAAGCCAGTTTTACTAGAAGAGTTCAGGGCTCCACTTCCACATGGCCAAAAAAAATCGATATTTCACATTCGTTCCAAATACATGCATTTTCTGACCTCTGATTTGCAGATGTTGCAGTCTCATTGTTGGCATGTCCCACACTGTTGACCTGAGAGAAACTTTCTTTTTCTTTCTATAAAATCCAGTACTATAAAAGGTTTATCTTTATTGTGTCAAAATTATTCATTTGGAGATGTTTCAGCATTTTCTCAGGGAGGGATAATCTTGCCACCAAGATTCATAATTTTCAACATAACATTATCTCCTTGTATTATATGAAGGTAGAAACCTTTGAGCAAGTTTTTCTTTTTCCTTGAAGTACATTAGCTTTGCAAGGCTTCAGATTTAGAGAACAGTAACACACTGTCTGTCAGAAGCAGATAGTTTAGAGCCTGTTTTTTATCTGTTGTGTTTATGAAAATGTTGTCATTGAGCACTGTAGTTAACATATAAACCTTTTTTAAAACCTTGTTTTACAGACCATTTACTGTAGTGGATCTTTGTAATTGATCACTGAGAGCTACGTAAGCAAAAAAAATCAGACATGGTCAGATTTTTTTAACATCCGTGAAAGTTTATAAATATCAACTGTTTTCTCATTCTAATTTTGTTTTTGTTTTCTTTTTTTTTTTTTTTAATATTTTTTTAATAAATTTACAATGAACGGGATACAGATCAATCAAAAGTGCAATTAGTGCTAAATCCCATACATTTGTATTTTATATTAATTTTATACACTGATCCAAAGCAGTTATAAAGTAGTCCCTCATATGTAGTGAAACACTGAGCAAGTTTACATATGTCCAGTGTTATATAGTGAAATACTGAACAGGTATATAGTGTTCCAGATTCTTTATTATAAAACAGCTTTGAACCATTCCTCATAGAGGAAATGTGATTTCCTTCCACCCAGTTAAGTAAAATGAAACATCCATTTCCTAATAAGTTATTGAAGTGGGTAAAGATTTTCCCAAATGATCAAGATAAGACAGTAAGTAAACAATGTGTAAAAATATTGCAATACATTTTATGACAGGAGTTTGTTCTATCAGATGTTACATCGGATAATGCAATTAGAGGATTTGGGGTAACTGTCTGGCAAATAAGTACAGTTTTATCTTTTTTTTTTTTTGTTTGTTTTTTTGCAACCTAATATGATCAGAGTATAGGATGTTCCAAAAACAAATGAACCGGTAAAAACAAACAGTATATACCAAGTTTTTGAGTTCATTTATCTAGGTAGAAAAAAATCTAGGTCTTACGTATATTTAAAGGTTTATAACATTAAAAAATGAAACCGGTCCAATTCCTCATCCTCTGACATATTTCCTATTCTGGAGGGAAAAAGTGTTAGCTAGCTGTGATATCAATAATATATTTTCCAACCAGGTGAGGAGTTGAAATATAACAAAACTAGACAAAGAGCCCATTTCGACAACGTAAGATGAAACGGGCACGAGTGGAATAGTAATAAGTATAAGCACCACAAATCTGATATAGGTGTATTGAGTGAATGTGTAATTGAATCAGAATGCGTAATTAGGCCTCGAGCTGTAGTCAAAATCGCCTTTCAGGCCTCTAGAGCTTTAATCGAAGTAGCCTTTCTCTTTGAATTTTTGCGGCCGTAAATCCGCCGCCTGCCGCAATGTTGGGGTTGGATGTCGGTCGAAGTCGCCTTTCTCAGTGAGTGAGGAGGCTGGCGAATTGTGAATTAAGATAGTAAGATATGTTAACTGTTCAGGATTAATATTTACCAATTATCATAAACTTTCACTAACATCTAGTATGGTTAACAGCATTTTGTTGAGAGTGTTCAGCTTTGCAAAATCATAATATGATTCATAACTTCATGTTTCACTTAAGCCTTGAAATATTGTTTAAGCTATAGTTTATATTTAAGAAATTTAAGTTTGTATAGTGTAGTTATAACAATTTGTCTTGAAAGTAGATTCTTCCAGTTTATAATTTTCTCCCCCCCACCCCCAATGTTTGAGACAAAGACAATTTTCCTTTATTTACCCCTCTGCTCCACAGTTTAAATTACAAATCAACCAATTCAGATGTGATTAAAGTGCACATTACAGACTTTTATTTAAGAGTACTTACATACATTTTGGTCACACCATGTAGAAATGACAGCACTTTTTATACATGATCCACTCATTTCTGGGTGCCATAATATTTGGGACAGAGCAACAGTAAGTATACTAAGGCAGTCTTATTATTTAGTATGTGCCCATGTCATAACACCCCCCAAGCACAATGTTTAACAGATGAGATGGTACACTTTGGATGTTGAGGCACTCCTTTATACCTCCACATTTTGTTTTTGCTATCGCTCTGTTACAGATTAATCTTTCTCATCTGTCCACAAGACCTTTTCCCAGAACTCTGCAGGCTATAAGTACTTTTTTGCACACTGTAATCTGGCCAATCTTGTTTTTGTGGATAACTAGTGGTTTGCATCTTGCAGTGTGGCCTCTGTATTCCAGGCCATGAAGTCTCCAGCGACTAGTAGTCTCTGACACCTACACATCTACCTCCTGAAGACTGTTTCTGATCTGTTGAACACGAGTTTGGGGCTTTTTCTTTGCCATAGTGAGGATTCTCCTGTCATCAGCAGTGGAGGTCTTCCTTAGCCTACCAGTTGCTTTGTAATTTCCTGAGATCACCAGTGTGTTGTTTCATCTTAATGATATTGAACACAGTTGATTTAGGTAATCCTAAGATTTTACTGATGTCTGTGATGATTTATTCATGTTTATCAGCCTCATCATGGCTTCTTTGACATTCATTGAAACAGTTCCTGCCCTCATGTTGAACAATGGCAACAACAGGCTCTAAAGGTTGTCTTTAGGAAGTAGCAAGCCTATGTATCTTAAGCCTACACTATCCATCCATCTATTATCCAACCCGCTATATCCTAACTACAGGGTCTTGGGGGGTCTGCTGGAGCCAATCCCAGCCAACACAGGGCGCAAGGCAGGAACCAAACCCCGGGCAGGGCACCAGCCCACCGCAGGGCACACACACACACACACACACCAAGTACAAACTAGGGACAATTTAGAATTGCCAGTGCACCTAACCTGCATGTCTTTGAACTGTGGGAGGAAACTGGAGTACCTGGAGGAAACCCACTCTGACACAGGGAGAACATGCAAACTCCACACAGGGACGACCCGGGAAGCAAACCTAGGATGCCTGCACTAATGAAGCAACGAAACACACATGCATAATCAAACACACGTGTTGCTAATTGTCCCAAACACTAAGGTGACCTGAAATGGGAGGGTATATTGTATAAAACGTGTTGTCATTTCCACATGCTTTGACCAAAATTTATGCAAATACCCTTAAGTTAAAGTCTGCAATGTGTTCTTTAATCACATCTGAATTGTTTGATTTGTAATTTTAGAGTTTGGTGCAAAGGGGTAAATTGAGGAGAAATGTTTTTGTCCCAAATATTTTAGAGGGCGCTGTATGCACCTAGCATGAGATTTCCATGTCCTAATGTGTTGAGCCTGATACTATATCTTTTTTTGTCATGTTGTACTGCTACTAGTTTTCCTTCAGCCATCATTAATTTGGAATAATAATTTCTCATTCTTTCTTTCAGGTCTGTATTCTTGATTAAATGAAATTCTCAATTTTATTTTTTCCACACGTTTTTAAAAAAAAAAAAAAAAAATAGTGCCCGACAGCTTTTATTAAAACAGGTATAGACATCATTCTTTCAAGAAGCTGCAGCTCTAATAAATTGCTTTCTTTCTTCCTAACTCTGTGTAGTAAGTCTTGACTAAATCTAGATTAATTAACAATCAGTTATCAAGGCCTGAGTAAAACACTGTTATATAGTCTAAGCTAAAACTTTTGCTTGTGCCAAAATTAAGATAGCAAGTTGAGTCAAAGCTATAGTCCTTCATCCATGTGATAGTGCTGAAAAGAGTGCATTGTGTCATTTGCTGATAACCTTTCACCCACTGAACAGGTTTGTTGCTATAGAGTTTTTAAATGATCTAAAGGACTGCTTTTCAAAAAAAATTACTCCCAACAATTTGGGAACATTTTAACATATTTACTTTACTGAGCTAACTTTTAACAAAAATTACTTTTAAAAAAAAAAAATGAATAATGAACTTCAGTCTACGTCGGAGGACAATTATTAGCATTAAGTATTTTTTCTAAAGTTTAATGAATGCTGGTGTACTTCAATTGCAGTGATTGCATCATTGCTTTTCTGAAGAAGAAAATAATTTCATCGGTTTAAATGGAGTCATACAGTGTGTAATTTTAAGGATCGTCATACTGGGGAAAAAGATACAGTAATCAGTGTAGTATGCAAAAAAATAAAAGATAACTTAGAATAAGAAATTGATTGAAACATATTAAAAATGCAAATGACAAATTTTGAAAGAAATAAAGAAGTGGATCTTTAAAAGTGGCTGCATAGTGCATGAGAAATACTATTTGACTTAGCTATGTTTTTTTTTTTTCTTTGGCAGATTCTGGCTATTTGTTCAGTGGAAGCCGCCCACCCTCACACATTTCTCCCTACAAAGACACTGCATCAGGTGAGAGGGTTCTGTTCTTTTATTTACTATGATTCGTTTGCCTACCACTATATATAAATTTCTACAGTGTGTCTTCCTTTTGTCTTACTGGAAAATTGTTTTGCTGTAAAGTTGTGCAGTAATTAGAGGTCATCTAGTTTATGAAGGCTTGTTTTCCTTTGTCTCCATATGCCTCTCTCTTCTAGCTATATCAACAGTCGGGCTCTCTTATCACTTATATTTTAATTTAACCAAGGCCAACAAATATGGACGTAACCCTAACTTAGTGTTATATAATCTTTATAGATGGTTGTCTTCATGTTTTGCTTTCTGTAATGTAAAAGGGCTCTTCATATAATCTGTCAAAATTAACCGGTATGAATATTGCTTCTTTACAATGGATCATATATAAGCAGTTGTTTGGTTTGCCAGTAAAATACATTTTAGAAATCTGCTTTGTGTTTGCATAATGTTGTGTTTTCCCCACCTCCTTGTTTTTGCATATTTTTTTTTCTCATTTGGTGTTGTACATGAGGCACTAATGCAAACTCACAAAAAATCTTCCAAGTCTTCAAAATGCAAACCTTTTATTTTTGTTTCTGGTTTCTTTAAATGTTACCTTGAAAGAAGAGTTTAAAAGATTTGATTACTAGTAAAGAAGTTTTTGTTCTTTATTTTTTGTGAATAGTTTTAAAATTTAGATAGGGGAAATAGTATTGATTTGCCTTTTTTTTTGTCCTTGAAAGGAAAAATGTTAAATGCATTGTAAATGTTCGATATTTGCAGGTTCACACTTGACAAAAGTCGAATAACCTGACACCCACTGAGCACAAATGACAGAAACATATCGAACATATTATGAAATATAGAAGGTGTGTGTTTTTTTTAAGTTCCAGGTTCCTGCATGCTGTGTCTGCTGGTTTTACATTTTATTTTTAGTGTTTTTCTTTAAGAGGAAGCAAAAAATTGTTGTCTTTCAGCAATTAATTTGCCAAATTTGTTCTGCAACACCAACATAAAATACTTCTAATACAAATTTTTATCCAGTTGGACCCATCAGCATCCACTTCACAGGATCACTGTGCCTCACTATTTCATGTGGACACTCTGCCTAATATTTTGATATCTTCCATTTGCAGATCTCTTGCTTTTGGTGCATTATTTAATTTCTACATTGTTCCAAAGCTTTACACATTTCACGTGTACTGAAGAAGTCTTCAGAAATAGCAGTTATGCTTTCATTGTATATCTGTTGAGAATGGCACAGTTTTGTATTTAGTGTAGTGATAAAATCTCTTTAAAAATGCTGTTTTAATACAGAAAATACCAATGTCTAAAGCTGTGTTTATATGAGGTCCTTAGACTGGAGTACACCCTCTGGGGAAGAAAGAGAAAAGTTAAAGTATGATTTAGTAATTGAGGATATTAATATCTACTGTATATAGCTAAATAGAACAACTTGTTGATTTTCTGATCTTAAAAACTCTTAGGAAGAGATTATTTTGAAAAAATATCTTAACTTATGGGATTTCTTTCTGATACTCTTTTATTATCTTATATCAAAACAGATTATTTCTCCTTAAATGCTGGAAGCCGTCCATCTTCTCCTGGTCCCTCACCTGCACCTTCTGTTGCTGGATCAATTACTTCAACAAGCAGCTCAGCTATCTATCGTCGGCCCCTCATCAGTCCAGCCCGTTTCAATTTAAAGGGACAGAGGTTACAGCTGTTCACAACACCTGGAGATGTGCATCCATCTTTAGCTGTTTCACCCTCACATAAGTCAACTGCTGCTGCTGTCGGCCATGTGTCCTCATCAGACTTCATGGCTTGTCCTTATGGTATGTTGATAAAGATATGTCACCAATAACCTTTTGGCAAGGGTACACTTTTATTTTTAAATAAACTTAGTATTTGATTGGAGAGGGAAGTCTGAGAGGTGATTTAGTTTTCTCCTTGCTTTAACTCTGGCAATATTTTGTTTTCCATGTTCCAACATATTTAGAAGTGCTTTGTCAAACAGAGAAATGTAAGGACTTTTGGCATTTTATCAAATCAGTTCTACTTTGACTGACTGTCATTCCTAAACCCCAACTGTGAGGCTTTTTTCACGCTATTTGCAAGGAAGATATTTTAACAAAAGGTTTTACACTGTAAAACTTTTCCTGGGAGTTAATTTATCCCCCATAAAGTGCATTGAAAATATTGATAGCTGAACAGTACAACAATTGAAGGTCTGGCTCTAGATCCTCGTTTGAGATTTATCAGATACTTTGATTTCAACTGGAGAACATTAGGTTGGCTATGCCTAACCTATATACATTTGTGTATGTATTATGGACTAGTGGTTATAACTTTTAAAAACCTATTGAATCAGGTCAGTCTTCTGAAATTTTACATCCTGATCCAGGAACAGGGTGGGATGATCTAGAAAATGCAAATAAAAACAAATCAGTGATTAGTAAATGATCTTTGACCTCAAATCAATATAGCAGCCCATTATTTGTTGTTACAACTAATACAAGATTTTGATACTTGTAAAATATTCCAAAAAGGTTCATTAATGTTTAGGTACTGAAGACACTAATTTGAGTGTTTTGGGTGTAATTTTGCCCCATTCTTCTTTCAAACAAGTCTTAAGGTATGCAGTGGTATTTGTTGTCGCATTTTGCTTTTCAGAATGCGCCACATGTTCTCAATTGTTGAAAGGTCAGGACTGCAGGCAGATGAGTAGAGCACTTGTACCCTCTTCCTATGCAGCAATGTTTTTAGTAATGTGCACAGAATGTGGTTTTGCATTGTCTTGCTGAAATATTGCAAGGACTTTCATGGAAGAGATGTCATCTTGAAGACATCATATGTTTCTCCAAAATCTGTATATACTTTTCTGCAGTGATGATGCCTTATCAAAAGTGCAGACGCTGGTTTCTGGACTTGAGACTGGTAACAGTCTGGATGATGCTTTACATCTCTGGTCCAAAGGACATAGCTTTCAGTGCTTTAAAAAAAGACTTGAAATATGTATTCGTCTAACCACAGTGTACGTTTCTACTTTGTGATGGTCCATCCCAGATGCTTCTGGTCCAAGAGAAACCAATTGCACTTCTGGACACTTTTAATGTACGACTTCTGTTTGAACAAATTTAATTGTAACCAGGATTTGTGTATGTAACTATGTATTGTGTTATTAGGTAAAGGTTTGACAAAGTATTCTTGAGCCCATGTGGTTATACCACTTATTGATAAATGACAGCTCTTCATGCAGTGCCATCTGAGGAATCTGAGATCACTGGCAGTCAGCTTAGTCTTGCACTAGCCCTTTACACACTAAAGTTTTTCCAGATTTTTTTAATCTATTCATTTTATTATGCACTGTTATTTATTTGTTCTCACAGGTGGCGCAGTGGTAGTGCTGCTGCTTTGCAGTAAGGAGACTGTGGAAGATTATGGGTTCACTTCCCGGTTCCTCCCTATGTGGATAGCACTTTTTGTGTACTGAGAAAAGTGCTATACAAATGTAATGAATTATTATTATTATTTTGCAAGGGTATTATTTATTATGCAAGGGTGAAATACTCAAATCCCTTCTGATCTGTCATTGAGAAAGTTTTCTTTGCTTTTTAAATTTGGAATGATTTTCTCATACATTTGTGAGAAATCTGAAGATCCTGTGCCCATTTTTGCTCCTAAAGGACTAGTCCTTTCCTGGATGCTGCCTTTATACCAAAGGATGATAGCAGTCACTTGTTGAACGTCATCTGTTTCTACTCTCATCATTTTATTTATTAACTCATAAAGTGCACCATTCCAATTATTTTTGGAAGGTGTTGCATTTACAAAAAGGCAAGAGTGGATTTATATTTACCCAAAAAAAATTAAGTTGACCAGCCTAAACAATAAATACCTTGTAATCCATCACAAATGGTATAAAGACAAGTCAAAATGAATTTTGAAATCACTGCTTTATGTTTTTATTTGCATTTTCCATACAGTTCCAACTTTTTCAGAATTGGGGTTGTAGAAATACAGTCACAATTATTATGGAGTCGCATACTGCTTATAAGTGTGTGTGTGTGTGTGTATGTATGTATGTATGTGTGTGTAATATATATATATATATATATATATTGGGTGACTCAAAATTATGTTAACACTAATGGTACTACTATGTATATACTTTTTTGTGGACAATTTATGTGCCACATATAGTGCATGTGTTGAATAATTGATGGTGAACAGGTTGAGACATTCCTGTAAATCATCTTGCATATATTTGAAGTATGTTTGTGAATAAATTGTTTCTGCCATTCAAATATTAATATAATTTTGACTCGCCCTATGTCCAATCTAGGATTATTTCTGGTGCCACAACATTGCACCCAGGAAACACTTCTGGGTCATACTGCTCCCCACCAGAAGTGCCCTCTGGAATCACCCATGGACTCTTGCAGGGCTGCTCTCTAGGAATACAACTCACTTACAGCCCTGTGGATATCCAAACTGGAGCTATACCAGAAGCACATCGCCACCTAGCACACTGGGGGAACACCTGGTCTTGGGAGGCAGTCTCATTTTGTCCATCTCATATCCCTGCCTATCATACCCATCCCTATCTCTAGGAATTTTAGCAATTACAGAAACTAAGCTGCTGCAGGTTTATTTTGGCATATTCCTTATATGGCGGTAATCTCAATGTTACCTTTTCTATTTATTTTTGTAATATTACAGTTTATCATCTCCTTGCCTATCCTAAAATCCTTGCAGTCCCCACTCCCCCAATCTTTCCAAGCTTAATCAGTCCTTGACTAACCTACATATACAACTTTCCTCCATATACTCCAAAAGCTGCTGCATTGTCCAATAAACCTATACCTCTCTTTCCTACACCATGTGTTAAATGTTATGGTTGTTCTCAAGCTTACATGGACTGCCATTTGGCACAGGCAGAATTTCAGGAAAGACCTTAACTCGCACCTAGCTTTTTTAAATTTGTCTTGCTTAAATGACAGCAAGTTTTTCTTCAATATCATTTCTTTCAACATGGAGAGTAAATACTGCATACACCCAGTTTTTTGTCAGGAGCCTATCTATGCACACGACCAGAGAAGTCTCCCATTTGTTAAGCTAGAAGACAGCACACCAAATAACACTCCCTTTTGATAGAGCAAACTTGTGCCTCACCCCATTAAACTGAGTACTTTCTTATCACTACTTCCTTCTTCCTGATTGCTTGTTTAGGGGTGACCCACTGCTGTTCCTTGTCCCCACCTATAGCCTCAGGGTTATTAGCTGTCCAGCTCCACAAACCCCTGGAAACAGTTGCACATATCTAACTATGGAGTTAATGCCCATGGACAGTATTCAGATCATAGCTTTTGCCTATGTCCAACTGTGACACTCTTATCTCAACTAGCCTCCTCCAGTGCCTCTCTGGAGATGCACACTATGTTTCTATGGGACATGTGGGCGAGTTCTTTCAGTTTTCTGTTGCAGTGCAGGCTAGCTAACCCATCGGTAATTTCAGTGACTCAGTACTGAATGCTGTATTAACTGTCATCTCCTTCAAATGCTATGCTTTGCTGGAAGAATGCAGCTGAAAATTCAACATCATTTCCTGTTTGCTACATGGATATTTCTCTTAGTAATGAGTTCCCATTTTTCTTCCTAGAATACTTTGATCTTTACTATTGTCTAGCATAAATGCTGCCACCTTCCTTGTATTTTTAAATTGTCCTTCCTCTGTTAGAATGTGCCCTTCACCTTCACTCTCTTCTAATGCTAATGCTAGTCAACGTGAGTGCAATATAATTGAATTATCTAGAATTTTTTTTTTTCATCTCTTGTCTTTCTATGGATTTGCACTTATGTTTTTTAGATTTAGCAGTGAGGATTCTGATAAAGTACTTAACTTTTTGTTTGGACTGGTGCATCTGTCTCTGCCTGTGCTGGCACCCTACTGCCACCCACTGCACAACATAACAGAGTACTACCTCCTTGAGCTTTCCTCACTTTACTTCTCACACACAATGTTGCTGCTGTACAGCATTAAAAAAAAAATCACTTGCAAACTTTGTTTACATAATTTTAGCAGCATGCTTTAGTGAACGCCAGTAGTCTAACATAACCAGCAACTCCATCAAACTGGTGTGTGACTTGCCCTGACAAAAATCATAGGGGTAGGCTCAGTGTATGTCAGAGTTTAGAACCGAAGTGCACGTAGCCGAAAGTACATTACATAGGATGCAGGTACGTGTAATAAAGAACATGGATTTTTTGGAACACTCAAAACAGAAGAGAAGCTTGTGTGCCCAATGTCTTGTGTTTTATGTACCAGTAAAATAGAATTAGAGAGAAAAATGGCTAATATTGTTTCTGAACTTGCAATACCTGGAAAGCTTTGGTACAGCACTGGCTCCGTCGGAAAAAGGGGCAATCTCGTGATAATTTAGAAATGAGAACCTATGCTGAAATATTGTCCTAGGGTCGCCAAATATATAATTTTCCTACAATTTCTGGAAGTGGTATAAGTGCCACTAGCTTAACCTAAGACCAGATCAGTACTTTCAGCTCACCCTGTTGTTTCACTTTCCTAATTCAAACTCAAAATCTGACAGAAATTATTGTATCATTTAACCCTCTATATTGCTTCCCTTGATCTTAAGGCCAGTTCTCTCTTGATTGAGAAGCAGACCTATGCTTATATTTCAACAGATATCATTTTAATTGTTTAAACAGGCTGGTGTGTGTGGCACATAATGAGGTTTCTATTCTAAGAAAAGTCTTCATTAAAACTCTTTCTTTTATAAAGTTGTTTATGTCATTAAGTACACACTTTGGAGAAAGGTATAATTGAAAATGTGTGATCAAAGTATTGTTTTCCTTTCTTTGATGTAAGCAATTGTCTGTTGTACTTTTTAGATTTTGTTAAAAAAAAAAAATCATACTTAAGATGAATCGATAACATTCTCTGTGTTTTCTTTTTCTGTTATCAGTTCAATTTGTTACTTTAAGGAAGCACTATTCTTCTGAACATTTCTGTAATTTTTCCTTAAAAGGCAGAGTGCCTGAATAATTGAGTTGTGCTTGAAGGAAAAGATTACTATTGGATTTGTATTTGAGTTAAACCTTAATAATTTGTCCTTTTTTTAGCTTTAGCTTGTATGCGCATTTTTATTTCCTCATCTTATAGTAACACGCATATAGCATGTTTGAGAAACTGACCTGTTGACTATAACCTTAAACATCTGATTTTGAAAAAATGATTTTCTTGTTTTATTGAGTCTTTCATGTGACTTGAATGAACTTTTTTTCTTTTTTTTAACATTTTCATTGGGTATTTTTCTTTTTTGTGGATAGGAAAATCTGTGCATTAGTTTTGCAGTGTTTAATGTAGATTTTAAGTCTTGGAAAATACTCCTTTTGTGTAGCTGTGTTGGGAATTTGCAACCTCTTTACAGAAACTGATAAAAATTAAAAAACCTCTAGAATATACTGAATATATTCACATGGACCTCTAAGCATCTTTTGATCTTCTTCTGGTTAATTGTGGTCATGTCTGTGACTGCCAAGATTTTCTTGCCTACTTTTTTTTTGAAAACCTTTCATACATGTATAAACAACGACTGAATTGGCTTACAATTTATTCAGAAAATAAGATGGTGTCTATATGAATATCCTCTCCTTACAGTGTGGACAAATACCTGTACAGTATTATATTCTTAGAGGTATTATAAACATTTTAATTTTTAAAAATACAAGTATTAATACCTAAGACTTAGTATGAGTGAACAACCAAATGTCTTTAAAATGGTTTACCTTTCTTTGTCTTTTTGACACTTTGCTACTTTACTGGTGTTGATCAGGACAAAGGTGTTTATATCTCTCATACAAAATGACTCCTAATACCTTAACAGTGATCTCTGGGGTAAGGCTGTCCAAGATTTGTGGTGTCCTGTATTATGCTGATAACACAGATAAACAGTTTTTGTTTTGATTGTGTATTGGGGGAGGTCCCAGTCCACCTCCCATGGCTCAACAGAATGGGGATGTCCCATATTATTTCAGATGGGAGAATGTCAATTTCTCTTTGCAACAATCTATTTGGAATTCTTTCAGAATTTGGCAAGAACCCATCATTACAATTCTAAAGTAAACATACTAGCTCTGGGTTAGACCTTTTTATGTTATTTGTTGTTGCATCCTATATGAGGAACCAAATGGGGTTCTGTAACCACAAGAATCTCTTGGTGGGTGTAGGTTGCAGTGTTGATTTTTATAGAGTGTTTTTAAACCATACTTATTATAGTTGCAATGTTATTTTCATTGGATAGGGTTATTATTGGTGTCATATTTTATATCACAAATAAAGAGTAGAAAAAATACTTTTGTTTTATATGTGGCTAAATGTGAAGTTCTAACGCAATAGATTTTAATAGTAGTACCACTGCCTAGTCCATTTTAAATGCCCATAAAATATATATATATATATATATATATATTTTAAAATAAAAACCTGCTATTTATACACTGTTTCACAAATCTTCTAAATAAGTTTTACCTTGAGCTTTTTATAAATTGAATTTTGTACAGTAAGTTGCTTGCATTATTTTTTCTGTTAAGTTTTTAAAATTCATTGGGGTATTTAAAGAATTTAAATTGCTATGAAGAAAACCGCTTTGAAAGCAACTTAAAGTTAGAAAGTTTAAAGTTATCGACAGACACAAACCAACTGAAAGATAAAGAAAATTCCACATACCTTGAAGTACAGTCATGTTGATAGTTAAAAAGTTGAGTTTTGATTGTTCCACTCAAAATCTGCATTGACTTGGCTATTTTTAAAAGCTGGGACCCTGGTAATAAGTTACAATCAAGTGAATATACTTGAATCACCTCTATAGAAACCACATTTGAATATACTTGGGAATCGTCAATAACATCAGTGGCAGGTTTGACTGGTCGCGGAACACAGGGGAGCTATTTTGGAAGAAATTAAATTGGAAATATATTAAAGAAAGAAATCTTGTCCTCAACTAGGATCTCTGAGTTAGGAACCAGGCAGGAGGAAACCTATTCATTTACTTTTAATTTCTCATCATGAAGAGGGGAGCATCCTATTATAGCAGTCTACTAAGGGACTGTGCCCAGAGCAGAGGTTGTAATTGGTCACAAAACAAAGACAGTGTCATTTTTATATGTCACTGAATTTGCATAACAGTGTATATTTATTATTTATCTATTTATGCTTCTGTAAAAAGCTAAATTTCCCCTGCGGACAAATAGGTTGTATCCATCCATCGTCATACAGCATGATGGCTTTCCTAAATGTAATGGGCTAATATTAAACAAACAAGATGTTCAAATGTGGTAAAAACTTGCCTTGGAAAATACAAAGCTTTAATTTGCTACACTAAGTGATTCTGCCCATTTTACTGGAGAAAAATCCAACAGGAGTCTGGCACTATCAGACAATTACAGTGAAAGATGTGGAGCAACTAAAGTCTCAGAATTAGAGAATAGGTTTCAGAAGAAGCCAGCCTAATACCATATGTACCTTGTAAGGTTAGTGGTCAAAATAATTTATTAGTAATGACCCAAGTGTTCCATGAGAGTTCATACTTACATGTTTTTATACATCTTTAATAAAATGATTGGTGATTTGCTGCTTTCTTACAAACATTTTGTTCCCCTCTTGCAGCAGGGTACAGCTTTCTCTATTTTAAAAGTCAAGTAACAGTATCTTGAGAAATGTATATAATCATCCTGGAAGATTATGTGTTGATGGTCAGTACTGTCTAGCTTTGGTGAAACAGCTTTGTCTTTTCCACTTAAGTTTTATATTGTTTTGTTTCCCCCTAACTACCTGTTAAATCCATAGGAATGTTTTTAATTTCACTTAATTGTGCACAATGATGTTTAATTTTGTTTAATTGTGCTTCAAAGCTTATATTAGTTATATGCATTCTTGAGTCTGTGGCTGTTTTTAAACACTTAATTATTTCATTTTACTGAGAGTTTTATTTTATTGTTTTAGTTGCATATGAAAGTGTGAATATTGCAAGAGGTGTCTCTCTGATAAAAACTGCTATCTTTGCCAGGATGGGAGTGGGGCTGGTAGAGGGTTTTTGGTAGCATGGAAAACGGAATACAGGCTGCAGCCTGTAATCTTGGTCTTCTGTACTTCTGCACTGTTCCTACAAATGAATGCATCTTCCTTTTAATTCCATTCTGCTGAGTTGTAATCTTGGGTAGTGCAGACAATAGAATAAGAGGGTTGGGTTTGTTACAGCAGAGGTTGTTTTGTATATGGCATACAACCTATATTTTATTTATGAGAAAATTATTAACAGTTTTGCTGTCAAGACGGATTTAATTCAGACTAGCTGGATATCCTGGCAGTGATTGGGCATTTTTATACAATGGTTTATGGCAAGAAAGCAAATATTTGTACTTTTTTTTAATTTTTTATGTTGATCCTTTTGTTATTGCTGTCTGAACTGCAAATGTCCCATCTATTATCTACAGTACCTCACTAATAACATATCAGTTTTTCTACTGTCATTTAATTATTCTTTTAACCAGTCTTAGCATACTAATTCTAATCATTATCATCATTATATTATTATCATTTTCACTTTATTTCAAAAAAAACTTTTTCTTCTGATATAACAACTTCCACCTATTCTTATATCCTTCTAATCATGCTTCCTCATTACAAGGCTCTTGTAGAGCAGTTAATATGATAAGGACAGTATTGTCCTCCTAATAATGGGATATTTAAAATCATACTAAGGCTTCCTTAAACATATTTTTGGATTGTTTTTTTATTTGGTGCCCAATTAAACAGATTTTTGCTGCTGCTGACCCAACAGCATCCCAGACACAGTTACCCATGTGAGAAACTGCTGCATGTCAAATTTTTCATTATCATTGGCTGAACCATTTAGGGGTGATAATGCAGTTTTGTTTTTGTGCATATCACAACCCTGTTTCTTGATGGAAATTTTCAGAGGCCTTAAAGTTGTACGTAATGGTAATATGAATGCAAAATTTCAGATGTTCACAATTGATGCATTTTGAGCCTACCACAACCCTTTTGAAATGCCATGTTGTTGAAATTGGTTCACCTTTATTAAGCCATTTTGTAATAATACACAGAGTTTAGGTTGCTTATTCCCCCTTGAAGTTTTTAAAATATAGTATATTTTCTGTATTTGAAGTTGGATCAGTGGCAACACACATGCAAAATTTCATGAATATCAATTCGGCTGTTTTTACATGAATGGGAAACAATCATTCAGACAAACAGGCAAGAAGCGATCTGAGGGATGAATTGATGTCCTAAGTGTTGTTAAATGGATAAATAACCTCAAATAAAGCTGAACACTTAAATGGATATAGAGTATTACTTATTTATTTATGTCAATGTAGACTTTAGTGCAGCGTCTTTCCAAAACAGACTTTTCAGGCTAATATGTTCTTGTATTCTAAATCGTTTTAAAATTGTTGTCATGCATCTCCACAATTGTAAATTTCCTCTTTTATAAAAATAGCCTTTGCATTATCATGCACAATGCTTTAGGAGTATCTGCATTGATGCAATCCCTTTACTGAAGGCTGTCTGTATGTCTGTGTTATCTGAAGCCCATTTTTTACATTCTTTGGCAGATGCCAAGTCCGTTGTAGAAAGTAGAAGTGCTTATGAAGAACCTGAGAAGAGGAAGCAGGGAAGTTCATCTCGCTCCTCCACTTGTCTTGTTGACACAACAACTGGAAATAGTCTGGACCACCCGGCTGGATATAAAGGTCAGTGCATTTAAAATACTATTTTAAAATGCTTGTTTGTGCTTAATTTTTATATCTTGTGTAGATTGCCTTCTTATAGTAACCCGATTATGGAAACAGTGACATAGTCTATAGCCATTTGCACATTACATCAAGCATTCTAACCACTGTCCTGTTCAACAAAATGGTATTTGTACCCTTAATTGTCACCCTGTGTATTCACAACATGCTGTGGTCTGACCTCCTGCCTAGAGATGAATTTTGCCTTATCCTCATCACTCCAGTGTTAAAACTATGGCTTAGTTTGGCCCTCACAGACAGAAAGTAGATAACAGAAAATGTAGGAGCAGTTATGTTTGTTATTTATGAGCAGGGCTGTGGAGTCGTAAGCAGTTATTGGGTCACTGGAGTTCGAGTCTGTAAAAAATGTATCGAGTCAGACTACTTGACTAAATGTAAATTGTGATATATGTTAATATTTACAATTTCACATCACATTTACTGCATTGATTAAACTATTTTTCTTCTAGACTTTTGATTGAAATATAGACCCTTTTTTAATTTTGTAAGTTTAGTCTTATGCTTAATGTTACTCAGTGTTTGTAAACCACAACATTGCTTTCAGATTCTAAACCCGAAATTTAACTGGTTAGAGTGCTAAAGTGCCTTGCATCTTGTATGTTGTGTGCTTTCAATCAACATTTTAAATATAGTAGTCTGTCTAATTACAAATAGAGGAGTTAGAGGCAGTGGTACCATAAATTAAAATGATGGAGTCAAAGGTTTTGTTTACCAACTCCACAGCCCTGCTCACAGTAAGTCAATTAAATCTTAATAAGCAAATACTATTTTCAAGATCTCACATTCTTTAACCCTTATATAATTAGTCATTTTGCATTTGGCTGAGAGTTTGTGTGTATTGTTTTTCCACATATTTTCCTGAGAAGGATTTGAGTGACAGTGGCATGTTCAGAGAATAATTGGTATAAAAATACAGACCCTTAGCTAGTGGGAATTATATTTGGCATTTCTCTTAATTCTGCTAACCACTATTGATATAGATACACAGGAGATAATCCAGTCACAGATCATTGCCAATTGGTATGCGACTCTTGACCTTTCTAAAATGTGCTGCTTGGATTATACTACACCTGTCTGAAAGAAAACATGTATTGCTTATCAGTTTAGTTTTTCAAATAGATTAGTGGCTGCTTTTTTTTTTTTATCTTTTTCATTTTTGTGTGTGAGGTCAGTTATTACTGAGGCTACTGCTTTTGAAGAGAGATTTCAGCTAAGAGAAAAGCTGTAGTTTTATTTTGGTATTTCATACTTTTGTTGCATTAGGTGCATACATATCAGTGTATGAAATAACTTTACTTACAGATGAACTACACACAAACTTGCTGTTTTTATACATTTGCCAGCACATATTCATTTAGGGTCCTTGTTTTTTCTTTTGCAATCAAATTTTGCCATTTGATCAACTTCTTTTTGTACCTTTTAATACTTAAGTTACATTTTCTTCTTCATTTTTTTTAAACATCAACGCTTAGCCACAGTAAAGAATGGCTAATTTATGTTATGGCAGCCACAGTGCATGATGCCTAACTATGGTAAAAATCTGTTAAGAGAGTTTGTGTTATCGGAGCACACAATGGCTCACTGAGAAGCTGAGCAATTTGGATTTAAGTAGCTGATTTGCCCATCTTTTACTGTCTTTTGTGTTTCATTCATTTGGGGGACAACTTTTATATGAGAATGTATATAATTATTTATTTTTTTATTATTTTAAACAGAATTAGCTTATGATATAGTACAACCTCAACTTTGAAAAAGTTGGCATTGTATGGAAAATGCAAGCAAAAATAGAAAGATGTGATTAGTAAAATAATCTTTGAACAGAAAACAATATAACAGCCCATTATTTAATTTTACAACTAATTCATTTTATTTTTTTTCAAAAATAAACACTTGTATTGATTTTTATAATTGCAGCATATTCCCAATAAAGTTTGGACAGTAAAGAATTTACCACTTTGTAAATGTGACGTTTCTTTGCACAATACTTAATAATAAATATTTAGGTTTTGAAGGCAAAAAATTTTTTTGTTTTTTTAGGTGCAATTTTTTTGCATTCTTCTTGCAAACAACTCTTTAGGTGTAGAACAGTATAGGGTATTTATTGTTGCATTTCAGAAAGCGCCACATATTCTCAATGTTTTTTCCAGCAAGAGTTGCTTCTGTTAGAATATTGAGTTTTCAGCCTTAATTGAAATGTTGATTCAAAAGAGTCATTACTAATACTGATAGACCATTTCAGAGTTTGAGGAGCCCACAGCTAAAGGCTCGGCTTCCTGCTTTAATTGTGTTTATCCTGGAAACAGGTCTGGTCTATAAGACAACGAAGACAGCTGCAAATGTATAAAAAATTGGTTAATTATTTGTTTTTAATTAAGTAATTAATAACAACTAGGAGGTGTACTTCCTACCATTTCCACATCACTTTAGGCTAACATCACTAACGGTGTTTAGCAGGTGATGAAAAAACTGCTTCTCTACAACATGTCTTTATACTTTATTACTGCCATGGTAAAGCTCAAAATTATTTTCCACCTCTCCACATTTCATCAGCTCCTTTCAAAAGTGTTGCTCCAATAGCAACAGACTCAAACTGAGTAGCATGACAAGTGTTGATGGCCAAGAATACGGTACCATAGCCAGCCGTTCAAGTGTTTAAAACATTACAGCTACCTGAGTTTGCGTAGCTCGAGTATGATGCAGAGCAGCAAACAGTGAGGTAAGGATATTGCTAGGGAAAATGAATGTATAAGTTGTTGACATTATTTCAAGAAAGAGGCAATGAGAAAGCATTATACCTGTCAAGGATATAAAACGGTATGATTGCTTATGCCTTGACATGCACATTAGCTTGGTCCATGTTTTGTTCTAGGAACAAAAAAGTCTGAAAAATTAAGTTCAGTGTGCCTTATGAGATTGATCACAAATAATTGATGTTCCATATTTTAGGTTTTGAATTGTACTGCTGAAAAAGGATGGCATGGATGTTTGTTGTATACATTGCAAATTAAATAAAAGAAAATGTCCTGAAAGACTCATGCACGAAAAAAATATATAGAAGTAATAAAATACAATATCAGATGAGATGTTTCCCGATGTCCTGGCTAAATTGCCCACCTTGGCTTTGCCCATTCTGACACCTAACCATCCCTGGTTTCTAATTGGCTAAATAGCTATTATGCAATGAAGGTAGGAGAGAGAGAATGTGTGGTGAGCATACTAACGCGCAATAATGGCTGCTGTCTCATAATCCAGGTTGATGCTATACATACTGCAGGTGTTTGAAGTGGCTCCCCTGCTGTCTGTGTAAAGCACTTTGAAATGGTTAGGAAAGTGCTATATAAATGTAGTTGTGGTATAGCAGGTCCGTGGCTTCAAAAAAAAAAAAAGGGCCAAGTTTTAATCTGTAAAACCATGTATAGCCGTTCTCTGTGGGCACGATTGCACGACCGTGGGGAGTTAATGAGGTAGTTGGAGTGAGTCGTACCTGCACGTGTGGGTGCGTTCATTCTCAATTGCTTCATTGGCTTCTTGCAGCGTGTGATTAAAGTGTGGGCAGACGGGGCTATATATACGGGTCGACATCAGGAAAAGGGGGAATATAGATGTATAGAGGAGAGGAGGAAGAGCGAGAAAGGAGGTTAAATGACGGGAAATAGCAGTCTAAGCAGGAGGATCTGGCCACCTAGAAGCAGGAGACCGAACGAGCTGGGGCCCCGCGAAGGAGTGTTTGATTGTGGCGCTCTAGGGACTAATCTACCCCACTGAATGTTTCAAGTAAGTGAGGTGAGCAAGGCAGGTGTCCTCCCGAGGAATCCGAGGCAGCTAAGATGGAAGTCAGCCGACAGGAGCTCGTGGCTGTTGGGTCTCCACCGGCTGCGGGAGCAATGAGTGAGCCAGGGAGAATGAGAGACGGAGGTGGGCCGGAGAGTAATGAGAGAGAGACTGCATTTTAACTTCTGCATTTTTTAACCTCGGATTTTAAAGGATTTATTTATGGGGTTTTTTTTATCCCCACTGAACACTTGGTTTTATGATTTATTTATTGAACCTGATGCACTTTTTATTTGGACACTGTGATTATCGTTTTAATAAAAGCACTTTGTCACTTTTTGGAAATATCTCTTGGCTTCATTAGAGAATTGTCCTCATATGTCAGCTCATCTCGGTGACATTCCCGATGGTGTCGGGTTCAGGGCTCCCCATAAGGACGATGGAAGCATGGAGCGGACCTGCGTCGTTACAGTAGTTATTACAATAATTAATTACTAGCCGACGACCGCCGTAGCATACGGTGGTGTAAGAATAGGAACGGAAAACAGTGAGAAAGGAATTCAGAAATCAAGAAGAAATAAATACTTCTTCAAAGACGCAGTGTGCATGTAGAATTTCTGGCCAAGCAGGATTACATGTGAAAGTGATAAATAAATCAGGCTTTCCGAATTTACGTACTATGGCCATGGCATCCTGATAGTTTTGTTGCATGTATCTTGGACTTCCTGGAAATGTGGCCAGTAATATGATCATTTTGCCTACACGTACGTTGTTATTTTCAGCGTTTGCTTGCAGTGTGTCTGATAGTTCCACGCGCAGATCTTGTTGATGTAATCTGAGATAGTTGAGATGCCCGCCCTCCGTTTTAACATACGCATCTATGACGTACTGTTGGAATAGTTTGCTGCTGGAGTGCAAAATACTAAATGTATATTCCTCATTGCTAATCTGTACGCATAAAATTGGCATTGAGTAAGCCTTATTCGCTTAGTGGTTCTTTATCGGGAACATGTTGTAAATCTTGTGCCTGCCAATGTCTCTGTAAGGGAATAAAAGTGGGTAAACCATAGGACCACAATTCATATTGAGCATGGAAATCTGTTTACAGGAGTTGCCTATGGGATAGATGCAAATGTCCCTTTCAGCAGGCGTTTCGCCATCTTCTCCAGCGAAAATCGCTGCAACATCGGTGTGACATGTCGGGGCATTGTATCATCGTAAATCCTGCCTAGGGTTTTCCTTGAAAACAATTTGTACAGATGCTGTTGGATTGGACTGAGCAATTTCATACATGTGTTTGTACGATTTAGCGAAGGGGTCGATGGTTCTGAGCATGGAATCTAGCTGGAGAAGTAAATTTTCGCTGCATGCAGAGTTTGCTTTATTTTGTAAGCGTACTTCAGTAGCTTGCGCTGTGTCAAAAACATACAACTGTCCATATCCTGGAGAGGTAGAAGTGTTAGCGTATAGTGGAGAGATTTGGTGATAAATTTGCCCGTGTATTTTAAAACAGTGTGGTCCGTGGCCAGGAGGTTGAGTTATCTGTGCACCCATGGAAGCAAACGCTAGAGAAGAGTTGTATTCTCGAATGTGTTCACGATAATTTTTAGCTTCTGATGTTTGCTGTGTAAGAAGCTGTTGTAAAGACACAGGTGGCTCACGCAAAGGTGGTAAAGCTTACTTCATCGTTGTGGCAGCACCTCGAGTACTTGTTGGATGTATTACGCTCAGCAGGCCAGTATAGTGCATGACATAGAAGACGACAAATAGAAATCGAGAAATGCCATGTCAGCTGCGTGTGGGCAGGACCGGTTTTGAAGTGGAAGCAGGACGAACCAGAAGAGAAATATATATTAGAGATAGAACAGACTTGTTGATAAAGAGGTGCAATGATTGCATATGGATTCGAACCTCTTTATAGATTTAGTTGTAAATCCCCCTATAGACTTGGCTGAGTAAGACTATTGAAATGCACAGACACTATGGAATAAAAATCAGAGCTGACCAGGCTAATCTGAACTAGTGGAAAGAGCAAATTCATTACTTTAGGAACAGATAGTGCTCTGGTGAGTGTAAATGTGGATGTGTTTAAGAAGTGAAATTGGAGATAGTCTATCCATTAGTCTATTCTTTAGTCCACTGGTTTCCAAGCCCAGTCCTGGATTGTTTCTGTGTATGCGGATATTTATTCCAACCAGTTTCTAAATCACTTTTTCAGTCATTTTTACCTCTAAATACTCTTACTCTTTTTTTTTTTTTCTTCCCTTAATAATTAATTTAAAAGAGATGAGCAGTGTGGGAATTACATTAATAAGGATTTTAGAAATACTCATTTTCCCATAGTTTTATTAACCCTATTGTTCTTTTCCTGTTACTTTATCTTTTTTCCTGTGGAGTTTATTCTATTAATTGTATCCTAATAATGATAATTAACAACACGTGGAACAGACATGGGGCAAATGGATGCTGAAAGACTGTGGGTTACTTCAGTATCAATACCCACTGTCATGTCTGTTAGTAAGTATTGGCATAAATAACTGGAAAGATGAAATTAAATTGGTAATGATAAATCTTTAAAAAATATATATTTAAAAAAAAAAGCATGCAAATACTTCATACATTTAATTAAAATTAGCAAGACCAGTTTTAAAGTTTCTAGTGTAAATGTCTTTTGTCATTCTGTGTCGTGTGCTCTGTCTATTTCATTCATTGTTAATTTCCATTTTTAGGATACAATTAAAAAAGCAAACTTCATTGAAAAGTGAGAATAAAAAAATAACAAAGAAGACTTACAAAATTAAAACTGTGGCAAAAATACTCATTTCTAAAAAATTTAAAACGGAGTAATAAAAATATGAGTATTTCTAAACTTCGTATGAATTGTGGAAATAAAGAACACAAAATCAGAAAAGGGTTTTTATCAAATAAATGTCTTTACAGGTTGGAGTCCAATACAGAACTGAGTAACACTGATACAAGTGGTGGTTATACTGACATCCTATATAGTAGGTGAACTGGAGGAAGTGTTATCAGAGGGCCTGGAACCGGAATTGATGCAGGCGGGATCTCATTCAGTTGGTCTGCAACTTTCTGGAAAGAGAGAAAGGGTTAGTGAATACTGCCATTCCCTGGTCTGGCATGTAATTGTAATCATGTGAGCGCTTTAACTGCCTCTCATTCGCATGTGTGTGACAGAATGTAAATCAAATGAATAAGAGAAGAAAAAACAAGATCAGTTAGAGGCAAATGACTCACTGATCAGCAGAGTGGTTAGAGCAAAACCTTGTAGCCACAGGGGTCCTTTTGACTTGGTGCTGGAAACCACTGGTATATGTTGTTTATCTAATTCTGTTTTGTAAGGGAGCCATGCCTAACTGGCAGCAGTCGGTACACGGTAGAAAGTTGAGTTGAGCAAAGAGATGTTGGCCTTCTACAGCTGAGCCAGAAAATGTAATGGGCTTTCCCTAGCTGCCCCTAGCTCTTGTTTACATTTGTTGGATTTGAATTGGTTATAATGACATTCATCAACTGTTAAGGCTCGGCTTTGGATGTTCACATTTATTGGTGGGTGTTTTCAACAGGATGAGCAGTATGTACCTGTGCATTCACATTATAGAGCACCATTCGACCATTCGGGGTAATGAAAGCTGTCTTTTCTTGGTTTCTGTTATTTTTTGCATTATCTTTTTTAGAGGTTTCGGTGCTTACTCTTGCTCTATAGAATAATGTGTTAATTCTGCCTCAAGCAATCATAGTACTTGAGGGCTGTGTTATTGGACAGTTAAAGTTTAAAAAAGAGAGATTTGAAAGATGGCAAGCTAAAGGAATTTCTACTACATTCTGGCCTCTATACCCAGAGCCAGAGAGAGGAATAACATTTAACTGAAGACCTAATGCAGGAGGGCATGGAACAGCTGCAGACATTATATTTCAAAACATTCAACTTAAAGGCCCACAGAGTTAACAGCACATTGAGAAATGACCCTCATGGTGAAATAGAGAAAAATCGTTGAAGGTACGCAGAAAAAACAAAAAACTAGGAAACAGAATATTCGAATGAGGCTCTCTTAATTCAGTGTGGTTCGGTTGCATTCCATGATGAACTGCCACAAGATAAAGCCATCTTTAATAAAAATGAAACTGACACATTGTTATTAGTCAAGTGTCATTTCCTAGACATGTTTTACAGTGATTTTTTTTGGGTGGTCATTTTAACAAAAGAACCCAGTAACTAATATTTTATAAACATTCTAAATTTTGTTGAAGTCAAGCTAGTGCTACCAAATATCTACTGTCAAATTTAAACGTGGATTTCGTGCTCAGTGCGTTTTAAAGTACATAATTCATTGATGATAGCAACGTTGACAGATTAATTAAGAATCAGTACTAGTTACCTTGATTTTTCTCAAGCAAACAGAATGATAGACAAAACTGGTGACATTGGCATTAACTCTGAGTAAATATTAAAGAATCAAACACTGTACGTAGTTCACTTGGTCCACCTTATGAAGAAGATTGCAAATGATAAAACAGTAAATTTAAGTTACAATTAGTGCATGAAAGAGAGAAATGTATTGGAAGGGCAAAGAAATTGCCTATGAAAAAACTGACATTTGAGCAAAGTAACCATTGCAGTTATTTTAAAATTATCCAAGCCTTAAAGGAAGGTGTTATATCAATTGAGCAACTGGAGTTATATGGTCCTATAGTCTAGTACTTGTTACAGTACTTGCTGCCAAATTTAAACAGCTCAAGGATACATCACAGTACAGGACTAGACATGATTTTTAGTTGGAAAGCATATGACTGGGCAGTTGTTGAATTGTATGGCTTCAGAGGATGTCAAAATGTATAGCTTGGTATTGGAGGTGGTGACTGATTACTCAAGTGTCTCAGACTTTTCATTACAATTACATTGCAAAAGCGTCACAAGACCATCTCATTTTAGCAGCTTGTCAATATGAACTTCCAAATTTAGCCTGGTGATTAAACAAACCCTTATTGGCTGTGTTGAATTTAGCCTTAATCTTGTCCTGTTTTGTTTTCATTTTTTTCAAACAAACAGACATATGCTGTCTCCAAATTGTTATGAACATTTTTCTCCATCTTCACAGTCCTAAACACTTGTTTTCCTCCTTCACTGTTTCTGGTCATTTCACTATATGCATTTTACTTCTGGTTATGCATTCATTGACTGTCAACCCCAGCATTCTCAGGATTTCACCACTACAACTGGTGACTCACAGAGATAAAATAAAACCATTTGATTTTGTTGAAATGAGTTGCAGAATACTTTGACTGAGTCAGAGGCGGTGTTATGTTTCACTATTGAAAACAACAGTGTTACTGTGAATTGCTGTGATTTTCCTAAGATTTTGTAAACTAAGGTTACAACTGAGAATTGCCGGAAAACGTGTTGTATGATGGTGGCATTAGTATAATAAAAAAAATTGTATAGCCTAACAATAAAACATGACAATAATTGTTTCAATATTATTATTATATTTTTTACGCAATATATGTTAATGATAAATAAACCCGTAAAAGTAAAGCCAATTTAGGATTAAAGAAAAAGTTTTTAAACCAAAAATTAGTCACACTATACTCTGTCAATTAATGTTTTTAGTTTTTTTTTTTTTTTTTTTTTAAGAAAACATGACTCAAAATTTAGTGAACTCAAGGTAATTTGTTTGAGCTGAGTTGTGGTTTTCTGAATCAGCGTCTTGATCACCGAGTATGTTGTCACATGTAGGAATATAGGGAGCAACAATTTAATATGTCACAGTGCTTTGTTCAGAGGGCCATATGTTTTGAAATGTGAATAATGCAATGTTTGTTACTGCAATTATTTGACCAGTGTTGTCGTTTATTTAATTTCTCTTTCTGTTCAAACCCAAAGGTCTACTAGGAAAGATCATCTTACGAGGCATCCTGTGTATCAGCCTGACCATGAATATCATCTTCATTTCTGTGTATCTGTACCAAGGCATTCAGTGACAATTTTGTTCTCTTTTTACACAAGTTCACCTGGAAGGCGGTCTTCTTGTCAGTATTCCAAGTCCTGTGTCTGCTTTCTGCCTGTCCTGGCAGTGTAGTTTCTGTCCTGTACAGAAGTTAAGGCACTATAAGTGCCTTTTGCTAACTGCTGGGTGAAAGGGAATGTTCAGCAGCTCTTGGTTTAGTGCTGTGGTTTTTAACTTGTTTCGTAAACTGTTTTGTAAAGCACCTGACATTGTGTCCCTGCAGATGAAGCCATAGATGTTCTGCAAAACTAGCAGCACATGGTATTCTTTACAGTGAGGGAACTTTTTTTTTTTTTTTTTTTTTTTTTAAGACTTTTATGTTATCATGTCTGAGCTAAAAGTCATACAACTCTCAGTAATGAGGAGGATTAAATTACTTGTGGACACTTAGCAAATATTTATAGTCTGGGTCACTGAATCCAAGTGGACAAGTGAGCAATGATTTATTTTTTGCATATTTTACATATTAGCCAATGTTAAAGTTTATTTATATGAAAATATTGTGAAAATCCTGACATTTAATGAAATGGTTTACCAATTTGGCCTCGTTTTTTGAAAATGGTGCTAGTTTTTTTTTTTTCTTTTCTTTTTTGTACTGCATGTATACACAAAATGTAAAAATGTGAACAATGATTGTATTACTTAACAAGTCCTTGACCCATGCCGGGCTAAGCTGCTAAAAAAAATTTTATTCTGTTTTCACTTGAAATGCCTCAGTTGTTTTGTTGTAATTTACGAATTTTGTCCTATTGTGATTGCTCATATAGAGCCAAAAAAAGAACAAATTAACTCTTTCTCAGGTGTAAACAGAAGCATGAAAGTGTGATGTCATTACCACCAATTCCCCATCTCCTTGAAAATAAACATTTTCACTTTGTCGATTTATTTCTGAATTGTTTGCTTTCAGTTTGTATTAGGTGAAAACTGTATTTTTGTTGTTTTGTGTACCTGCTGGATCTATTTTTGTGTCCCTGTTTTATTTTTGTTTGTATGCACTTTTTACTGTTTTTTTTAACCAAAGATTGTTCTCTGTACTTGAACTGTACTTTTTGCCTTGTTTTATATTTTATTATCATATTATTAGAAGAACAAAGCAACATGCCATACAACAACAGAAATTGTAGATTTTGTCCTGTTTCTTAATTTATCTGTTTTCTTTCATTTATTTTGTAGAGTTTGAAGTTGATCTGGTTGTATAGTTATTGCTGCATCCCAGCCTCTGATACTGAATTTATATTTTAAATAAGATAAACCATGAAGTTTACTGAAGAGAGTTTGAAGGCCTGGTCGTTTTATGTATTGCATGTACTGTATATATACTTTTGTTCTCATTAAATTAAGCAAAGTCTACTTTCATATCAATTAGTATGTAGCAGTCTTGTGCTAGGTGAGGTGTACACAACATGGAATTTTCTTTTTCTTTTTTTCAGCATTAGAGAAAAGTTTGGGATAGGATGCATATTTTACAATGGCTGAACATAATTTTATTTGAGGGAATGTCTCCAACCAATATACAGTCCTCACACTTGGTCAGAAGCAAATGCTCAGTTCAAGAGTAGCTGAATGGGGAAGCACATACCTACTATAAACCAACTATTTGTCCATTAAGGTATGAAAGTGTTATTGTCTACTTTGTTTTTGAATTTGACAAATAATACAATCCCCTAAAAAGTCCTGTCTGTTTATTTTCCGTAATTATTTTCTTTCCAGGAAACTAACCTGTTGATTGATAAATACTAGGATATGTCTTAAAACTTGTGTGAATAAATTTGTATTTACTGTTGATCAACATGTCACATCTCAAAAGACATTTTTAACATTGTTTGGCTTGTATTTTATGGTGAATTCTCTGGCTAGCTAAAATATTCTACGCTGTCTAAGTGAAGTGTGCACAACATCATTCATACCAAAGCAGGATTTTTGTGTCTGTAATAGATACTCGTGGACACTTTAATGGATACCAAGTTCAACACCTCTTAGTAGCAAATTGGTAAGTCAGAGTTCTTTAATTCAAGCATCTCCTTTGCCCTTCTCCAGCCTCATTTCTTAAAGAGGAAGCCAATTGTTTGTTTGTGTTTCTGTGAATGCGCCTCACTGCTTTACCCATGCACATATTTATTGTTCTGTACGTAATACATTTTTGTGCTAACGGTAGCGTGGTTAATGGGAAGTGTTTCTGACACATGTAGAGTTTTGTTGGGCTTTAAGCTCAAACAAACACATATGAGCAGATCAGAATTTGTTTAGGCTGTACACTGTAATGTTTGGGTTCTCTACCTGCACCACAAAAAAGTTCAGAATGGGGATAGTGGTGGAATAACTGACCACTCAGGAATTTTGTCATCTTTCACACTTTTCTTTTGATCACCTTCAAAATGAAAGATTTTTATCCTTTAAGTCTTCTGCTGTGGGTCTACATAGACCTCATAGCAGGAATGCGAAATATTTTACCTCTTCAAAGGTGATGTGACATGAATGCTTACTTGTAGTTATCAGCATTATCTGTTTTCTAATGCATGGCACTGCTCTTTACAATACCTTCGTGCCAGATTTCATCATTTCTTTACACAAAAACATAACAAAAAATCTGAAATCCCATTTAAAACATGTTAAACAATATAAGACTTTATTTATTCCTCTGGAATTTTTTTGCATTTTTCTTTTTAATGTGTATAAATTCGTCCTTTTTTGCCATTGGACATAAAAAGTTGTGTCTCAAAAGAGAGCCAAGTTTTGTAAATTCTTCTGAATTAAGTAAAATAGTGAGAAGATGGCAGATTCCATGATGTATTTTTCTTGAGCTTCTGTGAAGTCTTCATTTTCCTGCGTGAGCAAATTATTGTCTCTGTCTCTATCTGCATATTTAATAGTTGATTGATTCCATAATAGTTTTTTTTGCTGTGGCACATGTGAAAAGTCACACTATGTTTAGGGAAAGTGTTTGTTTTGGGCCCATATTAAGTACAGCTACAGTATACTGTATGTAACATTTACCAAATTTGGTTAGAATAGCTTGTAACAAAATTTACTTCATGAAGATTCAGGTTTCAGATTATTTAAAAATCATTATTTAGGGAAGACAGGAAGAAAATTCCCAAAGTATTGAAAATGCCACAAAGTTTAGTAAAATTAGTAACAAAATTGTAAATGTAGCCTGCCTCTGCATCAGTGTCAAACGTGGCATCCTTCAAAACTGGTACTAATTTAAGGTAAAAGTGAACAAAGGGGTAAACTGTATATCAAAGGTCCTAATCTTCAGCTACTATCTCCAGAAATCATGAGCTGCTCACAGATGAGACCCCTCTAAAGCATTCCAGAAATCCTCCAAGTGAGATGTTTTCTCTCCCAACCTACTTTGGGTGGGTCTATGAGGAATCATACTGTAAACCCTGTGCTATAAACTAAATCATCTGTTCAACACAGACCTACTGTTGTACTGATTTCATCCTTGCAAACAAAAGTGGCTGAAAGTTTTTGTGTTCTATGGTGTGAAAGTTAATTAAAAAATACATTTTGCTCCTATAAACTTTGTTTTAGTTGCTGCTGAGGGGTTGTGTGGGAATTTTTAAAGGTTTTTTTCCCCCTTTGGAAGGTTTTTTTGCCCACACAGGAACAAAAGCAGCTGGGTGTTTGGGGGATCATTTGGAAAAGTTACTTGGGCCTCATGTATAATGCCATGTGTAGAATTCACATGTATGAAGGAAAAAAAAAAAAATCCAGATCCATAAAACTATGTGCGCTAAGTTCCAGGCACTTCCCCTTTATAAATTCCAATGATCATGAAATTTAACGCATGTGCACACATCTACAGCCCCACCCTGACTCCTCCCACAATTATACATATTTGAATATGCAAATCAATATAAATAGCCTCTTCTGTTCACTGTTTTGTTAAAAGACAATGGCAAAAGTACATGGGGAATAGAAAATAATTTCAGCGAATGTGAAGTGGAGGCAAAGAAAAACATACTATTTGTTGGCTTAAGCAATGGTGTAAGCAACAAAAGTAATTTTTTGGAGTGATACGGCATCGCGGAGACACTGAAAAGTTCAATTTCAGAAAATCACACAGTGCCCAAAATAAAATCAACGTCAAAAGGCAAGTTGCAGCCCAATGTCTGATTCAGACAATATTACAAAAGCTGGCTCCCGTGCCAATGACACAACTCCAGGTGGTGATGGTGTTGCTTTGCCCAGCACATCTTCAGTAGCTGGCTGCACACAAACCTCTGCCTTGGAAACCAATGGGTGACCATCTGGCTGTGTGCTGACGGACGCTGTTCTGGAGTCTCAAAATGCAGTAGTGGATGCTGTAAGAGATGTGACCAATGAACTAAGGAATACAAGGGCTATTCTATGTGATACTGACCACAAATTAATTGGTTAAAAAAATGCTGCATATGATTACCTGTTTTTACATTCTGCTAATTACATTCAAATGAAGTTATAATGCTGTCCAATTTGGCTGATCATGTGGTGGATCAGGGTCAGGTTCATCACACCGCATCTTTTCAGGTACAGGCAAGCCACACTACGCAGCAAGCTACATGCTTGTACAGTGCGACACACTTTCTGTGGACTATATAGCAGCACATTAATAGAGTGGAAATGCTTTCTATTTTCATAAGCAAATGCATTCTCTGAAGGCGCCTTCATAGTGTAGAGTCCGTACCAAGTGCCAGAATGGATAGATTCTCTGCTCTTTGAGGTGACTCAGTATACTATATTTAAAAGGGATGCTTGCTTTTTGCCACACTAGTTGGAAAAAGCATCTGTGACTGTGCAGAGTTGCCATTTTTATAGGCTCTCCTGCTATAGATGATGTAATGCCAGCGGATTCTTTTGGGAATTCATCCCTGGTAGATGTAACTTGTTTAGCGCTGTTGCAATAGCAATGTGTGCACAGTTGACCTCTCCAATTACATTTGGAAACCTGGATGTTGCTGCGAATTTCACTTTGATGTTTCCCAGTTCAGCCACAATGTAAGGAAATCTTATATATCTGGATGACAAGCGGATAATGCTGTTCCATACAGATGACATGGTGTAACTCAGTGATGATTGTGAAATACTCAGTCGGTCAGCAAGTTCACGCTGAAAGCTCCTGTGGCTAAAAAAACCCTGAATGGACAGTACTTGCAAAAGAGAAGGTAGAGCGCAATTGAAGAGTTCAGTTCCAAAATCAGCTAAGTACAAAAGATAAATTTTGGAGATAAATAGGAAAATCTGGGTCCGTAAGCAGATTTTGAAACTAAATCCCTAAAACTATAGCGCTACACTGTTGCAATTAGCAGGTTTTGAAGCTCAAACATTTTTTCGGCGCATGACCAACTGCATGAAAAGTCACAATCACGTGTTCACTAAATTTTACCAAAAGGTGTAATTAGCAGATTTTAGAACTCACATCTTCAATTCCTGAAAGTCTGCCTTTGTAAAGCAGGTGCCAGTTCAGCACACACCTCCAAGAGGTGATGTGATAGCTCTTGTAAATTGAAATTGATTTAGAAGCCAGTCATCATCATCTATAAATTTGTGCTGTCTTCTGATTCTTCCATTGCAAAGTCTTCTAACCATGCCAAAGCAGCTATGGTAGTTGAAATAGTCTGGCTATTCCGTGCACTATTATACATTACAGAATCAATCAAATGAATTAAATTTGTAAACAATACGCAATTATTTTTGGTGTATTTGATAAATCCTGCGTCGTTCATGAGAATGTAAAACAAGAAAAGGACACCACACAGAAACGGTAGCACTGCTTTGACGCTGAGTGTCGCATGTTTGCAAAACCCGAGCAGAAAAGTGCATACGCATGGTGTGAAGCTGCCATGTAAATGTGTGTGACTTTATGCCAAGTTTAATTTTTGTACATCTCGAAGTGAGTATGGAAATGGGTTTTCTCAACTTTTTTTTGCATACGCATCATTTATATGTGAGGCCCCTTGGTACCTTTACTTGTACTTGTTCTTGTTATTTGCATTCAAACTAGTGTCAGAGAGGCAGGGCAGTAAGCAGCAGTAATTGACACCAGCATCTCTGTAAGTAAATAACCAGTGTTGTAGTAAGTAACAAAAACAAGTCTTTAGTGGGGATAAAAAAAGGCAGCAGCTGATTTCAAAGCAGTAAAGAGAAGGGCTCAGCAGTACGTAGGCAAGTGGCTAGCATTAAGGCGCCAATCGAGCACAAGAGGCTGTAGTAACAGACAAGATAGTAAGAAATTAACTAGCAGTACTACAGTATGCAAGTTTTTCTAGATTGAACAGTTCTTAGCCGTCTATAAAGTAGAGTAGTTAAGAGGGTGACAGCATAATATGAAAGAATACAAACACTGCAAGTGGAAAGCTATTAAGTAAGGGATAAGAGGAGCATAAAGTTAGGAGAACAAACAAAGAAAAGTTAACCTCGTAAAAGGACAAACTGCAGGCAGTCAAGGGGGATAATATTACAGGAGCTTAAGGGGCCAGAAGGTCTAAAATAAATAGCTGCTGTTTAATTTTTTTTACATTTTTTTTGCTTAGTTTTTTTAGTTTTACCATTTAAGTTAAATTGTTTAATTTTAATTTAAAAAAAAAAAACAGTTTTTGAAATCCAAAGTCAAATTTTAATAATGAGGCTAGTGCAGTGCAACTCCTGTTGGTTGCTAAACTGGTGAAGGAGTTTACTGGCCTGCGTTGTAGTAGAGAATTGGCAGACCCAGCCCAGGTGTCCTTTAGAGAGATAGTGTGCACCCCTAAGGTGGCGTGGGAGGAGGTTCCACACCAGACAGGTAGAGAAAGGTGGGCCATGGTCACAAGGTAAAGGGTACTCATTGTCCAGGGGCATCAACCCCAGAATTGGAAATGTCAAACCATTTCCAGGTACTTGCTGAGCTGGACAGTATCTCCAGGTGGTAGACAGGCATGAGGAGTCCTAACCGGCAACCTGAAAATCAATTCCCAGAAAGAGACCAACTGTGATAGTCGGGGACTCAGTCATTAGGGGGATTGAAGCACATGTTTGCTCCAGAGACAGAGAGTCTTGTACGATGTGTTGCCTTCTAGGTACATACTGTTGATGGGAGACCGTCCTGGAAGGGTTGAAAGGCCCTTGGCCAGAGCAGGGGTCCATGTTGGAACAAATGACATGCCTTAAGGATATGTTCCACCATGATGGGTTACATCTGGACCAGAGGGGCACCAATGTTTTCGGGAGGCATTTGAGTAGGTTATTCAAGGATTGTTTAAACTAGGGAGTGGGAGGTTGCAGGGAGTTTAGCACAGGCCAGGTTTAGAACTGTAGTTGGAGGAACAAATAAAAGTGTAAAAAAAAAAATAAAAAGATGTATAGTAATGTAAATTCTAACCAAACATTTAAAAGTAAAATGAGTAACACATTAAAAATAGCATGACTTAATTTTAGAGGTATCAAAATATAAAACAAATAAGTTGCGGAGTCGCAAGATTGGGAAGGATATAACATAAAGGGATACACATTTTTAGGAAGGATATACAGAACAGAAAAGGATATAGGGTTGCTGTTTATATCAAACAGAATTTCAACACAAGTCCTCTTCAGTTGGACGATGAGCCCCATCTTAGTGAGGACATATGGCTTTGTCTGGAAAGCATTAGGGCATGAGGTCTTATTTTAGGAGTGTGTTATAGACTGCCCAATGCAGACAGTAATTTCAATACAGATTTTTTAGTAATATTAAAAAGGCAAAGTTACAGGGGGATATTATAGTCATGGAGGCTTTAACTACCCAAATATTAATTGGGATAACAGGAGCAGGAGTTTTTACATGTAATCAGTGACTTTTTTTAACATATGTTAAAGCACCAATACAGGGTGAAGCCTGTCTAGATTTAGTATTTGGTAATAATCAGGATAGAATTGAGGGTGAAGAGGTGATTGAATCGTCAGGGTCACATAATATAGGTCTCAGTGTTTTGGAAGAGTGTAGATGCAAAGACTCAAACTGTTAAGTTTAACTTTGGTATGGCAAGTTTTGAGCAAATGTGGCAATGTCTAAGAAGGATAGACTGGGATAAGCTTTTAAATGAAGACAGTTCAGGAGCAATGGAACAGGTTTAAAAACAATTTACATGTAATACAGAACAGGTACATACCTAAAATAATGGGAAATTAAAAAAAAAAAAGTCAGCAGTGGGTTAAAACAGAGTTGAAAAGTAACTACAAAGGAAAAAACAGACGCATAGCCATAAAAGACTAATAACTCCAATGTGAATTGTAGGGTGTATGAGAACATGAGGGCAACCATTAAGGAGGATATTAGGGAGGCTAAAAGACAGTTGGAGAGGAATATAGCAGGTAAGGAGAAAGACAATCCAAAGCGAGTCTTTCAGTATTTAAGTAGTAAAAGAACACTCGTGGAGGTGAAGTGCATCAAGAATAGTAAAGGGAAATGTTAAAAAAAAACTAATTTTTCTGAGGTCTTCACATGTGAGGAAGTCGATAGACCTCCCAGCGGTAAAAGGGACTTCTAAGGAAGTACTGAGTGATTTAGAAATTGTAGAGGGAGATGTACTTCTTCTTTCAGCTGCTCCCGTTAGGGGTTGCCACAGTGGATCATCTTTTTCCATATCTTCCTGTCCTCTGCATCTTGTTCTGTCATACCCATCACCTGCATGTCCTCTCTCACCACATCCATAAACCTTTTCTTAGGCCTTCCTCTTTTCCTCTTCCCTGGCAGCTCTATCCTTAACATCCTTCTCCCAATATATTCAGCATCTCTCCTCTGCACATGTCCAAACCAATGCAATCTCGCCTCTCTGACTTTGGCTGCTTAGATTAAATAGGCTGAAATCAAAGAAATCACCAGGACCAGATAATATTTACACTTGAGTTTTAAGGAGGTTACTGGGTACATATAAACCTTTGATGCAAATTTTAGGAAGTCACTTTGCACTGGGGAAATTCTGAAGGACTGGAAAATGGTAAATATTATCCCATTATATAAAAAGGGTGATTGGGTAAGACCAAGCACCTATAAACCAGTAAGCTTAAAATACATCACAGGAAAATTAATGGAAGGAATGATAAAGTATAAGATTGAGCAACACATTGCAAAAATGGTAGTTTTTCTGAACAATCAGCATGGGTTCAGAGGAGGGAGGACATGTTATACCAACATACTGGAATTCTATGAGGAAGCAACAAAAGGAAAAAATCAGAGTAGAGTATCGTTTATCTGGACTTTCAGAAAGCATTTTTAATAAATGAATTGGATAGGAATATAAATAACAAGCTGGATAAGTTAGCAGATGATACTTAGATAGGTGGAATGGCAGATAATCTCAAATCCATTGAATCAATAGAGATACTTGGACAGATTTGTTGCAGATGAAATTTAATGTAAGTAAATGTAAAGTATTACATGTAGAAAGTAAAAATATTAGGTTTGAATTCACAATGGGGAGGTCTGAAAATCAAAAGTACACCTTATGAGAAGAATTTAGGAGTCGTAGTGAACTCTGCACTCTCAAAATCCAGACGGTGCTCATAAACCATTGAGAAAGCTAACAGAATGTCAGGTTATATAGTGGCCTGATGTGTAGAGTACAAGTCCATGGTTTTTCTGTTGGTTCTGCTGAAGCTTTATAATGCACTGGTGAGACCTCATTCGGAGTACTGTATGCAGTTTTGGTCTCCAGGCTACAAAAAATAGCAGCACTAGAAAAAGCTAAGAGAAGAGTGGCTAGGCTGATTTCAGGGCTACAGGTGATGAAATTATGAGGAAAGATTAAAAAAGCTGACCCTTTTCAGTTTAAACAAAAGCAGATTAAAAGGAGACATGATTGAAGTGTTCAAAATTATGAAGGGAATTAGTCATCAAGACTATTATTTTAAGATGAGTTCATCAAGAACACAGACATGGAAGGAAACTTGTTAAGGGTACATTTTACACAAACATAAGGAAGTTTTTATTTATTTTTTTTTTACACAGAAAGCCATAGACACATAGAATAAGCTATCAAGTCGTGTAGTTGACAGTATGACTTTCAAAACTAGACAGTGTTACTTTGCATGGATTAATTGGATAGGATTGGTGAAGCTTTGTTGGGCTGAAATGCCTGTTCTCATCTAGATTACTCAAATGTTCTTAAAGCCCAAACCATATCAACTTCCCAGTAGCGGCAATGGCTTTGTTCTGAGGTTCTCTCAAATCGTCAAATTCTACAATTTATAATGGAGTAGGATGACTGCCTGATATATAATGATATATAGTATCTGTTATCTGGAATTTTGTTATCTAAGGGGAGTGGCTATGGATGAATATGTTTGAGCATCTTGATAATACATTAATTTGTCTGTCTACTAGTTCTAATAGTGCTGTTTTTTGTTACAAAATAGGATGGTTCTTTATGACCTTGCATTGATTATCGGGAGCTTAATAAAGTAACAATTAAAGATAATTATCCCTGATCATTCATTTCATTTTGAGAAACTTACTGGTCTTTTCACTCTGTTTGAGCTACGCAATGCTTATAACCTTGCTCATATTTAGGAGGGTGATAAATGTAAGATAGATTTCAGCACTGTCTCCAGCTACTAAGAATATTTGTTCCTCCCATATGGGTGGGCTAATATGCACCAGACACATTTCAGTCCTTTGTGAGTGATATTTTTCAAGACCAGTTGGGACATTAAGTTTTGTTATGTTGACTGTATTTATTTTATTTTTTTTTTTTTTTTGAGACATTGAAATCAAGGTTCATATCAGCTCCTTTTCTTCAACCTTCCAGGTGGCGGTTGATGCATTGAGCATTGGGGTGTGGGCTGTGCAGTCTCAGCATTTTCTTGATATGGATATGGTTCATCTGTGTTCTTTTTTCTCCCCAAGAAAATTGCCAGAATAAAATTATGATCTCGGAAATGTGGAGATATTGCCCAGTAAAGTCATGCTGCAGGGGCAAAGTGTTTTCAAAATTAAATACTAATATCAAATAAGTTAGAAATTAAAATGCAAGTAGAAAACACATGTAAAATAGATGTCTGCATGTTTCAAAACCTCAGTTTAAAAATTATCAGGTTTCAAAGTAAAATTAAGTACTAAAAAAATGTATAACTTCATAACAGAACAGGGCCCATTTTAATCTCTTTCTTGAGTTTTGGGAAAAAGTTTTACGAAAATGAGAGTTAAACATGCCCCAAAGTGAGATATCTGCTTGGCATTTGCGAGGCACCCTTACTGCCTATTTGGGTATCCAGATGACACTCTAGGAATTGAAGCAAGCGCACTGCAAAGTGGTGGTCAGTTGTCAACTCTGCCTACCCAACAGTTAAAGCATGTGACCTCAGCTATTGCTATTGTAGACACTTGGTGACCCTTGGTCTAGCATGCTTAACTATCCAGCACTCTCGAGCACAAATGAGATTCCTATCATCTATGGCTAGATCATCTAAATCTGACACGTTGACTTTGTATCTTAGTCCTCACTGTCTTTTGGAGTTTGGTTATCGCCCACAAAAATTCTTTAGCTTGCTGTGTTGGATTTATGTACTCCACCCAAGACATGAGACCTGAAGTGTACATTTGTGCATCACTGGATAAGGTTGCAGTGAGGATAACAGTGGGAACTATCATGGAAGCCAAACTTTTTTCTCGTTCTTTGTGTAATTGACCAAATTCTTTATATCATAATTGGACAGAGGACTGTTTTTATTGTTTAAAACTCCATACGGTTGGCTTCATAGTTTATTTTTTATTGACTAATGATTTGAAAAGTTCCAAATTAAATATTTTAAGATTCCATATTGTTGCTAGCTTAATCTAAGGCAGAGCCTCAGATGCTGCAGCTGGACAGGGCACACACTTTCATACTGGAAACTTGGAATCAGCAATCAATCCAACCTACACATCTTTGTGGGACTGATGAGGGGAAAGGCTGATGCAGACCTCACACCGACAACATAATGGCACAGGATTCAAACCAAGATAGTAGGGCCATGAAGTGTCGGTGCTAACCACAGTGCTACCATGCTACCTTGATTCCCTATTATAATAATTAAAACATTTAAATGTCCTGGAAAATTGAATGCTTTTCATATTTTCTCTATTTCAATATAAAAAGTGGCTGTGCAAGTGTTTTAAATTTCAATTACAGGTTTTCTGTCTTAATGAATCAGTTGTCCCTAAAAAAGAAAGAAAACATTCGCCGAACACTGCTGTAATTATGGAGCGATTTTTTTTTTTTTTTTTTTTTTTTAATTGAAACGATCCTGGCACCCAAAAAAGGCAGCAAGCACCTTTGTAGTCTGCTGTAGGTAAATGGTATGGCCTCCAGGGCTATAAACCTTGATGCAAGTCTGCCCGAAAAGAAGAAGAAAAAGATAAAACCTAACGGAGTCTAGTCATAAGGCTGCGGCTTTTCTGTTGGTGTTTTCCCCTCACCTTAGACATTAGGTGTGTTGATTTAAACGTTGTGTATTTTATTTAAAAAAAAAAAAAAACACCCAAGAACAGTACTACTATGTTAATTTCCTTTGCACAGTTTTCATAAACCTCTCCTCTTCATCCATGAATATCTTTCTTGCAATAGTTGGCTGATTTTCCATCCATCCATCCATTTACCTACCCGCTAAATCCGAACACAGGGTCACGGGGATCTGCTGGAGCCAATCCCAGCCAACATAGGGCACAAGGCAGGAACCAATCCCGGTCAGGGTGCCAACCCACCGCAGGACACACACAAACACCAAGCACACACTAGGGCCAATTTAGAATCGCCAATCCACCTAACCTGCATGTCCTTGGACTGTGGGAGTAAACTGGAGCGCCTGGAGGAAACCCACGCAGACACAGGGAGAACATGCAAACTCCACGCAGGGAGGACCTGGGAAGCGAACCCAGGTCTCCTAACTGCGAGGCAGCAGCGCTACCACTGCGCCACCATGCCGCCCGTTGCCTGATTTTTCCCTATTTTAAAAATACAGCTTTTAGCTTGCTGTTATCCAGTAAGATGAGTTTTTTTCCTCTAGATAACAAGTATTGAGGAGTTTGGGCCCAAAGTCTGATCTATTTTTTTTTTGTTTTTATTCTTATCAGAATCAGAAGGTGTCCTTCCATTTAAAGTCAACTTCCTAGTACTGCTTTGCATCCTTTGATGGCAGTGTCTTCAAACAATAGTGTACTCTGTCACCCTGAAACTACGGCTACATCTGCCACATGCCATGTCCCTCCAAATGAGTGAGTATATGCATTTATGTTGTGAATAGAGTTCAAACCGGCAGTATGTCTGATGGACAAGAAAAAAACAAATCCATGAAAATGGCCCTGTTGGCCAGTCTTGACTGCTTTCTATGAGCAAAGTAAGCTTGTGTGTCTGGCAGCCCTGATCTCTTAAGAAGCTGGTCCAGGAATGAATGGCAAATTCCAGGAAGCAGGAGGTTTATATATTGTCAGAGAATGGAAGAGGCGTTGCTTGCAGTGTCAGTGATGTCATGCTTCTTCCAGGAATCCCTTTGCTGCCAGAAGGGATCTTAATCCATTGGGCCCTTGAGCAAGGCCCTTAACCTGAAAATTTCTCCAGGGGTGCTGTACAATGGCTGACCCTGTGCTCTGACCTCCAAAGGTCATGCAAGTAGACAATTTCCCCTTAGTGATTAAAAAAGTATATCAAATCAAAAAAGCTTCTCTAGGGATGGAAATGGAAAATAGGCCAATGACCGTGTTAACACCTTTAGTCTTCCACTTGTTTCCCTTCACCAGTGCCCATGCTTGTAAGTTTGATAGGATAAAACAAAAAATGTTTAATACTGAAGAAAAAAAATTATCAAACACACGTTTTCAAAATAAATTACTTTTTGTTATGTTGCAGCCTTGTGCCCTCATCAAACAACACTCAGTACACCAGAACAATAAAGTAAAAACAAGAATTTTAGGAATTTTTGCAAACTTGTTAACTACAGTGGTGTGAAAAACTATTTGCCCCCTTCCTGATTTCTTATTCTTTTGCATGTTTGTCACACAAAATGTTTCTGATCATCAAACACATTTAACCATTAGTCAAATATAACACAAGTAAACACAAAATGCAGTTTTTAAATGATGGTTTTTATTATTTAGGGAGAAAAAAAATCCAAACCTACATGGCCCTGTGTGAAAAAGTAATTGCCCCCTTGTTAAAAAATAACCTAACTGTGGTGTATCACACCTGAGTTCAATTTCCGTAGCCACCCCCAGGCCTGATTACTGCCACACCGGTTTCAATCAAGAAATCACTTAAATAGGAGCTGCCTGACACAGAGAAGTAGACCAAAAGCACCTCAAAAGCTAGACATCATGCCAAGATCCAAAGAAATTAAGGAACAAATGAGAACAGAAGTAATTGAGATCTATCAGTCTGGTAAAGGTTATAAAGCCATTTCTAAAGCTTTGGGACTCCAGCGAACCACAGTGAGAGCCATTATCCACAAATGGCAAAAACATGGAACAGTGGTGAACCTTCCCAGGAGTGGCCGGCCGACCAAAATTACCCCAAGAGCGCAGAGACGACTCATCCGAGAGGTCACAAAAGACCCCAGGACAACGTCTAAAGAACTGCAGGCCTCACTTGCCTCAATTAAGGTCAGTGTTCACGACTCCACCATAAGAAAGAGACTGGGCAAAAACGGCCTGCATGGCAGATTTCCAAGACGCAAACCACTGTTAAGCAAAAAGAACATTAGGGCTCGTCTCAATTTTGCTAAGAAACATCTCAATGATTGCCAAGACTTTTAGGAAAATACCTTGTGGACTGATGAGACAAAAGTTGAACTTTTTGGAAGGCAAATGTCCCGTTACATCTGGCATAAAAGGAACACAGCATTTCAGAAAAAGAACATCATACCAACAGTAAAATATGGTGGTGGTAGTGTGATGGTCTGGGGTTGTTTTGCTGCTTCAGGACCTGGAAGGCTTGCTGTGATAGATGGAACCATGAATTCTACTGTCTACCAAAAAATCCTGTGGAGAATGTCCGGCCATCTGTTCGTCAACTCAAGCTGAAGCGATCTTGGGTGCTGCAACAGGACAATGACCCAAAACACACCAGCAAATCCACCTCTGAATGGCTGAAGAAAAACAAAATGAAGACTTTGGAGTGGCCTAGTCAAAGTCCTGACCTGAATCCAATTGAGATGCTATGGCATGACCTTAAAAAGGCGGTTCATGCTAGAAAACCCTCAAATAAAGCTGAATTACAACAATTTTGCAAAGATGAGTGGGCCAAAATTCTTCCAGAGCGCTGTAAAAGACTCATTGCAAGTTATCGCAAACGCTTGATTGCAGTTATTGCTGCTAAGGGTGGCCCAACCAGTTATTAGGTTCAGGGGGCAATTACTTTTTCACACAGGGCCATGTAGGTTTGGATTTTTTTTTTCTCCCTAAATAATAAAAACCACCATTTACAAACTGCATTTTGTGTTTACTTGTGTTATATTTGACTAATGGTTAAATGTGTTTGATGATCAGAAACATTTTGTGTGACAAACATGCAAAAGAATAAGAAATCAGGAAGGGGGCAAATAGTTTTTCACACCACTGTATAATAAAAACTTGAATAACGCATTGACACAAGTATTTAGAGCCTGTCCTTAGTACTTGGTCAAAGCCCCTTTGGCAGCAATTCCAGACTAGACTCTTCTTGGGTATGACACGACATGCTCTTGACACTCCTGGCTTTGTATATTTTCTGCCATTCTTTTCTGCAGATCCTCTCAAGCTCAGTCAGGCTTGATGGAGACCATCAGTGGGCAGTTATTTTGAGGTCTCTCCACAGAGCTGTGGCTGGACCACTCAAGGACATTCCCAGAGTTGTCCCTAAGCCTCTTCTGTGTTGTCTGCTTTGTCCTTAGGGTCATTGTCCTTTTTGAAGGTGAAGCTTCAACCCAGTTTTAGGTCCACAGCACTCTGGAGCAGGTGTACATTTAGGATATCTCTGAATAATAATTGTAATACTTTTTAGAATGGATCCATGATGTATGTCAGGAGATTACTATCCCTGGTCTTTCATTTTAATTAATACATTTTACTGTTTTGAATTCATAGGGCATTTTAAATTTAATTATTTCTAAAGGCCACATAATTATTAATGCATGATACATTAGAACGGGCCCATTACAGTTGTAATTAACATTGTTTTCTCTTCATAGGTGAGGTTTCTACTTTTCCACCTGCTCTGTCTCTTAGCAGTTTTTAGAAAATTTTGCTTTCCATTTTTACCCCAAATGTTCTGTAGTTTGTTGAGTCTCTAAATTCTCTGATTAGTAGAATCTTTAAATTTGCTGCCAATGCTTTCTTGTTTGTGGCATTTCTTCCAGACATTCATGTGGATTATGCTTTACGTTTTTTAATTTTTACATCTTTTCCTCTCTGCAAACCTCTACAGTCCACGTCCTAGATACTGTAACCTAGTGACTCTCAGGCTACACCACACTTCCCCAGTGTTTATAACACATGAAAAATCTAATTTATGCTTTGTACAGTTTGAATGCTGTATTCATGCACAAAAGGGAAATTCACTGATTGCTATAGTTTTATGATAAATCCTGTGGTTGATGATGTAACTGTTGCTTCAAGGAGGACATTACCTCTACCTCTTCAGGTTTCTGCCAATGTTGTACAAACAGCAAATGCCTGCATCATATGTGTTTTTGGTCATTTTAATGTAGGCAGTGATGCTTTGATAAACAATGTGAAAACGCTAGTATGGACACGGATTGCTTTCATTTTAGAACAAATGAGAAGTGAAGCAAAATTACACCTTTCTTTGGCTAACTGAACAGATTACAATATGCAAGCTTTCAAGGCAACTCAGGCCCATTCTTCAGGCAGTTTGTAATCAGTGTTGGCTTGCATACTGTGATTTTTGCTAGAGAGGTGTTAAGTAGGGTGTCCAAGCTTTTGCCAATGCTACATTTACGCTTTCATTATTATTTATTTATTTACATTTTTTTTAGTTCATTAAATAAATTATAGCTGTATATTAACATTTTCATTAAAAAGGATACTGTTTTATTTTAACAGCAAAGTTGTATTTACTGACAGCTATTCAGGGGTGTCCAGACTTCAACATGAAACTGTAGATGAGAGATAAGGGGACATGTAACTATATAGCTGGTAGTCTTGTTTTTGTCTCATTATTGTCTGGCTGATGATTAAGAAAGAAAGAAATTAGCACACACAAAGCCAGGATAAGGTGCGTCACCCAGTTAAGGCAGAAACCTGGTTACTTAAAGTCTCTGTTTACTTGCATAAGTCCAGTAATAAAGTTCTCCTTTGGCAAAACAATATGATGCCATTAAAATGTGATTAAAAAAAAAGACTAAACGTTATCAAACAAGAACGGAGCCTGTGTCTCCTGAGCATTGTGGAGAATATTCATTTTAAACGTAACTTAGAGTACTCATTACTTACAACAAAGTAACTAAATACATTATAAAGTTATTTTAAAATGCAATGAGTTTCAATCAATGTGTTAGTTTTGAGTTACTTTGTTTTGTTCTTTAATATGAAAAGCTGTACATTTTACTGGCCAGCATTTTTATTAAATGCTAGGCCCAGATATGAACCTTCATGAAACTGACCGGAAATGCAGCCAAACATGGTCATTTTTTTGTGTTTTACAAATGTGTTTAGTCATTCAGGTAGTGGGAAGTCAATAACATCCTTCCCCAAACTGAGCCCCCAGTGAACTGTAGCATGAACACCCAATCACAATGTTTGAGAATATCTAAAGCAAATAGCTGGATTAAAACTAAACTGACACTTTATAGTGTTGTCTCTTACTGGATTGCATGCAGCACACACTTTTCTGCATGCCTGTGCGATTGAGCCCTGCATTATACTGATACGGTTGCTGATGGGATAATAGTAACGTTGGTATTTTTACTTACATAAAAGAAGTATTTAGTTAGGTTACTCGTTACTTTAAAAAGCAATCAGACTGCATAGCGCAAGTTACTTCTGACATGTCTAGATCGTGATCATGAGCTTAGCACTGTACATTCAGCAAATTTTAAATTTAGCAATTTCTGTTGTACTGAGACAGATTATGTTAATCAGGAGGAGGAATAAAGTGACCGCCTGAGCATTTGCCTCAGAAAACATATCTTTGTGGGTGCTGGATGTGTGTGCGAAGCAAAGACTGATGTCCCTGGACATTTGCCGACTACGAAATACTTAACTGTAACTGGTTAAGGGTTTACTTGGCCACATAACTGGGTTATACACAGAGAAATCTATCTCTGTCAACCTACTGTCTCTAACAAGAATAAGATTTTACATGGGATTTTAAGAAACTGGGTTTCTGTAAATAACTGGGTTATTAAGGTTTATGTAAACAACAACAACAACATTTATTTATATAGCACATTTTCATACAAAAAAGTAGCTCAAAGTGCTTTACATAATGAAGAAAAGAAAAATAAAAGACAAAATAAGAAATTAAAATAAGACAACATTAGTTAACATAGAAAAAGAGTAAGGTCCGATGGCCAGGGGGGGGACAGAAAAAACAAAAAAAAACTCCAGACGGCTGGAGAAAAAAATAAAATCTGCAGGGGTTCCAGGCCACGAGACCGCCCAGTCCCCTCTGGGCATTCTACCTAACATAAATGAAATAGTCCTCTTTGTATTTAGGGTTCTCACGGAAGGACTTGATGATGATGATGGTCATGCAGACTTCTGGCTTTTAATCCATCACTGTTGGAACATCACGGTGCTTTGAGTAGTTGCGCCACCACCAAAAGGACACCGGAAAAGGAAACGGAAGAGAGAGTAGGGGTTAGTACAGATTTTAGATCCACCATGAATAATTATTATAATGAATTGGATATACAGAGTATCAGGATTAAATTACAGTGAAGTTATAAGAAGGCCATGTTAAAATAATGTGTTTTCAGCAGTTTTTTAAAGTGCTCCACTGTATTAGCCTGGCGAATTCCTATTGGCAGGCTATTCCAGATTTTAGGTGCATAACAGCAGAAGGCCGCCTCACCACTTCTTTTAAGTTTTGCTCTTGGAATTCTTAGGAGACACTCATTTGAGGATCTGAGGTTACGATTTAGAATATAAGATGTCAGACATTCCGATATATAAGATGGGGTGAGATTATTTAAGGCTTTATAAACCATAAGCAAAATTTTAAAGTCAATCCTGAATGACACAGGTAACCAGTGTAGTGACATCAAAACTGGAGAGATGTCATACTTAATTATGGGTGCTAATTCTTAAAAAGCAAGTCAGTTAAAATTAAGGCAAAAAGTGTGTTAATCATCTGTTAACAATTAAGATGGCTGAAATAAGAAAAACAGCCACTGTGGCCCACCAGGCTATGAGACTGCTTTACAATCCTTTCAGAAAATGGATGGATGTTTTTCTTTTTAACTGGCAAGTGGTTGATTGGCTTGCATACAAGTTGACATTTGAAGCCTTTGTTTTAGGAACGCCTTCCATCACCTTGTGTAGGTAACTTAGGGCTTCTCCTTCAGTCAAAACATTCTGTCGTGAATAATTAAGTGAAAGTAAATTAATAAGTTGCAGGTAGTTATTTTATGTCTCGGTCTGACAGATGTCCTGTTTGATTCAGATTGCTGTTTGCTTATTTGCTTTGTGCACCGATTACAGCTGCTTGCCTTTATGGGTCGTCCTTTCACTGTCAAAACAATATATTTTGAATAGCACGCCGGTGAGGTAGAGTAATGAGTGGCACATTCAAATTAAAAATGATGGGGTGCCGAGTATTGCCTACGTTCAGTTAAACTTGTTTTGTTTCTGACTTTATCTTACCCCCCAAGTGCCATTATAATAGTGAGATGCAGTTGTGCAGCAATTTTTCCATTGATTTTGATTTACGCAGGCAGACCAGAATACTGCGATTCAGGCAACTCTGTCAGTCCTACTGCTTGGAAGTGACCACCAAGAGAATTTACAGAGCACTATAGTGGTTATTGAAGACCACTGTCAAGACTTTGTGCAAAGACCAAGATGCAGATGTGACATGTCTGAGATCTCCCATTTGCTGAAAATAATTGTAGAAAAGCTGCCTTTTTTGAAATTCAACATGACACAGACAAAAAGACGTATTCTTAGACAGAAGCTGTTATCCAGTGAGACAATAAAATTGTTATCCAGATTAGTTTAGAAGAAAACGCTATACCTGCAGTCTTAGACGAGATCCGTTTTGGTCAATATAGAACTTTGCATGCACTGATAACAGTGGCTTCCCATCAGCCACTGCACTCTACTATTTCCTGATATGAACTGAAGTCCTCACACTGGTGCTGCTTTTTGGGATGCCCCCATCCCATTAACCTTCCCCAGATGTGCCATACAGCCTGTATTTTAAAGGAACCCAATGGCAGCCATGGAGTTGGTGGCACGCGGTATAGTCCTCACTGAGTAAACAGCTCAGCTGACGTCACCTGGAATGCTCCGTTTGCAGTGTCTGGGTGGCCAAAGCCAGTTCTATTTTAGTTCAAGCTGATAATTAACTGCTTCTGAGGGCAGGGCCATCTAAACAGCATTACAGGCCCCCGGACAAAGCAGTGCATTGGGGGCCCTACCTACACAACCACTCAGCAAGTCACAACATTCATAGGGCCCCTATGCTTGTGGGGCCCCCAGGCAACTGCCCAGCGTGTCCATGCATTAAAATGGCCCTGTCTGAGGGTCCCAGTAATCCAGACATCACAAGTCCATGCAGACCACCAGCATTAGTTACCACAGTGCACATCTGTGAACTGGTGAGAGTCCACGGCAAGACGGGAACATACATGCAAAATTTCATCCAAATTATTTCAGCCATTTTTGTGTGTCTGCCAAACAAGCAAACAGCTACTATTTGTATTTTTCTTTTTTTTCCCCACATTACAGACTTGTGTGGCAAAAAGATGGCACAGCTTTGAGCACAAAGCAGAACCTGACCCTGGATGAGATGCAGTGGAGATTCCAGGCATTCTGGAGGCCCTGCAACTCACCTTCTCCCACATCTCGACGCGGTAAGATTTATTACCATTGTTTTAGAGCAAAGTCTACATTAATAAGATCAACAGAGAGAATTTAATAAACAGAAATCCTTTAATTTTGTGGAAAATAGATTACATAATTAAAATGCTATGATAAAGCAACATTTACATAGAAAAACTATAATAAAGTAAATTTTAAAAATCTCAATAAGCAGAAATAGTAAAAATAAAATGCAAATAAATGTAAGGTGCACATGGTAATAAAAATGAATGTACATTGCATATCATAATAGTTAAAAAATGTACATAGTAGAATTTTTTTCAAATGCCTCATAAACTGAAACTTTCAAAATTGCTGTTTGCAGGATTTGGCCACAGTAAATTCAGCCACGATGTCTATTGTTTCCGAAGACCTTTGAATGCTACGCTCCATTGAAATTAGAGCTCAGGTTAAAGGCCTCTCTTGGCACATGGCAGATCTCAAATAAGATTTAATCAGCTTAAAATATGAAAAAATTCTTTCATCAGAGGCAACACTTACAGGAAGAGTCAGGAGTACCAAGGAACTAAATTGTGACGTTTTAGACCTCACCATCTCACTGTTACCCACTCACCCTGTGGCTGAATTGCTGCTGCTGATTTTGGCTGCAAACTGACCACAGTGGGGCCTGGAGAGATTGACTGAGGCTGAATCATAAATGGTGGATTTGTCTAAACCAAGGGTGGGCAACGTCGGTCCTGGAGAGCCACAGTGGCTGCAGGTTTTCATTCCAACCCAATTGCTTAATTAGAAACCAATCCTTGCCAATCTCAGGCTTTATTTAATTGTATGGCTTGTTAGTCTGAAATGTAAGGTTCTTATATCATAGATTTGTTTTTTTCCTTTCCATGGATGTTATCCAAATGTGCTGAAGCCTAAAACGTATCATTTTCGGTCTGTCACATTTTTCTGTTAAGTGTTTTATTAAATCAAACAGTGCATGATGAACACACACAGATGTAAGTGGCAACAAGCTAGATGGAGAACTGCATGCTGCTTTGTCATTTACATCTTATTGCAAATAAGGAGCCATTAAAAACACTGAATGCAGCTGTTTAAAATTGAAATAAGCAATTAAGGGTGGGGAACCTTAACAAGCGAGACCACTAAAATGAAGCATCAAAATATCACTTAAGCAAATAAGTGCTTCATCAGCAATAATTGACTTCTCATTAAGAAACTGGGTTGGAACAAAAACCTGCAGTGACTGTGGCTCTCCAGGACTGACATTGTCCACCCCTGGTCTAAACGAACCGAGTCAATCTGGTTCTAATGCTTCCAGACGTATAAATCCTGTTTGTGACCTATGAAAATGGCGCTGATTACATTTAACATTATTAAAAGGTAATGTTAATCACAAGCACTCTCGAAATAGAGATTGGGATGCCCCTTAGGTGGGGTTTGTGATTGTGCAATTGTGGTGCTTTGATGCCAAGCTTCAAGAACGGTTCCCAAATATTTGTTGTTCCAATGAGTACCTATGTAGACTGATGCTTTCGGGGTGGGGGAAGAGGGGCTAGGCAATTGCCTGTCTTGCTTGTCCTGTCGTTACACCTCTGATGGGATGCATGCCCATCACAAGGCATACACACCCAATCCTGAAGATGTCCATTATTGTAATGTAAACATCTAAGGCAAGCAGGAGAGAACCCAAGGAAGTGTGGACTAAGGAAGAGGGTGCAAGCGTGCAGTAGGTCTGAGGACTTCAATCCAAATCTCTGAAATTGAGAGGCAGCGGTGCCAATCACCATTGTGCCACTCTACTGCCAGAGGCTAATTCTGCCTTATTATTAAAAGATTTTCTTAATTGAGATTCTTTTTTTTTTTCTGTTTTCTGGGATTAAATTAAAGGTGTCAAATTTATATCCTTTAAAGTTGCTTCCCATCTTTAATTGAACTGCATTCTTAATATGCAAACTTGTTTCCCTCTTACACACTTGGGTGTCAAAATACTCATTAGTTTTTCTTTTCTGTTCAATTTCAAACACATTTATTTCTGCATCATGAATTCTCCCAAGAGGATGCTATATTCCATATCCTGTGACTCTGTGATTAGTGATTCACATACCCATCCATTTCCCATTTTTACCATCATATACTTCCGGAGAGCAGCACAAGGCAAAAAGCATCCCTGGCTGGGACAGCATTCCAATCGAAGGGCACAGTCATGCACACTAGACCAACTAATGAGTTGAGTCTTAGATTAGAAAGGTGAAAGGAGGCCACACAGACACGGAGAGAACATGCCAACTCAACATAGGCAGCAGTGCATTCTCTTTACTACAACAGTCCACTTATGCTGATGTTTCATTCTGTGACTTCTAGCCATAGGGTATGTCAGAATTGCCGACTAAAGTTGTTGATGTTGACATGGACCATAATAGTTTACTGATAATCATAGGGCATCTCAAATTTAGCGACTGAGTGATGACTTCCCAGTAGTAGAATGCTTCAATTGAAGATCTGCCTCACCCCCTCATTCATTGGTAAAGAAACCTGTTTTTAATTCAAGCACAGAGCATTGTGAGAATGACATCTTCCTTGTTTACATTCAATGTGGAGTTTCAGAAAGTAACTGTTGTTAATATTTTAGCAAAAAATGCACACTTTTGCATATTTTGACTATATAAATGGACATTTGTCATGAATTATGCAACACAGGTTACTAAGAAATTTATTTTTATTGGCTTTTTTCATGTCTTCTAATGTTGATCACTTTTTGACTCTGTTGACTTTGAATACTCAGTATTTAATTTCCCCACAAAATCATGAAATTAAGTATTTTTGTCAGCCACCACTATAAACTACATGGGGTAAGTAACATTTAAAAAACTAATTTGTGGGCAGAATATTCCTTTAGACAGAATCACTAGCATATTGCACTGTGTTATTGTTTAACAGTTTGGTGGTTTGCTAGACAAAACTTTTTTGAAATCTGGCAGTTCTGCACCGTATACTTCAGTACCACTTGGCGGAGGGGTTCCTGTATGGGATGAAGACAGGTCCCAGTGATTTCCTCAACTGCTTCGACCACTCTCTGTAGGGAAATCCAATCTGAGGCAGTACAGACCCCATACCAGACAATGATGCAGGCGGTCAGTACACTCGCTATGCTTCCTGTGTACAAAAATGCTAAGGTGGGAGTGGGGAAATATGTTCTTCTCAACACTACAGGTAGTGCAATCGGTTCCTTCCTCTCTAGACTAGGGAGTAGGTGTGCTGGGTACAGGAGAGATCGTTTGTTGTCTTCACTTTGTTTTCCTGAGTGACTCCACAGTGGAGCTGTTGATAGAGATGGCGAGATGTGTGGCATGGTTCTTCTTGAAGTTGACAGTGATCTTCTTTGTTTGATCAGTATTCAGATATAGATTATTGTTCTTTCTCCAGTCCACGAGTAGTTTGACGTCCACTCTGTAAACCACCTTGTCCTCACCATTGATGATGCCAATTGCTGTTGTGTCATCTGCAGATTTAATGATGTGGTTTGTACTGTACCTGACGCAACAGTCATGGGTCATCAGGGCGAAGGGTAAGACACAGCCTTGGCAGACACCAGTGATCAGGTGGATAGATACATTTCTATATTTTAACATTCACCCTTTTCAATTCAACATGAAATGAAGGAGGATCATTTTGTTAAAATGAAATGCAATTTATGATGTATGTAATGTTTAAATTTTCAAGTAGACAGAAATCATTTCAATTTAAGGCAATAGTATTCACTAATTATGATGCTAGAGAGCAGTGGTGTATTGTGTATTCTTTACCTTTACATTTACATTTATTTGCTTGGAAGACGTTTTTATCCAGAGTGACTTACAAAAGAGGTAAACATAATCGAGTAACATTAGGCTATGGCCTGTTTGTTCAGGAAGTGTAATAGAACAGGTAACAAAAGTTGATTGCTACAAGTGAAGAGATGTAATAACTAATAAATTTACAATCATAGATTACAGTCAATACCACAATAAAACTTAACAAATTAACTGACAATATAAATTTTTTTTTATAATTAAGATTTTCCCTGCACTCTCTTCACATGACAATAATTACCCCATGAATCTATTAGACATGAATTTCATTTGCTTAAAAAATAATCGCAAATGTGTACTGGGTGCAGGATTGGGTTTAAGATTCCAAATTGTCACATTTACTGAGATTTTCCTATTTTTATGGTGTGGGTCACAAATCCAAATCATAAATTAATTTTACTATCAAGGTCATAAAATTCTTTACAAATAAAATTGCAGTAAGATAAACAGCATCCAAAAAACAGGAATACAAATTTCATGTTAGGTTATTTTGACGAAGGTTGCCAAGTTTTTCAATCTCAGTTAATATAAAAAATATGATTTAAGACCGATAATTTATTTGATTTGTTTTATTTTTTTTAATCTGACTTGATAATTATCCAGTGCATGCATTCTGTAATTTCTCTCGCGCCGTGGTGGTCCAATTATCTGTGTAGCCTTGTAATTTGTGTACTCATTTGGCAGTAATGCTCTTGTTTGTTAAACAAGGTGTGGTTCCTGGTATCTTTGCCAGAATCTTGCTTGTGCTTGTCATGCATTCCCTTTTATTGTTTTATTTTTCAGTTCTTTTAATTCTTGTTTTCATTCAATACTGTAAATATTCCAGAGAGAGGTTTTAAAAACGGAAAAAATGAAGGCTTAAAGCCTTGTAAGTTTATACTCTTAAACCCCTTGGTACACCTTGTCTTGTACACCACAGCTTAGTTCCTTATGAAGTTGTTTTAGTTGGTTTAAATGCCTATAATTTGTTAACGGAGTTGGATAAATTTGCAGGGCTCTTTCTTAGGTGTCTTGGTTATCTTTGTGGCTTTTCAAATGACTTCGTGGTCCATTATTGATGTTCTAGTTAGTTTTTTTTTTTTTTTTTAATCCAGGCTTGTGATTGCTGATGCAGGCCAACTTCCCTTTTAGCTTCTGCATTCAGCCATTAACGTTTTGGGAGTTTGGTGTTCTAATCGGGTCGAAGAGCTTATGCTTACAGCACGACCCTCCCTTGTCAGGTTCAGATTGCTGTGATTCAGGGAAGCTCCCTCTCACGCCGCTTTCAGTCTCCACAAGACTCCATATGTCTGTGGTTCTCTGTGCAAACAAATTTTTTTAATATTAATGTGAATTTTGCCGTTAACAAATTTACAATCTTGTTCCAGTGTTCCTATTGAAGAATCCACTGTACGAGGTCCCTTCATAATTTTAATAAATTCAATCATGTCCCCTCTTAATATCCATTTACTTTAACTGAGAAGGTTCAACTCCTTCAGTGCCTCCTCTCAGACCTGGAATCAGCCTAGTTGCCTTTCTTCAGACTTTCTCTAGTGCTGCTTTTGTCTTTTTTTTCAGATATGGAGACCAAAACTGCACTTGGTACTTCAGGTGAGGCCTCACTAATGAGTTATACAACCTAGGCATAGCCTCCCTTGAGTTGTACTCCACACATCTTGTATCACCTAACTCCCCTTCTTGGATCACATATGTCCACTTGTGTGGATTTTGATAGCAATGAGTCCACTAGGACCCCCAGGTCCTTCTCATAAGGGGTACTTTCAGGTTTTGCACCCCCATTGTATATTTAAATCTATTATTTCTACTTCATATGTGAAATATTTTACATTTACTTACATTAAATTTAATTTGCCACCAAATGGGCTATACCCTAATACCCTATTAATCATCTTGTGTACAGTGCATATTTAGGGGGTGGCGGGTGGTATAGGTGTTATTAAAAAGAGAAACTGAAAAGGAGGTAACTAGTCAATTTGTAATCGAAAGTGACAACCACTTAGGCAAAGCTCTTAGACTACAGTGGGGGGAACCAAAGACCCTGTCAGGAACCTCATTATTCACATGAGTCCGCCAGAACTGAGCAAGAAGGTTGTGAAAGAGACCAAGGGACCTGTCTCTCTAACATTATGCTATACCCTATTAAGCTATACTACACTATACTATAATAATAGACATGTGAATAAATAAAAGAAAATAAATAGCAATACATTAAAATTGATAGTAATAAATTAATGATAACAATCACAGGAACAACAGTAGTAACAGATATTGTGTATACAGATAAACTACTAGGAGTAGATCTGAGGGCAGTGGGCAGCACAGAGTTCAGAGTCCAGACAGTGAGAAGTTACGTGTTGTTGCAGAACAGGTTTAGATTCTGTGATACCATCTGCCAGATGGAAGCGGGATAAAGAGACCATGGGAAGGGTTTCAGTGATCCTCTATAAATTTATAGGCCTTGTGGATACAGCTCTTGATAAAGATGCCTTTATTGGAGCGTAGACATATCCCAATGATCTTTTCTGCCTTGTGCATTATACATCGTTGGACCTTTCAGCAAGGGATTCTGCTGTTCCTATAGAATATGGTAAGAATGGGGAGCAGATAGACTTGGTTTCCTCGGTTTCTGAAGGAAGTGGAGACGCTGCTGTGTCTTGCAGGCTGTGCAGATGGTGTTAATTGTCCAGGCGAGGTCAGCTACCAAGTGCATACCAAGGAATCTGCTGTTGACCAGTTCCACCACAGTCCCCACAATGTGCCTTGGGCTGTGGGCAGCATGATCTTCTGGAAGTCAACAATCATCTCTTTTGTCTTGTGTACGTTAAGAGATTAATTAATTATTGCACTTGAACCAGCCTGCCAGTCGTTGTTTCTCCTTTCTGTGAGCAGAGTCATTTCCATTGCTGAAGAGCCCCACCACTGTTGTGTTGTCCACAAACTTAATGTAATTTTGAAGGTTACTTGGTGACTATCAATTGGCTCTGAGTGAGTGTGGGCTTGACTGCCATCTCATCAAGACTTGGTCCTGCTTTGCATTCAGTCATGCCTATCTGGAAAAGCCACAGGTCTGACAGACATTCAGGGGACTAAAAAGTGAGTTGAACCAAAAGCCATGTGTAGAAATAAAAGGGTCTGTTCTGTGTTTTGGTTGTCTGCAAAGGATGAAAGACGTTTCATAGGGTCAATATTGTAAAAAATGGGACTGCTGAGCCATGTCCATGTAATAATGCCTGTCTCTTTCAGGGTGTCATATTATGTATTCATTCCAGAGCCTCATTCCTGGCCATAAAGATGGCTATCGGGAATATTTTCAGGAACTGAATATTCTTTGTGTAAGTAGCTGGAGCTTCAGAAACAAAATGTCATTTATAAATACCAGGATTGAAAATAAAAAATTGTTTACAAATTGTGGTTGTGGGGTGATTTGAATGTGTCTGATTAGCATTATGGGTGGAATGGTCACATACTGCTGCCTTACAGCTCCAGAGTCGCAAATCTAGACATGAGCATTGCCAGTCTGGAGTTTACATGCTCTCACTGGTGGGCTTTCCTTCAGGAAAATGTATGCATTGAGCTAACTGATGGTCTCTAATCAATTTGGTATGACTGACCAACCTATTAATGGACTTCTGGTCAGTTCAGGTTTGGTTCTCGCCTTGCAGCGATTACTTCTGGGAAAGGCCTCTTAACCCTTTATTGTATAGATGGATTACAAAAGTAATAGATTCTCCTAATGCTTTGAGGGGATTGGCGGGGGAGGGGGGCTTCTTCTGTCTCCCCTATTAGATGTTTCAGATGTTATTTATCTGCTAGTTCCCCCCTTTTTCCTCCTTTTAAAATTAGTTTACAAAAACAGTTGGTTAATGAAAGGTATTAGAACAGTAATATAAGGATCAATAAAAATACAAAAAAGTATTTTTGTTTTTCACATTAACTCTAATTTCAGCTCTTCTTAGGTATGTTCGCATAAAATGTGAAAGCAGTTACTGTGATAGCCCTGTCTGCCTGTCTGTCTGGTTCCCAGTTGACCAATTTTGTTGATATTTGGCACCCTTATTCTTCCTGGAAATTTGTGAGGGAAGTTCAGTTTTCATTGAGAAATCTTGAATATAGTGCGCTCTACACATTTTTGAAAATTCAAAATCTCACACTGAGACAAACTGGCAAACTTGTCTATCTTAAAGCAAAGAAAACATTCTGTGCGATTTCAATTATAGATTAGTTTGCTGTTTCAATTTTACTTTGAGAGAGGTGACTTCAACTTATATATTTTTTTTTTATTTTTTATTTTCTTTTGCACATCTAACTATGTAGGAATATTTTAGGCTAAAATAAATATGTAACAGTGATTCTTAAATTAACTACAAATCCCAGCAGCCTCATCGGTCAGCTGCAAGTGTTGCCGCTGGGTGAAATAAGGATGGTGCGGACTTTGAAGATATGCCAGAAGAAGTTGGCAAAATAGGTCAATTGTCTGTCTTTTGTGTTTCCACAGTTCACGCCACCTCTGGATTACAAATCATCCATTAAATTTACAGTTTCTTTCTGGATTTTTCATGCTTGTCCTGTGCCTGCTTGTTGATTATGTCTGGATTGGTAAATGTCTACATTTACTCTTTTAGATCTTCAAGCAACAATTGTACCATGGTAGGACAAAACTTTCATAACATTCAGAAAACAGTTCACTTGCCATATCAATTCTTTTTCTTCATCATCATTGCATCTGTGGAAACAGACTGTTTGTGGACTGTATTGTGTTTATTGTTAACTGTTTTGATCTAAGTGCTTCGTCAAGTGTAATTTGTCTAGTATATGTTTTCAGTTTGTTAATAATGATATTCTTTATTTGTTCAGTTTGAAAATAATGATATTTTTATGTATTCATCACTCTCTCTTGCCATACCAGAATGCAGTTGTAGGTCTCTTTAAGTACTAACAGTCTGATTCTGCCTCCTCTCCATCCCATGCTCGACTCTGTACCTGTAAAACATCTTGTGAACAGCTGTGAAAGGTTTGCACTTTTCCTGGGGCCTCATTTATAAAGCTTGCATACACACACAGTCATAAAATGTGCATATGCAGCTTCTCATGCACACGGCAGGAGTTATAAAAGGAAACTTGAGGAGGGACATGTGTGTATTTATAGAAACAATGACAGATGTGTACGCAATATTTTGTAAAAACTGGGAAATGCAGCCAAACCATTTACACGACAACTTGCTTCCATAATTCATATCACTGAACTGTTATTATAATGTGTATTGATGTGTCAAAAAAGTGATACACTAAATGAATATGATGCACACACTGTATTTTAATTCCCTGGGGCCCTGTGTATTTGCACTGGAGGAATTTTTTGGTTTTTCGTCAGCTTTAAATCGGCTCCTTATTGTCACTTCTCAGTGAAGTGGCCGACAGGTCAGCAATATCTCCTCCAAGCTTCACTACTTTATGCCTGCTGTGCTGAAAGCCTTTAAGTGACCAGTGTGTTTAACATCCAGCTTTTACTGTATATGGTGTGGGTGCACATACATAAAACATAACAGGTTTTTGCCAGCATATACAGGCCATTTGCAGCAGTGTCCAGTTCTCCCAATGTAATTGAAGCAATTTACAGCACTCATATTGCAATAAGGGCACCTAGTGAGAATGAAGCTGCTTTTGTTTACCATAAGCAGTTCCATTCCATTAATGCACAAGTCATCTGTGATGCCAAGATGAGACTGCCAGCTGTGGTTCAGTGGCCTGCGTTAACCAGTGATTCATTTATTTTGAGGAAAAGAAGCTTTGATGGTACTGTACATGGTGGATGGCTTGTTGGTAAGTTAACTGGCTGCACCCTCAGTGTTTCATATGGCTTGTGTTATTCATTGTAACAGCTATCATGTGATTACATGTGCCAGGTGATAGCAGTTACCCACTCAGACATTTATCTCTGATAAACACGGATGATAGGCACTCGCAGCCAGGCACTCTTAAATGCAAGCGGCAGAGTCTCAATGTGTCAGGTGGGAGGCTGCTCTACTAGCCAATTAAGTTCTGCAGCATCATGATTGCATGTGTATGAGATTTGATAAGCATGCTCCAGATTTATATATTTCATAGGAGCATTCAATGACACATATATATAAGGTGATTGTGATTTATAGAGGGTAAATTGCATAGAAATGTGTGTATACCACGTTGCATAAATCTGAATTTTTTTTTTTTTTTTAGGCAAACGCGTTTTCCTGTTTTTTTTGGTGTGCGCATATTTTCACCCGTGAATGTATGCAAAGTTTTATAAATGATGCTCTTGCTCCTTGAAATCAAATTGCATAAGTAACATGATGTTTATGTCTATAAAAATAAAAATTACAACTAACTTAGCTTATGTAGAAATGCATGAAATATGGCTTAGTAATACTTTATGCTGCAGTGACCAAATGTGTATTTGGCAACTTAGTATTTCCGTTGCACTAAAAACAACCTCACTGCTGCATTACTAAAGATTGTAACCATTATAATAAAATAATAATCTTGAGATTACAATTTATCAGCAAAGCACCACAATGATCTGCTGTCTATCATGTTCGAATTCAGTCAACTGTTTTAGCTTGAAACGTCAGCACAGATTTTAAATCTCCATTAGGTACTCTTTTAAAAAAAAGTTAAGTTTAATAAATTTGAACTCCAGCTATTCATAGACCCTCCACATCCAACAGCACAGGTATCTTTTTATCATTTGAGTTGAAATGTCTGCTCTATGAAAGCAATTTCACCCTCATGATAATTTGAAGTGGTATTAAAAACATGTTTTTTGTGCACTACTAGTACATTGTAATTACATTCTATTATCATACTGTTTTTGAATATAACTCTCCATTATAAAAAGGTATAAAATTAAAGATGACGTATTTCTTTTCAGCATTATGTTAGATATTTGAGGTCTCCAATAATGTTTGCCAAGGTCTTGGGCCTTCATTAGCTTGTTAGGGGTGTGGCTTGTTTACAGTCATTGTTAGGAAACCCCAGACGATACAGATTGCAAAGCTGTATAAATTCTGACTCCTCACACCTTGTCCAATCAATCAGCAGCCATGGGCTTCTTTAAGCAGCTGCCTATTTTCTGAAAAATAAGATAATTGATACTCACAAAGCATGAGAAGGCTACATGAAGATAGCAAAGCTTTTTCAGGTACCTGTTTCCTTAGTTGGTAATGTTATTAAGAAATGGCAGTTAACAGGAATAGGGGAGGTCAAGTTAAGGTCTGGAAGGCCAAGAAAACTTTTAGAAAGAACTGCTTGTTGGATTTTTAGAAAGACAAATAATTGACTGCAAAATATATTCAGGAAGATTTAGCAGACTCTGGAATGGTGGTGCACTGTTCTACTGTGCAGTGACACCTGAATAAATATGACCTTCATGGCACAGTCAGCAGAATAAAACCTTTCCTGTGTCCTAGCCACAAAATTCAAGAGCCTGAAGTTTGCAAATGAACATCTAAACAAGCCTGGTGCATTTTGGAAACAAGTCCTGTGGACTGATGAAGTCAAAATAGAACTTCTTGGCCCCAATGTGCAAAGGTGTGCTTGGAGAAAAAAAGGGGGTCAAATTCCAGGAAAAGAACAAGTCTCCAGCAATTCTGCATGGGGTGAATCGATCAGGCTTTGGGTTTGTGTTGCAGCCAGTGGCACAGGGAACATGTCATTGGTAGCGGGAAGAATGGATTCAAATAAATACCAGCAAATTCTGAAAGCAAACATCACATCATTGAAGTTAAAAAGAGGATGGGTCCTACAACAAGATGATGATCCGAAACACACCTCAAAATCTGCAATGGAATACTTCAAGAGACACAAGTGGATGGCTTTGCCATGGCCCTCACAGTCCCCCAACCTAAAAAACATCATTGAAAATCTGTGGGTGGATCTCAAAAGAGCGCTGCATGCAAGACGGCCCAAGAATCTTGCAGAATTAGAAGCCTTTTGCAAGGATGAATGGGCGAAAATACCCCAAGTAAGAACTGAAAGACTCTTAGCTGGCTATAAAAAGTGTTTACAAGCTGTCGTACTTGCCAAAGGGGTCTTACTAAGTACTGAACTGTTGGGTGCCAAAACTTTTGCTTCAGGCCCTTTTCATTTTTTTGATTTTTTTTGTACCTGTGAATGATGGAAATTAAGTTTTAATCTTATTTAAAATATTAAAGAAATGTGTCTTCTTTAAATGTATGCCTTTTGGTGATCAGTTCTTCTTCTGCTCACTTACAGTAATGATTCACACTAGCAGACATTTTAAGCAAGGATGTCCAAACTTTTGCATGCCACTGTATGTGTATATTTCTGTAGCCAGAAAGGTGGGGTATTATAAATTAGACTAAATTGTCAACAGCAAAGGTGAGGTAAAGATGCCCACTACATGCTTGAATCACCTCACCACTGGGAAGAGGCCAAGGTGAAAGATTATCAAGCGCAGCTGGCTGAGGCACAAGGCACATTGTGAATTCTGCTCAGTGGGCAAAGATTTCCTTATCATTCAGACACCCAATGAATCTCTAGGATATAGACTGGTGCTCTGCTTCTCAAATGGCTTTGTGCCTGACAAAAGCCATTTGAAATCCTTCTCAGCTCTCACAGTCTTGCCAGTTTCCCAGCTGGCGCCTTCCCTTCTCCCTTTTCCTACCATCTGGAAGCAGATCTCAGGCTTTTTAAGCACATGGCACTGTGCCCTGCAAGATCTGGAAAAGGTGCAGGCCTGATAGGCAGCAGAGGGCTGAGAAAGTGGGCGAGCACAAATAAGACGGGAGGGTGGGATGTGCGTGCCGTACTTTGGGGTTTGGGTTCTAACTAATGCTTTTAATTAAAAAAAAAAATGAAAGGCTTCATCTCAAAACGTTCTACCCTTTTTTTTCCAATTCATTTAATCTTCTTTAATTGGTATATTTGCATTTGACAAGGTCAGATCAGTGTACGTATCTAATGAAAACAAATAATAACATCCAAAAACCTGAAAGAGTGTACTTTTATCAAAATAAATATTCCTAACGGTAGGCATAGTGAGACAGTGGTTGGATAGATAGACAGTACTTTTATTTGTCCCAAAAGGAAAATTAGTTTTTAAGGAAGCTCAAGAAATATGAAACAACAACCACCAGAAATACACACAAAGAATAAAAGATAAAGAAAACTTCTGATTTGGCTATAAGAGCAGTCCCAGTAATGCACCTTAAAAATGTATTGCTGTTGGTATAAAGGAGCCCCCATTGCATTTCTTGACACACTTCTGCTGAATAATTTGTTGACTGAAAGTCTTCAGTGTTAGTGTGTCAGAAAGAGGATGTGCAACTTTATTCATAATGACACGAAGTTTTTTGTTTTTATTCTCTCCTCCTCAGCTATCTCCAGGGGGTCTTAAGTATGTCCCATAACTGAGCCTGCCCCTGTAATTTGTTGATTTGCTAGACCTCTCTTGAAGCAATGTTTCCAGCCCTGCACACCACACTGTAAAAAATTGCACTGGCCATTGCAGAGTTATAGAAGACGTCACTGCCCACTCTAAAGGAATGAAGTGTCTTAAAAGAGGGTCTCTTCTTCCCTTTCTTCAATACTTTCTCCGTGTTCTGAGACCAGTCCAACCTGTCATTGACGTGGACCCCCAAGTACCTGTAGCAGTGCACCACCTCAACATCCACTACCTGAAGTATGGTCGAGCATAGCAGCAAAATTTACTGAACAGTTCCTTGGTTTTGTTGAGATTGAATTGCAGACAGTTCTGAAAGTTCTCCCCCTGACTCCTCTCCTCTGTCTCATCCCCCTTGTCAAAATGCCCCATTACTGCAGAATGATCAGAGAATTTATCCAAGGGAAATGGCCTGGTGTTATATTTATAGCATCACTGCCTCACAGTTCCAGAGTGTTTAGAACCAAACACCAGCAGAGACTCTTTGGGTGAGGAATTTCCCTGTTCTTCCTGTGCTCATGTGGGTTTTCCTCCTGGTACCCCAAAGACATGAGTGTTAGATTGATAGGCAATTCTACCCCAATGTAGATGAGGGAGACTGGCAGCAGACTAATATCCCGTCCAGTGCTGGTTCCTGCATTGTGCTCGATTTTGTTAGGATTGGTTCCTGACCATGGAGCTGGGATGGAGAAATTTTAAAAGTCCTAATGTAAATTATAGGAACAGGACAATAAGACTTTAGAAACCTTCAAAACCATTTTGTGATGTGTAATGGTAACAAACCAGTACTAGGGCTCCTCAGTCCTTCTATTCTGACATCTTAATTTTCATATCCAGCCTTGTGGGGAGCCACAACATTAGGGGCAAGGCAGGAACCAACACTGGTCAGGTACTCTGCCTGCTTGGCTTCATGTAAACTTAAAAAAAAAATGCAGTCTGCATTTGGAAATCTTCAAATGTGGGAAAATGACAGATTTTAATGGCCTGACAGTTGATCATTCACCATCCAACAGTGTTTGTCACAATGGTGCAGTGGAATGAGCAAATGAATGATTGTGTGTGTGTGTGTGCCCTGTGATGAGCTGGCACCTTGCCCAGGGTTGGCTCCAAAGCTATCAAGATAGGCTGCAACTCCTTGAAACCGTATAACTTGAAAAAAGTGACTTCACAAGATAGGAAAGTTTTATTGAGTTATGTAAACTGAAGGATGGAACAATGTGCCGTTATTGTACAGCAACATGCAAAAGATTCTAAAGGAACAGTTTCTAGTGTATCATACAAACAAGGCTTATTTTATACAGCACCTTTCAATATATCTTGCTGCTTTTTAAGTACAGAATTACACTTCAGCCATTAGCATATTTTTTCATTCTGAAACAGGCAGGTAAAGTGAGTCTTTCAGAGGCATACTGTGCGCCGATTCAGCCGACATCCTTAATGCTCAAATGCCATTTCTTTAATCAGTAGATATACTGCATCTGTTAGGAAGGTATGATGGCGTAGTGTTCAGTGCTTCTACTTTGCAGTGTTATTGAGATGAAAATACATTTTTTCTTGCTCCGTGTAAATGTTGCTTCATGTGACATTCTGAAAGGTTTCGGACATTGGGGAATCTCACAGTGTGGTTACTTTTAAACATTATTGTCTCTAGGCATATGATGATTATTCTTTTCACTTTGTATTTGTTTCACCATTTTGTTTTGGTTCGGTCACTTCCATTTTGAATAGCTGCTGCTGAGTCACGGTTCCCCGGGTGTCCTGTTACTGTATGTGGCATCATCAACATGATATGCTTGCACTGCATGCTCATTGACGTATGAAATTTCACTGTGTTTGAGTCTTCTTTCTGAGTTACAGGTAAGATGTTTAGTGAGCACTTTAACCATGAGTTTTGAATAGTGTGTGTGTGGTGTGTGCACTGTCTATTGCAAGGGTCATCAACGTTGTTCCTGGGGAGACGCAGTGGTTGCAGCTTTTTGTTCCAACCCAGTTACCTAATTAGAAAACCAGATCTTAGTCGTCTTCTTCTTTCGGCTGCTCCCGTTAGGGGCCGTCACAGCGGATCATCTTCTTCCATATCTTTTTGTCCTCTGCATCTTGTTCTGTTAAGAAAACCAGATCTTAGTAAAACGTTACAAAAATTAAAAGCTAGAAAAAACGGCTTTTATATAATGGTATGGCTTGTTAGTGTTCTAACTCTGCAATGTCAGGTCATTCTTAAACAGTAGATTTTTTTCCTTTGTAAGGATGTCATCCAAATGATTTGAATCCTATAACAGATGAGTAATCTTCAGTTCTTCACTTTCTCTTCAGTTTCCTTCTGTTTTATTAAACCAAATAGTGCTAGAAGAATACACACAGGTATATGGAGAACTGCCTGATCCTTTGTGATTTGCATCTTATTATTAATAAGGAGCAATTAACAGCAATGAATGCAGCTGCTTAAGTCTAAAATCTTAAGAAGCGGGACAACTAAAATGAGGCTGAAATTGTCACTTGAGCAATAAGTGCTTCATCATCTTATGAAGCAATTGGGTTGGAACCAAAATCTGAAGGCACTGCGGCCCTCCAGAACCAACATTGCTCACACCTGGTTTAAAGGGTCTGATTCTGAAGTTCATTTAGTTGCTTTGCTGTTTAATTAGCAGACAAAGCTTGTCACTAATTTAATTTAAGAAATACGAGGGCCATTCAAAAAGTTTCCACACTTTTTTTTTTTTTTTTAACTCTGTTTATTAACAATTACAAAAACAAATTATGAGCACTTTTCTACATAGTCACCTTCCTTTATGATGCAATTTTTCCAGCGTCGTACCAACTTTTTAATGCCCACTTACTACTCCTCCCGCCTTCACCGCTTCCAATGAAAATATAAAAGTGGAGAAACTCTTTGAATGTCCCTCATAGTTAGAATGAAAACCTGCTGCTACTGTGGCCCTCCATGATTAGAGTTGGGAACCCCTGGTCTATTGGAATATGCCTTGTAATGCATGTAATAATAAAATGCATTGGACTGGCGACGCTAAATTGGCCCTAATGATGTGTACTTGTGTGTGAGTGTGTTCCCTTATAATGGAACTGGCACCCTGTCCAGTGGGATGATCCTGCCTTGCACCCTACGCTTGCTGGGTTAGGCTCCAGCCTCCCGGCAGCCCTGGTCAGGATTAAGCAGGCATTGAAAATGGTATGATATGGTTTTGGTTTTACTGCCTGCTTTTTTTTTAATGTACTTATTTTCACTTTAAAGTTTCTGTCCATCTCCTGATCCTTTATTTGCATATTGTTTTTGAAGTAGAGAAGTCTGGATTTAAAAAAGCAGGTGAGCTGTGCCTATGCTGCGACCCAGCTGACCTGCTAGCTTTCCAGTCTGGTATTTTAAATATTTTTCTTTTTTTTGCCTTTTTCCTCCATGGCAGAACACATGGATCCAGCACCCTAAAATCACATATCATACTTGATGTTTGCCTGTTTTCTCTATGTCTGTGTTGGTTTTTCTTATATATCCCCAAAGACGTGTGTTGCAATACACCTTATGCAGTGGCATAATCCTAATCATTTAGACCTGAATGTTAGAAAAACCAAGGAGAAGGTCATTAACTTTAGGAATTAAATTCCCTTATTATCAGTGGTACACTTGTGGAGAGGGTAAGCAGCTTTACTTACCTATGGTTCATATTGTTGAGGACTTAACATGGACCACACATTAGACCAATCTAGATGATAACAGGCCATTCAGCCCAACAAACCTCTTTCTAAATAACATCAAGTCGAGTTTTGAATGTCCCTAAAGTTCTATTGTCTACCACACTATTTGGTAGCTTATCCCACGTGTCTGTGGTTCGCTGTGTAAAAAAAAACTTCGTAATGTTTTAGTGAAATTTACCCTTAACAAATTTTCAGTTGTGTCCCTGTGTTCTCGATAACTAATTTTAAAGTAGCAGCCTTGTTTCACTGTACTGATTCCCTTCATAATTTTAAACACTTCAGTCAGGTCTCCTCTTAATCTTCTTTTGCTTAACCTAAAAAGGCTCAACAACTCTTTTAACCTTTCCTCATAACTCATCTGTTGTTGCCCTGGAATCAGCCTCACTAAGTGCATTGCTGCCTGGTATGGGAACTGCACTATTCATGTGCATAAATCTCTACAGAGGGCCGTGTGAGTAGCTGAGCACATCACTAGAACTCCAATTCTGGAGTTATGTATTTAAGTATTCCAACCCGTTCACTTTCTGCACTATTGTCTGTGTTGTAAATTTTCTTTTAAATGGTTAAATTTTCCATTTTGCTTATCAATCTATGCTCAATAACCCATAATAACAAAGTGAAAATACATTTTCAGAAAGTATTACAAATTTATTAAAATCAAAAGCCAAAATAAAAAAAAAAAATCAAAAACTGAAAGTATTCAGACCCTTTTCTGTGCCATTCCAAATTGTGGTCAGGTGTATCCTGTTTGCTTTAAATCTGCTTGAGATGCATGTAGAACTTGACTGGAGTCTACCTGTGGCAAACTGAATAAATTGGACATCGTTTAGAAAGGCATATATGTCTGTGTGTATATAAGGTCCTACAAGTCAAACTGCATGTCAGGATACCAAAACAAGCCATGAGGTTTAAGATCCTCTCTGTAGACCACTGCAATCAAATTGTGGTGAGGCATAGACAAGAGCAAGGAGATAAAACTCAGTTTTAGAAATGTTTTTTTTTTTCCCAGGAGCACAGTAATTTTGAAATAGAAAACGTTTGAAACCACCAAGACTCTTCCTAGAATTGGCCTTCTGGTTGAACTGGGCAAGAAGGACCTTGGTCGGAAAGGTGACCAGGAACCCAGTGGTCACTCAAACAGAGAGCTTCAGAAGTCCTTTGCTGAAATGGGAGAACCTGTCATAAGGATGACCATTGCAGCAGCACTCCATCAATCAGGTGCTTATGACAGAGTCATTAGATGGAAGCTATTCTTGAGTAAAAGACCTATAAAAGCCCACTTGGACTCATAGAACCGGAGGTGAAACGATGCTCTGGTTTGATGAGACAAGGATTTAAGCAGAACTCCAAGAACTATGTCTGGTAAAGACCAGGCCCTGCTCATCACCTGCCTAATACCATCCCTATAGTGAAACATGGTGGTAGACACACCATGCTATGTGGGTCCTTTTCAGCAGCAGGAACAGGAAGACTGGTCAGAACTGATGGAAGGATGAATGTAGCCAAATACAGAGTGGTTTTCAAAGAAAACCTGGTCCAGCACACATGTGATGTTCAACTCAGTTGATGGTTCTCCTTTCAGCCCGATAATAATCTGAATCATACAGCTAACGCAATGCTGCAGTGGCTTCAGGACAGACCTCTGACTCTTCTTGACTGCACCTGCCAAAACTCAGATTTAAACTCCATAGAACATCTGTGAAGAGACCTGAAGATGGCAATTTGCAGACGCTTCCAATCTAACTTAACGGATCTTGACTGGGTCTGCCAGGAAGAATGGGATATATGGCCCAAATCCAGATGTGCAAAGATAATAGACAATTACCAGAAGGACTCAAAGCTGTGATCACTGCCAAAGGGGCTTCTTCAGAATACTGCATTAAGGTTCTAAATATTTCTATGAATGAGATATTTCAGTTTTTGATTTTTAATAAAAGTTTGTAGACCTTTCTGAACACACATTTTCACTTTGTCATTATGAGTGGTCAGAACACTTTCAAAATCCACTGTATATACTGATTGATAACATGACATGCCATTCTCTAACATGCTTGATATAGTTAAGCGTTACAAGGAGGGCTGGAGCCATCGTGCAAGGCATAAACCAGGAGACAAGAAGCAAGGCAGACTCATTCACACCAGTAAACACCTAATCTAAACTTGCCAAATAAATTATAACACAAATCATTTAAAATGTTGCATGAACCTCAGAGCAGCTTGAGAAAAAACATAAAAACTTGGGGAGAATGTGCAAACTCTACAACAACCACGCACAGGAGCAGGATTTGAACTCTGGATGCTAGATCCGTGAGGAAGTGGACCACAGTACAGATACATTGTAGAACATGTTAAGCACATCTTTTAAAATAAATGTAAACAGTCGAAGATGATGACCCTTTGACTTTGGTAAAGGTTGGTATTTTGTGTGGAAATTGTTAAAAAAGGATAAAATGAACGTCAGCCCAGAAGTAGTACCTGTTTGACAAGATGTCCACCTCTTCATTCCTCTTACAAGTGTTAGGTAGTTTTCTGCATCTTTCCTTTGAACTTTTTCCTCATTCTTCAACTGAAAATGGTCAAGTCAATTGGTGTACTCAGTACAATGAAATTTTTGCATGTCTCCACAAAACAAGCGAAAGTATACATAGCTTGCAACATACTGCTCTTTCCAGGTCTCACCATAGACTTTTAATGGGGTTCAAATCCAGGTTCACTGTTAATCCTGAACACGAAGATGAATTGTCCATCCTTTTTATGAGCCTACCTTCTCCACTAGAAAATACTGGAGAGCCAGTGCCTGTTTTTAAAGGCCTGTGTAAAAAGCAGGAACTATCCCTGGGTGGGACAGTTGGCTATCATGGTGCCCAGTAAGACATTCAAACTCCAGTGAACCTAACATTCTTGTTTTTGTGATTCAGTAGGAAACCAGAAGAAAGGTAGAGAGGGTACAAATTTCTCCAAGCTAGAAATCAAACTCGTGCTACCTGTTTTGCAGCCCATCTGCCCCTAAAGCTCAGTAAATGTCAGTTGTCTATGAATATGGTTAAAATACACACGCAGAAGGAACGATTATGATTTCTTTATTTTTTTGTTTTTCTGAATTTAATTGACTCTGTTGTTCTCATATCCCTTTGTTAGTGGCTACTTATTTCTATGAAGTGCTTGTTCTGACGCAATGAATTAGTTATTTGTAAGCTTCTGTTCATTTCCATATCAGTTATTTTGAGGAGACTTTCTGTCTCCGGAGACCAGGTGATGATTATCTGTTTTCACACAGAGCCAAGCTTTACATGCTTCACTGTATGTGGGTGGCGATGTAAAGCCGGTGATATTTTGTTCCGGCTCTTATGCAAGTTCAGAAAGTTATGGTAGGGTAGAAACCTTGGCATTCTCAATTTGTTTATTAAAGAAATGAATTCTTCTGGGGCTTTTTAGATAGGGAATTTGCTGTTTCTTCTGATTAAAGTGTGTCCTGCTTTAAAAGTCAGAGTAGATGTTCTTGCTCCATTTGTGGCAGAATGTGAATGAACAACAAGTGGAATTTGAAATAAAAACCCTTAAAAAGTGATAGCAAGTAAATAACAAACAAATCCAAAACATTGTCATTATCGATATATACAGTATACAGTGTATATATAGGCAAGCGTGTGGGTATACATGCTGTATATGTGTTCATAGTTAGCATGCTGTTCTTTGTAAATGTGACAGCATTTACCCAATGAACCTACATATATATACTAGCTGTGTAAGCTGTGCTGTAAAAGGCCCAGGGTCCTAGAAACTGTTGAAATGTAGAGATGTCAGGTAAAGGAACTACCTTATATACTCGCGTATAAGTCAAGTCTTGAAACCCGAAAAATTGATCATAAAATCAGACCCCGCCCATTCAAAAAATGTGACACTTAGTTTTTTTTTGGTTTTTTTTTTTCCATCTTCTTGCTTCCTCCAATCTTGCACCAGTTTCTCAGACACATTGAATTTTGTTGCAGCAGTGCAGTTACCAATTTTTTTCACCACTTTTAATTTAAAACCAGCTTCATATTTTCTTCACTCCATTATAGATAAGGGATGCTCTTACAATAAAAGTGTATGAGGGTGTGAGATACAAAAACACAAAACAGTGCAAATGTCATTTCGGAATAGTTCAGGTATTACCGTGTGGTCACGTAGGCACAACACATAGAAAAGAAAGGCCGTGTGCTCCGTGGTTACTCTTTCAGGTGGGAGTTAGCATATCATAATCTCTTGGACCAATAGCGTGAGTTTTCCGCATTCGACTTATACGACCGACATTATAAAATACCGGAAATTATACGGTAAAATCAAGCCCCAACTTATCCACGGGAGAACTTAAACAAGAGTATATACGGTACTCTGGGCATCTCTCTCCTAGGAAGATTCGTTCTGCCGATGTGCTCGCCTCACTTGTGCATTAGCGGCGGGAGGAAAAGTAAAAGGGATACCATTTTGCTGATGTTAGCAGCTAAGCGACTTTGTCTTTCTTCGGAGGTTTCATTTTGCTGATGTGTGGCCTCGCTTGTGTTATTAGCGGCTAAGCGAGTTCTCTGTTTCCTCGGAGGTGGAGCTCTTACCCCGACACCACCTCTCACTTCTGGGCCAGACAGACACACACACTTCCACGCGTAGATTTTTATATACAAGATACTATATAGATATATATTATAGTGCATCCGGAAAATATTCACAGCGCATCACTTTTTCCATATTTTGTTATGTTACAGCCTTATTCCAAAATGGATTAAATTCATTTTTTCCTCAGAATTCTACACACAACACCCCATTATGACAACGTGAAAAAAAGTTTACTTGAGATTTTTGAAAATGTATTAAAAAAACAAAATTGAGAAAGCACATGTACATAAGTATTCACAGCCTTTGCCATGAAACTCAGAATTGAGCTCAGGTGCATCCTGTTTCCCCTGATCATCCTGAGATGTTTCTGCAGCTTAATTGGAGTCCACCTGTGGTAAATTCAGTTGATTGGACATGATTTGGAAAGGCACACACCTGTCTATATAAAGTCCCACAGTTGACAGTTCATGTCATAGCACAAACCAAGCATGAAGTCAAAGGAATTGTCTCTAGACCTCCGAGACAGGATTGTCTCAAGGCGCAAATCTGGGGAAGGTTACAGAACAATTTCTGCTGCTTTGAAGGTCCCAAAGAGCACAGTGGCCTCCATCATCTGTAAGTGGAAGAAGTTCGAAACCACCAGGACTCTTCCTAGAGCTGGCCGGCCATCTAGACTGAGTGATCGGGGGAGAAGGGCCTTAGTCAGGGAGGTGACCAAGAACCCGATGGTCACTCTGTCAGAGTTCCAGAGGTCCTCTGTGGAGAGAGAAGAACCTTCCAGAAGGACAACCATCTCTGCAGCAATCCACCAATCAGGCCTGTATGGTAGAGTGGCCAGATGGAAGCCACTCCTTAGTAAAAGGCACATGGCAGCCCGCCTGGAGTTTGCCAAAAGGCACCTGAAGGACTCTTAGACCACGAGAAAGAAAATTCTCTGGTCTGATGAGACAAAGATTGAACTCTTTGGTGTGAATGCCAGGCATCACGTTTGGAGGAAACCAGGCACCGCTCATCACCAGGCCAATACCATCCCTACAGTTTAGCATGGTGGTGGCAGCATTATGCTGTGGGGATGTTTTTCAGCAGCAGGAACTGGGAGACTAGTCAGGATAAAGGGAAAGATGACTGCAGCAATGTACAGAGACATCCTGGATGAAAACCTGCTGCAGAGCGCTCTTGACCTCAGACTGGGTCGACGGTTCATCTTTCAGCAGGACAACGTCCCTAAGCACACAGCCAAGATATCAAAGGAGTGGCTTCAGGACAACTCTGTGAATGTCCTTGAGTGGCCCAGCCAGAGCCCAGACTTGAATCCGATTGAACATCTCTGGAGAGATCTTAAAATGGCTGTGCACCGACGCTTCCCATCCAATCTGATGGAGCTTGAGAGGTGCTGCAAAGAGGAATGGGCGAAACTGGCCAAGGATAGGTGTGCCAAGCTTGTGGCATCATATTCAACAAGACTTGAGGCTGTAATTGCTGCCAAAGTTGCACCGACAAAGTATTGAGCAAAGGCTGTGAATACTTATGTACATGTGATTTCTCAGTTTTTTTTATTTTTAATAAATTTGCAAAAACCTCAAGTAAACTTTTTTCATGTTGTCATTATGGGGTGTTGTGTGTAGAATTCTGAGGGAAAAAATGAATTTAATCCATTTTGGAATAAGGCTGTAACATAACAAAATGTGGAAAAAGTGATGCGCTGTGAATACTTACTGGATGCACTGTGTATATATATATACGAGCTGTATATACCCGGCGTTGCCTGGGGCAGAAGTAACGTAATCGGTCAAACACTTACATATATACCAAAGTAAACCTAATCGGTCAAACAGTTACATATATAAAAAAACCGAACCTAATCGGACAAACAGCTTCATATATACAGAAGCGAACCTAATCGGACAAACAGCTAATCTATATACATAAGCAAACCTAATTGGTCAAACAGTTACATAAATACAAAAGCAAACCTAATCGATGAAACAGCTTCATATATACAGAAGCGAACCTAATTGGTGAAACAGTTATGCATGTGCAGAATGATTTTACAAACATTATGCGTGTTAACAATCATTAAAAAGAAAAGATTGAGGAACTGTTCTTCTATATGTGATGAAGCCACTAATAAGACAGATTTTTTTCAGGACCCAGCTGTTTCATAACTAAACTACTGCCACCCCAAAGTAATGCCTAATAGTGGTTTTTGGGGTAGCTGTGGAATAAAAAGGGTGTTTTTTAGTCAGTAAGAATCTGACACTACCCTTCAGTACGGGCTGAAGGGTGCCTATGTAAGGTTTTACATCCTTCCCGTATGGAAAAAAAAACATACTAAACTTTTTTTTCATCATTACAGATAATCTCAGTCAAATCGAAGTACGCATTCTCAATTTATTTTTATCTAATTTTTACTTTTTCACAAAGCCATCCCATGCCAATTTGTATGAATAAACTTTTGCTAGAGAGTTAGCAAAAGTTTATTCATGCACATATTTTAATACGGATAATCTATCTCTAATCAAGGTTCTCATTTTCATTCTAATTTAAAATAATAATAGATACTCATTTTTTTCTTCTGTTTTAGAAAAACCAATCTATGCCACCTACGTCTTCGTCAAGTCAGCTTCATCCAGCTTCATCACATATAGAAGAAGAGTTCCTCAATCTTTTCTTTTTAATGATTGTTAACACGCATAATCTTTCTAAAATTATTCTGCACATGCATAACTGTTTGACCAATTAGGTTCGCTTCTGTATATATGAAGCTGTTTGTCTGATTAGGTTTGCTTTTCTATTTATGTAACTGTTTGACCAATTAGGTTTGCTTATGTATATAGATTAGCTGTTTGTCCGATTAGGTTCGCTTCTGTATATATGAAGCTGTTTGTCCGATTAGGTTCGGTTTTTTTATATATGTAACTGTTTGAACGATTAGGTTTACTTTGGTATATATGTAAGTGTTTGACCGATTACGTTACTTCTGCCCCGGGCAACGCCGGGTATATACAGCTCGTTTCATATAAATATAAATTATTAAACAGTAAAATCTTCTTCTGTAATTTGCTACCGTGGCAATTTGTGTTTCTGTCCAGGATTTTAAATGACCTGTAGCTCGCAAACCGTTGCACCTATACACTTGAAATGTGGTACACATATAGTACGTCACGTCTACTATCCGCTTTATGGGTGATGATTGTTTTAGTCTTTTTATCTTTATTTTATTTTATTGTACAATCAAGTCCTATCTGCGCACAGCAGGGCAGCCGTGGGCGGATGCGTATGGTGTATTCACTCGATGTTATCGTGCATTGCGCTGTCAGTGGTATTTTGATAAAAGAATTTGAACAACATATAAGAAGCGTATAAATTATTAAACAGTAAAACATTAACATTTAAGAAGTAAAGTTACATTAAGTACTACTGCTGTGCCTTCGGGTATACCTCATTTTTTGTTTGCCCATTACATGCTTAAATGTATACATTTTTTGGTGCACCTACCCGAGAACACGCGACATATAACCGAGCGTGGGAGAAGCATGGATTTTAAACACGCGTTGAGTTGATGTGCTGGTCTCCCTCGTGAAATAACTGGTAATGTTTGACTAAAATCTACAGCGAGTAAAACGACATTAGCTCCTATTTTTTTTTTTACGATCTCTGAGATGTTGCTTTTTTCGGTTCAAGGCTTCATAAGCTCTTTTATGTTGTATGGTGTACTTATCCCAAACCATCATCTTTGAATGTTGCAAGACTTTCGCCTTGTATGTAGATCGGGGTAATTACATTCATTGCATTCCTAGTCTGAATCACAATGTGATTGTATGGGTGGTTACCTGGCACTGTAGGGTTGCCACCCGTCCTTTAAAATACGGAATCGTGCCGCGTTTGAGAATGAAATTGCGTGTCCCGTTTTGAATCAATACTGGACGGGATTTATCCCGTATTTTTTTTATCATTTTTTTTTTTAAAGCAGCGTCTCATGCAAATCATCCCACACGCATTTTATGAAGATGCCTCCTTTCCTACTTTTGATTGGGTAATACTTGATGTCATCGTTAGTTTGATTGGTGTTTTTAACTGTCCAGTGAGTAGGGCGTGTCTTTCAACCGTAAGCAGATTTTTTGCACTGGTATCACTGACCTCGACGACGGCGACGTTATACGTCAAAAATAAATTACGATAAATGACGATTTTAGCGATACTTTATTACGACGGCGGCTACATAGACACGATCAAATAAAAACAAAAAAATCAAATAATCATTCTACATTTTCAAAACGTCGAAAAAACGACGGAATGAAAAAAAGGCCCACCCGACGACCCACCCATTCCATTTTTATATATATAGATATAAATATATATATATATATATATATATATATATATATATATATATATATATATATATATATACACACACACAGGACTGTGCAAAAGTTTTAGGCAGGTGTGAAAAATGCTGTAAACAAAGAATGCTTTCAAAAATGGAAGTGTTAATCATTTATTTTCATCAATCAACAAAATGCAGTGAATTAACAAAAGAGAAATCTAAATCAAATCAATATTTGGTGTGACCACCCTTTGCCTTCAAAACAGCATCAATTCTTCTAGGTACACTTGCACACAGTTTTTGAAGGAACTCGGCTGGTAGGTTGTTCCAAACATCTTGGAGAACTAACCACAGATCTTCTGTGGATGTAGGCTTCCTCACATCCTTCTGTCTGTTCATGTAATCCCAGACACACTCGATGATGTTGAGATCAGGGCTCTGTGGGGGCCATATCATTACTTCCAGGACTTCTTGTTCTTCTTTACGCTGAAGATAGTTCTTAATGACTTTGGCTGTATGTTTGGGGTCATTGTCCTGCTGCAGAATAAATTTGGGGCCAATCATACACCTCCCTGATGGTACTGCATGATGGATATGTATCTGCCTGTATTTCTCAGCATTGAGAACACCATTAATCCTGACCAAATCTCCAACTCCATTTGCAGAAATGCAGCCCCAAACGTTCAAGGAATCTCCACCATGCTTCACTGTTGCCTGCAGACACTCATTATTGTACCGCTCTCCAGCCCTTTGATGAACAACCTGCCTTCTGCTACAGCCAAATATTTCAAATTTTGACTCATCAGTCCAGAGCACCTGCTGCCATTTTTCTGCACCCCAGTTCCTATGTTTTCGTGCATACTTGAGTCTCTTGGCCTTGTTTCCACGTCAGAGGTATGGCTTTTTGGCTGCAACTCTTCCATGAAGACCACTTCTGACCAGACTTCTCCGGACAGTAGATGGGTGTATCTGGGTCCCGCTGGTTTCTGCCAGTTCTGAGCTGATGGCACTGCTGGACATCTTCCGATTTCGAAGGGTAATATACTTGATGTGTCTTTCATCTGCTGCACTAGGTTTCCTTGGCCGACCACTGTGTCTACGATCCTCAACGTTGCCCGTTTGTGCTTCTTCAAAAGAGCTTGAACAGCACATCTTGAAACCCCAGTCTGCTTTGAAATCTTTGTCTGGGAGAGACCTTGCTGATGCAGTATAACTACCTTGTGTCTTGTTGCTGTGCTCAATCTTGCCATGACATGAAACTGTCTTCCACAACCTCAACCTTGGTAGTTGAGTTTGGCTGTACCTCACCCAGTTTTAAGCCTCCTACACAGCTATTTCTGTTTCAGTTAATGACTGTGTTTCAGCCTACATGTGACATTGATGATCATTTGCACCTGTTTGGTATGATTGGTTGATCATACACCTGACTAGAATCCTACAAAATCCCTGACTTTGTGCAAGTGTACCTATAAGAATTGATGCTGGTTTGAAGGCAAAAGGTAGTAACACCAAATATTGATTTGATTTAGATTTTTCTTTTGTTCACTCACTTTGCATTTTGTAAATTGATAACAATAAACAATCATTATTTATATTTCTGAAAGTATTCTTTATTTACAGCATTTTTTCACACCTGCCTAAAACTTTTGCACAGTACTGTATATATAATATAATATAAAATCCTAAGCCTAAATGTGCAATGATTTTATGTGACGTTTTTTGTCACGCTTTAAATCGGGCTTATTTTAAAAACTGCATATATACGTTTGGTACCATTCTTTTGAGAATTTATCAAACTTTAATGTGATATTGTTAGATTTTCAGATTCTTAATTCTGTTTTTAAATTATAAACTAAAAAATATAAAGAACTCGTGTCCCGCTAGACGAGACTTTGTGCGAAGAGATTTAAGCACACCTGGGGCTGGAAATAAAACAAAGAGTAGGACAGCTGCTGTACAGGCTTTTAAATGTTCGAAGCACCGTGCGAGATGCAGATCACGTGGCACGACAGCAGCAGCAAGCCAGTAGCTGATCGAGCAAAGAGGAGGTAAAAAAAAAAACTGTACTTGTTTCCCATTGTATCACTGTTAAAGAGAGGGTTTCGGAGGAGCGACCATGTTTCCCTGGGGTGCATTCAGCCCCCCTCTTCACAACGCAAAACGAGCAGGGGGGAACCCCCTAGTGTATATATATATATATATATATATATATATATATATATATATATATATATAAAATATACTGTGTATAATATGCATTAACTATAAAAACACCTCCCTGGTTTGGGAGACATCCGTATGACCTGGAAGCACTTTCATTACAGATGCATGATTACGGGTGCATGATAAAAGGAAGCCATCTCACTTCAAGTGTTGAGCAAGAGTCATGAGGCAGAGAGCAAATCTCAACTGGAGGATCAGAAGGAAACATTGTGTTCATTGGTGATTAAGGTATGGACTTTGAGTACTGAAAAAAAGAAGGTATTGTAAATAAAACTATTTATTTGTACTCAGCACTGTCTTAGTGTAGTTGTGTTTGGAGTTTGGGGGCTCGGTGGTGCTTCCTGGAGGTCACAAGGTCTTTCTCTGTACCAACTTTGCACATCTAGACACAGCCATTTCCATCCTCCACAAACCCCCCGGTTATTCTTTGCAAAAATTCTCTGGCAATGTCAAAAAAGCCAAATGCAATCCACTTTGATTCAGTGTTTTACAATAATAAAATGTGTATGTGCACTATATGGCCAAAAGTAAGTGAACACTCCTCCAAATGATGGGGTTCAAGTGGTTCTTTGTTAACAGGTGTATCACATCAAGCACAGAGCCATGCAATTTCCATTGGCCATCATTGTATTGTACTGAAGGGCTCAGTGACTTCAGACATGGCACGGTCAAAGGATGCCACCATTATTACTAGTCAGTATATGAAATTATTTCTGATCTGCCAGATCTTTCCCAATCAACTGTAAGTGTTATTATTGTGAAATGAAATTGTCCAGAGAAACAACAGGTCAGCCATGAAGTGGAGGACCACACAAACTCACAGAGCGAGGCCACCGAGTGCTGAAGTGCATGAAAATCTCCTCTCCTCTGTGGCATCATTCACAACAGAAATCCAAACTGACTCTGGGAGCAAAATCAGAACAAGAACAGCAGGAGCTTCATGAAATGGGTGGCCATGGCTAAGCAGCTGGAGAGAAATCTAAGATCACTATGCACAATGCCAAGTGTTGGCTGGTATGTTGTAAAACAGGCCACCATTATACTCTGGAGCAGTGGAAATGTATTCTATGGAGTGATGAATCATGCTTACTATCTGGCCATCTGGTGGATGTGGCTTTGGTGGATACCACAAGAACACTACCTCCAAGATTGCATAGTGCCTGCTGTAAAGTTTGGTGGAGGAGGGGTGAATGGTCTGACGTTGTTTTATGGGGTTTGTGCTGGGCCCCTTAGTTCCAGTGAAGGGTAGTGTTAACGCTACAGCACACAAAGACATTTTTGACAATTGTTCACTTCCAACTTTGTGGCATTAGTTTGAGGAAGACCCTCTCCTGTTCCAGCATGACTGTACACAAAGCCAGATCCATAAAGACATGGAGGAACTGGAGTGGCCTACTCGGAGTCCTGACCTTAACCTTACTGAACACCTTTGGGATGAATTGAAATGCCAATTGTGAGCCAAATCTCCTTGTCCAGCGTCAGTACCTGACCTCACAAATGCTCTTCTGGCAGAATTAGCACAAATTCCCACAGACACACTCCAAACTCTTGTGGAAAACCTTCCATACAGCCAAAAGGCTGGAGGTAATTTTTGCCACAAAGGGGTGGTGCGTGCTCTGGATACCACCTAGTGCCCCATATGGGGTTCAACCAGCAATTACAGGGAAGTTGCAGTAAACAGCATGAAGATTTGGGCTGAACTTGCAAAACTTAATCCAAGTAGTAGTGGCTTTGGGCCTCAAACCCTGAGGTTGTGGGTTCAAATCCTGCCACTGACACTGTGTGACCCCAAGTAAGTCACCACTTCACCCACCTGTGAACCAGTTTGCAAAAACAAAAGAAAATGTAACCAATTGTATCTCAAATGTCATAAGTCGCTTTGGATAAAGGTGTCGGCCAAATTAATAAATGTAAATGGTACTCAGGTCAGGATTGAAGCCCTGGATTCTAGAACTATAAAACAGTGCAATATAAAATAAAGTGGAAGCTTGGTGATGAGCCAGTAGGTGCCGGGGACACTGCATTACTGTTCTTCTGCCCCTTTGGCAGTGATCACAGCTTTGAGTTCTACCATTGCAGTCTATGAGCTCCTTGTTAATTATTTGTCAGTTTGTATATGAAGTGAAGTGAATTCAAATTAAATAGAAAGGCAAATTCACATATCAAAAATTGCACATTTACTAAACATAAACCACATAAAAGACTAACACATACTGTACAAACAGCAGCACTCACGTACAAAGTAAAAAACAGCCCTTTGCTTCTCTGAACATCCCAGAATAGGTGTTGACAACCTGTCTGTTCCACTTGCTCACCTCTCAAGAATTTTAACAGCATTGCCTCTCTTCCTCCTGTATGAGGAGTCCGCACCCCTAACTCTCCTAATGGCACGCTGGCTTGAAGGTGCTTTAAACTCCTTCTGAGGTTCAATTCAGATCAGAATCCGGGCTTGGATGTCCTTGCTTGTTTCTGTGGGATCGGTTGTGGCTCTGCAGTTGTTAGCCTTCAATTAAGGTGTCCCTGCTGTTTATCTTCTCAAATGGCTGGTATAGTTTAAATTAGCGACTGTATGCCAACCCTGCTTTTTAGATGGCACAGTTCAGCCCTCTGGCCAGTCCTCCATAAACTTGTTCTTGAATGGGTAACCTGGTCCCAGCTTTCCTAGCCAGTGGCTAAATGTTCCCAACTGTCACCCAGGATGACTTGTGTCTTCTTGCCAGTCCTCCCTGATATTACTGTTTCTTATTTTAGAAGATCAGACATCTCTGGCACCTGCTAGGTTTCTTGTCCTCCGGTGTTCTGGAGGCATTGTGTGTGTTTTCTCTCTCTTGAGCTGATATCCCAGCCTTTCCTCATCTGGGACTCCATCACACATGCACACACATAGCTGATAGTTTGGTAGTGGCCATTGTCTTCCAGCACTGGCACGATTAATGCTTTATTTGTGTCAGTGTGTGCCCTTTGGGGGTCTTTGTCCTGTCCTTTGCCAATGCTAATGTTGCATTTGCCTCCGTAAACTTCAGATCCAGGTCTTGTTAGTTATTTCTGCAGGCCTCAGCACTTCATAGGACTTGTCACCATACAAGTGAGTTCAGAGAATATTCACATTCCTAACTTTCTGCACATTTTATTGTGCTGTTGATTTAATTTTAAATAGATACATTTGCCATTTTTGACCATCAATCTACTGTACACACATTAACCCACAATGACAATGTGAAAACATGTTTTCAGAAAGGTTTGCAAATTTCTTAAAAATCAAAAACTGAAATCTCTTATTCATAGAAGCAATGATCCTTACCTTGTAGAAATCCCTTTGGCATAAATTACACCTTTGAGTCTTCTTGGTTAGTCTCTACAAGCTTTGCACACCTGGATTTAGGCAGTTTATCCTGTTCTTCCTGCTAGATCCTCCAAAGTTCCATTACTGTAGATTGGATGGGAAGCATCTGTAATCTGCCATCTTCAGGTCTCTTCACAAATGTTCTATGCGGTTGAAGTCTGAGCTTTGACTGTGCCACTCAAAGACGGTCAGAGTCTTCTCCTGAATGTCACTCCAGCGTTACCTTGACTATGCTTTGGGCCTCTTTATCATGCTGAAAAGTGAACTGTTGCCCCAGCAACAGCCATCTCTAGGGTGCTTAAAGGTTAAATTAATAATAGATGTCTCAAAACTGAGATATGCATGTAAGCAGGCCTATGTGGACTGGCAGAAACTGCCGCCTTGAACGCTTAAGAACATAACATGACAAACGAGAGGAGAGCATTCAGCCTCACCTAGTTAGCTAATAGTTAGATTGACACAGTATATCATCATGCAGATGCTTTTTCAAAATTGTCAGCTGACTCAATAGTTTGTTCCAAATTGCCACAACACTCTGCTTTCTGACTTGAATTTTGAATGTACGTATGTCCTCTTAATTTCCACTGGTGTCCTCAAGTACATGATTCACTAGTAAAAGAATTCTCTTCTAATAATAGGTAGGTGAATACATAAATATCACGATATAATATAAATTAATATATACTGTATGGTACTTTATAGTTGTGCTGTTTACTGTATGTATTCATTCATCAATCAACAGATCCATGCCTATTTTGTTACAGGATAGCAAAGGTTTGTGTATGTTTTTTGTGTGTATATATACACTGTAAGTTGGTGTATGTGGCTGTTTATATTTTCCTTTGTTTTTAACTCACTTATTCCATTACAGCACTTTGGGAGAACTGAAGCCTCAAACTCTTGAGGAAACACGAATCCGTTGCAGGAGTGATTCAGTGATGATGTTACCTCTCTGTGCCACTATTATCAGGAGTCTAAGGTACTAAAGAACACGGGTATCATCAGAAATATTGCATATTTATTCAAAACATATACTTGCTGTGCAAATTATTAGGAATACCAACACAAATGTTTAATCCATATACTTAAAAATCGGCCAAAGGGAACTTCGGCACGATGGACTAACAGATGGGCGTCCAAACTCCAGGAGTGAGCAGACCAGCAACAAAACCTCTTCCCGTAAATCTTGAGATGCCAGCTCACTACTGCATTCCTCTTATTCACGACAAAATATTCTCAAATTTTGCATGTCGCTGTGGTTGATTTTACGATCTGTTTAAATTGTATAGTAAATCTACGCGGGGATTAAGTTAGAGTACAGTATTAACACCGACTGCAAGTCTAAAGGCGGATGAATCGATCAGATTTACCGACAATGGAGCAAAGAATGCAAAAAAGAGTTCTGGTAAGGCTAGCAGGATCTTTAAAACGAACTGATTGAATCGAAACGAGCAATTCCCTCCGTTGGTTGTTTATGAGCCATTTGATGGATCAACCAAAATCCGCATTCGTTTTTTCCTTCGGGTAAATTGGGATGCCGCACCAGATTTTCTCTCGTTTTGGAATGCGTGCCCGTCAGCGACCTGGAATGATTTAGAGTTCACGGGGCACGCTTTATTTTGACTTTTACGTCGTAAAATACGACCTGTTGTGTTCCGATTCCTGGAAAGAAAAACAAATACAACTTGCCAACATCTCTGTGTACTAAAAAATACCACGGCGACATCAACAAATAGCAAGCGGCGCTCGGAGCTTCAGATTAAACTTCAGCAGAGCTTTCCTGCCGTGCTGCTCACAAACCCCCGCAGATCCTGTTATCAAGAAAATGTTTTTTTTTAAGGCAACGTTAAGATATAATAAACTCTTATTTACTGAATGCGCGTGCCGGCTGTTTCAAAACTAAAATAAACGTCATCAAGCTTTTTCCTAAAGATCTGAACACAGACATTAACTGATGTGAACTGTAAAGTGACTCCGTAAATCCCCTACACGCGTACAGTGCACGGAGCTTCGCTATCTTTAGGAAATGCGCATGGAAAAGTTCGTTTGGTAAAAACGGCATATCTAGTGATTAGAAACAAATTGCCTCTGCTCTATTCATAGCTGTTGTTTGAGATGCATGTCTGATTTTTAGATTTATGTAGGTCTTCCTAATCGACTTAAGGACCACATCTACTTTCCTTTTCTTGTATTAAAGTCATTTATCTGTTTGATTGTGTAATCCGATGTCCTTCCAACCTTTTGATCTACAACTGATAACGAAATCTGGATTTATCTAATTGATCGTTATCGTTGCAGGAGATTCTAAAATCCACATTTATATTCATTTCCTACATGTAAGCGTGCACAAATTGTCTTATTTATTTATGGATTTCTTTTTTTCCTATTTATTGTTTCTTAATCAAAATCAGAACTTTCACATTCACGTATTTATTTATTATTTGGTGCTTAATGTTTTATAATAGTTTTTATCCTGTGTTATTAAATGTCAGCTTTGCTTTTATTTCTGTTGTATTCATTTGAATATCTGTGATGCGCTTTCACCTTGGGAAAAGTGCTAAACACATAAAATCAGTTATTATTGGGTATGATGATGATGATTAATACCATTCCACCTATCCATCTTTATTAAATAAATACCTGTTTATTTAATTCAGAGTCGCATACTTCACAAGACACATTCACGCATAAACGATATAATATAAAATATGTCATTTAGTAACCCGTTTAATCCAGACCGGTGTCAAGTAAGATAATTTATATTCGGGTAGGTTCCTCCCGCCTCGCTACCCTAAATTGAAGTAATCAGTCTGTTGTGTTATGCTGAGGATTTAATGCCATACGTCATGTATATTTCTATGTACGTTATATGCAGAAAGAACAGTCTGCTTCTAAAAAAGGACACCTTAACTTTTACAAAATACATACTGTTTGTGTTAATTTCTTCTTTTTTTGATAGTGTCTTCTTTTTTGAATATGTTCATAATTCAGTAATGTGGACTAATCAATGTAAACATGCTTGACGTGGTTCTGTACATTTGGTTGTCTTTTGATGTAGTTGGCACGTGTTAATCATTTTTGTTTATAATGCCTCTGACCGAAGAAGTGACCGTTGGACACGGGCGGCAGACAGGCTGGCATGCAACATTCCGTACTGCCCCGTTGAACCCGCTAATTGCACACCCACTTGCCAGGAACATCAGAATACATCGTAGCAGTTACATCACGAAAACGATTAACTTACACGGCAGAACTCGCTTTTACTGTGAGTACCGACTATTAGTCGCTATAGTATTCTTGTAATTTATTTGGAAACAACGAACATTCTATTTATTATTTCAACAAGTTAAACCCGCACCGGACAGAAACTATTTAGGTTCCAAAATAAAAAGGTAGGAAAATTAAAACTTCTAATTATATGTAGGAAGAGCTACAATTATTGCGCAGGTGCGAGACGCGCCTTTCGCAGAGTAGACTCGATGAATTTATAAACACTACGAATTTCTCGCAAGCGATCGTGCAAGTTACAGTGTCCACACACACACACACACACACACACACACACACGGTGATGGGGATTTAAGGTACAAATGAAATACACGAACTCTTACAGGACTGCTAGCTGCAGACTTTAGGAAATACTGCGTGGCGCTCGTTGAAATCCAATGTCCACAAATTGAGCCGGCCTCGTCGTTTCAGTTGGCTGCATCCTTAGTTCATCATCAATATCACTGGGACTTCATTTCTGAAAGGATTGTTCCAAAGTGAAATACAGCCTTTGTAGTATTCCTTTAACTCCAGGCGTCTAGGTTAATTGCCTGTTCAAACAACCATTTAAGATTTGATGATTTTGATCTGTTAGGTCTTGTCTCTATCTTTAAACTGCAAACTGTCAAAATGAAGTATTTCCTGTATTGCTGTTGTTCAGCTTTTTTCCGAGAATGCCAAAACACTAAAACGGAATGCTGATTGACCACAATGGTATGATCATACATTTTTTGAAAAATGTCGACGTTTTAAGGAAGTCAGGATGCGACAATTAATGTACTATCACATGTGACTAACATGTGAAAACAAAAGTGTTATAGTTTGTCATCTTAGTAATAAAGTAAAACCTAGCAGAATGTGAGCGAAACGGTGAATTTAAGACTTCGAAACAGGCATGTTACCTGTTCAAATAATGTATTTATAAAGTCAAAATTAATACTTCAAAAAATGGCACGTTACTTGCTCAAGTAATTTATTTATAAACAGAAAATTAGTAATTGGAAAACACCTGTTCAAATAACTTACTTATCAAGCTACAGTCAATACTTTAAAAACTGCCTTATTACTTTTTTTAGATAATTCACTTATAAAGCCAAAAATAGTAACTTTGAAAAACTAGTATGCTATCTGTTGATATAATTCATTTGTGAAGCCTTCACCCGTTGAGTTAGTGATTAGTGATAAGAGAAAAATGTATCGGTACGTGATAAAAAATTGTTTTCTTAAGCTTCACAAGTAAAAACGTATTTAAAAATACGATATTGTTTAAACAACAACTGCTATTTAGTGTCAATTTAATGGAAGCTTGTGTCAAGGGTCCGTGATGCAGTGTCACTGTATAAATTGGCGTAAATCCGTGTGTATATAAAAAGAACATAATACATTAACTTTAAAAATATTCCCAGATGTAAAAAATATACAAAATATGGGGTTGAGCGCGTGTTTTTTAATAAGCCTTGTTGCGATGTACCACTACACAACTGTACTGTTTTAAACACTGTACAACTGAAGAAATGTTAATTGTTTAACTTTATCGCGATGTTTTATGAATTGAAATTAAAGTATTCCTGCCTTGCACCTAAAGCTTGCTGGGATGGGCTTCAGCTGCCCTGTGACCCTGATCTGGCTTTTGAAAATTGATGGATGATTGAATGGATATATCTAATCAAGAAGCTCATTTGAGAGTGAGACAAGAGCTGCCAGAATCTATCTATCTATCTATCTATCTATCTATCTATCTATCTATCTATCTATCTATCTATCTATCTATCTATCTATCTATCTATCTATCTATCAACTCGTGGTTATCTGTTAGTTGCTTTACTATTTGTCTAAAGTACAGCCAGCAGTGTTTTTTTAATTTGTCATTTTTTTTATATAGGGCCCTATCCCACCTAGCAGTTGAAATTGTTAAAGGCTTGTGAGTTCAGGTCCCGATAATGAAACAGTGTGACCATGAGCAGGTCACTTCACCTGTCTGTGCTCTAACTGAAAAACAAAAGACGTGTAACCAGTTGTATCTCAGATGTTGTAAGTCACCTTGGATAAAGTCAGTCAAATAAATAAGTAAATAACATATAGTGTCCTATACATCTGTCTGTTGTAGAGTATCTATCTATCTATCTATTATATAGTGCCTTACGTATCTATCTATCTATCTATCTATCTATCTATCTATCTATCTATTATATAGTGCCTTACGTATCTATCTATCTATCTATATTTTTATAATAGTGTCTTATCTAGCTGTCTGTGATATAAGACCCTGTATTCGTAAAATATAGTATCTTATCTATCTATAATGTCCAGTATTTCTATATTTTTTATAATATAGTGCCTTGTCTAGTTGCCTATTATCCCCTGTACTTTTATAATACCATGCCTTAGCCATCTATTATGCCCTGTATTTCTATATTTTTTATAATATAATGCCTTATCTATCTATAATTACAGCTGAAAGAAGTCTATATGTAGTTATCTGTTTGTATAATATAGTGTAATATCTGTATGTAATGCCCTGTATTCCCATATTTGTATAATATAGTGCCTTATCCAACTGTCTTTAATATAACCCACTGTATTTGTATAATATATTGCCTTATCTGTATATAATTCCCTTATTTCTATATTTGTATAATATAGTGCCTTTGTAATTATCTGTTTGTATAATATAGTGCCATATCTGTATGTAATGCCCTGTATTCCCATATTTGTATAATATAGTGCCTTATCTAGCTGTCTTTAATATAATCCACTGTATTTGTATAATATATTGCCTTATCTGTATTTAATTCCTTTATTTCTATATTTTTATAATATAGTGCCTTAGTCTATATGTAGTTCTCTGTTTGTATAATATAGTGACTTATCTGTATATAATGCCCTGTATTTTCTATATTTTTATAATATAGTGCCCAATCGATCTATTCTTCCCCGTCTCCTGGTAACTCTGTATTGTACTGAGAAAAACAAGATAAGAAATTGGATGCATACAGCCAGTTTATCTAAGATACACAGGTTTGGTAATGGAGGAAGTCAATGATCACGCAGACAGGGAAATGATAGAAGATGCGACCCACGGCCCTCTTTTTCCCTGCAGGTGTTCGGAGTGCTCGATCTCTTTTTTTGCACGAACGAGTTGCGCAGCTTGTTAGGTTGCTGTCTCGCCACACTTGGCTACTTGGGCGATTTCCGTCCGTGCCGTTTAATACCCAAAGTTTCATTATTCTGCCACATCACCTCATTCAAATGATCGACCACAACGTAGCTGGTTCCTGTCTCCGGTGCTACCTGGTTCTGTCAAACGAGTCACATTTAAACGAAGCAGAATGTCGCGGGTTCTTTACTGCCTAGTGGGCATGCGCCGGGTGCACCTGGCCTTCTAACCTACCCCCCAGTTTGTTGTTGACGAAAGCGCTACAATGTATCTTTTTGTGAGCGCAAATGGTTAAACACGAACTGCTGTCCCGGGGTAAATTACAGTTCCTGACCTCTGGATTACACCAAACAAAGTGGTTGCCGTGACCCGGTGAACAGAGAACCTGCCTCTTAAACCCACCTCGCGTCAGCCTATGAGACTATGTGGGTGGGGTTGAGGTGTGCGATCAAACTGCAAGTTCAAAATTGCCAAGAGACGAGTGCGACGACTTTTTAGGGAAGCTCAACGTCTCCTTAAAGCAAGAACAGCTTTATTCCGGAAAAATGGAGCCTTACGTCGACCCCCGGGTGGATATGCTAGGAGCAACTAAAGAAGCTACCCGAGGCGGTACAGACCGGGCGATGGAAGAGTGCGTAGACAAGGTGGACCCGAATCAGAAGCCCCCTTATTCTTACGTGGCTTTGATAGCTATGGCGATCAGGGACTGCGAGGAGAAGAAACTCACGCTGAACGGGATTTATCAGTACATCATTGCCAAGTTCCCCTACTACGAGAAAAACAAGAAAGGCTGGCAGAACAGTATTCGACACAACCTGAGCTTGAACGAATGCTTTGTCAAAGTACCCCGGGAAGGCGGGGGAGAGAGGAAGGGAAACTTCTGGACGCTGGACCCTGCCTTCGAGGACATGTTCGATAAAGGCAACTACCGGCGACGCCGGAGAGTCAAGAGACCCTACCGGCCACCCTCCTCCCCGTATCTGTCAGGCAGCCCTTGTCTCAGCTATGCTGACCCTTACTGCTTCCATCAGGGTTCTAAATACCTGCAGTCGCCCTTCGTGAGCAACACTTGGTCTTTAGGACAGTCGGCTTCCCCTTTGGGATATCAGCAAAGCCAGCAGAGCAGTACCGGCGCCAGCGCAAGTCCCGTCCCAATGAACGGATACACCGGGCATCCCCTGCACACTTCCTACGGCGCCTACCACCGACATCAGGGCCTGCTAGTCCCGGCAACTGGGAGTCCGTACCCGGCTATGAGCCAGCCGATCAGCCCAGGGGGGGCCACCGCGGCGGCCACCACTTACCAGCTACCCTGCTCCAGACAGCCGGACATGCCAGTGATGCATTACTGGGACTGAGCGGGAACGCAGAACCAAACTAGGAGGCAGCCATGGCCACGGAAAGGGACCTGCCTGTTAAGTACTTAAAATGCCACGGCACGATGCCATGCGTGATGTTGAAGAACAGACGTGTACATATTTTATTTGGACGTTTCTGGATTAACTGAATTCAGGTAATTCCGATAGGACCAATGCGGCTTATAGCTAGCCTTTCTACCACAGAGAAAGGTGGGCAAAATTGAATACGGGAATACACGCGAATGGGGCCCAAAGTAGTAATGGAGCTGTGGAAGAGGAAAGGACAACATGGATCAATTTTGAAACTTACTTGGCTTTTGTCTCCCTATTTCTGATTGTTCTCATTTTATTGTGTGTTCTGGACGCAGGTGTGGTAATTGTTTGTTAGCAGCTCGTTGTGGACGACAAACAGAATGTGTGCACACAATGTCAGGGCTTCGTGGACGGCCACTGGAGGAGAGCTGTAGTGTTCTGGTTCAGTAAGTCATGTTTTCATCAAAAAAAAAAGCGAAATAAAGTGAAGGATCGTTTAATGAAAATCTAATAAAAAAAAATGCCCCCAAAGTAGGATGTTAATTGCTTTACACATTTAAAAAAATGAGACGTTATGTTAACAAATCCAAGACTGTTACAAATGTGTACCGATTGTTTTGATGCAAATGTTGTGTATTTTTTTTTTGTAAACACGTCAGGAATAAATCCACATTAAATGTGGATATTTTTTTTTATTTAAGAAAGCAGTGTTTTTATATTTTTATTATTAATTGAGCGAAGTTTGCCTCGTATTCGTTTACCTAATTTTCGTTTGTAAATAAAATGTAAAATGCTATTACATCTTTAGCATTTAAACATCAGCTTTATACAAAATGTTTCAGGTTATTAATGTTTATTTGAATCTGTTAAAGAAATGAAGGTGCGGACCAATTTCTATGCATAGTTGTATATTTTTTCTGTTAATAAACTTGTTTGTTTTTTTTAAATTTTGTTGAAGTTCTTCTCGTATTTTCCAAGTCTGAGGTGTGAATTGAATAGGGTGAATATCACAGGGTGCCCAGCGTTGGCTTATCTCTTAAAAGACACGATAACCCCAAAATGCCTGTAATTGTTAGGCACAATATACGACTGAAGGTCACGTTTTAATAGCAGCAGATGAAAGGTTTTGAGCTCAAGGGGTCAAAGCGCTGTGAATATCAGCACAGCAAAACCGTCAATGTGTGAAATTTAATGTTGCAGTAGGAAAGTTATCTTTAAAATGATTTATGTGGAAACACAAATTTTAGACCTTAAAACTGTGCGTCCGAAACAAGGAAAGTGAAGTTTGGACTTGAGTGATGTAACAAATGTGATTAGGGCATATAATAGAGCATTGATCCGGGGATTTTTTTTTATTTTATATATATGTTTATTTATTGTAATGATTAATGAATCGGCAGAAAGTGAAAAACACCGGGCGGGTAGGCGCACCACTGGATCTTCAGGTCTGCCTTACCTCGAGTGCTTCCGGAGACACGCGCCCAGTCCCCTCGCAGCCGTCGTTAAGGAAAGACGGGTGTTACTGTCACCTTAGGAAGGCAGGGCCGCGCTGTCTTCAAGCTGAAAACGAGGGGTTGAGAACTTTTTAAATTCCTTGTTTAAACACGAAGTATCTGTACCGAAATAAGCAAAGCTGGTTTGTCAAACAGGATCTCCACTCTTAAACATAAAAGTGCCAGTGATTCTTCAGTGCGATGCCATAAAGGAAACATTTTCCACATGAAGGTTCCAGAAAGAACCTTTAGATCCATAAATAATCTTGAAGAGAGGGCACTAGATTTATAAAATTCAGAAAGGGTCGTGATTTTAACAGGAGAGCAACGCAAGGTAAGTTCATGGTTTCTTGGTCGCTTAATATCTTGCTGAACAGTCAAGGTTTCTGTTTTGTTCATTTTAAAGTCCAAAGAACCCATTTCACATGCAAAGAGTCCCTTAATTAGAAGGTATAGTTTCATTGTCAGACAGTGGAACCACACAACCGAATAAAATGTATTTAAAGAACAATTGTTTTCAAAACAAGTGTAAATGAAATGTGGCCCAAATCTACTTTCTTGCAAGATTTAGTGGAAATAAAAACCGTGCATATATGTGGTAGCCTATATACAGCAGTGTGACCTAAAATGACTGAGTCGCTGCAATCGTGACAGGTAAAGTCACCGCCGTCACTTGGGTGACACTCACATGACCTGCCGGGGCTCCATTTGGAGAAATTCGGAAAACAAGGATACGTATGGTGACAGATGTACGGGTAGAGAAATACGTTATCATTATTATTTATTGCAGCAGAAATCGGAAAGTTTTTATAGACCACGATTGATAGAAGAGAGAAATTAACCAATTTGTTTATTTAGAATAATATTGCATTATTTCATATCAGTGCTACAGGAATCGGTTACTACATAACTATGTAAACCGTCAGTGTTACAGTCACTCTTACGTAAGTGTTAAAGTAACCCACATTTATATATGAATTTTATTTTTCAAAATAATACCATTTTAGTTCAACACTAGCGATTTCGTTATGTAATTATAGATTTATTAATTAAATTCTGTTTCTTTTTGTATATAGCGCCCTTCACTGAGTTCTCCTTTACTTCGCTCTTAAAAATAAATGTGCCAAAGTGGTTCTTCGGAGTGAGGCCATTAGATAGATAGATAGATAGATAGATAGATAGATAGATAGATAGATAGATAGATACTTTATTAATCCCAATGGGAAATTCACATTAAGGACCCATTTTTGCTTTCCAAAAGAACCATCTGTGTGAAGGTTCTAGAAAGAAGTTTTACTTATTTTGATGTGTAACAGGTTCCAAAAAACAGAGCAAATTGGTGAAATCCTAGTGGGTTCATGACTCACAATAACACAGGCTAAGCTCGGGGTTTCTTGATCTGTTCATATCCTGCTAGGCAGCATGTATATTGAAGATTTATGTATTTAAATTTATTATTAGTATTATTATCGTCATGTTAGAAAACTTTTCAGAGTCCCAAGAATTGTTTTCATATGCAGAGAACCCTTCCCAGAATGAAATGGTTCAGTAATGGAACCACACAACCAGTAGAGGGCCTTTAAAGTTACAGCATTTATATGAGCAAACTTTTACAAATTACTAATTACTCAACAAGTACACATAAAGACACAAATTTGTTTAAACAGGCAGGGATAAAGTTTATTAGGTGAATTATCAATATGATTGTTAAGCAGCAACAGAATTGTAAGTGTTTTTAGCTCTTTTCATCTTTAGCTAAGTCAGATGTCTTTCTTTCTGTTTAGTGTTTCTCATTTTAGTTATTCTGGTGTGCATTGGGGGGGGGGGGGGGGGGGGTTGTTTTTTTCTCATTTAAAAGTATTTATTTATTTAATGAGCTTCTGTAAAAAGCAAAGCTTCCCCTGCGTTCAAATTACACGCTGTCTGTAACATGGTGCCTTTCCTATCCGTCTGTCTATAAATGTACACCCGATACCTGAAATTGAACAGTAGCAGCAGCAATGGAGAGACTTCACAGTTCTGTTCTGTGTGACACGATATAAACTAATACCAATTAAACACAATTTAGCGACATGAACTAAAGTGACATCAGTTCCAGTTTTTTGGTCCTTATGGAGTTGTGGGGACATCGCGCCAGGTAATGCTCCTCGTGTTATGTAATCACTCATTAAATCTACGTTTGGGGCGACGGTGTGAACCCTGATGAGCCCCTGCAGTGAAGAAAGTTCAATGCCAACCCTATCGAGTGCCGAAAGTGGTGGTCTCGCAGGACACACTAAAGGCCCGGGCCTTGTGAAGCACCTCATACCCAAAGTAGACTTTTTTTATTTTTGTATGGCTACTTTCTGATGCTTTACGCAAGAAAAGCGCCGTTTTTCCTGTCATGTATGAGTGCTTTTATATAATGTTACGTTAAAATTAATTCTAAAGATGATCTTCGACTTTCCCAGTGCGAGGTGGTTCTGTAAAAGCAGACGTCTGCTCATAAGACCCGTTAACGTCATGTTTCGAGTAAACTTTGGCGTGTCTATCACGAAATGGCCTGAACTTAACTTATCTAGGCCTAATGGTGTATGTGTTCCTGCTAAGTTTAAGTCCGATTTACATTTGTACTGAAGACAACTACAAATGAAGGGGTCAAAGAGCCCAGCGTCATTATCATATATGTGTGTGCTGCTGAGCTGTGTCGTTTGTTACAGATCTTGGAAAAAAAATAATTCGTAGACACACTTTACTCGATTTCATCACAGAACTTTGGGTGACTTTCCTCAAATCACTCAAACAAGACGGGAAAAAAGCTGCAGCTCTTCAAGTTGATTTGATTTCTCGGTCCTTTTTGGAATAATTGTGGGTGACACACGCCGATTACTGCCGGGCGAATGGCCGCTCGGGATCGACGAACCCCCGGTGTCTTCAGCTGTGTTTGTTTAGAAAGGTACAACAATCAGTAAAAAACAAAAAAAAAAAGGTTTTAAAGAATCGACATGATTTATAGTAAATACATAAAGTAAAACAAGTCACCAACAAGATGTAAATGAAGTGAAAAAGGTTTACGCAATTGAAAGTGAATAAATGAAGAATTAAGGAGTTAAGTTATTTTTCGTATTTCTTTTGTAAGTTGATCGCCCGCCATGTTACTCAGTGCTTTTGCAATGTCTACACTGGTAACACATAAATCAAACGTCGGAGTACATCCAATACATAATACAAAATATATATATATCACTCAAAACGCCTCCTTTCTAACACACTCCTTTAGGCCAGTGGACTGATTAATGAGCTCTAAACTGTAAGTGATGAGGTTATTTATCGTTATTTAGCTCTCCGCCAAACGTGTGCCGGCACGAGCACCGCCATGAGCTGGCGTCCCGACCACAAACACTGCTAGTTCTAAAATGGCACTTTACTGGGCTGTGGGGTTCCTGCTATCGCCATTGCTTCACAAAAACACAATTTCATTCGGGTGTACGAGCGGGTGTGGAGAGTCTGCCATTCTGCTTAACAGAACTTTGGTGTCTGTTTTTCTTGGCTTGATGGCGACCACCGTAGCGTAGAACAGTCCTTGATGTTTGGGAAGACACACAGAGATGGTCTCCCCAGTTTGTGGACTACTTGTCAATTGTAACTTTATTTCTTTTATAACACAATGGTTAGATACAGCACTGAGCTACAGTACTTCTCTTTTTTCTTTCTACACTTTTTTCCACCAATTGTTCCTCCCTCCTCCCTGAAATAATCAATAAACTTTATTAAAACTTCCTGATATGAACTCCTGCTTACGATGGGAAGAGTTCTTCAAAAACGAAACTGAATTTCGGTTCTTTGACATAAGGACAAAACAGAAATCTTGAATGCATAGTTGGGCCACTGACACATCCAGATGACCTGAACTCGGCCTGAGTTCTCTGGAATTCTCTTAAAACCAGGAACCCAATTGGTATTTCACAAATACAGTATCCCATGGTTATTTATGGAAAAATGTTACGGATCTAAGTAATCTTCACGTGGATGGTTCTTTTGGGAATCAAAAATAGTTTCCCTGTGGCATCGCCCTGAAGAACCGCTTTGACACCTTTAGTTCTGAGCCCTGATGTCCGGTGCTCTCCGTTTTCACTCCACACGACCTTATAAAGTAACACGAGCGTTGAGACAATTGATAGATGTGTGACTGGACGAATGAAACCACTAAATAAATGTGGTTACATTTAAACTGAGATATATGGAACCAGAGTACGCGCCTGGGTTATATACATCCAAAATAGATTTATTCACAATAGAGATTCAGATCAGAAACAGCTACAAAATAATAATAATTGCGTTAATTGACGTGATCTCACCTAAAAGGATGGCAGCAAGGAAAGTGTAGTGAAGTGGAAAGGCATGTTGTTCTAGCGTACGAAATCGAAAGAAAATTATACAATATCCGGTTTAACCCCATAAAAAAAAATTGTACCCACTAGTACCAACCTCCGGGCTCAGTTTGGTTATGTAAACGTTGTAATGTAAGTCATCTGGGATGAAAACAGGCCTCGCAGACAATGGAGGTGCTTCTAAGGTTCGTTTTAGTCAGCTCTGTAAATTTTTTGGGAAGATTGTGCACAATTTCCGAAACAAAAATCAGAAATCTTATTAGTATGTCATGACATTTCAGATGTCTGGCGATACCAAAACGATTAGAATAAACGTTAACATTGGAAAGACGAATTCATGTTTGGCTGTAAAATCTCTGGTATCCTAATGAGGTGCTTACGGTTTTCTTGCTGTGCTCTGTCCTGTCCAAATGACATGTTAATTCATGAGGTTCCATTATTTTATAAGTTCAAGTAATAACGCTGCAGCTGTAGCATTCAATTAATGTCATTACACTCCAAATGCAATAAAAACTTTCGAGTTTAACCAGAGGCAAAACTGAAAAGATAAAAATAATAATAGACATGGCAGGGAACGTTTAATTCGCCGATCTGAGTGTCCCGCAGCGTTCGCTGGGGCACAATGCCAACGCGTGCCGCAGTGTTTTGAAGTGTGTTTTTGTGTACATAAAATAACAAACAGCGGAAAATAAAAGCCACTTACTGCCAAAGCCATCGTGGTCATGAAGAAATCTTCAATCCCCCCACCACCCTGATCAAATCAGATTGGCTTGAGCGTCACACCCGCTGCTGTCTGGGTGGGCTTCTGTTAGGGGGACTGCGAGTTTAATTTTATGAGCTGAAAAAATGGACTGGTAAGTTCGAAGTGCATATTAAATAAAAAAAAAAAATAGCAAAAAAACTGAAAAATGCACACAGTGATATTAATATATATTGTCGATGTGTCCATCTTCCATTATTGATTTTTGCTTTCGTTACACTAAGTTTAAACTTTAAAAGATGCGCATATCGAGAAAGCGGAGTTGGGCTTTTATCAGCAGTTATCCACCAAAAACTGTTACGTGATCCTGCGTTCCTGTCAGCAACGCGACTTTCGAATTTAGTTAAAGCCGAGTGTGTCAGCATCGTCAAGGACCATTGGCGGTCATTTTTTAATATCTAAATATGGTGTTTACAATAATCCTGTTAATGTAAACTGTTTAAAATGAACATCCTAGCGGTTTACCAGCAATCTTTTTTGTTAAAGTTACTGTGCTATAATTGCAAAAGTGCTTGGATACAGAGAACATACAAATGTGAGAATAAATGTAACTCAAACAACACGTAAACGTATTTGTGCCGACGACTGCAAATCCTATTACGACTAATTCGATATATTCGCGACTTTATTACAGTCATTTAAAAGCTGGTCTTAAGAAAATAGATGAGGTACTATATTATAGATAAATACTTTTAATCTTTATCCAATCAAATAATAAGAAAAAAGTATATTTAACATCTGATAAATATATTTTAGAAAAGTAAAATATATTTATTATATATTGTCTTCAAATAAATTCTATAAAAAAACAGTCCCATCACAGATCTTACCTCACGCACATATTATCAGATTCAAAGTTTAATTAATCAAGAACAGTTTACCCCTCCTGCTTTATTACTACAGTACACTAATACTCTGCTCATAAACTCAAGAAATAACAATATAATAGATATAAACGGTACTATGTAAAAGATAGACAAGGCACTGTCTTGTGCAAATATTGAAACAGGATGGACTATATTACAAACAGATAGATAATGAAAGACACTCTATAATAGATAGATAGGTGTGAAATGCACTATATAGTAGATAACATATATAATAAATAAATACACTACACAGAAAACGTCTAATTTGTTGATTTGAGTGTCCTCCCCCAGCGTTCGCTGGGCACAATGCCAACGCGTGCCACAATGTTTGGATGTTTGTTTCTGTGTGCATAAAATAACAAACAGCGGAATATAAAAGCCACAAACTGATATTCTACACTGTACAATTAGATATAGTACTTTATTTGTCTCAAGGGAAAAATTTAGAATTATCTGAAATAAATAATCTGAAATAGCACTGAAAGTATACTGTAGAGATAAGTCAGCAGCGACATTTTTTCTTTTTTGTACACTTCCTGTTATAAATAAAAATTATATAATAAAGCTTTAATTTACTTTATGGTACTGATAATTAATGTAAGGTAAATACTTCTGTTTTTCTTCAGTGAAAACACAAAGTATTAAAAAGAGTTCACAACGACCTGGCGTCTTACAAGAATTATTATGTATTAAAATCTAGGAACAGGCTGGTATTAATTTAATCAATGATTCTTTCACAAAATATGCTTTAATAACCATCTTCTTTTTTTAAACAAAATGTTTTGCCATAAACGGAGCGCAGACATCGCAGCGCTTACTTAACTCTACAACGACTTGCCAGAGGGAAATAACCGAACAAAATGTGGTTTATGTGTAATTGTATTTTAATAACTCTAAAAAGAAACACGCGTATAGTTCTTTCTAATATGATCATTAAATATCAAGGAGATGCTTACTCGCTGTATTGGTTTGCAGTTTTTTTTTTATTATGCGTTTATTGAATCTTGATTATTTTCTTAAATTTAAACGAAATCAAATCACCCTCATCAGAAATCGTACAGGTTCCAGTCCAACAACATGGGCTCGAATGCCGGTCGGTCACGGTGTGTGTCCGTCGTTTTCAGACTCTCCCGGTGTTCCCTCGGTCTTTCTTCTCCGGATTTCTTCCACTTTCCTGGGATGTCCGTGTAACGTGAAACTGGCGCCCCGCTACGCTCGAGTGTTCTGTCAGAAGGACGATCGTCCGGCCTTGTGTTGGGACTTCTGGAAAACCAGTTGAAAAAACTGACTTGTAAAATGTCTTTGTAAATTTTTAATCTGCCGCTAACCATGCTAAGTAAGTGATACAGAGTGGACACCCGTGGAGCCCGGAAGTGGGGCGCCCCGCAGTGCCCATTTGATTAACGGCAGAGGTCCCATTTGATTGGCTATTCCGCGTCAACCTCAGCTGTTACAACGTACACATCATATAGCTTTACAAAACATTACAATTAATTATGTGGAATGATAATTATAAATTCAATGAGCACTTAATTTATTTACAAAACAAATGTCTATATTGGGCGGCACGGTGGCGCAGTGGGTAGCGCTGCTGCCTCGCAGTTGGGAGACCTGGGGACCCGGGTTCGCTTCCCGGGTCCTCCCTGCGTGGACTTTGCATGTTCTCCCCGTGTCTGCGTGGGTTTCCTCCGGGCGCTCCGGTTTCCTCCCACAGTCCAAAAACATGCAGGTTAGGTGGATTGGCGATTCTAAATTGGCCCTAGTGTGTGCTTGGTGTGTGGGTGTGTTTGTGTGTGTCCTGTGGTGGGTTGGCACCCTGCCCAGGAAGCCTTGTGCCCTGTGTTGGCTGGGATTGGCTCCAGCAGACCCCCGTGACCCTGTGTTCGGATTCAGCGGGTTGGAAAATGGATGGATGGATGTCTATATTCAAATTTATCTAACATGGATTATGTATTCTTCTGAAGTGCAGCATTAAAATCTGGTTTCCACGTAACTGTTTGTGATGATGCATTTCATTTACGCCATCAGTTCTTAGTAATTGTAATTTAAAGAATCGTTACTCGTGCATTCCAAAGTGAACATTATAATCCCCCCATCTGCGGCCCCCGCGTACCCCTGTTCAAAGTTGCGCTGACTCGGAGCACACCCCGTTAGTTTTGCACCTAATGACCCAATCCGGGCAGGGTGCCATCCTCTCGCTCTTTGTACGACTTACACGTTTTGACTTGTGGGAAGAAAAACCGCAACAGCTGAGAAAAACAGCGCGGCAAGCGGAACTAAGGAGAGAACTCGACACGGACGGCGAGCGGTAACAATCTCGCCGCCGTGCTAAAAGTTTGGTATTTTTAGCCTTTGTTTGAGTGAAACCTAAAATAATCTTGTCTGAAACGTGTGATTAATATTATTAACCGTTTTGTGTTGATCACAAATAACTGTTTTGCATGAGTGATTTATCAGAACGGACCTCGTTCATTCCTTCGGGCGAGTCGATGCGGGGTGCGGGCTGACGTGCCAGTCGTATTTCTTCGGGAGCTGACTTTCTTGCTTTTATTCATTTGATTTCAGTTCTTTGTCATTTCGCTTGTTTCCACTCACTGTTATCATTTAAATCTACATGGCGAGAATTGTCTTAGTAGGAAATGTGATACATAGGGCTGAACAAACCGAGCAAACACACTGATATTGGGCCAGTGTAGGCTAGTTTGAGCAGCCAACATGGCAACGTTTGCCCAATGTGGGCAAAGAGACAGATACCTCAGATTTGGTGATGAACGTGAAAGAAGTTCTTACCTTACTTCTTCATCCATTCGTTTTCTATATGCCTGCTTATTCAGGGAGGGGTTACGGGACAGCTGGAAATTATGCCAGCAAGCAACAGGTGCAGGCAGGAACACCAATCAACCACTGGATGGGGTGCCAGTCCACAGCAGGTTGAACACACAGACAAACACACACACAGGCTAATTTGGTTCACCTAACCTGCATGTCATTGGACTGTGGGAGGAAACCAGTGCATCGGATGGAAACACACACAGACACGGGGAGAACATGCAAACTGCACCTATAGGTAGGACCCAGGACTGGGACTCTGTCCCCCTTGTGGAGAGATACCATTTCACTACTGTGCTGCCCCACTTACTGGTTCTTTCCTTGACACTTTTTCTGGTGTTTAATTGCTGTTATTCTTTGTTTATTTATATATTAACAGACTACGTGGGACCTAGCCCCAAAGGGACGCCTGGAGAAAGGAAGGACCGGGAGAGGGGCAGAATCTTCCCTGGGATGCAAGAGGGCAGCCCCCCTGGATTGCATGGGGGCCATGGAGCTTGAATGCTGAACCCTATGGGGGGGGGGAGGGATTCGGAATGGACCATGCCAAAGGGCTCCTGGATGGTTCCGGAGTCAAGGACTGCAGCACTTCCACCACACCAGGAAGTGCTGCAGGAAGGTCACCAGGGAGCACCTGGTGCATTAAAAAAGGGGCCGCCTCACTCCATTTGGGGAGCTGGAGTCGGGAGGCAGAGGACAGAGCTTGTGAGAGAGGAGTGGAGGTGGCAATAATAAAGGAGAAGAAGAAAAGGACTGTGAGCACTGTGGGGGTTTGTGCATTTTAGGTGTGCTGAAGACTGGAAGGCAAAATAAACGTGTGTGTTTTTGGGACTTCTGAATCTGTGTCTGGCTGTGTTACCTCTGTCTTCCACTATATATATATATCTATATATAGATATATATATATCTATATATATATATATATATATATATATATATATATATATATATATATATATATATATATATATAATATACAGTATAAATGATTGCAGTTTGCATATTTGTACCTAGAGATCCACAAAGGGAGAAAATGAGTCACATAATAGTTTTTTATTCCTAAACTTTCAACAACCTGCCAGGTGTCATCATCACAGGAAAATGATTAGACATACAGGAATCAAAGGCAGTTTATAGCTGGGGGAGGTTGTGGGGGGGGGGGTGGATTTATAAGGTGGGGTTCAGAAGCTGCTTGTCATAAAGTCTTTTTTATTATTTACATGTTCTTCTTTTTAAGCCTGCATATGCTGGGTTCAAGTCCAAGTGCCTGTTAATGGCGTTTTCATTTGAGAGCCACGATTCACTCAGCTCTTTGTATTGTCCCTGAATTTGACTTTCCCAGTGTCCCAGTTAAACGTGAGTCCTGTGGAACCTGAATGTGTGTTAATCGGAGACTGTGGGTCTTCCACCAGATGACCCCCCCCCCAAGCCACCTTACAACCTCCCCCTCCATCCCCACCCTTCACCAGCTATATATTGCCTTTGATTCCTGTATGTCTAATCATTTTCCTGTAATGATGACACCTGGCAGGTTGTTGAAAGTTTAGGAATAAAAAACTGTTTTAAGATATGTGACTCATTTTCTCTCTTTGTGGATCTCTAGCTACAAATATATATATATATATATATATAATATATATAATGTATATATGCACACAAAATGCTAAGGGCTGTCTGTCCTACAAAAACTCACAAACCCTTGGCCCTTGAGGCTTGATTTTGATCTCGATCGACAGCTTATGCTATGATATGTGCAAGTAGATGTGCGATCTATGATGACCCCAAAATTGGGCTTCTTCACACAGCATGCTGCAGCGTGGCCTTGTGCCTCATGGCAAGCTATGACACAGGCACATGTTGTAGCTGACAGGATTAGCACAGCGCACACTGACCGTGAGGCACATTGCACAGGCCAACTGAAAGTTTCACTCTGAGCACAACTTAAAAGGTCCATCGAGCACACTGCATGTCTGTCTACCCTTCAATTTCAGGGCCGCACATCCAATTCACAGGTCATGTTGTACATATCATGGCATAAGCCCTTGACTGAGACCAAGATTAAGCCTCAAGGGCCAGGGGTTGGCGAGTTTTTTTTTTGTGACAGACAGACAACCCTTAGCATTTTACTACGAGGGTAAATCAAAAAGTAAAGGCAATTTGAAAATTTTCTGGTAACCGCAACGTATAGAAGCTGACACAAAACAACACGTTTGCAATGGCTTATGGGTAGTTTGAACACACACAGCGCAGTGCTGTGTCTGCCATTAGTCCAATTGAAGCAAAGGTCAAATGAACATGAACGCTCTGCCATGGGATTGCACCATTGTTGAACAATGCGCCGTCGTGAGATTTCTTTGGGCAGAATCCACTAACATTCACCCCGTGGTAAAGGGTTTACATGGCCAAATAACAAAAGGAAATCATATGTTTTAACAGCAATGTCCAGGCTAAATTGCCCACCAGGGCCTAGTCATTCTAGCCCCCTGTCCCTCACCCCTTCACCACCTAACAGCTAATGTGTGGGGAGTGTACTGGCGCAAAAATGGCTGCCATCGCATCATCCAGGTGGATGCCACACATTAGTGGTGGTTGAAATGGTACCCACTCACTGAAGCACTCTGAGTAGCGAGAAGAGCACTATGTAAATGTAAAGAATTATTATTATTATTATTATTATTATTATTATTATGCTTCTCAGAGACCACTATCCCAGTTTTCCTATCTAGAATAAGCATTTGCATGGCATTTTAGAAACCACGTTTCTGTGAATAGCCTCGTTACTAAAGAGCACATGAACAGACTGTCTGAAAGTGCAATGCCTCGGGTCTTGAAGAATATGAGCTACAACAGCAGAAGACCAAGTCAGGTCCTAGTCCTGCTCTTTCAAAACAAGAATATGAGACCACTATGGACTTGCATGTGATTACTAAAACTGGACAACTGAAGATTGGAAAAATGTCATCTGCAATGAAAGATGGTATGGTAAGAATTTGGTACAAACAGTGTGACGTGCGACCGGGTCCCAGGCCCGGCCGGGAAAACCCTGCTGCATATGTTCTAAGGGAGCAGCCATGGGCTCCTCAGTACCTCCCCCGGGACACTTGGTGGCAGCCTCCCTGGTTGACGATGGTGTCTCAGTTTCCCGCAGGGTTCCATGGGAGATGGAGTTCTCCACAACTCTGTGGGGATCTGGGGTGGCCACCAAGGGGTGCTGCATGGATCCCGGAGCCAACCTGGAAGCAGGTTGCCAGCATCCACCACTCAGGAGCCAGAATCGGGAGGAAGAGGACGAGGTTGCCTCGGAGGAGTGGTGGTGCCAGAGGAAGGATTGGATTGTGTTGTGTTGTGTTGTTGGTTTTAAGTGCTTTGGGACTGTGTTGTGGCTGGAGGGATTACGGGGAAGACTTAAATAAAAAGTATATAAAAGAGATAAAAGTCTTGTGTGTTTTTACACGTGCCTCTGTGTCAGTCTGTGCCGGGTCAGGCGCTATATAGCGCCTTTATCACAACAGCAAGTACCCGTATACCCGTAATGCTGCTGGTGTGATCAATACAGGTGGTGGAGGGACTGTAGTGTTGTGGGGGATTGTTTTTCCAACAGAAGTAGACTTCTTCATACACAATAAGCGTCAACAGAACGCCACAACATGTCTGTGGTCTCTGGTACTTCCAGAGTGTTAACAGAACACATCACAAAGCACATGCCACCTTTGGTTGGTTCCACAAATGTGACAGCGATTTGAATTACTTAACTACTCACAATCCCAGATCTCAGTTGAATACAGCATCTTCAGGATGAGGTAGACCATCATTAATGTGTGCCTCACCACAAGAACCAAAACTCCTAAGGAATTTTAAGAGTACCCAGTTGAAACCAGTCCCCAGTTCTGGAGATAAAAGGTAATCCTACCTGGAACTAGATTGGTATAACTATAAGAAAGTGGCCACTTTGGTAGTAAGGCACTGTGTGTACGAGTGTCCCTCTATTAGAAGCAAAATTCTGGGTTCAAATCACAGTCCGAGTGTGAGCTCTGCACGGTTTCTGTCTCCGTGGGTTTCCCCAGGGTTGTCCACAATCCAAAAATGTGCATGTTCATTGAGGCTCGATGCTGCTAGAATACAGCCTGCTCTCCACAGCCCAGAATTTGAATAGGCGAGTTCAAACAAAAATTAATTAATTGATCTTAAAAATATTACACTCATGCACCTTAATAAAAGGAAAGTGTCTGTCTGTTTGATTGTCTGATTGCTACGTCTCTGTAGCCGCCGGAGTGTAAGGCGAGTTCAAGCACGGGTAAAACGCAAGCCAAAAGAAATCTCTCGGTCCAAAAGTTTGTTTTAAAATATTTAGTGAAAATTCAGAGCAAATAATCCACACAAGAAAAAAGAAAAAAGTTGTTACACACATAGAATAAAAAGCAAAAAAAGGGAAAATGTATCTTCTCTAAACTTAGTTTTTCTTGTAAAACTTTAGTTGTTTCTATACTTAAAGATTCTTAGCTTTTTCTTCTGTATGCTTTAAACCTAAAATTAAGTGCTTTGTCTTATATGTTACTTGACACACAAAACACGCACACAAGGTACACAATTTTTAAAAGGCACGGTTTAAAATGATGTGCCCTCTACACCTTACACATGGCAAGGCTGATCACTAACTGAGAATAATGTTTAGTCAGAGCAGTTAGAAATAGCTAGAATATACCAATTTAATTCTACTTATGGCGGTTATAGGAACCTCCCATAGATTATGCACATCATCATTTAGTAAAACATTTATGATTCTTATGTAACTAGGAAATGGCTCTTACAGTCTCTGTCGTTCCAACAGATGGTGCATCACAAGCATTTGCAGTAATAAAATGCTTACATTTATCATTCCAACAGATGGTACATCATAAACATTAACACTGCTGTTATGAATCCTATACCAAATGGCATAAAACAGAGACATATGCATTGCATTTGTTATTCCAACAGATGGCGTATCACAAACATTTGTAGTAATACATTTTATTACTACAAATATTCAAGAGTGTAATTGCAGCCCCCCACCTATGGGGTCTCTATATAACTCCCTCTACATCAGTGCTCCGCAACCTTTTCTCACCTACGACACACCAAAGTTCTTCCTAGAATTCCGCGGCACATCAAAAGCCAAAATATATAGCAGTGCCGTAGCTATGGGGGGGAGGGGGCTTGGTCCGCTCCGAGCTCCAGTTATTTAGGGGCGTCCAAACTACGGTACTTTCCTTTTTTTTTTGTTCCTTGAGGAGGCGCAAAAAAAAATTTCTTTCAGCGTTGGGGTGTCAAATTTTTCACCCCCCTGGACAACATGAACTCCAGCTACGCCACTGATATATAGATATTAATTTAATACACGAATTTTACAATAATTTTTCATTTTTTATTATATGTATACATTTATTATAAGTATACATACATAAAAAACTATACTATATTTACTTTTATGCAATCTTAATAATTATAACATAATGACTGATTAATGTGATACCTGCGCTTGTTTCAATGAACACAAAAGTTTTATATTCGGCTCAATATTTGACAGCGCAACCCGAAGTTCTTGGTCAAGATCTTTTAAGCATGACCGCTTATCATTTTTAATTAACACAAGAGTTGTTTGTCTTTTTTGGCGTAACTGGGATGGTTTGAATTTAGATGGCGATTTAGTTTACTGGGTGCCATTGCCTCGTTTGATAGCTGATCGCCGCAAATGATGCATTGTGGCTTTGCAGCCGTTTCGTCACCACACCACGAGAATCCATATCGAATGTAGTCTTCGTTGTACTTCCTTTTCACAATTTTGTTTTGTTTTTTTTGCAACACTTGTGCTGGGTTCTTCATCATCTGTACGTGAAGGTGAATCTTTTCCACGTAAAAATGTATCCATATTTAAAGGGGTATAAAACTAAATATGAATCACACGAAGAACATTAACCATACACAATTCAGCAACACAACTAATAGTAATGAATGATAACTACTGTCGCAAGACGAGTGAATCCGACATAGCACGACTAATACGTCGGCTTGAATTGAATCTAGGTGAGGGCACGGAGCGCTCTGCCTATCAAAGCGTACTACGGAGTTGTCTTGCGACTACGTAGGGCCTACGTCTTAGGCGACAGGCGCCAGGCGATGGGATTTATTATTTCAGAGAAATGACACATAAAATTATGAAACCTTTAAAAGGCTATTTACGCGAATATTTCATTGCACGTATTCTCGTTATTGTGTTTCTAAGGAGGACAGTTGAAATATTATTTAGTTAGAAAATTGTCTTATTTGACCGCGTCACACCTGTATCGGCTCAAGGCACACCGGTTGCGGAGCACTGCTCTACATCACATAACGTCTACAACATTACTCACGAAATGGCTGGTTACACTGTGGTTAAGATTAGGGTTGTGAGGGGCTTGTCTGATTCAGAGGGCATTTCATGACTGACTTTGTAGGCATTTTGTGATGTTGTGGTTGTTACATGACATACGTCATACTTGTTGTGGGCTACAGCCACCAATCTCCTAATTTTGGTGATGCGCCATCTGTTGGAATAAAAAATGCAATGCATTTTATTACTACATGCATTACAAAATACATTCCAGAAGATGGTGCACTGCAAATGTTAATGTTGAGGTCTACATTGATTACTGTATTTAGATTTCAACCAGAAGATGGGTAGCTAGTTCTGTATAAATGATAATAGGAACTCATATCTAGTTTGCTAAATATATTAAAATGGTGGCGCAGTGGGTAGCGCTGCTGCCTCACAGTTAGGAGACCCGGGTTCGCTTCCCGGGTCCTCCCTGCGTGGAGTTTGCATGTTCTCCCCGTGTCTGCGTGGGTTTCCTCCGGACGCTCCGGTTTCTTCCCACAGTCCAAAGACATGCAGGTTAGGTGGACTGGCGATTCTAAATTGGCCCTAGTGTGTGCTTGGTGTGTGGGTGTGTTTGTGTGTGTCCTGCGGTGGGTTGGCACCCTGCCCGGGATTGGTTCCTGCCTTGTTCCCTGTGTTGGCTGGGATTGGCTCCAGCAGACCCCCGTGACCCTGTGTTCGGATTCAGCGGGTAGGAAAATGGATGGATGGAGGAGTAAATCTGAGGTGTATTTGTACCCATTTTTGGGACATTGTGCTATATCCTGGGCCCTTCAGAAGTTGGTTTCTTAAACTGGTCATTAGTGGCTGTGGTGCCCCTGAGTCGAACTACTGTCAGAAAATGGAGCAAAATTCAACGGAAACACACTTTGTGCTATTTGATGGCATTTGAATGTATTAAATACAGCATGTCTTTCAAATCAATAAACCTAATTGACCACAATGTGATTCGTATAATTACTGCTCGACCGAATACCGCTAGTGCAATGAGGCTGAAGATGGTTGCTTATTCGCTGCTCCATATTTACTTCCAGACCGCTAATTCCGACACTGTGCAAACATTGCCAAGCCGCAGTTAAGCGTGGGTATCTGGGACAAAAGGACTGGCAAAGCTGGCACACTTCTATATCTAATGAATGGGATTTACTGTGATCTTCAGCCTTATGCTGGTGTGACTACCCATCCACTATCCCTTTTACATCAAGCAGCTCTATGCAGCCTATTAGCCGTTGGTGGCTGGCGCGTGTTGGTTTCAAATCACATCCCGTGTGGAGTTTCCACTTGCCTGCGTGGGTTTCTTCCTGGGGCGTCGGTTTTTCTCATGAAAGACGTTCGTGTTCATTTATTTTGACCCGTATGAGTGAATGTTGCGTGTGCCTGAGTGAGTCCCTCCGGTTCCGATTCTTGCTGTGGGCCGATTGCTGATAAATTCCTGTAAACACGATCCTAGCCTGGATTAAGAGTGTAAAGGACAGAGAATTGAGGACGCGCGTGCGCTTCAATGTCTCCCGCGATGGTCAGGTGATCTCTACTGGATATGCGCATCCGCCATTGAACCCGAGTATCCCAATATCATCCAATTATCGTGTCAGATGTACATTAAATCTATGAGCAGGGGTGGGAAAGGGTGTTTTTGGGGGGTGGGGGTTTGGGTTGCGTACTCCGTATCCCGATTTGGTTCTGCAGGCCTACAGGTCAGATCCAGGAGAGAACTTTAGTGTAAATTGTACATGAACGGTAATTCTAACACCTGGGTGTTCAGGGGGCGGATTATCGGATGGATGTTCTTCTCGAAATCAGGCCCCACTTGACAGTGGCTGTGACGCTCACTCTTCCTTCATTTAGGTAAAGAAAAGTACAATTGCGCATAGTCTTCACTAGAGGGCGCCGTAGTAACGCCTAAACTCTCTCTTAGTATTTTAAATTGACATTCACGAAAACAACTTTTTGTAAATCATTTTTCCGTAAGCGGAAATCGCGAGTTATTTAGCTACATCAATTTTTCAATTTAGAAAAAAAACTTCCTTTATTGGTTTTGAAAATTGCATTACATTGAATGAGTTGAAACAAAATAATCAGACACACAATATGTAAAGCACAATCCAATCACAAATGTACTGTAATCAATATAGCATTACCAAGTTAAAAGGCCCCGAGTCATAATCAACACTTAAAACTGAACCCCTACCCAATTCAGAGAGCCTTTTGAACAAAGGGCCTGTCATAAAATAGTTCCTCATATATGTAAATTAAAACACCAGAAGTAAAACAATACAGAGGAAGAGGCCCAACAAACTTATTTTAAAATAACATTGATCACTTCTTACCAAATTATGCATGGCACCACACAAAGAAAATTACTATGTCTTTTACATACAGTGGCAAGGAAAATCATGTGAACCCCTTGGAATGACCCAGTCTTCTGCATTAAATGGTTATAAAATGTTGTGTGATCTTCATCAAGTACAGACTAACAGAATAGGCTTACGCTAGCAGCACACAGACCACTATAATCTGTCATGTCTTGTTTGAATAGACCCATCAAACGTTCACAGGCTGCTGTGGAGAAAGGAAGTGAACCCTTGGATTTAATGACTGCTTGAACCTTCTCCATTACAGAGGTGCTTCAGCTCTGTCATAGTCTTAGGATGTCTGGTGTGAAAGACTCTTTGGAGGTCATTGTGGAGCATCTCCATCAGATTAAGGTCTGGGCTGTGACTGGGCCACTCCAAAAGGTGGATTTTCTTCTTCTGAAGCCGTTGTGTAATAGATTTACTTTGATGTTAAGGGTCATTGTCCTGCTGTATCACCCACCCTCTACTGAGCTCCAGATGGTGGATATTATCCTGTAGGATACTTTAATAAACTTGGAGATTCATTTGCCTTTTAATGAGGGCAAGCTCCCCAGGCCCCAGTTCCACAATGCAGCCCCAAATCATGATGATCCCTCTATCGTACTTCACAGTTTAGTTGTTGTTTTCATGTTGGTATGTGGTGCCCTTTTTATGTCATATGTACTGCTGTATTTTCTTGTTGAGCATTTGAATCTTAGCTTCATTAATTAACAGAAATAATAATATATATAGTATATATAATAATATGAACAGGACTGTGGAGTGTCAAGGTGGTCCTTGGCAAACTTCAGGTGTGCAGAGATGTTTCTTTGAAGAGCAGCAACTTCCTCATTGTGTCCAGCCATTGACACCATATCTGTTCAATATTTTGCATATAGTAGACTCATGAACAGATGTGTTAACCTGGTCCTGTGATTTCTTCAAGCCTTTAGTTGTTACTCATTACTTGCTACTTTTTATCTCTCTGACGATTCTGTGGTGTGCCTTTGGAGTCATCTGGGCTGGGCGCCCACTTCTAGGGAGTGCTATCACCATACTCGGTCATCTCAATTTATACATAGTTTGTCTAATTCTGGACTGATGAACATCTAAACTGTTTGAAATGATTTTGTAACCCTTTCCGGGCCTCATGACAATCAATGAATCTTGATCATAGATCTTCTCAGATCTTTTTCCTTTTTTTTTTTGATTCAGTATATGCTCCTTATGAACGGCAAACTTTAAATGTCTGAGTCTTTTTTAATTGGTCAAAGTAGCTCTAAACCACACCTCCAATCTCGTTTCATTGGTTGGATTCCAAGTTGCTGACTCCAGTTAGCTTTTGTTGTAGTCATTGGCCTAGGGGTTCATAGACGTTTTTTCGAACCTAACCAATGAAAGTTTAAATGATGTATTCAATATGGACAAGAACAATGCAATAATTTGTACGTTAATAATAATTTGTAAATTATTGTAACTTAGATAAAGATCAAACCACATTTTAAAACAAATTTTAAATAAATATGGTTATTTCCAAGGGGCTCATATGCTTTTTCTTGCCACTGTAAGAGAAAAATTAATTTTCTGTTGGGTTATGGAAGATGCTTCTTCAGTGTCATGGTAGTGCAGTTTTTAATATTGCTGTTTCCTGGATTCTGGGCTTGAATTCAGGATACGTTATCTGTGTGGAGTTTCTGTGTCCTCCGTGTGCTCTCGTGGGGTTCCCTCTGAGTACTTCCACTTATGCAAGATCAGTCGATACAGTTGCAATACAGCGTAGGAGATCGCAGTGAGTTTGTCACCACACAATTGATGTTTGGTCGCATCCGTGAATCATCTAACTACTGACGTCTGCAACGTGGTCAGATAACCTGCCTCGAACTCTCCTTCACACAATGCTTTGCTTTTTCATTCATTGAATGCCCACAAACTATAGGAATCACCCAAATGCATGAAACACGGTTATGATATGCCCAGTGGAATTGTTACGGGTCATCTTCACACTACTTTAACTCCCAGAAGAAAGACTACAGCTTATTCTCTGGGCTTTCTATATTTTATATTGCAGATTTCAGAGATAACACATCAAAAGGCAGTTTACTTGGCACAGCTTGAGGTTAAGGGCAATGCAGGGTAAAACTGCACTAAGAACTCCAGCAGCCACACTCAATACCCCCGCCTGTTGCCGAGCATTAATTACAAAAGTTGAAGGCCTCCATCTCTACGCCCAATGCATTGTGTTTGCCGACACAGTCAAGTCAAGTTCAGTCCACAATAACATGAACAGCAAACAAGAGTAGAGGGCTTCAGCATCGTCATCTTCTTCTTGCATAACGGCCTATTCTGGACAGATTAACATCTATGCCATACTCTTTCCAGTTCTTTACGACTGATTTAACTGGACTCCAAGGGGTATTCAGATATTTGCTTGTCTCCATTGCTGAGTTGTGCTTTTTAATCTCATTTTCATGGTGTTACTTGGAGTGTTCTTTTGTCTTCATTGTGTAGGACAGGCTACCATACTGACTCCCCTCAAGTAAGACCTTCCAGATAAAGTGAATTTATTCTAAAAGCAGCTCAAACTCCAGACTCCATTGAGCTAAATCGGTGACATCTAAAGTCAATTAACTGCACCAGTCATGATGAAAGTGCGTCATATTAAAGGTGAATACCTATGAAATTAGTTATTTTTTGTTTTTATATTGGTTATTAATTTACACCACTTTGCAGAGATCTGTTTTCACTTTGACATTAGACAGTATTTTTCTCTGAATCACTGTCAAAAAAGGCAAATTAAATCCCCTGTGATTCAACGTTGTATAACAAGAAAATGTGAAAACCTTCTAGGGGTGAAGACTTTTTATAGATGTGGTAAATCTGCAGAGGAGGCTGTCAGTTTACTGTTCAGTCCACATCTCCGTCTTCACTTCTGGTCACAAACTCAGTGAGTAGCAACTGAAAAAATGAAGTTAGGCGTACTACTGGCTGAACGGTATCTATCTATCTATCTATCTATCTATCTATCTATCTATCTATCTATCTATCTATCTATCTATCTATCTATCTATCTATCTATCTATCTATCTATCTATCTATCTATCTATCTGTCCCATAATGCCTTACATATCTGTATGTCTATCACATGCACACAAAACTGTAACAGTCCTTCCCAAGGGATGACCCTTTCCTTTTGGAGTTTTCCACCTCCAGACCTTCCTGGAGGTAACACCCCTGTCTGTGCTCCCTTCAGGATTTCCTCTCAACTGTGGATCGTTTTACATCTAATCACGCTTTATTTCACATAATACCTTTCATCTTGAGCCCTCTACAAAACACACAAGAGGACAAGACAGTGACTTACAGCATGATTTCCATGATGTTCTTGCCAGAAGATTCTCTCCAAACACACAAAGCATTCATTTTTTAACTTTTACAGCTGGATTGCTCCTGGCTATGTGATCAGTTTAGGGCTTCCCTTGGTTAGTTCTAAAGGATATCTCAATGAATGCAGTGTTACGCCAGATGATGGCAGTTATTCCGTGTACTTTTTTGGATGGATTTTACAAAGACCGCACCTTATGATTTTAGATGGTATGTGTGGCATCACAACTGAATACTTTGCTTTAGAGAGGTTTTTAAAAACAGAAGGAGTGCTTAGGGCATCTTAATAAGAAAACATTCAGATGAAGTGTTACTGTGAGCTCCCCCTTCACCCGCTGGGATCTCGATGTAAAGTATAATCAGTTCAGGTAACTATTATTCGGCAGACAGGTAAGTGTAAACCAGCAATTTGGAAAAGCGGGACAACAGACTTAATATAAACAAGCTGTAAAAGTATATGAAGGTTGGCTTGAATTTGCTCCTCCACAGAAGCCTTGATCTCGCAAAGATCCAACTTAAAAGAAAAAGAAAAACACAGGTGTTGGCCGCTAACGCTCCCTAATTTCCTGATTACAGTTCTCGTTGAGATGATATTCTGTGTGACCGAGAAAGGATACAAGCAGTGACAACACTAACTACAGTACAGTCGCTTGTGTCTGCTCTCATGCAGGCTGTTCATTGTGCCCACGCAGAAGGTTTAAGCTTGAACTTCCAATTTAATAGGTTACAAGATGAAAAAGTCTGAATTAGTGTAAGACTCCCTAATTTGATGTGTTCATAAGAAATGTAATGATTTAAATTGTGAGGAAGAAGTACATAATAAACAAGAATAGCTGTGTCAGATATTTGAAATATTAAAATGTGTGTTTCAGTTTAAGTCTAAATATTCTTGATTGTAGCAGAACTTTGTCATTTTTCACTCTCTGATTGAGGTCCACAGAGGGCTAGATCCCTAGTGAAGAATCAGAAATTAAAAAATCACATCATATGCATTATCAGTAACAATGAAATAGTCTAAAATAATACCCCACATGCTTATGTTTGAAATTTGTCATTTTTAACCTACTAGGAGTGACTCTTAGAGGGGTAGGGCCACTAATAAAAAATGTATTTCAAAAATGTTATCATATTTGTGATCAGCAACTTCAAAATTGCATGAAATGGTACCTCATGTGCCTGTATTACCAATCCCCATTTTCTCAAAGTTTTATGAATCCCAGGGATTGGTAGAGGTGACCTGGCCAACTTCACGTCCTTCTGATCACTTTTGCTGAAGACACCTAATGGCTTGTAATTTCCTGCACAAAATATGGTCCAAAATGGTTTAGTGGTTTAGGGGTTTTTGGGTCTAGAGGGCTTTTATTAAAAGTTTATTTATTATTAGGGGTTTATTTATTTATTTTTGGGGACATATTTTAAATAATTTATAATAATGCATTTATTTATTTATTTATTAGGGGTTTACTGTATTTATTATTTTATTGGGTTTTTTTGGGTGTAGAGGGCCAAAAATAGAGGGATCCCAAAAATCCTGATGTTTTGCATACCTAGACATTAATATGAGTCACACAGGACATCATATGTGGGGTTTTCTTGCACCGGTGAGTTATATGGTGCCAGAAAAAACAATTTTTTTTAAGAAATGAAGCGATTTCAAAGCTTTCAGGAAGACTTCTTATGAGCACAAAATGAACAAAATGCTGGATTCAAAGCAATTATTTCTCCTTTTAATTTCTTTCAGATATAAGACATGTATTTAAACAGATGCACAGCTTAATGTTATGTTTTTCAGTTGTTTTTAATCTCATTTACTTACAATATTTCATTCATGTAAATGCTGGGTGTAGAAAATGGACAGATGTATATCTCATTTGGAGTTATGGTGGTTCTGTATTCTCAAAGCACTACGCACAGGACTGAACTTCATTCCAGCCATGATTGCAGAACACCATCTATAAGGTCAGGTCATATCTGATGGAGTATGGAGCACAAATCCTGGTCCAACATTTAGTCTTGTGATGTCTGGACACTGCAAATCTGTACTAGCAGGAGTACCAGCATTTGAAATCAAGCCACTGCAAATGATTCAAAATTTAGCAGCACATCTGATGTTCAAGCAGACAAGGTGGACACATTTCACTCTTCTTGTCAGATCACTACATTGGCTCTCGGTAGCGTCGAGTACTGTATTAGGTTCAGATCCTTGATGCCTGCCTATAGAGTAGTTAACAGACCAGCACCCATATGTATGGAGACACTTGTGAAGTCCTGTGTTCCTTCTTGCCCACTCAGGTCTGCTGATGAACGGCATCTGGTGATGCCACCTCTGCATGTCATCACATCTCAATCCAGACTCTTTTTTCAGGTATAGCTCCTAGATGGTGGAGTGAGCCGCCCTCCTTCATTTGAAATTCTGACTCCCTCAGTGTGTTTAAGAAGCATTTGAAGACTCGCTTGTTCTGTGAATTTCCATCAAGTTGATATTAACTGCTAGGTTTTGTAACCAAGGCAACGTAAACTATCTTGTGTTTTGTTCTGAGTCCTTCACTTGTGATGATCAATATTGTAAGATTGTCCGGTATCACTTGTTCCCAAGCAGTCCACAAACAGATGCTATTTGATTATTTTGGTATCTGTTGTAAGTTGCTTTGGATAAAGGCATCTGCTAAGCAAATAAATGTTAATACCAGGACAGCCATCACTGGACATGTAGACAGACAATAATATAGCTACTCGTTCTAAGAGGAACTGGTGGACAATGAAGTTGGCTGGATGAAGGCCAAGCAAATGCAAGAAGAAACAGGTTATAAGCCAACATTAATTTTTTGAATAGTGTATTCATATACTGAACAAAATTTAATGGTATACATATTTCTACAGCTGGTGTGATGGAAGATGTATTCTCCTTAACAACAGGACCACACTTCGACACAGGACCGTGACTTTATCAATCCCTGGTATTTCACAAGCCCCACTTCCTTACCATTTTGGTCTAGAGCCAGGTCTGCATTAACACTGTGGTACTGTACATGAGACACTAAGGAAGTACTGCTAGATAAGGTAATTCAGTGTTGATATGGCATCCATTACCTATGAAACCCTGTCAAAACTCTTGAAGGAATTTGTGTTCCAAAGTGGAGAGAGTTAGAGTTATAGAGGTGTGTTATAGAGTCGTGTAGTTCACATTACAGTGACCTCTAGTGGAGAAAAATGACAACTTCATAGGGCCTTCTTGAGAACTTGACGGCAAGAGGCAGTTTGGAAACTAAAAGGTGACAAATACACTCAATGCAAAAATATTTAGTGTCTCCAAATTTAGGAAATTTTTCCCCATTTTTTAAAAACATGTGTATAGGCAATTTATTAACTAGTTTCTACATTTTTTCTCTCACCACATTTATTTACGCCAAGCTGAGGATGGAGGCAGTCTTGTGTATCCAGAGTTTTGGGAGCAGATCTCACGCCTGATCTTTGTCAATCTCATGCCTGAGAATCTTGCATGCATCCCCACGCCATTCCAAATTGTCCCTGGGATGGACTGGTGCCCTGCCTAGGGGTTGTTTTCCTGCCCTGGGAAAAATGCTGCCAGGATAGACTTCAGCTAAACACCAACCGCACAACCCTGAAATTGTTTTGGTGGGTTTAAAGATGTTACTTTTTTCCTTTCAAAGTGATTAAACCATTGTACTATTAACAAACTTTCAAGTCCAGTACTCTAATGCAAGCGTGTTAAAGTCAGAGGCTGCCACTTTCTCCATTAGGAATCCGATTATTATTAATGCTAATGGAGCATATTGTGTTACCTTGATTTTAATTGCCTCAACTCAACAACTCAGCTTTATTATTCCATATAGGTTCATTCATTTGCTTTGTGCATCAACAAAAAACTTGAATAGACCTGAGTTTTAAATAGAAAAAGACCAGGAAGGAAAAATTCAGTATAAGGAAACACATATATCTGAACACCAACATGCATACATATATTAAACATCCATACATCATTATGCAAATGCATATACTAAAAACAAACTTTTCATCCCTCTATATAGTGGTGCTTATGTATCTGCCATTCCAGTGATGGACTTGTATTCCAGTAACATTTTCTAATTAAATGGCCTATTGCTGAGGGCGCATTCTTAAAAATACTGGTTCTTTAATGGAATTGTATGTTCTTTTTTGGGATGTGTGGTTCCTTGTTGAACCTTTGCTTGACAAAGAAGCGTTTCAATCTGGGAAGAGTTCTTTACATTTGAGGTCTTATTTTTTTTTGAAAAACTTCCTCCTATGAAGAAAAAAAAAGCTGAAATCTTTAATATATGGTAGTACTAGGGGGCTTCGCCCCCTGCTTGGTTCACTCGCCAACCCTTTCCCTCCCCTACCAGCACTACATGCCATTGTGAAGACGGGGGCTGAATGCACTCCAAGGAGACGTGGCTGCTCCTCCGAAACCCCCTCTTAAACGGTGATACAATGGGAAACAAATACAGTTTTTTTTACCTCCTCTTTGCTCAATCAGCTGCTGGCTTGCTGCTGCTGCTGCCGTGCTGTGTGATCTGCATTTTGTGTGGTGCTTCAAACGTTTAAAAGCTTGTACAGCAGTTGTCCTTTTCTCCTCCAGACATCCTCAAACACTATTTGATCTCTTTTCGCTGTTCCGTTATTTCACCGAGTAATATTTTCCATTTGTTTGCGCTAATGTGATCTTTACTCTCATTTTTTTGATACTTCGAATTTTCCTACTTCCATTATCTTTAACCTGCTCTGCTTGTGTATAACGGGACTTGGTTCCAAAGGTTGTAAGTACAACGTGACTTGACCATCTCGCGGGACGTGAAAGTGTCTCTGTCTCTCTTCAAAAGATCACATCTCGTCGCAGGAAAAAAGTGTTGTGTCGTCCCAAGATTTATTTTCATAATAGACAGATGTATGTATGTATGTAGCAGGACACTAACAGATTAAAAAAACCTGAGGTATTGGAAATATGCAGCAAGTCCTTTTAAAAGCAGGACCCATTGGGATTTCACATATCTGTTGCCATCTGTTTATAGTTATTTATGGAGTCTGTAACAGAATTAAATAAATAAAGGTCCTTTCTGGAACCTTTGTGTGGAAAATGGTTTCCCTATTGCATTGCTCTGAAGAATCACTCTGGCACCTTTATTTTTAAGAGATTTTATCTAGAAATTTTTATTCAGCATTGTAAGAATATTTTTAATGCAACTGAGCTAAATTTCGATTTACAATATAGTGGGTGTGTAGGATTGTTGAGGATTTGGTGGAGCTTTTTAAGATCCAGCTCCTCAAATAGCTGGTGACCTGATTTTTGGTCCACCCCAATAACTTGACTTGCTGCTTTAATCAGATGCTGGAGTTTGACTTTGTCTTGGACAAGCATGTTGCCAAAGATACAGATTAAGCCAACGGAAAGAATGCTCTGAATAACATATTGAAAGTAAAACATTTAGAGATTTCACACTAAAGTTGCTCAATTTACACAAGAATAACAGCCTTTTCTAACTTTTTAACTGCATTCAATGTACTTTGATTGGATCATAATTGGTAATCAATCTCCACCCTAAAATATTTGTAGGATGGATCTCATTCTAGTAGTCTGTCATTTAGATAGATAGATAGATAGATAGATAGATAGATAGATAGATAGATAGATAGATAGATAGATAGATAGATAGATAGATAGATACATAGATACATAGATAGATAGATTGGACAGGTTTAAAAAATGTTTTCTAGCAAAGTCTCATTTGTCCTGCCTATGTTTGAGGTTTACCAGTGGTTTGCACCTTGTGGTAAACCTTCTGCCTTTACTGTCATGAAGTCTTCTCTTGATTGTAGACTTTGGCAATGACAGGTCTACCTCACAGAGAGTGTTCCTGGTTTGGCTAATTGTCATGAATTGGTATTTCTTCACCAAGGACAGAATTCTGCCTTCATCCAGCACATTTGTCATTCATGGTTGTCCAGATCTTCTGGTGTTCTTGAGCTCACCAGCGTGTTCCTCCTTTTTAAAAATGTACCAGATGTTTGATTTGACTACTCCTTGTGTTTTTGCTATATCTCTGATGGGTTTGTTTTGTTTTCTCAGTCTAATGATGGCCTGTTTTTACCTGCATGGACAACTTTTTGGACCTTATATTGAGAGCTCAAATGCAAATCCCACACTTGGAATCAATTACAGACATTTTACCTGCCTAATAGTTAATAAAATAATGAGGGAGCTTCTCTCTCCTGGCTGTAGAACAGTGTGTTAGTCAAATGTCCAAACACTTTTGAGCCACTGGCAATGTGGTCGGGGTATGTAGAAAAATGACTGTCATTCCTAAACAGCTTATACGATATTTTTTGGTAAGCCCCTTGAATTAAAGCTGAAAGTCTACACTACAATCACATCTTGATTGCTTTGTTTTAAATCCATTGTGGTAGCCTACAGAGCAAAAATTATGAAAGTTCTGTCACTGTTGAAATGCTTATGGACGTGGCTATAGATAGATAGATGAACACACACTACAGTCTGAACACACACCAGAATGAAATGGTGGTTTGTCAAGCAATGCTTCTTTGAGAAACCACACAAACCAGTAAAGAAACATAAAATGCCATTAAAGAACCAGTAGTTTTGAGACTGGAGGAAGGTGACCATTAAACCTTTTGTGCAAATAAGAATCTAGTGCATAGCCTGTATGGTGGATAATTTGCAATTGGGTGGTTTGATATGTAGGATTCCAATACAGCACTGGGATGCATTTGTAATTTATCCTAATTGTTATGAGGGTCATCATGCCTTCATATATTTGTATTATAATTGATTGGTGAATGCATTAAAAAAGCAAGAGTAAATGCAAGAGACAGGAATAAGCATGACAGTAATAAGAAAGAGACAGGAACTTAATTCAGATTTTCAATTCAGTTCTTTCTTATCAAGTGTACTTCTTCTTAAAACCCCAATGTACAATAAGCTAATGACAAACTCTGTACATTTATAAAACAATGCAAAATGACATGAAACTAAAATATAAAAATGTGCACACATCATTTGGCTCCCATTACAATTCCTTAAAACTTCAACAAATAAATTCCTGTACTACATAAGCCATAAGCAGAGTGGTGAAAGAGACTGATTCAGCTTCAGCTGCCACTCCTAGTCACTTAAATTCATAACAGAGTGTCGCTTGTGTTGTAATGCACACCTAATGTGCTGTGAAATGGTGGAGGATGCTATATACAGAATTTGCTTTTCATGCATATCTAAATGAAGCTCATCTGCTTTCTTCTTATGGTATGCATGTTTCCTCATATCATAAAAACATAAGACATCTGACAAACGAGAGGAGGCCATACAGTCCATCAGGCTTGCTTATCTAGCTAAGAGCTAAGCTGTCCCAATATCCTGCTGATCTTGTAAGCCTAAAAAAAACATAAGTTCACTTATTTTGCGACTAAATGTTAAAGTAAAAAACAAAATTAGATGTATTATAATTTTGTCCCTAAAAATGTCCTCAGTACGGCTAAAAATACTTCAGTTTTATTTTTCAGAATGACAGACCGCAGGCTCTTTTGCATGCTGTTCCCTTTTTGCAATTTACTGGTACAAAGTTTTTTTTGTTTGTTTTTTTTTTTTAATAAAATGAGATTAGCTTTTTCCTGAATTGAACAACTGGTTAGTTCCTGCTTTGTAGCCACAACTCTGACGGATGACTGGCTGGCAGAAAAACTGCATGTGGCACAGCGGATAGTCTTGTCGCCTCTTAACACCTGCTGGCTGATGCGATTTCCGATTGCTGAGCTCTCTGCTTGTAGCTAAAATGCAGATGACTGTAAGTACTGAAATAGCACGCCGTGTATGTATTATATATATATATATATCTATATATATATATATATATATATATATCTATATATATATATATATATATATATATATATATATATATATATATATATATATATATATATAAATATATATATTTGTGTGTATATATATATATATATGAAAGATTTGCAAATGTATTAAAAGTTAAAAAATTAAACCTCCTTAATTCAGTGATTGCCAGCAATTCCAACTTTGAGTCTTCTTGGGTGAATCTCTATAAATATTGCACATCTGGATTTGGGCAGGTTATCCCATTCTTCCTGGCAGATCCTTTCACGTTCTATTAGACTCGATAGAAACAATCTGTAAGCTGCCATCTTCAAGTCTCTCCACAGATTTATGTGTTGTTTAAGTCTAGGCTTTGCCTGGACCATTCAAGAACCATTATAGACTTGTACCAAATCTACTCTGGTGTTATCTCGTACTTGGCTCATTGTCATGATGAAAGGTGAATTGTTGCCCTAGTCTCAGGTCTTATGCACTCTGGAGCAGCATTCCTTCAAGGACCTCTCTGTATTTGGCTACATCCTTCATCCTTCCCTTTATTCTGACCAGTTTCCCTGTCACTGCTGTTGAGGAGCAAACCCATAGCATGATGCTGCCATTACTATGATTCACTGAAGGAATAGTATTAGGCAGGTGATCAGCAGTGCCTGATTTTTGCTTGACACGGCATCATGGAGGTCTGCAAAGAGTTCATTGGTCTTCATGGCTTGGTTTTTGTCCTGACATGCAGTATGAACTGTGGTACCTTCTGTTCAAAGGTGTGTGCCTTTCTAGACTATATCCAGTCAATTAAATTTGCCACAGGTAGACTCCAAGCAAGTTGTGGATACATCTCAAGGAGAATTGAAAAAAAAACAAAAAAAAAAACAAAAAACAATGCACTTGACCACAATGTGAAGTGGCACTTCAAATGTTCTTAATACTTAAAAGAATGAGAAAATTCATCTTTTGATTTTTAATAAATTTGAAAACCTTTATGAAAACATGTTTTCACTTTGTCATTATGGGTTACTGAGTGTAGATTCAGGGGCAAAAATGGCAAAGTTTCAACACAGTTAAGTGTGCAGGAAGTGAAGGGGTCAATCCACTTGTAATAGGAAAACTAATCTAATTGTACTTTTATGCAGACTCTTAATGCAAATAAACCGTTATTGTTTAATAAATCTGTTAAATACAATATTAATTTATCAAACCATGATTTACAATATGTCTTTTATCTTTAATTATATTATATCTGTGCGAAACGCATTATGAAGTGAGACGCTGACCCTCTAACACGTCAGAAAGAGGTACTGTACTGTAATGTAAGACGGGCGGGTTTAAGACACGCCCTCAAATAGTTGTTCTCGCGGTAGGTGTAGGCAGGGGGCGGGGTGGTGTTGTTATTGTGAGAGGCGGGAGATGCAAGCACCCGCCAGGAGTGCGGGGCGTGAATGTTTGTTTTGTCCGTCACTGGAGGCGGAGGATGCTCGGTGCTTCTATGCTTCAGGTTAGGTGTAATATATTTAAACGTTGTACGCGGTTGTATATTTTAACTCTCTGTGTAAGCTTTTCAGGTAAAGCCCAATGACAACAGTATTTACACTCTTGCTTCGTCTGGTACCTAAATGGTGTCAAGTCTTACACTCTATATCGCGCTGGGCACCGTCTAGTGATAGGCATTTCGTTTCACTTGAATGACAACGCCGTTTAATTAAATCGTATTATTTGATTAATTCGATAGGCTAGCGGCTGGTGGCCATAACAAACTTTATTTCAGTTTGATTGATTAAGTATGTTATAATTAATATTATAAATTATATATTTAATAGAATAAAATGGGGTTAGAAGGTGGATGGATGGTACACTGATGATTTAAATCGTATAACGTTGCCCTGTTTGAAAGCTCGGAGCATAACAGCATAGTGAAAATGCATAATTAAAATGAAAGTTCGAGAATCCTACAGGTGAACAAGAATCGTGCGGCTCGTTATAATGATTGAGTTCGAACTCGAAAAAATCAATAAACGGTGCAGTGTGCCGTAAACAAGCATCCGTTAAAGTAAAATTGATGGCAAACATGTTATAGAAATTAATGTTTTTTTTATAAGTATACATTTTGTGTGACTGCTTTATTCAGTGTACAAAGTGACATACACATGTTATTACGTTTATATAATCAGTTTAAAATAATTCCAGTAACGAATTGTACAAAACAGTATTTTAATACAAATATGTTGTTACTGTGTTGTACTTGTACAGTATACTGAACGAGAATCATCGATGACAGAGCTGCCGTGTTCGTGGGCTTTAAACGTCTACCTGAGACTCGAAAGACGCTGACGACATGACGCCTGCGGTGCCGCACTCCTGTTGAGCTCCGCTGAATCGATCAATCGGTTCTTATAAGTCTGTTAAAAAGAGTCGCTCGAAAAGAAAGAATCCCTCATCACTATTAGCGTCTTACCTTGGAAGCAGAAAGGGTTTGTTCTGTTGTATTTCCCACCTGTGCCCTCGGAAACCACATAATGCATTGAAGGAAACTGGTGTTTTATACGATATAAATTGCGCTCTTAAATGAATAAGCTTCATGATGTTGAACAATATTTTCTTAAGAAGAGTATTATCCAAATGACTTGTAGCCTCTAGAAAATGAGTGATTCTCCATCCTTTATTTGTTTCTGGTTCATTTCTTCTCAAATATTTCTATCAACATGGGTATATTCCATGATGAACACAGAGGTAAAATTGATTAACTTAAGTGGTGAGCTGCTGGCTCCTTTATCATTAGTGTGTCATTGTGAACTTACAGTTGTTTAAGAAAACAATAAGCAAATAAAACAGTGCATGCAGCTGTTTAAGACTAAATGATGCAATTAAGCGTAAAATTATTTCATGAACTAGCAGCAGTTGGGTTTTAATCAAGTTCAGCCATTGGTCCAACTTAAAATATAGGCTATATAACATTTTAAAAATGTAATGTCTGGGGAAAACCAAAAACCACACAATTTTCCAAAATGACAGAGTTGCTTTTAATTAAATTTTACATATACAATGAATCCTAACCAACTTAAAATTTAGGCTATATGGTATTTCAGAAATTTCATCAAGAAAGGTGGTGGTAAGGTAGTGGGGGAAAAATGCATCACTCCAAATCGACTGAGTCAAAGAAAAATACATTTTTCATGCATATTACTTTTTCAAAAGTTACACCGATAAATGGGTTGTAATGGAGGGGTAGGGGCGGCAAGTTTCAAAACCAAAACTTAATCACGCCAAAATGATTAAGTCAATGGTAATGAACTTGGCATATTGCTTAGATCACAGTGATGGCTACATACCACATCACTGATTCAATGAAAATGACGGTGTTTGTTGTGCAGCATGCTGCTGTTTAAGACTAAAAGATACAATTAGGCAAAAAATGTGTCCTGAGTACAGTAATATTTTCTTTAGCAGTATTACTTAAACTCTAAGTTTAGCCCTTCAGGCAAGCTAAGTGAGTGAGGGGTTAGATAAGTGGTCCTTAAGTTCAGTACTAGGGGTTAAAGTTGTCATTCCAATCAAACCCTTCTATTAATTCGAACTCCTGTCTTATTTAAACATACAGATATTTGCCAGTGTACTCAATTTTATCAAAAATTTAAATTGGATTTGTTTACTCTATATGGAAATGTAATGTTTACACCTATTTGCTTTACTGAAGCAACCTACAAAAGAGGTCAACATAATCAAGTACATCAGTCTGGGAAAGCAAGATTAGGAACAAGTGTTACAGGACAAAGGTACAAAATTGATACTCTTAAGTGACAAGCTCAAAACAAAATATAAGTTAGTTACAATTCCCAGATTTACAAAAACTATCAAATATTCTCCAAGCAATGTTCTTCAATTGCTTCTTAAACTCATTGATGGAGTCAGAGTTTTGAATGGAGATTGGCAGCTTGTTTCACCAGCTAGGAGCTACACATGGAAAGAGCCTGGTCTGAGTTTTGATACTATGCAGAGGTGGCATCACCAGACACCATTCAGCTGCAGACCTGAGTGGTCGAGAAAGAGCAAATTACCTCACGAGTGTCTACATAGGAATAGGTGCACCCCCGCTCACTACTCTGTAGACAAGCATCAAGTTTTTGAACTTAATAGGTGTTGTTACAGGAGGCCAGAGTAGTAATCTGAAAAGAGGAGTGACATGTCCCTATCTCAGATGGTCGAACACCAGACGTGCTGCTGCATTTTGAATCATTTGCAGCGGCTTGGTGACACATGCCTGTGTACCTCCCAGCAGAGAGTTGCGCTAGTCCAGCCATCACAAGACCAGATTCTGAACCATCAGTGTTCATCTATGTGTTTTTCTATACACTTTTCATGGTGTATGTTAAGGCTTTGTTTAACATTTCAGCTGTCTGCTAATAAGCACAGTGTCGGAAAATGTACAGAATTAATCTATATACTTCAGTACTCACAGTTGTTTGCATCTTTGTCTGCTCTTTATCATTAAAGCAAACTACAGAAAATGGGAAATTAAAATGATTTCAGTATATTTCAGACTCCATAATGAGAATAGAAGAGGTTAGCTAATTACAAACACTAATGTGTTGATGTCTTTAAAATTAGTTGGAATGAAAATCTACAGGAACAGGAGTCTCCCTGAAGAGTCTTTGTTTGGCAAATTGTAGTGTCAGTCTTTTGGCTTAATTGAGGATTTGCTTGAAATAAATATGCAGTAGAAAGTGCACATTTAAAAAATGAATACATTGATGACTTGTTTTATATTTATAGTACTTTTCTCGGGAAACACACTTCAACAACAGTGAAAACATTGTCATATTTACATTATAATTGTAATTGTAGGTGGACTATCTTACAAACAGACCTCAGTATGTGCTTCTCGGGAATTGCAGGTCTGACATTGTGGTCAGCAACACAGGAGTGCCGCAGGGGACTGTACTTTCTCCGGTCCTGTTCAGCCTATATACAACTCGTAGTCCTGCCACATGCAAAAGTTTGCTGACGACACTGCTATCGTGGGCTGCATCAGGAGTGAACAGGAGGAGGAGTACAGGAACCTAATCAAGGACTTTGTTAAATGGTGCGACTCAAACCACCTACACCTGAACACCAGCAAAACGAGCTGGTGGTGGATTTTAGGAGGATTAGACCCCTCCTGGACCCTGTGATCATCAGAGGTGACTGTGTGCAGAGGGTACAGACCTATAAATACCTGGGAGAGCAGCTGGATGATAAATTGGACTGGACTGCCAATACTGATTCTCTGTGCAAGAGAGGACAGAGCCGACTATATTTCCTTAGAAGACTGGCGTCCTTCAACATCTGCAATAAGATGCTGCAGATGTTCTATCAGATGGTTGTGGCGAGTGCCCTCTTCTACGCCGTGGTGTGCTGGGGAGGCAGCATTAAGAAGGACGCCTCATGCCTGGACAAACTGGTGAGGAAGGCAGGCTGTATTGTTGGCATGGAGCTGGACAGTTTGACATCCGTGGCAGAGCGACAGACACTCAAAAGGCTCCTATCAATTATGGAGAATCCACTGCATCTACTAAACAGTATCATCTCCAGACAGAAGAGTAGCTTCAGCGACAGACTGCTGTCAATGTTCTGCTCCACTGACAGACTGAGGAGATCATTCCTCCCCCAAACTATGCAACTCTTCAATTCCACCCGTTGGTAATTTAGAATTGGCCTTACTTGAGTGATTGTGGATATGTTCAAGAGTGTGTCCTTTAGCACAGTGGTTCTCAACCAAGGGTGCCTCAAGCTACTAGGGAAGCTCAGTAAACTTACAGTGGGGCCATGAGGTGACTGACAAAAGATCAACAAAATACTTAAATCACAAAAAATCAAGCTACGTTAGCAGTGTCAAATCCACATGTTTCAAGTGGACCACTTCTTCAATATCCAGGTACTGTATCGACTCAATTATGCTATTGCGTTGAAGAGAAGTGAGCTTTGAAGTGTAAAGAGAAATTTTGGAGGATTTGAGAAGAAGTTGTTCTGTAACGGCCAGTTCCATAATTAGCAGAGCAGGAACTAAGATTATAGTAGTGTCAGTATTACGTAATTTCACAGAAGGCAGTTTATTATTATCAGCAATGGGATACACTAGAGAATATGCTAAATATTTTACTAGTTTTTAGGAAGCCTTAAAGTACTGAAATTTAATTAATAGGGCATTCTTGGAAAAACAGGTCATTTTTGAGAGTGAGCGATTTGTTTGGATTAAGAGCACAATTAAAAGTTAATTAATAGGTATGTTAGGAAGAAGCATATTTGGACCACAAGGCATAAAAACTTCTGTAGGAAGAAAATTCAAAAGATGAAGTTATGTTGATATTCTGTTTCATCATTCAGGATCTTATTATTTAGCCGCAGTCTGATGTGGTCTAGAATTACCTGGCTGAATGGGGGGTCTTGGAGAGCTGGAATTACCCTGTATGTGTCATCAGTGCTACATAAGAAATTAACCTATATATTACTATTCTTACTTCGTAAGTTTTGATGTGGAAATTGAAATGGAACCCCTGTTCCACCAATCCCTTACTCATTTTGAAATGGTCTTTGACATGCAGATGGATCTCTACAAAGCATTGTCAGATTTAAGGTTACAGGCTATGATCTTAAAATATAAAAGAGTTCAAGAAAAAACAATGCAATGTATTTGTAGCAATGCCTGTAATGTCTCAAAAACAAGAAAAAAGATAAAAATTATAAAACATTCATTGTAGTTTACCACTCCCAGTTGAGTTCTTAAATGAGGAAGAGCCATGTTCAAAATTATGCTGTATACTACAACTGTTAATGTGTAAGTGAGGAGGGCAAAAAAGAAAAGAGCAAGGGGCTCTTGATAGTATAATTTAAAGGTTCATGTAAAGCTCACATGGTATAGCTTCTATTACTGTGGCCTTTTAAAGATCACAAAAAGGTTAAAATGATAATGTAGACTGTAAAATTGATAATAACCATGATAATTATTTTAATATGAAAAAGTGGATAAGCAAATAAGATGAAATTACAGGTAATTTAATACTGAACAGAATAAGGTTCAGCACATAGAAACTCTGACTGCATTAAATCATTGTGTTACAGTTCAGATTCAGTTGCTCATTACTCTGCATTTGAGTTGAAAATCACAGATAAGAGGATTATTTATTTGCCTCTACAGAGCAACAGACAGTATGAATGCAAACACAGGAAGCCACGTCTTTCTTGGTTTAATACAAAAAAGCAGATTGCTTAAGTTATAAACAAACCGTAGTAAACCACATTTACTGTTTAAGACTGCACCTCTGAAACCTCTGGCAGATTGAATCTCCTGATAATGATGATCTTTGGAGTGTAAGGAGTTAAACTTGGTAAGTACATGTAATTTGTTTGTCTTTACTTTAGCTTGCAGTGTTCTAATTTGTAGCAACATACCCATAAATTGTTCTAAATGCTAAAGATATAAATAAGCAAACATTCATCATAACCTTTATTTTGAAATTCATTATTGCAGTTAATTCTTTATTAATAACCTTTTAATTTTATTTATGTTTGTAAAACTTTTTAAATTATTTGTGTATTTACCGGTAAGCATATTATTTTTGGTTAATGGCTGATTTGTCTCAGTAGTTTATTGCTTATGGGCTTTTCTCAGATTCACAAAGTTTCTAACACATTTCTTTCAAATTCCCAATATTTATTAGGTACACAAATACAAAAGAAGAACATGCAAATTTCAACCATCAGGGTAATGTTAGTATACCTTTCTTAGCTACGCTAAATGGCTTTAACTCACTAATTTAAAAATTTGCTAACACATTCATTGTACACCTATATTCCATTTAAGTGTATAGAATACGTCTGCCAGGCTTGACGGTTTGAACAAGTGATTTCAGAGTTGAACTAGAAAGTGGTAGTGTAAAAACATCCCTGTTCTGGATCACTGAGTATATTTTTGAGAAAGTTAATACAAAATCAAGGCGTGAGAGCCTGAGCTGAATAATGAGGAACTGAGTCCTCATTATTTATTTATTATATGTAGTCAAAAGAATATGTACTGTAGTTGGCATGTTGAATTTCTAGCCTAGGAAAAATAATAAAGTAGTGCTTATTGAAAGAGAAACATGAAGTGTCATGTTATCTATGCATTGTGGGCACTTTAGCAGACATATCTTTTCCTATGGTATTTTTATTTTCATTGCAGCAAAATATTAACAAAATACAATATACACACACGTAATTACTGCTGGTTACAGTAGGGATCAATACAATAGTTGGTGGCCTACAATGCTGTGAAGCTTGGATGCTCAGGCCTTATCATCACTATTGGCCAGGAGAGTCTTAAAATGCAACATCAGCTGTAAGCACATTTTACTTTTTTAAGATTGATTATTTAAAGGCTTGTGTAATTTTTTGTGTTTGTAATTTTGTTTAGATTAAACTGCTTTTGCTATAGTGAATTTAATGCTGTGATTTTAAGTGTTAGTGCACTTTATAAAAATTTATTTAATAAAATGTATTTGAACTCACAGAAAGTATAAAAGTGCTTCAGCTATGGTATATTTAGTGGCTGCCTTGGACAAACAGTCAGTTCAAGTTTTGTAATGACCTTTCTGATGAATTAAGGTCAAGCCTATCATTCCAAAACACAAAGTTTCTTCCTCTTCATCCTTCTTTGGCAGCTTTTCCTGGAATGTTTTAGGAGTATCAATTTTTAAATGAGCTTCAAATAGTGACATTTTTCACTGAGTTGTGGTTTGAATCTGATTTCTTACTTTGCTCTTACTTTGCTCTTACTGTCTTGGTCTATGGACAGAAGAACATGCACTTATCATGATACTCAGATCACCATTCTTGATATTAGTGGGGCGATTGTTTTATCATTTGTTCTGCAGTAGAATGATTAATTTCATAACATTTTAGTATGCTATATGGCTTGTATATATTAATAAAAAATATTATTTTATATATTCATATATTACATATTTTATATTCTATTCTGCTCTGATGAACATTTACAACAATTGCAGAAGATTACTGAGGTGTTCTTAGAATGTAGCATGGTATATTGCACAAAGCCAGATTAACCAGGATTCTTACCTGTATGCTCTAAATCTCTTTGAGATTTTATTCCATCATACTGTGTTTCCAGACACCTTATTATTTTTGAAAGTTGTCCTAGGTTATTAGACACCAAAAAGTTTTTCAATGTTTGTCCTTATTGGCACTTTAGGAGTAGATGTTGTTAGTTACTACAGTGAGAAAGAGTACAGGATACCACCTCATTGCAAACTTGAATTGAAAAAAAGATTTCAAAGATGGAGTAAAAGATAGTTGGTAGAAGTTAACAATCACAACGTTGTAAATATAATAGGTTTTCCAACATTCCCTGTTCAAGGGGTTTTCAGTATAAATTTTTGAAATAAATATTTGTGACTCATTGAGGGGGTTTTGTTTGTTTATTCTGAAATAAGTCCTAAGCTCATACAGCATTTTTCATTTTGATGTGGAAAATTTCCATTTTATAATTAAAATGCTAACTACTTAGTATCATGTACAGTACATCATTGCTGTTGAGAAATGAGTGTGCCACTTCCTCCTTTGCCTGTTTTACTAGGGCCTTTTATCTGTAAATTGTTTTTCTTAATTCTAATATACCTTCATTGTGCCTTTTTCCATATCTTAAATTTTCTGATACATGTGTCTCCTTCATCTGTCTCATTTTTTTTTTCTGTAGGGAAAACTTGTGTTATATGCATTTAAACTCTTTTTTTCTGTATAGTTGGTGTCTTCAATTTAAATTTTGCCTGTATCATGGAAGAATAGAATAGTATTGTATACTTTATAATAATATGTTTTCCGTCTTGGTCTTGGATAAATAGAACTTTATTTGTCCCTGGGGGATATTTGGCTTTTTAGAGAAGCTCATTAAATAAGTAAAAACACACACACAATGGTCTGAACACACACCAGAATGACTAAAAAGAATGTTTCTTGACACACTTCTGCTGAATATTTAATTGGCTGAAAGTTGTCAGTGTTGGTGTGTCAGAGAGAAGATGTGCACCATTCTTTATAATGGCACTCAGTGTTGTTTTCATTCTGTCCTCCTGTAGTACCGCCACAGGGTCGAGACTGCTTGACACAACCAAACCTGCCTTTTTGATAAGCTTGCTGGTTCGGTTGGCTTCTCTTAGAGTGATGTTCCCAACCTCGCATACCACAGCATAGAAAATCACACTCGCCTTCACAGAGTTGTAGAATTTGTCACTATCCACATTAAAGGAATACAGATTCCTATGAAAAAAGGTTTTATTTCATATAAAAATATCATATGTTGTTGGTTTAGTGTTTTCAATAGACCTTCCAGACTGTACACAATGTAAAGTGGATTGGCGAAAATAATGGAATGTGTGTAAATACTGTATTGATATGTCAATATAAATAGTTCTGTTTTTTAAAATTTGGTTTGTGAGTTATAATTGCCATCTGATGTAGTACTGTATGTCTACATATGATGAAAATTAACATTCAAAAGAAAGATATTGATATTTTAAAGCATACTAGGGTGCTTTACCCCCTGCTAGCTTTGCTTGTCAACCCCCAGGCTGATGCTACACATTAGCAACTTTGCGGTTCATCCACTCGCATATAGGGATGTGGATGTACAATTTAAACAGATTTTTTTTACATTACAATTGTTACATATGCATGATAGAACTATTTTACATTACAGCGAGTAATTAACCATATTAAAAAATAGTAAAATGCAATAATTTGAAAGTAAATTATTTTTCATGTTGTGTTAGTTATTCGTTGCGTTATATGATTTTCGTTCTGTTTGGATTTGAAATTAACAAGCAAATACTTTTTAAACTTTTACTGTAAAACTTAAGTAAAAACAATTTTTTGAATCAAATTTTCATCAATATCGCATTGAATTTTGATTCTGTGTTTGGATTTTCATCATGACAATGCAACGTATAACTGCCCATGATTGAATTTTGTTTCTTTCTCTCTTAAATAAAACAACTTTTTTGAATGTTTGGCTGAGATTTGTTAATTGTCTTTGCAAAAGCTATTCTAATGGGAAACTGTTAACGTTTTAATACGAATGGCATACAGTATTAAGATCTCCTTTGTTGTCTGTTATCCTCGGAAGATTTACTACATTACCTTTCTTGGATACATCCTTCTTTCTACAGTAATTTGTGCAGTGGAAGACTGGACAGTGTTAACGGTTGTAGATATTCTTCGGGATATTGCAAGTTGATGTTTTAATGTTCCGCACGATCACCACCAACTGTTTCAGGATAGTCTATTGATAGGCATTTAACTGATTTGCCATGTAACTGATCGACATTTTTGGCGTTAATTCATTTCACTTCATCGTTTCTTGGTGCTAGGATTGCCCATGTACTCATTTTTACTGTTGATAACCCTTTGTGATGAAATTCTTCAATAAGATTTGGACATAATACGTCTTCTGTAATTGGGAACTTAAAGTGAGGAAAACGTTAAAATTTATGAGCTGAGAGAGCATGAACTGTGTCTGACAAAAGCATTCACATGAATGAGAGGTGAAAGTACTGTGTGCGTGGCTGTATATGGTTGAGAGGACGGCGTGACTTGAAAAAATCTCATGGCCAAAGTCTTGTCTCGCGGGACTTGAAATTATCTCTTCAAAAAGTCTCATCTTGTTGCAGGATTTTTTTTTATATAATAGTGAGATATGTTTTAAAGCTAATCCAGGTTTTCAGTCATTAAAGATATTTTGTAGATAATATTTAGTTGTTCTGTGTAAAGAAAGGTTCTGAGTAACTGACTCAGACTTCCTCAAATCATAAATCCACTAAAAGGCCCTCAGTGGACCTTTATCACTTCTTTGTGATAAATTCAGTATAGTGGTGTAGAAATTTCACAAAGATAAACAATTTCCTCTCATTATACAGTATATGCTTGATAATTAATTCTTAATTTATTATTTTAATTTTAAATCAGAATATACCTTTAATAAAGCATATATTTCCTAGTTTTAACTGGTTTATCTTCAAAGGTACATTATAAGAATTATATTCTGAATGTTGCTACTTATCTGTGTGGACAACCCTAACGCACACTCTTCTTCCTTAACAAATTGTATGATGAATCCAGTATTTACAGAAGATGTTTTATTGGCCTAAAGCCTCCCTTTTCTTTGCATCAGTTGGAGAGTACTATTTTAAGAGGTAGCATTGTGACAGGGGCATTAAAAAGGACCGGTGATAAAACTAAAAGGCTGACCTCTCCTTGTAAGCCCTAGTGCCACTACACATGCATTTAGTCCTAAGCTGAAACTGAGGTCTGAAGCCAGGCACAAGTAAGGAAAAGACAGGGCAAAATAGAGTCAGAAGCAGAAACATTGCTAGATAGGTGATTTTTAACACAGATCTGGAGTTTTTATTTTAGCCTTTTGTGTAAGATAAAACTATTTTTGAATATCTTGGTCAATTTTTCAAGGTGAAAAGTACATTCATGTGTTGAATTGTGAATGATTTATTTTTAAAAGCTTAATTTCTTTGAAAATATCTGACATAAAATGTATCATTTTCTTAAAGAATACTCACTCATGCAATCACTGCCAACTAAGTTTCTCTTGTAGTTATTTTCACATTTGCAGTCCAAAGCAGGATACCCACTATGATCATAGTGATGGGTTTAAACTGGACTTTGATGGATAAGGTGCTAATATCTTATTTACTTGGCAATTTACCTGGCAATAATTCCTCCCCTGTAAAACTGTACAGTTTGTTCAAGTTTGTCTTCTCCCAAGTATGTGTTTATCTCTTGTATGCATTACCACTCAACAAAGCAAATAACGGAATATCGTAAAGTACGATCCATATTTCTTTTCACTTCTATGTTCCAAATCTGAGAATGACATCTTTTAAGTAGGCATCCGTTTTAAACAATGGTATAATCATGACTATTTGATAAGATAGCTGGGTTGATAAATGAAAGACAATAACAACATCAATCTGTAGTGGTCTTGAAATGGACTGGCAGGTCACATATTACATAGCTTATAACGTGCTGCTAAATTGCTTACACATTGTCTTATCTTCTTCAGTTAAAAAAATCCAAAACAACGCCCCACCACACAGTATCAAAATGATTTCCTATTTGATTTTTTTCTAATGATAAATAGAATTTACCATTTGAGGAACTGCTTCTTGAGATTTGGCAAGAATTTATTAACATTTTCCTTAATTAAGCTGGTTGGATCTCTGTTAACCTTCTAGATCAGTGTTTCATAAACTGTGAAAACTTCTAGAAAGTTCCTTAATGCATAATGTCTTGTATTAGCTGGAAAAATTAGTGGTGGTCAACAAATAGTCTGAATTTGATGCAACACTGATTGAATTTTTTGATGCTTGATCTGAGCTCTCCCAAACCAGACAGTGATAGTTATTAAATGCCTTTGTTGTTTAATGAATGAAGTGTTGCGTACTATACAAATTAAACTTATTAATATTACTGTGTTTTTTATGTTACCATTACAAGTAAACTAAAGTTAGATTTTTTTTAATAATTACATGCTGATATTTGCTGTTCTTTTATGAAGTGACATTTTCAAACAAACTCTGTGATAGTGTAAGAGCAGAAATAATTGTATGCCTATCAAACAAAAACTTTGACTGGGACATTCAAAAAGTTTCCACACTTTTTTTTTTTTAATCTATTTATTAAGAATTTCAAAAACAAATTACATCACTTTTCTACATAGTCACCTTTGTTTGCGATGCAATTTTCCCAGCGTTGTACCAACTTTTTAAAGCCCAATTACTACTCCTCCCGCCTTCACCGTTTCCAACAAAAATATAAAAGTGCGGAAACTTTTTGAACACCCCTCGCATCTGCAAATGAAGAAAGTATGTTGACTGATCTTTCCTCATATGTTATATTAAAAAAATTTGAAGACTAGTTTACTTGTTAAATTGTAGGTAATAGTGAATGTGGATTTTTAAATGAGTAAGCATTTTGGTTCCTACTCCAGCTTGCTTTTACATGCTTATGTGAAAATGCATTTTCAACTGACACTGCAATGAAAACAAATTACTAAAATAGGCTAAATTTGACACCTACCGTACATTTAAAGCTATCTTTAACAAACTTTACACTGAATATTGATGATTGTGTCATGCAATGGCAGAACAAATGTGAAACAGTTTCTATTAAATCTTTTTTGCAAGAGAGTGTGTGTGTGTGTGTGTATGTATATTATTTTAAAATATATTTCACTAACTAAATTTTTTAAATCCTTTTTTCATTTTCATAGGGGTGCCTCATTTCATTTATTTTGTATAGGATTTAGTGATTGGTTAGGGATGATGTTGAAACTTATGTGAAATATTCCATCCATCCATCCATTTTCCAACCCGCTGAATCCGAACACAGGGTCACGGGGGTCTGCCGGAGCCAATCCCAGCCAACACAGGGCACAAGGCAGGGAACCAATCCTGGGCAGGGTGCCAACCCACCGCAGGACACACACAAACACACCCACACACCAAGCATACACTAGGGCCAATTTAGAATCGCCAATCCACCTAACCTGCATGTCTTTGGACTGTGGGAGGAAACCGGAGTGCCCGGAGGAAACCCACGCAGACACGGGGAGAACATGCAAACTCCACGCAGGGCGGACCCGGGAAGCGAACCCGGGTCCCCAGATCTCCCAACTGCGAGGCAGCAGCGCTACCCACTGCGCCACCGTGCCGCCCTATGTGAAATATTGAATTACATAATTGTATGCTGAGTTGTTTTGTACCATACTTAGTATTCTTATAAAACAAATTAAAGGGATGGAAAAGGTAGTTTCTTTCTCCAGGACATTAAATACTTTTGGCCCTTTCTATTTGCAGCTAACAATGACCAGTTCCGTGCTTTATAAATTAAGTAGAAATGTTTCTATATCATTTTAATGTCTGAGAATGACTTCTCTTTGTGGAGAAAGCACAGGGGGCACTACATTGGATTTAGCTAACACTCTATTCTTGTTGGCTAGCTGGATCAGGATCTCATTTACATTTTCCACTGGTTGATTGATCATGTCCTGCATGGTGGTTCTTTTGGATTTCACATAATCCTACAGATTACGCCACAGTAAATGAGTCAGCTAATTTATTTTTTTTGCAGAGGTTGCATGATGTTGATGATAAAAGCATTTATTTTCATGTCACTGAGAAAGCAAAGCAAAGAAGAGGTGTAGTTAACTTCCATTATAGGACTTCACTCATAAAACAGTCAGTGTGACAGGATGTTTATGCTCATATTTGTAGAATTTTATGTTTTAACTACACCTCTACCTTTGTAAATAATTTTGGCTTGTTGTTTAGTATAGGAATATGCTACATAAAATAAAAATTAAACTGTTTGTTTGTGTTATTCATGTAATGTTATACAAATGATTTATTGATTGTAGAGGCATTTTAGCCAACAGTTTGTTCATTTTTTTTTTATATATAAAGTCAAAGAAAATTACCATGCCTGGCACATATAACCGTCAGTTGTTGTTTATGTGGGATTTTCTTAAAAACTCTAAAGACTTGCATGTTATGTTAATTGATGATTCTGGTAGTGTTTGTATGTGTAATTGGGCCCTGCAACATCATGGTATCACTTCAAGGGTTGGTTCCTGCATTAAAGCTAACTAGCCAACCCGTGGCGTAGCATACGCTGCATAATCAGGCCGCTTTTTTAATGATTTTTAAGCACAGGGAAAAAATTAACATTTGAAAAATCCGTAATTTAATAAACCACCAAGAAAAGTAACATTGTAACAATGCACGGTACGAACCAACATACAATTGTCCGTGACTGAAAACTGGAGGACCGCCATCGCGCCTTCTCCTCCCAGAGCGAGGGACGGGGGTGGACGGCGCTCGGGCGCGGAGGGCGGAACGGGATGAGAGGGGAAGGACGCCCATTCCGCCCCCTCCGTCATGCTAGTCTGCTGATTTCTCGTTCAGAATGCACTGCCTGCTCATGTGCCCACCCCCAACTCGTCACCTGAGTCGTTTTCGTCTTTGCGCAGTCTACATGCACCTGTGAGTCACGTTGACTGTTCATTTTCCAGACAGTGCCTCATTCGCTTTTGTCTCTGGTACAGTCCAAATGCACCTCTGAGCCACGTAGACTTTTTGTTGTTCTTTGCGGTTCTGGCTGCTTTTCTATATATATAATCCACCAAGTCACCCTACTATGGTAGTAATGGGGGGGGGTTGTACAAAGGGCAGGGACGTAATCGGTGCGAGCGTATGACCCGCACTTACTGGGAATTCCTCGTTCGTGGGGAACAATTGCAAGCCCCGGTTTCCAGCACGAATGGGGTTCAACGGCTTACCCACGCCTCTCTGCGCCGGGTAGACACATGTTGATCCATTCAGTGTAGCGCGCGTGCTGTTACCTGATGCAGGAATCTGTATAACATTGAAAGAAGTGTTGTTTCCATGAGATACATTTGAAGCGATGGCAATGGAAGGCAAATGAACAGTCAACGTAAATGACGGTGTGTTTTCTGAGGCATTGCGTCCAAGTTGGTGGTCGTGGCTCTGTGAGTTGTCGTCGTATCCAATGGTCTTAGAGTTGGTGGGCGTGGCTGTCTTGCGTGCTTTCTATGGGTGGCTACTTGTCGGCGGCTTAGTGAATTATATATATAGATGCTGCTAAGGCAGGCGGTGTAATTCATGACTCTCAATTAGAACGCAAGCATATGAGGCAGTTACATCAGGTTCACAGCACAGAGTTAACAACATTAAATAAAAATAAAGCATATAAGAAGACAATGTTGAGATATTTATTATTTGCACATACATACGCAAACAAGGTCCATGCATGCTTGAATGACATTGCATAACATTTGAGGAGTGTATCATATTCTAATGAATGATAAATGGAGCTAAATGTAAGCCAGAAGTACAGTATCCAGCTTTGGAGCAGCAAATTACACCTTTGTTAAATGGATAAAGGAGAAATGTTTGGTTGAGAAACAAAAACAGAAAGTGGACAGCAATGTGAGGAAATAAGAGATTCTGGATGCAGAGTAGTAGTATCCAAAAGTAAATAAAAACTTTTATTTTCAGAGAGAAATTTCTTCACCCCAGCTATAAAACAGTTATGGATCCACTCCATTATACCATCTAATTGTGCAAAGAAGAGGATGAGGTGTTGAGTAGTTTATAAATGTATTTTTAATTTCTTGTGTAAGGTTTACTGTTAACATTTTCCTTTATTGGCATTTTGTTCCCATATATAGTTTTCAAATAGAAGAATTTCAAAAATGATGTCAGATTTAAAATCTAGTATTTAAAGTTACTAAAATTATTTTGTGCCATTTCCACCATAATTTTTTTTTTAAATAGTATGTTTTGTGGATCCCGTTGGTAACACGTGCTCCTGTTTGTCAGTGACATGGCCTCATAGGTTGAGGCATCTGATTTTATTGATGTTACAGTCAACATTTGCCCATATAAAATTACAGATATGATCCGCTTTTGCTACTGAAATTCTTGTTAAAAGTCTTTATGATCTTTTTTTGCTCTAGAAATTTGAATCATTTGATTCTTGCTTCACTTTCCTTCTAAAATTGCTAGTAATTCATCTCTAGCATAGCATTCTTGTCTTTAAGTGCACATAGGTCTAAGGAGTTCTGAATAAGATAGTTGTAGGCACAGGAGCACTTGCACAGTTACTTGGTCTTTTGATGTCTCAGTCCTTGTACCTGTCTCTTTTTTGTTTGAAACGTTTGTGTAGCTTGGTATCTCCTTCTCAAAACAAAATGATAAACATGAATGATATACAGTATTTTTTTTTCTTCTTCTCCAAAAATTGTCTAAGTTTTCCTGGTAACAAACATCCTGCTACCTTGTCTGATAATGTAAATTTACACTGAAGCATCATTTGACGCTTTTAAGTCCACCTTGTGTAGATTTGAAGCCCTTCTTTTTGGGATCAGTGGCTTCTGCCTTACAAAGTAACATAACAGCAGAGAAACAGTGCTTTTTGTTTAAATAATTTGCCATTTATCGCTATACATTTTTGATTCTGGCTCTCTAACCAGGTGTTAGGGCCACTTCAATCTTCCCAAGCATAGTGGAACTTACTTGAATTCAGGTTTTACAAGAGCACTTACCTTACATTTATAATCCTTTATCCTGCAAATGCTGTTTCCTTTGCTTGCACACTTACACTCCATGTTCATTACCAACATGCAGTTTCTCATGATCTCCAAAATCTTCACCCAACAACTTAATGTGGAAACAGATTGTTGCCGTTTTCATTTCAGTGTTGGGAGCACTTTAAGGCTGGATGTTTATCTACACTTTGAAGTAAAACTCCTAGCTTTTACAGAGAAAGCAAACAATTACACTATGTTAAGTATCACTGTTAATCAATGAGAGTAATGTAAGCTGTCAATTTATGTACAGAAGTCATTTTTATACTTATTTCTTCTCACTACATTTTTCTGGGTTTGGTAGACATAAATGAAAGATGACTATTGACTTAGTGTTTTGATGTTGCTCTTAGGTAGAATTGCCTTTGAGCAGGCCTCTATTTTACTTTTGTTGTGTATTTTTATGCAGGCTATTTTTAAATGTTTCTTATAAATAAGCTTACATTGATTTTTTTAATAGTTTCACTGTTTTATTAATACTAGGCTAACAAGCCTAAAATTGAAGTTGTCTTTGAAATATGGCAATCATCTTTTATGCTTATGATCTGATTGTGCTTTTACTCATTTTGCTATTCAGTGCTGTATGTTGTGGCTCATCTTGCATATCATTAAACACTCTGTGTCCAATTCTCAAATTTACAATCAGAAGTAAATATTTGTCTGCAGTTGTATTTTAAGTTTAAGTTAACTTAAGATGAGGAAGCATGTTGCGGATTTCCTCTGGACTTTTTATTTCAAATTTTGAAGCTGTGCTCCTTTTTTGAATTCAAACTGGGAAGTTCTCTGTTTTGTGGTTCGTATTTCAATTCACTTTTGCTTACAAGAAAGTGTAGTTTGCTGTGTTTCTTTTATATTGGGTTTTTTGGAAAGTAAAATTTTTAACGAATGTGTGAAAAAAGGTTATTGTCCAACAGAACTGTGCTCTAGGTTCAGTGCCTGTAAAAAATAAATCACCACTAAGCTTTTTCATATTTACTCATTTTCTAGAATATTAATGTACAACGGGGTAAATAAGTATTGAACGCGTCAATGTTTTTCTCAGTAAATATATTTCTAATGGGGCTATTGACATGAAATTTACACCAGATGTTGGTAACAACTCAAGTAATCCACACATACAAAGAAATCAAAACAAATAGTCCATAATTTAAGTTATGTGTAATAAAGTGGAATGACACAGGGAAAAATTATTGAACACATGAAGAAAAGGAGGGGCAAAAAGTCATAGAAAGTGAAGAAACCAGCTGAAATCTGAAAGTATAACGCCATCCTGCCCCCTATCAGTGCAAATTAGTATCAGATGGTTTAGTCGTAATTAATGGCCTATAAAAAGGTTTCTCATTACCAAGAAGCATCTCATGATTGGGTAAAAGCAAAGAGCTCTCTCAAGACTTTCGCAACCTTATTGTTGCAAAACGTACTGATGGCATTGATTACAGACGTATTTCTAAACTTCTGAATGTTACAGAGAGCACCACTGGGGCCATAATCCGGAAGTGGAAAGAACATCATTTCACCATAAACCGGCCACAACCAGGTGCTCCTTGCAAGATTTCTGACAGAGAAGTCAAAAGAATAATCAAGAGTCAAGGACCACTTGTGGAGAGCTTCAGAAAGACCTGCAATTAGCAGGTACACTTGTTTCAAAGAAAACAGTAAATAATGCACTCAACCGCCATGAGCTCTTTGCACGCTCACCATGCAAGACTCCACTGCTGAAGAAAAAGCATGCTCGATTAAAGTTTGCTGATCAACATTTGGACAAGTCAATGAAATACTTGGAGAATATAGACTGGTCAGATGAGACCAGAATTTAACTCTTTGGATGTTATTGCACATACCATGTTTGGATGAGAAAAGGCACTGCATATCACCCCAAAAACACCATACCAACAGTGAAGTTTGGAAATGAGAACATCATGGTGTGGGGCTGTTTTTCAAGCATTTGGTACTGGCTGACTTCATATAATTAAAGGAAGGATGAATGGAGAAATGTACCAGAACATTCTTGATAAGAATCTGTTACCATCTACCAGGTTGCTGAAGATGAAACAAGGGTGTACGTTTCAGCAAGATAGTGATCCCAAATGCACAGCCAAGGAAGCTCTCAATTGGTTTCAGAGAAAGAAAATAAAGCTGCTAGAATGGCCCAGTCAATCACCCGACTGGAATCCAATTGAAAATCTATGGAAAGAACTGAAGATCAGAGTTCATAGAAGAGGCCCCTGGAACCTTCAAGCTTTGAAGACGGTGAAAGAATGGGCCAAAATCACGCCTGAGCAATGTATGCGACTAGTTTCTCCATACAGGAGGCTTCTTGAAGCTGTCATTACCAACATTGGCTTTTCTATTTGTATTAAATAAATGTTCGGTAAGCGTGTTCAATACTTTTTCCCTGTGTCATTCCACTTAAGTCCATAAATTATGTGTAATAATTTGCATTGATTTCTTTGTATGTGTGGATTTCTTGGATTCTTCCCGACATCTGGTGTGAATTTCATGTCAATAACCCCTTTAGAAATATATTTACTGAGAAAAATGTTGACGTGTTCAATACTTATTTTCCCTGCTGTATTTAATTTGGATTTTGTTTCTTTTACAATTGGAAAAACCATGAAAAACTGTTTGAATTATCCATGTTTCAAAAATTTAATTGCTTTTGTTTTACATTTGCTGTTAAGGATAACCATAATTCCCTATTCTCAGTAACTTCCTTTAGAGACTACCTTGGGGAATTCCCACATACTTCTTGGACAATTGAGAATCAATCTCTCCAGTGTGTTCTGAGGTATTCTGTTAAGGTGGAATGACTTGCACTTTCCTGAAGGAGATGTTTATGGGACATCCTATGTATATGTTTAAACCTCCACAATTGGCTCCTCTCAATTTAGAGAAGTAAAAATTATACTTGAGTTATTTCCTTATTGCCGAACTCCTCACCTAGTCACTATGAGTGCATTCAGCAATCCTGCATAGGAACCAAAGTTTGACCAGTTCTGCTTGCGACTTCATTCTTGTAGATGCTACTCCTAGAGTTCATGACTATAGGTGAGATTTAGTGGGGTGGGGTTGGGGGATAGGTTTGGTGGTATAGACTGACAGTTTCTTTTGTATTTCTTTTTCTAGTATTTGTTAACTGTTGCTGTTCAGCTGATCTCTTGGTCAATCTCACGATTATCTCTACCCTCAAATGTGAATAAGACTTTAATGCACTTGAATTTTTCCAATATTGTTGTTCGTATTCATTTATCTCATGGTGTTTCAACTTGATTCCTCTCACATTCATTGATATATTCCTTTCACATTCTCTTGTTTCATTCTTTCTTCTTGCATGTCCATGTGGCAAAAGTATATTATGGTGCTTACCACAGTATTGTACTGTGTTTAATGATCTTTTTTTCTTGTGTTGATTGGTTTAAATCATTGCTTTTCAACTTTTGTGAATTTTGGGCTTAATTTACTTGAAACAAATTCCATTAGTAATGATTCTTCAAACTGATTTGTCTTCACTGCCTCTAGCAGTTCTTTAGGTTATAATTTTTTTCTGCAGCACCTTGATTTGTAGTTAAGCAAAATTTATATTTTAGGTGCTCCTCATGTACACTGATGTCTTCTTCAACATCATTAGTTACTGCAGTCATAATTATTTCTGTGTATATTAAAATTACTGATGGTAAAAAAGCAACTAGTCTTGCCTAATATCACATTTGATTTCAGTAGGTCCATTATTTTTATTTCTGCCCATCTCTCTAAGGCATCATATTTAATCCCTTTTTCATTTTTTTTGCTATTAACTGTATTTCAGCTGAAGAATCCAATAAGATTAGCTAAATCAAATTAAAGCTAAATAACTTTCATAACCTACTACTTCTAATAAAAGCTTTACGGTAATGTAATTTGGTTAAAAGCCTTTTTCTGTTATGTTAATTTGGCACTGTCTTAAAGTTAATGGCACAAATTTGTATTGGGGGATTTTTAGTGCGTTTCCCTTTATTTGATTCCTTTTGTCTGAACTAAAGTGTTGTGAGTATAGGAGTTTCTTTATGAATTGTAAAATATAACCAAATGGTTTCCTTACTCCTTATGTTTACTTTGTCTACATATGCTGGTAATACCTGTAATATAGGGAATAGTATTGTGACAGATTCAGAATTGTAACTTTCTACTGTTTTTAAATGTTTTAGTCATCCATTAACAGAATTCTACTACTTTCAGAGTGAAGTGTGAGTGTGTGACACACGCTGGCTCAGCAACTCTAATACCTGCCATAATGGAGCCTTGCAACTAAATTAGCATAAAGCTTCGAAGACCAGGACCTGAAAATGGCAGTTTTTGTGATCAGCTTTTGTACTGATCACCAATTGATTTCTTTTTTTCGTGAAAATTGGCCGATTTTGACCGGTGGCCAATTGGTTGGATCATCTATCTATCTATCTATCTATCTATCTATCTATCTATCTATCTATCTATCTATCTATCTATCTATCTATCTATCTATCTATCTATCTATCTATCTATCTATCTATCTATCTATCTATCTATCTATCATATAGTGACTTTCATATCTGTCTGTCTGGATACTAGCATTGTAAAATGCTAGAAGTCTATTGATTTTGACCAAAATACACTACAGTGAAATAGACAAATACAGATATAGTGATGTTGTTTCTTTTGTGCACTTTTGTACTGTGGAAAACAGTTGGGGTAGGGGCACCAGCCTATTTTCAACATAATATGCAGAAAGAAACGCAAGATTCATATCAATATATTTGGCCGTAATGTTTACTACCAAAATCACAGCTTTATGTAGGGAAAGCCACATCCTGGACACATGAGGTTTTTAGTAAGTTTTCTTCTTCCCCCCATGAGTGGTTACTACACAGTTTATGTTCAGTTCAGGACAAGTAGTGTAGTCTTATCACTTTTTGATTTTTAATTTTTTGTATAGTCAGTCATCTATTTTTAAAGAACTTGTAAATATTCTAATATTCAGTAAGATGGTAGAAAACAATATGTAGTGAGTGTTAATAAATCTTGAAAAAAATATCAGGTTCCAAATTATTTTATGAACTGCAATGATAATTTCAGTTAATGATACATTTGATGGTATATTAGTCTGGGGTGCTGAAGATTAATAATACGAAAGTGAACTGCATGTACAGTAAAGCACAGAAAAACTCCTGCATGTATATGACGAGTGTGGACTTTTCATCCTTCCAATCATCCATTCATCAATTTTCTAAACTCTCTTATTTGAAGTAGTAAGCTGGAGCCTATCCCTGCAAGCAGTGGGGGCAAGGCAGGAACAATCCCTGGACAGGGCACCATCCCATCACAGAGTGAACACACACACATTAGGGATGATTTAGCATCACCCATCCACCTAACATTTCTTTTGGACTGTACGAGGAAACCCAAACAAACACAGAGAGAACATGCAGACTCCACACAGAGAACTTCCAAAACTTGAAGCCAACTTTCCTTACTGGGTGACAGCAGTGCTACCACTGTGCAGCTCAAAACTTAGGCTATAAAAAATTAATGGATCATCTGCTCAAGGGTCATTTGCTCTCACATACAGCATTGTTTTTATTCTGCATTCCTGGATTGTATACCTCTTCAAATTGCCAAAAAGGAATTTACAGTAGTGAGGATATACAAGATCTTTAACTATTTGATTTTTTTTTTCTTTCATGCAAGGTTCATTATTATTCTTGTCACATGTACAGTGCATCCGGAAAGTATTCACAGCGCATCACTTTTTGCACATTTTGTTATGTTACAGCCTTATTCCAAAATGGATTAAATTCATTTTTTTCCTCAGAAATCTACACACAACACCCCATAATAACAACATGAAAAAGTTTACTTGAGGTTTTTGCAAATTCATTAAAAATAAAAAAAAATTGAGAAAGCACATGTACATAAGTATTCACAGCCTTGGCTCAAAACTTTGTCGATGCACCTTTGGCTCTGCTTGCTGCTTTTATCATGTATTGCAATGTCACTTCATCGGGAGAGTGCACCAGTTAAAAAAACACCAATCACAGTAAATTACATGCACTCTGGAACAGAAAATTTAATATAGAAACTTGCAAATTGCAGTACTGAAAACTGAAAGAAATGTGTTTATGTAACAAAAAAAATTTGTTTGAAATTTCTTAATTTATTTTCTTAACCATTGAAAATCTCAGTTAATCATTAACCTGGATTCCCTAATACCTGTAAGATTTGCTACACATACATCGAGTGGCACTGTTATGTAATATTCACAATCTTCATAATGAAAAGAATATGTTTTCTATATATTTACCTTCAGAAAACTGTAACTGCACTATTTAGTAAAAAATTGTGCTTTATCTTTAAAGCTATTCCTCTAAAGGTTTCGATTTTAATAAACCTACAAATTTAGAATGATTAACATTTGCTTGTATATAAATCCTAGCAATACTGAATATGCTTTGAGTTATCAGGATGGTACAGAAATGTTTTCGGACAGTATTGGGCACAATTCTGGAATCAACCCTGGGCAAAAAACCAACCAGTTGCAGAGCCTTCTCCATACACACACACACACACACACACACACACACACACACACACTTGCAAAGACGTTTTTTTAAATTGCACTGGGTGATGTGAGACTAAAGCCAAAATACTCAATCAAAAATCTGTTCAGACACGGAGAGGGCATGCAGACTACAAACAGATAATTACTGGTTGCCTGATTTGAACCCAGAATTCTGGATCTGAGACAAAACAGCGTTAACTATGCATTATTGTGTCTTCTCTGCTGATTTTAAATTAAAGCAACAAATCTGAAGAGGCTGCTGAGGCAAAGTATTAATCTGAAGTATTGGATGAATAATGTATATATTAAAGTCAAGGTGGCAGGAACAGACAAAATGAAATGTGCAAAGAATGTCATAACACTTAATTGGATTAAGCATGTTTGATAATGTTATGTTCTTTAAATCAGTACTCAATTAAAAATGGTAGAGCATTAACGAAACATTCATTTTTGATAAGCAGAAGCGTTTCAGTTTCATGATCTCTAAGTTTCCTGCATTTCTTGCAGAAAGCTGTAAAACTTGCAGGATTTGCAAATTTACAGGAAGCATTTTGATTGGTATTTGATGTCCATACAACAAATCGGCAGAGTTTCCCACACACTGTAAAAGCAGAGTTGAATGGATCTGCAGTATTACTGCTTGCATGGCTGTTTTTAAGTGATTTTTTTTTTTTCTCAACATCATGCGAGAGTAAAATAATGAGATTTAGCAGTCATGTTTTGGTCTGTGAAAGCAAAAGCATTTTGTAAAATACCAGTTACTTTACACAATTACACCTTGCTTTTTTCATAGGGATTCTCTGTAAGCATTGTTTCAAAGATTTAAACCCTAACTGACACTTTACAGCAACACACATCTGTTTTAACAACAAATTAAGTTTACCTTTATATCTTTTGAATTTTGTTAGTAAACATTCATGCACATGGAAAAGTGAAAATACACAATTACAGAAGTGGAGTGTTATAATTTTAGTAGCTATTTTTATGGGTACATATTTTATTAAGGCACACTTATTACTTTAAAAGGTACACAAAAATGGAAGTGTGTGCACCTTTTAAAGTAATACGTGTGCCTTAATAAAATAAAAGTTTAGACAACTTCCTGGGTGAGCTAACTAACATCTAAGGGCTCTGTTCAGGGAAAAAAATGTATCTTTGTGTCTGCTTGGCCTGTCCCTTCAGATATATATTGTATACATCTGACATTTTCAAACAATATAAAAACTTAAATGTTGACATTTTAAAAGGGATGGGAACATTTCCGGTGGGTTTTGTACTTATATGTGTAGATAGTTGACTAAATGTTAGATGGTATTGATTGCAATTATTTTCTTTTGAATGGTTATTTGCATTGTGTTACTATTTTTTATTATATTCTTTGTACAAAAAATTACAATGAAATAAATATATATGTATAACTAGGGGGCTTCGCTTGCCAACCCCCGTGTTTGGTTTTCCGAATACACACTTTTAAGATTTTTTTTTCTTTGAATTGTTGCTATTTCATTAGTTTCATTTTTATTTCAGAACTTATGTTAAAACGATATTTGGAATCTTTCGAGTCCCAATATGCTGAATCTTTTAAATGAGGTCAGTGAGACATGTGTTTAATGACTTTGTCAGGTTAGAGATAATGAAAACTGGAATTCAAAACTCAAAAAAAAAAAAAAAAAAAAAGGAAGGTGCGAAACACATGCAGAGCAAGATACAGAATATGAAAGCAGAAAAAAATGAGAGTGTCAAAACAAAGAAAGTAAACATCGCATTAGAGCAAAGAAAGAGAAATTATTACTCGGAGAAATAACTAAAAGGCGAATAGAGATCGAATATCTGGACACAGATGATATGTCAGAAGTATGTAAATATTGTAAGGCTTTGAAGTTTAAGTCAGTGAATTTCAAAAATGTGTTTTACCTCACATGCATTTATTGGTTACTTTGCCAAATAAATTATTAACTGATGATGATGATGTAGATTGCTTTGTCTGTGCTGAAATTCCAAACAGAGAAACCTATCCTGAATTATCTCTAACCTGCTCTGCATGTGTTTGGCCCTTTTGTTTTGTAACCTCTTTATGACGTTTTACTTTGTTTTCTATTCTGTCTTTTATTTCTGACCTCGCATTGTCCTGCTTTGTTTTCAATGATACCTTGTCCGTGGTGATTATTTTCCCTTTTTCAAGTATTAATTCCGTTTGTTTGCGCTACTGTGATCTTTACTTTCTTTTTTTTATACTTTCTAATTTTCATACTTTCATATTCTTTAACTTTCTCCACATTTGTATCGTTTTTTTCTTTTTTTGGAGCCTTTCGAATTCCACTGCTTTCATAATCTGCTCTGCATGTGTATAGCGCCAAGGTTTGTGAACGTCTTTATGAAGTTCTACTTTGTCTTTTACTCTGTCTTTTAATTCTGAGCCCAATTGGACATGCTTTGTTTCAATTCCACTTATTACGGGCTGATAATTACTTGCCTTATTTTCTGAATTTGCACCTAGATTATTTTTTCTTTTTTGCTCTTTTTTCTCTCCAACGCTTTTGAGTCTCTTTTCTCCGCACTGCTCTCTTCTTTGCGTACTCGTCGACGTTTCATTTATAACGTATTGTCCTTATACGCTTTATATGCGCTGAGACCCTGGATCTGTGTGTGTTCAAATCCTTCACAAGACTGAATGTTTTGCTGCCTCGTTGTCTTATTTGATATTGGTTGTAAGTAGGGCGTGTCTTGCAAGAATCTCATGTTCTACGTCATCACGAAACAGTCCTGGGTCAATCTCTTGGCACAATGTCTCATGTTTAAGGTCCTTTCGGGTCTTTTAACTATCTTCTGTGATCTTAATGTGATGATCATGTATTGTCTCCTAGTCATTCCCTCCCACAGGATTTTTTTTTAATAATAGAGAGATATCTATTCTATTCCTTAGAAGTTTTCACATTTTATTAAATTGAAAAATGTGAATTTTAATTTGGCTTTTTTGACATTTGTCATCATAATTAGATTACTTAATGCTGAAGTGTAGATCTCTGCAAAGTGATCTCCATTAAAAACAAATATAAAACACTAAATAATTGATTGCATAAGTATTCACCCTGATCAAGTCAGTATTTAGTTGATGCAACTTTGGCAGCCATGCAGGCCTTGAGTCTTGATGCACAGGTCTCTTTCCTCTCTTATCACCTTAGCACATCGGGACTCTGCCATTTTTTACTATTCTTCTTTGCAAAACTGCTCAAGCTCTATCAGGTTGCATGGGGATTATGACTGAACAGCCTTTGTTAAGTTCAGTCACAAATTCTGTTGTGGCTCAGCCACGATATGTTATGATATTTGACAGTTTCCAAGCACAAACTCCCAAAAACTCCAAAAATGTCCACTAAAGACAGATGTTGCTGTTAAACCTCAGCTAGACATAAGGGCAAACATAGGAAATTTAAAAAAGATTTACTCATAATAAAAATGCTCTATAATAACATGAAGCTCCATGGAGCACATAAAGGCAAAAAGGAGTTGCCACAAAGGCAATCCAAGAAAAATCCCAATATAGTAAGCCAATGATAAAGTCAAAAAACAGAGCAAAAAAGGTAAAAATTCCAGAAATCACAAAAAGCTCAGAAATAATCACAATGAAATACCAACTCCCAAGTTCATTTGAATAAGCCACAAGGAACTCTGGGTTACTCTCGCCTTTATAGGACTAAGGGCGTCCCTTTGTGGTGATGGGCAGATGGACATGCCCAAACTGTAGCCAAGATGTTATTTTTTTAACAGTGGTTTGCTCTTTCCCACTCTCTCAATAAGCTGTGTTTGGTAAAACGCATAGGGAACAGTTGTTGCCTGCACAATTTCTCCAATCTTAGCCTCTGTAGCATATAACTTGTTCAGGGTTACTACAGATCTCTTGGTGGATTCCCTCACTAGTCTTCTTTTAGCACAATCACTAAGCTACAACATTTTTGCTATAGCATGTTGTCATACCCAACATGTAACTCAAAATGCTTTAGAAGATGTTAAAGAAAAAATTGTAAGTAAAAGGAAAACTAATAAATTAGAATTAAGTGTATAAATGAATAAATACAAGAAATACCAAAAATAATAAGTTCATATTAATTTACTCTTATTTAACAGATAAAGTGAAGTCCTTAATTATGGATTAAATTACTTTATTCTTTTTATTTTATTCATCTTTATTTGTTCGAGATAAATATAATATAAAAAATTTAAACATTCAAACATTGAATTGACATTTAAACATAAGTTTAAGCAAAACAAAATTACAAGATTTAAAGTTTGTTCAGAACAATCAGAACTACAAATGATCCCATCTATCACTGAAACAATTAAAATGTGAAATCATAAAACACCCTTAAACCCTTGCCTCCACCCAGAACATAGTGCAAATTAGTCATAAAATGAAAAAAATATAAAGGGAGGTACACTGTATTATACAGCAGCTTATTAATTAAACCAATGTGTATTTAACAGAGACACAAGCAGGAGCTCAACAAAAGTTATTTAAAAAAACATGAATACAATCTTGCATAATTCAAAAGAAGCTCTAAACAGTTGTATATTAAGGAACTTTACATTTTTTCTGGTTTTAGATAATATAAAATATCAGAGGGTGCATTAAATTCTTCCAGTTGTGGAGAATTAGTCAATGCACTAACAATGTAGTGTAGGAAATAATGGTCAGTTTGTCACCAGATAGTCCAAGCCTGTCTGAAACATGTCCAAAATTGATGTAATCCTATACTATCTGACAGAGTCCCCAGTGATTATAATGATAAGTCTGATGCTATGGTCAGATGGCCAGGAAGGACAGAATAATGAAAACTCTGGCTAGTGAGGAGCTAGAGAAAATAAACCTGCAGGGGTTCAAGGTCAAAAGACTGTCCAGTCCCTGCTGTGCATCCTACCAAACATAAATGTGCTCAAGTTATTCCTTATTGTTTTTATGCTTTGTCCTAGAAGACTTGATGCAGTGAGTGTCACAAACAGCTGGAGTGTCCATAGTCCTTTCAACATCTCAGGTGGGCAGATAGTACTTTGATCGGATGGGAGGGGTGCAAACCTTCAAACAGAATAAAACAAAAGACTGAGAATAGTAAAGGTTAATAATGGTTGAAAATTTATGAAGTATATGATATTTTAATATATATGGTCTATAATCCACTAGAAGGGGCACTAAAAATCAGGTATGAAAAAGCCACATTGAAAAAGTGGGTGCTAGGGGTGTTTTTAAATGTTCCACAATATTGAAGATCTGTGTTCATCTTGTGTATTATTAAAGCTTTATGTATAGTGTACATAGAGCAGAGGGAAACATCCGTCCATCCATTTTCCAACCCCCTGAATCTGAACACAGGGTCACGGGGGTCTGCTGGAGCAAATCCCAGCCAACACAGGGCACAAAGCAGGAACCAATCCCGGGCAGGGTGCCAACCCACCGCAGGACAGAGGGAAACACTTAAGTTAAAATAGTGTTTTAAATACACATTTAAAATGCACATTTTAAATATCAAGTTCAAAGATATAAACAGAAACTTACAATATATTTGCATGTATTTTCATTTTATTTTTTTTTTTTTCAAACATGCTATTTATTCATACTTTTTCATAGGGGCAAGGTCCTCAGTCAAACATGTTACCAACTTTCTAGGTACTTTTATCATATTCATTAGAGATAGCTGCAAAGAAAACCAACAACTTTTCAATGTTTTGCTTAATGGGTAAGCAAATGTTAGCTGTCAAAAGTTTCCCAGAAGGGCCCCCAGCTTGCCTTTAAGCATTTTTTTCTTCACACACCATGGGTTGTCAGTAGGCAGGTCTGTCCCCAGTCAGAGTTGATCTGTGGGCTTCAGTGGTGCGTGGTAGTGGTGTTGTTGGTGGGGAGGGGGCTGTTGCCTTATTTGACTTTGCTTCTGCAAACTGACTTCCTGTTTTTCTTTTCTTAAATACTTTTGCACTGTTACTCATTTAGAGCATTAAGCTACTGAGTCACTTGACCACAGTTTAAAAAAAAAAAAAAAAAAAAAAAGTTCAGTGTTGTTTTTGTTTGGAAGAACATGCATGATCCTCCATCTCTTTGTATTTAAGCACATCACCTTTCTTGCTGTGTTTGTTTCTGCCTTTGTTTATTGATCTCTTATTTTAGGATTGTCATTATGAACATGAACAATTTGAATCATTTTGAAATTATTACTATACTAAAGACTGCAGACTACATTATTTTTAGAATTAATTTTACTTGAATACCTCTTGGCTTCATGTTTCGTTTGAATCAAGTAACATCAGTGAAAATTTGATTCCCACTAAAAGGTGTGAAGAAAGATAGGGACATGATACTATATATTTATTTTTCCTACATTTTGTGCTTTCTATTTATAATTTTGCAAAGCATAATAACTAACTATTGCCATTTAAATCTGAATAACCAACGTAAATTGAAAGCGCTGCCCTTCTGACATTTTTGGTGTTTTCATTTTTGGGAAAGACATTTCAGCTAACTGAATTAGCTGTTTTTCAGTGAGTAATACTGGTTTCTATTAAGTCTTTTCAGTGGAGGAAGAAAACATTTTTGTCTCTGTTCAGTGAGTGGGCTTGGAATAATTTTAAGACCATTCACTAGGGTGTTGTACCGTGTTAGCCATTATGAATGTAGAGAAAAGCCAAGCAAAATGACACCTTTTATTGGCTAACTAGAAAGATTACAATATGCAAGCTTTCGAGGCAACTCAGGCCCCTTCTTCAGGCAAGATTACATCTTTCCTGAAGAAGGGGCCTGAGTTGCCTTGAAAGCTTGCATATTGTAATCTTTCTAGTTAGCCAATAAAAGGTGTCATTTTCCTTGGCTTTTCTCTAAGACCATTCACTCAACTTTGATTTGTAAGTAAAACTGGGAGAAACACTGATCTATACACTGTACAAAACCTGGTTTTAAAAACACCATATACTGTACAGTTCAGTTTTTTAAGTTTTCACATTACTCTGATCTGTTGAGCAGTTCCACATTACAGCCTTATATTTGATGTTTACTTTATATTAATATTATTTTGTGGGTTTCTAGATGTGACACTTGTGACACCTACACTGCGAAGCTGATTAAAGTACATGAGATAATCCTAGCTGTCAGGAAATCCCAAGTGACCGTGCAGCAATTTTAATTTCAATTCAAGTACCAAGATAAAACACAAGTTTACATAAATACTCAATTCACTTCAGTTTAGTGCTCCTCATAACTTAGCTCTGTCTGAAGTTTGTTTGATAAGCTGTAATATATCCATCCATCCATTATCCAACCCGCTGAATCCGAACACAGGGTCACGGGGGTCTGCAAATCCCAGCCAACACAGGGCACAAAGCAGGAACCAATCCTGGGCAGGGTGCCAACCAACCGCAGGACACACACAAACACACCCACACACCAAGCACACACTAGGGCCAATTTAGAATCGCCAATCCACCTAACCTGCATGTCTTTGGACTGTGGGAGGAAACCGGAGCGCCGGAGGAAACCCACGCAGACACGGGGAGAACATGCAAACTCCACACAGGGAGGACCCGGGAAGCGAACCCAGGTCCCCAGGTGTCAGCTGTAATATATATTTTAGATTAATTTTGTTGTAGTCTTCATTTGGTTTGTCACTAGTGAAGTCACAATAACACACAAAAATCAAAGTCTAGTAAGTAAAAAACCTGTTTTAATGTTGCTCCAGACCTGCTTACTTGTTGTCTTCACCCTCCAGACCATGTCTTTCTAAGAGTAAAACAACAGTTTATTGCTGATCCCACAAATTAGATTTGAGTAATATAGGATCATTTTTATAAAATTTTAATATTGTAAATATTTTAACCGGAATATCTAAGTGGTATTAGGAGGGTGAGGCATTTTGTCCCATCATGATTTTATGTTCAGATTTATAATGTTTAAAGTACAATGCATAACAGCTTGTTAAGAGAGGAGGTGATTGTGGAAGTGTTTAGAAATATTAGACTATTACTGTGATTATAAGCAAACCCGTGTAATATTAGTGACATGAAGCTATGTGAACCCCTTAAAATGTGATTCAGATACAGTACATATATTTGTTTAAATAATTGAAGCCAGCAATTCACAAGAGAAGTTCTAATTTGAACCAATGGTTTTTATACCACTGGATTTTGAAGTGAACAGATGAGTTTTGTTACCCCAATACTTTTCTGTATAGTTTTCATAAGCAGTAAAATGTGTAACATCATCACAGTAAATTATTTATAATATTAATAAACTGCAGTATCCCATGGTTGGACTTTGTAAAGTGCAAAAGTTTTTCATGGATAGTGAAATTTTCCATGTGGTCTTAAAAGTCTATTTTTTGGAAAACCATGAACATTCATGATACACTAAAGAGCATCATGTTAAACTGAACATTTTACCATGATATACCATTTAGTAAACAATGCTTTGGTACCATGAAGTGATTTATAATAGCAATATCTTTAAACTAAATTTAAAGTGAAATGAAACATGCCACCAGGGGAATGCAATATATTAATTGTTTTCTAGCTTGTTTTAAGTCAACGGCTAATGCCGTTTGTTTATTTCTATAAGGAACATAGGGCTAAAAAAAACCTTAACAGGTGCAGGCTTTGATTCTACCAAAGGAAATGTCTTTATTGAAATGTACCACCTGTTGGTAGGGACTTTTATCAGTAGGCAGGGGAGTTTGTTGACAGGGTTTTGAAGAGGATTTTTTTTTCTTTTTGTTCTTCCTGAGTTTGTCCTTTTTGTTTTCTTCTTTTAGGACATTATTACGTGTTTTGGTTGTAAAAAAACTTCTTTAAAATGTTTATTTGGTTCCTGTCTATAGAGTGCTTTCATTTTAAAAATATTTTAAATAAAATTTAAAAAGTGTTACTGGTACTTGCATATATAGCCAATCAAGCACTGGTTATCATAGCAGTTAATGTTGGTATTTCCAAGTCCATTTCTTGGAGGATATTGAATGGTCTTATTTTATCCATCCATCCATTTTCCAACCCGCTGAATCCAAACACAGGGTCACGGGGGTCTGCTGGAGCCAATCCCAGCCAACACAGGGCACAAGGCAGGAACCAATCCCGGGCAGGGTGCCAACCCACCGCAGGACACACACAAACACACCCACACACCAAGCACACACTAGGGCCAAGTTAGAATCGCCAATCCACTTAACCTGCATGTCTTTGGACTGTGGGAGGAAACTGGAGCGCCCGGAGGAAACCCACGCAGACACGGGGAGAACATGCAAACTCCACGCAGGGAGGACCCGGGAAGCGAACCCAGGTCCCCAGGTCTCCCAATTGCGAGGCAGCAGCGCTACCCACTGCGCCACCGTGCCGCCCCTTATTTTATTCAACATAAATTAATTTTTCCATTCTTGTGCATTTATGTATATTTAAAAATGCATTTTTTATTTTTTTTAACCCTTTCTAATAATTATCTCATTATTGTTTTCATGCACTGCAACACATACAGCAATATCCAGTGTCTTTCTTTTGTTTCTTTGGATTCTACTGCAGTATTAAAAGACAGCCAAGATATGTTTGATAGACTTAAGTACACATAACAATGTATCCTAGTTAATTCCAAGACCCCCTGATTCTGTGATTTCCATTATAAATTATCTGACATCCAATTAAATAAATATTGAAAATATGAGTTAAAAATCTGAAAGGACTTTTCATTGAATGTCATGAATAGAAATTTAAGAAATCCATTTACTTTAAGTTTCATGTTCAATCTGTTTTTATTGGTGAGGGTTGCAATAGCCACATATCTAAATGGATAGACTAGGTCACTTTATCATCAGTAACTGTTTACAACTCTTCAGGAGAATTCACAAATGCTCCCACACCAGCTGGGACATATGATATCTCTAGTGTCTCCTGGGTCTTCTCTCAGTATACTCACTTCTAGAGAAGCAGTGGTTGTACAACATAATTTGAGGTCCTCACATTGAGTTGAGCTCCTAATCTTATCATTGAGAGTGAAGCCCAGCAGCGCTGCACAGAAATCTAATCTCTGCCACTTATATTATAATCTCATTTATTTAGTGGTTGTAGGCGAATATGTTAACTGACCGGTAAAAGGAAAGCTTCATCATAGGACACAGCTTGACATGATGTGAATTTCCCATCGGGATTAATAAAGTATCTATCTATCTATCTATCTATCCATCCATCCATCCATCCATCCATCCATCCATCCATGATTCACCACCACTCTCTTTTACAATCATTTGTTTGAAGTCAGCTAGTATTCACTAGTATACAGTACCTGCACATCTTCTACTTCATAGTAGTTGCTGCATACCTCAAATATCTCCTGTGAATTGTAGTGAGGGGAACCTCCAATGCCATCCATCCTCCTAACGAAAATCTCTGTCTTTTATATACATTATGTGCAAAGGGGACCCCCACAGGCTAAAGATGCCAAACACCTGGAGTACTGCCTCTTCTTTTTCTCCATTCCAAACAATATTAGCAAAACTGCCATCCTGTGTTGATTTAACAATCTAATGATCACCTTAATCGCCATTTATGAACGTATCCCAAGGTACATAAACTTCTCCACCATGTGCTCACTCCTAACTTGCAGGAAACAAGACATTCTCTTCTGATGAGGATCATGACTTCAGATTTGGAGCAGTTAATGTTGATCCCAGTCGCATCATACTCTGTCATGAACCAGTCCTAAAGGGGAAAAAAAAACAAAACAGAGAATCTAGTACTTTCTACATTTCTGGCTGGATCTTATCCATCCTGATGGCTCCTTTTATCAACAGAGTGGCTTAAGAAAAAAACAAACCCAGCCTCAATTTTACAAATTCCTGAATGTGCTTCTTTCACCTTGCAACAATATCCATTTTATTCATCCATCCTGAGTTGCTGAATTGTGTGCTACAAGCCCTTCTCAACTAGTCGAAAGTCATCCAGCATCTTACCAAAAAAGAGAAAATCAATTTTTCTTAAGAAATCAATTTAAAATGTCATTCTTTAAAAGTCTGTCTTGTCATTTTCAGTCCACACTTTATAGAAATAAAAAAGTCTGATTAAAATATAATTTCCACCAAAACGTATGTACACCTATTTATAAAAAATATGGGCTTATAGTGTCATGTTCCGAGTCCAGTAAAATTCTTTCTTGCATGTGCAAATCAGCATGCAGCACATCACTGTTCTCCAGTGCCATGGTTAGTTTAGAGCATAGACTGGTAAGTTAGTTTATTGCCTAAGGAGATAAAGTGAAGAAAACAAGGTCCGAGGTTTAGTACCCACATCTCACTTACTCTATACAGTAACACTAAGAAAATTAGTTAACTTGCTTTTAGCTATGTTCATTTAACTGGCATAATTTTAGGTGCACAATTTTATAAGAAATAAGTACATTTATTAAAGTATTTTATGATACTAGAAAGTTACATTTTTATCTCCAGTGTAACCTTTGTTTCTTAGGTCCATTTTGTTTCTGTAATGCTTGGCTTTGATGATCAGACTGTAATAATTATAACAGTTTTGAGGCATCTCTCATGTTTTTGATCAAAATTCATATTCTGTTTTTAATGTTCTTATATTCTCAAAGCACTGAAAAATACTTGAAGCAATTTAATTTCTTTGTTTTTGTATGAAATATTAGCACTGTTGTTGTTCTGCCCAAAACAGTTACTTTTACCTCATATCTTTATTTAAGGCTATGCACAAGCTGCCTGTGTATGATTGCCTTACTTTGTATATTCCTTTGTGTATTATTTAATTGTTATATTGCTTTGAGAATCAATTCATCCTAACATTTTGCATTTTGTCAATAAAAAGAATCTGTGTTTTTCATTTATCCTGAGTTACAAATACAACCCCCCTGAACTTTTTAATAGGGTTGTACAACTGAAATCTACACAATTAAATGACATTTTGTTATATTTGGTAACAGCCTTTATGATACAAGGACTAAACCTTGTTCACTTAGCAAAGGTGAGTGAACTATCAAGTAAAAGATGTAACCCCTATCCAAAATTAAGTATCTTAAAAGAAAGTTAGTTTCTAAACGCTAATAAAACAAAGATTCGGGTGAAAAAAATTGCATTGTTTTTGCAATAAGTGTACAGCCAGAAGAAGGGAAAAGAAAAGGAAAAAGGCAATAAAATGTGCATAAGCTGACCCAGTGATGGAATGTTGCCTAATTTGGGCCTACCTAGTAATAACGTTTTTGCTCTCAGAAGAGCTTAATTCTTTCTTTCATAAACTCACTAAGAAACTGAGCGCAAATCAGGGGAATTTATTAAACCAAGCAATATTTTCCCAATCTTTCATTGTCTAACATTTAGGCTTCTTGGCATAGTGTAACTGTACAGTTTTGTTTTTCTCTGACAGGGATAGAGCATGCTTGGATTATCATGTACCATAGCCCATCTACGACAATTTATGACTAGTTGATCATTCTGATATACTTAATTTGAGTTTACATTCATTTCTCTTTTTTTATCAATTGTCTGTTTCCATCCTTTGAACTGCTAGTGGCTGAATAATATTTAGCTGGAGAACCATTCTTAAAATTCAGGAAGACAGCAGTAAGATTACTGCTCCTGATATACAGTACTCATGTTGCATTGAAAGCCATTCTGCACCTGCACTAAACACACTCACACACAGAGTACATTGGCAATAGTCTGCCAACTTTATATACCACTCTTTGTGTGGATAATACAGTTCCTGTTTGAGCAATTATGTGGTAATGAAAGATTTGCCAAACATTTGGCCATGAGATTTCTAGTCCTCTGTAAGTTTGTCTATAGCTGTTGTAATTGCATTTTGACTACATTACATTTTTTCATCAATCTTCACTTGCAACATTTTGATGAGCATACCTCCCCCTTTATATACAATCTTCTCACATTTTGCCATGTGTATAGGATTACATGGCTGCTTAGGACAACACTAACATAGGGAATTTACTGTATGTCATGGTGGACATCAAGCTGTGTACTAGTACAATGTTTTCAAGAAAGTAATTTTTTGGTGATACTCATATCAAGATTAATTAGTCATATATCTCAAGGTATTAGTTAAACAATTAATGATATATAGGCGCAGTGCCTGGAGTTTTCTGGCCATTCTTTACTGTAGAAGTATTTCCATAGATGGCCAGTGGTTACCCCAATTTGAGACAATTCTTTACTCATACAAATACAATCAGGAAAATAACTGTTGAAAACATACCTCTAAGTCAGTTAGGCATTGGAGTTAGTATATCTGGTTCTAGGAAAGCACTTAAGTTTTAATTTGCTGATTGCAATATTTTCCCTTTGGTTTTCTATACCGTTCCCCAAATTTTTCACCTTATTTTGCTCACTTTGAAATTTGCTTTGTATTTTTATTTTAAGGTAGAGCAATCCTTAATAATACTGGACAATAATGTTCACCCTAAATTAGGTCTTAATAAACTTTGTATAATGTTTGTTGTTTCTCCTACTTTTTTTTTCTTTTTTACTGTAGGCAGCATTTCAAAGAAGAATGAGTCAACTCACAAGTGGCCACACATACGCTTTACTGTGAAAGAAATGACAACATTTCTTCTAACATGGTTTCACACGAGAAAAGTAAAAAAATTTGTAAAATAAAATTTGTAAACACAGAAATGTTGTTGAATCATTCCCTGAGCAGTTCTTTTTTTGGTGTGATGAGAAAGGTATTTGCATTCAAATACATATAACCATTAATATCTACAGAGGATTTTTTGTACTTGTATAAACTGTTTAAAATATCAGTAACACAAAAAAATTAAATTACTCTGATCAAATACAGGGCATCTGAGGAACTCTACAAAATCTACCAAATACAGGTGCAAAAGCAACCTTGGTTACCTTACAAAAATAAACATTTAGGAAAGCAACAGTGCATATAATAAAAAATGAAATGTTGCATAACATTTAATAGTGTAATAGCATGAAGACCAAGGAGAAAAGGGTGTGTGTCTGTATATTGTCCTCTTTTTATTTATTACTGAAATGTAGTTTTCAGTGAGAGTAGGCCGTCAATTTACAAGTGAAACAGTATAGAGATTTTGCTTTTACCTTTTGAGATGGAATTTCACTTTACCTCTGTAGGGCATAATTTTCATACCGCTTGATCAACAGGTGTTTGTTTGTTTGTTTATATATAGCTTTCTTTTATTTTACTACTATTCATAATGTTAGACTTCTACAAACTTCTCACATTTCACGTGTTAAGTTTTATGTAATTTAAACAACTTTTCTCCTCTCAAAAAAATATTAAAGGTGCTGTTTTTCTCTAAAATACTGAAATTGTCCAATTAAAAATGTAATCCTAGTTACAACTGTCAGTCCGTATTCTATACATTTTTTCTGTTCCTATATGTACTATCATAATAACTGTTACCATGTATAATATAAATAATGTCACTGATCTGGGTAGACAAGCAAGTACTTCATTGTAATTTGACAATACATTTTAAACCTGGCATGTGTAGTATGAAAAAATTATGGATATGAAATTCAGTCATAAAAAAGCATGTGTATCAGGAAGCTGCATTCTGGTATATAATCTGGACCATAGTTTTGCCTTGTCAAAATTGGAGCTGTAGGTGACTTGCAGTAAACCCACTCATAACAAAGTATCTTTAGATACTGGAGGAAGGTTTTCATAAGAACTTCTAAACCGTGCTTATAAAAAGTACTTGTTTTAGTTGTGTGTATTTTATTCTGTTTCTTTGCATTAAATATTACATCATCCCATTCACATGATCCTGGGCAATGTTAAGAGTTAATTACTAAACTCACTATGACACACAGAAAAGGAAATGTCTAATTAAGACTGTTTTTTCCAAAAGAAGATTAGTATTTTTATCTCAAAATCAGCACATCAAAGTTACATACAAAATGTCAGGCATAGTTATCAATGAAAACAGAAAAGTGGGATAAGGAGCAAGAAAAATAAAGACCTTGAGTGGATTTCATAAATAAAGAGTACAGTGAAAGCAGCATCAGTTAATATATAGACCCCATTATCAAGAGCTTGTTAAATGTGTACAGAATGACTTGAACTAAAATATGAGTAGGCTTAAAATGTAAATAAGCTCAGCAGATTAGAAAATAAATTTATGATAGAAAATTTTATTTCTGTGTTTATATTCAGCAACTGTACATTATACACCTCCTTTTGAAATTCCTGAAGCAGTGAAAATACAATTCACAGAGGTGACAGGTCACTAAGAGGAGTATTTGTGCTCATGTGAGAATACAACATAATTTTGACAAATTGGACAAAAAGGAAGTAAAAGCTACAAAAGGTAATGGCTGTTTATATACAGTATATTGATTTATTTAGTATCCAATTTCTTTCCATAACTTGTAATAAGTGTTTGGCAAAAAAAGTCCTCCTTATATTTAGATATAATTTGAAGGCCTGTGACGTCTTAAGTCCATGAACTTGATTTTTTAACTCATCTTACCTTCAGTTTAAAATTTCAGGAAAAATCATTAACAGTGTCAAAAATGAATAAAAACAGTACCCAGTTAATATCTTAAAAATTGTAATTTGGTCATAGTTTAATTTGAAAGAACACACACGTGCCATTTAATACCATTTTAGACCATGAAAAAAATCTTCTAGAAACTTCATATGAACAAAAACTTTATTTACCCACTCCTTAATCCATTTTCATGAAAGGTGGTGTTATGGTATTATAATTCTAGCTTGTGCTCCAAAGTCATAGCTTATGCTTTAAAAGTTTATAGCCTTGCTCATGTTTCTGAAATGAACATAAGAAAAAAAATGTAATTTCTCATTTTATGTGGTTGTTTATACATTAGGTAGCAGTATCCTAAAGATCATGGTGATCAGTATCACAATTCAAAAAAAGATTCCCCCAACTTCATTGCTGAGCTAAGTGGGAAGCCAGTTTGTGTTTCCTGAAGACCTGTCTGTCCTCACGTGTATACCAAACATCTGTAGCAGCATTTGCTACTTTAACAAACGTCTGTCCCTTTTCAGTGGTGTCTGTACTTTGATGTTGAATGTCTCAGGCTACTGGCTAACTTGTGCTCCATTTGTATATCTATATATATAATTCTCTAAGCCGCCGCCAGAGTGGTCAAGACACCCATGAAAGCACACAGGAAGGAGCCACGCCCACACCCATGAAAGCACCCAGGAAGGAGCCACGCCCACCAACTCTAAGACCATTGGATACGACGAAAACTCGCAGAGCCACGCCCACCAACTCGGACGCGACACCTTGGAAAACACGCCGTCATTTCTGTTTGTCTGTGCTACAGTCCACATGCAGCTCTGAGCCATGTTGACTTTTCGGTTACGACGCATGACCGCGTGCAACATCGCAAACTGTTTTACACGCTACATACAGTAATTTGCATCCGCGACAAACATTCGTCTTCTTAGATGGTCCTGCAAGAACACGGAAAACGTTTCCCCGCCCACCAACACTCTTTATTCCCTGGCCCGCGTCCACCGCATCTGCGACAAACATGCGTCTTCTTAGATGGTCCTGCAGGAACACGGAAAACATTTCCCCGCCCACCAAAGCAGGACCATGTAAGAAGAGGCATGTTTGTCGCGGATGTGAATTGCTGAATGCAGCGTCTAAAACAGTTTGCGAGGGGTATCCCATGGGATCCTTAAAACAATCCTTTAAAACTGAGGTTAAAACACAATGAAGGAAGCAGTTTTTAAAAACCAATAAGCCCGGTGCCTGTTTCATTAGCGTCTCACCTGCTTCACCGATGCAGGCCCTGCAACAGTCGAGACGCTCTCTCAGCAGCTGACCTTCTCTGTGCCTGACTCCACTATAGGCTGCAACAAAATTATGAAAGTACGGGCGCATTTGTTTCGCACAAGCTGTGTGTGTGGGTGGGTTGGTGTTAGTTAGTTAATTAGTTACTTGAAGGATTTCAAGATTTAATATGCACAAGCGGTAACACTGCAAAAGCAGCCCAAACCAGAAAAGACGGCTGGCAAAAAGTGGCCGACAAATTAAACGTGTGTGCATTGTACTTACTGAAAGCAGCGTTACGGATTTTGCAAATGTTCATTTTTTTCCTTCTGCTTAAAAAAACATTTAAAAAGCGGTGTGATTATGCCACGGGTTGGTATGCAGCGTGTAAAACAGTTTGTTTGTCACGGATAATTTGCCTTTTACTATTACACGAAGACAATTTCCTGTTAATACTTCGTTACATTGATATAGCGGTGTTCTCAGTATTCAAAGCGCTATCCACACGGAAGAACCGGGAAGCGAAACCACAATCTTCCACAGTCTCCTTACTGCAAAGCAGCAGCACTATTACAGCGCCACAAGGCAGTTAAAGAATACACTGGGCTCGATTTTGTTTTCACTTCTGTTTACAGAGATCGGATTGTAGATAACATTGTTGCAATGTTACTTTTCTTGGTGGCTTATTACATTACGGATGTTTCACATGTTCATTTTTTTCCCCTGTGCTTAAAAGACATTAAAAAAGTGTTTCTCAACTGTGACTCCGGAACATCTCAGTACGCAAGCTATATTAAGCGTCAACAATGAAGACTCACTACACCTTAATCTACAAGTACTGACACTTATCCCTACCGACGAAGTAACTTTCACCAGCATGGCCTTCTTCATCACAGACGATCCTGCTTTCAGTCACGGACAATTATATGTTGCTCTCTCCAGAGGTCTATCTTTTCATTCACTCACAGTGGTATCCACTAACGCACCCCATTTGGACAACTGTGTCGTTCAGGAAGTGTTCACCCATCAATACATAATTATGCGGCATATGCTATGCCGCGGGTTGGCTAGTTATTTATGTATTTTAATTGTTTTAACTTTTGTGAGCTTTACTAAAATTGTTGGTTACTTCTCATTGTATCCTGTCCTGTCATTTTGTATATTTTTACATATGTATTCTAACTTAGCATAGCTTTTTAAGTTTTAGTATTTCTACACTTCTTTTAATTTTATCTTTTACTATGTCCTAATTTGGTTTGCTTTCTAAAAATGCAATGAAAAGTTGCTGCTATATAATTTGCTTTATACCTTATGTTATTTGAAAGGAACTTTTTCCTCCTTCTGTATATATGAGTACCTCTGCATACAAGTGTTTGTTAGATCCTCGACTGAAAATATTATTCAATCTTTAAATTTACTTTTTCCAAATGTTACTCTCCCAGGTTTGAGTCAGTCAGTTGTCATTTACCCTGTGTAGTAGCTTTCAGATTGTCCATTTTTTATGTCAGATTTTGTCGAGCCTTTTACTGTGAACGCACTCTGAAAGTGCTTTGTAGTATAGTGTTTTCAGTAGAGGGGATTGAACCAGAAACCTTTGGATGCCTATATGATTAATAATGGTAATACACTGAATCATGAAATTCTGGGCTTCATTACCTTACTGGCAGCAGCAATCACTATTTGACATTTAAAACATGGCATTAAAACATTAAGCATATGGTAGGTGATGTGACTTTTTAGAGTAATGCAGACATTTCAAATTCTGATATTTGAATTGGGAGGTGAATTTAATTTCTGCATACAACACATAGCACTAAGAAATGAGATGTGTCCTGTTTTTACACATGTATTGGAATGCTATGTTATGAATTCATGTGGAAAATTCACAGTACATTTTATAATGTAGGTAACATAACATAGTCCTCTTTAATGTAATCTAAAGTGCTGTGCATCAGTCTCAACGTGCAGCATCTATGTGAACATTTATTTATGTAATTTTCCTCATTTTGTCTAGCTATTTACAGTTTCATAAATGATAAATATTTATATATTGGTATTAGTCGCAATCTTGATCTGTTATGGTTTTTCTTCCAGTCAGATCTAAAACTTACAAGGTGTTTTTAGAACAGACTGTTGGTGGTTTTGTGTGGTGATGGGCTTCTGTAAGATGTGACAGGAGAGAGAGGAAGTAGGAAAATATGATCCCTCCTCTCATCTTCTGAGACTGCAGCTATACAGTAGCTCTGACGTTCACCTTTTGTTTTAACTAGTCTCTGTCAGGGATCCTGTCACAGTTGCAGAATCCTTGTTCAAATGAGATGCTTCTTGCTTTCTTGAAATTCATAACGGACCTTATTCATTTTCCCCCAGGACCTCTTCAGTATCCTTTTTTTTTTTTTAATTTTTGTGGCTATAAACAGTTATAAGTTGGGATGCTTTCTTTTAAGCAAATAGTTTCTTTTCAAGATCTAGTGTTTCACAGAAACATCTGATTGCTTTTTAATGCACACATCTGTAATTAAAGGTTGCACAGGGTCATATAAGACTGCAAATACATTGTTTTCGTGTGGCCCAATGCAAATTATCAACTGAATTTTAGTGTCTTGTTTTCTGTTTGGCCAAAATAAAATTATAATACAAAGGATCTTTTGATTGTGGTTTGTTGGCACAATAACTGAGAATAAAGCTGTTGGTTCTTTTCCTCTTTCCAGCCTTTTTTAAAGAAGTTACGTGGTTAAAATGTAATTTCATCCCCTTTTTATTTTGTTTGTATTCTCCAAATATTTTTGATTCTTTTAAGGCATTGAGGCTTTTTGTATTTATTTAGCTTGTTTATAACATTCAGATGTATTTTAGGGAATTACAATGCAAGTTAAACTTAATTTGTTGGTCTTAGGGATTAAGTTAATTTGAACCACAACATATGACAATAAAGCCTAATTGACTTGACTTGGAAGTGGGCCCTTTAGAAAATGCCATCTGAATGGATATATCCTTTACATGGTAAGACTGGATTTGAAGTAGTGTTTTTTGCCATTACCAAGTAAAAGGTTATTACACTAAAAGTTTCTGTTAGTGATCTGTGATTAATGGCAGACCAAATGCAGAGGTATTAAATATTTTTTGTGATGAAGTTGTTCTTACTCTGTGTCCTCTGACAAGATAGGGGGTATATCTAGTTTCTAAAATTCCATTTAATTTGCACTTTTAATCTATTTATTTGCTCTTTGCCTCAAGCCAAGTTTAGATATTTACCAAAAAGTATGCTTACATTAAGGTAAAAAAGGATTTGGTTACATTTTTCATCAGTGAATGTCATTCAGTAATTATTGTCTTAGGAAAATAGAAGAAAAGTGATTTTCTGTAAGTAAACAGTTTTCAAACACAGTATGTTATACAGATAGTAAACATTTTTTGAGAAAAATGTCGGTGCTTATTATGAGTAGTGTGCGTAACACTTAAAAAGATGTTTTACTGACATGTTTACAGTATATGTACAAGGAAGTAGATGTTGCAGAGTTTAGAGACAGCCCCTAGAGTGATGAGTCTGTCATCTCTTGCTCTCTCTCTCTCTCTCTCCATTGCTATTTCCTTCTGTGTCAAGCAGATGCATTTTACCACTGTTGTTAAGCCCAGCTCTGGCTGTAGCTCTTGGACTAAAGTTTGTATTGGGGTTCATCTGCTATCAAGTTGAGAAGATTTATATCCCAGTTAGTGAATAAAATAAAAAGGAATATCATCAATGAAGATGCTGACACATTAACAACAATGAGTTCATGGGTCCAGATATAAAAACGACACCTCTGAAGCAGCTGGTGAGTCTCAGTTTCAAAAAAGGAGAGAAATAGAGCCATCAGTGAAATGGATAGATATTTAAATTGACACATGAGTAATGCTATAGTAAGCCAACACTAAAAGTGTCAAGAGTAAAAAAAAAAAAAAACTATGTAAAAACAACAACTTTGTATTGCATAAGAATTTGTAAGGGTGTACAATTAATCGTGCTGCTTTGGGTCATTACTTTTTTGTTAATTATATAAGCTGCCTTTAAATGTAAAGTTTGTCCTGACTTAGATAAGAAGAAAAAAAAACTTTTTCATCATTAATGATTAAAATAGCTCTCTTTTCTTTACTGAAAAATATAAGTTTATATTTTTTAAGAAACATACTGTTCACTATAATGTGGCTAAAATAAAAAAAAAAAAACATGCATTTCATTTATGTGGATCAAATGTTGCATGGTTGATTTAATTATTTATTAAAAAAACAGGATGCCATTTTTATTTTAAAATTCTAATGTATTCAACAGTACTGCAGAATATTTTTTACCAGAAAGTAAAAATGCTACATTAAATTGTATACATTTCTAATTGTTATAATACAGTATTTTCTGTATTTGTTACTGAATTTTATTAATGATTTATCTAGACCTTCTGTGCTAAATCTTTCCAGTTGGGAACTTCAGAAATGCTGTGTGATTTACATTGTTCCTAAATCTAGGAAAATATTTTTCTCTTAATTAATGTAATTGCTTTTGTAAATACTCATATACACTAGTTATTTATCAGGACTGATTTTATATATTATATTTAATTTTACATTTTGAGGAAATTTTACCACTAAAGAAGTTTAGGTACTATTTCAGTTATATCTGAGAATATATTGGGATTTCTTCTTCTGCCTAGTAGTGATAATGGGTTAGTATATGTGCTTGTTATATGAGCAAGCACACATTTAGTTGCAGATATTTGGAAGAATTTTAGAAATGTTTTGCCTGTTGTCTGCATTCAACATTAATGGATTTGTTGATCTGAAATAATATTCTAGTTATAGTCATTAAGGGCACCAAGCTGTATTATTGTACACTAATGCAATTAATAACTGCTGAGGATACTACAGTAAATTGTTAGTTTACATCCATAGTAAAATATGATTCGCATGCTTTCTGCAAATCTCTGATATTAGAGGGAATGCAATAATTTGTAGAATATTAGTGTCTATTCAAATTTAGGGTCCTGAAGCGACCCCAGTAATAAGAGGGTGTAAAATACTAGGGTATGCTTTATTTTACCAGTACAGTTTAAAAGATTGAACACCTCTGTGTACTCATTAATTGTGAATGTTGTTTTATGCTCTAGTAATACAATTCTGCAAAATGAGTGCTGTGTGTATGTAAAAATATTGTGCATATGATGAAAATATCTTCAAACTATCTATCATTCAAACTATAATTTACTAATCTTTTGTGGGTAACTTTACTTCTGACTATTTTTGGATATTTTTTGAAATGCTATATGTTAAACATGGCTAATCAGTCACAAATATTTAAATGGATAAAAAAGCAATAATGCAGTATGTTTTTTATATATATATATATATATATATATATATATATAAAATTGTTTGGGTACATTTAATATTCATTTACATTTTGCGTTAAAATGGCTGTGAGAACTTAATAGTATTAAAAAAAAAAAGTTTGGTAACTAAATGTTTTCTAGATTGTTTATACCATAGTAATATCCACAGTAGTTATGAAAATTAATGAATAACACTGCCAGCGATTCTCAATATTACGATCATATTTGTCACTTATTGGGTTTATATTCTAATAATGTATTAACGATGGGATATTAAATAATTAGTTATTTGCAGAAACAGAGTACAGGCCACTGTTATGTTTTGAACACTTAAAGTTTATTAGTGCACACAGCCAGGTTTTATTCGTTCAGTTCCTAAACATATTACATGATATTCCGAACATTTAATGTTGTTATCAAACACATGTCTGCGTTATGTTGATTGCTTAGTCCATGTTTGTTTTGTGCATCAATGGCTAAGGCCTTTTTAAGCTTTGCTGTATACAAACATATATTTGAATGCTCTAACAAGACTGTTTTAGTTGGTTTTAGAAGTAAATCTATTTTGATGAATTTAGTGAGATTGCTTTATTGTTTTTCTTTAAACCTAATTTATTTGAAGTTATATGAAAGTACTTAAGATTTATAATCATAAAGTAAAAATTATCTGCTGCTGTTATCCATAAATAAAAAAAATACAATTTAATACATGCATTTGAAACCTATATCTAAATATCAAGAAGGCCCAGTCTTACAACATGTACATTCAGTTTCCAGATTATGAGGCAAGAATCTGTCTCCTTAGCATCGGGCACAAAACATGAACCAAGTTTGAATAGGACAACAGTCCATCATAACGCACAGTCATTCTCACATCTACGCTCACGCTCAGCAGACCGGTTTAGGGGGACTATTCAACCCCATGAAATGCTGTCAGAAAACTATGTGAACTCCACACAGACTGTTTTTTGATCTAAGATTCAAATCCAGTAATATGCATGAGTGCTAATACTGGTGCCATACCAATCTTAGCATTTGTTTTGGAAAGCACATTCAAATGATGCTTTTGACACACTGTGTTACCCTCTGACTATTTCTATGCTGTACTAGTGTAAATATGTTGCAAACTCTAGTTTGCTCTGATAAAATGGCTAATATTTTTAGACTTTTGCAATGATGTTTACAGGACGACTTGGTTTACAAAATGTTCTGAATGATCTTTACTACTATCTGGGTAGCTTCATTACCGTGTTGGATTTCATATTCAAAGAGATCAAGACAGTTTTACTTGTACATATTCATATTTAATTTTCTTTTCTGCAGTCAGCTTTTAAATCTGTAGCATCAAAAATATCGGATTCTAATAGAATCTATCCTTCGAAGATCTTTCTAGGGCCACCAGTGAAGTTTGGAAGTTAACGTTTCTGTTTCTACTTTACATATCAAATGGCATGGAAGCATCAATAAAGAGACAGAATATTAACTCCTTAAGGGTATGAATGGTGTTGATACTTGATTTCTGACAACCATAACTCAAGTGTGCAATTTTTTTTAATTTTATTTGAAATGCACCTTATCTTGTCTGGCAATGTTACATTTTACTTATGATTAAGAATCAAATGTAAATTTAAAGGTCACTCATTTACCTGTTTTTAATGTATTGTTTTGCTGTCATTGCAGAATTTACTATGTACTGTGTTATTTTTCAGCCAGTGTGCATACCATAATAGTATGTGTATGGCAACAGGGCAAGTTTTTTGTGTGGTCCTCAATTTTTTGTTACACATGTAAAAGAAGTGCAAGTCACGTTAATTGGCAGCTTAAAACTGTCCGGGTGTGAGTGTGTTCTATAATGTATCAGTACAGGTTAGATTCTTAACTTATCCTATTCCGGTATTTTTAGATATATGGCTCTGTGTTGTCCTAATAATGGATAAATCGAGTTCACAAAACGAATGAATAACAGCACAAGCTTTTTTTTTTTCTTCAAATTTTTGAGGCTTTTATTGTGAAAGGTAAAAAGGTAAATTAGTGTTAACATAAAACTATAAGTAATCAAGAATATTTCTAAAATTGTCGTAACTTGCACAAAGATGTACTGTACAGTAAACCAAAAAAAAAATGTGAGAAACACTACTGTAATTAATATGACACTGCTTCAAATTTGATTTAATCTGATTCATAAAAAAATGTTCTGCCTTGTTTTTCCCATAATTGTATCCCTATTGAAATTGTAATCCTCTTCATTTTATTATTCTCATTTTTGTTCTGTTTCTTTCATTCAGTGATAGTGTTTCATGTCAGCGCTCGTATTTTGCTTGTTTTTTACATCCTTCCTGTCTTTATTTCAGCTCATTATATATTTTGGAGTATTGTGCAATTATGCATTAAATTATATTATTGATTCTTTGTGAAATTCTCTGTGCTGATGTTCCCAGTGATATGAAAAAGATTTGATTATACTGCATCCTGCATAAACACTTTTTATCTTACTCTTTTTTTTCTTCTCAGCCAATCAGTTGGATTTTGCCTGTCTTACAGTCAGAGGAATAAAAAAAGTATTTTAATTGTCAAGACTTTTGACTGATGACCTTTTTTCTACTTCTTTTTCTGTCATGTTCAGTACAATAACTCATTTATTCTATCCTCTCTCTTACTCTGTCTTATTTTCTTTCTGATCATATTAAAATAAGTGACTTTGTGAATGAGAGCTAGTTAGTAAATTTTCAATACCTGATCCAGCTGTGTTTTAAACTGGTAGAGTATATACTTAAACTATGTTATTTTGTAGTTTGTTCCAGATTCCTATGTCCCTTTTGAGTAAAGAGGTGGTTCTATCTTGAACACACTTCCTCCTAATAACTTTTGGTATGTTTATAAGCATGTCTTGTCATTTACATTTATTTAATTTATGTTTACTGGATAAATTTTATTCAACCAACCTTCCATTTATTTTCTCCCCTGGTTAACCAGTTCTGGGAAATTATTTATCTGTGCTCATCCCAGCAACACTGGGCACAAGACACGTGCACACACACACACCCTCACTCACTCTTACTGGACTAATACAGAGTTGCTAATGAAACTATTGTCTTTCAATATTTTAAAGATCTAACATTAGGTATCCATGTAGTGTCCTGCAGTTCACAATTACTTAAGTGCAATTCTATTAGGATATCGGAGGACATCATGATCCTTACTACTGGAATGCACTTTTCATGCCCTTATCTGCAGAACATCTAACTCTGTTTATGTCAAGCTAAATGTGTACAGTTCTCCAAATGGACACACCAAGGAGTTTAAGTATAATGTTTTATGATCTATATGCACTAATTTTTACAATATTATCTACTGTTTGCTCTTTTATTGCTGCTGCACATCTTCTGAAAGATGAGAATGTTCTGTCAATATATAAGCCCAAATGTATGTCTCCCGCTAACTATTGTATTATACTTAATACTCATTTTAGCTATATTTAACACTTACCTACAATAAACTTTAGTGCCATTCCATACAAATCTGTCTTTTTAAATTAGTACAGTCATGTACAATTCTATCCATGTTTAATTCTTATATTCTGGGTATTGGCAGGCTCTTCCTGCAAATGTACCGTGTCTAAGTATCCTTTGTTGATTTTTCTCTTTAATTTACATTATTTTAAACATGTCTTGCATTATTTTAGTTTATTAGTTGTTTTGTAAATTACTGTGTCGTGGCCTTTACTTGAAATAAAAGGTGTTGTGTGAGTCAGGCTATTATTAGTGTAACTCTGTAAATTCAAAACATTATGCAGAAATGATTAGATAATAATCCTCATAGGCGTCACTGGTCAGCTTTCACGGTGATTATTCTTATTGTCAGTTTGACACAGTACAAGACTGTGGAATTAATGAAAAAGAGACCAACAATCACAGATAACCATTGGCTTGCAAAGGAGGATCCATATTTGCAAGACATGTTGCTGAAGAGAGAGGAAGCACAGTTGAACAAAGCAAGGTTGGTGTACAATTTAGTGTACAGCAGGGATGGGCAATGTCAGGTACTGCAGAGCTGCAGGTTTTTGTTCCAACACAGTTTCTTACTGAGAAATCAATTATTTCTAATGAATTAAACGGCTGCAGTTTTTTAGTGTTTTTAATGGCTCCTTATTAGCAATAAGATGCAAATGACAAAAAAGACAGCAGGTTTCCATCTAACTTTTCCATTTACACCTGTGTGGAATCATCACGCACTGAAAATTATTTTAGGCTTTAAATCATTTGAATGATTTAATTGGAAAGGATACAAATCTACGATACAAGAACATTACTTTGCAGGCTAACATGCCATAAAATTAAATAAGATCTGTTATTGGCAATCATTGGTTTCTAATTAAGCAATTGGATTGGAATGAAAACCTGTAGCCACTGCCGCCCCCCAGGACTGATGTTGCCTACCCGTAGTCTACAGCAACGTAAGAAAAATATAAGAAAAAGTCAAAATTATAGTCAAATATGTTCAGCAAAAGGTCACAAATTGGACAAGACCCCCTGGAGACTTGAGAATCACAGGACACAAGGGAATATTTTTACATGAATGAGTAGTGAACTTTTGAGAAAAGCCAGCCTAAGATAAAGATAAAGATAAAAGTGAATTCAGGTGATTGCTGCTCCCTAATAACAATAAATGGCTGTTCAACACAGCGTGACATAAAATGTATACACATGGAAGACATCATGGTACTCTGTCATAACTTCAGTGGGATGCTGTAAAGCAGTAGTGTATTAAAGTCTTTATCAAAAACGTCAAATTCGCTTTGGCTACATACTGAAAATAAAATAGTTCCTAACACATTCCATCAACCAAACCATTTTTCATTTGAAGCATAAATGTATTTACAAATTGAGGCATATAGAAGTTTCTGCCCAGAAGTAAAGCAGGTGTATTGTCAAATTTGTTCTGCACAAGGAACTACTTGAAGCGTAAAGTAATAGTGGTGCCTAATATTTAACAATCACCAGTAGAAAATGCCTTTGAAATTCAGCAGAGTGTTGGAAGTAGAATTGGAGCACTTCAGGAAAATTATGAATACATTTGAAGGTAAATCTAAGGTTAAAGTGCCACAATTGTGGTGATCTAAATGAACTCAAAGATGCACACACTTTTTAAACTTGTATTAATAACAAGACAGATTACTACCAAATAAAATAAACATAAAATACAGATCTCTGCTCAAAGTATGTCACTACCTACTCTTTGTGATGGCATCCTCTGGCTACTTGAATCATCTGTCTCCCTTAATTGGAAAATCTTAGAATACAGTTTACAATAATATCTACTATAGACCCATGTTTTAATTCCAGGTTAGTGGTGTTTACATGTCATAATCTGGTTCATGTGGGTTTTCTTTTTTCCACAATGCATACCTGTGCTTTTTGTTTGTGATGTGGTGACTCTAATTTGTCATGATGTCTTTCAGTGGTGGCAGTGTCTGAATGTGCCCTGCAATGGACAGGCATACCACTACTGGAGATGGGTTGTTTGCTTTATTCCCTTTGCTGCCTGATTTAAAATTTGTCTCTCAGTGACCTCAAAAATGGATGGATTGAAGATTACAAAATGGTTACCACTGTAAATGACATAATGAAATGTCAGGTTGTTTTCTAATATGCATTGCAGGACTGTTATTATTTTGTATTTATCTATGTTGTGAAACATAGTCAAATTTGTTGTTCTTATAATATGTGTTTTTTTAAATTCATTGCGTCGTTGTGTTTTTGTGGTGTTTACGTGAATTGGAAGAAAATAACCTAACTGTAGTGCACTGCAGAGGTTCTTAAATTCTGGCCTGCTTTGTGGCTCAAGTATTCTATTGCAACTAATTTCTGATTTTAGCTAGACTTGTAAACATGTTATTATATTCCAGTTTCAGCATTTAATTTATAAGTAATAAATTCCTAATTTGATTTATTCACTTCATAAGAGAACTTTACAAGTGTGTTTGCATTTTGTACCCCTAGATAAATAGAAATTTGTTGTTAAGGTGTACGTTTGTTTGAAATATTTTGGTTATTTAAGCTGCTGGTAGTTAATAAGAACAAATGTTAGAATAACTTTTAAAATAACTTTTTCCTTTAATAGTTATTATTTCCACTTCTCAGCTGTAATAAATGTCAATGTTTTTTATATGATATAATTAAAAAAGTATATCTTACACTGAAAAATGTGCTTTAAAACTGAAATGAAAGTCTTTTCTATAACGTGCTAATTTTTTCCCATTCTACTTTTTATAGTTGCTTCTGGAGTAAGAATATGCATCTTCCCTTTGGTGAATCTTGTTTTGCTTGTTAGTTGGCATGTTTTTTTTTTTAATTAGCTAACTTCTGAACCATTATTTACTTTTTTGTTTTTTGGTTGATTTGATGGTCATATTTGATAGTGGTCTAAAACTGGAAAAACAGGCATCCATATGTCCTCCTAAAATCTGTAAATCTGTATTTACAAATGATATAGGATGACAATAAAATAGGAGCAACAGTAACCAAATATATTTTTGTAGAATTTCACTGTACACTATATATACATGACAATAACACTGCACAACAATCTTTTTAAAAGTCTTGCTTCCTGAAAAGGTTTTGCTGATTGTGACAGGTACCTACTGGGTATGCACAAATATAGTTTTGGTTTTACTGCATCACGTAGGAACTCTAGAGTTTACTGACAATCATGTATTTAGTCACGTTTATGTTTCGCATAAGCTATTAAATTCAACAGAATTAAGTGTTTTGCTCCTGATTTTCTTTTGTATTCAATGGATACCAGACACATCAGTCAAACAGAAGCAACAGTCTGTCACGGTCTTTCTGTTCTCGCCATATCATCGGAACAGCAAACGGCATCATCTTTCGAGTGCCTCTGAGCCAGGCTGTCAGACTGATAGCACATGTTGCACAGCAAATGTGAGGCGCCCATTCCTTGTCTTGATCACCAATTTTGTAGCCGAAATATAGATGATAAGCTTTCTTCACAAGAGCAGTCATCGAACATCACTGAGGCGCAAGTGTATATTCACCACAGATATAGCAGAATGTATTATGGCTGTTACGACATTGACGAGACATATTGCCAGACACCAAAACGTCTATAGCATCAAGCTTACTTATATATTGCTACAGATACTATACTTTACTATACTGATACTATACATACACACTGACTATCTATATTAACCAAATGAGCAGGATCGGTGTATGCAAGCCACCTTTATAGCATGCTGAGACAGCGTCAAGCTCGTTCAGACCTGCCCAGGATGTCGACTTCCACAGAACAGCTTCCAACCTGGCCAGATTCCATGCCTGGACATGCCCAGGCTGCACAAACCATTGTTGATAAGTCACTTATGGGAGCGAAAATTTTTGGATACAAATATAAGAAAAAATCATGACATAACTGAAGATTTCTTTGAAACGGTACATGATGGGTAAATTTTGATGTGATATTTATGATCAGCGCCCAAATCTATAAGAAACACCCAGCAGTGTTCAAGAAGCAAAAACTTTGTTGTGCAGTGTAATAAAACATTTCATGATGTTCTTCCCAAAATATATTCTCTTCTTCTTTATTGGTGTGCCTTTGTGACTTTGGTGCCAACTTTGTGTTTATTATTATTCCTCATTTGACTGTCTTGTGCACACTCAACTGCCATGCACATTTTGAGCCCAACCCTTTTTTATTTTTATTGAATTTATTAAAAGCAAGTAATATTGCATACACAAAAGTCAAACTTAACAAAACTAAATTCAATTCAACCCCCACCCAAGAGAAAGAGAGGAAGGCTAACTGCCAGTAAAATTTTAAGAGTAAAAAAGAGGGAAGAGAATAATTTTCCTCAATATAAAAGCTTATTCTAAAATGTTATAGATTAGATCCTGCCAGGTTTTAAAAAAAGTTTTGAACAGATCCTCTTAGTGAGATTTTATTTTTTTTCCAATTTCAAATAGTATATAACATCAGTTACCCACTGACTTAAAAGGGGTGTGCTAGGATTCTTCCAGTTGAGCAAGATACAGTTAAGTCTACGTGCTAAAAGTGAAGTAAAGGCAATTACAGTTTGTATGTCCCTCTCCACTTTAAGCCCATCCGGGAGCTCACCAAACACAGCAGTTAGTGGGTTAGGAGTGATTATAACCCCAAGGCTGTCTGATAGGCATTTAAAGATTTTGGGCTAAAATTATGTTAATTTGGTACACGCGGAAAACGTATGGCCCAATGAGGCTGGAGCTCGATTGCAACGTTTGTAGGTTGGATCTTGCTCTGGAAACATTTTGGATAATTTTAAACAAGATAGATGTACTCGATAAAAGATTTTAAGTTGAATAATTGTATGCTTTGCACATATGGAGCTAGAGTGAATTCTGTGCATGACTGCCTTCCACTCCTTTTCTGAAATGTTGAGTAAGAGATCGTTTTCCCACTGTACTCTGTTATCTTTGAAAGGAAGGGACTTTAAAATGCTTTTATATATTATAGAAATGCTGTCTGAGTCCTCACGAATGATCAATATTTCTTTCGGAATAGAAGTAGGTGGGAGGTGAGGAAAATTGGGCAGATTTTGTTTAGCGGTTTCTAATTTAGAAATATTAGAAAAATTGTGTTGATGGGCAGTTAAATTTGGAGTGTAATTGTTGGTAGGATGCAAAGACATTATCTACTGTATGTACTGGTCTTGAGTGATTTAATCCTGTATGATTTTTCAAAGAGCCCAGCCCTTTTCAATAAGGTGTCAGCTTGCAGATTTCAGATGGCATTGTGGTCTACTGCATACCTTCTAAGACTGTCTTTGAAATGCATTGTTTGCTCACCCTTGGGTCCAAGCCATCTCTTTTGTCTTTTGTGTATGGCATTTCTTAATTTTCTCAGGTGCTTTCTTATCTCTTCATTGTGCACTTTGTCTATACAGTATGTCGTACCTCTTGAATCTTTTTGAGTGAGACCATTTTGAACACAAGTAGTCCACCTATTGCTTGTAAAGCTGCAGCAGTTCTAATTCTGATGTATGATTAATTTCTGCCATCATTCGTTTGTGTGCACCCAGGTACTTAAAAACCGGTGCATTTATATTGCTGCTCTTGTGTGCTATTAACCATTCTGTTTAAGAATTGTTTATCTCAAGACTGTATATAGTGTGCTTATTGTATGTGCTTGGCCAAAAGACCTATGTCATCTGCAAATTGTTGGTTTTTGATTTTTCAGTTGGCTTCGTTTACACCAGTATTGCGCATCAAGATTTCTTCATGATAAATGTTGTATTAGTCCGGCAACACTATCAAAATACTGTTTTCAATGTTCTTTTTATTTTTTCTATCTGGTGTTGTCATTACATATGTTTTTTTTTATGCGCATCTGCATTTTTGACGATGTTTGCTTACAAATTCATACAATAGTGATTCCTGTACTCTAGTTTCATGTCATAATGAGTAAAAATTAGCAGGCCATTCTTTAGCTGAAAAGGTATCTGTCTTTATTCTAATTTTTGTAATTTTACATATATGTTAGTGCATATTTGCTCAGATCTTTAAGTGGAAACTTTTCAGATGGAATACTAATTTCAAAGCATAGTATATAGAGAAGAATCTGAATAATAGTAATAATGATAAATAATGTTTTATTTATATAACACTTTCCCATGTTCAAAGCATAATAAATAGAGATGAGTCAGAAAAAGAGCACAAAGCTTAGTCCTTCTTTGATTTGTTTGATGTGTGAGGCAATCAAATATGCAAACTTTAGGTGTGCAAAGGGCATTGTGCCCTTAGTGAGCATAAGACAGTTAAATGAATATTTACCATTAGTTGTTTCAGTTCCTTGATAGGGTGATTTGTCTAGCCCTACCAAATATAAATCTGATAAATTTGGCCCATACAATATGTTTGAAGTTAAGAGACAAGTCATAAAAACCATAATGCCACAATCAAAAGAAAATTCTGAAAGACTCCAGGAAAAAAAAATATTTATCTTTCTGGCTGAGAGAAAGGAAAAATTTTTCATGAACTTTACAAATATCCCAACAGCGAGTTTCATGATCTAAAGGTATCTGTCATCTCTGTTAACATCAGTGTTCAGGATTATAGCTTCAGAAAACCCTATGGACAAAAATTATGTGTATGGCAGAGCCTGTGTGTGGAAACATGGCCTGTTAATAAGGTCTTCTTTCAACTTCTTCCTGGATGATACTTTAAAATTTTGCAACAATGTTCTATGGACAGATGAGACAAAACTTTTGACAAACTTAGTCCTCACTCTGTCTAGAGTACATCAGAACCTGGATACCTTGGCATCATTAAATGAAATACAAATGCTGTTGTGTATTGGGTTATTCTTTAGGAGGTTGTAAGGCCATTCTAACTCTATAAATTAAGAGTTTTAAAATACTCTCACTGTAAAAACATAGACCATAAACACATTGTTGTTGCATCAGAACCTGCAACAAGCAGTTCATGCTCTCATATCCATAAATCCCTCACAAAGCTGTGAGAGACTTGTCATTAATTACAGCAAGTGTCTTTTTGCAGTTATTGATGCTAAAGGAGGCACACATGATTTTCAGCCTGTGGGTGCCATTTTCACTCAGGGGTTTTGGGTATTGCTAAATTTTCCTTGTGTCATTGGTTTGACTGCAATCATTTTTATCTAATATTACATTTTTTTTGTTTTATTATAATTTTATTGAATTTATTAAAATTCCGGGCGGCACAGTGGCGCAGTGGTAGCGCTGCTGCCTCACACTAAGGAGACCTGGGTTCGCTTCCCGGGTCCTCCCTGTGTGGAGTTTGCATGTTCTCTCCGTGTCTGTGTGGGTTTCCTCCCACAGTCCAAAGACATGCAGGTTATAAGCATAGGCGATCCTAAATTGTCAGTAGTGTGTGCTTGGTATGTGGGTGTATGTGTGTGCCCTGCAGTAGGCTGGCGCCCTGCCTGGGGTTTGTTTCTGCCTTGTGCCCTATGCTGGTTGGCATTGGCTCCAGCAGACCCCCGTGACCCTGTGTTAGGATATAGCTTGTTGGAAAATGACCGACTAACATTCCGTTAGTAACAACTCAAGGTTTGCCAAAAAAAAATGTTCTAAACAAATCGTCCCCCACCCCTGAGAAAGAGAGCTAGGCCAGCAGTACAAAATTTTATGCTAGTAAAGATAAGTGAATAGATAAATGAATAAAGATAAATGGAGTAAAAAAGGGGCGAGAACCTGCTTCCTCAATTTAAATGCTTATTCTAAAATGTTATTGATTAGATCCTGCCAGGTTTTGAAAAAGTTTTGTACAGATCCTCTAAGTGCAAATTTGATTTTTTTCCAGTTTCAAGTTGCATATACAGTGCATCTGGAAAGTATTCACAGCACATCACTTTTTCCACATTTTGTTATGTTACAGCCTTATTCCAAAATGGATTAAATTCATTTTTTTCCTCAGAATTCTGCACACAACACCCCATAATAACAACGTGAAAAAAGTTTACTTGAGGTTTTTGCAAATTTATTAAAAATAAAAATACTGAGAAATCACATGTACATAAGTATTCACAGCCTTTGCTCAATACTTTGTCGATGCACCTTTGGCAGCAATTACAGCCTCCAGTCTTTTTGAATATGATGCCACAAGCTTGGCACACCTATCCTTGGCCAGTTTCGCCCATTCCTCTTTGCAGCACCTCTCAAGCTCCATCAAGTTGGATGGGAAGAGTCGGTGCACAGCCATTTTAAGATCTCTCCAGAGATGTTCAATCGGATTCAAGTCTGGGCTCTGGCTGGGCCACTCAAGGACATTCACAGAGTTGTCCTGAAGCCACTCCTTTGATATCTTGGCTGTGTGCTTAGGGTCGTTGTCCTGCTGAAAGATGAACCGTCGCCCCAGTCTGAGGTCAAGAGCGCTCTGGAGCAGGTTTTCATCCAGGATGTCTCTGTACATTGCTGCAGTCATCTTTCCCTTTATCCTGACTAGTCTCCCAGTTCCTGCTGCTGAAAAACATCCCCACAGCATGATGCTGCCACCACCATGCTTCACTGTAGGGATGGTGCCAGGTTTCCTCCAAACGTGATGCCTGGCATTCACACCAAAGAGTTCAATCTTTGTCTCATCAGACTGAAGAATTTTCTTTCTCATGGTCTGAGAGTTCTTCAGATGCCTTTTGGCAAACTCCAGGCGGGCTGCCATGTGCCTTTTACTAAGGAGTGGCTTCCGTCTGGCCACTCTACCATTCAGTCCTGATTGGTGGATTGCTGCAGAGATGGTTGTCCTTCTGGAAGGTTCTCCTCTCTCCACAGAGGAGCTCTGACAGAGTGACCATCGGGTTCTTGGTCACCTCCCTGACTAAGGCCCTTCTCCCCCGATCGCTCAGTTTAGATGGCCGGCCAGCTCTAGGAAGAGTCCTGGTGGTTTCGAACTATTTCCACTTACGGATGATGGAGGTCACTTTGCTCATTGGGACCTTCAAAGCAGCAGAATTTTTTTTGTAACCTTCCCCAGATTTGTGCCTCGAGACAATCCTGTCTCAGAGGTCTACAGACAATTCCTTTGACTTCATGCTTGGTTTGTGCTCTGACATGAACTGTCAACTGTGGGACCTTATATAGACAGGTGTGTGCCTTTCCAAATCATGTCCAACCAACTGAATTTACCACAGGTGGACTCCAATTAAGCTGCAGAAACATCTCTAGGATGATCAGGGGAAACAGGATGCACCTGAGCTCAATTTCGAGCTTCATGGCAAAGGCTGTGAATACTTATGTACATGTGCTTTCTCAATTTTTTTATTTTTAATAAATTTTCAAAAATCTCAAGTAAACATTTTTCACGTTGTCATTATGGGGTGTTGTGTGTAGAATTCTGAGGAAAAAAATGAATTTAATCAATTTTGAAATAAGGCTGTAACATAACAAAATGTGGAAAAAGTGATGTGCTGTGAATTCTTTCCGGATGCACTGTAACATCAGTTACCTACTGACTTGGAATAGGTGAGTTAGGATTCTTCCAATTGAGCAAGATAAGTCTACGTGCCAGTAGTGTAGTAAAGGTAATTACAGTTTGTTTGTCCTTCTCCACTTTAAGCCCATCTGGAAGTACCCCAAACACAGCTATTAGTGGATTAGGAGAGATTGTGACTCCAAGGCTGTCTGAAAGGCATTTAAAGATTTTGGTCCAAAATGATGTTTTGAGCCTGCACCAAATTTACATGTGGCCTAGTGAGGCTGGAACTTGATTGCAACGTTTGTAGGTTGGATCTTGCCCTGGAAACATTTTGGAAAATTTTAAATGAGAGAGATGCGCTCGATATATAATTTTGAGTTGAATAATTCTATGCTTTGCGCATATGGAGCTCAAGTGGATTCTGTGCATTGCTTTTCTGAAATGTTGAGTAAGAGATCCTTTTCCCACTGTTCTCTTGGATCTTTGAAAGGAAGTGACCATAAAATAGTTTTATATATTACGGAAATACTGTCCGAGTCTTCGAGACTGAGCAATATTTTTTCTGGCATAGAGGTAGGTGGGAGGTGAGGAAAATTGGGCAGGTTCTGTTTAACAAAGTTTCAAATTTGAAGGTAGTGAAAGAAATGTGTTGCTGGAAAGTTAAATTTTGAGTGTAATTGTTTGTAGGATGCAAAGACATTGTCTATGTACAGATCTCTAAGTGGTTTAATCCCGAATGTTTTCCAGGCATTTAAAACTGCATATGTTTGAGAGGGTGAAAAAAAGGTGGTTTTCATGCAGAGGTGCCACAGATAAAAGCTTCTCTATCTTAAAATACTTCCTACATTGGTTCCATATTCTGAGTGAGTGAAGCACAATTGGGTTGTTAGTATATTGGCGATAACTTGTATTTATTGGGGCGCATAGCAAGGAATATAAAGAAGTACTGCAGGATTTTATTTCCATTGCGGAACAAGCCTGTGTATGTTCATCTATTTGTGTCCATGTCCAGGTTTTTGTAGTTTGTATGTTTGCTGCCCAGTAATAAAATTGAAAGTTAGGTAGAGTCATGCTACCTTTTGTAGGGTTGCCCTTTGGATATGTGGATGTTTTGAATTCCTAATAAATGAGGTTATGGTTGAATCTAATTTAAAAAAAAAAAATTATCTATTGATGTATATTGGAATGTTTTGAAATAAAAAAAGAAGCTTAGGAAGGATATTCATCTTAACAATGTTAATTCTTCCAGCTAAACTGAGATGAAGGGTTGACCATCTATGAAAGTCTTGCCTAATTTTTTCCATACAGACAGCAAAATTTTGTTGATAAAGAGCTTTATATTTACTTGTGATGTTTACCCCATGGTATTTAAACTGATCTGCAATGATAAAAGGGAAGGTGTCCAATCTAATATTGTATGCATGAGAATTCAATGGGAAGAGCACACTTTTATTCAAATTGATTCCGAGACCAGAAATCTTTTGAAATTCTGTTAGTGCTGTTAGGACTGCAGGCACAGTATTTTGTGGATCTGATATATACAGTACCAGCATTTCGACAATGAATTGCCAGTGGCTCGATGGCAATTGCAAAAAGCAGTGGTGACAAGGGGCATCCTTGTCTGGTGCTCTAGTTTAAAGTAGTCTGAATTAATGTTGTTAATACAAACTGAAGATTCTGGATTGGTATACAGTAGTTTGATCCATGCACAAATGTTCGGGACAAACCCAAATCTCTCCAATGTAGTGAAAAGGTAGTTCCATTCAACCATGTCAAATGCTTTTTCTGCATCCAACGATAATAATATCTCTGGGGTGTTTGACTTGGATGGATATATTATATTAAACAGGCGTCAAAGATTGGAAGCTAAGTGTCTGCCTTTAATAAATCCAGTTTGGTCTTGTGATATTACTGAAGGCAGCACTTTCGCCATCCTTCTAGCTAGGACTTTGGAGAGTATCTTAACATCATTATTCAGAAGTGAGATTGATCTGTATGATGCACATTTTAATAAGTCCTTATTTTGTTTTGGAAAAACTGTAATTAATGCTTGGTGAAAAGTTTGAGGTAGATTTTTATTTTCTGTAGCTTCTGTAAATGTTACTAATAGAAGGGGAGCTAGCTGAGTTGAGAATTTCTTATGAAATTCGGCAGGGTAGCTATCAGGGCATGTAGCTTTCCCACTCTGCAGTGAGTTTTTAGCATCTAGTAATTCTGATAGTGCCAGAGGTTTATCCATAACCTCTGCACTAAGAGTATCTTTTTGTGGTATCTGTAAAGTGTCCAGAAATGTATTAGATTGTGTCTTGTCTTCTTTAAACTCAGTAGAATATATGGATTTATAGTAGTCTCTAAATGTGTGCATTATATTTTTATTGTCAATGATTTTGTCTCGGTTTGTGTTGGTGATTGGCTGGGATTGCATTTTGAACTTCTTGCTTGTGGATTTGTTGAGCTAAAATCTTATTAGCTTTCTCTCCATGTTCATAATAATGATGTCTTGATTTAAGTATGAGTTGTTCAGTTTCTTTAGTTGTTAAGAGGTTGAGCTCTGAATGCAGAACCTGTCTTTTCCAATGAAGCACCTCACCTGGACACCTGGCATGCTGTTGATCTATTCTAGCAATTGATTTCTGTGGGAAAGATATGAGATAATCTATCCTCTTAAGAAGGCCTTCAGGGTTTCCCAGAGTGTTCCTTCAGAAACCTCTGAGGATGTATTTGTCTCTAAAAAAAATTGATTTGTTTGGAATATAATATTACATTTTAATTGTAGATTTGATTAGAGTATGAAAATAAGTTGTAATGCAGAAAATTAGAAAGCAGGCAAATAGACATTTATAGTAATCTTTAAGAAGTCACAGCAATTAATTGAAGTACTCTGACATAAAAGCAAACAATTCAGAAAACACATTCAAAGAATAAAGCGGTGAAATATTTGTAGATGTTTCTCCCCAGACCCAAAAAGATAAATTGAACACTCCTAAATCAATGTAAATGAAATTGTAATGTACTTGTTTGCCAATCACACAAAAAAAGATAAACTGATTTTCTTAAAATTTTGCATATAGGTTGCTATCTTAATGAAATTTTAAATCAATTTAAAATAGAGGCTACAAGGAGTTTTCAATATTTCACTGGGAAGGGTGGTTGTAATAGGAGGGTTACAGAAAATGCATCACTCCAAAACAGCAGTATCGAAACTCATGAAATTCTGCATGCATATTACTGCTGATATAACTCAAAACTCCAACTTTAAGGCCTTTACAAAGTTTCACTGAGAAATGTGGTTGTAATTAAGGGTCAAGACCAAAACCATGTTATCATGCCAAAACGGTTTAGTGAATGGTAATGAATTGGGCATATTGTTTAGTTTTAGCCCTACTTACAGTTATAGTAAGACGATATTCCACATCAGTGATTCAATGGAAACTATGGTGGGGACATGTATGTAATGTAATGATGGACCAACATAAAAATCTTGCATCACTCAAAAATGTCTACTTTCACAAAATTCTATATTTACATTATTTTTCATGCAATTTAAAATATAGGCTTCATGGAGTTTCAGGAATTTCGTTGTAGAGTCAAACTGGGAAGGCCAACATGATAACAATGATGTTTTATTCCAAAATAGCCGAGTGGGTGTCGTACAATCTTGCAAATATATTACAGTTAACCCAGCTTAAAATATAGAGTTTATGGAGTTTTGTTTCATCATGATCAGGTGTTCAATAGAGGAAACAAGAAAAAAATGGTTGTTTTGCACAGCTTACCCAACACTTCTACAACATAGGTATCATTCATGGTTAAATCCTCTAGCAAGGAGTTACTGCAGTTATGGAATCCAATCATTTGCATAAAGAACAAATTCTCAATTAATGAGAGTAGAAAAATTGATAGAAAGGTAGTGTAGATGACGGATGGGACACTTGCATTTCAGCCAGCAATGTCAAAAAGGTTAACATTTATAAAACATAAATATTTGCTGTCTTACTATAACTTATACAAATATACACTACCTTTCAAAAGTTTTAGAACACCTCAGTTTTTTCAGTTTTTCTTCAAATTTAATCAATTGAAATGCAATAAGTGACCTGAGATGGCAAAAAGGTAAGCAGTAAACTGCCAAAGGTTTACATTTAATGTTTAGGTTAGCAATAACTGAATAAAAGGAAATTTCAGAATATTACAAATGAGACTTCTTCACAACCTACAGTTGTTCTGCAGCAATTAAAGTAAATGAAGCCTTAAAAGTTGAAACATACAATTTGCACAGGTGTCCTAACTTCTGTTGATTATACTTAAAAACACTTTGTCTTAAAGCAGAGTTGGAACATACACCCTCTGAGGTACTATTTGGACAATATTCCAGTGATAATTGCAAGAAAATGGCAATTAACAAATGAAATGAGAGAGAGCATTATTACCCTTAGAAGAAATTACAAAACAGATCAGTGTTGATGAGTCCAGTGGTGCCCTACACAATCCAATGGCAATTGGAAACTGGAAGAAACTCTGATAAGAAGACATCTGGCCGACCCAAAGTCGCAACCCAATCAGAAGATAGGTTTCTGAGGTTCACCAGCATGCACGATCACAGGCACCTCACAGCACAACAGCTTCAAGCACAGCTTAACAGTGCAGGTCAAGAAAAGCAAGTCTCAGTTTCTACTGTGAAGAGGAGACTTTGTGCTGAAGGTTTCACAGGGCGAGTGGCAGTAAGAAAGACATTTCTTATGGGACAAAATAGGGCCTTGAAATAAATTCTGGCCGTGGACTACTGCAGACTGGACAAAGTCTCCTCTTCACAGTAGAAACAGACTTGCATTTTTCACAAGGATAATTTTCCTGTGTGAAAAAGGAGGCAATTTTGTCAGTCTGTCAATACTTTCTCGTGTTAGTTAGTACTAGGGTGTTATACCTTGTTAGCCATTGTGAATGTAGTGAGAAGTCAAGCAAAATGACACCTTTTATTGGCTAACTAAAAAGATGACAATATGCAAGCATTTGAGGCAACTCAGGCCCCTTCTTAAGGGGCCTGAGTTGCCTCAAAAGCTTGCATATTGTAATATTTTGTGTTAGTTAAAAATACATTTTCACATTGTGAGTTCCTCTTTGGAAAATTTCGTATACTGTGTGATTTAAGTCCAGATATTCAGTTAGTGTGTTAAAGGTTACACAGTTATTTTGGGTATCAGTCCTGACCTTAGGGTAAAACCTTCTATAGGTCATCTAATTATTTTAAGAAAGAGCACTCTTTGTGTTTCCTGCAATGATGCATTATGTCTAGTTTTGTAATATCTTGTTATTTGAGAGGATTCTTAGGAGAGGATTTGCATTTTCTATATCTTACCTTTTTTTTATTCCAGCTTGAACATATTACATTTGAATAGGGTGCATATGTAAAGCAATGTTTTGATGAAACAGCAAATTTGTCTTTAGACACAGCTACATTCTGTTAGTAAGGGAAGGCATTTTAGCAGAAGTTCAACAAACCCTGAGGGTACAGCTTTATAAATTTATTTATAGTAGCTAGACAACTTGTAAGTTCAATGCTTTCCTTAAAGGTGACCTCAATTTATGGTGGAAGGACAGAATATTAGACATAAGAGGGTGTATATTAATGTGTGGAAACTTTGAACTTTAAAAGCTATGAGGACTTTATGTAGTTGGGTGCTAGGAATATGAAAATGTTTACCCTTAGTAATTTCTCCATATCCTAATTTCTGCAGGTTATTTTTGACTTTGCTATTTCCTTTAAGTCTGTCATTTTAAGATAGCAACTTAATATCCCAACTGTATAGCTGCAATTCAGTAATTGTTACTGCACTCCATTGATAGTAATAAGATGTTCTATCCCCCAAATGCAGCTTCTTTTTTTTTTTTTTAAAGTTCTTAAATGTAAATAAGTACACATTAATGTTTTATGGGCGGTTTTAAAATTGAGAGCAAGAACAGCTGCACTCATTGCTGGACGTGCAGAACAAGGAAGCTTGTAACGCCTTGTCAACCTGGAAGCAAACTTTTTTAATAGGGTAGAACAAAAGTCAAAAAAAGTCAAAAAAAAAAACAAAAGTTTGCAAAGTCAGTTTTGGAGGGCTACAGTACCTACAGAATTATGTTTCATCCTGATTACTTAATTAGAAACCAATCCTTGCCAGTAACAGATCTTATTTAATTTTATGGCTGGTAAGTGCTTTCATTCTGCCATGTCAGGTCATTCTTATATTATAGATTTTTCCCTCTCCAAGGATGTCATCCAAATGATTTATAGCCTGTAATGGATGGGTAATACTCTGCCCTTGACTTTTTTTCTCTTCAGTTTTCTTCTAAATATTATATTAAACCAGCTAGTTCATGGTGAATATACACACAGGTGTAAATGGAAACATTTAAAATCAGTGAATGCAGATGTTTAAGACAAATAAGCAATTAAAGGGTGGAGAATCTTAAGAAGCCAGACAATTAAAGCAAAGCAGAAAAATGTTGCTTGAGCAATAATTGGTACAACAGCAATAATTGACTTTTTATTAAGAAATTGGGCTGGAACATAAATGTAAAGCCCCTGTGGCACTCTAGCATTGACTTTGCAGACCCCTGGGATGGAAAAAAAAGATATCCAAAGGAAATAATCTTGCACGTAGCTCAGCTGTTATCCATGTGACCTTCAGGGTTACATGGAAGGACTAGACTCCGCTTCCAACCAGGGACTAGGATTCAAGTGCTAAGAGGTTGTAGTATTTCACACAAACAAGCAAACAACCTTTATTTTTATCAGTTTTTAAATTGAAACACCATCTCAAAATGTAAAGAGATTCAGTGTAATTGTATATATTTTATTTTATTTTATACATTTGAAGCACGGACAGGTTAAGTGATTCTGTGTTGGTTTCACCAGAAAATGGAGGTGAGGATTAAACCATCAGCATTGGAGTTTGAAGTTCAATCCTTTTATATTGCACAACTACACTATGCCACCCATAATAATTTTATTATGGCTGCAGCCTGTATTTTGTATCTCCAAGTATATTTGATTGTAAAAGTACCTGAACATTTTTTTTAAATTCCCACTTAAAACCTCTGTGTGTTTTTTTTATTTGTACTGCAGCAATTGAGCCCCTGATAGATTCCAGACAGAAGCTTACATGGTGATAAGTCAAGCTGATGCACACTATAACAAAGCAGCTTTATATCAATTAATTTTGAAAGGTGACACTGTGTTTAAATTTGTATTTGCTTTTAAAAAGGGTATAAATAGGCATTAAATAGCAGCTGTCAATGGTATTTTTTTAGTTTAATTACTCTGACACTAGTCCTTTATCACTTTTATACCTGCTGTCTTCCAGTTTGTTTGCTTAATCAGACTGGGTTTTCAGCCCATACTAATAGTAAAAAAAAGGCGTTATGAAGATGTTTTCAGACTGTCAGGACCACTTAAAAGATGTTAGGATGTATGGAAAATGAAGCATTCTGTTTACCACATGGTAATATACTAGTCTGTTTTAATTTATTAGTACTCACATTTACTGTGAATTTTGTGTTCTTTTCAGTATCGATGCATGTCCACTTCAATCCGGTAGTGGGCAGTGAGAAGTGGGGTCCAGGATGCCTCCGGGAATGTACTTTATCCTGGAGAACTGGGAAGAAGAGGCAAGCCAAGATGTCCAAATAGATTTTCTTCTACCAACGGGAATTTATCTGAGTTTATCTGTATCACGCAACAGCACTATAGAGGCCATAAAAGAGGTATTTGAATTTTATAACTGAGATTGACCAGCTATAAAGAAAAATAAAATTTTTATTTTTAGTTGATATTTCCATGTTTATACACTGTGGTACATTATTATATAAATTGTATTAAACAAAAAGGGGCTGTAGGATTGTGAAAACAGATATGGATGTGTAAAATCAATATACCACACATTTTTTCAAATAAAAATAATCCTGTCTGCTTAAAAGACAAAATCAGTTTTGAGTTTCAGTGACTTGATGTTCCAATTTCTCTCTCATTTGTTGACATGACCTATTGTATGTAGTTCTGTAAAAAAACAAAACATTAAAATACTGCATATACACTTAAAAACATGATAGAAATACATTTTTTACTGATCATGATGCATTTTTAAAGAGACTTTCTTTTCTAAAGCACTGGCAATATTTTTTTTTTAAACTTTGTGTATTATTTTACATTGTGAAATGTCTCTAGGAGAAGTGAGATGATAAGCACCAGCACACCATGAAACCCTGAGAATATTATGATTTGCTCATCCATTATGTAGTTTATATAGTCCAGCTCTTACCTAGTAGTCCACCCTTCTTGCCTGCTTGTCTGCTAAATATTATACAGACAGACCCTCCTTCCCACCTCTCTACCTATTGGAGTATGCACGTCTGAATCAAATGTTTTTTTATATTCTTTTTTTATTTTCATTAGTCACCAACTAATTACAGCTGCCTATTTATTTGTGCTTTGTGGCAAGGAAATGGCCTGACATTTTATACAGTGAATTTAGGTGTATATTTATGTATATAGCTCTGCCCCATGTGTGTGTATTTAGGTTTGGGTTGAGGATTTAATGTTCACGATTCAATTATGGTGATTATGTTACATTACATTGTGGAACAAAGCTAGTATCTGTGTATACTGACAGGCCAATATACTTTCTGCTTCTGTTTAATTATCCATTCATCCTGTTACATAATAAAGTTGCTTATAATTGCTTCTTTGTACAATATTATACTATACCTGTACATGGAATGGGTATTCTTAATAAACTGAATAATGCTGTGATGTGTAACACCATGATAGAAATAAATTGTTTAATTAGTCATGACAAATTTTAAGGGGAGCATCTTTTCCAAAGCACTGCCAGTGGTCAGTTAGTATTTTCCACAACTGTTGCTTACGTTTTATTTCTTGAGTTTTGACACTTCATATTTAATAATGGTAGTGCATATTTATTCCATTGAGTTTGTGTGATTTGTTAATGTGATTATTGTCATTTATAATTAATGTCCATCCAAGTAGATTGAAGTAATTTTTGTATACCATGGAGTACAGGCTTAGAATGCCGAATGCAAAGCATTGATGCATCACTGTCCTTATGAAATTCACCTAAGCCGCAGCATTCATGTTAATACACTTTAACATTATCTCACACCAGTTAAGATCCAGTGCTTTCTGTCTGCTTTACAATGTAAAAGATCCTCCATATAAATTCCTTTTGACCTTTGTCCTGTGGAAACACTTTAGCACTGGTAGCTTTATTCCAGCTGTTATTTGTTTCATTAGAAATAAGTTCTTCCCTGTGTTATTAATAACCTGGGTCATTGTGGTCCGATTGTTTGTTTTTTTTAATTTGTAAATACAGAAATAAGTAACAAGTTTGTATAATTCCTCATAGAAAATGTGGCTAAAATATTTTAATGTTTATTATTTTCAGAATTAGTTTTGGAAAATTTTATATGTATATTGAAATGTCAAGCAAAGACTTACAGACAGTATGGTGGCACAGTGCTTAATGCTGCCAGATCACAGATTCAGCATCCTGGTCCAAGTGGAGTTTGCACATTCTCCTCATGTCTGAGTGGGTTCTTTCCTCCCACATCCCAAATATGTGTTTTTCTCCCAATGTGAATGGTGGGTGGGTACATGTATGAGTGAATCCTGTGATGGACTGGCACCCTGTCAAGGGCTGTTTCCTGTCTTGTGTCCAGTGGCTCCCCTTGCCACCCTAAATTGGACTAAGTGGATTTGAGAATTGTAGATTATGGTGTTGTCATGAATTAGTCCATTTTTAACTTTGTAAGTCTGTATAGTGTAATATTACAGTCTGAAGCAGAAACACAGGCTAATTTGTTTTTTTAAGATTCTTTTCCACATCTTTGCCTTATCTGTTTTCAGTTTTTATTTAGTGTTAAATCAGGACAGCTAGTGCAAGATTTTTCTTAAATCTATTGTAGGACTTTTTTTTTTTGTTTTGCACTAGACTTTATGTCCTTGTCTTTCCTTTTAATGAAGTACTGGTGAATCTCTGTGGAGGTATTTTCTTATACATTGGAAGACAAGATGGATCTGTCTGCTTTTGAAGTAATTTTCTGCTACTATATTTTGTTTTATTGTTAATAAAGATGAGTGAGATAATTGTGCATAGAAGTCCATGTATCTCCAAGTCATGATGCTACTACCTTCACCCTGGTTCACAGGTGAATCAGTCTACTTAAGGTTGTAGTAAATATTTGCCTACCCCACTCTTTCATCCCATCATCACTTTGATTAAGATACACCATGCGTTTTATCTATTTATAATGTTGTAGAATTTTGCATGCTCATTTTTGTAGTGTTTTTTTTTTTTTTAATTATTCTAATTCTTGTGTTTTTGTGGTGCACGTGCTATTGACTATCTGATATTTTTATTCCTAGGCAATGGAGGTTGTTATTGCCGGTGGTTTCATCTACAGTTGTTTTATTGTCAGTCTTTACAGCTTTGATTTAATTTTATTTTATCATCACTAATAGTTGTTCTCCTCAGCTTTTCAAATTGTTTGCTTTTCATTTGTGTATAGTTCTGTAATCTTTTCTTTTAGACTTACTAACACCAATGGGTCTAAATCCAAACACTTCACATTCACAGCTTGTGAGTGAGCATGTCACAATTTAGAACTCTGAGCACTCTAGGTGCTTTTTATTAGAGAAAACTGCAAGAGACATTACAGCAAAACTTCTGTTTGGAACTGGCAGTGCATGGTCAGTTTCCAAGACACTGGTGTGGCAGATCCTGACAAGTACCTGTTTCCCTGGGTTAGATTCTATCAGGAGAAAGCACAGAGGTGGTGCTTTGGGACATGCAGCGTAGCCACCATGCAAGTTGAGCATGAGCAGGCTTCATCGGCTTGTAGGCTGAAAAATGCAGTAAACTGGAGTACATGCAAGGCTTGAGGATTTTTTTGTGTATTCTTTTTGGTAAAGTCATTTGAGATACATACAAGGTTAAGAACCGTCAGGAAGAACCATTAACCATGTTGTGTACCCTATATTCCTTTTGCTTAAACTGAGGAAAAATAAGAATAAGAAGCTAAACGGCTCAGGCTTCCAATAGCCCTAGTATTGAATGATTTGTTTTGGTTTATCTTTGTAATGCAATATCCTATATTACATTTTTTTTTTAATTTTTGGTTTGGTATTATTATGGTACTTGTTCTTAACTTTAAACCTTTTAATTAGTGATTTTTATATACATATTTATTGTTAGTTACTTTTTACAAAGTGCACTTTGGAATGACTGTTTTTATTATTTTATGAAGTGACTAATTATGTTGCAGTTCTTTGCATAGTAAATGCCGTATTTTTGTACCAGATGCATCTCTGTGCCCAGCACTCTCATGTCTCCACTGCCCCCTTGATTCCATTTACTACATGAACCTGGTGTTTTGTTAAAATCTTTTAAAGGTTGAGGACAACAGGGCATGGCAAGGCTGTTCAATTTGACCACAACCAATGCAAAAGGAAGCATCTAGTTGTGATGAAACATATGAAAAATGATACTTTAAACTGGTAAATCATTTATGTTCAGAAATTTCCATGGATAGAAGAGGAAATTCTGTAGTTTTTCATTTTTTCCTGTGTGTAAAGCAAAATGAATAGTAGCTCAGATGCTAAAGTACAGAGAATGCTGGTAGTGTATTTATTCAGGCATGTAAATAAAATGCGTGATTAGTGAATCAACGTGCAAATGAAATTACAGATTTCCTGCATGATACAGTATGTTGCCACTTGCATTTGTACCTTGTTACTGATAATGAGCAATGTATACAAAATAAGAATTTGACATTTGATTATGCAATTAAAAAAATCATACAAAACTGTCAATTAGGAAAATAAACACTGGTGTAATAAAGGCATTAAGAGCATAATATTTATTTCCATATGTTTTACTGCATAAAACTCTTAAAGCAACTGCATTCATCTTGTCCAATGCAGGCTTAAAATCACGGAAGCCTATCCTGACACAAAATTCGTGGCGAGGTTTGAAATCATTCTTGGACTGTAATTCATTCCATCATAGGTTACATTCGCATACACCCACACTCACATCAGCCAATTTTAAAAAGTGCATGTCTTTAAAATTGCGGAGTTTCGACCAGAGTACCTGGAAACACTCAAGTCAACATGGGGAGAATATATAAACTCAACACAAGTAAATGGCCAGGGTTGGATTTGAACCAAGGCCACTAAAGCAGTGAAGCTATAATGATAACCACTGTATGCATATTTCACCATCCTTCTGAAAATGGCTAACAAAATGCAGAAGTAGAATAATTGGTTAATGTATTTTTATTCAAAGGATATGAATGTCTATGTACAGTAATCCTGTCCATCGGTTCATAAGACTGACATTGTTTGCTGCTGTTTCTAATTCTCAGATCATATGGAACAAGGCTAAGACAGAACCACTCTTCTGTGCCCTTAATGACCCAGATAACTATGTGTTCATGTGCATCAACCACACAGCTGAACGAGAGGAGATAGAGGATGAGCAGAGGCGTCTTTGTGATGTCCGTCCATTCTTTTGTGTTCTACAGCTCGTTGGGCGGGAGGGAAACCGGATTGAGAAGCAAATCAATAGCCAAATCAGTCTCCTGATTGGAAAAGGTATGTGTCTCTTCAAAGAATAATAATACTTAATGCCTATTCGGTGTACACATCTTTTTCTTCCATGCAAAGATGGTAATTTTTGGACACAAATCATTGCTTTGCAAGCATCCTGTATGTACAGCCACTTCAGTGAGATTTACTACTTTTATTCCAGGATTATTCATTCTGTTCTCTTTGACTTTTTTTTTCTGGAATGATGGGAGAAGAGTTTGAGTTTAACGGAGTTTAAGCTGTTGGTTTGACAGCATGTTAACCCCAAGCAGATTTATACAGTTTAATGGACAAGGCTGAATTTCTTTTAAAAATGTTAGTGGAATGTTACAACATTATCTGTGTCCTTGGGGTATGATGGATTTTTACCTCAACTCAGCAACAACTAAGGGAGTTTAGTATAAACACAGATAAAAACATATGCAGTATATGTTGAAAATTGAGGATGCTACATTTTTCAAAATTAAGGTACAGTATTGAAAAATTAGTTAGTGAATTTTTAAGATTTGGTAAATTCAAGAATGGTTTATTTTAAGGAATTTGTTTGTAGGCATATGCATTTATTATAAAAAAAAAAAAAAAAAAAGGAAAGCACGACATCTGTAGACAGGTGATTTATCAAATGAGCACCATCTAAAGATGACGTGAAACAAGTGGAAAGTTGGGGTTGGTGTCCTATAAAGTCATAATATCTGGAATTATGTACTGCATGCTTTTTTGGAGTGGCCCCATAGAAGAAGCCCCCAGATTGGTTTGGACAGACGAGCAAGTCCTGGATGTGTACAGAATGACACTTATTTAACAATTATCAAGAATACTTAGCTTATTTTAGAGAAAATTGACTTGGTGCTTGAAAGATTACTGCCTACTGACTTAGTAGCCTGACTGAGAACAGGAGGAATGACAGGGATGCCTGGATGGGTTTGATTGGGAAGTGCACCTTTCTTGATCTGTATGCAAGTAGGGAATATTATTGAATTTTGAAGACATGATTGCTGTTAAGTGCATCTCGTGCCAGAGTGCGCCGGTTTCAGAAAGTATTTTGGCCTCCTTGCTTTTTGCACAGTTTATGGTGCTGTTGATCTGAATTTTAAGTAGATAGAATTACAATTTTTGCCCACAAATCTACCCTTAGTAATGACAAAGTGAAAAGGAGTTTTCAGTAAGGTTTACAAATTAATTAAAAATGCAAAGCTGAAATCTCTCATTCGTAGGCTCATCTTGCCAGGTTATTCGGTTTTTCTAAACAGCCAGCTCTAGGGGGAATTCTGTGGTTTCCAAACTTTTTTCATTTCACAATTATTAAGGCCACTGTGCTCCTGGGAACACTCAAAGCTTTATAAATGGTTTTATCCTCTTGCCCTGATCTGTGACACAACACAATTTATTAATGGATAGCTACAGAGAGTTCCTCGGACCTCCTTAACGTGCAATATGAATTGTGGGACCTTATGTATACTGGGAGTGTGACTTTCTAAACTATGTCCAGTCAATTCAGTTTCGGTTTTCAAGGACCATATACCAAGTGTCTAAATACTTATATAAATGTGGATTTCAGTTGTTAATTTTTAATAAATTTTCAAGCCTTTCTGAAAGCACAGGTTGGGGGTGGATGAAAAGACCTACTGACAGAAAGTAGTTGGAGCCTGTAATGGTTGCAACTCTAGTATCTCTTGCTGGATATCAGTGGCATGGAAATCTAAAATGTTGAAAAAAGATGCATGTCATGCAGTGTTAGACAGTAGGTCTCCAAATTTGATTAAAAGTTACTGGCAGGCCAAGAAGGCAGAAGCTGCATAACAGTCCAAAGTCAAGGCCCTTGAGTTAGGTAAGCTTGCTTATGCAATTAAAAATTACACTTGGACAGTCTGAAAGGAGCAGATTATGAGAATGAAATAAATTCTTGCAAACCATTCTGTGACTCAAAAAAGGGTAGGTGGGACAGTGTCTAGGTTGTTCTTGACATGGGCGCTGACGTTGGGTGGGCAGTTTCTTAAAGTGGTGGAAGAAAGTCCATAACTGTATGAAAGATGTCTTTCTCTAAACTAGCTTTGGAGTACCATGGGAATTCTCCCTGGAAGAGGTGGAGACACAGACACGGTCACCGCGCTGGGCTTTTATTATATAGATAATAGGGAGGACTGGTATGCTGGCACTCTGACTTTAATGAGAAATGCATACAAGTGAGTGTGTGTGTGTGTGTGTATGTGTGTACATGCCCATATGTTAATTTATGTATATATATTTTTTATTTTTAGGTTTACATGAATTTCATTCTTTGAAAAATTTGGAAGTGAATGACTTCCGTACCAAAATTCGACCTTTTTGTGAGGAGAAAGCAATGGACCGACAGCGACTTACATGGTATCCATGGATGATGTGTAACTATCCCTTTGAACTGGAGCCATACCCAAAGCTTCCAGAAACTGGTGTACTGAAGTCCCGCAGCAGCAAAAAATTCATGGTCAATGTTAAGTTTGAAAACAGTGAAGTAAGTTATATTGCTGCTTTTAAAGTTGAATATCAGACTGAATGTCACTTAGGTGATACAGTAGCCATCATCAAACCTCAGATGTCCTTATCCAACAGTACTACTTTTCATATTTTTTAACTTCCATTGTTTGCTGGAATGTGTGCTAAATGACGGTAAACACAGATGTTATAATAGGATTATGATATTGTTTAGTGTGGTACCTTTACTATCATTACTGTCTTTTACTGTAAGGTAAAAGGTAATTAGAAAGCAAATTGTTAAATGATTAAATGAAAAAACAGTAATTATTTTGTATTATTGTCATTCATATCTTTGTGCATAAGTGTCAAGAAAAATACAATGCAATTTGGGTGTACTAGAAAAGTTAAATTGGTACTATTTTTCATTTTTGGCTGAGTAGCAGATAACTTTGCCAGATGAGGCACGACCTGCAGTATGCATGTACAAATCATACGTTTAGTTCACTGTGGTGAGAAAGACGAGTAACTGTTAAAGTTACTTCATGAACATTACAACCATGGTGGGAGGAAATTGTGTTAAAAGTTAATGATTTTCTTTTTTATACTCTGTTCTATGGCATTTCTAGCCTAACTCAGTATTAAAGGATGTATTCAAAAACAGAAGAATACAATACAAATAAAAGAGACCTATTAATCACACCTCAATATAGGTATTTTTTTCTCTGTGATTTCAGGAAAGTTTTACACTTCAAATATCACCTCAGGATGTTCCATTAACTTTAATGCAGTCTGCTTTGAAAAAGCGAGCAATGGTCTTCAGAGAGCCAAAGCAAGATAAAGTAACTGATTATGTCTTGAAAGTGAATGGTAGATTGGAATTTATCTATGGGGACTATCCACTTTACCAGTTCAAAGTGAGTTACATTGTCTTTAAACTTTGTTCATGCTATATTTTTCTTATTGGAATAGTAGAGTATAGGTATCCTACACAAGCATAAGGTTCTTTTTTACTGGATGAACAAGGGTGTGTTGATCTTAGAATTAATTTTTTTATTAGAATTACAAGTATTAATTATAAAATAATGTTTATTTTTTCAGGACAGTTAGTAGTATTCTCTCTACAAGCTTTACCAATGTTTAAAAAAAAAAAAGAGAAGAAAAAGCAGGCCACAGATGTTAAAAAAATGTTAATAATAAAGTTGTTGATGTTGTATGGGTGTTATAGTGTGAGATCCAATTTTTGTCTTATCAGCAGCTCTGATAGGAGGACTGGCATGGATGCATTATCAAAACTATTGATTAACATAAGCTGATTTACTGGTCTTGGAAAAGAAGAGTTGACTGATTAATACACCTGAAAACAACTTGATGCTATGTTTTAAAATTAAAATGCTATTTCAGTGTTGTTTCAGGCAGCAAAGCAAATAGTCATCTTGATAGTATGTCTTTTTTGTTGATGGTGAACATTAAGAAAAAATGCATTTCTGATACATTTTTTCCTTGAACATCTGACCAAACAGTTTTTTTAATCTGAATTTCTGTTCTATCAGCTTTCATTTCTTTCCTGTCAGCATAAAGAAGAAGCTAAATTGGAATTTACCTTCTTCTTAATGCTTTAACTTATTATGTAGTGTGATAGTTAAGAAAGCAGTAAATCTCACAATAAAGCATCACTTTTATTAGATTATATTATGTTACAATATCCGTCAAAACTGCAGGCCTCGAGAATCTAAACTTAAATTTATGTGCAGGCAGGTTTTATAAATGGATACTTTCTATCAGTCTAAATTAAAATAAAATGACATTTAATAGATTATTACCACCTTTAATCACATTTTTGCAGTTGACAGAATGAGCAAAGTTTAGTTCTAAATAACATTTCAGTTGTAGAGTTACATAAGACGTACTATTTTATATTTCTTTTTCTATATAGTTCATATGTGCCTGTCTACATGCATCTACAACCCCTCATTTAACCATGATACACTGTAGCACCATAAAGTCGATGCAAGATGAGCAAGAAGGCTTCAGTGTCCAAGTTTCCAAGATTTGCTCAGGCCCTAAACGACCCCCTTTACCCCCAAAAAAGGTGAGATTTGTCTGATTATGCACTTACTGGTCAATCACAAAGATGATTTTTTTCTGTTCTTACACAAGTGATTATTTGAAATGGATTAGTACTTTCATTCAAATTATTTTACTTATTGCAGTCCTGTTTTAGGTTGAACGCAGTGCTACAATGTTTAGGCTATGCATTATTCTTTATTTTCAAATAATGTAAGGAAAAAGTTGCTAATTAAAACTAAAGAGCGAATTTAAACATTTAAAATCCACATAAAACATTTTTCTTTACCAGTATAAATAATAATCTTATAGGAAGGTAACTTAGAAGAAATACATAATGAAACCATTTAATAGTAAATTATGTAGTTTTTAGTAATAACCTGTAACGCTCAGATTTTAGCAATATTAAGCAAACTTCATTAGGTAAAATTTCCAGTTTAATATTACATTATTTTGTGTTAAAGATTTATTTAAGTGCAATAATATTATTTTTACATGTTAAAAAGAAACACACTTGACTGAAACAAGCATGATTTTTTTATTACTATATAACTATAACTTTATAAACGTATTTTTCTACATGCACTAACGTGTGATTTATTTTGTTGTGTAATCTTAGCAAGATATGTCTTTTACTATAGAAGAGCCATTTCAAATCCATTTGCTGCAAGCATCCAAAGTTAACGTTGATGATGGGATGACGGTAGGTGTAATCTTGAATAAATGAGTGTTTTCAAGTTGTTTACTGATTAACAAAAAAGTCATTTGCAAATTATATGCCATTGACAATTTAAATAAAAAAAACAGGAAGTGGGGACTTCATTTCTTAGAAAATGTTGCAACTTTTTCTGTTCTTAGTATTTATTTTTTTTTAGTTGCGGTTAAAGGAGGAGAGAAGAGATAAATTTGAATTTCTGTGACAGTAAGAAAAGTCCGTTAGTTTGTTGTTTTAAAAGTATGTAATTGACCAAGCTTGCAACTCATATGTTAGTGATTTTGGATGAGGTGGTACGCTGTGTTATAGAATATAAATTTAAATAAGTAAAGCAATAGTGGATGGTGGAGTGAGGGCTTGGTTTCATTTGATAATGTAACCACAGATTAAACACAGCCCATCAGGCTGGAGTCTGTAACAATGAGGAGAAGCAAAATACTGTGGGACCAGCATTTTCCCGTCCGTTTTCTACACCAGCATTATGATTATAGAACTGCAGCATTGGGCTTAAACTCACACATATGAGCCCACAATTAATTTTCCAGTTAATTTGATGTATGTATACTGGGGATGGAATGTGACATCAGAATGCCTGGGGAAAATCACACAGATCTAGATTAAATAGAAATGTGTATGAAAACAGCAACTGGGTTGGGAATTGAACTCTGGTCTCTGATTATGTAAGGTAGGGGTACTAGCCATTGTTACACCTGGTGTTCAACTTAAGGTAGACAGAGTGAATTAAACTTTCAGGTTATAACTAAAATAATAATAAAATGTAAAAAATGCATTCATTCAGATACACACTTATTTGCCCAGCACTACTGATATGCATATGGTAGTATAGTTTTGTCTTTTTTACATTGAAAAGTTGATTCATATATTAGTGATTATGGGTGAGGTTGTACACTCTGTGTAGTATGAAAATTTCAACAAGAAGAGCTGAAGTCTACAGTGGATTAATCACAACACATCAGGCTGGGTGCCTGTAATAATAAAGTGAATCAAGATACTGCAGTTTATGTTAAGCAAACTGCTAGTGGGTCAGTATGAGGCCATTACAGAATCTTACAGATGTATGACTGTGCTTGAGATATATTAAGCTAAATTCTTCTCTAAGAATTTATTGTATTTGTGTGTTACAATCTGCATACATACAGTGCCTCTACCGGAACATTCCATAAATATCTGAATTTTAGGTATATGACCTTCAAACATCCATCCATCCATCCATTTTCCAACCCGCTGAATCCGAACACAGGGTCACGGGGGTCTGCTGGAGCCAATCCCAGCCAACACAGGGCACAAGGCAGGAAACAATCCTGGGCAGGGTGCCAACCCACCGCAGGACACACACAAACACACCCACACACCAAGCACACACTAGGGCCAATTTAGAATCGCCAATCCACCTAACCTGCATGTCTTTGGACTGTGGGAGGAAACCGGAGCGCCCGGAGGAAACCCACGCAGACACGGGGAGAACATGCAAACTCCACGCAGGGAGGACCTAGGAAGCGAACCCAGGTCCCCAGATCTCCCAACTGTGAGGCAGCAGCACTACCCACTGCGCCACCGTGCCGCCCACGTTCAAACATGTAAAACACAAAGTTAAATAACTCTGAGAATACCACGAGAATGGCACCTGTCTTTTTTTTTTTAGATAGATAGATAGATAGATAGATAGATAGATAGATACTTTATTAATCCCAAGGGGAAATTCACATTGCTCATTTTGTTTATGGTACATAAGACTATAGCTGACTCAGACTGAAATTATCTAGCTTTGCTAGATCTGACTCACTGATGTGGACTGCAAAAATAGCTTTTCAAATGTAATAAGTGAACAAAAATATCAGTAGTGTTGTGAAATTGACAAAATAAGGATGTTACTTTCTTACATTATGCATAATTTAATTTTATTTCTCTTGTTTTTAAGCTAATTGTTCAGGCTGGTCTTTTTCATGGCAGTGAAATGCTGTGCAAAACAGTCACCAGTAATGATGTGCAGTTCTCTTCTGAGCCGGCGTGGGATAACAAGCTTGTCTTTGACATAAATGTGTCTGATTTGCCTCGCATGACCAGATTGTGCTTTGCTCTGTTTGGAGCAGTAGAACGAACCAAAAAGCCACGTTCTACCAAAAAAAAGCTGAAGAAAGCTGTAAGTCTCCAAAGTTTTTTCAGTTATTTTATAGAACAGTTACATTACACATCATTCCATTGACTTGAGGAAATGTAGGAGAAGACAGAATTTGTCTTGCAAGGTAATCAAGTGCCTCTCAAGCTCCCCATGGCAAACAGTCTGCAAATGACATAGCCCATTTTTATGATTATTACACATCTCATCATCTTCCTTCAGTCTCATTGGCTTGTCAAGATTTATAATTAACAGCTGGTTTCGTTTAAGTGCAATTTTTTTACCATTTAATTGAACCCAAAAGGGGCAAATATTTGACATCAGGCAATCCTTCAGATGTGCAGACTGAGAATGAGTGTTAAAGTGCATTTTAAATTTAAGCTTTGGCCAGATGCATCTAGGCTACTGTGTGTTCCAAGGTAATTTACATAAATTCTGAGTATGCCTCCAGCTTTTGGTTAAGATGATAACAAACTATAGTTAGTATAGCTTCATCTGTGGTTAGGTTTGCATGCAAAGAGGAAAGAGCCTTGCAGAGGTTCAACTTGTGTTCAGGTGGTAAAAAGTCAAACCTTCAGACTGTCACTTGGAAGTCTGTGGTCTAAGTATGTCAAAGAATTCTGAAAACCAAGACAGTGTCTGTAATCTGATTTTAAAAACATCATTCATAGGTAACATCCTTTCTGTGAATAAATTAAAATATATGTGTTTTTATTTGTCAGTTTTACATTATATTTTGAAGAACTGAAAAGAAAATTGCACAGAGGGGGAGGGGGGTCGGTCATCCCAGCTTTGTCTATATTTCTTTTAACCGGGTGGCAAGAAGCTAATCTAAGTGCAGCATACTATATAATGGGAGGATCCTGCTACCTAAAGAAAAAGGAACTTAAAAGCCAGGACCCACTATTGTAATGATCCATTGGTGACAACCTCCCCATCAACCACAAAACCTATTAACTGTGATATTGCTGTTAAAAATGTTCACCATAATATGACTCAGAAAGAGGAAGTTGCTTTATAGTGGCGATTTTGCTTCTCCAAATAATGCCATTATTTCTGACATTCAGTGAATGTTGATTTTGCATGCTTTTGAAATTATGCTTAACACCGAAAACCTTGTTTAAGTTAACAGTTCATTAACATTAGAAATTTTGGTATGTAGTGTGTTATTATTTATTAATCTGATGTTATCAGAAGATAATGCATTTGCTTCTACTCAAGTCCTAAATGAAAAAAAATATATAAATTATGTATGCAATGACTTGAATAGACATTCCACATTTTCAAGAAGCGTCTATCATGCAGGCAGCATGGTGCCTGCCTCGCAGTAAGGAGACCAGGGTTCATGTCCTCACTGTGTGAAGTTTGTATGTTCTCCCTGTGTTTGTGTGGGTTTTCTCCAGGTGCTCCGGGTTTCCTCCCACAGTCCAAAAAACATGCAGGTTGCGTGGATTGGCCCTAGTGTGTGGTTGGGATGTGTGTATGTGTTTGCCCTGCGATGGACTGGCGCCCTTGCCCAGGGTTTGTTCCTGCCTTGCACCCTATGCTAGCTGGGATAGGCTCCAGAGCCCTTTACGACTCTGTTCAGGACTAAGTGAGTTAGAAAATCATCGTTTGCCTGTCTATTATGCAAGTGTACCAGAATTCATTTTGTAAGGAAGTCACATATTCCCTAAGTCACAATACATTTAGGAATGAATTTTCACATGAGAATAGAAACAGATAAAAGTATTTTAAGAGCTGCCTGCAGAATTCAGATAAGCATTTAGTTATTCATTTATCACTGCACACTGCTGCTGGAGCATGCCCAACTCATGGACTGTTTGTTTTTTTTGTTTTTTTTTTGGTACATTCTGTTTACACTGAGGCATTACAGAAATACACAAATAGCGGTTTTAACTTACATGACACAGTGTTTCACTGTCACACAAACAAAGCATGAGCTGACTGCATTGACCCCCCCCCCCCCCACCAGTCAACATGCATCATGCTGCAGAATTTTTGCAAATGGCAAGTCATGATACACTCCTGCCTGATCAACTTCTAAGTGAAATTCTGAGCTGCCTATGTCTATGTGTGCAATTGTAAATTTCAAAACAGTGCTGATTCAGCTGCCCTATAAGTAATTCTTATCTGTAAAATTTATGCATTTTCATCATATTACATTTTATGTCCACCCACACCATACCAGTGCCCTGTGAACAGTTGCTACTATGTTGTTAAAAAAGGAACTAGAGCAAGCCTTTTTTCTAGTGTCTATGTTAACAATATAGTTGGGTACAACTTTGTTAAAGAAAAAATGGCAAAAAAAACCCAACAAACTGTAATAGATATACTGTAAATTGATTTAGTAACAATATTAATATTGACAAGATTGCATAGTTAAATGAAAAGTGACACAATAAATTAGTAAATGCTGATTAAAATTCTATGTAAAAAGAACACATATTTCTGAATTCCTTTAAAACACAAAATGCATTAATCTGATTAAGCAAGAGGTTTAACTGAAGATGAGAACTGTCCTCTGATTAAGAACTTGGATATGACAAATTAGCATAGTCCTTAATTCTAAAGATTGGGAACACCTTAGATGCAGCAGGAAATAAGCGGATAAAGGCATAATTTGGGCATGATTCATTCTACCTTTAATGTCTGATACTTTTACAATCTTTTTTGTGCTAATATATATGTGCCAAATAAATGTAAAGAATATGCTGACCATGGTAGATATTAGAAACTAGCAAGGCAACTTGTGACTTGATTTTTTTTTTTTTTTGTCTATCCTTTTTCTTAAACCATTCTGCTTTTGTGTCATCAGGACTGCCCCCTTTCCTGGGTGAACACCATGGTTTTTGATTATGCAGATCGTCTGAAGACTGGAGAGCTCACCTTGTATGCATGGCCATCAACTTTAGGTAAAGAATTACTCCATAGGTTACTCCTTTTAATTTAATTTGAAAGTTTGTTAGATAAATTGTAGGTAGTATAAGTTATTAGTCACATACTGTTTTATTCATCTCTGTATATTGTAGAACTTTAAAAACAAATGATAGGCTGGTGAATATGAGAACTTCATTTGGTTTTATTAAACATTATATACTGAAGTATATGATATTGAAACACAAAGCTACAGGAAGATTTGTCTGCAACTGATAGTGCATCACTCAGGAGAGTCCTTAAACAGGTCACTAATTACAAGAAACAAACATCAAACAGTTCTGCTGATCCCAGTCTAGCTAATCAATTAAATCAGTTTTATGGTCGCTTTGAAAGACAATGGGACATAAATCTACTTTATGGTCTCACTGATAATCCTCTTCTTCTCAGCTTTCCCCCCCTGTCGTCACCACAAAAGATGTACACAGCTTATTCAAAAAGCAAAATATTAAAAAAGCTGCAGGCCTGGACCTTGTTTCCCTTTCCACACTCGGGCACTGTGCAGACCAGTTGTTAAACAATATTTGTAGACATTTTCAACCAGTCTCTGGGTTTGTCCACTGTTTCTCCCTGCTTCAATTCCTCCACTACCATTCCAGTTTCAAAGAAATCAAAGGTCACGTGCCTAAGTGACTACAAACCAGTAGCTTTAATGTCTGTGGTAATGAAGACCTTTGAACAACTTGAACAACTTATTCTGAATTACCTCAAGAATTTATTTATTTATTTATTAAGCACTTTAAAAACAACATCAAGGCTGACCAAAGTGCTGTACAGTAAATTTCCTGGACCCATTTCAGTTTGCATACAGAATCAACCAGTCTATGGATGATGTAGTGAATTTAGGTCTGAGCATTATTTACCAACAACTTCATAAGCCAGGTGCACATGTAAGGATATTGTTTGTGGACTTAAGCTCCACTATCAATACAATCATCCCAGAGCTCCCAGATAAGAAACTCACCCAGTTCAACCTGACATTGATTCACAGACTTTCTTTCAGATAGGAAACGGTATGTGTGGTTGGGCACATACATCTGACCCATTAACGCTTAGTACTGGTGCAAAGCAGGGAATGTGTCCTTGCCCTAACTACTCGCTTTATACAAATGACTGTACCTCTGGTGATTTATCTCTCATACTTCTTAAATTTGCAGATGAAATCGCACTAATAGGCCTCGTTTCAAACAATTATGAGTCCGTATACAGATAAGATGTAGAAAATCTGACTTTGTGTTGCAGCCATAATAATTTGGACCTTAACATTCAAAACAAATCCAGGAGATAATCACAGATTTCAGGAAAAGGTCAACTGCTCATCATGTAATTGTATATAGTACTGTACAGTAAAATGGGGACTGATAGAAGATAATAAAAATAATAGTTCTAGTTAAGTTTTACTAGTGAATGTGTGGCTATATTCTATCTTTTGACCTCTGTTCTCTCCACAGATGACAAAGTAGATCTTCTGAATCCCATGGGAACAGTAGATAGTAATCCCAATATAGAAAGCACAGTATCACTGACTATTTTCTTTCCAAACTTCAGAACACAGCCTATTTACTATCCGCCTACTGAAAAGGTACTGCAAACAGATTTCTAATTTTGTTTATTCTATTAAGCATATTTTCAGCTTAATTTCATATACAGTAATGTTTGTTTAGTCTTTTGTCTACTTTAAAATAGTAAACACAAAACCCAGAAAGAACCATAAACTGTTGCAATTTAAAGAACTTCTCCATCCATCCATCCTTTTCCGCTTATCCGAGGTCGGGTCGCGGGGGCAGCAGCTTGAGCAGAGATGCCCAGACTTCCCTCTCCCCGGCCACTTCTTCTAGCTCTTCCGGGAGAATCCCAAGGTGTTCCCAGGCCAGCCGAAAGACATAGTCCCTCCAGCGTGTCCTAGGTCTTCCCCGGGGCCTCCTCCCGGTTAGACGTGCCCAGAACACCTCACCAGGGAGGCATCCAGGAGGCATCCTGATCTGATGCCCGAGCCACCTCATCTGACTCCTCTCGATGCGAAGGAGCAGCAGCTCTACTCTGAGCCCCTCCCGGATGACTGAGCTTATCACCCTATTTTTAAGGGAAAGCCCAGACACCCTGCGGAGGAAACTCATTTCAGCCGCTTGTATTCGCGATCTCGTTCTTTCAGTCACTACCCATAGCTCATGACCATAGGTGAGGGTAGGAACATAGATCGACTGGTAAATTGAGAGCTTCGCCTTGTGGCTCAGCTCCTTTTTCACCACGACAGACCGATGCAGAGCCCGTATTACTGCAGATGCTGCACCAATCCGCCTGTCGATCTCACGCTCCATTCTTCCCTCACTTGTGAACAAGACCCCAAGATACTTGAACTCCTCCACTTGGGGCAGGATCTCGCTCCCAACCCTGAGAGGGCACTCCACCCTTTTCTGGCTGAGGACCATGGTCTCGGATTTGGAGGTGCTGATTCCACCGATCGTACAGGGACCGAACAGCCCTTATCAGGGGGTCCGGTACCCCATACTCTCGGAGTATCTCCCACAGGATTCCCCGAGGGACACAGTCGAATGCCTTTTCCAAGTCCACAAAACACATGTAGACTGGTTGGGCAAACTCTCATGCACCCTCCAGGACCCTGCTAAGGGTGTAGAGCTGGTCCACTATTCCGCGACCAGGACGAAAACCACACTGTTCCTCCTGAATCCGAGGCTCGACTATCTGACGAACCCTCCTCTCCAGGACCCCCGAATAGACTTTTCCGGGGAGGCTGAGGAGTGTGATCCCTCTGTAGTTGGAACACACCCTCCGGTCCCCTTTCTTAAAGAGGGGGACCACCACCCCGGTCTGCCAATCCAGAGGCACTGTCCCTGATGTCCATGCGATGTTGCAGAGGCGTGTCAACCAAGACAGTCCTACAACATCCAGAGCCTTGAGGAACTCCGGGTGTATCTCATCCACCCCCGGGGCTCTGCCACCAAGGAGTTTTTTGACCACCTCTGTGTCCTCAGTCCCAGAGATGGGGGAGCCCACCCCTCTGAGTCCCCAGGCTCTGCTTCCTCATTGGAAGGCATGTTAGTGGGATTGAGGAGGTCTTCGAAGTACTTCCCCCACCGACCCACAACGTCCCGAGTCGAGGTCAGCAGCGCACCATCACCACCATATACAGTGTTGACACTGCACTGCTTCTCCCTCCTGAGACGCCGGACGGTGGACCAGAATCTACCCGAAGCCATCTGAAAGTCGTTCTCCATGGCCTCCCCAAACTCCTCCCATGCCCGAGTTTTTGCCTCAGCAACCACCAAAGCCGCATTCCGCTTGGCCTGCCGGTACCTATCAGCTGCCTCCACAGTCCCACAGGACAAAAGGGTCCTGTAGGACTCCTTCTTCAACTTGACGGCATCCCTCACCGCTGGTGTCCACCAACGGGTTTGGGGATTGTCGCCACGACAGGCACCGACCACCTTATGGCCACAGCTCCGGTCAGCTGCCTCAACAATGGAGGCATGGAACATGGCCCATTCGGACTCAATGTCCCGACCTCCCTCGGGATGTGGTCGAAATTCTGCCAGAGGTGGGAGTTGAAGCTACTTCTGACAGGGGGCTCTGCCAGACGTTCCCAGCAGACCCTCACAACACGTTTGGGCCTACCAGGCCTGACCGGCATCCTCCCCCACCATCGAAGCCAACTCACCACCAGGTGGTGATCAGTTGACAGCTCCGCCCCTCTCTTCACCAGAGTGTCCAAGACATGTGGCTGCAAGTCCGATGACACGACCATCGAACTGAGGCCTAGGGTGTCCTGGTGCCAAGTGCACATATGAACACCCCTATGCTTGAACATGGTGTTTGTTATGGACAATCCGTGACGAGCACAGAAGTCCAATAACAAAACACCGCTCGGGTTCAGATCGGGGGGCCATTCCTCCCAATCACGCCCTTCCAGGTCTCACTGTCATTGCCCACGTGAGCATTGAAGTCTCCCAGCAGAACGAGGGAGTCCCCAGAAGGTATGCCCTCTAGCACCCCCTCCAGGGACTCCAAAAAGGGTGGGTACTCTGAACTGCTGTTCGGTGCATACGCACAAACAACAGTTACGACCCATCCCCCCACCCGAAGGCGAAGGGAGGCTACCCTCTCGTCCACCGGGGTAAACCCCAATGTACAGGCTCCAAGTCGGGGGGCAATAAGTATACCCACACCCGCTCTGCGCCTCTCACCGGGGGCAACTCCAGAGTGGTAGAGAGTCCAACCCCCCTCAAGGAGATTGGTTCCAGAGTCCAAGCTATGCGTCGAGGTGAGCCCGACTATATCTAGCCGGAACCTCTCAACCTCGCGCACAACCTCAGGCTCCTTCCCCTTCAGAGAGGTGACATTCCACGTCCCAAGAGCCAGCTTCTGTAGCCGAGGATCGGACCGCCAAGGTCCCCGCCTTCGGCCACCACCCAACTCACACTGCACCCGACCTCCTTGGCCCCTCCCATAGGTGGTGAGCTCATGGGAAGGGGGACCCACGTTGCCTCTTTGGGCTGTGCCCAGCCGAGCCCCATGGGTGCAGGCCCGGCCACCAGGCGCTCGCCATCGAGCCCCACCTCCAGGCCTGGCTCCAGAGGGGGGCCCCGGTGACCCGTGTCTGGTCAAGGGAAAACGCCGTCCAAAGTTTTCATTCATCATAGGAGGTTTGTTTAACCGCTCTTTGTCTCATCCCTCACCTAGGACCAGTTTGCCTTGGGTGGCCCTACCAGGGGCATAAAGCCCGGACAACAGAGCTCCTAGGATCATTGAGACACACAAACCCCTCCACCACGATAAGGTGGCGGTTAAAGGAGGGGTTAAAGAACTTCTTGAGTTTTAAAATGTAGTCAAACCTAATTACTTTGACCTTTTCAAACCTGGCTAACACATGATTATTCCACATCCAAAATAACAAATTATTGCAAATATAAAAGATCATTCATAAAAAAAATATACTAAATACAAAACCTCTTTGGGAGGCATCTGACAAATTTTGTCTACATAGTTGATTAACAGTATTGTTGAAAAACAAAAATATACAATCGAATGGTCCATGCTTGCAAATACCAAGTGACATTGAAATATTCTGTGGAACTCACCTAGTACATCTACATTGATAATAAATGTAATTACAGTATTTAAAATTCACACACTGATTATCTGAGTACAGTATGATTTGCACTCTAATGCATACTGTAGTTTTGCATCAGTTGTCACTGTTTGTCATGTTTTTTTTCTTGTGGTTGTCTTCACAGATTATTCAAATGGGCATGAATGGGAAGGCCTCAAGAGCAAGCCCTGAAGAGGTCAGTTGCACATTCATAAGCAGGTTATCTTCAGTACAACTGAATTCCATGCAATACTAGCGAGTCACAATTAGAAATATTGTCATTTTTGTTTGTGTGTACACATGAAAAATGTAGAATTTTAAAAGAAAGGTTATGAAATCTTAAGAGCGAGATATAATTTTACAGAAGTCTTTAGTCACCATAAAATAAACACATTTAATTTTTATAGGCTTCTGAATTAGTAGAAGTTTCTCACTGCAATATTCCACCCATCCATGTCCCAATCCAACTTATCCAGAACAGGGTTGCGGGGAATCAGGAACCTATCCCATCGAGCAATCTCCATAAGGCAGGAACCACACCTGGCAGATCATTACAGGGTTAATACACACACACACAACACATACATCAGAGCCAATTTAACATTGCCATTCCACCTTAACCTATATGCATTTAGAATGTAGGAGGAAACCAGAGCAGCCAGAGGAAACCTATGTGGACACAGGGAGAATATGCAAACTTCATGCAGGAAGCATCTGTGAAAACCAAAAGAAAGAAGAAAGAGGGAGTAAGAGAAGGAGAACAATGGGGAATTTGAAGAAGAGTAATTGTTGAAGCAATCTGTGTAACAAAAAAAAAAAAAAAAACCTGCCCCAATTCTTCTTTTGTGGATTGATTTTTCCTTCATGGTGCCTTGTCCACTGCATATCTCAGTAGCTATTGTACATTGCAACTATTCATAACTGGGCTTGAAGCAATAGCAAAGTAATTGCAGGCATATTTTCAAAAGACTCAATTTACATCACTATCAACTGTACAATGTGTTTATGTATGTGTGTGTAATTTGATGTTTTGACTTTTTCTTTTTTTTTTCTTTTTACTTCGTCACTTTTTTTGTTACAGAATATAAGGTTGTTTAGAACAGGTTAATAGGTTCAGTGTCTGTCTTACTTATTTGGTACTGTCTGAGTTGTATCAAAGCTGAGTAGAATCTGACTGGGCTTAGTTTACATTTACAATAAAAACTTTATATATATTTTTTCCAGAGATTATGATTAAGTGTACAGCAGAGGTGAAATGGCATTTTTGGTAATTAGGTAACTAGCCAAGTGCAACAATCAGTTCCTGGGTGTTTCCACTTAACTGGCTGGATAGTTGTCACTGATGTCCTACCTGTTCTTCTGGACCTCACCTTTAAAAAGGGTAACATTGCCTTTACCCTCTTGACAACCTATAGGCACTGCCTCAGATTATTAATATCCCAAGACCTAATGACAAAAAGAAAGACATTTATTAAATCAACATAAACAAGTTCATAATGGGGAAACAATGGTATCTGTGTGAATTAATAAACTGGGCTATCTACTGCAGCCATTACATATTGGTCTGCTTTCAGCTTGTCATCTTCTAATATAAAGTACATATTTATATCCCTTTTGCAGGTCAGGCTACTCTAGTCAGCAGGTAACACTTTCTACTAGTTACACCTGACTCCCTGGTGCCCTTAAAATGTCATGGCTCTTTTATATAACATAGTTCCAACTTCAAGCCAAAAACTTAGGGACTATCTGTTTTTCTACAAATCCTTACTGTTATTCCATGAACCGTCATGATTAGAAATCCATTCTGTAGATTCTGAAATAAATGAGCAGACCTAAATATCTTATCACATTTTGCTCTACTGAAATGTTGAACCTTGACTTTAGAGTAAGTATGCACAGGACCTCATGCTTCAGCACTTACAGAGATTCATGCAAATTCAACTCTTCTTTTACTGGTTGAAATGAAATCCTCACTGTTTTGTTTAGTTATTTTTATCTTATTTTAACAGTTGCAGAAATTAAAAGAGGTACTGGAGAACAAAAACTACACAGAGTTTTTTGAAGATGACAAAGAACTTTTGTGGAAGCTGCGTTATGACATTCGAGAATTGTACCCAGAGAATCTAGCCAAACTTTTGTCAATTACAAAGTGGAATAAGCAGGAAGATGTAGCCGAGGTGAGCATGCAGTTCTGTTCATATTGCTCATACGCTTAACAGGATGCAAGATGACTCAAACGAAACCAGAATTTCTTATGTTTAAATATGCCTTATTATAATTTGGGGAGCAAAGCTGTAGGGTAATGGTAGGCAAAGCCATTCATCCACAATCAGGGTCTTGGAAATTACATATCCTTTCCATATTTTATGTGTGTGTGTGTCACTGGTATAGTCAAAAGTCATTCAGCCTCAGTTTAATAACAACTTATAGTGTGACTTGCTTTTATTTCATCTTTGTACACAGTAAGTAAAGTGATATTCTTTGTTGAATGTCACCCACAGACTAGTTACAGTTAATATTTTTTCCAGTTTTAGCTAGTTTTATATGTGTGCTTCATATCCTTATAACCCAAGGGATGCTTGCATGGTCATAAATTGTACAAAAAATGAATTACTATAACTTCCTGATTCATGTTTCAACTGAATGCTTTCCACTCGCTGAGAGAATACATGTTTCAGTAACATTTCAAAAACAAGTTTTATTGAAGCCACCAACTATGAGCAATGATGTGCTCAGCAGAACATTTATAAAATAAATAACAAGCTTCTTTTGTTTCTGATTAGATGATATATCTTTTGCAACACTGGCCAGATTTGTCTCCACTGCATGCCCTGGAACTTTTGGACTACACTTTTCCTGACCGAAGTGTTAGAGCCTTTACTATTCGCTGTTTAAGAAAGTTAAGGTAAAAGCACTCTGTTTATTTTCATTGTAATAATATGGTTATGATCATAAAAAGCTTGTAAACAACTTCCATGGTTACCTTTTTTATTGTTTTTGAATTTGTTTGCATTGTCTTACAAGGTTGTACTTGAATAATGTGATTTAGGATTTCTCATGAAGCCTGGTACAAAAACACTGATAAATCTACTTAAGAGTTAATAAAAACAACAAACTTGACATCCCATCCCTTTTTCATGTAATCAATGGTGAAGAGTGCACACTAAATGATAAAGAATATGCCAATCAGCCACAACATTTAAAAACACCTGCCTAATATTGTGTAGGTCTGTCTTGCCCCACCATAACACCTCTGCCCCATCGAGTAATGGACTCTTTAAGACCACCAAAGGTGTTCTGTGGTATCTAGCACCAAGACGTTAACAGATCCTTTAAATCCTGTAAGTTGCAAGGTTGGACTTGTTATCTAAAACTTTATCGAAAAGAAAATGGCACCATCCACATAATCTAAAAGAAAAGGTAATTCTTCAGAACAGGCTCCCTTCTACCATTGCTCCATGGTCCAGTTCTGACAATCACCTGCCCATTGTAGGTACTTTCAGCAGTGGACAAGCAGCCCCATATGCAACAAGCTGCAATGCATTATGTGTTCCGACACCCTCCTCTCATGGCTGGTATTACGTTTTTCAGCAATTTGTGCTACAATAGCTGTTCTGTGGGGTTGGATCAGACAGGCTAGCCTTTGCTCCCCCCATGTGCATTAATAAGTTTTGGTTGCCCATTAACCTGTCACCAGTTGTCCTTCCTTGTACCACTCATGGTAGGTGCTAACAACTGTACCCCACAAGACCTGTTCTTTCTGAGATTTTCTGAAGCAGTCATCTGTTTGTCACTGTTTGACCCATGTCCAAGTCACTCTGATCCTTACGCTTGCCTATTTTTCCTAATTCCAACACATCACCTTCAAGAGCTAACTGTTCACTTGCTACCGTATATATGAGATAATCAGTGTTATTCACTTCACCTGCCAGTGGATTTAATGCTGTGGCTGATCTGTGTATAGTTACCCATTACTTACGTTTATAAAATATTTAGTTAAAACTAAACAAAACTCTCTCCCTCTCTCTGACAGTGATGATGAACTTTTCCAGTATTTGCTGCAGCTGGTACAGGTGCTGAAGTATGAATCCTACTTAGATGGTGATCTGACGAGGTTTCTGCTGGAGAGGGCTCTGGCCAACCGAAAAATTGGGCACTTTTTGTTTTGGCACCTCAGGTAAAGAAATGTCTGCAATACTGAATCTGGAGAATGCACATAATTGTTTATTAAGGAATCTCTAAGCACTCCAAACACATTTCTAAATCAAGAAATATTTGAAAGTATACTTAAATTCAAAGTTAGCTACTAGCAGCACCCTTGTTTCAGGCACTGTGGATGTGTACAGCCTCTTTAATTGCAGAACAACTAGGGTTCTATGCATAGGACTAGGTATGGGCTGTTGATGTTTTAGCTTGGCAACAACTTAGATTTATGTAAATTTGAAATACATAACCTGTTTTATGTACTTTTCAAGTCATCTGGATTAAAATGAAATGGGACCTTTAGGCCACATGGATACAAAAGGCACTTTCTTTACGTTTTCTGAATTCACTTTGTTTTCCCATGACAGTGTTATGTGGTGCTAGAGTCTTCCTGGAGAGCATCGGGTACAATTGAGAAATCAGCTGTCACCCATTCTTTAGCATACTAATGCTCACATCTATACATGTACATAAATGGGCAGTTTAGAGATGACTATTATTACTGTATAGTTAGACACTAATTTAACAAACTGCTTAGGTATGTTGATTTTATACTTAATTATAAAATATGGTATCGATACACCTATTTTTAGACCTGCTTAATTCAAATCAGGATCACAGGAGCCATAGCTTATACTGCCACCCTCAGGCATAAGCCAGGAAACATCTCTGAACTTGGCATTAGTCCACAAACATTAGTTAGTCTTGTGGGCTGAGAATACATATCTATGAAAATGTTTGTAGTGAAACTTATAGCAGCAAAATCCACCCACAGGTTTTCTCCTAAAAACACCCCGTTTCCTCCAGTCTATGCACTTTATGTGTTCAGGGTTGCAGTGTCCCATTTCTATTAATGTATTAGACTGTTACGTAAAGTAACAGTGGAAAGAAGGGGAGAGAACCCTGTATATCTTGCTATCATTTTGACTATTGCCACCACTACATGGCATAATAGCACATAGTATTTGAAGAATATTGTAGGCTAGGCATATACTACATCTTAAAATTCTGCAACTCTATTACAAATACAGCATGTTTGGTATTTTCAATTTGACAGTAATGTTAACTTACATTTTTTAAAAAATATTGTGCAGTCAGAAGGTATTTTTTTGACAGATGTTTCAACCATAGGTTTATCCGTTGTAACTTTAGGCTTGTTGTCAGTCAGACAACGTTAACAAGAACACTATTGCTCTTTGCTGTTTCAGATCAGTGTCCCTACTTCAACCTTAGCCTTCTTGAGATGTTACATTAGTTTAGAAAATTTTTTTGTTTTTAATTTTATTGATTTTATTGAGATCACACAACATTCCATACAAATAAATCAATTTTTACAAAAATAGGAATGAAAACAAATCAACCCCACCCCTGAGAAAGAGAGCATGGCCAGCAGAGTAAAACTTAAAGCTAGTAAAAATAAGTAAATAGATGAATGAATTAAGTAAATAAAGATAAATGGAGAAGAAAAAGAAATTGGGAGAGAAATTTGGTCAATCTCACATTCCTCAGTATTCTCACAAATATAACGATAACTTTTCCTTTAGGGGGCAGCATACCATTCTTCCAGACATGGCCATCAATTCAGATTTGGAAATGTTAATTCTCATCTCAAACATGTCACACTCGAGTGCAAGCATCAGAAAAAACAGTCAGATAAGTCCAGAAGACACCATCCTCAGAAGCCCTCACATAGTGAGAATAGTACATTTTGCCCTTTTATGTGCTAGAGGTTGACTGACCTCTAGCCAGACAGGCCTGTGTGGTCCCTTTCTCTCATTACAGGTAATCCCTTAGCCCCTTGCAGGACTACCTGGAAGGAGACATGCACTGCTCCCACATACTATCCAGGAGGCTATCCATTTTCCTTCCACAGCACCCTATATGATAGTACCCTGGAGTCTCTGACGTCCCACATGTGGTGTGTGTTTTTTGTTTTTGGATTTTTTTGTACAAGACTTAACCCCTGCTGCATTCCACTTTAATAGCATCCTGCTTGATACTACTACACAAAAATATTTTCTTTTTTCTTAATTGAAGATTTAACAATCTGTAAGTACACATCCCATGGGAATGGAGAAGCGTTGAATGCTAATTAGCACATGCAGTTTCATTGTACTCATGGTGACCCTATAAACACGAATATCCACAGCCAAGCCTTGGTGGGCCTTGTCACTTTTTTTTTTTTGAGTCAAGTCCTAAAAGTCATCACTTTTACAGATCACAGTTCATGTAGAAATGGCTTGGTTTAAAACCAGATGTTGTCATTTTTTAGGACAACTGATGCCTTTATTCTGAAAAATAATGATTGCTGTGCATTTGGAGAAATCGGACATTTTACAGATTTGTGGCAACTGCAGTCCCTCTTAGCTCAAAGACACACATGTTCTTATATTATTTTTTTTCCAACTCTGAAAACTTTACAAGCTGCAACCACCCACCATTACTGTATGATTTCAATTATGTACACAAAACATTCAGTGGACAAAGTTCTATCTATCTATCTATCTATCTATCTATCTATCTATCTATCTATCTATCTATCTATCTATCTATCTATCTAATTATACAGTGCCCTTCATTTGTAGTTATCTAATCATATACTAAGTATATTTACAGTAGGACACCATAAAAATATTTTAAAGCTATTTATCTAACCAGAAAGTGCTCATTTGCTCATAAAATCACTATGTAACATTTAGAATAAATACAAATAAACATTTTTACTGTAAAACATACTAAAACATTTGTTTTGTTTTTTAAACAAGGTGGTATCTGGTGTGGCTTCTCAGAGTGTAAAACTGAACCAGTTCACTTTTGTAAACTTCTAAATAACTTCTTCAAGTAGTTCTGGTGCCTCTCTGTCTCCTGACTATTCATGCACAAGTTACAGACACCTTTCTTTTGACACATCTTTGAAAGGCTTCTTTCATTTTCAGTTGGTTGTTGTCTTAACCAAACAATTAGTATTAAAAGTGCATAGACATCATACACATATAAAAACATCACAATAATAATTTTACATCACATACATTATATGTAACTTTAATTCCACTTGTAGACTGACACCCATTTCTTGCATTGCCTCTAATGAATTCCCCCTGCATGAACAATGAATGTGTTACAATCTAAAATTTTTTTTACAAGAAATTGTAAGGAATATCCAGCCAAATTCTGCAAAACCTTTTACCTTTTGCTTTTTTCTTCACTCCATTCCAGGTCAGAAATGCACGTCCCCTCTGTTTCTTTCAGATTTGGACTTATTTTGGAAGCTTATTGCCGAGGCAGCACTCCTCATATGAAGATACTAGCAAAACAGGTATAAAACTAACCATGTTTTCCTCTGTCTATCATATAGTGCCTTTCACATTGATCTATCTCATTTTTCTTCAAATCTAATCATTTAAAGCTTGCAGACATCTGTTTGAAACAATTTAACTTAGTTAGCTACACTAGGATCACTGATGGAACAGGTCACTACTTAAGCCGAGGTTACTTTACATGACTTCTAGTCAAAGGGAATGTCAAACTTGATAGCTGTAGTTGCTGATCTTATCTCTTGCAGATGTCGTTTCATAGAAATCACTGAGGATGTCAAATTATGCAACTCCATGATGACTTTCCAGCAAGTATCATCTTGGGGTTTAGATGCCATAATAGAAAAAAAAAAGGCCACAGATTGTGGCTAAACATGCCATAGATAGATAGATACTTTATTAATCCCAATGGGAAATTCACATTCTCCAGCAGCAGCATACTGATACAATAAATAATATTAAAGATTGATAATAATGCAGGTGAAAAACAGACAATAACTTTGTATAATGTTAAATGTTAACGTTTACCCCCCCCCCGGGTGGAATTGAAGAGTCGCATAGTTTGGGGGAGGAACGATCTCCTCAATCTGTCAGTGGAGCAGGACGGTGACAACAGTCTATCGCTGAAGCTGCTCTTCTGTCTGGAGATGACACTGTTTAGTGGATGCAGTGGATTCTCCATAATTGATAGGAGCCTGCTGAGCGCCCTTCGCTCTGCCACGGATGTTAAACTGTCCAGCTCCATGCCAACAATAGCGCCTGCCTTCCTCACCAGTTTGTCCAGGCGTGAGGCATCTTTCTTCTTAATGCTGCCTCCCCAGCACACCACCGCGTAGAAGAGGGCGCTCGCCACAACTGTCTGATAGAACATCTGCAATATCTTATTGCAGATGTTGAAGGACGCCAGCCTTCTAAGGTAGTATAACCGGCTCTGTCCTTTCTTGCACAGCGCATCAGTATTGGCAGTCCAGTCTAATTTATCATCCAGCTGCACTCCCAGATATTTATAGGACTGCACCATCTGCACACAGTCACCTCTGATGATCACGGGGTCCATGAGGGGTCTGGGCCTCCTAAAATCCACCACCAGCTCCTTGGTTTTGCTGGTGTTCAGGTGTAGGTGGTTTGAGTCGCACCATTTAACAAAGTCATTGATTAGGTCCCTATACTCCTCCTCCAGCCCATTCCTGAGAATAGTATTCCATATCTGTCAAGCAGCACATTATTGGCTATGAAAAAAGGGGCAATACTTTGGAAATGTGAAGCCTGTGCTGGAAAGTCATTATACAGTTGTCTAATTTGACATCTCCACTGATTTGTAGTTGTCTACTCTGACATCTTCAGGTGACTAGATCAGCAGGTGAAGTCATCAGGTTTGACATCCCCTCTGTTTGAAAGTTATGTAATGTGCTTTACATAATTACAAGTTGATTCTGTGGACCATTTTAACAATTTCTTTATGAGATGTAATTTTTGGAAAGAATGATTGAATGGTATTCCAAAAAATGAGCATTGGCAAACCAGATTAGATACTGTTTCCAAAACAGTAAACATTGTTTAATAAGAATTAGTTTCAGTTGATTACAAAGACTGGTAGAGCACACTGAGTTGTATTGGTCAAATAATCCAAATGTTGTACTGTAATTTTTCAAATACTTTGCTTCTACCAATAAAACTGATCGATATTTTTGTTTATAATTTGGGGGGATGCTTCTGTCAATCTAAAAATAAGCGAATTGTACTTTATTTTAATCTTAGAATGAAGCACTAAATAAAATGAAATCTCTGACTGACTTTGTGAAATCCAGCTCCCAAAAAACCACAAAGAATATTACCAAAGAGGTAATGCAATTCTACATGAAACAAGATGCCTACTTGGAGGCCCTGAAGGACCTGCTTAACCCACTTAACCCTAACCTTATTCTTTCAGATCTATGGTGCGTACCCTGCATTTATTTATTTTAAATTGTTTCATTTTACGCAGGCAGTGGCTGTTGCTGTGGTGTTGAAATATTTTAACCCTTTCATTTTAAGCAAATGGATATTAAGAGGTGAGACGAATGAAGTGTTTAAAGTTATAAAGGTAATTACTAGAGAGGATCAAGGCAGTACTTTAAAATGAGTTCAACAAGAACATGGGGACACAGTTGGAAAAGAGTCAAGCGTAAATTTCATACAAACATTAGAAAGTCTGTCTGTAATAAATGACCACATAGTATGGTAGAGAGCAGGACTTTAGGTACCTTCAAAACCAGACTTCTTGTTATTCTGGAGAGGTTAGCAAAAAAGGACTAGTGAGCCTTGTTGTGTTAAATAACCTGCTCTTGTCAACATTTTTCTTATGTTCCAACTTTGGTGTCTGGCTTTCAGATTTGACTTTTAATAACCATGCGGAAAGGCATGCAGCAGACCACAGTGCATCTCTGGCAGTTCAAAGACAGACCCTTTTTCTGACTAAATAGGACAAGTGTGTTGCTAGAAGTACATAAGACATTACAACAAAGAAGCTTGCTCTCCATTATTCTGACAGTAAACGCAGAGCACCTAATTGTACTTGAAAGGAGCCCTTTGCGTGTGGGTGTGTTTTTATGTGCATGATTTATAGGTTGACCAGGAACCAATGAACTTTATTGTCGAAGTAAAAGAGTTACGGTAACTTGAGGGTTTGGCCTTTAGCATGCTAAACCTAAGATGTCTTCTTGTTTGTGGAGCATAATCTGGAGAAGCCACTGTTTCAGTGTCTAGTGTCACTTATTTCAGATAGCCACTGATAGCCATAAATCACTTGACACAAATAAACTTTTCCCCTTTAAGTCAAAAAGTAAAACAAACTGTACAACTAATTCTAGTTTATTTTTAAATTGATCTTTGCGTCCAGACTATGTACATACTGCACTTCCTGTTTCATAGCAACTTCTTCATTTCTTTCAAAATGAGAGCAGTGGCAGTAACCCCAGTGACCACAATAACTTTTACCAAAATATGACTCTGTACATTGCACTTGTTTGCACGCTTGCAGGGGATGACCATGTTTTAGTTTATTGCTTAATCTAATGACACAGTGGGAAGGTGCTCACCTTTGTTAGCTCAACAGACATTTAAACAGGACTTGATATACGGCACATTTCCACCTTTACAGTAGCCTACAATGTGCAGTTTTCAAAAGGTGATCATTTTATCTTAATCACATCAAAACGGGGCTTTAAAACATTTTCAGTATGACAGCAAACATGTGTGGGACAATGCACTTACAGCTAATTGAACTGCATCTAGCACCATCACACTGCGCACGAGATCCAGAGATTAAGACAGCCTGTAACTGGGTGTGTTTTTGTTAGACAGGTTCAAACTTCCTATATGCAGTTTAGTTTTACAGCACTTGATTTTGTTTTTCTCTTGCATGTACAGTGTGGAAAAATGCAAATTCATGGACTCCAAGATGAAGCCTTTGTGGCTTGTTTACAATGACAGCTTTCAGAGTGGCTCCATTGGGATCATTTTTAAGAATGGTGATGGTAAGTGTTCTGTAGCTCATCATGGAAAAGAAGGGAGAAGGGTAAAGATTTTATGGGAGACATGGCTGCATACTTGGATTATGAATGGCCAAGGATCTTAATCCAAAATTAATATGTAAAGTTGGAAGCTTACCCTGACTTGAGTAAAATAAGGTGCTGAGAGATGGAGCTTTAGGTGCTTAATTAAGATGCATTTCCTGCAATATATTTTTTTTAAAAGCTAACATCACATGGCTGTTTACAAAGCACAAAAATAAAAAAACAATAGAAAGCAACCATTTTAATGTAAGCAAGTCTATTGGATCCTACTTTTTAGTTGCTAATCACAAGTTTTAAGAAGAACAACAACAGTATCAGAAAAAGGTTCTGAAATGGATGCAGTGTTAGGATCTTTTCTGTACATTTAACATTTACTACCACATAATATATTTGTTCAGATCATTGTCTAGTGCACATGCTTGCCAATCTTCTGAACCTGTCATTTTCTCAGTACCAAAACCTGTTTCTGGACTGTATTTGAAGGTGACAACATTGATAGTATATACACCTCTTCTGTACTGTTATATATATAATATAGTTACAATGACACTATACCAAACAAAGTCTGTGCTTCCTCCAACAACAAGCCGTAGATGGCAAGGGATGTATGACTCTTGCTAAAGGCTCGCAATAAGACTTTCCACTCTGGTGATAAAGAGCAGTATGGTATTGCCAGGTTGAAGGTGAAGAGGGGCCAAGAGATGCCAAAGCAGCCTACAAGCAGAAAATGAAGTACAGTCATATGAAAAAGTTTGGGAACCCCTCTCAGCCTGCATAATAATTGACTCTACTTTCAACAAAAAAAGTTAACAGTGGTATGTCTTTCATTTCCTAAGAACATCTGAGTACTTGGGGTGTTTTCCGAACAAAGATTTTTAGTGAAGCAGTATTTAGTTGTATGAAATTAAATCAAATGTGAAAAACTGGCTGTGCAAAAATGTAGGTCCCCTTGTCATTTTGCTGATTTGAATGCCTGTCACTGCACAATGCTGATTACTTACAACACCAAATTGGTTGGATGAGCTCGTTAAGCCTTGAACTTCATAGACAGGTGTGTCCAATCAGGAGAAAAGGTATTTAAGGTGGTGAATTCCAAGTTATGCTTCCCTTTGACTCTCCTCTGAAGAGTGACAGCGTGGGATCCTCAAAGCAACTCTCAAAAGATCTGAAAACAAAGATTGTTCAGTATCATGGTTTAGGGGAAGGCTACAAAAAGCTATCTCAGAGGTTTAAACTGTCCGTTTCAACTGTAAGGAATGGAATCAGGAAATGGAAGGCCACAGGCACAGTTGCTGTTAAACCCAGCAGGTCTGGCAGGCCAAGAAAAATACAGGAGCGGCATATGCACAGGATTGTGAGAATGGTTACAGACAACCCACAGATCACCTCCAAAGACCTGAAAGAACATCTTGCTGCAGATGGTGTCTGTACATCGTTCTACAATTCAGTGCAATTTGCACAAAGAACATCTGTATGGCGGGGTGATGAGAAAGAAGCCCTTTCTGCACTCACTCCACAAACAGAGTCGTTTGGCTTGTCTAAATGAGAATTTGCATACAACAGATTCATTTTGGAACAAAGTGCTTTGGACTGATGAGACAAAAATTGAGTTATTTGGTCATAACAAGAAGCGCTTTACATGGCGGAAGAAGAACACCGCATTCCAAGAAAAACACCTGCTACCTACTGTCAAATTTTGTGGAGGTTCCATCATGCTGTGGGGCTGTGTGGCTAGTTCAGGGACTGGGGCCCTTGTTAAAGTCGAGGGTCAGATGAATTCAACTCAATATCAACAAATTCTTCAGGATAATGTTCAAGCATCAGTCACAAAGTTGAAGTTACGCAGGGGTTGGATATTCCAATAAGACAATGACCCAAAACACAGTTCGAAATCTACAAAGGCATTCATGCAGAGGGAGAAGTACAATGTTCTGGAATGGCCATCACAGTCCCCTGACTTGAATATCATCGAAAATCTATGGGATGATTTGAAGCAGGTTGTCCATGCTCGGCAGCCATCAAATTTAACTGAACTGGAGAGATTTTGTATGGAAGAATGGTCAAAAATACATCCATCCAGAATCCAGACACTCCTCAAAGGCTATAGGAGGCGTCTGTTATATTTGAAAAAAGAGGCTCAACTAAGTATTGATGTAATATCTCTGTTAGGGGGCCCAAATTTATGCACCTGTCTAATTTTGTTATGATGCATATTGCATATTTTCTGTTAATCCAAGGTGTTGTACCGTGTTAGCCATTATGAATGTAGATTGATTACATCTTGCCTGAAGAAGGGGCCTGAGTTGCCTCGAACGCTTGCATATTGTAATCTTTTTAGTTAGCCAATAAAAGGTGTCATTTTGCTTGGCTTTTCTCTGTTAATCCAATAAATTTAGTAGTATTTCAGCAGTGACATTGTTTCCATAAGGCATGTTATATATTAAAATGAAGTTGCTACTTTGAAAGCTCAACCAATGATAAACAAAAATCCAAAGAATTAAGAGGATTCCCAAACTTCTTCATATGACTGTATTATTTTGACAACTCAAACTCCTGCCATGCATGGCAAGGTATATATGTCACATGACTAAAGAAAACAATAATACCAATCCAGCTACCAGTAGCAGCAGTTCCTCATTGGCAGAGCAGCTTAGTTGCTTCTGCGGATGCCATAGAGAGAAGAGACGAGAAATGGTCACAACTAACATTCCAACTCCATATACCAACAGCCAGGTACTCATTATGTAGTCTGTTGATGTTATATGCACATGGAAAAGTGGCTGGCCCAGATACCGTCCCAAGAAGGGTTCTCAGAGACTGTGCTGCGGTGATATTTATAAATATCTTCAATCGATCTCTGATAAAAGTGCACTGTCCCTACCTGCCTGACCACATCTACCATAGTACAAGTCCCAAAGCAGACTGCAGTAACCTGCCTCAATGATTACAGGCCAGTAACATTAACACCAGTAATCATGAAGTGTCTGGAAAGACTGGTTCTGAAGTACATCAAGACTACAGACTCTTGCCAATATGCACATAGATCCAATAGGTCAATAGACGGGGCAATTTCCTCTGTCCTCCACATTGTACTGCTCTACCTGGAACAGTGAGGAACATATGCATGGTTGCTGTTTATGGATTACAATTATGGTTTTAAACCATCATACCCAGCAGGCTGTTTTCCAAGATGTCTGACCTAGGCATCCAGCATAACAGCTACCTGTAGATATGGGACTTTAACAAACTGGCCACAGTCAGTCAGGATGGGCCCCCACCACTCCCCGCACTTTGTGCGTTGAGCCCTTTCTTGGTATACTCTTGGCATACAAAGTACATATGACTGCATACCAGCTCACAACACCAAGGCCATTCATATATTTGCAGACAATACAACAATAATGGGTCTGATTACTGATGGAGAGGAGTCTGCCTACAGGGAGGAGGTGTAAAGACTGACAGAGTGGTGCACAGAGAGTAACTTGATACCAAAAAAAATAAAGAACTGATCATTGATTTCAGGAGGAAGCAGGATGACCATCGACCACTGTATATAAACAGTGACAGTTGCAAGAGTCTCTAGTTCTAAGTTCTTGGGTACCTACATCTCAGAAGATATCACATGAACAATGAACAAAAACTCACTCGTTAAAAAAGCACAACAGTGACTTTACTTCCCGAGCTGTCACAAAAGCTTCAGGTGTCTTTCTATCTTTGTTCCATTGAGAGTGTCCTGACTCATGGGATACTCGTGTAGTATGGCAACAGCTCAGCAGCTGACAAAACGGTTCTGCAAAGAATCATAAAAACAGCAGAGAAAATTACCAACACACCTTTGCCTACCTTGGAAGGCATGCAGTGTCATAAAAGACTTGTATCACCTAGCACACAAAGTGTTTGAACTTGTCCCCTCAGGGAAGAGATATTAGGTCCAATTAGAGTGCGGACCACAAGACTGATGAACAGTTTCTACCCAAAAGTGATTACTGAAATCACACAAACCTTATAGACATAACTGTGAAATACCATATTTATCATCATTTTCGTAACTTGTGCAGTATTTTTAAAAATGCTTTTTTTTCATTGCATTTACTGATAATAGTGTAATTGGTGAGCTGTATATGTGAGAATATTAGATGTGTGGTTTTTGAGCATCATTTCGGGTAGTGTACCGGAATCTCATTTTATGCGTTATGAAAGGACAATAAAGCAATCTCATCTCATTAGGTCTGGGTCTTACTATTTAGATGTTTGTACCAGTGTGTCTTACAAACTACAATGAATTCTGATTCAGCCCAGAGAGCTCACTTGACTGTTGAATTGTTTATGATAGGACATCTATACTTGTAGTGAAGTCACTTCTTTCATCAGTTTACCTGCTTACACTGTGCCCTTTCATCTGATACTATCATGCATGTCATCTTAAAATGTGCTTTTTCATTTAATTGAATATGGAAATACGTAACACAAAATAAATGCTGAGCACTAATATTTGTTTGTAGTGATGGCTGAGAAAAAAAAATTATCTCCTGTTTTCATGCAGAATGGAAGTAAAATTTCTGATGGAATGGGTGACCAATGCTGGACAACACCAAATGGTATCAAAATGTCAATGGAAAAAATGTCATATTACTCATAATGGCATAATCCACTTGTCAAGTAATCCAATCGTATGCTAAAATATCCCAAACACATTTATTTTTACTAAAACTAGCGGCTTTGCCCCCTGCTCACTTTGTTCACCCATCCAGCCCCCTGACCCCCACCTCCCCCCAGGGCTCGCTACGCTAAAACTACTTAGCTTCTCTGCCGCTCACATTTTGGGTGGGGGGGGGGGGGTGGCTGAACGCACGCTGATGAAATGCGGTCTGATCAGCTGCTGTTTTTCTACTGCCAAGCTGCATGTTCTGCTTGTCGCGCTGCGTGTCGATCATTTAAAAGCCTGAACAGCAGCTGTCCTTTTGTCTCACTGCCTTGTCTCATATGATCTTAAAGTGTCTCTCGTGGGATGTTAAATTGTCTTCCAAGATCACGTATCGTCTAATTCCAAGATTTTTTTTTATAATAGACAGATATTGTTAAACCAATTCCGGAAAAAGGCTTGTGAACGAAAACTGAATGTGCTTAAAAGTGAATGAGCATTTGAATTGTAGATGTGCCTCCCGTTGTTACTTCAGTTGTGGATATGCATAGAAATGTAACTCGAGATTATTTAGCAGTGGTCTGTGAAGTGGCACTGGTGAACAGACCTGCAGCTTGTTGGATCATCTCTGATATGCACAAGATGGTTGCATATTCTTTTCCTGATCATTTTTTCAGTTGCTTTTCCTGGCTTTTAACTTTTCGTTTTGTACATGATTTTTGTTGTTATTGCCCGAAACACAATGTTAGCCAGTGTTGAAGCTGTTACTGGGCTGGACTTGTGTTTGATTAAAGTTTTGGTGGGGGGGGGGGGGGTAAGGGGGCTACAATGCACTCTCCAGGGTTTTCTAGAAGAGGTGTATTGATCAATATTCTAGTAAAAACACGTGTTTGTGATGTTTCGAGTGTACAATTGGCCTGTGGGTTATGCAATACGAGTCACACAAGATTTTATTCGTGGATGTTTCATATTGTTTGCTGTTGTCATAGCTCCCTACTATATCAGAAACGTTATTTCCATTTTCCATGAAAACATAAGATTGAAAATGTATCTTAGGCATCCACTACAAACAACATGGGCTAAGTAACAAAACAGTTTTTGGGTGAAACATTCCTTTAACAAGCGTTTTGTAATACTTGTATGTAATATTTCCATATACTGGTATACGTAGATCTTACTCTTTTCTCCTTTAGATCTCCGCCAGGATATGTTAACCTTACAGATGATCAAATTGATGGATGTCTTGTGGAAGCAGGAGGGTCTGGATTTAAGGTTGGTTTGTGTTTTTTAACTTTAAATGTGCTGAGGTGGTGAAGTTTTGGATTTACAAATGGTACCCAGACAGAGTACTTTGAACCAAGAGATGAGTGGATCAGAAAACAAAGTAAAATTAAATACAAGTTATTTATCGGAGAAAACTTACCACCATGCTGAATGTCATTCTTGTAACAGTTAAAACTCATCTGACATTACTGGAAGAACACATTTTAATGAAGCCTTTAGGGGGTAAAAATGATTGTAATGAGCGATACTGCTAGAAAACAAAGCCAGTATCAAGACAGAATCACAAGATCACAGTAGCCACTTAGGAAGTTTCAAATTATTTCATGCTTTTCCCTGATGGTGCAGCTGCACTCCTAATAGAGACCTGAGGCAGACATGGACATGGAAAGTGTACAGCAGTGTGTAGCGTTTTTAAAACATTTGGATCCTTCACTGTGACTGAACCACAATTCTAAATGTCCATCAATTCTGTGGACATGAAGTTTTTTTTCCCAGTGTACACATCTCCCACTCCTCTTGTCAGGACAGAATTCATTAAGGTCTATTAATTGGCTCAGGTTCGTTTCGTCTCTTTTGTTTTTTTAGAATGATTCCCTATGGCTGCCTGTCAACTGGATACAAGACGGGCCTGATTGAGGTGGTCATTGATTCAGATACAATTGCAAACATCCAGTTGAACAAAAGTAACATGGCTGCCACTGCTGCATTCAACAAGGACGCACTTCTCAATTGGCTGAAATCCAAGAATCCCGGGTAAGTCAACTTAGATGATTTCTGGCAATTTGTATACCACGGGGTGGGTGGGGTATGGCTGGTGGAAATGTCCACCAACAGCAGGATACACTCAACTAAGCTGCCCCAGTACCTCATAAACTGCAGGGTACCGTCTGCAGCAATACCTGAGAAGTGTTTCGTTTCCCTTACTAGTGTGACACTTGAATGTACAATAGGATCTGGTTCCTAATATATAAGTTTTTGAGAAATTAATGAATCAGTAGGACTTTAGGTATTGGGTTTTAGATAAGCACATGTGTTTCCAGGTGAATGTAAAAGCTTTTAAAAGTCACATTATTCGTTTATGGCTACAGTGTTTGTTTTTAAATGAATGTGAGACCGACTTTCTAATGCACATCGTGTCCCTTTCCCACTACAGTGATGCTCTGGAACAAGCAATAGAGGAGTTTACACTCTCATGTGCCGGCTACTGTGTAGCTACGTATGTCCTGGGAATTGGTGACCGCCACAGTGACAACATCATGATCCGACAAAATGGACAGGTGACAACTATGGCTCAGTAAATTGTGCCTCCCAAAAATGGGCCCTGTACAGTACCTTTTGTTTATAAGCATAGCCTGAAGACAACAGTACTGTTTTTTGGTGTTTGATTCTCCTTTTTTCACGTATGTGTTTAAACTTGTAATTTTAATTGTATGACTTTCTTAATGCAAGAACTCCTTTAAAACAAAGATCAGCAAGGCCAGAAAAGAAATAAAAAAAGTATATTAAATTTAACTGACCTCAGGCTCACAGTAGACATCATGCTTTATACCTTTTTTTGAGGGAAAGGAATTCCAATACTTCATCCTTCACATCTCCTACATTAAGTGCAGAGTAACATTTTTGCCTCAAGAGGGCACCACAGTTCTGTTTGTACCACAGCATAGTAGTCTGGAGAGTTCGCTCGGTTTGTCTGGTGAGTATTACAAGTGTTAGTAAAGCAACTGACAGCACTAGCCAGTGTCCCAAAGGTGGAAGAAAACACCTGAATCTTAAAGAGTATTTTGTGTTTTAAATCCAAATGTGTTTTTACAGTTCCTCTATCATGAAAGGTCTGTAAAGTGAAGTACAACTTAAATTTGAAAATATTGTATACGTGCTTATTAAAATGACAAATGTATAATCTAAAACTTAGGGATGTCTCTCTTAAAGGTCCATCAGTAGTCAGCCAGCTGACTGGGACTCCCTTGCCTGGGTGACGCATCTCCATGTTGGATTTGTCCTGATACATTTTTAATCAGACTCTGACCTTAATGAAGCCAGCTGTTAGCCCCCAGTTTGGCAAATGTTTTTGGTATTGATCCAAAAATGATCAGCTGGATATGCTAAGTACTTTGAATTCTTGCAATCTATCAGTGATACTCTTTTTGTTTTAATGGTTTGGTTATTTTAAGCTGTTTGCTAATAAGCCCACAAATACTGACACGCTGTAGTCGGCTTTGAGCAGCAGTGGCACTTGCACAGGTGTCTGCTCAGCTCAGCTCATCTTTAAATTGTTAGTAATCAAACACAATTAAGGGAACAAACTCCAAAGAAAAATAAAAAGACAGGCCAAAGTTGAGCATTACATTTAGAAAAACATTGTTATGGATGTAAATGTCACATAATAAATAAGAATTAAAAAGGATAGCTTTGATATCCATTCCAGGTAAAACAACTCACCGATTTTGAAACTGGTTGGGGCAAAAACCGGCAACCAGAGGGGGTCCCAGGACTGAGTTGGAGGACTACTGCTGCTTTATCAAAGTGACTAAGTTGAGTCCAGTGCAGCATTCCCCTTTTGTTAACTTCTTTGGTTTAATTCCCTTTACGTCGTGTTCACATGTTGTGGGAGCTTCTGAGGGGCGCCATCCTTCAAAGTAATGGTTGTCAGTATGACGGTTCCAACGAAATTCACAGAATTGTGACATCTAAGTTCATTTTAGCACTCAAAATGCCAGCGATGACATTCAGCAAGCATCTAAACTGTACTTTGGGTTGTTTATACCTGTTGGATGGATTTCCTCTACTTTTCAGTTACATTTGGTTTGGAGCAACCAAACCTTTCCTCCTAAAATTTGAACTTGAAATGTGTGAATAGAATGAAGTGGGACAGTGTGATGTCACAAATAATTCCAAATATATTCAAAGCATGTGACTGCCAGATTAGCCTATCAGAGTGGGGCAGGCCCTTCAGCATGTACCTGGCTGCTGCTCTCCTCTGCCCACCACCAAGTGCTGCTTTGTCTTGTTGTAGTGCAGTGACCAGAACTTCACACACAGCACTCCACATGTGACCTCACAAAGGCACTATACAGTCCTGAGCGTGATGTCTCTTGCTTTATATTCACCAGCTTTAACAGTTTAATATTTTGTTTTCCTTTTCAGTTGCTTCAGAAGGCAGATCACCCCAGCCATAGCCTTAACCGAATTGTTTTTGTGTATTTCAGTTGTTCCATATTGATTTTGGACACTTTCTTGGGAACTTTAAGAGCAAATTTGGCATCAACAGGGAGCGCGTGCCTTTCATTTTGACGTATGACTTTGTGCATGTCATTCAACAGGGACGAACAAATGACAGTGAGAAATTTGAAAGGTAAATAATAAAAAAAAAATCTATACATTGTAACTTAGCTAACCTGACTAAAACAGGGCAAGCACAGAGCTAATGTCTTTAGGCCTTAAAAATATTAGATATGATTACACAAATGTTGTAACTCCTACATGTAATACTTCAATTTTTTTACATGAACTTTAATCTGCATAAGCCAGTGTGCTGTCCGTGTCCCCCTGTAATAACTCTACTGATACTAGATACCAGTCTGGGTGGGGTGGGAGATATCATTTGCAGACTTAAGCAATTTGTTGTTTATGTTCTTATCCAGATCTTTCATATATTACAAGAAAGAAGTAAAAATGCTTGGGTTGAATACACAATGGGAGGTGTGAAAATCAAAAGTCCACCTTATGAGAAAGACTTAAGAGTCGTAGTGAACTCGACACTATCAGCTGACAGACGGTGTTCAGAAGCCATTAAGTAGGCTAACAGAATGTCAGGTTATATAGCGCCTTGATGTGTGGAGTACAAGTCACAGGAGGTTCTGCTCAAGCTTTATAACACACTGGTGAGGCCTCATCTGGAGTACTGGGTGCAGTTTGGGTCTCCAGGCCACAAAAAAGACAAAACAGCACTAGAAAATGATCAGAGAAGAGCGACGAGGCTGATTAGAGGGCTATACGTTATAGAGTTATGAGGAAAGATTAAAAGAGTGGAGCCATTACAGTTTAAGCAAAAGAAGATTAAGAGGACACCTGACTGAAGTGTTTTAAAATTGTGAAGGCAATTAGTGCAGTGGATTAAGATGGAGACTTTAACATGAGTTCAACAGGAACACGGGGACACAGCTGGAAACTTGTTAAGGGTAAACTTCACACAAACATTAGGAAGTTTTTCTTTACACAGATAGATAGATAGATACTTTATTAATCCCAATGGGAAACTCACATTCTTCAGCAGCAGCATACTGATACAATAAATAATATTAAAGAATGATAATAATGCAGGTGAAAAACAGACAATAACTTTGTATAATGTTAAATGTTAACGTTTACCCCCCCGGATGGAATTAAAGAGTCGCATAGTTTGGGGGAGGAACGATCTCCTCAATCTGTCAGTGGAGCAGGATGGTGACAGCAGTCTGTCGCTGAAGCTGCTCCTCTGTCTGGAGATGATACTATTAAGTGGATAAAGTGGATTCTCCACAATTGATAGGAGCCTGCTGAGCGCCCGTCGCTCTGCCACAGAGATCAAACTGTCCAGCTCCGTACCTACAATAGAGCCTGCCTTCCTCACCAGTTTGTCCAGGTGCAAGGCGTCTTTCCTCTTAATGCTGCCTCCCCAGCACACCACTGCGTAGAAGAGGGCGCTCGCCACAACTGTCTGATAGAACATCTGCAGCATCTTATTGCAGATGTTGAAAGACGCCAGCCTTCTAAGGAAGTATAGCCGGCTCTGTCCTTTCTTGCACAGCGCATCAGTATTGGCAGTCCAGTCTAATTTATCATCCAGCTGCACTCCCAGATATTTATAGGTCTGCACCATCTGCACACAGTCACCTTTGATGATCACGGGGTCTATGAGGGGTCTGGGCCTCCTAAAATCCACCACCAGCTCTTTGGTTTTGCTGGTGTTCAGTTGTAGGTGGTTTGAGTCGCACCATTTAACAAAGTCATTGATTAGGTCCCTATACTCCTCCTCCAGCCCACTCCTGATGCAGCCCACGATGGCAGTGTCGTCAGCGAACTTTTGCACATGGCAGGACTCCGAGTTGTATTGGAAGTCTGATGTATATAGGCTGAACAGGACCGGAGAAAGTACAGTCCCTTGTGGCGCTCCTGTACTGCTGACCACAATGTCAGACGTGCAGTTCCCGAGACGCACATACTGAGGTCTGTCTTTAAGATAATCCACGATCCATGCCACCAGGTATGAATCTACTCCCATCTTTGTCAGCTTGTCCCCAAGGAGCAGAGGTTGGATTGTGTTGAAGGCGCTAGAGAAGTCTAGAAAACCACAGACATGTAGTGTGGCAGACAGGAGGACTTTAGGGACCGTCAGAACTCAACTTCGTTATTTTAGAAGAATTAATTGGATAGGACTGGCGAGCTTTGTTGGGCTGAATGGCCAGTTCTCACCTGGACTGTTCAAATGTTCTAATTTAAAATATCAGCTGCTCCAACGCTGACCCCTGATAGACAACACATTCTGATAAGGTCCCCTGCACCATAACTCAAAAAAAAAAAACAAATTGAAAAAAGGAAAGCTTTGTAAACTACTACGAGAAAATACAGACAACGTGGTTTTCATTTTCATATTCAATTAATTTGTAAAATGCACACATTAGCATAAAATGGTTAAACTTGTGTAACCCTGATCGGCACTTTGGCTTTGTTTTAAATGTGCACCTTTTGCCATTGCGATGTAGTGTGTGTGTTTGTGTGTCTCTCTACTCCATGGAGACAACATGACTTGTTTGTTTTCTTGTCAAGGGAAAAGTACAGAAGGCATGTTTTTAAAATTTGAATAGCCTTTTGCTTTTTCATGTGTAGGTTCCGGAGTTACTGCGAAACTGCCTACAAAATCCTGTGCCGGAATGGTGTCTTATTTGTGAATCTATTTAAAATTATGCAAGCATCGGGTTTGCCAGAACTGAGCAGCTCCAAAGACATCCAGTACCTGAAGGTGAGAAGTTCTCTAAACACATCCCAGTCCTCTCTGCTCCATACTCAAGTAGTATGCAAGCACGGTATGTGAGTATTTATGAATGAAATAAATGAGTGTGGTGGCACAGTTGGTAGAGCTGCTGCCTTCCACCAAAGAGACTCGAGTTCAAGTGTCCCCGTGGGTTTCCTCCCACACCACAGAGAATTGCAGGGTAGGGAGACCACTGATGGTAAAATTGACCCTGATGTGCGAGTTTGTGTTTGAGTTGATCCTGCACTCTGTCCAGGGATTGTCCCAGCTCTAGATAAGCAGATTTGGAAAATGGATGGATGAAAAAAAAAATAAGTATTGAACAAAGTATAAAGCACCACGAAATAACAGTAAAGACTGCAAGCTCAAAATGGGTGCCACACTTAACTTGTACCTCTAAGCTACTGATGAAGCAGCAGGGTTTCATCTTGTAGCCGTCAGGGAGTCTCCTTTGAATATTGGTGCTGCTGTAGTAATTATGGCCGAGGTTTGCCTCCTTCCTCTGATCTCTTTTAATCTTTGCTCTGCAGGATTCTTTAGCTTTGGGAAAACCAGAAGAGGAGGCTCTTAAAAACTTCAAAGTCAAATTTAATGAAGCACTCCGGGAAAGCTGGAAAACCAAAGTGAACTGGATGGCTCATAATGTAGCCAAAGATAACAGATGAGGAAGCAGTGACCCGAAACACTCTTCAGGAGCGAGAAGGGCCTTTTTTTTTTTTTTTTGGCTGAATGTTTACACTCTTCTAGCAACTTCGGCATTTCAGAGCTGCAAAAGAAGAAATCGTGTGTGGGCAACACGTACTGTATGACATGGCACTGTATCAGGATGAGATTCAAACACACCACTTGACTGGCCAGTGCTATTGACATCACTTTAATGGGTACGCACAGCAGTAGACCCTGTGACTATGATGTCACTCGTGGTAGATGTTCAAATTTACATTAACAGTCCCAAAAAAATAAATAAAAAAGAAATTACTGAGTGCTGGGGGGAAAAAAAAAATAGAAACTGTGAAGAATTCAGTAGCTTTATGAAGCACAAGTGCACTGTATGGACAGCAACAGCAGCTTTCCTGTGTTTTTAATAAAAATAAATAAATAAATAAAATCACTTGGCGATGCTTTACTTTTCCAAGCCTCAGGTACGGCCCAGGAGGCACACGTTCAGACCACTAAGAGATTTGTAAAATAGCATATAAAAAAAAAAAAAAAAAAGAGTGCTTGTATGTTCCAGTAAACCTTTGTATTGTAAATGTCCACCTGTACAGTAAATGTAATATTTTAAATAAATTCAATTCATTTTATCATCAGGCTTAAGTCCAATGAAGGCAAAAGCAGCTATGTGTCAACCATTTAGACTTCATGGGTGCACAATACCAGTGAGACCAGTGTAATGCCAGGTTTGCTCAAGTCCGCTGGATTCTCCTGAAATACTTAGCAGGCGCCTTGGAGGGACAATAAAATCATCAGTTTGGAACTGCAGGCACTTTTATTTTCTGGACGTAAGCTGCAATCTCCAGTAGTTAGGTGTGATCAGACGCACTGTGATGACCTGCACACGCACTCCGCCATTACACTGTAGCTTATCCACATCTGTGTGCACCTTCCTTCATTTTTATCTAAGTGTATAATCTTAGGCTACAGCTACACATTTCTGTTTAAAAACACAGACATTAGTCTCCATTTTTGCATTTCAGCCACACTTCCTTGTTTTTAACCCCACAAAGGAGGAGATTATTGAAAACTCGCTCCGCAGCTATATTATGAAAACTGTGCAAAGTGGAAGTGTGAAAATGAAGCGTTTTGAGAAAGCTGATTGGATTCTGCACATTGTAACATCTCATTTCCTGATTGGTCAACCTTAATGGAAGAAAACAACATTTGGACATGGAGGAGCTGCTTTGCCATGATGTATGCATACCAGTATGCATCTAAATTGTGTGTTGTACAGTTGGAATGCTGCATACTTGAGCAAAAGGCAAATCATTTATTGGTCGCTACAGTTCTGTGCTCAGTCCCATGCCCAGCGAGGACATTTCTTCTTCCCATTTCCATTGCTCCATTGGTGGAGATATCTGATAAACAATGTGAAAACACGAGTGTGGATGGAGATCATTTTTAAATGAAAACCTAGCAGTTGGGGCACAGCCTTAGGGAACTGGGGGCTGCACAGGTTAAACACCCAGGATCAAAGCTTTTAGGCAGAGACATCGTCACCACAATAACTAGCTGCACAAAGTCTGGACCTCCATGTGGCTTTTTAACATAAAGAACACCCCCATCAGAGAGAGACCCCCCCATTCCATCAGACACTCCTTTTAGATCAAACCATAATGTCTACAAGTTACCCAACTTTTCACAGTCCTGAATTTGAGAAGGAAACAGGCAAAGATCCACAAGATTTAGAACTGGAAATTTATTGGAGCTTAAGAGACTGTCCCACCTGACCTATCACCTTATACACATTTGTAAGTTTATACTCACATTGGTTACACACAGTAAAGTTAAAATTCTTTCGGCATCGTCGTTTCAGTCATGATCTCTGTAAACTAAATATACAAGATGTCATTACTGTATATGGAGACTTTATCTGTATTCACAACAAGAACACAACACATCTATGTCCGACAAAAAGTCACTTTTGATAAAACTAGCAATTTATTACAACCAAAAAAAAAAGTAGTAATTAAAACAATTTCCCAGTATGCTGAGAAACCTTCCAATTTAAAAGTTATAAAATAATAAATCACTACTAAAAACGGCGCTGGATGCATTTTGTTACAATTCAGTTAACCAGTCATGAAAGGCACTCCCTCAAACCAACCAAAGACCCTCTGAACCTTCTCAAATACCCACATAAGAGAAAGTCTTCAAAAACAGGAGATGAGGTTTCTGAAGACAGGAGGGGCTAACGTTAAGTGAACCATCCCTACCCTAACCCCCCCCCCCCAAAAAAACTGTCACCAAACGCCCAACCACATGTACTTTATTTTGTTTTTTTTAAACCTCATAACCAACAAGACCCGCACCAAACTCCACCCTGGCGCACCTTTGCATGTGAACCCACGTCGCCCACCCGTGACAACAATGACAGGCGCAGGCTGAGCTTTTTGCTTTGTCTGCTTTTTTCTTTTTGTTTTGTTTTTTTAGCGTTAGCGTTAACAAATGTCAAATGTAAAATCCAGTTCCTGGTCAGTAAGAAACATTTAGAAACACAGTGGCAGAAATTCTTAATAATGAAAAGAAAAAAAAAAAAAAAGGTAACCTAAACACAGTCTGCATACGTCCCAATTTTCTTTTGTATAATTTTTATACTCTATATAATTTTACCAGAAGGAAACCATGTTTACCAAATGTAAACAAATTGTTCAAAAACAACTACGGTACAGTTCAATGTACAAGAAGCTATTTATAGTTATTGGAAATGAATGCCGAACTCCGCGCGCGCCCCCCCCCCTCCCCACCCAAGCCCACCCCACTTCACACCCATTATGGTTCGAGACGGCCACGAAGATGCACGCCAATAATGTCTTCCTACACGACTAACACTGGACTTAAGAAAAAGGAAAAGTTTGGAACAAAAGAGCTCAAGAAAGCCGCGGAAATTTTCAGAATTCAATATTCCAACGCAAGGATGCCAGTCAGCCATCGCCCACCCGCCCGCCCAGCCAGCCGCCCACCTGTACAAGGACTGGCCGACTAAAACTTTAGCAATGGCATCTGGGCCCACAAACACACACGTGTCCATACATACGGAACTGTGGCTTCAAACCATTTAAAGCCGTTACAATTTCATAATTTATACCCGAGCAGACCCTAAGCCAGTGTGCCCGACGGTTTAAATAACTTTTATTTATTTATTTTTAACTAGACCCTGAACAAGTAGAGTCACTTGTTTCCAAAACCTACGACAATTTCTGCAAGAAACCTCTGTGGCTGTCATGGGTTTCTTTTTCCTGATGCAGGTTTTTCTTTATTTTTTTTTAACAAGCATAATAGTAGTACTTACTTTATTTGCAAATTTTGGAGCATGCTATAGTCATGGTGACGACATACTACGGTACACACTGCTTATGTGAAGGAAAAAATAAAAATCCCCATTTATATATTGGACCCCAAATGTCTAATCCCTCATCTTCACTATCACAATGACTAATTACAGGATTTCATTATATTTACAAAATATTAAAGTAATTTACTCCTCTACATAACCTTTTTGCCGCTTCTCATGCAATAAAAAATGAGAAAGAAAAACTCCCGTTCAAATGCGTCCCAATTTGCCTCTCGGTCACCGCGTCCCCCTCTCTAGTCACACGGACACAGTTGCTTTTGTTTGTTTGCTTGCTTGTTTTTAGCAAAAAGGATCTTTGTAAATTCATGTGCAACGTCTACCGATTTGTTTTTTCTTTTAAAGTCTCAACAGCTGAGATGACTTGAAGGAAAAAAAGTGCAAGGCGTCCCCTTATCATGGTGTAAAAAGAAAAAACGCAAGTCAGCCAGGGCCTATAAGAATCCTTTCTAAATGAAATCCAAATAATAATAATAATAATAATTCTGACACTGGATAACAAACTACAGCAGCAACACCGGCCACCACAAGGAACAACTCTGTACTCAGTTTTCGGTTTGCTTTTTTGGTTTTACACCACGAGTCCTTAGGAGCTATGGAGTGGATACAGTGGAGTCTTTAAAAGCAGAGCACACACACACACACACACACCTCTGGCTGGCCGTGTGTGGACTCAGTAACTCAGAGTCGAGTCGTCCCATTCCAACTGCTGCTGCCTGATAACGTTCTGTCCTTCCTCCTGCTCACCATCCTCCTCCTCACTACTTTCAGACTCGGCGCTGGTAATGTCATCTTCTTCTCCGTCTTCACTTTCCTCTGCTTCTTCTTCCTCATCTTCACTGCTGTGTTGGTCTTCATAGGTCTTTTTAAGAAAAGGAAAGACAAACACGTCACTGTAAAGACAAATTGTTCAGGCCAGGCACATCTCATCAGGTGCACCACATGGACCTCACGTCTTGCACAACTTGTTCGTTGAACTTCTTCCATATACAGTGGAACCTCGGTTCATGACCATAATTCGTTCCAAAACTCTGGTCGTAAACCAATTTGGTCGTGAACCGAAGCAATTTCCCCCATAGGACTGAATGTAAATACAATTAATCAGTTCCAGACCGTACAAACTGTATGTAAATATATATATTTTTTTAGTTTTTAAGCACAAATATAGTTAATTAAACCATAGAATGCACAGCGTAATAGTAAACTAAATGTAAAAACATTGAATAACACTGAGAAAACCTTGAACAGAGAAAACTAACACTGTAATAGTTCGCGCTGTAGCACTAGGAAGCGCTCGTTAAAATCACTTTTTTTAATGAGTTTTAAGCACGGGAAAAAATGAACATTTGAAAAAATCCGTAATTTAATAAACCACCAAGAAAAGTAACATTGCAACAATGCACGCTACGAACCGATCGCTGTAAACAGAAGTGAAAACAAAAACAAGCCCAGTGCATTCTTTAACTGCCTTCCTACCGTATGAGTCCAGCTCTCTCTCTCACGCTGCCTGTGTGTGTGTCTCTCGCTCTCGTGTGAGTCGTGCTCTCGCTCGCTCGCTCTTTCTCTCTCTCACTCTCTGCACAGGGAGAGACTGAACACGTACAAACCGAAAGGAAAACTATACCGTATACCGAGTGTGTGGTCGTGAACCGAGGTTCCACTGTAACTTCCCTTTAAGACACTGCACTTTCTGAGCCTGTTGAATCCAATCTGAGGGTTGTAGGGAGCTGCCACCAACCCTGGCAGCCCACCAACGTGTCTACACTTAAAAATACTGAGCACGTCACCCTCGTGTGAGTAAGGTATGCACCACCTTAAAGGAATAGGCCACCCAAAAATGACATTTTTATGGTACTTATGCCATGTAGTTTGAAATAACAGCAGAAAAAAAAACAATCTCCTGTTTAGATGCTGAACAGAAATTAAAAACTTTATGATCAGTGTGGTGGGATCTCACGCTACTCGTGTTACATAATCCACATGTCAGTTATCCAGTCCTATAATCAAAAAGTGCAAAAAACACGTAGGTTTTGATAAAATTTTGTTAGAATTTATTCTTGCGGAAAAATCAGTGCATATCATGAACAGGAAACTAGGATTTCCTTCTTGAATTGAAGACAGGACTCTTGACCAATGAATGAAGGGGAAAGGCGGGTCTTCAATTAAAAATGCAATCCTAGGGGACTTTAGTTTCCTGCTTAAGACGTGCGCAGATTTTTCCAGATGTACATATTGGACAACACTTGCGTGTGTTTTGCGTAAACATTCTGAGCTACAACTGAAATGCTGACAAGTGGATTGTGCGCCACAACTAACGTGAGATTATTTTTTCCACATCATTTATTACTTAAGGCATTGAGCCACAATGGCTTGTTTTATATCAAAATGTTTTATTTTTGTTGTTCATGAAAACAAGAAATTTAAAATTTTTCTTGTCCCTCACTACAAACTTCATGTGGTAACATATAAAAAAAAATAATATTTTTGGGGTGGGTGTTTATTTAGTAAAGTGCCCAGGAAAGAAGAGAAGCCAGAAAGCAAAGACCAGGACAGACCTCCAAACTGGCAGTGACCAGGGTCTCCTGAGCATTAAGGCAGCTCAGACAACCAACATAATCTTGTTATCATATTAGTTGTTTTGATTTCAGAACTGTTATCATATAATTTCAAAATTATTTCTTATGCTACTAGAAACAACACCAAACAACTTGACATGCACTGAGTAAATTTAACATCTTCCTAGTAACTTTCAAAATTGACTACAGTTCAGACGCCATTACAGTTTCATAATTTACCACATCCTTATTCGCTTACTAATACTGTGCAGACACTGTCGACAATATTGTTAATCAAGTAATGTGTGGATTGTTTCAATAATCAATTAAGTAATCCCCTTTCAAATTGTGGTAAAAATAGATGCAACTAAATGTTGAATGCAAACCCCCCATATTCCATGCTTTTCTATGGTAGGGTCCACCTTTGTCCTCATAGCTTGCTGAAATGGCGGTACGTTAAGGTGGTTTCTACTGTACTGTATATAATGTTTTACCCATATTAAAAATAAGAGAACAATTACTTATTTGTGACATTTTATAAATTTGCGCTGGTTAGCATTTGCTGTTCACCGGTTTGTCTGCTTGCTTTCATATCCGAGTGACAGATGCCATGCCCCAATCAAACACCTCACTGGCCAGTGCAATTGTCTATGCTGTGGTGGTGCTGATCTGGCAACATCACTTCAAGAGAGGCCCACTGAATCAACAAGCTAATTAAAACGGCGGGCTCAGTTTTGTGACACACTCTAGACCCCCTGAAGGTAACAGAGGAAGAAAGAATGAAGATAGAGCTGAGTGTCATTATGAACAATGTTGCACATCCTCTCTGGCCTTGAGGACTTTTAAGACAACAGATTATTGTGCAGAAGTGTGTCGAGAAGTCGGGCTCCTTCTTTCCAATGGCAATATACCTTTATAATGACTCAGTGTGACCACTCTCTTTATCCCTAGTCAAGTCAAACCCTTTATTTCCTTTTAGCTATTCTGGTGTGTATTTGTAGAGGATTGCTATTATTTGTTATAGTATTTAATTATTTATCTATCTATCTATCAAGCTTCTGTAAAAAGCTAAACTTTCTCCCCTGGGCTAAATGAAGTACTATCTACTTATCAATCAAACCAGACCTCAGAATATCTGCTTTTGAAAATACTCCAAAACGTGTGCCACACAAATTTGCGGCCCCCTCTGTAACTGGTAATCTGAGCTGTTAGTCTATTGTGTTACATGTACGTTTCCTCACAATACTAAGCAGACACACTGCGCTTTTATGCACAGCTGAAATAAAATATATATTTTTCAAAGTTTATCTGTCTGTTTATCTGTTATTTAGTGCTGTGAGACACAACAAGATTGATTTTGGGCTATCAGCCCAGTGTTTCTTGAAGTTACAGAAGTCAAACAATACTTACAAGATGGGGAAAGAATTAAGCTGTATTCATGTGCTATGGGAAATGTCAGAGCCTGTAGCAGAAAATAGCTGTGTTTATTCATTTTTTGAGGAAAATGAGATGTTTGAGACCCAGCAACAGGCTATATTTTTTCCCTCGCAGTTAAGCTAGAATATACTCGTTGGTGTGTGTACAGAATTCTAAATTAGTCTTTGTTCGTCATATAATTTAAGTAGGAGATGTCCACAGCCAATACAATAAGCTGACAAATCAAAGTTAAGTGGCACGCTACAAACCTTACACATCCCACACTTTGCCGTACATCATCTTGCGATATCAGGTGAGTCTTGGGTGAAACCTGTCATGTTTTTAGATGCTTCTGCATTGCCATTGTACTGTGATGATACGCCAAATGATTTACTGTCACAGTGTTGGCAGACAATGACATTTTTTTTATTTTATAGTGAACTGTTCTCAAAACCCTGAAACTTCCTGACATTTTCTGCTAGGACCCTATTCTAGGCTTTCTTTGCTTTACACCATTTCCCCAATTACTTGAGGAGGTAAATTTTAATCTGGGATTTTATTTTTAAGTCGTGTTATTATGAATTAACTGATAAACTGCAGTGTTACCCAAAACTTCTGCTGCTCTAACACTGAAGATACCAGAAAACACATACTGCGTACTACCACTCTCCTCTGAGAAAATGCCCATAAAAGACATTTATTTTGAATTTATTATTTTTCTGTCAAAATTTTGACATTTGATTAGCACAAAAAATGATATTATACAGGGTGGCCCACGAAAAAGTAGCCCACATTACTATAGTATTACTGGCGGCCTACCGTAAAGAAAGAAAGAACTTCTGTATTGCGCGCTTTGCTGGGACACCAGCGGCAGGAAACTTTGCAGCAAAAATGTCCCGCGTTTCCTTAATGGAACCCGTGAGAACGTACGCCTCCACTATCGCGATTCTTTGTGGAATGGGATACATGTCGCTCCGCTCGTACTCACGTTTGCACCTCTACTGTTCCTTCAACCCGGCAATATGATGCCTCCTTTGTCGCCGTTTCCCCAGACTAACAGGACCCGGGGGCAGGGAAGCGTGACGCAAGCCGCCAACGCGGCGTCCCCCAATAAACTCGGTGGAAGGGTTGGGTTGACAAGGTGCTACGGGGAAGGATTCACTCGGCGCGCCACTCTGGCAGGAAGGCGGGCTACTTTTTCGTGGGCCACCCTGTATAAGAGGTGATCAAGAAGTTTTTGATCCATAACAACTAATGATGTGTTATAACCCTTCTTAGTAAGTAAAAAAATAACTGTCTCTAAAATTAAAATAAAACTTTAAAACCATTAAGAAATATTCAAGTTTTCTTGCCTCCATGGGGTTGACTGTGATGGTTAAAGCAGAGTCATCCCAGTCCATTTCATTTTCTTTGCCATTCTCATGGTCCCTCATACTCCTCTGATGTGCAGCACGGATTCGGAAAACTCCCAAAATAATCATAAACACCAGGAAGCTGACACAAACCACAATTACAATCGTGGCAGCACTTGGAACAACTGCAAGCCAAAAAAAGAGAACATGTAGACTTGATGCGGTACACAACAAAAATTTTTAATTTACAACCATTTTATGTTTACCATAGTAGATGCAAACTCAAAATTTGTAATCAACTGACACAGTCTAAAACGTGATTTTTTTTTTGGTTCCTTCAGATATTGTGTCTGTAAATTTTATTTCACACACATCAAAATGTATAATGCCACACTTTGGCCTTTGATATGCTGTAGTTGTTAAGTGATGTGCGTTCACACAGCTTACTTGTCTAATCACTGTAAATGTTGGATGGATGGATGGATGGATGGATGGATGGATGGATGGATGGATGGATGGATGGATGGAGATAGATAGACAGACTTTTTTAATCCCAAGGGGAAATTCACATACTCCAGCAGCAGCATACTGATAAAAAACATATTACATTAAACAGTAATAAAAATGCAGGTAAAAAAAGACTTTTGGATATACCTAGATGGAGAGAGCGCTAAAACACATTTTAATCATTTTGAATAATCTGAAAGCAATTACCCAAAGCTGGATGAGGTTTTGCTAAATTATGCCCAGGCAAATCCGCATGGTGCATTCGATTGACAAACTGTGGCTGTGCCATCGCATTGTTAGCATGGTCGACTGGATTAGCTGTGTGAATAACATTTACCTGAAAAAAATAAAAAATAGTTTTCAGAAATCTTATACATAAACAAATAATACAGTTTTTACATTTTTCACAAAAATGTAAGAGTTTTTGTTACACAGAGGTAAACAGCACATTAAAAATAAAGGCAACACCAGTTCTTAAAAAAACAATTCATTGGTGCTGTTCACAAGTTGCAAACTGACAAGTTGAACATTCCATCAACACCTGTAATACAACATGGCTGTGGCATTTATTCAATGCATTAATATAAATAATAAGTGTCTAGTGGTGACTGCAAAATGTTTTAAACAGTGCTACTTCATAAGCTGACTTGTCAAGTGTGAATGTAGAATTTTAGACGAACATCCTTCGATGATCATTATGGAAAAGTAATTAAAAACAGATCAACAAACAAAATAGTAACAAAATTGGATAACTATTTTTCATACTATCATAAAAAAGCAGTAATTTATGGTCAATGTTAAGATTCAGTAAAAAAAACAATTTCCAGGTCACATTATTATGTGTGCAAGAGGAGGGTCTGAACTGTCAAATAAGCACATGACACATCAGTTCTCAACATGTTACTCTGACCAGTACTGTTCTGCTCTGTTCTGTTCTTGGTAAACCTCCCTTTGATAGTATGCCTTGTAAAATACTAAATAGTCCGAGATGTAGTCGGTATATTAGGAAATTTGTAAATGGATAACTGGATTGACATGCAAGAGTTGACTTATTAATTAAACATGGACACAAACTTTTTTCTATGCATGAAAAAAATCCTTTTTCAAAAAGAGCAGATGATAAAAAAAGAAAAGTGGTATTAACAGATTTTACCACCAACATACTGTACTTATACTGTGCACTGTTGACCCAAGGTTCTTCTCAAAGAGAATGGCCTTAACTGGGAAAGCTGAAGTTGCAATTTTGAAGAGTAATGACCCAAAAACTCTGCATTTAATAAGCTGAGAGCTAGTACACAAAGGCCATACCTTGATGAGATAAGGCAATTCCAGAACTGAAGAGCGGCTTTAAATGGATGAAAGCATTGCTAGAAATGTTTTAACAAATACATACACAAATACTGCACTACATCTTCTTTAGTAACAAAAGGTTGAGCAGGACAACAATGCTAATCCAAATATTCAAACTAAATTTTCTTGTAATTAGAATCAGTAATGGCTTAAAAACTGCAGAAAAAGTCCAATATGAGAAAACCAACAGAGACTGAGATCTGTTTACTGTGAAAGCCATATCATCTAGGAACACTTACCTCAACCTTGAACTCATTACTGATGTATCGACCATTAAGTTCAGAACAGACCATCTTGAACTTCCTGTCAAAGAGGGATTCTGCATGCCAGTGTCGATAGCGGACCTGGTGGAGAACCTGCTCATAATTTGCCATAGTATCCACCCCTGTAGGAAAATTTACAGAAGTAATGTTATCACACAGTATTTAAGCAATGTTCAGCAAAGGTCAACAGACAATCTTTTTTGAAGTCTGAAAAGGCTAAATTGTTTTTGTTAGGCATGTAATATCATGCATTTTCTCAAATCAAATAAGCCTTGTTGTAAGTAACTTGAAATTGACAATATGATTAAAAGGTGTAAAGATTTCTTCAAAAAGTCTCTTCTATGGTGCTACAATTTCAACAAAAATGAATTAATCTTTAGCACTTTCACTTTAAATTTTACATATTGTCCAACCATTACCCAAAATGGTGGAATTCCAACTGTTACCAAAATGGAGGAAATCAAATGCTTGTTTGTTGCTGTATCTTGTGAAATGTCACTTTATTGATCATCCTTAAAGCAGAAAGTATAACATTATTTCTTTCTTTTTAGAGTTACCTTTCATTTTCGACATTTATTACTTTTGGATACTTTGCTACTATTACTTCTGAAAACAACCGAGTAAATCCAGTTTGGAAAGGAGGGGCTTGAAAATGTGCAGAAATTGTAAAGGAATTACAAATTAAGACAATGAATAATGTAATAGGGATTTAAAACTGATACCACTTAGATTAAAGGCCACCTACCAAACAGCACCTAAACCCACCACAACTTATAATTAAACACTACTGTTTAACTTGCTCAGGGTAGCAATATGAGCCAAAACAATATAATAATTATAGCAATTAAAAGTTAGAAGAAAGAAATAAAAACCTTACTTCACTTAGTATTCTGATTCACATGAAATACTTAAACATTTTAAAAGGAACTATTCTTTTAATGCAAATATAATCTCATTTGACTCCATTTTACTATATTCTTAGTCTCAATGTCCACTACATGTACATGTTTTCCGTTTTCAGCATTAATATATACTGTACATTGAAAGGCTTAAACTTGAGGTCTTCTTGTCAAATGGCAGCACATGATACGCACCAGTAATAATCATTCCAAGGTTTGATGTGCTCATCTCCATTCCTTTTTGATGAATCAAAGAAAGGTCAATGTCCAGGCTCTCCTGTTCAGTATTCAGCTCATCCCCCAAAACTGTCACCTCACACATGTCAAGATTATGCAAAATCTCTTCGGAGACAATGGACTCTTGGACTACAAAAATTTAAAAAAGGTTTTAAAAATACTACATTGATTGCACCAGCCAGAAGGCAGTCAAAAGAAACTCCATTTATCCTAACAGTGTGGTTTTATAATCTCAAACTAGCATGAAAGGGAATATACAAAACAGCATCATTCAGACTATAAACAAAGTAAAGCACACCAGAATCATGAGTTTATTCTTAAGGGCACCAGCGCTAGCAGAAGAGCTGCTCACATTTGGTGTGCTGTAATCTTATCTGCCACACATGACATATGGATGCGCCTTAAAATGAACACACTGTACAGCAATTTTAAAGGTCAAACCAATTAAGATAATCCACAAATATAAATCACTAGTGTACCTGTTGGATCATCTTCTCCTTCCCCTTCTGGCTCCACCTCACGAGAGATTGTGCTAACAATCCTGAGCTCTGGAAACAGCTTTACACCCTCTTTACTCTCAAATTCTGAAGCTGCCCTTGCAAAGTGATCAATGCCACTTAGGCTAATCTTGGGTTCCTCTGGCTGCAAAACCATGATGTAGCCTTCTACATTTGGGACAGAGATGCAGGTCTCCTCATTAAAACACCTAGAAACACAGACAACGCTTAATTAAGCACACAAGGCTGAATAAATGTATTCAGGAACAGAATAATGCATGTCCTCTGGTGCTCTTTTTTGGATTTTCTACATGTATATAAGTATAGATTAAGGCTTGTACTTTAACATACTTGACAGCTGTTGTGACTTTAAGCCTTCTGATTCCAGGGGTTGGAAACTGACGTGAATTCAAATAAGACACATGTTGCATTGCTTTATCAAAGCTCTCAATGTCATCTCCCTCCATTACCAACAGGGACTGGTTTGGATTAAAGTGAACCTGAAGCAAACAAAACAGAAATACATTTATTTTATACGAGTCTGCTGGAAAATATTTTGTATGTTCTTTAAGGTCAGACAAGTAAATTAACAGTAAGTCTGACATGGAAGTCCAAACTGTATATTAAAATATGATTAAGTTGCCAAAAACAAGACATCTTCTGCTCAATATGCTTAGCAGATAATAAAAATGTACCAACTAAATAAAAGTACACAAAACTCTGTATAATAGGAATAAAAACTACCATTGTTTTACATATTTTAAAGTTTCATTATACAATTTAAAGGGATTCCTAACCACAGTGTCAATTCAGCCTACTTAGGCCTGTAAAAATCTGTTATTTTAACTTATTTTGTTTACCCCATGGAATACATTTTCCAATGTTAGCCATGTTTTTAAAAGTATGAAATAAATGTCAGTCAGTATTTTCTTTTATTTGTCTATCAATTTTGGCTTCTAAATTACAATAATTTTTAAAAAATTGACAAGGTTAATACACTTGAAACTGAGTAGTACAATACAAAGCTCATCAAATAATCAGCATTTAAAAATTGCTTATGAATACGTATCTAAATAAGCTGCATGCCTCTTGCTAACAATGAAAACTATTTTTTTTTTAATATTACCAGTATTTTAAAGTTGCTACTATTAGATTCTGTTAATTATGTAGACTAACCAACAATAGAACATTCAGCTAGAATCAGCTCGCCAAAAGCTTATTTACACCAATTGAGTAAAATTAGCCACAGGCAACTTGTTGTACTTAAACTTTAACAAAGACGCCACATTTCTGTGTCTCCCACATTACAAGAAAGGTCATGATTAGTCTGTCAAGTAAGTCAAGTAGTCTTGTAGTGCCTATTCCCCATTATTACGCTGAGCCCTAACTAATGTTTCCTTTGAAGTTCTGCTTGTAATAATAATAATAATAATTCTTTACATTTATGTAGTGCTTTTCTCATTACTCAAAGCGTGAGTGCCACTTGTGACCAAAGTGTTAACTCAGCCTACACAGGACAGCGCTTAAAGAAATGTTTCTGTAAAATTGATAATTTCATTAGGTAAAATTAAATGACCTACATATGATCCATGAAAATCCAAGTAAATTATAAGCATGTTTACCAGCCACTAAAAGAGAAATGTCACAAATAGCTAGTGAACACAAGAAACACAAATATTATTAGGCACAAGAAAACATATGTGTACATATACATATTAGAAGAATATACATTATGCTTTAGCATTATTCAGAGTTATAAAAAGTATGCAGTAGTGCAGCTGCTTCAAGGATGAACCTTACTTTACTCCTAAGGGCAGCTCAAAATTGACCCATGTGCATGTGTGAGTGCATAAGAAGATCCTGTGATAAACTGCTACATCACCTAGGGTTGTGTGGTATAGTGCAATTTGTGGTGATGTGGGATTTTTAAATAATTTATTAAACTCGCTTCGCTCTGCCCACTGTGCAGTGTCTCTCGCAGACGACGAAGGACTGGCAACGGGGACATGTGTGGCACAGTTGGGCACCTCATAGACTCAGAGAAACTGGAACCTGAGCCAGGTTTAACATTTGACTGCATCTGTTGGCAGGCACCCTCTCTTACTGCAAGGCCCTAAAGAGGTAAGCAAAGGAGACGCCAGATTCTTACAAAGCAGCACTGGTGCTCACATTTTTAGTAGAGGAGCAGATCTGCCTTTGACTTTAACCTCATTTTAAGGATGATTTATTTATTATTTAACTTTTTAACTTCCACATTTTATCTTGATTTTGTTAAGTAATTTATTTATTTTTGGACTGCCACTGCACTATTTGGGCACTTTGTGGTTTTGAACCCATGTTTTGGTTTTGGAATAAAGCACTTATCACTTTGCACCATCCTTGCTGACTATTTGTGTCCTAATATGCCCAGCTCATCCTCAATTATGACTACTGACAGCTGCAGGTCCAAGCTGCCAAAGAACATGGAGCCAACCCAGGCTGTTACAGGTTGTTACCTACCAGCACTGCCAGGCTTTTTGTGCCAGCAACCCTGAATTCTATTAGGAGGGTCTAGGAATGTGATGTCATGTTATTTACAAAAAAACAAATATTCACTCTAAAAGGGAAATGCAAAAGACAGCATATAAAAAATAGGTTGGCAATATCCTTCTGCAGTTATTAGCAGATGAATCACTGGTCCTTAAGAAATTAGGTCTTTTAAACCAAGTGTATAACAGACTACAGAGTGAGGCATAATAGTACTGATGATTTCTGAAAGCCAAGTATTTCATTTACTAAACTTTAACAGTACGAGTCCTACAAGTACAAGGATGCAGCATTTCTTTTAAGTAAACATTGATATTTAATTGATATTTCAAAACAAATGAAATGCTTAAAATTTTATTTGTGCTACAAGAATCTGTCAGAGCTGAAGCTTACTGAAGTGTATTGATAGTCACAAAGCCCTCCTATGCCACCTGGTAGCCAATGGTTTGCAAGTGTGTGTACATTCCACAAGGTCTTGTAGTTCCACAAGTAACCACAAGATGGCAAGCTGCTAAGAAAACCCAGAACAATAACCTTTTAAATGCCTGCAAACAATTAATTAATAGTTCAAAGTGTATCTATAGAGCCTCCAATTTATGTTACCTTAACTTTTGATAGGAGCATTGAAAGACCTGCTTGGCACTAAAAGTGCCATATTTCAAAAAGATTACACAAGAGAATGTTTTTAAAAATTACAACATAAAAAATAGACCACAAAGTCAAATCAGCCTCTCACTCAACAAAAGACCTAAACATTCATTTCACTGAATCAACATACAACTTAGACACCTTTGACACCAGTGTCTCTCTTACCGCATATTACCGCAACTATGTAAAAACTGGTTTGATACCAGTTAAAAATGTAGGTACATTTACAATGTTTTCCAAGTATGTAGGACACAAATTAATTCATTGCCTCATTTCTAGAAGAATTTCCTAGTACAATGTATTATCGACAGCAGGAGTGGGGAACCTCTGGCCAATATGAAATGGCTGCTGAAGGTTTCCAAGATTTGACTCATTTCTTTTTTTTTCCTTCTGTTACAAAGCTGCTCATCATAGATTCTTTAATAATAAATTATTTAAACATAAATTGGAACAGAACTGTGGGTTTACTTTCAATACTTAAATGACCCAGTCATCTTGCCATAGATCATTTACAGTTTTACCATCCAATTGCCCTTGCAAGTGCTCAAACTGGTCTTACAATTGCAACTAACTGTGAAAATGGCAAAGGAAAGGAAATGCTGAATGTCATGTCTTAACACCAGTGAACACAGTTTTACTTTTTTGTGGAAGTGAAAGGCAGGACAGTGTGCTTTATTTTTGGAATGATAACTGATGGCGCACCAGCCACTGATGACCCACATCCAAAAGAAAATGACACAGCATGGTTCTCAATGATGTAGTTACATGTAATTGAATCATTCACAAAGAGAATGTGTGTTTACCATCACTACATCTGAATCTGCAGTTTCCTACATTAAGAAAAGCAGAATGCGGCTAACCAATGGTTTTAGGGAATCACTAAAAGGCCTAGGAACAGACTACAGAGATTTGGCTTACTGCTATTAAGTGTGAAAGCTAAGCATAACATCTTCTCAAAGTTCACATTCTTAAAAGACAGGCTTTGTTCCACACTGGCGGGCATCAACTTGGAGAACCAGCCATTTGTGGTAACAATATCACTGCCACTAAGTATCCCGCAGTAAGTCAAGGAAAGGCATACTCAAGTATTGCAATTAAAATTAAGCTTAAACTGACACTGAGCCATTTATGAACATTCAATCGCATAAATGTCTTTTATTAACATGCTTTTTTCTCAGTAGTCTATGGCCAAGTATCAGTATGTAAAAAATAATCTGGACCAAAACAGGAAAGCTTCCCCACCCCAATCTGCAAGCTGCTCAAATCATTCTATTTGCAGCTTTCATTTCATTATGAATTACAAGAACCATGAAGTATGAAAATAGGACTCTTTTTGTTAGGGCTGTACACAAATGCCCAGTTAAATATAAGGTTAATTTATTTCAAAATTACTCCACATACCATATAAAATATTACATTGCTTTGGACCTAAATACATAACAGAGTTTATCAATACAAACACTCAAGACACATAAAACAATCTCATGGTTTTGGTCATCATAAAGTTTCAAGGATTTATAAAACAACTGTGGGAGGTCAAACCTGTAGCTACAGGGCCCCAAAGATGTTAAACTCTCTGCCTGCTTATGTAAGAGATGCCACATCAGTCTCAGTTTTTAAATCCAGGCTTAAGATTCAATACTTCAGTCTAGCATATGATGATTAGAGCAGCTGATTAGGCTGTTCATATTGCAATTCTGCATTAGCATTTGTTCAAAATATAAAAGCCTGGCAATCCTTATGAACTACTACTGAACCTCCTCTATTCCTTTTATCCTTTCGGTACCCTACTGTTGAATAAGTGCCATAACTGTAGTGCCAAACTACTACTATTGCTTCCCAGTGACAGGGGAGTTTTTTTGAGTCTTGCTTTTTATTAGACTATCCAGCATACGCTTATACTGTAACTATCCATGACGACAAGGCGGTCACCCTAACCTGTACTCAATGAAAAGCACAATAGAAAAAAATAAAATTCTGTGAAGGAGATTACGTACAAACCCATGTATTATATATGACTGCATTATTTTTACATGAAATATACTGTACCTAGGGAAATATAATACAAACTTAAAACAATGTAAATAGATACATTTTTATAGCACTGCAAAGTCTTGTGGTAGGCTTAAGGGGTTGCATCACTCTCTTTAAGGTGTTGTTTTCCCTCCTAGTTAAGGCACTATGCACTATAAAATTTTAAAAGTTTAGAACATACAGGACAGGTGAGGACAACCATTAAGCTTTTAATCTTATTTATGCTGCAGTAAAAGCTGAGCAAAGTAGTCAAACATAGTATTTATTATATAATGTGAACTGCTGTCTATACTGAAAATGTGTGGTTTATGCATTTTTTCACTATGTAAAGAAATAGTGCAAAATTCAAGGTTTAAGCAGAACAGAGTGAGCTTGCCCTGTGATGGACTGACACCTTGACCTTAGTAGCAGATAACTGACAAGACAAGGCTATTAAACAAAGGTTAAGTTTTCTATTTTCAAATAGTTATTTTTTCACATTCATAGCATGCATTCATTTGATAAAAACTTCCTTAGTTAAATTAAGCATAATTTATACATTAAAAGAGTTAGCCTTCTGGTGGCTTACAGTGGTGGTTTATGGGGCACAACAAAACCAACACTGATAGGAACAGAATTCCCAAATTGACCAGGGCAAGAATCCAGCCCATGTATTTAAGGCAAATTCACAATATAGTATATATCCAACCATGGAAAAGGTGGTTAAAAAAAAAAATCTTGCTTGAGCTCTTTAAGGAGGTTGTGCTAGTGCAAGATAATTTGTAAAAATTTCTGGTATTATCTGAACCCATCATGTTGTTAAACTAGTTAATTTAGCATACATATTTAAGCAATATGTTCTGCACTTCTTGATCATTAGCTGGTATTTTGGACAACTGTTAATTAACTTAATTGTTTTACATGGTAGAAATCAAGAGCTTATAGGGCAAGCAAATTTAGCTAACTGATATTTCATCCATGAAAAATATGATATTTCAACTACACCCTTAATGTAATTTCAAGTTAACAAAAACACAACAGAACCATTTTTAAGTATATGTTTAGAATAACTGTTTGAACTTGCTTTAAATATAACAAAAAAGTGTAACTTGAATTTATATGTTTTCATTCATCCATCCTTTTTCTAGACCTTACTGCAAAATTAATTGGTGGAAAGCAGAAACTCTAACACACCCTAAAATAATTGCAGGAAAAGTAAAAATCAGTTAAAACACAAAGAGTTAAGGTAAGACTATCAGAACAGAGTCTGTGTTAAAATAATGCTGCATGCAGTGTTTTGGGATTTACTGTACATAGCAGCTGTTTTTTGGCTACTTTTGATCAACCTGGGTTTCTTTAAGCCCTTCTATAGTCCGCATATGGAATAAACCAAGAGCATAAAATTGGTACAGACTACCTTCATGTGGCATATCAGTACTGAAGACATTTAATTTAGGGAATCTAAAATCCTAAGGAGATGCTTTGTAACAATGTATAAAAAAGGGAAAAAAATGTAGCATTGCTACATGAAGCTTACTGAAACGTCTTGATAGTCACAAAACATTGTGTATGGCACCTTACCAAGAATTCACAAAAATATGTAGACAATAGTTTTAATTAAACACAAACCTACACAATATCATGATTCAAAATTGTTACCTTAATGCTGCTGCCAAGCTCTTCAGGAAGCTGAATATCCAGCCCCTCTTTGCAGGTATACAGGCAATCAATTACTTTCTTGTTCTCCAGTTTACCCGATCGAATCATTAAACCTGCTAAGTTACCATGAAAGAACTGAGCCATACGCAGGTTTCCACCTGTTGACAGGAAAAAGGAAAAGAACAAAAATACACAAAAGGATGTATTTTTCTTGAAAATTATAAATTAATGTCATCATGCATGTTAAAAAGTTTCACCAGAAAACCAGTCTTACAGATTATGAACATTGCACTGAAAGAATACATATTTTATCATGCAGTTTGCTTCACATTAGGAAAACAAAAAAAAAAATCCAACTAAATGAAAAAAGGGCATTTATGCGGATGTGTCAGTGGCATTTTAAATAACCATGCATGTTATGAAAACAAAACCCAACATGCAATGCTAATGCAGCTGTATAAAATATTGTCTCTTACATAGTATGAGGATAGAATTCAGGAGAGCATTTAAGCCAGATTTATTGAGGTTAACCCAAATAAAGATGAATTTCTATTCCTGCACCAGAAATGCATGCTTTTTAAATATTCAGGATTTAAAACACAAAATTTAAAAAAAATGCATTTCTTATGCTTTTGCAACAGGTATAAATGTTTACTGGTACAAAATGTACTGTACCTACATCTGTTGGATATGCTTGAAAGAAAATAATTTAAACAGTACTTAAAAACGAACACAATTTCTTAAAAAGGAAAAAGGTGAAAATAATACAAGCTGCAAACAGCACAATGAAAAAAATGATGGCATAAAAGCAATGTTTATCTCATGCTAGAAAGGCACTGAAATGGCTTAAAACGCAACCTGCGAACATCTCGGGATTGGTGTCATTTTCATTCTCATGTTCTGCATTGTCTGTAAAAGGCAAAGTATAAAAGAACAGGGAGAGTGGAGAGTGGAGAAGAATTAATAGAGAAAGGGCTACAGTAAGTAACTGGCACAAGAGATTGACTTAGGCTCAAAAGATCAAGAATCTGAATGGCAATTAGAGGTTATCAATTTAGGCTGTTAAAGACTATAAACAATAAAATATATTATATTATATGTAAATTAAATTAATATTGACCAAAACTTTGCTACTGATAATCCTGCAAAATAACCTAAATTCCAGAACAGAAAAAAAATTCAATGGCTATAGTGTTTATTACAACATATCCTAAACAAACAATATAAGGGAAGGTGCCTTGAATGTATTATTATTATCACTGTTTCTGAAGAAAACACATAAATGGTAAAATAAGTTACTAAAATAAGTTCTAGTTTTATTATTATCATGTTAACAGTATAAAAATAAAGGTATCCTTCAAAAATTATTGAGGGGGAGGTGTTGTTGAACACATTTTGTCTACATATTAATCAAGGTATCTTAAAGAAAATAAGTGCTATAAATTTATACCAAGAGTTATATGGGATTTCAAACCATACTGAAAAACTTTAAAGATTACAAGATCCAATAGTCTGTACCATGTTTATAAAATGTGCACGTACCTATGCCCCAGAAAATTACAGCAATGTTAGAAAAGAAATAACTACATTTTCTACTGAAAACCTTTGTGGGGCACAATTGTTTATTTATGATTAAATGGTAGTTTTTGCAGCTTGTTTAAAGATTTCACACAACATACCCATCCAATGCACCAAGCCGTAGTTACAAAGCTTGTATATTTAACAAATGTTTATTTAACAATGTGAATTTAAAGGAGTGAAGTTGTTGTGCTGGGCAAATTACATTTTTTTGTTATTGGTTTGACAAATCTGGGTTACTTCTTATGTTGTAAAAAGTAATCCTATACACAAAAGTACAGGTTGTGTCTGTATTCTGTCTAATTTTCAAGAAGATTTCAGTGCCCTAGAAGTCAATCTAGACAACCATTTTCTAAATGCACCATTGCTGGAAGTCAGTGACTATTTCAGAAGCACCGCATGCTCAGGAAATGCTTCATATAATTACTGCATGCATCGTATAATTATGTAACCATATTTTCATACTCTAGCATGCTTATCCACTTAAAGGCTGGGGTGCAGCTACAGCTATAAGGTGGAAACCAACTATGGATAAGGAGTTCCAGTGCATTGAAGGGCGCACAAATACATACACACAGAAACCTACACTGGGCCAATTTAGAGTTTTCAACAAAGATAACATGGATGTCATTGTGATGTGAAAGAAAATCAAAGCAAGTATCTGGAGAAAACTCCACAAAGACATGGGAAAAAAAAACTTAAACAGGTAGTGTCCAGGCTTTTCGCAAATTGTGTGTTTCCATTTCCCATTTTTGAGAACTTACAAGGAAATAGTTTAAGGCCATGAATTTACATCTAGACACTTTTAGTTTTATTCAGTTTCAAGACACAGGCCAATTGAACAGCTTTATAGATGTGAAAAATAACATTTACTACATAAGCATATGCCCCCCAAAAAAAAAAAAAAAATAATCATAATAATAATGCATTTTATTTATAGGGGCACTTTACATTAGCAGTAAATCTCAAAGTGCAACATAAAAAGTTTAAACAAAGGCAAGGCAAGATAAAAACAGAGATTAAACAACCATAATTATAGCATTCTTGTTAATAAGCTTTCCTAAATAGAAAAGTCTTTAGCTGTTTTTTTAAAACAGCCCACAATCTGCTGTGTTCTCAGGCTCTCTGGTAGGGCATTCCAGAGCCGTGGAACAGCGGCAGCAAAGGCTTGGTCTCCCACTGTATGAAGTTTGGTCACAGGTGGGCGAAGGCGGTAGGTATTTGTAAAACGGAGGTTTCTTGTAGTGGATTGTAATATAAGGAGTTCTTTAAGATATTGTGGGGCATTTCCATTGATACACTGGTGAGTAAACAAACAGAGTTTGTATTCAATATGGAGATGGATAGGGAGCCAATGAAGTGATCGAAGGATTTGTGAAATGTGTTCATATTTCCGCACCCTCATCAGGATTCTTGCAGCATTATTTTGAATTTGTTGGAGCTTTTGAAGGCTCATGTTGGGTATCCTGATGAGGAGTGCATTACAATAGTCCAGTCTGGATGAGACAAAGGCATGAACCAGCTTTTCAGCATCACAGAGGGAGAGGTAGGGACGGAGTTTGGCTATGTTTCGGAGATGAAGGAATGCAGTTTTACAAAGGTGACAGATATGTGTATCAAATGACAGATGGGAGTCTCACTTGACACCCAGATTTGTAACAGAAGGGTAGAAGGTAATGGTACGGTCAGAAAAGGAAACACAATTTACTGAGGAATGAAGTTGATGGGGGGTGCCAATTAAAAGAGCTTCAGTTTTGGTGCTGTTCAGCTTAAGGAAGTTCTTGGACATCCAGGCCTCAATCTCATCCAAGCAAGAGGAAAAAGTTGATGGAGATGCAAGAGAAGTCGAATCCAGTCTCACATAGAGCTGCATATCATCAGCATAGCAATGGAATGAAACTCCATGCTTGCGGATGATGTGACCCACGGTTAGCATATACTGTAGATATTAAAGAGGCCCAAGGACTGATCTTTGTGGGACCCCACAGGTGACAGTGTGGGTGTGAGATTTAGCATCCCCTAAGGCCACATACTCAGTCCAGTCTGCAAGATAGGACTCAAACCACTCCAAAGCAATGCCAGAAAGTCCAATTATATAGTAAAGACGATGAAGGAGAATATTATGATCTACCGTATCAAATGCAGCTGTAAGGTCCAGGAGGACAAGGAGTGATGGAGAGTCATTGGTGACTCTGACCAGGGCTGTCTCTGTGCTGTGAGAAGTTCGGAAACCAGATTGAAATTTTTCAAACAGATTGAATTTTTTGAGGTGATCCTGAAGCTGAACCAAAACAATCTTTTCCAAAATCTTAGACAAAAATGGCATGTTGGAGATCAGACAATAGTTTGCTATCACTTCAGGATCCAAAGAGGATTTTTTTTAAATGAGGTCTAATTTTTTCTGGTTTTCAAGGCCAGTGGGACTAAGCTGCTCTGGAGAGAGTGATTAATGATATCAGCAATAAGAGGGCTTATATCTGATATATTAGCTTTTACCAGAGGAGTAGGAAAAGGGTCTAATAAACACGTTGAAGGTCTCATCCTCTGTATGATGTCCTCAACTTCTTTGGTACGGAGGAACTGGGAATGGCAGCCCATTGGCTTTGATGTAGAAACATCTAGCGAAGGGAGGGCTGGAGGCAGACAATGAGGAGCAGATGCTGTCCACTTTAGAGGCGAAATATTCACTAAAATTATGGCACTGCTCCTCTGTGAAATTATTACAGGCGTAGGTGTGAGGATTGAGTAAATGGCTTATCACAGAAAAAAGTTGTATGGAATTTCCAGGACTGTTGTTGATTAAATTTGAATAGTATTGAAATTTGCCAGTGGTCAGTGCCTTGGAGTAGTTTTTTTTGTGTTCCCGATAAGCTAATTTGTGGAAAACAAAAATATTATGCTATGGAGGCTTTAAAACAGATCCTTATAAAATTGTGCCATTATGTCTTCTTTTTAAATACAGTTAATATGCACAATTTATTTGTATTCACAGCAGTCCCATAATATCAAATGGATATATATCTTTAAAAGCTTGGATTTTGAAGCTGAGAGTTGTACTACGAGCTTGGAGAATGTAACATTGTCACTAAGGAGTAAAAAGATCTGGCAACAGGCTGTGATTATGTACGTTTCTCATATAGGTCACTCTAATATGATAGAAGAGTTAAATACAACTTTCATCTGCTATCATAAAAAGCAGAAAACGCCTGGCTGCAGCTGACTAAATAGTACAAATGCAAGCACTGTAAACTGGAGAGGTTAGGAAGAATCCCCTTGTCTGACAAATTCTAGTTCCTGTATTTGAAATTGAGTAAAGGAACAGGACATGGCAAAAACAAGTTCATGGATATATTTCACCAGATATCCATAATGCATGCTTCTGCTGGCAGAGGAATGGTTAGTTTTCATGACTGACACCAGGCCCTTCTAATATGTATAAAACACATTTTGAACGTCACAGATTCAGAAAAATCTGCATAACGTTGCTTTCACTTTATGATGATATAATGTACCAGGACACCAAAAACTCTTACTATATGCACCAAGATCTCACACTATAACACAATGAAATTTGCAAAAATGAAGCGGTATATACTGTACTAACAAATAAACACTATCACAGTTTCTACTTCTATGAATATTTTTTTTCCAATGAATAAATGATTTCACACCAGATTACCTTGCCAGCATGCACCAACCACTAGCTGTGTTTCAATCTTAGAAGGATGCAGTGGATAATCTTCAGTCACCTGGAATGGATCATATGACACTCCATCTACATAGAGTGCCACAGTGGGAAAATCAATGCTAAGGACATAGTGGTGCCACTCTTTGTCACATGCCTAAAACAGAAACAAAAAGTAATTAAAACAGAAATGACAGTTTATGGAGTTCACAGAATGTTTTATAAATTAAGTAAAATTTTGAATAGTTAAACATAATATTTAAAGCTTCACTATTTTATTTAACCATCAAACAGTTTTAACTAAAGTAGCTTTAATGTAGCTACATAGTTTATGGAACTTTATCAAAAAGTACTCGATAAACAAGAGGTCAGATTTCACTAGTGATTCAATAAAGTGTTCCCTTCTGCATTAAAGCACCGTATTACTATCACAATCTAAACTTTTAAGTATTGGATTGTTTCACTTTAAAAGATTTTTTTACTTTCATTTTCACATTTCTTGGATATCACCATACTTTGTTAATGAAAACTATCATATGCAATTGCTCTTTTCTGTTATTTAAAGACATTTAACGTAACTATACCTTTTGAGTAATGTGAGGTGCAGTTATGCCTATAAAATTTATTAACATTCTATAACACATTTAAATTTCAGAAACCGTTATGAATATATGAGCTAGCACATAATTAACAAAAATAAAACCTTAACAGATAGCCTTGCACCAAAAACACTCAATATAGATGAAAAAAATAGACAAACCCCTGTCACTTGCCTGATCAAGTTTCCAATGGAATTCAGCAGGTTTGTAGATCTCACTGACTGAAGGATCTTGACGGAACAGAAATACAAATCTGCAGTTGTGTACATAGACTGCATAATGATGGCGATTCATATCTGTTGAGAAAACAAAACAAAAATGTGATTCAAGTTATGAACTAAATACTCTTGTTACATAACAGTAATGTAACAAAAAGTAATCGGTACCAAAAAAATCAACTATATATTGTTACATTATGTAATTATTTGTTAAACATTATGAATTGACTGGAAAATAAGCCCTAATTTAGAGCACACTGAAAAATTATTTGCAACCAATCTAATTTTCTGCTATGATCCTCAAACAAAAACATTATATACAAGAGGCCCTGACCTTTGTCATGTATTTCCATATTTTCATTAAGCCATTCCAAAAGTAAATTCCTCTTTCAAGCATCTGATGTAGATTTGATTATGTCATTCAGATCAAGGCCTTGTTGCACTACAACTTCACCTACAGTTCACATATGAATTGTCTTACCTGAAGAATTATTCTGTTATAAGGAGAGTTATGGGCTACTTCAATAATAGTAAGATTAGTCCTTAATGCAGCTAAGCATTCCAAACCATGACATTATCACATTGAATGTTTGTATCACATCAACGTCAAACAAATAAAAGAAGCACCTATGTTTGGTATCATTCTTATATCAGACTATTTTCTATATGATACTGCAATACCCTCTATGACAAATGTGCTATGATAGCAAAAAAACAAAAAAAAAAAGAAACACAAACACAAGTCAAAGTGCTTTGAAAAGAAGTGTTAGCAGAAATGACCCCCAAAGATTTGAGTTTGATCAGAATATTTCAAATTGTTTTTGTATTTTCTACATATATACTAACCTGTCTTATCAGAGTTACACAGGATGTGCTCTTTCTCTCTGGCACCAGGACCATGTCTCATCCACACAGAGATTGTGAAAGGTTCTTTCATGTTGGTTGTAACAACACCTTCAGGAATCTTGATAGCTTGTGTACCATTGAATTCAAACACCTGGTCACTATCATGACCATTGTCAGTAGGAAGGCCTGCAGTCCAGTTAACTGTGCTGCTGGGAGCTGGAAGTAATTCCACTGTCCCTGAAGATACACCTGTAACACACATTAATGAAGAATTGAGTAGGTATGGGGAAGTAAGAGGTAGAAGTGGCACTGTGGTCCTTTTGTTTGATTCTATGCCAACGTACCGTCTGGGCAGACTTTGTATTTATTCTCAACGTACCACCTATCGACAATTTGGTATCCTCCCATAGATGAGAATCATTCTGTGAGGTATATTCACTATGCTAAATTTCCAAGGTTGTATGCTTATGTGGAAGCATTTGAGTATAAAATGTAGTTATCTGGTATGGCTGTTTAATATAAAAATGCATATGATTTCTACATTAAAAATGTAGCTTGTAAAGAATTCAGATCAAAATATAATTTAAAATAAGTCTAAAGTTTGGAAGGTGGTTGAGAACTTCAGTGAAGTATTGATTCAATATCATGCTATGTATGAATTTAGGGTTATACTGTTTAAATATGTATGATATAAAATGTTATTAATACTTGTGAAATGTAAACATGAGAAGCATCTCCAGTTTTTTTTATGTGTAATGATGCTGGTTATCAAGCAACAATTCCAGAAAATAGCTTCACTAAAAATCAGGAATAATAACTGCATATGCCAAAATTATTACATACTTTTGAAAAATTACTTTAGACTTGAACAATAAAGAGACAGCAGTCAACCATTTTTGAATGATATAACAGAAGTGCATAAATTTGCAGAAGCCTGATAATGAAACACTACTATGAGAAAAAGCAATTCTGTGAGACTACTGAATCTAAGATAGATCATTACTAATTTTACGAAGATGGCAGGAAGAAATATTATTTACAAACTACTCAAAAGTATAAAACAGTGACATTTATTATAATAAATAAATGTTTCCATCCACAGGATACTGGGAAAAGCACATGAATGCAAAAATGGAAAGTTAATGTACCTATTAATAAAGTAAAATCCATGTAAACTGGCTCCATAGAAAAGACTATTTCTAAGAAATAACAGTTCTTACCACATAATCTATGAAGAGACTTTTCAGAGTATGTATCTCTGTCACAGCCCTTGCCGATATGATTGGTTTCTAGTTCAATATTTGCCTCAATTGAAGTAATTGGCTCTTCGCAGGTTTCTAAATGCATGCCAGGGAACAAAGCCAAACTTCCTGTTCCAGGCTCATATTCCATTCTTTTATTCCACCCTGCATACATAAAGATATAGTTACATAAAAAAGACAGCAGAAAAATAAAGATTTACTTGAATTAAAATAAAGACTTCCTATTTCAGTATCCTTTGATCTTTGCATCACTTAACACAAGCTGGTATACAATATATCATTTATCTTTCAAATTTTGAGGCACTCATGTAAAAATAACTTCTGTGATAATGTAAGAAACTAACAGTACCTTGCCAGCCAGGTTTACATGTAGGTTTTATGTTTATTTTAACAAGAACATCATCCACAGCACGCTTCTTTCCACAATCATATGCTGTAACTGTTAGCTTATACTGGCGTTCTTTGCTGTAGTTAAGTTTCTCTGTGTTTCTAATATATCCTGGAAAACATCATTTATGAAAAAAAAATCAATTTAAAGACAGTAATATTATAGTTACACTTAAAAAATAGTATTATAAAATGTATTTAAAAAGTTCTTAATCTGTTAAAACAATCCAGGGTGGTCCGATCACAAATATATTTTACAATATTGTCTAACACAGAATAATGATTTTATATGTTATAATAAATTAGCAGACAAGACCTTATAATTTAAATTATTTTTAAAAATTATAATTATAACGCTAAAGCAATATTTTTCTCAACTTTAGTTGTAAAAGAAAGTTGTGATCTTAACATTCTTTATTACATGCAATCTGTCATAAAGGTAATAAAACCTCTGTTTTAACTCTGGGCTTGTGCAATGTGGCAAATGTGCTTTTATTTCACAATATAGGATTATAGTTCCATTTATGTCAAAACTGGTGATATGCCAACATAATCAAAAATGCACGAACACAAGCATTATACAGACAATTATGGAAACATTCAAAAAGGCAAGCGCGATTTCAAAAAAAGCATCATTTTACTTATTAATAAATCTACAATGGTATTTAACATGTTTAACAGATTTGTCATTTAGTTAACATAATAAACAAAGTACATAGATTTAAATAAACAATACAATCTACATGAATATATGTGAAAATAACATTGTTCATGAAATTCTACAAATACCCGAATGGCACCAAATTTAAAAATTAAATTGAATCGATTACCATGCTACTTATAAAATCGAGCTACATGCATGCATACAGTTACAATTAGATGATACCATGACCTGTCACAATCACCCCATGCATTTTTTTGTTTAAGGAAGTTGCATAAGGACTAGTATTTGAATTTGCACATATGCCATAGTGCATTTTATATGGACTTTATTATAAAGGAGCTTCATTCTCAAATGATTTGTTAGCCAACATATTACTGTATGGGGTGAGACATGAGCTAGAAACAAAATTAAATTATGAAAAAAGCATATTATAAATGTGAACCTCCTTAAGAAATGTTGAATTGTTTGCATTCCGGGTCAAACAGTTAAAAGCAGACTATGGGGCAAGTTCAACGACAAAAGTGATGAGGACTGCTTTTCTCAAACTAAGCTTCTCCTGAAAATAAGGTTTAACAGCTAAAACCATCAGAAGGAAGAAAGTACTGTAGGTGCCAAGTAAAAATATACCCCACTGAGGATCTATGACATTTTAATGTGAATGTTAAATATATATGAATACACTGTACATTACAGTCTGCAAAATATAAGAGTATTTCAAATCTCTTTAATTGACGTACTTTAAACAGGACTGTACTATTAAATATTGCAAAATTGTTGCAGAGCTGTTTAAGTCAATATTTGTACCTCAACACCAGAAACTGCCTATTTATTTTCTTCAAACGTAAGACACTCTGAAGAGCTCTACTAGAGCTTGGTCCAACCCTCATCATCAACCAGAGGAACCAGTCTGTATGTGGCTCTTTAATCTCTCCTTTACAATAAGGAGCTTGACAACTGACAGCTGAATTATACTTTATGTAATCAAGGAATCTTAGATCATGACTAGTCAATTTGTAATTGATTGCTAAACTCCAGCACATGCTGCCAAGATGCTGCAACACCCAGTGTCTCTTTAACATAAACTAAGGCATCATGTGCTTTAAGTGATTTACAAATGAATTATCTGAATATCCTAAATATTCATATCATAGCAATCAAATGATCATTTCTGACAGCTACTCTTTTTAGTGCTAAGTAGAATTATTGTTAGGAGTTCAGAAATCACATATGTCTTTCAAGTTACAACAGTAGTGAAAAGTCATGTAAAATGACACCTTTTATTGGCTAACTAAAAAGATTAGAATATGCAAGCTTTCGAGGCAACTCGGGCCCCTTCTTCAGGCAAGATGTACTGAAGAAGGGGCCTGAGTTGCCTCGAAAGCTTGCATATTGTAATCTTTTTAGTTAGCCAATAAAAGGTGTCATTTTGCTTGACTTTTTACTATTTTCATAATGGCTAAGACGGTATAACACGCTAGTACTAAGTTACAACAGGTAATCTATCTATAAGCACTTTTTATATGTGGTGAACACATGTGGTGTTCAAATTTCAGTTGTAATATCTCTCTACAGACACGAAGGAAAACAGACAAAAAAAGTTACTTAAACTTTAAATAAAAAGGGGGGGGGGGGGGTGCAGGATCCTCCTCCCCTTGCTGGCATTGAGAAGCAAAACATATTCAACAGATTGTGCTTATTCAAAGTCACTGCCGTAATTTGTTAAACTTTTACATGTTTGTAAAAGATTGGGAGCAAGGCACTTTAAAGGACTTCTTGTAAGGGCCATGTACCTCATATGAAACCATTCATTTCATCCCAATTTTTAAACCTATAAATTTCAATAACAGGAAAACAAAAATTCTATGATTAAATTTTTTGATATCAGTTTCTGGTTTAGATAAATAATAAATATACTTAATCTTTATTATTTATTTATTAAGCTTATTTCTGCTTTTTGTTACTTGATTAAATTGTGTATTTCATTAGTGTAACAAGCTTTATTAGAATTTTTAACAATAACACTGTGTCTCTTGACCATGACAGGAAAGTTCTACTTTCAACCAAACCACAGTCAGGTATTCATTCACATGGGCATGTAATTTTAAAACGTTATCCAGTGATATACAGTATATTGTTTGCAGTTAAAAATAAACAATTAAGGCCTAAAAGAAAGAAAATGTTTATGCCATCAACAAGTCAGTATGATTCCCCTCTTTAACAGTCCCTTGCATCTGAAAAGCATTACCATCTTTATCAATGGTGAAAGGCACATCTGGAGTTACAATTTCATAGCTGCAAATCTGGCTGAACTGGAAGGAGCAGTCTGCATCAACAGCTTCCACTTTAAGGATGTTGTCATACTTTTTCCCCTCTATGACAGTTGCTTTGTATGACTTTTCTTTGAATACAGGAGAGTATTCATTCACATCATTCACTTGAATATGGACAGTTGCTCTAAGAGGTTAAAAAAACATTACGTAAATACTATCAGACATTTAAGAATAAGATACCACTTCAACTTTTTTTTTGTTAGTATGCAGTATATTTTAGCTATTTTCTACATCTGTAAGGGAAGCAGTGGTACAGTACTATGCACATGGAAAGAGTTATTTATAAAAATTAAACTCTGGCCTTAAATGGAACTTTTCAATCATAAAACTGCAATGCATATGCAGAGTATCATAAAGGTATTCAGATTCCTTAAAAGTTTTCGGAATGTTAGATATGGCCATTGCACCAGCTATGGAGACCACAGGCAAAATAGCTTGAATTCCCTGTGTTTGACCCTTATGTTTGTGCTGGTTTTTCAAGGCACTCTGGATTTTCCCCTGAACACAGGAGGTGTAAGCTTCATCATACTGATTATAAAAGTCATACTGATTTTAAAAGAATCTCTTAAAATTTTGCATAACAAAATGAAACTAGTAAGGGAAAGTCACAGAGAGGGCAACATTCACTTTCAAAGATGTAGAGATATAAGAAGCAGAGAGGAAAGTAAAGCACTATGTGTGACACAAGCTTAACACTGCCTGCCCCTAAAGAAAAACTCTTTCCAGGGAAGTATGTAGAAGAAGGCAACGTTAAGCTTTCAGAATACCTGTCCTCAGCAAGGACTTCTTTCTGTCTTAGAGAAGACCGCAGCATTGGAAAATATTGTCAATTTTTTTATAACCAAACAATATTCCAAAACTTGTAAAGGATCTGAATACTTTTTAATGCGTAATACATGCAAATCCCGACACACAAGGATGTAGCATGATGTAGAACAGTTTATTTATAATAATAATAATAATAATTCATTATAAAAGAATGACTGCACTGTATGTTAAAGCCTTGTTTAGAAATAAATGCAACCTAACTCAAACAGTTCACATACAGGGTATGTTACCAGAGGTGTAGTCTACTATATTAGTTGTTGTGACAGCAACTGACAATAGGTACCTAAAAGGCCACTTTAACAAAGTAATAAGTCAAAATTAACTATTTTCGCAGAAAGTGTACTCACTTGTGGGATTTCTTCATGTTGGCACCGTCTGGACCCTCTCCACAATCATATGCCTGTATTGTGAATGTGTGCTCCTTTTGCAGCTCACAGTCAAGCTTTTCCTTGGAGCGAATGACTCCCTCGCCAGTTGTTTTGTCCAGCACCATGGCTTCAAATGGAACATTTTGCCCATGAATCCTAAATCCACAGATTTCACCTGGATTTTTAGTCAAATATCATAGTAAGAAGAAGATAACATATATGCAAGTCATTACATTATCACTAACATTGCATTAATAAATAAATATCCATACTTTATAGCCAAGGTTTATACGGTGAGGGTCTGTGGAAAAAGCAATAGCCAGTGTGCTTCATATGGGTGAGTTTCAGGGAAATTTAGTTATAAATTACAAAACAGCATATCTGCCTTCCAAGCAACTTGTTTACATTGCATCCAGTCATGCAGGAAAACAGCAAAAGATGTAGACAGGCATTTCACAGGAGTACTGTAAATGTGTAGAATTTACAGTAAATACATGTGTGTGTTTGTAAATGTATGCATATATTCAAGCAGCTTAACTGCTGGTTTAGCTACTGTACCAAGCTACTCCTATAAAGAGCCAAGAAGCAGGTAGATTAAGGCAGGTACAAATAGGAGATTTTTCCCTATTTCAGTGAATCTGTGAGCGTGTGTTCATTTTAGATAAGCACTACATAAACAAGTCTTCCTGTGCAATGCCTTTGTCCCTCAAAAGAAAAAAAAAGAATAGGAAAATCAAAATAAAGTACTGGATGAGAATCTGTTAGAAATATCTTTTTGGTTCTTCAGACATCCATGATCTCAAGGTATGCCACACGTTATTTTAGATTTATTTTCCACACAACTGATAGACATGCTATAAAACTTTGAAAGACTAAATCTCTATTTCATATTGTATAAAATGTAGATGATAATATGTATGCCTATGGGTTATTTACCATCACCCCCGGGTGGTCATTCTCCAATGCCAGAGTTAGAAATTACTGTCACTATGAAGAATAATCGTGCAGCCAATGAATCTAGGGTTATCAAGTACACTTCTAGTACAACAGAAAATACATTTACCTCCACTTTTTAAACAGATCCATCAACTTCATTATGCCTTAAAAGGTGACCATAAGGATGCACTCCATAGTAACAGCAACGACTGACTGTGGCATTTATTGTTCTACTATATACTTAAACTTTACTTTCCAATGCTACCATCAGTGAAATGCAGGTGCAGATAAAATAAATGTCATCACTTTATTATGTAGTACTTCTCGTAGGCTCTACAGGTAGGTAACAATGATTAGAAGGACACCTGATCAGCCTACTCCATGTATTCTCGCTGATTATCCATTGTTAAGGTAGTATTAAACTCCATTCCTTGACTGATTAAACAATATAAAACTAGCCATGATTTTTATATTTTAGCTTGTTATGGTTAATTAAAATGAATTAATGTTAATTTATTTCTCAATATCTTTGTGTAAAACAGAAAAATACAGAATCTTAGATTTATTATAGGATGGAAAGTTACAGAAATAGAGGAAAACAAAGTCACATTAAAAGCCAGGGCAAAAATATTTATATATTTTTTCATCATTATCATACTGTACTTTTTATAATCTCTTGCTCTGGATATCCAAGTTTGTGTTGTACAATAAGAAATCAAGGAAAACACCAGATCAAAGCAGCAAGCTTGTGTACAATGGTATTGCTGAAGCAGAGGCCTTCCTATGAAAATTACTTGAACACTATTTTGCTTAATTATTTATATTTAAAAAAAAAAGTCAAACTTTCCAAATAACTCATTTAAATTTCAGACATGACTCATGAAGAAAAATTACAAGGAAACTTAGCTCAGCCAGCAGAAAGCATGTGCATACTTTTCAGTTTCCAAAGCCTTTACATGTTTGACTGGTTTAATAAAAATGTGCATGCTTTCTCCCAAGCATCATACAATACCTGGGATAAGCCTAGTTAAAGCTAAGGACAATGATTACTGATAAGGACACAACTTCACATAGAAAAGGGAGGGGGGTGGGGTATTTTCTTTTAAACTTATATTTGTCATGTAGCAATTAGTTGACATTTGCTTTGCCAAAAAAACAATTTTGACATGGTTTCCTGTACTTTCCATTTAATATGAAACTGCGATTTTCATAACTTTTGTGACTGCTTGTTTGCAATTAGGCACATGCTGCACAATTTCACAATCCCATCATGTCACACTGCAGTATACCTACATACATTTCAAACCAAAATCTGTTATTTCTATGCATACTAAGAATGTACATTGCAGTGCTGTGAAAAAGTATTTGCCCTATTCCTACCGATTTTTGATATAGAGTGTTTTCCAGGTCTTCAACCAAAACATAACATTAAAAAAGTCCACGAGAGTGAAAAAATAACATGCTTTTTGAACTTATTCCATTTTATTTAACAAATAGTGTTGACCTGGGAAATTCGGCCAAACGGTTTTTTCAGCAAATATGCCATGTTCACCGGTGACCTTATTTGTCAAATATTTTTCTGAATATTCATCATGCAGCCAGCTTGGACAATTTTTTTCCCCCCTAGTGTCCCATGATGCTTTCCTTGGCAAGTGTGATTATCACAAAGCTCTATGGCTGATGTTAGTTGGGACAGCCCCTCAACCACCTAGGGTATATAATACTAATTTTAGTAGAAGTCTAAAAAATTACTGAAAACTTGCAATTAAATAGAATACACACACACAAAGGGATATTGGGAAAGTGTTGGTGTACTCATGTTGTAATGGCAATGTCTCTTTCTATGGACTAGTATGTGACCTTTGTATAATACATGAGCCTTCCCCTTTAATAATATTACCCACAGAGCTATGCAGTTGATGCAAACAGGAAGGAACAAAGAATCCATGTGTGTGTTGTGCATTTGATGATAGCATCAGCAGTGAACAAGCAAAAATGTCAGGAAATCAAAAAATAAACTGGCTCAAATAGGCTCAAAAGTAATTGGACAAGATCTGGGGACCTGGGTTCGCTTCCCGGGTCCTCCCTGCGTGGAGTTTGCATGTTCTCCCCGTGTCTGCGTGGGTTTCCTCCCACAGTCCAAAGACATGCAGGTTAGGTGGATTGGCGATTCTAAATTGGCCCTAGTGTGTGCTTGGTGTGTGGGTGTGTTTGTGTGTGTCCTGCGGTGGGTTGGCACCCTGCCTGGGATTGTTTCCTGCCTTGTGCCCTGTGTTGGCTGGGATTGGCTCCAGCAGACCCCCGTGACCCTGTGTTCGGATTCAGCAGGTTGGAAAATGGATGGATGGATGGTAATTGGACAAATTAAATAACTGGAAATGAAATGTTCATTTCTAATACTTGGTTGAAAACCCTTTGCTGGCAATGACAGCCTGAAGTGTTGAACTCATGGGCATCACCAGATGCTGGGTTTCCTCCTTTTTAATGCTCTGCCAGGCCTTTACTGCAGCAGCTTTCAGTTGCTGTTTGCTTGTGGGCCTTTCTGTCCGAAGTTTAGTCTTCAACAAGTGAAATGCACGCTCAATTGGGTTACGATCAGGTGACTGACTTGGCCATTCAAGAATTTTCCACTTCTTTGCTTTAATAAACTCCTGGGTTGCTTTGGCTGTATGTTTTGGGTCATTGTCCATCTGTATCATGAAATGCCGCCCAATCAATTTGACTGCATTTAGCTGGATTTGAGCAGACAGTATGTCTCTGAACACCTCAGAATTCATTCGGCTGCTTGAGTCCTGTGTCACATCATCAATAAACACTAGTGTCCCAGTGCCACTGGCAGACATGCACGCCCAAGCCATCACACTGCCTCCACCGTATTTTACAGATGATGTGGTATGCTTTGGATAATGAGCTGTTCCATGCCTTCTCCATACTTTTTTCTTGCCATCATTCTGTTAGAGGTTGACCTTGGTTTCATCTGTCCAAAGAATGTTTTTCCACAACTGTGCTGACTTTTTTAGACAGACAGACAGACAGACAGATAGACAGACAGATAGACAGATAGATACTTTATTAATCCCAATGGGAAATTTTTAGATGTTCTTTAGCAAAATCCAATCTAACCTTTCTATTCTTGAGGCTTATGAGTGGCTTGCACCTTGCAGTGCACCCTCTGTATTTACTTTCATGCAGTCTTCTCTTTATGGTAGACTTGGATATCGATATGCCTACCCCCTGGAGAGTGTTGCTCACTAGGTTGGCTGTTGTGCAGGGGTTTCTGTTCACCATGGAAATGATTCTGCGATCATCCACCACCGTTTTCTTCCATGGACATCCAGGTCTTTTTGTGTTGCTGCGTTCACCACTGCTTGCTTTCTTTCTCAGGATGTACCAAACTGTAGATTTTGCCACTCGTAATATTGTAGCAATTTCTCGGATGGGTTTTTTCTGTTTTCGCAGCTTAAGGATGGCTTCTTTCACCTGCATGGAGAGCTCCTTTGACCGCATGTTGTCTGTTCACAGCAAAATCTTCTACATGCAAGCACCACACCTCAAATCAACTCCAGACCTTTTATCTGCTTAATTGATAATGACATAACGACGGACTTGCCCACACCTGCTCATGAAATAGCCTTTGAGTCAATTGTCCAATTACTTTTGAGCCCATGAAATGAAGGGATTGTGTTAAAAAAATGCTTTAGTTGCCTCACATTTTTATGTAATCGTTTTGTTCACCCCACTGAATTAAAGCTGAAAGTCTGCACTTCAACTGCATCTGAGTTGTTTCATTATAAAATTCATTGTGGTAATGTACAGAACCAAAATTAGAAAAAAGTTGTCTCTGTCCAAATATTTATGGACCTGTGTGTGTGTGTGTGTGTGTGTGTGTGTGTGTGCGCGCCAACCACAAGCGTTACCTGGTAGGTAACCACCCATACAATCAGATTGTGATACAGACTTCGAATGCTGTGAATATATATATATATATATATATATATATATATATAAATATATATATATATATATAAATATATATATAAAGATCAGAACACTGATGTTTGCTTTTCAAGTTAAACATTCATTTGCATTACGGAGAGGACCACCACAAAAAAACTTTTTGATAATGCCATGTCACATTTAAAGGACTGCAGATGCAAAAATCTTTGGATCTTAGCTTGAGCTGTCATCTGTTAATTGCATTGCATGACTAATTACAAGATTTTTTTTTTCAGAATTTTGACATTAATTTCAAGTTGTCTATTGGCCAGCATGTGTACCGCAAGGTGAGGACCTTTTTGGCAGCAAATTGATGAAAGAACAGCAGAATACAAAGAGCTGTGCTAAGCAAATAAACACCATGAACAATTCAGTTACCATATGGAATTTAGTACACAAATTAGATTGTTTGATGCCATGATGTGATCTACCCAGTAATTTAAAATTTAGGGAAAAGACTGGTATGTCCAAAACTCATATGTGAGTTTAAAGTCACCACCATGTTCCTTTTTGATGCAATATGAATAGGCCCCACACACCCTTCAAACTTTCTTTCCTGATTAATAAAGGCTGAAACAATTGAAATGCACAATTCTATTTCGCAAAAGGCGGCTAGTGCATTTTGAAAAAAGATAACCTTTGTGCTAGCTGTCTACCATACTGCACTTAATTCCATTTTTTCTTTAAATTTCTCCCATCAGCGTTGCACAAACTATACAGTATGAACTGATAATGTATCCTGGGACATCGATAAAATGCCTAGGAGGTATTCACTACTCTTGCATTTACAGGCCTCATTCAGTCCACAGATCTGTGCAAGACAATATACAAAAAAGCCCCTGATGAAATGCTAAAAGAAAGATATTCATCCAGTTTATTTCCAGACTTCCAAGGTTAGATGTCACAACTTGATAATTATCAAGGTATGATATTAGATGAAATTGTATATGCATCCAACCCAGTCCACAAGATGGTGTAGTGAACATCTTGATTTAAGAGTGTTGATCATTAATTTACAATTATGCCTGTTCAGTCTTTGTGTCAGACCTACAATATGACTCCGAGCAAGTCACATTAAAAGGCCTGTGCCGCAAACAGAAAAAGATTAATAAAAGAAATTTGAATGTATCTCGATCCTGTAAGTTGACAAAATAGAACAAAAATATATTCTTGGTAAAATTGTAGATTTTTCTATATTGGAACCAAAATAAAACTGAAGGTTTCCTGATTATTCACTTTAGATGTTGCGTTACATCAGAGTGAAAGTAAAATAATCTGTTTTTGTAGTGTCATTTTCTGTTTATGTAATATACTTCATTGTCCATTTCATTTCAACTCCCAACATTCAATTGCAATTCCAAGTAAATCAGTAGCACTGTGGAATTATGGTAAGAACATCCTAAAACTAGGCTCTATTATAATATGTGACAGGAATGATAGGTTTTATTATTAAACACGTTCGTGAAATAGGATTATTATCAATGTCAATGAAAACATGGACTCTCAGAGTACTCAAGGAAATGAGCTTGTGTAGTTTATGATTATTTCCTTTTTCATTTAAGCTTTGTCATGAATGTCATAACAATGTGACCTGATTGTCATTTCATAGTCTTTTTTTGGGCTAGATGGTAGTCACTGTTTTCTGTGGTATAAAGCTTTCAAAAAATACACTTCAAATGTCAACTACATATAGTAAATGAACACAAGTAAAACTTAAAATACACAAAAGTTAACATCAAACTGACTATTTTTTCTTTTCCAAGCTTAAGCATTAGCAACCCTAATTTTTGTGAACACCTGGAAAAAGATGGCTGTATGACCTCCCAGGAGAAGATGGCAAAGGTGTCTTGCATTTCGATTACACTGTGCCATTTATAATACACTCATTATATTTCCAGTAAACATGTTCCACATATAAAGAGGACTAAACTAAGCTAAATAATATGAATTGGAATTTGTTTAAATATATCAATCAGATCTATACCACTGAAATGTTTATTAGCTATAACTATGGATGTCTCACGTATAGATATTTCTAACCAAAGCCACTGGTCATTACACACCTCATCCAGCTGTAAAATTTGGGTTTGTTTTTGTTTATTTGGTTTTTTTTTTTCCTTTTTTGTCTGCTTAACCACCCCAAGGAAAAAAATTACAGAACATGACAGGATATTCTGTACAAGTGCTGAATGCCCAGCTCATAACCAGAGTTAGTGGGTTAATACAATTTCATAAAGAAAAAAAAATAAAGGGAGAGAAAGAGAACCCATCATCACCTTCTTTGGTAAAAGTCACCTCAAAACTCTCTATAAAGGGAGAAAAGATAAACCCAAGTCAGTCATATAGGAGAAATTGAGAAGGAGTGAAAACACTGGGGCATAATTTTACTATCAAAAGCAGTCTGCAATACATTAACATGCTATGGCCATTCACAGCGCATCTGAGGAAGAGAGAGGAAAAAAGGAAGATTTAATAAAACCAAAATTAATCACACCCAATAAAATGCAACACGAGCTTCTGAAAAAAAGGCAAGATATAAGCAAATACAAAAAACATACACTGTTATCCTAATTAATATGCTAAGAATATCAACATTTGGTAAAGAAAATATTTTAAAACTACACAATATGACTAACATTAAAATTTACACTGATTTAATGTTAATGTTGCTTTTTTCCTTTTTATAAGTGACAGACTTCATACTCCAAAATGTCCTTAGAATAGTCTATTTAAACACCAGTTGAAGGGCTGAGTTTGAGCATCCCATTCACAAACAGCATAAAAACCAAAACACAAAATGACAAGTATTGATACAGTGATTGCTATAGTGAATAGGATAACAGGGCAGCATGCATTTCTCCATCTGTTCTTACTAACATCCTGAGCTGTACACTTGAGTTCATCCTGTTAAGGCACGTTGTAGGTCAAAGATCTTAAAGCACTACAGAGGGTGGCGAAGGCAGCAAAGAGCACTACCAGCACCCATCTGCCTTCTATTCATGACATATGCAACGCTCACTGGCTTAGAAAGGCAAACAGTGTATTTAAAGACCTTAGCCATCCTGGAGTCACTTTTTTTACAACTAATGTTTTGCAAACAGCACAGGACAACTGGCACTTGCATCAATAGATTCAGAGACAATTTGTACACACAACTCTAAGGTTGCTAAACTGCAGATCATAAAAACAAATATTGCGGGTGTGGGTGTATGTATATGTATTTCATTTATACAGTGCCTTCCATAATGTTAAAGGTTGCCCCTCTATTTAAATAAAAAAGAAACAGTATAATTTCTATTTATGTATCATACATACTATTCTATCTTGGCATACATTATGTGGTAAAATAACCTGATGCATAGCTGATGAAAGCCACTGTTTCACAAGACAATCTGATTATGTAAGAAAATGTCACTGTTGTAGAACAGTTGCAAAATACCACAATTTTGAAATAGCTTTTGCACTCAAGCTAACTTTTATTTACTTTTTTTTTTTACTATTTAATTTATTAATTTTTCTGAAATGTATATAGAATAGATTGACATAAACCCTATTTTCCCCAAGGAATAGTTTTGACTAAATAACCCAGCCCTCAGTTTTGCAAAGGTAAGGACCAATTAAAAATAAATTTGTAATAAATGAAAAACAACAAGGGTTGACAAAATTTCAAATGGCATATACAGTAAAACACTTACTGTAAACATAAAGAGAAAGGAAAATTAATCAACAGTTAAGGTTTATAGAACCTCTTCATAAATGATTTACAGACAGCCATCTCATATTTAATTCAAATAATGTAATATGCATCATTAATTCATTGTGGCATATTACACAGTTTTGTTGACGATGTTAACAACAAACTAAAAGCCTGTTGCAAAACATGCATCCCATTCTCCTGCTAGCCCAGTATTTGTTACAAGTTTCCCTGGTAAACTCACAGGATTGAACCTGCTTCAAACCACAAACTTCTATACATCTGTTCAAAATAAACATTAAAGTAAGCTGATCAGAGATCACCTTCTCTGCAAGTTTGCATCTGCAAGTGCTACCAACAATGCATTACTAGATTACACTTTACAGAATACAGTTAGTCACTCAATAAAGTCATAACCAAACTTGCCTAAAGGGATATGGAAATATTTAAAACTTCAAACCTTATACCTTCATACTGTGTTGCTTCACTTTCAGAAGAAATATTAAAACATTTATGACCATTAATATAGTAAACTCTTAACAGGATAAAACATTTCCTTGCAATTTTGAGAAAGTATGTAAACCATATGATCTCTCAAATAAAAGAGGTTCTGTAATTAAAGAGCACAGTTCAATCAAAAAGTCAGCTGCTTTGCTTTAACTTTACTGTGAATAAAACTAGGAATGTCTTTGATTATTCTGATCCAACATGACAAGAAGAAAAAATCCAGTATGTGCAACACCTGCTTTAAATCACAAACATTTCTTTGCATAATAATAATTTAAAACTGTAAACTGCCTCTATTCAATTGTTTAAACCTTTATTTAGAAGCTTCACTTATCAGAACAAAAGTAGAGATTTTAAATAGTTTGTATTAACTTTTTTTTCAAGTAATGTGTACATTAATTTAATCTCTAAATCCTTATTCTTTTAAATATGTTTGTGTTAAATTAAATCAACTGTAGAAAATATATTAAAAGTAAATAATGAAACTGCAATTTGCAATTACCTTATTAATTAACCCTTTTTTTCCTTTCTTTCACAAGTGAAACAAGTCCAAAACAAGTGTATAACATTGTAAGTTGCACTGATGAGAAATGAGTCCCTTTAATTAGTCCTTAAATCTATGCTTGGATTTATGCTGGAGAACTTCTGGCTGTTTATAAATTAATAATTCTGAGTCATATATGTTATGTACTAAGTAAATTATATTTAAATATGGAATTAACCAACCAGCAAGGTGCAAAGAAAATTAAGTAAATTATCCTAGAAGGCATTAAGTAACTCAAAATATTATATAATGTCTTCAGCGTACTGCTGCAGTCAGTATTTTATTAAACAAATACGTCTATTGTTTAAAATTTAAAGAAAAATGAAAATGCAACAAGGTATGCTAACTACCAAAACAACAAACAGAAATAAATCTTCTTTACCCGCATGCTGAAGAGGAGCATCTTTATCCAATGCAATTAAAGGCGGATCTAGAAGCACCTTGTTATCATTTTCTGTAATTATTCCATGATATGTTGTTTCAATCCATGGCTTGTGTTTGTTAACTGTGGAAGAGAACATTAACAATCAGTAAATAAAAATAAAGAAAACCAGAACCAAGGATGTTTCAGCCAACACACTACATATAGTTTAGGACTACAAAAACCATGGTATAAAATCCAAAATACTTTAATATAAAATTGGTTGATAATTCCACTGCAAACCAGAAATGAGACAGTGAAAAGTACAAAAAAATAACTATAATTTTGAATAATTTCTAGCACATTCATTTAAATTCTTTACTGTTAAGGTGAGCCAATAAAGAGTTTTTCTTGGAGAAAGTTAAATTAGAATATAATTTAAGTCAAAACACAGGTATTCATGCCAGGCTTGCATCTCCCAATGGACATCAAGTGAACAAGCAATTTGCTAGCCATTGTATGTAGTATGTGAGCTTTTAACCAAGATAATAATAATGTTTTAGACATGAACAAAATACAAAAGATATCTTAATTTCAGTTGTGTGGAAATTTAATGTTTTGTAAAATTCTATTGATCCTTGATATTGCATTTCTCCATTACAATTTTTTTTTTTTTTTTTTGTAAAATTGCATAAACAGTGGTTTGCTTGTTCACTTCTTTTTTTATCATTTACAAACAAACACTTTAAGGATGGTGAAAGTATTATCAGGACGCAAGTTTCCCAGAGTTTTTCTAAAATGCTACGCCACTCCTCAATCACATATTTCTTAGAGACATGGTCCTAAATATCCATGTCCTTTCATATATATATATTTTTATACATACATACATACATACATACATAAATACTTTACACACACACACACACACACACACAGAGTATGTACACATTTCTTATAAAATGTACGATGTGTCTCAATGAACAGAGAGATGGTAAAGTAAAACTGCCTTAAGACTCTCATCTTACACAGGTTATATTCCTAATAGTCAAAGTCCGCATATAGCGAAATGTCTCTAGACAACGCTTCTAGATTAACTTCAAACATGGCTTAAACTATACTCATTAATGTGTACATTATTAACATATGTCAGTTGTTTCACATGTAAATGTGCATCAGTAGTTTTAAATACAACATGCCCACATCCAGTAACTTATTGAACATGCGACTCAGGCTCCATGTAGGAAGCTAGAGAGGAGGCTGACAAAGCAGCTAGTTTCAGTACAATACAGCCAGCTTTTGAACAGTTCATTGTTTTACAAAAATGAAAGTATGCCAGTTTACCTCTAGACATACAAAGATAAAAGCAGACACTAAGACAAAGAAGAATGTATACTTGCTCTGGGTAAGACAGGTGAAAACATGAGGACTGTGTTAAAGAAAGTACAGTAGACATGGCAAGCCAGATTGAGTGAGACAGCATGAAAGTATACAGAGGAGTGTGCGTCTCTTCCTCTTCTCCTACTGTGAGGAGATGGAGTAAGTGTACAACAGCATACACCTTGCTATTCCTCACACACCCCATTTGCAAAGTGATGAGTGTGAGTTAGTGAGAGTGCAGCAGGGAACATGTCTTTGTTTTTGGGCCACTGCATCTCACTGCAAGTGAAGCACAGTAGTACATGGGATACTTCACACACTGGTGTGAATGATGGGGAGTGAGAATTCTCTGGTGGATGTTTTCTTCTTTCTTACACTACTACTTGAAAGCACAAAAAAAGTATATTAGACTATCAAGCTGCGATGACAGAGGACAGAAAAAGAGTCCCCACTTGCACAATGTAATAAAACAGCATGTTACCCTGCACAGTGCAAAGTTAAATTTTTCACACTCTTTCCCTTGCACTTTACTTTTGTATTCCACTACCAATTTCCAAACTGAATTTGTGAAATTTAGGTTCTACTGTATGCTATACATTCTGTAGGCATGAGATAATACAAAGCCCACTAAACAATCCTTACTGAGATTCTGGCTCCACGACACAATATTCCCACTGTATAATTTTTTTTATATGAAAGAAACAGTGCATGTTTACTGTTACTTATTATTAGACATCCACATATCAAAACACTGCAAAAAAACAACTCAAATCAATGCACAAGCAATCAAGTTTTAAAATAAGTTTTTGTAAACATTTTTTATTAAAATACAATAATCTTAAATATTAACGTAAAATATTTTTATTGCAATAATGCAGGACGTGTTGTTTGTTGATTAACACCTGTAAGAATTCCACTGTACTCTGTACACGTAACGATAATTACTCGATAAACCTATATCATAAAGTTACACTGGTGCAACACCATCCAAATTTAAATTCATCTTCTCGTTTTCTGAGTTAACATCAAGCATTGCTCCAACAATGGGTGTTCTTTTGTTTACTGTTTGAAAGCCTTACTAATGCATTACCTACGGGTCTTGACTGGATCTTTGAAGACCTTTCATATTTCCTTTTAAGGAAAATGAGAATATCGACACTCTGCATGAAGTGGAGACCCCTCTGTTGGCAGCTGAAACTCTCACTCCCTCCTTGCCGTAATCTTCCCGTTTCTGAATCAGTGTCAGTGATAGCTGTATCAATGTCTCAAGCACTTGTTCTCACATCTGCAGCTCGTCAGTAACTGTAATTTACTGCTCCCAGTAGCATTTGAGTATGAGAATTGATCCAGTATAATGGCAAGTATATGCTTTGCCAGTCCCAATAGAGTTTGATTTGAAAACAAGACAGGGGATGCAGTTGTGCTTTTATCAAACAATGCTGCAATTTGTTGTACTCACCCAAGGATGAAACTCATTAAATTAAGCGTATGCGAAACAGTTAACCTGCAGTCCAAGCTCAATCCCACATACAGTGATGTCTAAGTTGTGCACTGACAACTTCTATCTTCTCATCATTATAAAGGTGGGGAATAACAGTTGCACTAAAGAGCAATTTGTCATTTTATAATTTAGTTCTAATTTTTCACTCGGATATTCAAAGTTCCTGCTTATGAAGAAACATTTTTCTTTTGCCGTTGTGTTTCATTTCAGTCTTGTTGTAATGCCACACAACACACAATACAAGGCATATATCGTAATCCTGGCATCTTGCATCTCGAAATCTGATACTATGAAATTTAGTCTTATTACTACAATTCTGATAACTGATCATTCAAATATCTGTAAGATTTCAAATTAAATCAAATTACAACATAATAATTATTTAACAGTTCTACAAAGCCAAAGGTCATGCGAAAAGACAGCTTCCTCTCAGGGATTAACAAAAGTACAGCAAATCAAAAAATCATGAAAAAAATGTTTAAACACTACATCATGTCCATGTGTCTTTAGGTGGGTCTGCTATTTCAAAACATCAAGTAATGAGAAGTCAAGTAAAATGACACCTTTTATTTGCTAACTAAAAAGATTACAATATGCAAGATTTTTAACTTCCACTGCTGCAGGCAAGCTCTAAATTGTTATCCCAATACTTGTTCCCTGAAAAGGCCTTTTTGAATAACCCTGAAATTTTTTTTCAATTTTTTTGGCAACTTAAACCTTTATTTTAACTCCTGACAGTTTACCACTTACCCTTGTACCTTTTCATGGTAGTTATTAGACTTGAACTGCTTAAATTTCAGGTAAAACCCAGAAAACGTTATGTTGACACCCCTCCAAACCAATACGGTAAAGTATTATGGCATAGCCTGTACTCTTCACCCAGGGCAAAATGCAAAATTCAGCCTTAAAAAGGTACATCATATACACTCAACACTATGGAACTTAAACATTTTCTTTAAAAAAGAAATCAAGTTATTTACCTGACAGTGCTGAAAAGAAGTATTTTACAAGATGTGGTTTTAGCCATCCTTAGCCAAACAGTTTACATGAATGATCCTTTCTAGGTACAGCAATACAGTGATGTTGTGTTTAAAACTATTATATACAGCAACATTAATTACTAATGAAAGCCTGAAGTGACTGACAATCTAAAAACAAATTAGACACTACCGATGAACAAATTCTGAAACACAGGAAAATAATTATAATTAAAATAATTCTAAATAAAGTAAGATAGATACAAGTGTTTACACCTAAACAGCTATGAAACAGTAATATTTTAAACTTTAAAATTAAATTTATTGTATTACTTCATTAAATTTACTGCAATTTTCTTACATAGTTTCCCCTAATATTTTTGATGGTGGCCACTCCCAAGTAATTCTTCTTCTTGAAGTCAGACATGAGTGAGATGCCAACTTTAATTAGGTATTAGGAATACTGTAAAAAACTAACATACAGGTAATTACATTTTCTGAGTTTTGGTACATAGTATTGGTTCTTGTGACATCCCTATCTGTGATACAACAGGAAAAAATGTAATGGATCCCATGACTATGTGGCACCATATCTTGACTGGAAAAAGGGAGCATGGTCACGACGTCTGAAGTTACTGAAAATTCATAACCGTGTTGCAAACTATCTAAGAACAATGCAACATTCAGATCATGTCTCAAGCCTGTCAGGGGTGCGGAAATCCAACGCCCGACATGTCCGACACGGGTAAATTGACCATCGGACAGGCGTGTTTTTCTGGTTTCAGTTGTCCGCAGACAAGTGCAATTTTCTGGAGAAAAAAGAATTATATATTCGAATACGACATTAGGCGGTAAGCATGTTTTTCTCGCTATATGCGTGTTGCCGAAACTGAAGCAAGTAGCATCGCAGATGAGAAATGGATCGTTTGATTAAAACTGGCACAACAGGCCCTGAAAAACCTGACAATGAGGACAAGAAAAGAAAAACAAAAGCCGAAAGGGACTGTATGATAAAAAACGAAAACGGTCTTTTCAATCGCAATGGCTCAAAGAGTTTCCGTGGGTAAATGCAGACGACACTATCTCCGTTTTTTGCCAAATTTGCCGTCAGTATCCACTTATTGCCGACAAAACATCCACATTACTTACCAGCAAGAAAGTCGACAGAAAAGACACACTACTGTCACATCAGCTGTCTGCGAAACATATTGCCTGTATGTCAAAGCATGAGTCTAAAAGTAAGAAAAAAGTTGGTTCAATTAAAAAAGCGTTTTCTAAAGTTGAATGCTCAGAGGTTGAGCGTTATGCTAGGCTGTTCAATACTGCTTACGCTGTTGCTAAGCACAACAGGCCATTTAATGACTTTCAATTTCTGTGTTCTGTGCAGGAAAAGAATGTTGTAAATTTAGGGAGTGACCATCGAAGCAGGGACGCCTGTGTTGAGTTTGTGAAGTCACTATCGTCTGTTTTGCTGAATGATGTCTCAAGCCACGTGAAACATGTCAGATTCTTTTCAGTCATGAGTGACTCAAGCAGCGACTCATCAGTAATAGACCAAGAAGGTTAATCTTGATGGTGCAGCAGTTAATCTTGGAGCTAAACATGGTGTTGCCAGAAAGCTCAGTGATTGTGTAAGTAACAAAGTTCTTGTTACACACTGTGTGGCACATAAACTGGAGTTAGGTGTACTTGATGCTGTAAAAGACGTAGGCTATCTGAAAAAGTTTGAAGACACCATTAAGCGCATCTGCAAGTTTTATTCTTTTTCACCAAAGAGACGAAGTGAGCTGCAAAATCTTGCATCAATTTTGAATGAAACCTTGCTTATGCATTCAGAAATAAAAGCCTTCAGATGGGTATCATCAAAGTCCAGAGCACTGAAAGCTGTTAGCCAGGATTTACATGTAACTGTTACCCACATGGAACACATACTTTCCACATCAAACAAGGCAGATGAACTGGGGCAGGCTAAAGCCATCCTATTTGACTTCAAGCAATTAAAATTTATTAAGTATCTATATCTGATGATGGATGTACTTTCTGCTGTTACAGCCACCTCAACTCTTTTCCAGAGCAAAGACTTGCTGATATTTGAAGTTAAGGAGGCCATTGACACCTTGTATACCAGATTGCACGCCATGACAAAAGAGCCAGGAGAAAACCTTGCAAAGTTTTATAACCTGTTTGACAAGGAGTCTAGTACATTTGATGGATACTTAAAGCTGTCTGGTGGTTTCAGAGATTTTTGTGAAGACAGAGATGTTCATGATCTCCTGGAAAGCATGGTTCAGTATATATTTACCAGATTCTCTGACCTTGATAAGCCTCCTGTGTCAGATATGAGGGTGTTTGATTTCAGAATCTGGACACACACTGTCTGAACTGAGCACTTATGGAAACTATGAAATCAAGAACTTGTGTCAGCAGTATAGTGATTTGTAGACTGATGAGTAAGTTAAACATGCACCATCTGAATGGCAAGCACTTAAAGTGCAGATATCAATGCAACGGCAGTACCATCCACTTGCTGTCTATACCTCAGTTCTGCAGAGGAAGGAAGAGTCTCTGAAGAATGTTAGTGTGCTGATCTTACTGTTTCTTACAGTTTCTCCTTCCACAGCTTCTTGTGAGAGATTATTCTCCAATATGAATTTAGTAAAGAGTTCTCTAAGAACCCGCCTGACTCAGGAAAACCTTCAAAACCAGATGCGCACTGTTGTTGATGGCAAACCTTTAGAAGAGTTTGACCCACTACTAGCTGTGGAATTCTGGCTGTCATCTGGCAACAGGCACATCACTCATAAAAAACCTGAAAAGTCATCAGCATCCACTTCTGCAGGACCATCAGTCCAGGAACCATGCAGTTCAGCTCAAGCAGAAATGAACAGCATTCAGCCCATGCTGTCTGAGATGGTAAAGATTCTTGGAGGAGAAGATGTTGCAGGACAAAAGCTGAAGAACATGGCAGAAAATGAATCAGGACAGTGTTCTGTTATGTAACTGTAATATGTGAAACAGAACTAGTGTAGCTATAATGAAGGCATTGTTTATTAGGGAGTTAAAATGAAAAGGGAATCTTTTATATAATGTTCTAGTGCAAGGTGGCAAAATACTACTCCCTGAAAGAACTCTTTTCAGTTTTAAAATGGAAGGCAGTTTTGGTATCAATAAAAGAGATCAGAAAAAAAAAACTATTTTTCACTTTTGTTATTTGTTTATGGGCAAGTGAATTTAACTGGCGGAAAAATGGATTTTCTAAGTTTACTTGTCCGTGGACAAGTAGAAAAAAAATTTGATTTCCACGCCCCTGCCTGTGTACTGAAATAATGTATCAAAAACTGCATTCAGATTTAAACTTTATGAATGGGCCATGAACTAGCTTTACCACCGTCTATGTAGTTTAACTTGCGCCATGCACATGAGTACTTTAGAAACAAATCAACCAAACAGGAAGACAAATTTAATTTGCCACTAAAACAGTGTTTCTGTGAGACATACAAAACACCCCAACAACAGCAGCAAACAAATGTATAGTATAAAGCTCAAAAAAAGTACACTCACTTAGGAATCACAGTCATTCAGTGTTTTCAGTAATGTATGCAGAAAGATCACTATAAAAATCGCTACAAGATTCTGCAAATTCTAGGGTGTTACAAAAAAAAAAATGCAGTCTCGAAGACAAACTTCCTTGCAATTCCCATCATGTTCATGTTTTGGTCTCCGGTATTATTTACAAACACAAGCTCTGTATTGCCAGTCACTGAAACTGAAAGCGGTTTGCTGTCACTATTCAATATGGTGATGGTTTCTACAAGCAGTAGGTTGACAAATTTGTATTGTTTGCAAACTGTCCTACAAATGTGCTGACTTTGGATAGATTAGATGAGCGTAAAGTAAAATCACAGAAGTGTTTAAAAGTTAAGAATGGAATAAGGGGTGCAAGATTGGTTCATTAATATGGGAACGAAAACACACAATCAAATAAAAAGTCTGGGTAGTTGTAAGTAAGGGGTGTCATTCATTAAATCATGAGCTGCTAAACCAAACCTGTGAAAACAAAAAAAGTTTTGTAATATAATTTTCTTAAATTGCTTCCTGAAATGCAGCACTAATGTCTTTTAAATAAGTAAGAATAATGCAGGGGTTTTCAATGCAATTAAATTAAGTGTATATTCATATTACTCTACAGAAGAAAATGTAACTACTTAAACAACATGAAATGCACTCACGGGCTCCTGGATTCTTACAGTCAGAAAGGTACAAACCTGTCACAACTCCAGTAAGAACAAAGAGATAGAACACCATAATGGCACAAACACTTGTTTTAGACATGTTTTAAAAACTCTCTTTGGAAAAAGAAAAGGAAATCAACATACTGCTCTGCACACTACCAATCCACCTGCAAGTACAAATAGCAAATTGGCTGAAAGCCAAGCCATCAATGTTTATAAATTTTTAAAGCAGCAAGAGCTTACCACTGACATCAACAACAGATATACATGATAAATATTGTTTACTGTACACATAATACTGTGTCCTTAATCCAATAAAGTCCTGATGCTTCTTTTCTTATTGAGACATACTACACACTCTCAGTCTTGAGCTTTCACTCTACTTTGTTTGCTCGCTGCCTTGACTTGAACCTCACTGTTGCTTTCATGTGTGTTTTAAATAAAGTGCCAGTGTCATAACACTAACTGTATTCAGATGTTCTCATTGTGCGCAATATGAAAGCATGCAAAAGGAGGAAGAGTTTTACGGGACACTTCACCTATTCTGCAAGAGGTCACTTTCCAATTTACAATACTAGGCTTGAATCACCTATGCAATTCTGATTCTGATGAGCATGCAGTTTGACAAGGAAGCTCTACTGAAATCTTGCACTGCTGCGGCTTAGGTGCTAATAATATATATTTTTAAATTATCCAAATTTTTAAACAGTTTCAATTCCAATTCCTAAAATCACCACTTGGACACTCTTGATCAGCATCTGCTAAGCTGAACACAGCTCTCCTAGGAAAATAATAAGGCTGTTTTCCCACTAGCACCAAGAATCAGAATGAGACAGATGGCTTGGTTCCAGGTGACACTGCAATATAATTAACAACAAATAATTACATTTATAATTACTTATTTATAACACGCCTTTCAAAAGCCAAAGGCGAGTTATTGGCAGAATATAGCAAAAATAAATCCACCTTAATAAAACGAAAAGTTTCCATGTGTCTGTCTGTATGTTCATCTGTTTGTTGCGCCTCTGTCCTTCCAAAAGATAGCACATCTTAGTATAAAGTGCAAGACAGTATAAAGTGCACTGCATTTGTCATTCCAACAGGAAGAGCATCACAAACATTAACTTATTTTACGAATCCAATACCAAATAGAAATATATGCATTGCATTTGTCATGCCAATAGACAGCACATCACAAACATCTGTAAGTAACACTTTTAATTATTACAAATGCTCGTGAGGCAACATCTGTTAAAATGGCAAAAGAAATGCATTTAATTAGTAAATGAATGAAAAAATATATTCCAATAGGAGGTGCATTGCAAATGTTAACAGTGAGGTCTATATCGACTTTAAATTAGATTTCAACCTTCTTAGATGGGTAGCATAGCTAGTATATACATAAACAGATAATGGCAAAACATAAAAAAAACCAAATTTATACATAGGCTACAGTAAACAAATAAGTTTTGACTATCTTCTTAAAAACTAGCAGTTATTTAACTTCAAAGACTTTGAGGAAGATCAATCCAAGTTTATAGTAGTGACTGAGAAGGTTCTGTTGCTCATATCTCTTCAGAAGGTCAGTCAGTTGACCGGAATTTACAGCTGTAGAAGGTCTGACCAGTTGCATTTATACTACTAGGTCTCAGTGGCCAAATCAGAACTGCCAAAGAATTCCAATTTAACATCTGTGCTGTTTACATTACAAGGTCAAGATGTGGCCTGGGCATTTACAGTACATACATAATCACCTTATGTAAAATGTATAAGCCAGGTACTGTATGTATAGTGATGCAGGTAACGTGTAAACATGGATCCCTATGTTTCCTTTCTGCTGATGCGCTTCAGCTTTTTAAGTTTTAGAAGCAAAGTTCATTTTTCAAATTATTTTAAGTTAGCACAGGACACTCAATCTCCATTCAGTGACAAATATGTAGAAACAACAACAGTCAAAACTAGCAGGAGTGCATTATTAACTGCTTTGATTAACTCAAAGGGCTAAAGAGCTTATGAATGAGACAAACATTTCAATACCTGTGTAATCATTTTAATGTGTTGCATTTGTACAAAAACGACATAATCAAGGGGCACCTGACAGAAAAAAACCCAACCAGTCTAAACAAAAATTGGATATGGAAAATCGGAATTGAAACAGAATGCAGTATCACATTTGAAAGTACCCTATATCCTATCTGCAAAAAAATAAATACAGCATAAAATAATCCAGTCAGAAATGGTGTATGCTTGATCATGCCAACAGTGTAGTTTTTGTAATGAGTAGATGATTTAACAGTTAGCCCATGCAGTGTCTTCAGAAATCTAGCAGCAGATTTCTGGGTACAGCTGTATATTTTAAATTGAGGTTGAAAGTCCATTCAATAAGCTTTTACAATAGTCCAAGCAAGACGTTATAAAAGCCCAAGTTAAACACTCAGTACCTGTCAAAGGTAGAGACAGTCTAACACAAGCCATATTTTCAACTTAAAAATATGAAGAAAATTACTGTACTACTAATTGACATTTTTCATGCTTTTTAAATTCTTCCTTTATTTTTCGCACTGCATTAAGGTGTACAGTGGGTCTACGTTTTTAACCAGATTCTTTGATATATGCCAATTTGCCAAATTGTGCTAAAGAAAAACATTCAACTACATGGAGTTTGCATGTTCTCCCCATGTCTGCGTCAGTTTCCTCCCACAGTCTAAAGACATGCAGGTTAGTTGGACTGATTAAGATAAATTGGCCCTAATGTGTGGTTGGGGTGTGTGTATTCATCCTGCCCAGGGTTTGTTCCTGCCTTTTGCCCTATAGTAGGTGGGACAGACACCAGTGCAATCCCTTCCACTCACTACCCTCCAATCTGTAAACCCTGTTCAGGACAAAGCAGTTTAGAAAATAACTGACTGAATGAAATTAAAAATTGTCATTAACTGCATTCATTTTGTCTGAAATTTAGTACAGCTGTTATTTCATTTTGGATAAAGTACAGGTTTTAAGATAGCTATTATTGCTTAAACAGTGGTGCTTCTAACGTATTGCATTATACAAATATCCTGAATTGGTGACAATACTTTGACAGAAGAGTAGTTGGCACTGAATATACAACTGGATAGAGTTATCAATATTTTGATACTTTTGACAAGTATCAATTTTAACATTTAAAAATGACTTCAGTAATCATTTTTAATGGTATCTGTTCTACCGCCTACATTATGAATGCACTTCCAGTTCATCATGGCAGAAGCTGTAGACCTGTTTCGTGTGTTAATGAGATGGCAATTTCAGCAGCATCAAAGCCTTCACCATACATTTAATTGACAAAGATGGCAGCTGAAGTGTCGCCTGGCAATATCTCAGCTTTGTGGCAAATGGGGAAGATAACCACAGATACATGCAAGCCTGTATGCAAGATTCAGAAGCAAGTCAATACAAAAATTTGGAAGGAATCTAATTTCTAATTTATGACAATATTAGTAAGTTTAAATAAACCTTTAAACTGTTACGTTTAAAGCAGGAATGTAATGTTTATTTTTTCAACAGGTTAAAATGTTACTTGTACACAGTGAAAGGTTAAATGCATCAAGACAGGGGATTTCGGGTATTTTTCCTACTTTTCACTCTTATTCTTTGCTGTTCATTTATATGCAACACTCTTTAGGTCTCTCTCAATTTTTAAACTTTTGCTGAAGTTCTGCTGAGGTAGCACATTATTTTTTTTATTATACGCTATTTTAAAATAATATTTCAAAACATTTACTATATAATGTAAGGTGCTGCAACTTTTCAGTGATCAACTGCATAAACAGTGGTGCTACTCCTCTGCATGCTCATATGTTTCCAGCTGTGCTTCAGAGCATGCATTAATACATCAGGGCTTATCTGCGCCCCAACAAAAGCACACAGTAGCTTCATGGAAAAGCATGTTGACATGTTAGTCTTTCTTGCAAAAAATTTGGTATTGTAGTTTATTTATACAAAAATGCAATGCGCACAGTTTGCGCTTACACAAAGCATACAAGTGTGTTAGTGGTCTGTTTGTGTTTTGCTTTACTGAGTAATTGTTTACAAAAGAACACATTATTATACTTTTATACGAATGTTTATTTTAATATTTTCATGCATACTGTTTACAAAAGATTGTGATACTTATTCAATTAATATTTAATGACATTCATAACATTTCATTGTACTACCTCAGCAACAGTATTTGAATGATAAATTGGACTGGACTGCCAATACTGATTCTCAGTGCAAGAGAGAACAGAGCCGGCTATACTTCCTTAGAAGACTAAAGTCCTTCAACATCTGCAATAAGATGCTGCAGATGTTCTATCAGACGGTTGTGGCGAGTGCCCTCTTCTACGCGGTGGTGTGCTGGGGAGGCAGCATTAAGAAGAAGGATGCCTCACGCCTGGACAAACTGGTGAGGAAAGCAGGCTCTATTGTAGGCATGCAGCTGGACAGTAAGACATCTGTGGTGGAGCGACAGGTGCTCAGCAGGCTCCTATCAATTAAGGAGAATCCACTGCATCCAATAAACATTGTCATCTCCAGACAGAGGAGCAGCTTCAGCGACAGACTGCTGTCACTGTCCTGCTCCACTGACAGACTGAGGAGATTGTTCCTCCCCCAAACTATACGACTCTTCAATTCCACCCGGGGGAGGGGGGGGAGGTTTGGGGGTAAACGTTAATATTATTTAAAGTTATTGTCTGTTTTTACCTGCATTTTTATTACTCTTCAATTTAATATTGTTTTTTGTATCAGTATGCTGCTGCTGGAGTATGTGAATTTCACCTTGGGATTAATAAAGTATCTACCTATTTGTTTTCATCAATAAAAAAAACACAAAACTGCTGAGTGGATTGGAACTTTTTATTGTTTACTCTGACCTTTTATAAAAGATTGCACTACTTGAAGTATTTGCATTTAATGACTAAAATGTCTACTATTTGCTTTAATCAATGTTAAGACTTTAAAGCAGACAGAACTGCAATTTATTTAATCCGCTGTTTTACTGAATTACATTATATAATGTGTTGGGTAACAAATTTCAATACTTTTCTTAGAAACATATCGAAGTTTAGAATTTTGGAATCATGACAACCTTACTGTGGAAATCATTTCACTATCCACCACCAAATGACATCTAATTCTAAGTAAACAGAAAAGTAGCACAATGATAGGATATTCAAGATGGAAGCAAGATAACATTTCTTTACACAGTGGTATAATGGGAAGCTGCAATAGATAAAGAAACCCTGAAAAACGTTTAAAAAGAATTTGAATGAGATATTGAAATAACCATTTGCTATTTAATCTATGTGATGGACTGAATGATCTCCTATTATTGGTAAAACTTACTAGGTTCTTATCTTGCATATCAACATACTTTTAGGCAATTCACAAAACATTAATCAAGCCTACAATTCAAATTCTGATCTGGATCAGGTTTAAAGATTCCTCCTTGCAATGTAATATTTGATCTGTATCATATGCTGTTAAAAAATATATCAGTCTATCATAACAACAATTGGCAAAGGACAGGAATCAGGCACAAATAGGGTTCCAGTTTAACACAGGGTATACACACTCCTCCATTCAATTTAACACTAGACACACTCAGTCATCCATCCATTTTCATTGCCTCGCATTACTAAGTGTATGGACAAAAGAAATAGGCGATAAAATGAGCCACAGAAGATGTTTTTAACAGTAATAAGGAAACAAAGGTTGTCCAGCATGTTGTGTTAAATTGGTATATCACCCTAACTCTAAACTAAACAAAATTTATTGTCAACCCTAGAATGAGCCTACAATCAATTGTTTTCTTTGCCTAACTCTGTACATTAGAGTAAGCACTTGACTAATTTAACTTGCTCAACTGATATTCAGGAGGGAAGCAATTGCTATGGGTTCTTATTCCGACCAGTTTCTTTATTTGGAAAGAATTCTCTGGTTTATGCTACATCAAGAATATAATCCAGGATATTGAGCTCCTCATACCCGTTATTCTTCAGTAGTGCTGGGCGGTATACCGGTTCATACCGAAAACCGTTTTGTATTTTTTTTATGATATGGATTTTTCTTATACCGCAACACCGGTTTAAATTGCCTAAACGACGTTCGGAACGTGGCGCAGCGGGAAACTGTTTAAGTGGGGACCTTTTTCACTGCTACACTGCTAAACACAGATTTGTTGCACTAGGGCTCTTTTTCACTGCTACACCACCAAATAGTGGGCGGTAGCATAGGTATGCTGCGCAGTGAAAATGGACAGAGAGCCGAAAAAAAGCAGTCACGTCTTGTCGCCTGGAGATGCTTTAGTTTTAAAAGGTCAGATGTGTAAATACTGTTTCTATACTACTGGATAATACTGCAAGCCAAGTTGTACTTGTTTTATTTTTCAATACAGTGTAATGTACCTGGGTACTGTGTAATATTGTGACGACATGTTGACTTTATTCTCGTACTTTGTCATTAAAGTAGAACATCGTAAACTAAACTTCATCGTAAAATGAATATTTAATTTACTAGATTTTCTCAAACCCCGTCATAAGTTATATAGCACATTAAATGCTTTGTGTTAAGTGTTCCCCGAGCTTCTTAAACTGACTTCCTCTGCACTAAGAGGAGGCAACAGCAGCGATCGACGCACAGAATCCATTCACATGATATTCATGCTTTCTGAACATTTAGAATGCCAAGATAAATACTTGATATAAATTCTAAATTTTCAGAGAGCAGGAATATCATAACAGTGAATTGATTCTGTATGGTGATCGCTGTCTATTAGTGCGGAGGAAGACAGTTTAAGGAGCGTAGTGATTAACAACTGGGTCGGGGAACACAACACAAAGCATTTAATGTGCTACATTAACTTATGACGGGGTTTGAGAAAATCTAGTAAATTAAACAATGATTTTAGGATGAAGTTTAGTTTACGACATTCTACTTTAATTATAAAGTAAACTATGAGAATAGAGTGGAAATGTCGACTTTAATCTCGACGTATAGTTTTTTTTTTTTCTTCCGTGTCCGTATTTTTTTTTCTTCACAGTGGCCCTAATACGATTCCGTAGGGCTATACCGCAAATACAATTATAAATGCAAGTTGCAGTTGTATTATTTATGTATATAGCTTAGCTTGAAGCAAGGTCCATATTAATGCAGTTTGCCTAAATGATAGTTAAGTTGGTAAAGATGTCATCACCACGATTGCACTTGTTTTATTTTATTTTAATTTGGTGAAAACTGTGTAATGCACCTGGGCTTTTGAAGCCTTGAAGTAATAGTGCAACTATCAGTAATAATACAATTATTTATTTTATTGTTATTATTTATTAGTTTAAATATTATGCAGTTTAATGATGGTAAAGTTGTTTAAAAAGTCACTTTAACGTGTCAGTGGACAGAGATTGTTTACATTAACAGAAAGTGTAGTTGTTTTACAAAAAAAATGTATTTATTCCTTTTCTAAGACATGTTCAGTGCAATACAACTTTTGACAAGCACTTCTGGATATTTTCCTAAGTCTAAATACCTCTTTGGATGGTTGAAAATATGTTGTCAAAATTATAATTTAAGTTTTTGCAAAATTTGTTAAATAAAAAGGTTCTATATTTTGACTGCATCTGTCATGCAATGTGATTTCCTTCTCTTCATTAGTGCCACCCCCTTGAAAAGTATCACTTTATGGGGCAATGCAAACCTGTATTAATACTTGTGTGCACATTAAAATGTTTTTTTTGTACAATGTACAATGCTCTTGACAGTGGAATAGGTTATTCTTAGCTAGTAATTGCAGTGGAAAATGTGTTTAACATCCACTCATGCATGGGAAAAAAATACCGTCAAATACCGTGAAACCGGGATAATTTAGAAAAATACCGTGATATAGAATTTTGGTCATACCGCCCACCCCTATTCTTCAGTGTCATTAATTCCACATTCCATCTGTGAAATACCCTTTGTTCTACAACAGCCTATATAGCAAGGATAGTGGTTAAGTTTTTTCAATATGTACTTGTGTTCACCCCAAAAAAGTTTTCTGTATATCCACACTTGTATCATCATTTTTTCCAATTTTTACTGATAAGTGTTAAGGTTGCAACGCACTGGGATGGACTGACCAAGTCACTCCATCCCTCAACAAATTTCTCCAGACCTACCAAGGAAATACACAAATATACCTGACTATCAACAGACATAATGCCTCCAAGAATATTCTTAATGATCCTTTCTAATTTCCCAATTAGTTGTATGTTTCCTATAGAAAATGGCCAAGGGACATCCTAACTACATGAGAGACACAGTACCAAAGGAGTCCAGTCTTCGTCACAGGTCACATTTCTCGCCAACCATATAGCAAGACAGGAAGCACCAGTACTCTAAAGACTTGGACCTTCATCCTTTTGCATAGATATTGGGAGCGCCACACACCCCTTTCCAGAGACCTCAAGACCCCCCATGCTCTCCCAATCCGTCTACTGACTTCATAGGAAGTGTCACCAGAGACATGAATGTCACTGCCAAGGTAAGTAAGCCTCTCGACAAGGTCAACACTCTCTCCGCAGATAGACATACTGCTTTGGCTGTGCCCAAGAGGTCATTAAAGGCCTGGATCTTGGTTTTTTATCAGACTCAGACTCCTTGCTCAGTCTCTCAAGCGCCCCGATCAGAGCCTCCATTGACTCCGTGAAGACCACAGCATTGTCAGCAAAGTCAAGATCCTTGAATCTTTCTTCACCAACAGATGCCCCACAGTCGCTAGACCCCACGAGTCTGCCCAACACCCAGTCCATACAAGCATTGAACAGAGTAGGTGCATGAACAAACCCCTGACAAATCCCAGAATCAACTGGGAAAAACACAGAGGTTCTGCCTCCACTCTGCACAGCACTTACAGTACCAGTGTATAGGCCAGCCATGATATCCAGCAACCTCAAGGGGATAACACGAACCCTCAGGATGTCCCACAGGACAGCTCGCTCAATTGAGAAGAACTCTTTACGAAAATCGACAAAGGCTGCAAAGAAACTCTGCCGATATTTACGTTTGCGCTCCATGAGAATCCTCAGTGCCAGGATGCGGTCAATGGTAGACTTCTTAGGCGTAAAACCAGACTGTTCTGATCGCTGGTAGGTGAACAAGTGCCAGTCTTCCAAATGGAAGCAAAGATTGCTTGCAATGCCAGTAGGACAGCCTGGAGAAGTTCACCCTGGATACTGTAAACTGTAAACCTTCTATTCACTGTGGGAGTTTTCCTCGTTTATTCTGGTCAGTGTTTACATCCCACCTCAGGCCTGTGTTAGTGAAGCATTACAACACCTGGCTGACCAGATAACTAACATGGAGCACAAACACCCGGACTCCCTGCTTGTTGTTCTTGGTGATTTTAACAGAGCAAACCTCAGGCAAGAGCTGCCAAAATTCAGACAGCATATTAAGTGTCCTACCAGGGACACAAACATACTGGACCACTGCTACACCACTTTAAAGGATGCGTATTGCTCTGTCCCTCGTGTTGCCCTGGGAGAACAGAACCTAAGATCTGCGAAGCCTGTGGTCAAAACAGTGAAGAGATGGACCAACAAGGCAAAGCTGGAACTACAAGCCTGCTTTGACTGTACTGACTGGAGTGTTTTTGATTCTGCAGTGACAGACCTGGATGAGCTTACTGACACTGACAACCTACGTCAGTTTTTGTGACGATATGTGTGTGCTCATGAAAACTTTTTGCACATACAACAAAAACAAACCCTGGTTTACAGCAAAACTCAGGCAGCTTCGTCAGGCTAAGGAGAAGGCCTACAGAAGTGGGGAAAGAATCCTGTACAATCAGGCCAGAAACACATTGACAAAGGAGATCAGAGTAGCAAAGAGGTGCTACACTGAAAAGCTGGAAAATAGGTTTTCAGCCAACGACCCTACATCAGTGTGGAGATGTCTGAAAGACATCACCAACTACAGGAAACCATCCCCCCATGCTGAAGAGAACCATCAACTGGCCAACGAGCTGAATTTGTTCTACTGCTGGTTTGATAATCCCTCTTTCACACCTCTCACTCTCGCCGATCACAATACACTCCCAGCACCCACTACCATGCCCCTGCCCTTCCCCACTGACACCATACCTGCACTCAGGATCTGTGAACGGGATGTGAGTCAGCTCTTCAGGAGACAGAAGATCAGGAAGGCACCAGGTCCAGATGGTGCGTCACCCTCCTGTCTCAAAGTCTGTGCTGATCAGCTGGCCCCCATATTTACACAGATCTTCAACAGATCCCTGGAGCTATGTGAAGTGCTCTCCTGCTTTAAGTGCTCCACAATTATCCCGGTTCCCAAGAAAACCTCCATCGCAGGGTTAAATGACTACAGGCCTGTCACCCTGATGTCTGTGGTCATGAAATCCTTTGAAAGACTGGTGTTGACCTACCTGAAGGACATTACAGGCCCTCTGCTTGACCCCCTACAGTTTGCTTACTGAGCAAACAGGTCAGTGGATGATGCAATCAACATGGGACTGCACTACATCCTGCAACATCTCAACTCTCCAGGGACATATGCTAGGATTCTGTTTGTGGACTTCAGCTTGGCGTTCAAAACTAACATTCCAGACGTCCTCCACACCAAACTCACTTGGCTCATTGTACCAGCTCCCATCTGCCAGTGGATCACAAACTTCCTGACAGATAGGAAGCAGCAAGTGAGACTGGGAAAAATCACATCCAGCACACGAACAGTCAGCACTGGCACTCCCCAGAGATGTGTCCTCTCCCCTCTGCTCTTCTCCCTCTACACAAATGACTGCACCGCAAGAGACCCGTCTGTTAAACTCCTGAAGTTTGCAGATGATATGACAGTCATTGGCCTCATCAAGGACAGTGACGAGTCTGTGTACAGACAAGAGGTCGAACAGCTGGCCCTCTGGTGCGGTCAAAACAACCTGGAGCTGAACAAGCTTAAAACTGTGGAGATGACAGTGGACTTCAGGAGGAGCCCCCCAGTGTTGCCCCCTCTCACACTACTCAACAGCATTGTGTCTGCTGTGGAAAACTTTAGGTTTCTGGGATCCACAATTGGGCGGCACGGTGGCGCAGTGGTAGCGCTGCTGCCTCGCAGTTAGGAGACCCGGGTTTGCTTCCCGGGTCCTCCCTGCGTGGAGTTTGCATGTTCTCCCCGTGTCTGCGTGGGTTTCCTCCGGGCGCTCCGGTTTCCTCCCACAGTCCAAAGACATGCAGGTTCGGTGGATTGGCGATTCTAAATTGGCCCTAGTGTGTGTTTGTGTGTGTCCTGCGGTGGGTTGGCACCCTGCCCAGGATTGGTTCCTGCCTTGTGCCCTGTGTTGGCTGGGATTGGCTCCAGCAGACCCCTGTGACCCTGTGTTCGGATTCAGCGGGTTGGATAATGGATGGATGGATGGATGGATGGGATCCACAATTTCCCAGGACCTGAAATGGGCACCAAACATAGACACAATTGTCAAAAAGGCCCAGCAGAGGTTGTACTTCCTGCGTCAGCTCAGGAAGTTCAACCTTCCTCAGGAGCTGCTCATCCAATTTTACTCTGCAGTAATCCAGTCTGTTCTCTGTTCATCTATCATAGACTGGTTTGGTTCACCCACAAAACAGGACAGGAACAGACTACAACGGACAGTCAGGACTGCAGAAAAAATCATTGGTGCTGATCTGCCCTCCATTCAGGATACAGATCTCGAGTCAGGAAACGGACAGAAAACATCACTGCAGATCCATCACACCCTGGTCACAACCTTTTTCAACTACTTCCCTCTGGTAGGCGCTACAGTGCACTGTACGCCAAAACTACCAGACATATGAACAGTTTCTTCCCTCAGGCCATCACTCTCATGAACACTTAAGTCAATCTCACAGCAATAGAGACAATTCTAGGTAAACCCGGAGTCCAATTCCTTGTATGTGTACATATACTTGGCCAATAAAGCCGATTCTGATACCACAGATCCCTGCAGCTTTTCCTCCCTTCAGTTGGTTCACCACCTGTGCAATCTCAGTGAGATTGGGTGGCTCACAGTTAACTGGAGGATCAGCCTCAAGAACCGTGGACCCAGAGATATCCAACATCCTAGCCGGAGGATCAGCTTTGAACATCTGCTCAAAATAGCCAGTCCAGCAGGTCACAACTGCAGTGTCATCCGTAAGGACCGTTCCATCAGCCGCCCTGACTGTGACTCTCCGAGGAAAAAATTTGGATGTGCGTAATGCTTCGATTCCTCTGTAAGCAGGATGAGGGTCGCTAGACCACAGATGGTGTGTCACTTGCTCATAGATTCCTCTAACAAGCGCCTCTTTATCTGCCCTCAGAGCCCTTGCTCAAAATGTGAATAAAACAAATGACAGAATGTCCTGCGGAGGTCTCACATGCAACCCTCTTCAGAGGCTGTAACAGGCTAGACAGCGGTTACTTTTCTACTTCCCATCAACACAATGTGTCTTATTTTAGGTACTGTACTTGTTACTTTCTCGTATATGAAGTATAGGAAAGTATTGTAATTATCCAAAAATTCCATTTCAAGATTTTGATGAATCTCAACGTTTTAGACATCCCTGAGTCCAAAAATACCATTTCTGGAATTATGTCTGTGTGTCTGTTTGAGTGTGTGTATGTAAATACGATAACTTGAGTACGCTTTCACTTGGGTCAACCAAATTTTGCATACAAGTATTAGGTACAAAATGTACTGTAAATTTCTATCAACTTTTGGGCTATTTCCACTAACAGGAAGTGGTACTTTTCCTTTTCATTCATGCAGCTGCAGAGTCCGATTTATTCAACTTTGTTTTTATAATAATTGTTCAATGTATTATTAATGTGATTTGATGGTTCTTTAATGTAAATAATATAAAAATATAATCATTGTCTTGTGGTTTACTCCTCAAATATTCATCCCTATATCCGAGTATACGAGAAAATCTAGGGGAGACCATTCCCGTTTTTTTTTATACTTGTATATGTATTTAACTATCAAAACAGACAGCTAATACTGCATGACAAAAAGTATGTGGACATTTTTCCAAATTATAGAGTTCAGGTGTTTCAGACACACGTATTGTCTACAGATACATTAAATCAAGCACACAGCCATGGATCTCCACTGACAAACAATGACAGAAGAATGGGTTGTACTAAAGACCTAAAATGAACTTAAACTGTTATAGGATGCCACTTTTGCCATAAGAGAGTACATAAAATTCTGGTCTGCTGGATCTGCCCTGGTTAACTGTAAGTGCCATTATTGTGAAGTGGAAGTGTCTAAAATTAACAACAGCTTAGTCACAATGTGGCAGACCACACAAACTTACAGAACGGGGCTACCGAGTGCTAAAGCACATAAACACGTAAAAATCGGGTATCTTCTGTTGCATCACTCACAGCAGAGTTCTAAATTGCTTTTGAAAGCAACATCAGCATAACAGCTGTGTGTCAGAGGCTTCAAGAAATGGGTTTCCATGGCCAAGCTGCTACATACAAGCCTAAACTCACTAAACACAATGGTAAGCGTCAGCGGCAGTGGTGTGAATGTTGCTGTCCGCTATTGTTGGAGTCTGGAGCAGTGGAAACATGTTTTCTGGAGTGACAAATCACACTTTACCATCTGGCAGTCTGATGAACCAAACTGGATTTGGCATAGGCCAGGAGACAGCTACCTTCTGGACTGTAAAGTGCCTTCTTTAAAATTAGGTGGGGGACGGATAATGATCTAAAGCTGTTTGTCAGGGTTTGGGCGAAGTCTTTTTTTCCCCACTGAAGGTTACTGTTAACGCTACAGCACACAAAGACATTGTAGTTAATTAGCCACTTTGAGGCAAGAGTTTGAGGAAGGCCCTTTTCTGTGCCAGCATAACTGTGCCATTGTGCACAAAGCCAGGTCCATAATGATATGGTTTGATGAGTTTGTTGTGAAGTAACCTGAGCAGCCTACATACAATCCTGACCTCAACCTTACTGAATACCTTTGGGATGAACCACAGTGCTGACTGCAAGCCAGGTCTTCTCATTCAACATCAGTACCTGACTTCACAAATGCCCTCTTAGCTGAATGGGCACAAATTCCCACTTATACAGTCCAAAATCTTGTAAATTCTTTACAAAACTATGGAGGATGTTACTGCTGCAAAGACGGGGCCAACAGGCTGTGTGTTTTAAAGAGTCTATTAGAGTTACTGTGTTAAATTTACATGAAAAGCCAAACAAAAAACAAAAACATTCCCCCTATATTTACATTAAACACTTCAAAAGTGGGATTAAGTATTCTTTGAAATGCTGCATTACAGATTCTGTCTATGTGCTGGTTGGAGTGCTTGAGGCATTTAGTGCTGGACTGCACAAAATCTTAAGTGCCAAATTTATTTCAAACTGCACACTTGTCTTTATGTTCTCCAGTGTACAATGGTATTCCTGCCTTTTTGTAGTTATAGCAAAGACTAATATTTTTTTTTAACTCTACTTAAGTATGAAATCCAAGAAAAAAATCTGAATGGCTTTCATTTTTCAGATTCAGCAATTAACTTCAGTTATAATTTTTGATTTTATTTTGTTTAAAATACCAAATATTGTAACATTTTTGCATTTTCACTTTTGGCAAAAAATGGAAAGCACACTTTTTTTTTCTCTACCACTTACCAGTTAAGACATGTGGAAGCTGGATCTTTTCCTAGTAACCCCAGGTACAGGGCAGTAACTTGTCCTTAATGGAGTTCTTTTCTTTTTTTTCAATATCTACAGATAGTCTTGTTTGGTGTAATTGTCCATGCATTTGCAGTTTCTCACAAAATCTTCAACTGTTAATGGTCAAATTTTCAACATAACTTGTGGATTTATAACAGAAAATGGGGCTGCACGATAACAGAAAAAATGATTATCACGATTATTTTGCTCAAAATTTTTATCACGATTAATAATGACGATTATTCCTTTGGTAAATGAAGTCTGTGACCAAAGCAGTGTAGCCTCGGCCAGTTATTCACAGATGCTGCCCTAATCATATTAGCTGCGTTGTCCGTTGTGATGCACACAAGTCTTTCTTCCACCAAGCCCCAAGCAGACATCGCTTCTTTGAGGCCCACTGCAATAAACTCCGCTGTATGGTCTTGTGGGAAAAACGAAGTTTGCAAAAGCTTGCTTTTCATCTCAAACTCGCTGTCAATAAAATGAACTGTCAAGCTCAAATACGGTTCCGCAGTTCTGCTTGACCATAAGTCGGTCGTGGCAGCAAAATATTCAAGGCTGAGCCTGAGAATTTCTCTTTCTATTTCTTTTCGGCATTTCGCATACAGCGAGGGCAGCGCAACATTGGAAAAATGGTTGCGTGAGGGAACGCTATATCTTTTATCAAGTGTTGCGATCATTTTGTTAAACCCCTCACTGCTCACGGTGGTTCTTGGACACATATCCTTGGCTATATGGTACGTGATCGCCTCTGTTATTTCCCGGTGTCTTTGCGAGCTAGGCAGATATGGTATTGCGTTGAACAATGTCCCTGATATTGTTGTCTGTGTTGTGGATGGCTGGTAATTTTTTGTTGTTGCTGTTTGTGCCTTCAGTCGTTGAAATTCTTGATAGTGTACTTTGTGGTGGCTTTTAAGGTGGTTGATGAGGTTTGTTGTGTTACCTTGGGACGTTTGGACGGAACAGGAGCAAAGTTTGCACAAGACTCGTACCTGATCAACATCACATTCCTCGAAATCGAAATAGTTCCAGACAACTGAGTAGATAGATAGATAGATAGATAGATAGATAGATAGATAGATAGATAGATAGATAGATAGATAGATAGATAGATAGATAGATAGATAGATAGATAGATAGATAGATAGATAGATAGATAGATAGATAGATAGATAGATAGATAGATAGATAGATAGATAGATAGATAGATAGATAGATAGATAGATACTTTATTAATCCCAATGGGAAATTCACAAGTATGAGTATGACCCCTTTTTAGGAACTAACGATCGCACTTCTGCACCTTCCTCACGTTGCTCCGCCATCACATGTTTATTCTGACTGACTGTTATTGCTGCTATTGACTTCTACTGCTTCAGAAAGCGCTTGCAATCTAGACGCAGTAATGTCATAGTGACGCAGTCCAATCCGTAAACTCAGCCCATAAAAAACAGTTTGGTCTTTATACTGTAAAATCGCGACGATATTTATTAACTGATCGTGGGTCATAAATATCGTTATCATGAGAAAAAAAAGATCAATCGTGCAGCCCTAACAGAAAGTATTATATTGTAGAAAATGCAAACTTCCAAGAACTGTTCTGTAGTTCTAGGGTGTTGTACCGTGTTAGCCATTATGAATGTAGTGAAAAGTCAAGCAAAATGACACCTTTTATTGGCTAACTAAAAAGATTACAATATGCAAGCTTTCGAGGCAACTCGGGCCCTTCTTGCCGGAAGAAGGGGCCCGAGTTGCCTCAAAAGCTTGCATATTGTAATCTTTTTATTTAGCCAATAAAAGGTGTCATTTTGCTTGACTTTTCACTAACAACTGTTCTGTATTGCTAAGTTTCCGATTATATTTTCAAGTTTATTTCTTTTGTTCTTCTTTAATATGTTAGTTTTCCTACAATCAATCAACTACCGTTGCTTTTCTCTGAGTTATAGTTACAAAATATTTTCTTTGTTGTTGAAACCCATGGAGTACGTCATGCATTTGCCAAAAAAATAAAAATCGCAAAAATGTTCAGGAACTTCACCAAATTCCACAAAGTGCATTAAAGTCAATAGGGAACGAGGAACTGAACTAGTTTTGAGTGAATTATAATGGTGCAGTGGTCTTTTATGTGAGGGCTATGGAAGCATCTGCATACTATACTGGACTGATTATTGTGGCCAAAAACATGATCTGTGCTGTGAGGCAATAATGCAAACCACTGTGCCACCAAAAACAACAAAAGATTCAGTTGGAACGAATATCAACAAGAAAATACAACAAATGGTCAGAAACTAGCATTAAGTTAATAAAACATAGATCACTGAACAAAAGTTTGATCTTGAGACTTGCTATTAGACCTGTCATGAAGCAGCGGCGTAGGACTGCCTGTTTCCATTGTTTAAAGCTGTAGTTTTGGGTAGAGCTGGAACATCTTTTGTTGCCCATTATTTGTGCAGATGCTTTGCACTTTTTTTAGAAGAACAAATGCCTTGTAAATAGTAATAAATCTTTCATTATTTTTCTTTACAGGATCTTCTTCATTTTTCAACGAATGAAGGGCTCCTTTTGACGCTGGTTTTTGATCCCAGTTATAGCACATTGGCAATTATACATGCATAAATAGCCATGCAGTGCTACACTCCTAGCACACAGAGATTAGTGTTATATATCCAGAGGCAGGTCACTTAATATTCTCATTACTCAGCTAATGAATCCATGAAATGAAAATACTGCAAGTTTGATTTTTTTGATTAATTAATCAATTAATTTTTTTTAGGCATACAAGGTGGAAATCCAGCTGGAGTAATAATTAGCCATGACATCACTACACATGCTTGAAAATTCTGCACATGGCTGCTACACTATGTTTTGTCACAATGGAAAAGCAAAATGGGGTGCTAGGAAAACAAATGTTTGCATGTCATATTTCCAGGAAAATACTCGGCAAACAATGGCACTGATTTAACACAACACATTCTCTGCTCAAAGGCTTTGGCAAATTTCACCAATCAACACTGCTTATGGTATTAGAGGTGATGTATCTGTATTATTCATATTTTCCAATTAAAATGGAGCATATACACTGATAAATTAAGACATATATAGTTTTCCAAGCCAATAAATTTTTAAAATAAAGAGTTTCAGATTCCCATTAAAGTATTTTAAACTTTTTAGTAAAGTGAATGTGACTGGTGCTTAAAAGCTTTAGGAATGACATGCAGAGCACATGGACACACTCACAAAGCATGAAATTGCCTATTTACTCCATTTAAAATTCAGATTCATCTTTACAACCTTGACTTGAAAATGACTAAAGCATCTCTTTAAACTGTCAGTTAAAGTGGGAATCTTTTGACAGATTAATTCTATGTATCCAATCCTAAAATGTTTCTCGATTACCCAAGCTTGTTCTTCACACTACTTCTTGTGTATTTGTTACTGTATATTAATTTTCGCTATGCTTACAAGGGCATAAGGGGAGCCAATCATTTACCATACAAATGTTTTGACTCTCTGGATCCACATTAAACCCCTTTAAAGTTTAGGTCCACATCTGTAACACTTGGGGTCACTGTGGGTCATTTAACAAAATCTTGAACTTTGCTTTGTACTTGTTGTCTAGTTTATAGTTCAGAATTGAATATAAGCAGTAACATCAGTTCTTGTAAAGCCAACACAATAATTCCTAGTTCCATGACAGTATTCAGAAACCATTTTTGGCCCTGCTTGAGTTGCTTCAGTCATTGTAAAAGCTCTTCAATTTGGATAAGAAAATTGATGAATGTAACAGCATCTTATAAAGTCTTTCTTCAACATATTATCATGGAGCTTCTTATGTGCACATTTTTCCATGTGTGCATCCCTCAGTATCACAGCTTCTAATGCTCCAGATTCACAATATTTAACCAGTTATCTTAAAACCACAAATATCTTGTGACTGAACCAACTGTATAGATTTATGTCATAATAAAATAAAATTTTTTCCCAATATGTGATACAGATAACTAAGTCAGCTACAACTTGTTTCATGTAATTTTATCTGGTGATGCTGCTTAAACAGCTAAAATATCAACAACAGTGAAGATCATTCATCATTAGTTCCAAAACACCAATTCAAACACACTAATAAATATTAATACAATTATTGCAGAAGACTGGTAAGGTCAATGCAATAAATTATTGTATCTCATATCTTGTGGAAAATACTTTTATGAAATTTGGTAGTCCTTACCTTGACTAACTACAGTTTGTTTGAATGAATATTTTCCTGCTGGATGGTTTACAAAGAATCTCTGTATAGGCATTCGAATAAACAGGCAGTAACTTGGCTGATCTTACCATGTGTGCATTTCTTACACTATCACTGTCTAATTGGAAAACTATCTTTTGTTTGGTGTAAATGTGAGAGGCATTTAAAAGTAATGAAATGGGCACAGATAACAGCTTGAACATGTACTCTAATTGAGTTTGTCTCATTCTTCACAAATGATTTTCACTGTGCTTTGGTCTCTTGTCCAGTTAACTGGTGCAAAATTGTACTTGATTAGATTTTTCTATAAATTTTGGTCAAGTCCATGCAGAAATGTTTTGGCACTTTATCTTTGAGGAATATTTCTTAATTTATCTTTCCACCTTTTTATTACACCCTAAATCTTTATTTTAACAAATACTGTGCCGCATAAATTCATATTAATTTTTTAACTTCCCCGATCATTGTAATCACAATCCTATAATAAGCAAGGGCTTGTTATTCCTGTTTACAAGCGCAATCTTTACAAAAATCTCAGTTATGCCTATATTAAATCTTCTTAATTTTTTATGTATTCTGCTATGTACTGCTCTCTACCTACTATATCATTCAGTTTATATTAAGCGTGTCATGAGTAACCAACTTCCACAAAAAACTTCTACTTTAGAAAAAGTTCTTGAATAAAATTTACATCTTTCTATAAACATGAAGAAAAGCACAAATAAGGGTCCTAGTAGAAACCATCAGAAAAGATTAGTTGTTGGGGTCATTTCAGTTAAGAAAATGCAGTTGTCTGCTGACACTGTAGCACGAAATTAGCATACCATTACAGAACAATGGCTATGAAGCAGCATCTAAAAAAATGATATATAGGTTTCAACCAAGCCTCATTTGACTCCACAAAGTGAACTATTGCTAACTGCTGACTGCATATATGCTACTTTCAGCTTTGTCTGCTTTTTATAATGGCTATAGATATTTGCTAGCTGTCACTCATTCTCCTAGGTTAAATGATGCCACCAACTTAGGGACAACTTTAGTACCTTTTATAAATTCCAATGAACGTATTTTAGCCTAACCATAAGGCCAATAATACATCTACTTGAGGGATATCAAATCTTTCACTTTTCTAAAAAAAATAAACAAATTAAAAATAAAAACAATACACATACAGTAATCCCTCCTCCATCGCGGGGGTTGCGTTCCAGAGCCACCCGCGAAATAAGAAAATCCGCGAAGTAGAAACCATATGTTTATATGGTTATTTTTATATTGTCATGCTTGGGTCACAGATTTGCGCAGAAACACAGGAGGTTGTAGAGAGACAGGAACGTTATTCAAACACTGCAAACAAACATTTGTCTCTTTTTCAAAAGTTTAAACTGTGCTCCATGACAAGACAGAGATGACAGTTCAGTCTCACAATTAAAAGAATGCAAACATATCTTCCTCTTCAAAGGAGCAAACAAATCAATAGGGCTGTTTGCTTTTAAGTATGCGAAGCACCACAGCACAAAGCTGTTGAAGGCGGCAGCTCACACCCCCTCCGTCAGGAGCAGAGAGAGAGAGAGAGAGAGACAGATAAAAAAATCAATACATGCCCTTCGTGCTTTTAAGTATGCGAAGCACCGTGCTGCATGTCGCTTCACGAAGCAGCTGCACAGAAGGTAGCCAACGTGAAGATAATCTTTCAGCATTTTTAGACGAGCGTCCGTATTGTCTAGGTGTGCGAACAGCCCCCTTGCTCAATCCCCCTACGTCAGGATCAGAAAAAGTCAGCACAAGAGAGACAGAGAGACAGAGAGAGAGAGAGAGAGAGAGAGAGAGAGAAGTAAGCTGGGTAGCTTCTCAGCCATCTGCCAATAGCGTCCCTTGTATGAAATCAACTGGGCAAACCAACTGAGGAAGCATGTACCAGAAATTAAAAGACCCATTGTACGCAGAAATCCGCGAACCAGCAAAAAATCCGCGATATATATTTAAATATGCTTACATATAAAATCCGCGACAGAGTGAAGCCGCGAAAGGCGAAGTGCGATATAGCGAGGGATCACTGTATACATATACGCACATGAGCACATACTACTGTTCAAAAATTAGAAGTCACCCAGAAGCTTTAATGGTTTCATTAGAAATTGACTTTTTTAAACAAAGGTACCATTAAACTGAACTAAAAATATAGCAGAGACATTACTAATGCTGCAAATGACTTCTAGAACAGTCAGTGCCCGATTTAAAATTTATAGTTCTAAATTTGTCTGAAAGGACCAGTTTTCAACAGCCATTACTCCAATGTCCTAATAATAAACTCTGAAAGCTCATCCTTAATTAATCACGTTTAAATTCTACTTGCCGATCAGAAAAAAGATTTTGAATTATCACACACGAAACGTGTTATTCTTCTAAATAAGACAAGTAAATTATCTTTAATTTCCAAGATACAGGGTTTCATAAAGTTCAATTATATATTTAAAAATGGTGAAAACAAGGCAACTTTCTCAAAAAACACTTCTGTCTGTTTTGTAGCATTATTGTTTTCCAAAATAAAGGTTATTCCATTAAACAGATTGGCAAGAAGCTGAAGATGTAACCAGGACATAAAAAAGAAGCAGAAGGCCTGGATGCACAACTGCACAAGAGAATAAATATATCACAGTCTGTATGTGGACAAACAGATGCATTGTACATTTTCATCAGACTGCTTTCTTAAATAGTACAAGCCAAATGCCAGTGCCATCAACAACAGTAGAAAGACAACTCTGGGATGTCTTAAAGGCAGAGTTTCAAGAAAAAATGCTATGCCTGAAACCAGCAAAAAGAAAGAAAAGGTTAAAATAGGCAAAGGCTTGGAATCGCTAAGAAATGCACCATTCAATGCATGACTTACTTGTGTCTTTTAAATCTTTTCTTTTCACTGTCTTCACTGTTAAAATACAAGCATTAAAAAACACCACTGTAATACCTGCAACCCAGTTTACAAAAAAAGTGTTTCAAAACCCTATACAAGTCTGTATAAGGTGGGAAAGATGCTCTGGAAGTAGGTCAAGACTAAGTTGTTAATAAACCCCCAACAATACATAACCCATAAATTAATCAACCAGAAAATTATAAACATTTATATTTTAAAATACCAAACATTACAAGACAAAGCAATCCTTCTGTCTGTAATTAACAGAAACACAACTTCAAAGGACCAAGAGAAGTGTACACTATTATCCAGTATTTACTAAGCAATCACATGAACATGTCCAACCAGATAAAGTGAAAAAAATTAAAAACAATTTCAATTACCTATGAATTCAATGTATATGAAAGAGAATTAGCCTGATCTGCAAAAAATATTTAATTTAATCCAACAAAACGTCTTCCTCACACAGGGTTTTGGACTCCTCACCTAAAAGGTACAAGATCTCCATCTCCTCATTCCAAAACCAAAAGGTACTATTAATCTCTCTTTCCTTACTTTTATCTTTTCTGTCTACCTTGGCCAACTGAACACTGGATGCCACTTAAGAGATTAAAAAGAAATAATATTTTTAAGGACTCTGTTCTTCTTAATTATACATCTATCATATGTAAGTCTGCACTATTTATTTTTTTAATACAATTTATGCATTATTTTTCTTATCTAATTTTAATTTGTTTTTCTTTGTATATAACTACTTTTTTGACATCTTGTAAAGCACTTTGAGCAACATCGTTTGTATGAAAATGAGCAAAAGAGTTCCCTTAAAAGCTTGCATTTTAGTTAGCCAATAAAAGATGTCATTTTGCTTGACTTCTCACTACATTCATAATGGCTAACATGTACAACACCCTAAAATATGAAAATGAACTATAGAAATAAATGTTGTTACTGACAGATTCTATAATTCTCTATTTTTCATACAAACAAACTTAAGCTTATGCAGTTAACCTTTCGGAAGTCATTGCAAATCCTGCTGTTAAGGTCACAACACTGTTAATAATGAAAGAACACCAACACAGGGATTTTAACACAGAGGTTCTGTAAGTGTTCAATCAATAGTGCAGTAATTATGTAGCAACACTATACCACAAAGCTTTAATAAGTGATACTAAAGTGAAGGTTTCAAATGCAAGGTTACATAAAGTATACCATGAAGCGAAATATGACTTTTATGATGCGAGTATTGCTGAACCAATACATTTTAAAAGGAAATACACCAGCACAAATTTACAAAAGCAACAATTATGAATGTAATCCCCAAGGAGCATTAAGAGTGGCATTATGACTGCTTGCAGACTTCTGTCTACTAAGACTTGTGTATATAAAGACCAAGAATAAAAGAATTAAAATAGAGGATGTAATAAATCCCCTTTGGTAAGGTCATGATTTGACAATGTCTAACACTAAACAATCTGAAAAAATTCAATGATCAACATTAGTAGAATATCATCATGTTTGCTTATCATTCTTCAGTTGCACAGCCACATCTGATTCTTAAAAAAATTCAGATTTTTACAATACAAAAACCGTGTTCTCATAAATATAATGAAAGACTAGTACACTGGTTATCTAGAGTAGCTGAATAAAAGAATATGCTCCAGCATCCTGAAGCCTAAGTGCCCATTCACATCAAAACATTTTTCTAGTGTTTTATTTAGCATTAGACAAAAACACTCCTAAACTGCTTAAGAAGAGACTTGCCATTGTTTTCAACAACATTATTCACACCTATGCGTTTTAGCTGCAATTGGTTTAGAAAACACTTGCATGCAAAAGTTAGAAAATTTTCAACTAAAAACTTTTTCCATTGTAATCAATGGTAACACTCATAAAACACTGGCAAAAGAAAACAAAAGAGGGCTTTTGAAGTGTTTTTATAGGAAGTCGATGCCTCTTCCTGGATGAAGAAGGTCATAGAAACTAGGAGAAAAAAAATGCCGGTGTCACTGTACGCATGCATGCTTTGGTCTTCTAGTGACACCTATTGAGGGACAGGTTAAGATGCATAGCTTACAATCAAGTGGCAAGAAATCAACAAAAGTTATAGGTATACCTTTAGTTTATTTAGGTTAAAATTTAGTACAGATATTTTAACAAATAGGCAAAGTGGTAGTGCAGAGCTCTTCCTCACAATGCCATATGGGATTTGCATGTGTCTATGCATTTCTGGATTGATTTGTATTACTGAATGTGCTGAAGTTAGTATTATTACCTGTTTTAACGCTGAACCACTTAAAAGGTGTCAGTGATACCTCTCAATTAAGAAAATATGTTTAGTCCTTCATGAAGCAAATGACATCCATCCTTCTCATCCATGCCCAATCCAAGCACCCCTGGATGAAAACCAGGTCCTGCACTTCCAGATCCCACTGCTTCAAAATATTTTTAGCAAATAACTAGATTAAAACTACAGATACAGTACTTTAGTAATACATTACTAGATTGCACACAGCCTACTCTTTTCTGCCTGACTATGAGGCTGAATCCTAAAAATGATCAGTGCATTGTCCACCACATGTGCTTCTTGCCTACATCAAGTGCTGCTGCGATAACAACTGCCTACCAGGGACCCTAAACTGGGAAGATTAAATTTGCACGTCAGCACATGCAGGGTTAAATGAATATGAATACAACATATGTTCAGTTTTTCTACGTTGATTACTGCTATGTGAATTTCCCCTTGGGATTAATAAAGTATCTATCTATCTAGCTATCTATCTATAATACTATGGTAATACTAACTACACAATAACCTCTTCCTCACTAGCTGTTACTAGAAAACCAGATCATGAACGTGCATGATGTTGCACCAAGAGCAACAGGTATTTTTCCACATGTCACTACTTATGAGCTTACATACTAATCAACACCTGTATGTAATCATGGAATTTTTCAGGATGTTGCCTGCTTCTTGGAGAGTCCAGGATTGTCCTCTTGAATTCCTTTGCTGCAGAACAGGGTGAACCCAACATGCTCCCAGGATGAAAAGCACTAAAGTCATAGAAGACAATCTAGAAACACAACTATCACCTCATAACATGGCAACATCTCACAGCATGCAAAATTGAAATGATGTCAAGCTTCTGTGAAAACACTAAAAAAATGCTTGAAGAATGCTTGAATAACACCTGCAAAGCACCTGAAAAATGCCATACAAACAGAAAACCATTTCAAAAAAACTTTTACAAAAAGCCATTAAAACATTTGAAAAATGCTAAGCAAATGCAAGAATTTTCCATCACTTAAGTGAGAATAGGCCTTAATATCTTTATACAAATGTACATAACCAATACAAGCTGTCTGGACTAGAAATGCCCCGGTCAATGGAAGAAAAAATCTTGCATTATAAGTTGGGGGTAAGACAAAATTTTACCATACAGATGTTACAGATTATTAATATAAAAGCAAAATGTGAAACGGATTTTTACATTTAACATATCTAAACCATTTGTTTTATAAAAGAGCTCAACATGTGATTGAAAGTAGACCATCTCTGGCTCTTCTACTATGTCCTTCAGTCATAGTAATACATCTCCACAACTGACTACAGAAGACGCAAGCTGAACAAACTCTCATGAATCTAGTTATCAATTGGAATTTAAATAATTGTGAAAGTATCCATTAGTATATTCAAAAAATCAAATACTCAAAGCTATTACTGCTTAATACAGTCCATAAAAGACCAAATCTGTAATGGAGTGGACAACATTGTAACAAAAACATTTATTTATATAGCACATTTTCATACAAATAATGTAGCTCAAAGTGCTTTACATGATGAAGAAAGAGAAAAAAGACAAAGTAAGAATTAAAATAAGAGAACACTAATTAACATAGAATAAAAGTAAGGTCCGATGGCCAGGGAGGACAGAAAAAACAAACAAAAAAAAAAACTCCAGACAGCTGGGGAAAAAAAAAAAAAATCTGCAAGGCTTCATGGGTAACAACTATATATTGCACAGTAATGCAATTTGAAATTATTTTCATTGCTGAAGGAACAGGATAATAATTTCAGCATTACATTAATTTAAAAACCTTAGCAGAAGAACAGCCATTAACAGAGTCTGAACAGGAGACACCATATTCAAGTTAAACCAATATCACTCCAAAAAATTTACTAAAATGTTGACAACAGAATCCTGGCAAACACAGATGACACTCTTTAACAACATCGGTCACAGCTAGCAAAAAAAAAAAAGATAATTACTAACAACAGTTGTTTAATAACATCAAACTGGTATTTTCTATCTATCCACCAGTATGAATGCTTTATATATGGCATGTTGTGCTTTTTTAAACAGCCAATTAATTTGAAACAGTACAAAGGAAACATCAATTGAAATTGTATGGAAGATTTATTCATAAAGAAACAGAGCCACACAATGTAGTTTGTACTAAACTAAAAAGGGTTGGCAGATGCATGCATAAGATTATTTTTTCTTACTTTTTGCATCCTGTAGTGAAACACAAAGTACAAAGTTCCATGTAAATATGATAATTAAACTACATTTCTTTTCTATTTTGAACTCATAATTAAAGAAATGCTTTTTGAAACATTAGGGTAATAATAAGTAGATATGCTCGTATATAAATTAAATATGAAGGTTTTCCCAGCTGTTTTAAAACTGAAGAACTACATTTTAAAAAGATTTTCACAATACGTGACAGGGAGAAATGTTGTCTACAAATGACTGCTGGTAACCTCTCTGGATAGCATGGATATACAGTAAGTGCAGATTCTTTCTTATTCCCTCTGCAGTGGATAAAACACAGGACAAGACAACTTTTTTCATTGTCTTCTCTTGCCCTGCTTTAAACATAGTCAAACCCTCTTATTCCAATACAGACGCCAACATCAACTCACTAATCAGGCACAATCATACATCTCTCTGGGTGATATTATTAATGGAGTAGTCTAAATTATCACAGACAGATTATAAATAATCCATACACAGACATAACCTTTAGGACATTAATACACTGACATAACACTGCATTTTATTTTCCTTTTAAGCTATATCTTAGGCCCGGCCCATTCAAATTGTGGCCTGCGAGCCAAATGCGGTACAGAAACAATGTCCAAGTGGCCCAGCCTCTAGACCAGGGGTAGTCAACCTTTTTATACCTACCGCCCACTTTTGTATCTCTGTTAGTAGTAAAATTTTCTAACTGCCCACCGGTTCCACAGTAATGGTGATTTATAAAGTAGGGAAGTAACTTTACTTTATAAAATTTATAAAGCAGAGTTACAGCAAGTTAAAGCATATAATAATAATTACTTACCAAGTACTTTATGTCGGATTTTCGCTAAGTTTGGCAGAATAAATCTTTATAAAACAACTTACTATAGTTAAATCTATCTTTTTATTTATACTATGCATACACAGAAATTACATTAGTTAATTGAATTATTAGTAGGATCCCTGAGGCTGATGCTGGGAAACTAAATATTGAATATCCGATTCAATTTTTGTGAGGAACAAATGAAGGTCTCCCCTTTCGGAAATATTCAGGCGGTTTCTTTCTTTGGTCATAATATGATTAACAGCACTAAATCCTGATTCCACAACATATGAGGTAGGGAAAGGTATCAATAAACTGAATACCATTTTCCACATATTTGGATATAAGACCGGCATTTTTTTTATTTTGCCATAGGTTTTCATATCCACCACTGTCGAATTTATGTTTACTTTCTTCATCATAACTAATTTCTAACAGTTCTTCTTGGCAAGTTGTATCAGCCTCTTCAATATTTGCGGTAAAAGGATTTTTCATCCAGTCATATGCCTTCAATTTCAAAATATCTTCAAATCATTTTTCCATGTCCAATTTAAGTTCGTTGAGGTGGCTACTGAATCTGTCAATATCCACTGGTGTTGCATCATCTTATATAGATGATAATTGATGAAATTCTCTCTTCAATAGATTATGACGAAGTAGTTTAAGTTTGTCAAAAAATAATAGCACAATACTTTGGCAACCTATAAGAGTTTTATTAGCTCCTTGAAGCTGCAAATTGGCATCATTAAATCTCTTGAAAATATCTGCCAAGTAAAAGGCATCATTCTGTACTGTTTTTAACTGTTGACACAGATTGGTCTCATTATTACTTTCAAAAAATTGTATGACACTATCATATAATGCTACAAATCTAGCCAAAGATGTACACTTTGACAGCCACGAGCTTCTGTGTGCAAAAGTAACTTAATAAAATCTTCATTATTGTCCTGGCAAAGCTGCCAAAACATTCTATCATTCTTTGCATTGGATTTGATCTTGTTTACGGCTCGAATTATTATAGTTAATGATGAATGGAGACTTGTACTTAGATGTTTTCCTACAAGATGTTGTCTGTGCACCACACACTGAATACATAAAACATTTTTGCACTTCCTGCTTCAAATAAGCAACAAATCCACGATAGCGACCTACCATTGATGGTGCTCCATCAGTAGCGCATGCAACAATATTATTCAAAGGAATATTATTTTTTGTAAAGTATGTTCTCACAGTATTAAATATAGATAATCCTTTTGTATTTGTGATGAGATTTATTGCGAATAGCATTTCTTCTCGTAATATATTGTCTTCATCAAAATAGCGTACATATGCCATCAATAAAGCATCATTATCTGCAATGGTAGATTCGTCCAATTGCATGGAAAATGAAGAATTTTGGAGAAAACTTATAAGTTTGTTTTCAACATTAACTGCCATTTCATCAATTCGTCGCTTTACTGTGCTATCACTTGGGGCAACATTTTTAAAATTTGAGGTATATCCTGATGCATTACTGTTGAGATAAATTCTTTTATAGAGGGTATTATTACAGTTTCTCCAATATTACAGCTTTTACCACTTTTTGCAATTAATTGTGAAATGCGGTAAGTGGCAATTAATCCATCTTCGTTCGTTGTATGATGTTTCTTAAATGATGCAACGATAGTTTAACGATTTTAAATTTTTTTATATATTTCCTGAAAATATTCAATGGGCTTGTCCTTGTCATTTCGATGCTTTGTAGAAAGATGTTCTCGCAATCGACTTGGCTTCATTGCCTCATTGGATAATGTTTTATGGCACAATAAACACATTGGATGTTGTTTATTTGCAACAGATTCTATGAAACCCATCTTCAGATACTCTGGCGAATAGCCGCGTGCATATTTCTTTTTTTGAGACATGGGCTCACGATATTTCACAATATTTTGTTTGAAGCTGTAAGCACGTGCTTGCTCTCAGAAATCTAACTACGTACTGACTTTAGTTTCGATTACGTAACGATTTAGCTTCACTTACGTAACGTGAACAAAACTTATGCGCTTGAAGTCTGTTGCGTGGTCGTGACTTTTGGAAGGCTGCGCGCTTTTCCGATCCGGTATGCGAGACGTCCTTCTCGTCTCCTGGCATTGGTCAGGCAGTATCAGGCGTTCCGGTAGCTGGACAGCACAGCATACGTTGGACGTGGATGGTCAGTCAAGGCGCTGGCTATCACGATCCCGCGAGGTTTTCGTCAGACCGTAATGTTGAAAGATATATGGATCCAACAACAGCCGTTGGGAGTCAGGATCTGGATGTAGTAATCGTAGCTCCTCGTACGTTGAAATGATGAATGTGTTGACAGAGTAACAAATGCTGGGTACCTCTAAGTTGAGGATTGCCGGACGTTACAAGTGTCGTGGTTGAGCGAGAGTTTGTCGAGACGAGACTAAGTTAGTGAGTATCCGTGGTTGTGCGTTTTATAAAATTTTATGTAGCGGGTGTTGGCCAATGGCATCACTTCTTTGCGATCGGAGCGAAGTAGCGAGACATCGGCTAGTTTTGGTAGTCCGGGTGGTTCCTAGAATGTCACCCTATTACCCTAAAATCCGGGAATCGAGACACAAATATGAGTTAATTGGTGTCTTCATTGTCCGGCAGTTTCTGTCATAGAAAGAAGCGTCAAACCATGGAGTTCTTTGTCTATGGGGTAATAAAACGACAAACTGCTAGTTTTTGGGCGACAATAGTATGTAATCGCAGCGCTGTTTGGTTGCTCCGCTACCGCCCACCATGAAAGCTGGAACGCCCACTAGTGGGCGGTATGGACCAGGTTGACTACCACTGCTCTAGACCCACCAGAAATGCAGAGAAAAAATGTGGGAAAAAAGCTTTCAACTTTTCTGCCTCTCTGCTCTTTTATCATTCACTCTCCTCTCACCCAGATCCTGTCACTCTCTCTAGGGTAGTGCCCAGAGCCTTCACAGCCCGTGCTGTTGCAAGACAAGTCACAATATCAGCATAATGCGGGATGTGTAACAAAGCCATACCTAATCACACATGTGGTGATTTAAAGCGAACCCATGTTCCCTCAGTGTGTAGTAGATGTTGTATCAAGGTGTGTTAGTTACTGTTATCACTTGTTATGGGTTTGTGCACTGGTAACTTTGATAGCATTTACAGTTTTTTTATTCTTTTTAATGCACTTTGTGATATGACTGAGTCATATATATGCAGTAGCGCAATGGTAGAGCTGCTGCCTTGCAGTAAGATCATGGATTCTCCCTGTGTGAGTAGTGAGAAAATTATTATTAAATAATAATAAATTATCATCATTATTATATGACCAAATTGATGCGCCTGGGTCATTATGTTAGCAAAATGTTTATTTTATTTCAAAAGGGAAACAAATGTTATTGCTAATACTGTGCATTATTTTGTTTTTATGTACTTTAAGATGTTCAATATGATCAAAATGTTTTATTTCAAAAGTGACAAAAATTATTGCTACTACCTCAGATTCTGTTCAGTTATTTTTTAATTGTATTTTTAATGTGCCCGTGTCAGATGTGACAAAATTTTAAAGGAAACCATTTGTGTTGGTTTAAAATTTGTCATTATGTGCTGCTTACCGGCCACTGGAAATGTGTGGCCCAGCTACATTTCTTGGTTTGAAAATCAGCCCAACTGAATTTGTAATTGAATAGCCCTGTCTTAGGCTATCAGTGTTTCTTCATTTTGAGTATATCTGTATACGAAAAGATGAATTCATACTCCAATTGCTAAAACACACAAGTAAAACAGAGAAAAAAAGTGTGAGAGTTGACACATGCCACAATAGTATGTCAAGATAAAAGCTAAAAAAGTAGTAAACGGGTATGAAAAAGAATAAATATGGCATTGTGAATAACCTTAACAAACAAACAGACTGTAAAATTCAATTCTATTTTAACCCAAAACCATCTAGACCACTTCTGTTTTACTTCTAATACCTTCCCTGAAGTTTACTGAAGCCAACCATGAAACGATGAAGCTCACTTGATTTCCCCAATAAATGCGTACACTCCGAATCAACCTGGAAATGTTCTTAATGGGATCCTGGTAATGTAGTTGGTAACTCCAGAACTAAGGCTAATAATAACAAATGATTGTAATTTATAATGATGATAGTAGTGATTTTGTTTTTTTTAATCAGTTTCTTTGGACAACAATTGCTTTTTTATGTGAAAGATGTCACAAATGCAATGAATCAAATGATGAAGCACAGGAATGTACTAATCAAAAGATACTTCAACAAAATTACAAACTTCGGTCTGTAACAAGGATACGAAGCTTATATACAAATGCTAAATTATATACTAAATTATTCAGTTTTTGAAATATACAGCTGATAACATTTATTACATTTAATTTATATGATGAATTTCACAAACATTATAATTTAATTACTGTCAGAATTTATACACACTTTCAAATTCACATTCATGGCAAGAGCTGTTGCCTTGCTTAAACAACAAATGGCTTTTGCTAAATCACAATATTATTACATCATGACCCAAGTAAATACATTTTGGGGTATCTTTCCATTCTTATTCCGAACAAGTATCACAGTCTGTAATTTCAGCTTTGAATTTTCTCAGAATATGTCTATACTAGACAAAGAGCCCATTTTGAAAACGTAAGATGAAACGGGCATGAGTTTGTGTCAGCAGTGTATGAAGAACAAATGATAAGTAACGAAGAAGTTGTTCTGTAATGATTGTAGTCCGCTTTACTCATTACTGTACAGGCTTGTACTGTTAGTTGATGAATTTTCCAGGCCTATAGTATAATATTGAATGATGAATGTTCCAGTACAATATGGAATAGTAATAAGTATAAGCACCACAAACCTGATATAGGTGTATTGAATGAATGCGTAATTAGGCCTCGAGCTGTAGTCTAAATCACCTTTCAGGCCTCTAGAGCTTTAATCGAAGTCGCCTTTTGCTTTGAATTTTCGCGTCCGTAAATCCGCTGCCTGCCGCGATGTCGGTCTCGTAAGGTTTTTCGGGCAGCTGCGCAGAAGGCGACTGCGCATTCGGCTTCAGAAAGACGTGAGTGAGTGAGTGAGTAGGCTGGCGAATTATATATAAGATATACTTTACACATCTGTTATAGAGATTTTTACCTCGTCTTTGTTATACATTTGTTCCAACTCTGACAATCTGGATGGGAAAAAACATTGAAATGCACAGTTCATGTGTTTCAACAGAGATTAAATGTTGGGCTTCTACTGGGTAAATCAAAGATGTTTGTCTTTTCAGTACCTATACCACGGCACCTCTGGTTTTATGCTAAGTTTCCACATTGTTGTAAAGTGAATACCTTTTTAAGCTCAGTCTTTTTGTGGACTGAAGCAGTTTCTCTTTAACCAAATGAAATTTTACAAAAAGCAACTTCTGACAGACAAATTTAAAACTGGTTTTGGAACACTTCCTCACACCTCTTCCTTATTTTATGTGTGCCAATGATGCATACAATCAAAACGTGCAAATACAGGAGTTTCTGCATTGGCAGTTGCACCTTTTTCAGGACAGGTGTAGATAAGTAAAGGTTACATATGTAGCACACAAACAATGTAGAGAGAAAGCGTACATTAGTGAGACTGAAATACTGTTTAGCTTAGTATGGGCACAAGAAAAAAAAAGTATCAGAATGTTATTTGTTTCATGACACAACATGCGGACTACAATAAGTAATGTTTATCATCATATAACAGCTATCGATGTCTGTGAGTTTGACATGTTACTTGCAGCTAGGCTGCTTTTTCTACTTACAGATGCATGGAAAGTCTGGTGTTGCATAAAATGCTAGACTGTTAACAATTGATCTTGCAAAAGAAAATTCTGTGAGTTTTTAAAATGTTGTGTTTAAAACTTAATGGTGTGTGCTCTTTCTTTGTTCCCACTGGAGCAGAGACATTATCACAGCTTTCAGATTGTAACTGTCCAGGAGCCTATGAGCGATTGTTGTGTCATTTTAATGCATTAGTTTTCTTTTATAAAGTAACAGAAATCTACATGTTCATACTGTAGTCAATAAGATTTCTGTCAAAACATCCATGTTCTTTTCAGCTATTGACAAAATCTCTCTTTTAAATGTGTTTTAGTGGTGTAGAGGATTGTCCCTCCATCTCAGAGTATGCCGAATCTCCTAGGCACAGGGGAATGGTTTGGCAAATGCAAATGATTTCCCTCACTTATGATTCCCTAACTATTGTATTTACTTTTTATGAGTTTGAGTGTTTATGTTCCCATATAAATTAAATCTCTTTTCAGAGGATCATATATTCTTTCTACCTGTATATCATTACTGGAATGATCAATATTTTACATAGGGTCACTCACCTCCTGGCATTTGTTACAATAGCAGATGGGTGCATGTATGTGTAAACTAAAAACCTGATGTACTCTACTCTATGTAAATAGGTTTGGGTTTTATCTAATTAAAATGAAGTTCACCCCACGTACAGTTCAAATTCCTTTTCTATTTTAGTTATTTTAAAATCGCTAAAAAACAAACAGAAATAGGCAGAATCAACTGCATCTGACAAACTGTTTTATAAACCGTGTCTGCTATAGCCCTGAGTGAACAAGTGTGCACAGAGCAAGAAAAAGAGAAAGGCATTCTAACAGCAGACTGAAAAATGCATGCTACACATTTGAAACACCACCTTCCAACATACAAGCGTCACCCACCTGTATAAGAATGAAACATGGAATAAATTACAGAGTGTTTTGTCAAGCTAGCTGACGTTCTAGAGGTATAGTGTGCTCCCTGTGACCCATCAGTGCCAAAACTAAACTCAAAATCAAACATGCTAGATTTGAGTTACTGTACTTTGACATTAATTTCTGATTCCATGTAAACATTAATGCCATGTGATTCTTTATACTAAACATTTAGCAAATTTCTTTAATTTTAACATCCTCTGTACAAATGTAGCTGAATACATCCATACACCTAACATCTTTCATAAACGATTCATGATTAAACTGCAAAGTATAACCTAAACTGTAATCTTAAGTTATCTCCACAGCATCATAAACTAGTATGTTCAATAAAAATAATAGCGTGCTAAATAATAAATCTATGAAGAGAATAATGATGCAGGGCTCTAGACTAAAATATACATTGGACCAACTGGCTCCTAAAATTACCGTTTTAGTCGCTAAATTACAGAAACAATATTGTTCATTTTAACATAAAAAGAGAATGTGTTTATTATTTTGTGCCTTTGGCCATATTAACCTCGGTTTTTTTTTGTCCGATTCTTGTACCTCTTCATTAGGATTGACCTCTGACTATCAATTTGCCTTTTGCTCAAAATGACATACTTTTTTCTTAGAACTTAAAACTGAATAGAGTCACAAACTAAGTGTTTAGTCATGTCATTCTGAGGCAGTACAGGTATCACTAACTCAACAAAATATCAGTGTCACTTGGCCATCATGCATAGTCCTATTCCTCTTAGAGCTAGCACCACACAGAGGGCTAAGTATCAAACTGTTCAAGTGAAGGGCCTTCTGAGGTGATCCTGAACAAATCCTGCAACACTGAAGACATTGGTGAATGGTGCAGTTTTGATTTTCTCCTGTTTTGTTCAGAAAAGCTTTGTTCACATTGTACAACTGACATGGGTAACAAGTGTGATCTCAACTGAATACAAAACACTCCTGAAATCTATACAGTAAGGCTCTTGTTAAGATGACCTACACAAACTACAGTAAGACATGTCTGCAAACTGCCATTTGATGAGTAATCTGAGCAATAATCACTCAGTCTGCACAACCTCTACATTACAATAGTTAAATGAAAGCAGACGTTCTCTTATCATTCCTGTTATTTGTGACCTTCTCCACTTGATGCATCCATACTAATTCTGGCTCTGACCCAATGCACAGATTTTATCTTGTCAGCAGTTATGCTGGCTTGCATTATTAAATGTAGATTTTATTCCTTGAACAAGGCCATATTTAAGATCAGCTTATCCAAGACTGTTTAAAGCACATTACCTCTTCAGGATACACAGGTTCCACACTCTGTGATGACTAAGACACAGTTTTAATTTGCAGGTCTACTCAGCGTTTGTGCCACAAGTTCAAAGGCAAAGTATTTAATAAGTTGAGCACATGCTCCTTAGCGTCAGACCCCAGCGTCACTCAGGCTATGAAACCAGTGCTAAATGTGTTTGTCTCCAGTGTCACTCGGGCAGTGGTATAGACGCGTCTCACACAAGACCTAAGGATTACTTGGGCTGTAAAAGTGCCAACAGGGTTAGTGCTGAGCCTTACTCAGGCAACGGTATAAGCGTGTCTTATGTTAGCGTTATCCAGGCAACAGTGTAAACACGTCTTTTCCTAGCCTCCTCGTCTCATAAGAAACGCCTCTCGTCAGCAGTGATGACGGGGCGAATCTGTCTTCAGGCAGTGAAATTGAAACTTTCAGCAAAACCGAAAGTGATTCTGGTGTATCCAAAAGTGACACGTCACCTGCACATGTGCAGTATGCTGTTCATATTGGTATTATTATTATTTGTATCATTATGATACTTCCTACACTTCTGACTTTCTACTGTAAAACATGCAAAACATAAAGTACAAAGATGAGATTTAATAAAAATGTAATTTTTTTAAGTGAAAAAAATGTAACACTTTTTACATGTTTTTTTGAGACAAGTGCAACGCTATGAAGGTTAAACCTCTTCGTTGCTGAAGCAATGTCACTTTGAAAAGCTAAGTTCTCCCTGCAACTTCATGACCAGCTTTACAACAAAAAAAGTCACATTACATTGATTATTTAATTTTACCAAAACCAATTCAAGGATGTTCTTGAAGTCACAAGCTTCTAAAATATAGTTAAAGTGTGTAGAATGAATCACTCGACATAAATTGTTATTCAGATGTATTGCTGTCAATACTTATATTAGACTTGCCATGTAATTTATGAGGATCAATTATATTTGTCAAAGGGATACTGAAGATGCACCAAACTATTTGAGTAGCCTCTAAGCCAACTTATTCTTGATCAGTAGAAGCTTTCACATTCTGCAATAGAGGGGCATAAAGGTGTGCACTTTTAGTTCTTACTTGCCATGTAATTTCAGAGGATCAATTACATTCGTCAAAGGGATACTGGAGATGCACCAAAATCTTTTAGTATCCTCTAAGCCAACTTATTTTTGATCAATAGACACTTTCGCATTCTGCAATAGAGCGGCGTAAAGGCATGTACTTTTACCTCATTGCCATAGGAAAAGCATTAAAAATCTATATCGAGTGATTAATTCTACACACTTTAAGCTGTATTTTAGATGCTTGTGGCTTCAAGAATGTCCTTGAATTAGTTATTCTGGCACCATTTTGTAAATTATGTTTATCCAGCTGTGTAAAAAAAAATCCAGTATAGTGTAATGTTCAATGAAGCCATAGAGCCAAGACTATTTTTGGTAATTTACTAACAAACAGAATTACACAACAAGGGGGCTTCACACAAATCAATTACTTGTTCTGCTGCTGCTGACTGACTCTAGATGAGCATACACCAGATTTATATTTAGCATATTAGCAGCAGTATCACTTTACAGTAAAATATCCTCTTCACTGTACATATTAGAAAGCATTTCACATAGAGATTTCATTGACCACATTTTAACTCAAGTCTTCCAAATTATACCTAATATAAACATCTCATCATGACTGACATCACTGTATTACGCTTGCAGGTGGGTTTCGGTGTGTAGTGCTATATCAGTTCCTTCCTTGGCACGTCTGTTGGTCACAGTCATAATCATATCTAGCAAGTTATGAACAGATTTAAATACGATCAGGCATAATCTAAACCCAATATATCTGTTTAATGTCCCTTAGAGATTCACTGAACAGCAACAGCGTTTCTCACTGTGCAGATTCAGGAGTAGTATCATTAAAATACTTTGCTATTGTATCATTAGTAGTATCATTAAAATAAATACTTTTTTTTTCCAATTAAAACACTTTGCTTTTTCAAAGTTTGCTGTTATCACATATCTATCTTCTTGTCACCATCTAAAGAACTGTTAATCATACTTTAAATCACTTTGTACTAGCCCTCCAAAATGGCTGCAAATTCTGCTGAAATAGCCACCTACCAACCAATCAACCAAGAAAGCACCTGCTGTTTAAGCCTTAACCAGTAAACTTGTGTATTTGGCGCCTACATATAACTGACATGTAAACTCTAAGCATGAGACCAGCAGTGCTTGGTGATGGTAGGTAAAACTATACTTAAATAACCACAAAGAAAATAAAAATAAATAATAAAAAAAAGCAGTGGTGTCAGTCACTAATGGTGAATACAACTTATAATTATTTCAGTTGCATTTTTCAAAATCATTTGTACACAACTAATATTTCCACCCATTTTATGTTCAGCTTTGTCTACAACTGTGCAACAAAACACCAGAAAATACCTGGATGAGCAATGTATAGTGGGAGGTAAAAATAACTTTTTCAAAACAAAATAGCTTAAACGGCAAACAATATTGATTATCAAATTAATTAATAAATAAGCCTTCAAAGAAAAAAAAATGATACCCATGAAAAAACTCAGTAAATTAAATTAAAGAAAGGAAGGAAACATATTACAAACAGTAAAAAAAAATTAAGTATTCCATGTTGAAAAAGCAGATTTGGAAAAAGGTAATATTGGCAGCTCTACAGCAAGCAGAAAAAAAAAAAATCTTTAAGAAAATGGTGCTCTTTCAAATCAGAAAAAAATATCCTGCTGAAAACTAAAATCAGAGACAAAACAGTATTTTAAGGTTACAGGCAGAAAATGAACACAAGACAATATTTAAAAAACATGTTATTTATTTTGTGTTACATGAAACAACAACAACCTAAGTTGCATGGAACAGTTAAGTAAATTGTGAATAACTGGAATATAACATTTTTAATCTTTAAATATCATTAATATTTACATTTTTTAAGGCAATCTCTTGCTGACTATGAGTATTTTCCACGTTTTGTGTTTCTACACTTCAGCCAGCTAGAAATTTCCCGATTTCTCAACACTCAAGAACTGCTCACCTGCAGGTCCTTGCTTATGGGTACTCATGTTTCATCTGTACAAAATAACTAAAACTGCACCCTTAAAGCAAATATTCATAGCCAAACACAGACCATTAAAGTTTGGCAGGTGTTCCAACAGCAGACAAAGCAAGCTTCGAGGGTCTTTTTCTCAAAGCGAAATCCCATTTTATGTACGTATGCTCATCATTACTAATAAATGCACATTTTTTTCTATTGACAGTAATTCCAAACTAATAAAAATAAAAATACTAATACATTATCAAAAAAGGACATCATGAAAAACAAAATGGCATAATAAATTAACATAAAAGTCAAATAATAGTAACTAATATCAGGAATGCAGATTGTTGAATAATAATATGGTACTGCCTATAGAATAATTTATCAAGAAAAGACAGGACAACAAACCTGATGTGTGGACTAAACTGTTTTTAACCATAAAACAAATGTTGTAACCAAACAAATGGAAAATTAATAACAAGGAAATGTGAAAACAATCAGAAATACTCTTTATGAATAATTCATATTTCAATTATTAAAATTGTATTCCAATCTACTTACAAGCCAGAAATGCTATCATGTTTAGCACTATTATTTAACTTAATAAAATGTTATTTTTCAGTGGAAGGGTTATCTTAGAGTGATGCAGTGGGGCTATCAAGTATGCGTCAAAAAATATTAACTGATTGCCAAGTTCTCCTTAGCCATTTAAACAAGATTCTGCACACTCATTTGTGTATATCAATGAAAAAGACAACATTCTGTCCAATAAGCACAAGTACTTTTAAGATTTCAAATGGAGGACTGCCTACAGAACCTAATTTTAATTTGGAGGAGCTGGTAAGCGAAATGCTTGATTGCAGATTTATATTTCATTCACATGATAATTTAGGATTCCTTCATACACAAGCAAACAAGATCAAATAAAAAGTAGAAAAACACACTGTTTTCATTGCATGTTAAATACAACCCATTGTCCACTCGCATAGAGGAGGTCTGCACCCACAGGAAGAGATTTAAGGTTATGTAGTGTGGGACCAAATTTGAAAGTACTCAGCGGATGACAGGTGAGTAGACTATAGTCGTGTAGTCAGGAGTAGGCGGTCAGAATGCAATTACAAAAAATGAAAAATATAGTTAATATAGTCTTTCCCGTGAGTGTCTAGGTTTCCTGTTTATGTGCATGCTGATCATTCAGAAAGTAACTGTATAACAGAACATTTTAAGCATTAGACTGGATAATGGACATGTAGATTGTGTGACACGACTAACACAAGATTTTTTTTCTTCTTTTCCCATGGACATTTTTCACATGATTTACCATTGTACACTGGTCAATGTTGTCGTCAGTTATGTCTTAAACTCCTTTCTGTCTATTCTGCATGAAAACAAGAGAATAAATATTTCTGTCGGCCACCACTACAAAGTGCATAGGGTAAGTAACAAATAAAAAAATATTTTTGGAAGGAGTTTTTCTTTAAGGTTGATGATAAAATCAAAACAATCATTAAAAAATATACTATGTGCTATTACTGCTGACATCTGGACAGTAAATTATCTCAAAATTTCCTTCCTTGTTTCAACTATTTACTACATTAATGACCAGTTTCTACTGCAGTCAAGGGTGCCTTTTACAGCACCATATGAAGAGAGCATTGTCTCATAAACTGTTGCCAACGTTCATAGTCCCCTGCTGCAGAACCTCAGATTGTTTGGTATTGATGCACTGGCAGTGGCTAAGAAGGTAGATATTATCACAGACAGTAGATGTAACATTTCTGCTATACAAGAATTCACAAAGCTGTACTGAGATACACACATACTAAGAGTGGTGCTTTCAAGTGTGTTTGCTTCAGCCATGATGGAAAGCTCTCCAGAGGTAGTTCAGGTCCTAGCTGATGTAAAGAAACTGGTCACATATTTCAAACATTCAGGGCAGCAGGGCAAGCTAGAAAATTTCTAGAAAAGCTAGAAAAATCTGTTGAGACCAGATGGAATTTAAATTCGGTTTTGGAACAACATTAAGACATTGCACCTGTCTTGTCTGGGAAAAGAAAATATGACAAGACTGAAAGCAGCAGTATTACAACCCTCAAAATCATCACCTCATTCTTTGAACCATTCAAGGAGGCAAGTGAAGACTTTGAAACCAACACCAATTTCACCCAGTGCAACATTAGTGCTTCTTTGGTCTGTGAAATTAATGGAGCATTGTGCAACTGCAACACAAGATCCTTTGCTCTCTTGTGTCACATCCATGTGTGTGTATCACAACTGAAGGAATTAATGTTAGTTCACATGTTTTACAGAGTGACAACTTTTCTACTATCAAAACTAAGAGGCTAGAAAATGATTAATGTATGCAGACAAGACATGATCCAAACTAAAACTGACATTCAAATGAAAAAGAATGGCTAGCCATTGTTACCTTACACTAAGATCAGCCTTGGGCAACTCCAAACCCACAATACTATAGTATTTTACAGATGATATGTTTTTAATAACTGCTTTTGTGATTTTGTAATCTCATTGCTTAGCATGTACCGTGATTAGTAAAACAGACAACCTTCTATAACTCATTTCACACACATTTTAGAGATTTTTCATCTACTTCACTACATTTGATTATACTTTATTTGTACCCAAGTGAAAACAAAAATTTTACAGAACCTCCCACAAAATAAATATGATAAAAAAAAATCAAACAACAACCTCCTCAAACACATGTAAAAGTGTCTGGTTTGGATAACAAAGAGCTGCTACTGTCAATAACAGGCTTATAGGTGGCAGCAGGATGAGGTCAGATGGGCTCAGAAAGTAAAAAAGGTTTACAATTAAAATAATTAATTTTTGGATAGAGCAAGTCTAGCCTGTAGTGTCCAAGAATGGAACAAGCCTAATAGACACTTGACTGCTTGATGTCACCAGCATTCAGAATGTACAATTCATACAGCTGCACAAAGACTTTAAATACTTCAGTACCCTAAACCTGTTGTTCTGCTCCTAATTTCACTCCTAAACCTGAGACTCCCAGTATAGTACGGTTTTAAACTAGAGTTTTAAAGGATCCCTCGCAGTAAGCAAAAGCTAGTTTCCTGACTTAATACTGACAATTAGGGCTATCATATCAAAGTTTCACTATTCCAATATAATTTAGATTTATTTAAAAAAAAGGTCTTATTCGAAAGGAAAGGCAGATATTTGATTATAAAACAGAAGATTTTTGTTTTTACCTCATACTAGTATATACTCAAAGTGTTTAAATAAAAGATATGGGCAGTGACATTGTATTCTCTGCCCTCCAGCAGCAAAATGGGGCAAAACTAGAAAAATATAATATTTTGCTAGTTTGAGCAATCACAAGAGATTTTGTCTGGGTTTCTTGTGCACACTACAAGCACTGTGAAATGTTCCCAGCTCTGCTTTCTCTTTGAACTTGACAGTTTGTGCAGACAGTGAATCGTTTTTATGAAGCAGTATGTTTTTACATGTTACATTAATTTGAGTTTTCATGTGTGTCTTTTATAATAAGTGGTGTATTATGAGTATAAGGTTCACAATATATTTACTATATTATTAAAATCATATTATATAAAAGATACTAGCTAGTATTTCAATGATACCCTGGACTCACAGATCTAAATTTACAATATACTAGGTTTTTACATGACTTTGCACTCCATGATTAACATGGGGCTATTCTTGAAAATTGGCAGGAAACCCACAAAACCATATCATGACAATACTTAAGCCACAATACCATGAAGAAACTAACATTCAAATGTTGTAAAACAATATTGTGATTTGACCCTGCATCACAAAGAATCATTTCATTTTTAAATGACTGAAGTTAAAATTGAAATTCTATACTTGCATTAAAAAAAATATCAATCTATTATACCTAACAAAATTTTTTGGCCCAAATCATCCCACTTAAATCATTTTATAATGCGGAAATGGACTTCAAGTATCTGAGCAGTCTCCACAGTAAGACTGGGAACAGTCAGTTATGGTACTTAACACCCACACTCACATTAGTACACTGTCTAAATTTAGCTTTGGGTCACTTCTTGTGAGATGAGCACTTATAGTATATATGCAGTAGAGCTGTTCACCAACAATTGACATTAGAATTTTTCATATTAAAATACTTTTAGAAAAAATGTTACATCAATATTTAAAAATGTAATAATGATCATTATGTTATTATACCATAAATTGTTCAACTGCCATATTCAAAACATGTTCATTATTCAGTTCTTAAGTAGTGATAAAAACTCCAAGTAACAATGGTATTTTTTATATAGCAGAGCTTCACTGCAGCTGAATACTATTTGCAACTTGAGCTGAAGTTTCTTGCCCCTCTGCTTTCTCAAGAGTGTGTTATACAATGCTCTAAATTGAGTACAAATCAAACTTTAAGCCCTGCATTAGATGGTAGAAGAGTCTAAAACCTTGTCTGTAGTGTAGTTTGTTCACTCACATGAACACCAAAATATATCTACACACTTAAATGTGGATAAAGCATTTCAAATTACAATTTCTGCTGCAGTATTCACATTTGCAGTATGCCATCTGTTGAAACACAGAAGGAATTAATTTTATTACGCAGGCAGCCAAAAAAGGCAGTTTCTACATTCCAAAAGATGTTGCTCTGAAAGTCTTAGCTCTGCTACAGAAATTATTATCCCGACAATGAAGTGCAAGAAAAGCAAAAAGTCAGAAGTCCTTAAAATACCTATAATACATCAAGTTAAACAAATATCACAATACTCTTGTGCTTCTATTTTTATCCCAACCTTTAAAAACCATAATGAACCCAAACAGATGATATGTGGAAAGATGAATGGTGCTATTCTACCTTACATTCAAACAGAAAAGTACCAAAAGATGCCCCGAGCACAAAATACAAGGGGTGGCAATAAAACATTGTGTACAGAAATGGTAGGTACAAAAGTATAACCACTCTTAACTGAAAATTATATAATACAGCGACATACAGAAAGTAGGCTGGGGGGTGTTGCTTTAGTTTTATTTAAATACCTGCCCTGAGAAGAATTTACATAGTTGTGTTAAATATATAACTAACTAATATATATATATATATATATATATAAATTCCTGTGACAAACAAAATGAAAATCTAAACAATAAGGGGCTTAAGAGGCAACTTGCATTGATTTTTAGCAAAGCATGTCAGAATTTCCAGGTTTGGTTCCTGTCCCAATGTTTCCATGCAATTAAAATCCCATGAACATCACAGTTCCTCATACATTACGTTCATGTACACTGGGATCATACTCTGGCTCCTTGCCATTGTGTACATAAAAAATATAAATGCAATTCTGAACCATCAAAACCCATTAATATCAGCACAGATACAGATGTCTCTGTACATTCATCATCTACTTTATGAAGACAATGAGAAGCCAAAGGAAGGCAAAAAGGCAGTCCTATATAGATTGCTATCACATGAAGGTAAACAAACTCATTTGCAATGGGCCAATTGAGAGTCAACAAATGCCTGGGAAAGAAAAATCATGTCCTCAGAGTAAATCAACAAGAACACAAAGGAAAGGCAAATGCAAAATAAAAGAAGAATGTTGGTTGGTGGAAAGAACAGCCAATAACTCTGGAGTGGATGGTTAATGTAGTGTCATACTTAGATTGAAAGGGTTACTAGACCTTTACTTATTACTTATTATTCAGCTAAAAGGTACTGTTATACCTGTTATGTTGTGAAATGCAAATACCAGAGGGCAATAGGTTGGTTTGTACATCAGAGATTGTCTCATACAGCCAGACACCAAGCTCCAAGTAACTTTTAAACCAGAGAAGAATGAAAAAAAATGCTTGTTTTCCACAAGGACAACACAACACAACACAGCAAGTGCAAGACAAGGCAAAAAGAAGTTACAGCCCAATTAATTTTTTTCCCCCCACTTTTGGCTGCAGATACTCATCTTTAAACATAACGTGTCATGCCATCACAATTTAAACCTTCTCAGCCTATTTGGCAAATCTCAAGACGAATCTATACACAAATAGTGCGACCGTTCTTCCAGTTTGAATTTTCACTTTCCTTTTCTATTACGAATCCTCGTTTAGGGTTTTTTTTTCCCCCCAGCTAATACGGATCACCAATTTAATGTTATTAAAACTTTTCAATTTTGATTTGTTTTCTTTATGCTTATAAATTTTTATTTATTAATGTATTTATTTTTCAGACTAAGCTTCTGCATAACCAGTCATATAGAAGCCATATGTTCAATATTAAGTTGGAATTTTTACAATTAAAATGCAAACCACGTGTTACCCGTTCATTTCAAAATAAAATGCTGTAAGCTTATTGTTTAGTGACTATAAAATATACTTAAAATAAATAAAATCCTCTTAAAGCATACTTTTTTAAAACTGATAAAACATACATACAAAATATTTACCCATAATACACATGCCATAAAATAAGATACCTTGTCATAATTATAAGCCACAATTCGAATAAAATGTTTGTGTGTACCAAAAAGATACAAGACTAATATGCTTAACAAGCTTACCAGTAAAATTAACCCAATCTAACATGCCTATTGTTTACTAAGCAGAGAGGACATTTTTTTCTGTTTCTATTCTCTTTGAAATTAAAAATGTGAACTGCTGTACTAAACACGAGCTCACTCACCATCCACATTCTGACAAGCAGTATTCATTTTAATTACAGGACAAAATGAAAACATCTGAACTCTTTCTCTTACATTTCTTCCAAAAACACCCCTCTCTTTTCTCACTCTACAACTTCAGCAGAGCAACACTATGTCTGCCATTCCTCTCTATAGAGTACACAGGATGACTCCTCAGTTTCAGCATTCTCAGTTTATTATTCCATATACTTTAATGGAGAAGCCAATATTCCTTCTAAAGTCTTACCATCGACTCTCTGTTTACAAGATCTCGCAGCAAAATGACATGTGCAATTTCTTATGTACCACAGTACTTGCGTTCGTTGTTCCTTTGTAAAAGTGACAGTGACAATAAAGATCTATCTATCTAATGGAGCATTAAAAATAAATTTCAATTAAACTTAGAAAATCAGAATCTGAAAAAAGAAATCTATTTTTGAGATGCCCAATTTAATAAACACCAGTGAGTCATCTGGAGTGAAACATCGGCCAATCTAGGCGTGTCATCCCCTAATAAAGCCATTAATACTGCCGCCAGCAGTTTTGTCCATGCCACCTGGTAATGCTGTCAGCTCTTGAATTTTGTGGTTATCATTTTTTACTTTTGTGCCACTTGCACTATGTATATCTGCAACTCAGGCATAGCTGGTTTAAGCTAAACTTGAGACAAAATACAATGGTTTTAACAACATCCTATGAAAAGAACTAGACAACATCTATAGTAAGCCTACTACATAAATGCCATCTATCCATTTCTAATTCACTATATCGATTTCAATATTGTTGATCCAAACACTATTGGGTACAAAGCAAAAGTTAACCACAAATGAGGGGCCTGTCCATCATAGGGCCATATTGACACAGAAAACGTTCATTTAAAATGGACCCTTGAAATAACACAAACCTTTTGGATGTTGGAGGAAAACTCACAAATAAGGGGCAAATGACCAAAACCACACTAGCAGTATCCATACTAAGATTCTACAGATGTGAAGCAGCAGTGGACAAGGCGGCATGATTTACATTGAAAGACATATGGAATTAAATCTCTTCAGTCTTGCACGGAGATATCTGTGTGGGGAGCTAATCCAGATCTACCAAATTCTTTAAGTGATCAATATAAATTATTCAGCAAAATTAATTCAATTAAGAAGTGAATATATACTTGGACATAAGTGAAAATTAAAAGAAAATGCACTCAATACTGAATTCGGGAAGCATTTCTTCACAGAGCCATGTAGCTGAAATGGAAACCTTGCCAACTTTTTTAAATGAGCTATACTTCCAGTTTAGGTATTTGTTAAGAAAGACCGTGTCTGGCCTATAGTAACTACAATGGGCACAGGATACAAAGCATGAAAGCTCTCACTCTGGCATTAGCCACATTACAGTTGGACTATCAAGCATAAGAAAATGCAGTAATAATTAACAAACAAGGGAAAGGTAACCAGGGCAGTATTTTTAAGAAAGTCACCTAAACAATAATAAAATGCAAAAACAACTGAAACACATCAAGCAATTAAAGAAAGAGCAGCAACACATTTAAATGAAGCAATTATGCCAAGTCAAACAGGCATAAAAATAACTTTAATTTTAATATGTATAGATATACAGAAAATTTCTAATTCAAAAGTTCTGACAAGAAAATATTTGTCATTGGTACAAAAACTTTTTTAAACCTACTTATTATGCTAAGAGTCATGCAAAGCATATCCTGGTAGTACTGGGAACAGGCTGGAAACAAACTGAGTACAAGTTCACTGCAGAGCTCACTAATAGACAGAAACACAAACTAACTTAAATATTATCAATTAAGAGTTATTAATTAACTTAAGATGCACAACTTTAGTGTACATGGGAGGAAACTGCAAGCTCCACAAATGCTGAATCTCTACATTGCTGTTTAACAGTCCATCCTCTTAAGAGTGACTGTAATACAAGACAGCTGACATTCTACCAATCAATTGATCCAAAGTCCACTATTAGTCAAAAATCAATACTAAACCCATTTTTACCCACAGCATTTAGTGGTTAATATTACGTTAATTTCAGATTGATCAAAGTCTCCCTTTTTATAATCTGGGTTATTTTGATTTATTATTCTGTCACAGTGCAAGTAAATGTTAAAGTGATTACTGATAAACTAATACAACAAAAAAAAATGATAATTTTCAGATAACATGTTAAAAATGTTCACTTTCCAATTATGCAGCACATAAGTAAGAAGCAGATTAATTTTAATGCAACACTCCTTCTCTTCCTTATCATCATCCAGTTTCAACCATCTTACTGCAAAATCTGGCCTGCAATGCGTAAGTGCACAAAATGCTTTAAAATTAAAAGAAAAATCAGTATTTCACGAAACTCCACTAATGAAAAACAGGATGCCATCGAAGGTGCAAGAATTTGTTCTTAAATTAAAAAGATTGATGGAGCAACGCAGTAAAAAAAATAAAATAAATCAACTTCTCAAGGAATGCACCAAACCATTCCCAGTTAATTTCTGTTCATTAATAGATGTTACTACAGTTACTTTGTTTTCAAAAATGTCTCACATTAGTGTTATTATTCATTTACTTAAATTATTACAGGTAACTAGGTACTATTATTTACTGGAGTGAGTAATAAACAATTGACCATAAGAAGTGAACAGTCAACAGCATCGCTCATCAGTTTAAAAATCTGCAATAATGCTCATCTGATATATTACCACAATAATTTCAGAATGAATAGGAGGTTGCTGGGATGTGAATAATGCTGAGTTTGCACCGAAAACTTTTTTTACATAACAAGTACTTAGGCGTTGTGTACTGTGCTTATATTACTATTAATGAAAACCGAACGTATTTATAAGCCGGGTCTGTGCAGATAAACTACGGTCAATGACTGCTGAAGGGTGTAAAGCTCACCGTTTTAATGCAAACATAACTACTAAACTGTCGTGCTAAGTATTTATAAAAGCTTGGCAGACAAACACCGATTTTAACCGAAAACAAAGGAAATGTCTACTTTAATTACTCGTGGTGTCCATTAAAAACAGGAAAAGTACGAAAAACTACATTTAAAATGATTTAGATTTCACATACCATTTACTTTGCAAATGATGCTTATCAATATATCAATGGCCTGCCTTTCTCTAAGAAGATACCGAGACACTCCTCAACCTTGAACTGGATTAGATGAGCTTTACAATGTTTTCGTTAGTGATAAAGCAACAATTTCACGAAACCCGTACAGTAGCCAATCAAGTGATTCTTACTCATATTGCTTTTCATAGAAGATCACATCACAATTCGCAAAGCAGGTAAAATGACACTAAAACAGGATCTCGCAGCTAAAACAGAGGCGGTGGATACTCATGAGTACACACAGGTGGACAACACTTCAAAGTATGCAGGGATGGGGCAAGAATTGAAATATACGAGTATAGTGAATTTATAAACATGTCCAGACTTCACATGTGATTAATACATAACCATAACCTGAGGGACAAAATCGGAGACGCGCACTAAAATGCAAAAATAGCGGCGAGCCTGATCCTACCAATCCCAACAGGAGTAATCGTTTGACGCTCGCGGAAAAAAAAGAGATAATTTGCGTTACTGGGGAAAACGTTTGGACTCTATTACAGCTGTAACGTGAACGTGAAAAATCTGCAATAACCGTGGCTTTAAAGGGTGGGTGGGGAGGGGGTCGAAAGTACTGACGAGAATCGGGAGGAGGCGGACTATCGGATGCTCTGGAGCCGAGCATCCCTCGCAATCGCATTCTGACAAAACAGCATGTAACCCACGCCTAAAAAATAAAAATTGGCGTCGTTTAGGACGACACGTCGCTAAAACTACAAAGTAATGAAGAGCAAAGCAGGTGGCGCAGTGTTGTGCGTTTGACGCTTTTTCTTCTTACCTTTAGCTGCTTGAATCCCGCAGAATAGACTCCACAGACAAACCCACTCTATATATTTCAGTAAATGCATCCTTTTTGTTTGGCGTTCTCTTCTGAATTGGCCCCTCGTCATGCAATAAATAACAGTGTATCTGAAGGAATGTGCAAATAATAAAAACAATAATAATAAAATAAATAAAAAATAAAATAAATCGTATACAGAAATCCCAGGAATGCGCTGCCGAAGAGCTCGGCGAATCTAAGATGGCTGCCACAGCCGCCCGTTCTCCGGCCCTCCCCGCCTCCTATGACGTAAGAAGCGACGAAACACCGCTAAATCTTTCGCTTACCCCACTAGCCGATTCTCGCGCAGAGGAGAGAGAGAATAAGGGATGGTGCGTGTGATTCGTGCCGTCCTTCAGGCTTTTCTTATATTGTTTAACCTTTTTTCTCTTCAATTATTAAAAAAAAAATCTTTGGTTTAATTTATTAGTTATTAGGATAAAAATTAGATCTTCATTGACCCTACGGATAAAACCTTAAGAATTTGGGGGGTTTGAAGCTCATCCACGGCATAATTCTCAATGTAATACTTGCTGGGCGAGTGGACGAGAGTTTTAAAACTGCTACTGATACACTGCTATGTCCCCGAGAATAAGATCGCGTCGCCAACATTTCAGAGATTATTTGTCACCTAGTTGTTAAAATCCGTGAAATTAGGAAATTCACAGTTCATCGAAAGAGTATGAGCCAGCTGCAATCCAAGTCAGCCTCAAGCTGTTTGACATAATGGCTCTTTTTCTTCCAGGGGTTTGAGACTCCCTGTGTAATTACTGACTCCCGATGAAAACATGGAATCTCCCGAAGAAGGTGCTTGCCAGTCTAGTTGTTGAGGGGTTTGAAATGTCTCTTGAAAGTGGTAGGGTGTTCTGGAGGCAGTTTATCTTGCTGTGTTTCAGAAAGAAGTTCATCTCAGAGCAATGTCCTAGAAAGATGTATCTGCCAGGCATATGAGCAGACATATTTTTGATAAACTGAGCAGGCCACAGAAGCTAAGCAGCTCATGTGGGAAGTGCAGATTCTTCCAGTAGAGGTTGGCTGCGGAGGATTTGTGGCTACTTCCATGGTCAGGCTGCTAAAGGGATTCAGAGTCCAAGACCAACGTCAAGATGCAAAACAGATTTTGGAGACAGCTGAGCATAGCAGACACTGGTTATGGATGAAGCAGAATGAAGGCAGTTGGGCTCCAAATCATCCATCCATCCATCCATTTTCCAACCCGCTGAATCCGAACACAGGGTCACGGGGGTCTGCTGGAGCCAATCCCAGCCAACACAGGGCACAAGGCAGGGAACCAATCCAGGGCAGGGTGCCAACCCACCGCAGGACACACACAAACACACCCACACACCAAGCACACACTAGGGACAATTTAGAATCGCCAATCCACCTAACCTGCATGTCTTTGGACTGTGGGAGGAAACCGGAGCGCCCGGAGGAAACCCACGCAGACACGGGGAGAACATGCAAACTCCACACAGGGAGGACCCGGGAAGCGAACCCGGGTCCCCAGGTCTCCCAACTGCGAGGCAGCAGCGCTACCCACTGCGCCACCGTGCCGCCCGGCTCCAAATCAATATATGTGTATAGTATGGGGGCGGGGGGGGGGGTGCACCTGGGACATTATGGTATACACTTGAGCCCCCTGGAAATGTAGTGGGCTTAAATCTACTACACATCTAAGAAGAGGTGACGGAGTGTCCACCTGATGACCCCCTAAGAAGCCTCTGCAACTCATCAAAAGCGGGGTCAAGATTCTTTATGCTATGACTCAAGTTAGGATCTGCTTATTTAAAGGACTGAAACATCTACATGTGTGCTTGAACTGTGAAACCAGGAGGTTCCCATGTAATTCACTGATTCCGTGGTTGCCCTTGTGCCAAACAAATCTTCTTGCATGCCATCTGCTCCAAGGAACATTTTTTTGTTTAGTGTAATGTGCGCTATATAAATGTAATGAATTATTATTATTATTATTATTATTATAATGTTTTGCAGCTTAGTTATTCACTAATTCAATGGGTATCCTAAATGATAGGACTTGTTCATATAATGTTAGAAAGACTATGCTTTGTGGATGAAAAGTTTAGAACATGGAGAGTCTAAGCTTTGCTATAAAACTAAGAGGTTCTAGGTTCAGCCATTGTTCCTGAGTCAGTTACTTTACTTATCATCTGCTTGAACTGACTACTGTTTGCCTTGCGTGGAAGAGTGTTTACAGCTCAGTTTAATCCCCGATTCAATGGGTGATCCAAAGTCAGATCATTCCATTGAAGAGGATACTTTTGTGGCACCTCCGGCAATCCTTGCTACCCGGTGACCAATGATTGAAAAAAACTAGTTGTGTACCTCTGCTATTAGGTGACTCTTTAGCTCTTATTGAGCCAGGTCAACTTATACAATACCTGTCTGAAAGACCAAGTTTTTGTCCAGTCAGTACAGAATATAACCACTGACTCATTGGGAGTTCCAAAGCCAGGTCAAATCACAGAATTGGGTTGTTGAAGTCTGCCACACTTCCTGTCAGGCTATCGGCACTCACACAACACTTAACACTCCCACAGAGATATACTCTGATAAGTAATTGGTGCATACAAACTAAACAAAAAGAGGGGGAATCACACAAAGATTAGCCTGAATTAGAAGACAGCCTTTGCACTTGCTGGAGGTGTTTTTTGAGAATTGTGGCTCGTGGGTGTGCTGCCTTGCCTAATTACCATAAGCTTAGGCTGCTTTCATGGTTTTGCCAGAGGGCCCTATAGATAGTGTTAGATAAGATAAAAAGCAATTGACTAATGAAAGACAGGGCTAAGTACAAAAGGAATACAATGAGAAATATGAATAAGTGGGTGCAGCATTAATGCTTAGAAAGGAGTGGCTGGAACATTTAGAAGGGTTTCCTTGCCTATGGGCACCTTGTCAAAAAGCTTTGCATCCAGGGCTGGAAATATGTAGAAAATGCCTTGGGTGAGATCTTGTTTTGTTTTTGTTCTGTAAAGCACCTTGTGATAATGTAAACTGGGAATGACATTATATTTAACAAATATGATTGATTGATTTGGTTGATTTATTGCAAGCCATCAGCCAGTTTAAATGATGCTTTATAGGGTCACAAGAGCAATTCCACCCTCCCTGCCCCATAGATAGATAGATAGATAGATAGATAGATAGATAGATAGATAGATAGATAGATAGATAGATAGATAGATAGATAGAACTTTAATGTCCCCAGGGGAAATCTGTTTTTTTACAGAATCTCATTCAATAAATAAATAAATATAGAAATAGAAATAGATTGATAAATAAATATATATACACGTACAGTATAGTCTGAACACACACCAGAATTACTAAAAAGGAATAAAAATGTAAAAAGAAACAAAAGAAACCTTCTGACTTGGCAGTTACAGTCATGGTGAGGCATTATGCAGCAGTATTGCTGTTGGTATAAAGGAGCCCCTGTAGCATTTCTTGACATACTTCCACTGAACAATTCCTCAGTGTTAGTGTGTCATGGGCAGGATGTGTAGCAGTGTCCATAATGGCACTCAGTTTTGTGTTAATTTTTTCTTTTAATACTACCTCCAGGGGGTCCAGGGTGCATCCTATAACTGAGCCTGCCCTTTTAATTAGCTTGTTATTTCGGTAGGCCTCTCTTGATGTGATATTACTGGCCCAGCACACCACAGCATAGAAAATAGAAAAAGATTTATCGAATATGTGAAAAATGTCACTTCCCACATTAAGAGAACACAGTCATACACTGTAAGTAAAAATAAATGCTAACAGAGATGTAAACATGCTGACATTATACACACTGTACTCCCAGCCTTGGAGTGAATCCTAAACTATTAAGCCTTTCTTAGTTTAAAAATCAATGCAGGTAATGTAAATGAGGTCAGTTTTAAAAGTCAGGCTTGGATAGCTATAGTCATGTTTGCTTAAACTGTGTTTTGAGATTTTTCAGGTAAGGAAGACAGAATGTAGTTCTACTCACTTATCATGGCATGTGCTCCATGTGGATTAACACAAATAAGAATTTGACTCTGCTCTGTACGCATAAATTTATAATTTTCCACAAAACAGTATCCTCAATAGAGAACACTGTATAATTATAAGAATAGTGATTGGGGAGAATTTTGGATCTGAAGTGGATTAAAGCCACATTGGGCCACAGCTAGGAGTGTCTAAAGGGATTTGGTCTGATAGTCAGTGCAGTATTTACATGGAAATAATGTGAGGATATTATTCTCTGTCTCTTTACTGATAGAAGGTATCCAATATTTGGTATACCTGAGGTAAGATATCTCAGTTCTACAGATGCAGAATGTTTGTCTAGTGGAAAAACAATACTGTCTACCCAACTGAGCAAACACAGTGATGACCTGAGATTTTTATTAGTGTGAGGCTGGAAAGAAACCCCCACACTGCAGGGAACCTTGAGATGCCTGGCCTTCTTCTGCGCTATATGTGGATGCTAAAATAAATACTACAATGTTTTGTTTGTAATGGGATATCAAGCAAACTTGTCCTGGAATGGGAATTGTCTTTTCAGCTGTCTAAAGTTGTCCTGCTATGAAAACTGCTTTAGATAAACTTGAGTGAATCCCTACAGGAACGTACAAGTCTATCTACTATAAATGTTGTGCTTTTCTGACATACCAGGAGTCAGTGGGTCCAGTATGTAAATCTGAGGTCTTCCCACCGCTCATTTTGCATGGTGTATCATCTATGAATTTTCATATGTTGTGACAATGAATGTTGACAATCCATCCACTTATCCATCCTCAAAATACACTGCAAAATCACTAGTGTTTAATGAACCTTTCTAAGTATATAAATGGAAAGAGTGAACCCATATAAGCACTTTAAGTGATAGTTTAACACTGGTAATTTTGCAGTGGTAGCCATGTCCAAATTACAACTGTCAAGAGCCAATGGACAGCACTGGTGAAAGATTGTAACTTACCTCTCCCACTTAGACAGAGACAGTGGTGCTGTAAGAATTATGTTTCTGGACTTCTCTAGCGCCTTCAACACCATCCAACCTCAGCTCCTTAGGGACAAGCTGACAGAGATGGGAGTAGATTCATACCTAGTGGCATGAATCATGGACTATCTTACAGACAGACCTCAATATGTGTGTCTTGGGAACTGCAGGTCTGACATTGTGGTCAGCAGCACAGGAGCGTCAGAAGGGACTGTACTTTCTCCAGTCCTCTTCAGCCTATACAACTCAGAGTCCTGCCATGTGAAAAAGTTCGCTGACGACACTGCTATCGTGGGCTGCATCAGGAGTGGGCAGGAGGAGGAGTATAGGAACCTAATCAAGGACTCAAACCACCTACAACTGAACACCAGCAAAACCAAGGAGCTGGTGGTGGATTTTAGGAGGACCAGGTCCCTCATGGACCCCGTGATCATCAGAGGTGACTGTGTGCAGAGGGTACAGACCAATAAATACCTGGGAGTGCAGCTAGATGATAAATTGGACTGGACTGCTAATACTAATTCTCTGTGCAAGAGAGGACAGAGCCGACTATACTTCCTTAGAAGGCTGGTGTCTTTCACATCTGCAATAAGATGCTGCAGATGTTCTATCAGACAGTTGTGGCGAGCGCCCTCTTCTACGCGGTGGTGTGCTGGGGAGGCAGCATAAAGAAGAGGGACAAACTGATGAGGAAGGCAGGAGCTGGAAAGTTTGACATCCATGGCAGAGCGAAGGGCGCTGAGAAGGCTCCTGTCAATCATGGAGAATCCACTGCATCCACTGAACAGTATCATCTCCAGACAGAGGCGCAGCTTCAGCGACAGACTGCTGTCACCGTCCTGCTCCACTGACAGACTGAGGAGATCGTTCCTCCCCCACACGATGCTTCAATTCCACTCAGTGGGGTAAACGTTAACATTATACAAAGTTACTGTCTGTTATACCTGCATTTTTATCACTCTTTAATTTAATATTGTTTTTTATCAATATGCTGCTGCTGGAGTATGTGAATTTCCCCTTGGGATTAAAAAAGTATCTATCTATCTATCTTTGATGAAACCCCAGTCTACAGTATCACAGGGCCCACTCACACATCTGCATGCATGTAGATAGATAGATAGATAGATAGATAGATAGATAGATAGATAGATAGATAGATAGATAGATAGATAGATAGATAGATAGATAGATAGATAGATAGATAGATAGATAGATAGATAGATAGATAGATACTTTATTAATCTATCTACATGCATGTTGATGTGTGAGTGGGCCCTGTGATAATGTAGACTGGGGTTTCATCAAAGGTAGATAGATAGATGTACACAGTAGCCTGCTTACCCAAGCAATGTTTGAAGCGGCCATAGTGTCACTTCTTTGTTCTCATTGACAAAAAGACATTTTAGTGTAGAACTTCTGAATTCAACTGCTGCCAGGTTCTCATTCACAGTAAGCAGGAGCCCCCGGGCAACTATCCCATACCCCAATACACGTGCCGGACAGCTGACAAGGCTTTAATCTTACATTTTTTTTATTCTTTGTTCTTGTGTTGGGGTCTCAGAATTGTGCTGGGAAATGTTTATACAGATAGACTCCCAGAATTCTGAAGAGAATTGTTATACAGAGGCACATCAGAGAAGGGGAGATAAAAGTGTAAGCAAAGCATTTGCTGGAACGCATTGCTTGCTACAGGAGGAAGAGTGTGATAGACTTCTGGCTGTTGTTTATACTTACAAAAGAAATTTACAATGGGTTCATTCAGTTTTGTGGTAAAATGTTCTTACTTGTTAGACAAAGACCTTTGAAGGGAACTGGTTAAAACCTATCATAAAAATGCCACAGGTCACCCTATTAACTGTTGGGCCAATCATAATGTTTTATTATTGTAAGAGTTTTTTTTTATAAAGGCACTTTGTACTCATTGTAATCTTTAAAGTGCTTTGTTCTGTTGAAGTGTGAACTTCCCTTCTGTAGAAACAAATACTTGATTGACCTGACTTGGAGCTCCTGTGTCATCCTGCATTTACTGCTGTGATAATCCTAACAATACTGTATGCAGCCTTACGTAGCTGAAAATTCATAAATACAAAGGGGTGAAAAAAAACCTGTCTAGCTTAACTGCACACAATTTTATTCATTTCGTTCATTTATTTTTTAGTACCATTTTGAATAAAGCAAAGTTTTGAGAATTAAGGCAGTAATTCAACCCTGGCCCAGAGGTTAGCCCACCACATGGTACATACATTCATTTAACCTCCCTCCCTCACTGACTCACTCACACACTCACTCACACTAGACTTTTTTAGAGATATAAGAATACATAATCTACATATCTTTAGGGTATACATAAGGAAACTCAAGTACACACAAGTACACACTTAGAAAACATGAAAAATCCAGACACATGGAGACTTAATCAGTTTTAAGAGTCCGTATCCCTACAGGCAAAAGAGAGCAGCACTCATCACATCATCATCATGCCACTCCAGTTCAATATAGACATAATTAACTGAGATCAGTTCAGCTTCATTTAATTACTCCATACCATACCAATTTCTGACCCCTCTTAACCTTTAGCTGGGTCGCACTTATTCCAGAAAGCACTGGGCACCAGTCTACAACAAGGGAACACACATGCACATATCACACATGTACCAGCATTGAAAATCCACCTAATCTGCGTGCTCAGTTCAATCCACCAATTGCTGTGGCCAAAGTTTATATCGGCATCACCAAGAGCAAGGTAGGAGCCACTCCTGGATAGGGTACCGTTACAGGAAAAATTCATGAAAAATCACACACTCACTCATACCAATGTAAACTGAAGTCATAATCACAGCAATAACATTTAATTCTATAGCACATTTATATATAAACAATGTAGCTCAAAGTGCTTTACAGGATGTCAAAGAAGTATTTTTAGCTGAGGTTATCATTACTAACAATTGAGGTCTCAAGATGCCAGCCTACTTAAGATTGCAAGGATTAATAAAATAATAGTGTGAGGTCAAACTTTTAGTTACGGGACCCCAAAGCTGTAGAATGATCTGCCTACTTATAGAAGAAATGCCCCTTCGGCCTCAACTTTTAAATTCAGGCTGAAGACTCACAACTTTAATCTAGTATACCCTGACTAGAGCTGCTGATTAGCCATTCATACTGCATTTCTGTTTTTTGTTCATTTTAAATCATTAATAACCCTCCTCTATTCTGTTTCTCTTCTCAGTATCTGAATGCGACACTTGGTGCCACTGCTCTACTGCCAGGCTGTTCTCCTGCATATGGAAAAGTTGCCTCAGATAAAGGAGAGTTAGGATCATTAAGTGAAAAGATTTTCTCGTCTGATTGGATGGCCAGCACAGACTCTACTAAAGAAAACCCAGGAGTGGGCAGGCAGTCAGTTGGCCAAGGTCTCCAAGGCTGTGACTTTGTTTTTAACTTTCTCCTTTACAATTTTAATCACCACCCTTGTCAACTGGCCATAGTTCATTAATAATTAATGCATGGATACTATTGGTTTTCATTCATGTTTAATCAGTTTCTACCTTGTTCTCTGTGTGTTTTAACAAATCTGCATTTATATATGTACCAGTTGAGTATTTAGTAATTAATGTCATCTATACTTGTATTTTAACTGAGAATTTGCACCTGCACTCAGTGAAGAGCACTATACAAAAATAAGTTGTATTGTATTGTTGTTAGGAGTTACATTCAAAGAAAAGCAAAATACAATTAGACAAGAAAAATATTGAATACATAGTATACCAAAAATAAATAAATAATGTACACTTGCCAAACATGTATAGTTAAATTCACTTTAATGACTGTACTGGGACTGATAAGCAGAGATGATGAAACAGAATACAGAGATGAGGTGGAACAGCTATCTGCATGGTGTGAAGACAACAATCTGTCTCTCAATGTTGACAAGACAAAAGAGATACTGTAATCGTGGACTTCAGAAAATCACATCCTGCCCACATCCCACTCAGTATCAACGGTTTAGATGTGGAGACTGTTAGAAGTACCAAGTTCCTCTGTGTGCACATAACTGAGGAACTTACATGGATGCATAACACCTCATCACTAATCAAGAAAGCCCAGCAGAGACTACACTTCCTGAGGGGGCTGAAGCGAGCTGTGGACCCTGAGCTTCGCAATTTTGTCTATCTGTATACTTGTATATGGTAGAGATGACAATAAAGTTCACTTTGACTTGACTTTTTCTCTTCCGCTACATAATATAACCAAACGTTTTCAGATTTACTTAATGTGACATAGGATGGTTGGAGCAGGGCCTGTTCTAGAAGCATCAGGTGCAAGGAAGGAACTATCCCTGCCTGTGTGAACATTTAAATATAACTTCAGTTTTCTTGCACTAAATTCAGTCTGATTTCAAACAGAATAAAGTTAATTTAATTTTATTTTTTAATTAAGTTGCTTTGCAAATCGTTTGTTTGTTTCATAATTAATCTTGTTATGGTTCCCAGCATGTAAGATATTAAACAAAATGAAGATAGATCATTTGACTTTCACAAACGTTAATTCAGGCCTACATGGAACAGGTTAAGGTTTGGTTCAGTATACCTTTGTTGGTAGCATTAAGCAGTTAAAAAAATCAAATCAGTACTCATCTAAATTATGATTATTTTTTGTGCCATAGTTTTGAAAGCTTTGGCAATCAGATTTTTTTAATGGGACAGCCATCCTCCTGGTTACCATGATAACTCTGCATGGATGCTCCTTGTTACAGTGCTACTACTTTATTATTACTTGGCCTAAGCCTTTATCTAAGTCAACTTAAAACATCTGAGATACAAATGGTTAAATTTCTTTTTTTGCTTTTCTAATTGGAGCAGTGAATTTAAATGCTTATGGTCACACAGTGTCAGTAGTAGAATCTGAGACTTGAGGGTATGAAGTCTGAAATCTTAACCACTATGTCACTCTATAGTATAATAGTTGATTGCTACAACATTATTATAGTCTAAAACACTCACGTGATAATGAAGGGAAACATGTAATCCAACATTTATAAAGATGGGTGGCACTTGTAGCACAGAACAGGTGGACAAATATAGCAATCTTTCATTTTTTTCATGGACTCTCCCAACCTCTCAAAATTCCAACTTCATTTAAATGAAGTCTGACTTCATCTTAATCTATAGCAGGAAAAAAGGTCAATCAATAGTGTACAGAGAGGCTGATTGTGAAAGCCTAAGGTCCCACACATCTCAATGTATAAACTGACTTTTATCTGAAAGTGGTCTAAATATTTCTAGGGCTGAGTTTGCACATTTATTTGGGTTCTGATTAATGGTTTAAGAGTTGGGAGTTCCTTTCATGGTGTTTAAAAAGAAGACAAAAGTATTAGTCATGCAAGTTTCGTTTTGTTAGTGCATTAATAAGAACATAAATAGTTCCTATTGATCTCATTGCAGGGTTATTTTTCTTCCTGAGATCATCAGCAAATACTGCAAATAAAGTGAAATCCCACAAAAGGTCACACTGTCAGCAAAGAACACACAGTTGACTACCATGACTAATGAAGGCAAAGAGAAACTGAGCCGTGTGGATGTTTGGTGGGTGTCATTTAGTAAAAGTGCTAATTACATTATAAGAGTATATCTTGGCCTTAGGTTTGAGACTATGGGGAAAGACAGAAGGTACATTTCTGATAAAAAAAAAAAAACGCTAATCAACCAGTCCGTGCGTAAATATCTTGAGAATGAAGCACTTTCTCTTCATTAGAAACTCTGCCACTGCACTATATACAAAAATCTTTAATTTTTTTCTTTTCTACTTTATTCCATTCTGATCTTGTGCCTGATTCAGCAGCAACACGTGCAAGAATGACTAAAGAGCTTTGTTCAAAAATATTATGGGCCTGGTGATTTAATCTGAGATAACCTCTCTGATTCCCATTTCAATTAAATATTTACATTCATTAATAAAGACATCCATCAAATATTTATTCACTAATGAAGGCATGAAAATACCTTAACTCCACCTAAAACAAGGAAGTAAAGCTGTGTTGAAGCTTTAAGTTTATCCTTCATGTAGAGGCATCTTTCATTACCTTATTTAAAATTCTTGCTTTTTATTAGAATTTGGATCTGTAGTTGTTGGGACTAGGAAACAACCAATAAAGCCCTCAAATAGTAATATAATATAAGTATACCTTAATATATATGATATAAATGTCCTTATTCTGGTTGTCTTTTGATAACAAATCTATTCTTTGATTTTGTTCAGGTGATGAATTAAGGTAGTTCAACACACTAATCATGGTGACATGTTGCATGTCAATTAGCACATGCAAGTAAGACTGTGTGGCGCAGTGGGTAGTGCTGCTGCCTCGCAGTTAGGAGACCTGGGGACCTGGGTTCACTTCCCGGGTCCTCCCTGCATGGAGTTTGCATGTTCTCCCCGTGTCTGCGTGGGTTTCCTCCGGGCGCTCCGGTTTCCTCCCACAGTCCAAAGACATGCAGGTTAGGTGGATTGGCGATTCTAAATTGGCCCTAGTGTGTGCTTGGTGTGTGGGTGTGTTTGTGTGTGTCCTGTGGTGGGTTGGCACCCTGCCCGGGATTGGTTCCTGTCTTGTGCCCTGTGTTGGCTGGGATTGGCTCCAGCAGACCCCTGTGACCCAGTGTTCGGATTCAGCGGGTTGGAAAATGGATGGATGGATGGAAGTAAGACTGTGTAACCACCAGGGGGCGCCACTGAGCCCCAAACCACAGACACAGTATCACTCAGCACAATTCTACATTTAATGGACTGTCAGTCCATTGCAGGGCCATGATAGAATAGAACAGAAGAAAATTGAAGATAAAATATATTTTTTCTTTTTCTCTGTCCTGGCTTTGTTCCCTCCTTCCACTCCTATATGTGTTACATCCACAGTCTGTTTCAATTGCACGCCTGATGAAGGCTATACAGCTGAAATGTTGTGTCTTTATCCTACTTTCTTTTCACAATGGAAATAACCTTTAACCTTTTTTCCTTTGCATAATATATATATACTGTATATTATATACATTTACATTCATTTGCTTGGCAGATACTTTTATCCAAAGTGCATTGTAACATATACAAGGAAATTGTATGGTGGCTTTGAGGCTAGGGATCTGCACTAGCAATCGGAAGGTTGCCGGTTCAAATCCCGTAAATGCCAATAGGGACTCTGCTCAGTTGGGTCCTTGAGCAAGGCCCTTAACCTGCAATTGCTGAGCGCTTTGAGTAGTGAGAAAAGCGCTATATAAATGCAAAGAATTATTATAAAGAATTAAATTGCAGAACTTGCAGAGGACCACGAATTTACATTATTTCAATGGGTTTTTTGTTATATATACAGAAGCACCATCAACAGTATGTATTTTCACTCTTTAATCTTGCACCTGATGTTGCTTGCACATTCTCAAGGCTCCTCACACCCACCAGCTATGGAACAAGGTCAGCTATACAAGGGTATTGTGGACCATTTAAATAAAAGCATACTTCTGTTTACTATTCATATCTCTTAGTAAATGTATCTTTGGGTGAAATTTTCCACAATGGGAAACTGTCCAGCTCAATCGAGGTTGGCTTCTGCCTCAATGTAGATAGAATAGCCTCTGGTTTCCCATGACCCTGAAATGGAGTAAGTAAATTGGAAAACAAATGAATAAATATTCCATAATACATAGAAAAGTCCATATTGTAAACATTATTGTGGCAAATGTGTAGCATTTACATCTTGTGTCATGGAGAAAAAAAATGTAAAGTTCCTACAGTATTAAAAAGTCCACCTTGGAAGCAATACAAGGCAGCAACACGCCAACAGTGAACATTAGGCTGTTTATGGAATATAAGTGATTATCATTCTTTTAATTTTCAAACCTGCCTAATTCACTTCAGGGTCACATGAGTGACTGGGGCCTATCACAGCAGCATTGAGCACAAGGGGGAAAGAAACAAGGGCTGTTAGTCCACTGCAGGGCACACTCGTGCACACAAATATATTCAATCACAGAGAGATAATGTAAAGTAAGTGATCAACAAAAACCCAGTAACCAGAGAATAATCCACACAGACACTGGGGGAATATGGTAACTTCACACAGACACTGACAAGGTCGGGATTAGAGCTCAAACTCCTGTATCTTGCTAATCACTGTACCATAAAATCATTTACATGTATAAAATGATAATGGCTGTCCGTCTGTCACACCATTACTCACAAGCTAATAGGGCTAGAACGTTGATCCTCGTCTTAATAGAAAGCTCATGTCATGATATGTTGTTGAAATTCAAAAAATTTGAGGTAGCAGCAACCTGGTGGGAACTTTACCGGTGGGCAGAAAATCTTATTGTAACTACAGCATGGCTCCCCTCAAGCCCATCTTTTGATAATCCCACAGGACACGGTACATACATGTTCAGAATTCATAATCAAGTGTTACTGCTTATGTTTGTAAACAACAGAAGGAGAGTTTATTGTCATTTATATCGAGCCTTTCATAGTTGGATGAACCTAACGGAGTTGGAGATCCGTGTGTTTCATTAATTCTACATATTAATGTAAATGCTGCATTAGCAAATATTGACATCGTTAGAAATGTTTAAAAAATTCCATCTATCTCTTTTTCCTAATCTGAACTATAAATGTATTTGAAAAAAATAGATATTTCAATGAAGATCTCATACACAGATCAAAGAGAAAAATAACATTTGACAGGGGTAGTGAAGAATACAACAACAAATTATTCAATTTACTAATGCTCTATTCTATGTAGCTAAGATACTTTACATTAAGGTCAGCACTAAACTGATCTACCAGCCTGCTTTATGCTAACTCCCCATAGGTTCTGGCATAAACACATAAAAGAAGTCTCTGAATAGAAGCATAGTTCACATACAGAATATTTTAATTTCAGTGTTTTAAGAATATACTAATCTTGTTTTATAATGAAAACAGATCACCTAACACAAAAAATACCAACTAACCTCTTACATTATGTTGGGTGCCACATACATGCACTTAGGGGACACCATCAAGGCTTTCACAGGGTAACGTGCATCGCGACAACTTCAGAGGGAGCGCTGTTGCCAACACCTATTCCCTCTCCACCAGCAGTTGAAAAGGGCAAGTCCTGGAAGATGCCTGACCTCATTTTCCCTCCAGATCTGAAAGTTCCACCTTTTCCAGTGAATCCATTATATATTCTAGCCACCCATTGGAAGTGGCTGTTCACTAAGTTATCTGCAACTGAGAATGACTCAACTCCCACTCATCAGCAATAAGAGACCTACTTAACTTCCTAGCATTAGACCCGAGCATCACTTGGGCTGTGAAAATAATGCTAAATGCGTTATAGACTCATCTTAGGTAAGCATTAGACCCAAGGATTACTTGGGCTGTAAAATGAGCTAACAGCATTAGCTCTGAACATTACTCAGGCAGCGGTATAGCTGTAGCTTATGCAAGCGTTAGGCCCGAGTGTTAACTTGGCAGTGGTGTAGGTGTGTCTTCATAATAGCATAATAGCATCTACTAGAAACCCACGAGCAATGATGTTGAGGAGCCCCTCATCAGCAGTGAATCAATCTTCAGGCAGTGACACCGAAACAGACGGTGAAACCAAATGCGATTCTGATGAATCCGAAAGTGGAAAGTGACGTTCGCATTTGGGTTTCTGTTAACCCTGCTTTAAATAAACCAGCACCACCTTATTTTGATTTTGTGGGGCAGCCAGGAATAAAAGTGAATACTGACAGCTAAGATCCATTTACTTACTTGAAGGTATTTCTTGATGGTGACATGATAGAATTATTGTTGAGATGAACTGTTATTCTGCACAATGTCGTAATGTGGAGTGTCATATTATTTATTTCATATTATTATTATTATTATTAATAATAATAATAATAATATTAATATTATCCATCCATCCATCCATTTTCCAACCCGCTGAATCCGAACACAGGGGTCTGCTGGAGTCAATCCCAGCCAACACAGGGCACAAGCAGGAACCAATCCCAGGCAGGGTGCCAACCCACCGCAGGACACACACAAACACACCCACACACCAAGCACACACTAGGGCCAATTTAGAATCGCCAATCCACCTAACCTGCATGTCTTTGGACTGTGGGAGGAAACCGGAGCGCCCGGAGGAAACCCACGCAGACACGGGGAGAACATGCAAACTCCACGCAGGGAGGACCCGGGAAGCGAACCCGGGTGTCCTTACTGCGAGGCAGCAGCGCTACCACTGCACCACCGTGCTGCCCATATTAATATTATTTATATCATTATTATACTTTTTACACTTCTGACTTTGTACTTTTACTGTTTTGCATGTTTTTGGCAGTATATACAATATTAGCATCATTATTATTATTTGTTTCATATTATTATTATTCATCATTAATATTATTATTTATATAATTATTATACTTTTTACACTTCTGACTTCGTACTTTTACTGTTTTGCATGTTTTTGGCAGTATATACAATATTAGCATCATTATTATTATTTGTTTCATATTATTATTATTCATCATCATTATTATTATTATTTATATCATTATTATACTTTTTAAACTTCTGATTTTGTGCTTTTACTGTTTTGCATGTTTTTGGCAGTATATACGGTACTAGCAAAATACCCACGCTCCACAGCGGAGAAGTAGTGTGTTAAAGAAGTTATGAAAAAGAAAAGGAAACATTTTAAAAATAAAGTAACATGATTGTCGATGTAATTGTCATAGACGCATTTTAGTATTGAGAGTGAATTTGATGATTGTAAAGAGTTTAATTTATGATTGTAAATGTTGTGTATGAGAAATTCACATTTTTAGCAAGTAAGGATCTCTTTGTAAACGATGTTTGCAGTTCTGCCTTCGGGCTGTAAAATGACAAAGCTTTCTGCTGAGCTCACTCTTGAACAGGCAACGTATAGTTGGCCATGTGAGAAGCAATCTTGTGTCAAGTCAATGCCGACCTTTTTTAGAGTCTGGCCCTGTGACTTATTGTCATAGCTAAGCAGACCCTTACTGGAAATTGGAGGCGTTTGAATTGGAAATGCATTCTCCCTGAGCCAGTTCCAGTGAAGACAGTTGCCTCAATGAGGTTCTTGTGCAGAGATTTGTTCTGAAGCCTGGTGCCATTACAAAGTTTTGGTGGTTGTAAGTTTTGTAGTAAAGCGGTGGAGTAAATGAAAAGGCAACAGTCACGAGGAGGGAGATGTGAGAAAGTAAGGAAACCCAACAATGTCACCCTTGAAGCGGTGGAGTAAACGAAAAGGCAGGAGTCACCAGCAGGAAGACGTGAAGCAAGGCGAACAACAACAGGCTTGAAGTGGTGGAGTAAAGAAGAAGGAAGCAGTGAGCACGACGAACAGCTGCGGAAAGTAAGGAAGCGAGTGAGGCGGCACATGAGCACGGGATGTCATTAATGTATATAGGCAGGGAGCCAACCACGTGGTAGGTGCGCGGACAGCGGCTGTACGGAAAAAGGAAGGGGGACCGGGGGCTGCCCTTGTGCGTCTCTGCCATGAAATAAATTGTCTGTTAACGGAAATAAGGAATGAAACTGCCAAAAGGTGAGGTCAGTTCCAAAAGTTCCTTATGGCATAATGGTGAGAACCGCCAAAAAGAAGACATTATTTTCAAAAGTTCATTATAGGGGAAAAATGAAACATACTTAACATTTGTAAGTACAGTGTACAGGATGAGCATGGGAAATCTGGGCTTCCTACGTATATTGGAAGTCACAGAAATAGTGAGGAGGGGTTTCCCCTATCTATATATACAGTTTAGGGGGTACAGCCGTTTCCCCCCGTGGGTGTTGCAATAGGACATGAAACATACCTAACTTTTGTAAGTACACTGCAAGGAATGAGCACCCGAAATTTCAGCTTCCCACCTCTATGGAAAGTGGGAGAATTAGTGAGGAGTAAGTGAGGGCTTTGCCTTTTATATGTATAGATTAGCATCTTTATTATTATTTTTTGTTTCATATTATTATTATAATGCATCATTATTATTATTTATATCATTATTATACTTTTTACAATTTTGACTTTGTACTTTTAGCATTTTGCACATTTTACAATAGAAAGATGAGATTTAATAAAAATTAAATTTTTCAAGCCAAAAAAATGTAATGCTTTTTACATGTGTTTTTTGAGAAAAAAAATGGAATGCTAAAGAGGTTAAACCGTGGAGGAGGCAGTTATTTTCATTACCTTAACTTTCTTACAGGGATAGGAAGAAATGTCAAAATCAGCTAAGTGCCTGTTACTGGCAACCTCTTACTGTCTCACTGTGTGTGCTGTACCCCATAACTTTAATGCTAGAGACCACCAAAGGCAGGCTGCTGTGCTGGGCGAGGCTGCTTTTACTTTCAACCATTTACTTCAAACCCAGTTTATCATCAATAGAAGGCTATTGATATACCTGCTGTTAGGCAGAGTGGTAACCTTAATGTAGGCTACCAGAATAGCTTCCCGCTTCCCAGGCCCCCAAACTAGAAGAAGAAAAAGGTCCAGAAAGTCAGTGGATGTTTTACGAGCTAAACTTCCCTTAATCACTTCTTTGAGATATAGTATGCTAGGATCAAGAAGAAGAAAAACGGTACAGATGGATTACTCACTGAAGTGGCCAGCCCTGCTACTTTCAAAGAATAAAGGCAATGTGTAGGAATAATGGCAGAGGCATACAGAACAGGATTGCTGTCAGGCAGAATGTGATAAATAAATGAAAAGCTTGGATTCAGATCTCATAACATGTCAAAAGAAACTAATTAGGCATAGCTGACAAGTCTGTTCTTTCTCTGAAAAAAAAAATATATATGCAGAGCATCTTTCATGTTGAGACTTTTCAGCTAATAATGATATTAAAGTAATTGAGATTCACACTTGAAAATACATGCAAGGCTTTAATATGTTAAAAAAACGTAGGCTCGAGGTAACGACTTTGAAGGTGGGGTGACGCTTTCATACTTCTTAGATAGCCTACAGGTGACTAAGGAAAGCAGTCCGGACTTGCTGCAGAAGGTAGCCTGCCATAAATATCTACAGCCTGAAGTTTTTGAGGTATGGATTATACAAGGTGCTCCAAACATTTCTTAGGGCTTTTCATCCATGCTGGCTTGATAGCATCACATAGTTTCTAAGGATCTTTTGGCTGTTCCACTTCTATTAGGCTGGAGCCACTGTCATGTTTGTGGACAAGTTTCAGATAATATGTGCTTTGTTTAAGGGTATTTAGTGGTATTTAGAATTTAGGGGTAATTATTGACTCTGACCTCAATTTTAAATCACATATTAATCAGATTACTAGGAGATCGTGTTTTTACTTAAGAAATATAGCAAAGGTTAGACCTCTTATAACACTGCAAGATGCTGAGAAATTAGTTCACAGTTTTGTTTTCAGTCAGCTAGATTACTGTAACGCTCTCTTCTCAGGACCACCCAAAAAAGACATAAATCGATTGCAACGAGTGCAGAATGCAGCTGCTAGAATCTTAACTAGGAAAAGAAAATCCAAACACATCTCTCCAGTTTTGATGTCATTACATTGGTTACCCGTGTCATTTAGCATTGACTTTAAAATACTGCTTATGGTTTACAAAGCTTTAAATCTTCTCACTCCATCCTATATTTCAGAATGGCTCTCACCTTACACTCCTAAAATCTGGAATAGCTGACCGATAGAAATTCACCAGGTTAATAGGTGAAGCACTTTAAAAAACTGCTAAAATCTCATTATTTTAACATGGCTTTCTCATAGCTTCATTTTAGCTTAATCCTGATACTCTGTATATGCATTTAATTACACTGGTCTACAAAAAATATTTTTAGTTTGCTACTGGGAACTTCAGGCCAGCTCTTTATTAAGTTTTTTACATTTATTTCATACATGAAATCAGAATTAAGCTAGCACGTCAGGTTTTTTAAATACACATCATTGCTGTTTTGACACTTTTGAATATCAATATAATATTTCAACACATTATCTGGAGTTTGTACTCTGTCTCACCAAAATGATACAGTACTTTAAAACTAGTTTATGTCAATTTATCTCAATATAAAAGTGAGGTCAGCATGCTCAAAAATTTTTGAGGCAATTGCTTTTGCTCTTGTATTGCACATCCGACTCTCCTTGCAAGAACCAACAGTAGTCACCCATCATGCTCGGAGTGAATTTTCCCCCCGATATCGGTTTTTCCATCACCTTTATATCTTGATGACATCTTTCCCCATGCTCATCTCTGACATCGCTTAGATTTGGTGGAAAAAAGTCGAGATGAGAACGTAAAAAATGCGTCTTCAGTGACATTCTGGCACCCATAAGCTAATATACTTTCAGCATATTCTCCACAAGCTCAGTATAGTTCTCTGCTCTGTGACTGTCATAAAATTCTGGACAACCTGCACGAATGAGGGTGCTTATTCAGTTGCCTTCAGTTTCCTTTTGAACTCATCGTCAAGCATCAGTTCACAGACTTCAGGACCAACAAAACACCTTCCTTAATTTTGGCTTCACTTTTCTCAAGACCAATTTTATTTGTTAAATGCTGAAATGCATCACTTTTACTGTCCAGTCAACCTAGATGTTCAAGACCTGGAACATCATAACTAAAAAACAGGACGTGCTGGACGAAAATGGTCTTCAGATTTGGAGTCGGCAAGTGAAATTTGTTAAAGTACAGAAGAAAGAATCCCAGTAGCAAAATGCTTGTTGACCAGTGTAACCATTATAATTCATGGTGGCTCCAAAATCCATACTAACCCCTACTTTCTCTTCTGTTCTTTTTCCGGTTTTCTGTGGTGGCGATCTGCGTCACTACCACCCAATCAAAGCATCGTGCTGTCCCTATATTGATGGAATGAAGACCACATGACCGTTATTATCAAGTTCTTCCATGTGAAACCTGAATACCATGAGGACTGATTGAAATCATTGATGTTAGGTGGAATGCCAGGGGGCTGGGTGGTCTTGTGGCCTCAAAACCCCTGCAGATTTTATTTTTTTTCTCCAGATGTCTGGGTTTTTTTTCTTGTTTATTCTGTCCTCCCTGGCCATCTGACCTTACTTTTAGTCTATATTAATTAATGTTGCCTAATTTTATTTTTTAATATATTCTGTCTTTTTTCTCTTTCTTCATCCTATAAAGTACTTTGAGCTACATCATTTGTATGAAAATGTGCTATAGAAATAAATGTTGTTGTTGTTGTTGCTTGTAAATGGAAGTATCCTTTTGAAAAGGTTTGAATGTGGAAATAAAGGGATGTGCATGATGAGCACAGACATCTACACCATTACAGTTCCATCACCAGAGTGTACAGTTGACACAAACCAGAATGGATTCATAGATTCATGCTGTTTGTGCCAAACTATGGCCCTAGTTATCTACTGTAAATGTTGCAGCAGAAACATAGATTATTCAGACCAGAAACAATTATTCCTGTCATCAACTGACCACTTTTGGTGATTGTGTGCCTATTGTAGCCTCATGTTCCTGTTCTTAGCTGAATGGAGTTGAATTGAAATGATCTTCTGCTTCTGTAGTCCATCCGCTTCAAGATCTGACACATTGTGCATTCAAAAAAGCCCCTTAACACCCCGCAATTGTAAAGGGCAGTTATTGGGCTAAACAGTATGGCCTTCATGTTTGCTTGAAAGATTCTGGCCCTTAATTGAATGATGTTTGTGTTTCTCATGCCATTCTCTGTAAAGTTAAGAGCAGGAGTTCTTAAACATTTTTAATCTGAGAGCTCAAATAAGAAAACTGGGACCCCAGAAGAGGACAGAGCCGTAAACAGACAATTAAAAATGACTATAAATTAAAAAGGTAAAGGTTTTTCTTTCTATTCAAGCATATTTCGTGCATGAATATCACCAAAAGAGGAAACTGAAAAGCAAGCATATAATAAATAAAACAATAAATATCATTTAAAACAGGTAATGGATTCCTGAGGTGTATCACTGCTTATAGTGGAAGATTTAGTAAGAGTGAGAGAAATCAATTCTTCTTCATAACAAGCGCAGTGTGAGGATGTGATGATTTTTGACAGGATAGCTTAGTTACGTGAAAAGCAATAAAGTAGTCAAATAATAATTTATGTAGTTTATTTACAGTCATATGAAAAAGTTTGGGAACACTTTCAGCCTGCATAATAATTGACTCTACTTTCAACAAAAAAGATAACAGTGGCATGTCTTTCATTTCCTAAGAACATCTGAGTACTGGGGTGTTTTCTGAATAAAGATTTTTAGTGAAGCAGTATTTAGTTGTATGAAATTAAATCATATGTGAAAAAATTGGCTGTGCACAAATGTGGGTCCCCTTGTCATTTTGCTGATTTGAATGCCTGTCACTGCTCAATGCTGATTACTTACAACACCAAATTGGTTGGATTAGCTTGTTAAGCCTTCATAGACAGGTGTGTCCAATCCTGAGATATAAAGGTATTTAAGATGGTGAATGGCAAGTTGTGCTTCCTTCCCTTTGACTCTCCTCTGAAGAGTGACAGCATGGGATCCTCAAAGCAACTCTCTAAAGATCTGAAAACAAAGATTGTTCAGTCTCATGGTTTAGGGGAAGGCTACAAAAAGCTCTCTCAGAGGTTTAAACTGTCTGTTTCAACTGTAAGGAATGGAATCAGGAAATGGAAGGCCACAGGCACAGTTGCTGTTAAACCCAGCAGGTCTGGCAGGCCAAGAAAAATACAGGAGTGGCATATGCACAGGATTGTGAAAATGGTTACAGACACCCACAGATCACCTCCAAAGACCAGCAAGAACATCTGGCTGCAGATGGTGTATCTGTACATCGTTTTACAATTCAGCGCAATTTGCACAAAGAACATCTATATGGTAGGGTGATGAGAAAGAAGCCCTTTCTGCACTCACGCCACAAACAGAGTCACTTGTTGTATGCAAATGCTCATTTAGATTCATTTAAGAACAAAGTGCATTGGATTGATGAGACAAAATTTGAGTTGTTTGGTTATAACAAAAAGCGCTTTGCATGGTGGAAGAAGAACACTGCATTCCAAGAAAAACACCTGCTACCTACTGTCAAATTTGGTGGAGGTTCCATCATGCTGTGGGGCTGTTTGGCTAGTTCAGGGACTGGGGCTCTTGTTAAAATTGAGGGTCAGATGAATTCAACCTAATATCAACAAATGCTTCAGGATAATGTTCAAGTATCAGTCACAAAGTTGGATATTCTAACAAGACAATGACCCAAAACACAGTTCAAAATCTACAAAGGCATTCATGCAGAGGGAGAAGTACAATGTTCTGGAATGGCCGTCACAGTCCCCTGACTTGAATATCATCGAAAATCTATGGGATGATTTGAAGCAGGCTGTCCATGCTTGGGAGCCATCAAATTTAACTGAACTGGAGAGATTTCGTATGGAAGAATGGTCTAAAATACCTCCATCCAGAATCCAGACACTCATCAGAGGCTGTAGGAGGCGTCTAGAGGCTGTTAGATTAGGAAAAGGAGGCTCAACTAAGTATTGATGTATTATCTCTATTGGAGTGCCCAAATTTATGCACTTGTCTAATTTTGTTACGATGATATTGCATATTATAATAATACATTTATTTTTGTGAATTTCCCCTTGGGATTAATAAAGTATCTATCTATCTATCTATTTTCTGTTAATCCAATAAACTTAATGTCATTGCTGAAATACTACTGTTTCCATAAGGCATGTCATATAGTGTATTAAAAGGAAATTCAGCCAATGATAAACAAAAATCCAAAGAATTAAGAGGGGTTCCCAGACTTTTTCATATGACTGTACTTGGTCTTAAATAATATTATATTTAAAAAAGAACATTTTTCAATTGATCAAAACATTTAACAATAGATTCTTCTAAATGAGTTTGCAAATAGTTCAACATTCCCCAGTTTTAATTTAATAATTCAGAAAACTGAATAAAAGGCTGATTTTTAAAAAATGTTTGTATTTGTAATATCTGTATTTTGTACGGGTGATAGGATAAATCCCAATGAGGAATTTCTCAAACTCTGAACTCCCTAATGCTACACACTGACATTGGGCTCCACTCTACAGCTTGTCTCATCCTTTTCATATTTTTTTTTGGTGTTGTGAAGTTCTCAATGTGATCTGACAAACACATCCTTCACATTGCCAGCAGTTTACAATTTATTGAACCACTTTAAAATAAATTTTTCCCCACCAAAGCACATTAAACTTACTATAAGGTCTTCTTCGCACCTCTGCTACAGATTTGGATTCAATGTATGTCATAAGGGCAAACAAATGAAGAAGCTCTGATCAGTTGTCCATGGCCACTGAAACTACTTCTAGCATACAACACTGCTATACTATACAACACTATATATACCCCTACCTTATAGACTCACTCGCCACAGCATCCCAAAAATCGTCACATTCTTGTCCTGCACTTTATTTTCATTTTGACACTTCAGACTAACTCCACAGTCCCCTTGTGTGCATTGTTTGCTCCTCTCTCTGCCTCCCTCTTTCTTATACAGTATGTTTATTTGCTTGTCAGTCATCTCTGTTTGATTGTTTCACAGGTTGTGTGAGGGGTGGTTGTGTCTCAGGGAATATTGATTATATTTTTGTACCATAGAAATGAAAGCTCTCTGTGATATGTCAACACGTTGTTTAGAGGCTACGTCTCAGATTGCATGCTTCAGATAGCACACAGGATAAAGTGCAGTATGTCACTCAGCACAGAAGTCACACTTGCACATACTCTTCTAATTTTACTATACAATCACGTAGCAACCCATTACAAACATGTCTGTGACCCCTAGATTCAGAAACACTGCACTAGTGGCTGTTGCTAAGATGCTGGAGCCCCAAAGTCCAGCCCTACCAATTATATCACGGTCAACATCACTGAAGAGACACATGTTGGCCATTCTAATGTTTGGTCAGACAACACCTAAATGTCTTTACTGTGTCTGCATGCTGTTCTTTGAGTTACTGTCACATAATTGAGTGTTTCATGGAGGAGGAGGAGGCTATTTGAATTATACAGAAGATCTTCAGCTGACTATGCCTAGAAATTGCAGAGAATTATACATTTATTACTCTTACACTTTCTTTAACTATTGGCACACAGGTGCGCCTGGGAAGCCGTGAGTGGGCTCGACTAAGTGTGTAGTAATGCCAGACCAAGGGTTGACAGGGTGTACTAACACCTCTCTTCTTTCCTTTGCAGATCTCCAGAAACAAAAGCCACTTAACGACACTTCCGGTCTCTCCACAGAGTGTACTTCCTGTCCCGCCTCCCAAGAACTCCCATCCACCCCCAAGGCTCTTGTCATTTCCGCTTCCTGCCTCAGAAACACACCTTTTCATCTTGACCCACAATAAAGCCACCATATTCCTATCAGTAGACAGTCAAACCTTTGTTAGACTCAGTCCTAAACGTTTACTTTCTAGCATCGCGAGTTTTTCTCTTTTTTTTTTTTGTGTCAAATATACGGGGTGGAACCCCAAACCTTTTTCTTTGTTCCTTGTCGTTATTACACTAAATACATGAGATATTTCTTAAATAATAGGAATGGTGGAAAGTCCGCAAATCACTTTATCTATCATGTCAAAAGGTCAGTCAAAACATTGATCTGTGGAACTTGCATTTAATGAGTCTTTGGGTAATTGTGGCAGTGAATTATGCTGCCATATTGCCTGTTTAAACAGTGTGCTGCATGGTGTTTCTTGGTTAATGTCTTGTCTGTTTTGCATTATCTGTGAGCTCTGAGCATCATCATTTTGTCTCTGTATACTTGTATAGTCATGTGAAAAAGTAAGTAACCCCATAGAAATTCTTGACTTGTTCAACATATTTGGGCAGGCAGACATTAGATCTTCATGCAAACAGTGTCTACCAATAAAGGTGTCAAAGCTGAACAAATGATACATCAAATTAACATGGTGTATGCATTCTCATAATCTAAATTAACAAACATGCAGATCTGTCACATGGAAAAAGTCCAGCCCTCTATTTACCACCACTTCAAACCCAAATTAAGTGCCAATAATTAGAACCTACTTAGAAAATATGCAGGTGGACCCTCTCAGTCTTATTTAAACTGAAGGTCTTATTTAAATATCGAGGGTCTGGTGTTCTCTTTTCTATTGACGGATGTGGTGTTATCAAGCCGAAATCAAAAGAGATCTCTGAGGCCCTCAGAAAGAAGGTTGTGAATGCCTATGAGTCTGGAAAGGGAGTTCAAAAGATCAGCAAATTATTTGAAATCAATCATTCCATTGTAAAGAAAATCATATACAAGTGGCGTAGATTTCAAACGACTATTAATTTGTCCTGATTGGCTGGCCGAATAAAATTCAGCCCAAGAGCTGAACGTTTGATGCTAAAAGAAGTCTCCAACAACAACAACAACAATATTAATTTCTATAGCACATTTTCATACAAATGATGTAGCACAAAGTGCTTTACAGGATGAAGAAAGAGAAAAAAGACAAAATATAAAAAATAAAATTAGGCAATACTAATTAAAATAGAATAAAAGTAAGGTCCGATGGCCAGGGAGGACATAAAAAACAAAAACTCCAGACAGCTGGGGAAAAAATGAAATAAAATCTGCAGGAGTTCACGAGACCACCCAGCTCCCTCTAGGCATTCTACCTAACATAAATGACCTCAATCAGTCCTCATGGTATTCAGGCTTCACATGGAAGAACTTGATGATGATGGTCATGTGGACTTCAAAATTTCATCACAAGATCTGCAGTTGGTATCAAAATGCATTAATTTACAATCAGAAAGAGATTGTATAAATCTGACCCGCATGCAAGGTGTGCCAGGAAAAATCCTTTGCTGTCCATTGAACTTTTAGGCAAAAACCAGGCCTTCTAGAACAATGTGCTCTGAACAGACGAATCAAAGATAAAGTTGTTTGGCCACAGAAACAGTAGACATGTTCAGTGCAAACTAATGACAGCATTTCAGGAGAAGAACCTCATACCAGTTGTGAAATATGGTGGTGGAAATGTTATGGTTTGGGGTATCTTTGCTGAATCAGGGTCTGAGCAGCTTGCAGTCACTGAGTCATCTGTGCATTCTGCATCATATTAAAGAGTGCTTGAGGAGGCCATCTGTCCGACAATGAAAATTGAACTGGAAATTAACCTTTAAACATGATAATGATCCAAAGGGCACAAGCAAATCCACCAAGGAATGGCTCAAAAAGAAGAAATGGAGAGCTATGGACTGAAATGGGCAGGACATGCAAGAAAATCCTACAAAAATCTTGCAACTGAAGGACGGTTGCATTAAGCAGTGGGCAAAAATATCACCAAATCAATGTCAGAGACTGTTGGGCAGTTATGCTGTTGTGGTGTGTAAATTTGGTTCAAGACAAAACAACAGATGAACTTAAATACAGGACACTTGCATGGACACAAGGAATCATTTCTGCTAAAGGGGAAAATGCAAGCTTCTATGGCAGACCATTATGTGTATTGATATTTTTCCTTGTGTTTATCACCTTTATCTATAGGTACTGTTTGCATGAAGATCTATTGTGTCTTCTTCTTCTACTTCTTCCTCTTCATCTTTTCCCTCTTCTATGTGCTTATTCACCCTTCTCCATACAGCTCATTCCTGCACATCCTCCTCAGTCAGACCCTTTTCCTTCAGATCTTCTTTTACTTTATCCATCCACCTCCCTCACTTTTTCTTTCCATTTCCATCCCTCTTTTGCCCATATATTCCTTGTCTCTCCTCATCACATGTCCATACCACTTCAACCTACTTTCCAGTACTCTCTTAGATATCGCTTTCACTTTTGATGTACCTCTGATTGTTTCATTTCTTGTTTAATCCTTTTTTGGAACTTCAAATGTCCATCTCAACCTTTTCAATTCTGTCACATCTTGCTTCTTCTCCTGGGCTCCCTTTACTGTCCAAGTCTCAGCTTATCATCTTAAAAGTCTTTACTTTAGACTTTGCCTTAACTATTTAATCACACAGTACTCCTTATAACTTGATTCAATTGTTCCATCCACACTGCGCTCTGTGGGTTATATCTGCATCTAATTCTCTGTCTTGAGCTACCACTGATCCTAGACATTTAAACTTCTCCAGTCTTTTCAATAGCTCTCCATGCAGGCTAACTTTTGGATGCTGATTATAATTCATCTTCTTCTTCCTGTTTACAGTATCTTCAATCCTCTGTCTTCCAAAGACCTTCTCCATTCTTCCAACTTCCTCTTCATTTCCTCTTTTCTGGTGCTACAGAACACAATGTCATCAATAAAAACCCTGCACCAGTAGGATTGGTCTTTTATCCCATGACTCAACACATCCATAACCAGATTAAAGAGGTAAGGACTCATACATATCATGGACAATCCTCACATACTTTGCTGGTCCTCATGTCTCTCTCCTTCACCTCCAGACCTCTTGACGTGGCACTCTACCATAAACCTTCTCCAAATCAATAATATGTAAACAGTTCTGTTTTCCTCAATGCTTCTCTATGAGCTGTGTCAATACAAAGTCTGTATCAATTGGCCCACTCCCTGGCATAAAACCAAACTGCTCCTCTGTTATGGTGGTCCCTTTCCTAAGCCTTTTCTCTATAAACCTTTCCAAAATTTCCATTGTGTATGACATCAGCTTTATCCCTCCATAGTTTCCACAATCTTGAATATCGCCCATCTGTACCATTATGGGTACAACCACACTGTTCCCTCCATTCCACCCATATTTTTTGTATATGGTTGAGATGACAACAAAGCTTACTTGCTGTCACCAGAACCTTGCATTTGTTCCCAAACTCACTTGCAGGTCTCTTCACCCTCATTACTACTAAGGTCACCTGCTAGCTTTGACTCACAGCCTTTCACCACTCAATGGTCTCCCTTCAGTCACTTAGTTATGTTCTGCACCTTCTTGTTTCAGAAGTGACCCAAAAAGAAAATGTTTTCTTCTAACATGTGGCAGGTGACATCACCTTTCCCACCCTAAACCCCCCAATGTTGTTTGTCTGGTATCATGGCAGCAGCAGGAAGGGAAAGCCGCCTCTAATGGAATTAAGTAGCCTGCTTTACCGCAGCCAGGCAACAGTGACGCTATTTCTCTGCAGATGGTGTGACACGGCGACACAGCCGAGGACTCTGCTAGAATTAACATAATTACAGGCGACACTAGAAAGCACCTCCCGCTCCACAAAGAAAGGCAGATTGCTTAATTGCTGTTTGCAAGAAGATTCATTGTCGTCTAAAACGAAATATTAATCACAGTATAAACAGTGTGCTTCCCAGTGCCACTTGTAACCAACAGGGTTGTTCAACACACCAATTTGCATAATTTTTGTTTTCCTTTTTTCCAGCTTGCTGCAAGATGAAACTCAGAAGAAGAATCGGTGACACATTCCTGCATGCGTGGAAAGGCCACCGGTGTCAGTGTCGTGTACAACCCGTGCCTCTATGACTGCTACAGCTTTTCTTCTCCCAATCCCTTCTTCTGCTCTGATTCATTAGCAAATCCTCTGAGTTCCACCCGAGAGCTAATGATCGGACTTTAATACAATGGATTCTTTCTTGCCCTGAGTTGTGAAGCACAGACTCCAAACCTCCATGTTCTCTCAACTCATCGAGGGCGACGGCCGCTGTTGCCATGCCAACATCCGTGTATTTGCAATCCATCCTGTGATAACTCAATATTGAGCGCCCCTCGTCTTTATCAATGCACTCTGCTGAATAGTGAAGTCTAGCCAAGCAGAGAGCTGCTGGAGCCACGCATGTATGCCGCCTTTGTAATTTCCACGGCAGCCGCATTCCCTGCATAATCACACCACCTTCTTACCGAGAACTCAAGAATCAATGTGTGAAACTCTTCAGAGGGAAAAAAAAAAACAAATGTAAAGCTTCATTTGGTAACAATCTCAGACCAATCCTTAAAATAAGATTGGGATTTTTAAATTGTTGCTAATCTTCTCACTTGAAAGAACACTTACTGTAAGGTTTCAGCATGAAAGAATGTGTGACATCGTCATCTCCGCAGCACACTTTCGACTGCCACTGCTGTAAAAGCAGGGTGGAGAAAAGCATTCCTGCAGAACAAATTTGCAGAGCATTGCAGGGGACCATGTAGGTGAGCGGGAACAGATGGCTCAGCGATGCCATGAATTAGCCGATACGCCTCACATCTTGTTTAATCAACAAAGCCCTGGAGGAAACAAGGGGGCAGTGAGAGGGGTCACTGGTGTGCCACAAATAACTGCTCAGAAAAGAAAGGCTGCCGTAGATAGGAAGGGGACTTCATGGTAGCTCAATGCAACCTGAATAGCCTTAAAGTGACCAAAGGAATACTAGAAATGGTGAGGTTAGTGTTCACAATTCTCAAGAGACAACACAAAGTGCAGCATCATATACAAGACCTCCACCAGGGACGTTCTTAGGCATACACGAAGGGCCCCGACCTTGAGGGGGGCCCCTGGCCCAGCTGCGACTTACAATTTTTTTTTTTTTTTTTTTGTTGTCAGGCTGTGGGCCTGGAGCCCTTGTCATGCCCCTGGCACTGCAGCCATCTGTGCCAGTCCCAGGAAATTCAGTTCAGTGCATCTTAGACTTAGACTTAGTTCCTCCCATGCATTTCCGCACATCGGGCAACAAGCATCTGCCAACGAGGTCGATCCTCAGTGATAGCATTCATATTTTGCCAACTGATGTCGATGTTCTTGAGGTCTTCATGCAGGGTTCTTCTCCAGGTGATCTTTGGTCGTCCAATATTCCTTTTTCCCCCCCGGGGGAACCCAGTACATCACGGTCTTCGGGTGCCGATTTTCTGGTAGACGGAGAACATGCCCTGCAAGGCGCATTCATTGCTCGGCAACAATCGCTTCCAATCGGCAGGTGTTTGCTCTTCTTAGAACTTCATCGTTTGTGATGCAGTCGCGATAGGAGACTCGAAGAATTTTTCTCAGGCAGCATTGTTGGAATGTGTTCAGCTTTCCGGCGACCCACTTCGTATGTTTCCACATCTTGCTAGCATAGATGGCCGTTGGAATAACAATGGTGTTGAGGAGGCGTATCTTGATGGGCGTGCTGACTGATGCCGATGCCCAAATTTGGCGGAGAATTTAGAAGACTGCTGAGGCCTTGCCAATTCTGTAGCTGACATCCATGTCCGTGTCGCCGTCCTTGGCCACGACGTTCCCGAGATATGTAAACTGGTCGACCTCATCTGCCAGCTTATTCTCAGTCTTGATTCCTGCGCTGGTCCTTCAGTTGATGGTCATGATCTTCGACTTTTCAGTGCTGATGCGAAGACCCACCTTCAAAGCCTCTTCACTCAGTGAGATGGTCATTCGTTGAAGGGAGGGTTTGGTCGAGGCTAGTAGCACTACATTGTCCGCAAAATCCAGGTCGGTGAGGCGAGCTTGGTCTTTCCAGCTGATACCAAAACCCGCGTTGTCCATCGCGCGTTTGGTGACAAAGTCGATTGCAAGGAGGAAGAGAAAAGGCGATAGGACGCAACCTTGGTGGACGCCCATCTCGATATCGAAGAAATCCGTGTGGCCTCTTCAGTGTTCACACAACAGCTTGAGCCTTGATACAGATTCTTTAAGATGGTGATGAAGCGCTGGGGTATGCCATAGAGTGCGGCTATGCACCACAATGATTTATGGTGGATACTGTCAAAGGCTTTTTTGAAGTCAATGAAATTTATCAGGAGCGGTTTTTGGAATTTGGCGCATTGCTCGATAATGTTCCTGAGCGAAATTATATGCTCACTACACGATCGTCTTTGCCTGAACCCCGCTTGTTCTTCTCGCAGCATTTGGTCTATAGCGCGACGGAGTCGGTTTAGCAGAACGATGCCAAGCACTTTTCCAGGCACAGATAGTAGTGTGATTCTTCTCCAGTTGTTGCAGTCAGAGAGGGCCCCTTTTTTCGGCAGCTTGACAATGGCACCTCATTTCCAGTCCACTGGGACCTGTTCTTCCTGCCAGACGCTATCTAGCAGTCTGGTCAATCGTCGGATCGTCTCGTCTCCACCATGCTTCAGCATTTCTGCTGAGATCCTATCTAACCCTGGGGCCTTATTGTTCTTGAGACTTCGAATCGCCTTCTTGACTTCCGCCGTTGTGATTCCGTCCATATTTACATCCAGAGGCTCAGAAGGAACAATTGTATCGATATCGTGGGTTGAGTCCGGAGCTGGCTGGTTGAGGGTCTCACGGAAATGCTCTATCCAACAGGCATTCTGATCTTCCTTGCTGAGGAGGATATCACCGTTCTTACTCTTGATAGGCACGTTGGCGTTGCTCTTGGCGCCAGACAATTCTCGTACAATGCAGTAGAGCGTCTTTGCGTCATTTCTGTTGGCGGCCTCCTCGGCTTCGGCGCTCTTCTTCTCCATCCACGCCTTCTTGTCTTCTCGACAGGCCCGCTTGACTTGATGATCGAGATCTTGATATATGACGGCGGTCGCTTCTTTCTCACTGGCGGTCTTCGCTTGGTCGCAGTGGCACTTCGCCTGTCTTCTCTTGTTGATCAATGTCCACATGTGGTTCCGGATCCAGCGTTCGCGTTGTGTCCCTCGTCTGCGTCCGATGACATCCTCAGCAGTTTCAATTATGACATCCCTAATCTGCGTCCATTGGCCCTCGATGTCGGTGCCTACATCGTCTTGCAGCAACTGGAATCGGTTCCTCAATTCCAATTGGAAGAGGTCGCTAGAAATTTGATCTTTGAACTTCTCAATGGCGAACGGTCGGACAAGTTTCTGTGCCGGTGTCTTCTTCAGTTTAAGCCGAACCGCAGCCACTAGGAGATGGTGGTCTGATCCAATATCGGCACCACGATAGACCCTCATGTCCCAGAGTGATGATCTCCACCTTTTCCCAATGCAGATATAATCGATTTTGTTGCTGTTGTTTCCGTCAGGTGAGCGCCAGGTCTTCTTGTGACTGGTCTTATGGGCAAAATACGTGTTCCCGACGGTGATATCGAGGAGGCTGCAAAGGGACAACAGACGATCTCTGTTATCATTGGTGTCCACCGCCGATCCATGTGGACCAACCGCATGTTCCCATCCTCGCCAGTCATCGCTGATCTGGGCATTGAGGTCTCCCATCAGAATAAGGACATCGTGCTTCAGAATGCCATTGAGTGTGTTGTGCAGTTGTTCGTAGAAAGCGTCCTTCTTGTCGTCGCTCGCATCCTCGATTGGTGCATATACTTGGACCATGGTTGTCTTCGAGTGCCGTGATTGGAACTGAGCGGTGATGATTCGTTCATTGACTGGCTTCCATCCCAGCAGGGCTTGTGCAGCCAGCTGGTTCAGGATGAGCCCAACACCAGCCGCATGCTGCTCAATATGGCCGGAGTATAGGATGGTCTTCCCCTTGCTGGCCAATCGTCCACTTCCTGTCCATCTCATCTCGCTTATGCCCAAAATGTCCAGACCATAGTTGTTGAACTCGCGAAGCAGTTGTCTCAATTTGCCGCATTGGTACAATGTCCGAACCTTCCACGTTGCGAGTTTTGTCGTTGATGATGCTGAGATGATTCCTCTTCTGATCGGACTCTGGACAGCCTGCCGGCTTTTCTCCATCATCGTCATCCATGCAGAATCGGAGTGTCCCGGTTGAGATTCTTGATTTCTTTGGTTTCTGCTTGTTGTTTCCGTAGCAATAGCTTTTTTTTTACGGAGCCGGGTTGCTAGCCCGGCGCCCAACCCTCCTACTTTATCCGGGCTTGGGACTGGCATTTTTCCAAACGGCGGAGATGTTCAGTGCATCTCTTAGTCTTATTAAGAATGGTAATTCATTATCCAAATTGCAGTCTTCACCTAAATCCTTAATAATATTGTCACGCCGTCGTAACTTTGCCAAATGCACTATAGCAAATGTTCATTTTAGAGATTCATTTCGGATTCATTCAGAGAGATCCCCATAAAATCATGAAATATCCCTATATTACCGGCCTTTACCAGATCCAGAACAAAATCAATATTTTATCACTCTGCATACACACAAGCGTACATGTAGGCCTACTGGTCATCTAAGGCCTTTTCCGGACGTTTTATTAGAACACCTTCCTGAGCTCAGGGGGGGCTCTTCCCCCTGACCCCCCCTCCATCCGGGGCCTGCACATTTCTGAACCACATAGGGCTCCCAAACTGCTAAGAACAGCCCTGCCTCCACAAGTGGGGTGTCTTGCCTTGAAAGGTATCAAGAAAGCACACTCTCCCTCCATCTTGGCCTTACCAGTGCTCACCTTCTGACTTGAAAGGGTCTCCGGTGGGAGGTGACTTAAAACCCCTTCCTCCCTCTCCCCTCTTTTTTTTTTACGCTATTTATTTTTATTCATTTATTAATTTAGCTATTTACTTATTTTTACTAACTTCTAGTTTTACTCTGCTGGTTGATTTGTTTCAAACCTAATTTTGTAAAACTTGACTTAATTATATGGAATGTTATTTGATTTTAATAAAATCGATAAAATAAAAATAAAAACCCGTCCTGCCTTCACTCACAGCCAAGCCTAATTAGATTAGATTGGATATTACTTTATTGGCCCCCAAGGGGAAATCAAAATTTTACAGAAGCTCCCATGAAAAAAAATAATAAACATAATAATAACAAACATCCAAAACACTTCTGGCTTGGAAAAAAAAGAGCTGCTGCCGTAACTAATAGGCTTGTCGATGGCAGTAAGATGACGTCAGGCCTGCTCAGGTTGTAACAGAAATTTATATTTAAAGTTATTAATATTTGGATAGGGCAGGTCCAGCTTGTAGTGTCCACATATGGAACAGGCCTAATTGATGCTCGATTCCTTGTTTGAAGGCACCAGAATTCAGAATGATTCATCATTAAGATGTTGGTACAGAGCAAGTCATTTCTGTCACTGAGCCAGCCAGGATGATGTCATTTATTTTCCTGGGCAGTGACAGTGGCGAATCAAGTCTGCATCACACATTTTAGTTTTCATTGTACTATACTCCCTTTTTCACTATTGCAAATTCATGAAAATCTCTAGTCCCCTTCTTTCTTTCTCCACTCAGTCTGATGAACCCCCTTCAGCATTAAAATAGCATCTGAAATTTTTATTTTTTCTTAGTTTAATATACTTTATTAATCACCAAGGGAAATTGTCTTGTTGCATGTCCTTTTGGGGTCAGTTTTGCAAGGTCAACCATTGTACAGTGCCCCCTGGAGCAATTTTCAGGCTAAGGGCCTTGCTCAAGGGACCTATAGAATAAGATCCCTTATGGTAATAATGGGATTTGAATAAAAGTACAAGCTGTGCAGTACCCAAAATATCACAGTACCTGAACTTGCTGTAACTCGCCATGAGATATAACACTTCAAACAAATTATATGAAAGCAATCGAACATTTCTCATTACAGTAGAACCTCTGGTCACAAACGTTTCTGAACACGTACAAATCAGATAACGATCAAAAAGTTTAACAAAATTTTGCATCTGTTCACGACCACACGCTCTGGTGGCGAACAAAAACACTGGCAGCCAGTTTAACTACACACGCTCGTATGCGCCAATGATTTCCCATTCTCCGTTTCCCATGTTCTTTTGTTTGCATATACAGGACCTAACAAAGTAGCTGATGTTGCAAAAGGAGTTACAGTGTTAACCAAGCAGAGGCCTTAAGTGCTGGAAGAAGTGGAAAAACTGTTGCTAGTGTGGTTGAACAAGAAGCAACTTGCAGGGGATAGCATAAGTGAGCCGATCATATGCAAGAAAGCCAGGAAGATTCATGGAGATTTGCTCCATCGGTGCTTGCGTAAGACAAGCAGCATCATAAAGGACCACAGCCATCCATCACACCAGCTGTTCTCCTTGTTACCGTCTGGCAGACGATACAGGAGTCTGGCTGCTCGGACTACAAGACTTAAGAACAGTTTTTACCACCAGGCCATTCGACTCCTCAACAGCAACACCTGAACACTTACATACACTTACATTACACCTACATTGCATTACATCTTCATTGCACCACTCCCACACAAACTGTACCTGCACACACTCTGAATACTGACTGGAACATGCATCTGCACTTTATGGAATATGCATCTGTACTTATAAAACATTATCTGTGCAATAACTGTCATTTGTACTTGCGGCTCAATCAACTCATATTGCTCTATAACTTCTTTTAAAACGTACACATTTTATTTTATATGGCTAGTCTATTTTTAACTTGTAATTTTTTAAAATTATTTTTTAGCTTTATTGGATCTAGGCTGAGTGACTTGTTTTTCTCGTCATACACATTTCATCGTATGTTGACCCTGTGTTAACCTATATATGACAAATAAACCTAAACCTAAATCTGAAAAAAAATCCTTCTTCGAGTGGCGAAGGTGAGGAATTTAAAGCCAGTAGAGGATGGTTTGGAAAGTTTCGCAAGAGAAGTGGCATTTAATTTTTTTCCCTGTGCTTAAAACTCATAAAAAAAGTGTTTACCACGAGTGGTTCGTAAGGGTCTAGCGCAAACTCTTACAATGTTAGTTTTCTCTGTTGTTCAGGGTTTTCTCAGTGGGATTCAATGTTTTTACATTTAGTTTACCACAGCGTTTCTCAACCTTTAAGTTCTCATAACAGTTTTAATCGCGCCCCCCTAACGTTTTTTTGAAAGGAGCCCACTAATACCAATTTGTTCTTTTTTAATTAATGATATATCATAGATGCATATTTTATTATACCTACTTAACTTTTATCGACATTTATCTAACTCTATACAGTATTTATTTTTCTAGTATCAGAATGTAGTTTAAGTTAATTTGTTTTGCTTTCAATGTATCTATTTTTCATATTTTTGATTCTTGTTTTCTTTTTTTCACATCTTCACGCCCCCCTAGGGGGGCCCGCCCCACAGATTGAGAACCACTGGTTTACTATTACACTGTGCATTCTATGGTATAATTAACTATTTTTGTGCTTAACAAATATATATATTTACATACAGTTCATACGGTCTGGAACGGATTAATTGTATTTACATACAATCTTATGGGGAAATTACGTTCGGGTCGCGACCAAATCGGGTCACGTCCAGAGTTTTGGAACAAATTGTGATCGTGACCAGAGGTACCACTGTATGTGAAGTTAAGCCCAGTCTGAATTCTTTTACATCTTACTATTTTCCCAGACCTTCACCTCTTTCATCACCAGAGGAGCATGTAACTTTTATCCTTGCACCGGATAATCGCCCTTTCACCTTTTTCATTATTGGACAAGCAGCTCTTCCGATAGGGCGTAACAGGTGCGCTTTATGCAGCGGTGATCGCAGTGGTACCAGGTGAATATGGGAATATGTAATGTATCCCACTTTAGATTCTTCAGAGTCTCTCACATTCTCAAATGTTATAGACATATGCAGTGGTCAGATCTTTAATGCTCATCGTGTGACATTTCTCAAGTTTGCAGTCAAGGTGGGCTGGCACATCTGTGTTGACAGCAGCATCTCTTCAGTTTAGTTTAAATTTTTTTTCAAAAATGTATGGTAACAAGCCAGAGGCCAAATCTAATTTAATCTGATAGTCTAATAGGGGTGCAGAGGCAGAGCCGTCTTAACAGCATTATAGGCCCCCGGGTAAATCAGTGCAATGGGGCCCCTACCTATACAACCATTCAGCAAGTCACACCATACATAGATTAGCATGGGGCCCCTATGCTTGTGGGGCCCACGGGCAACTGCCCAGCATGCCCATGTGTTAAGACAGCCCTGTGCAGAGGACACCATTGTTGTTTTGCTTCATCTGTTGTATAAGCACTTGGAGGGCATCAGGACTAATGTGGGATTCCCCTCTTGTAGACTTCTCTTCAGAGTTACTGTATATACTGTCCAGTGTCACATTCCTTCAGAGACACATAAAAGATTTTAATTTGGACTTCAGTTTGATAGGATGGCTGAGTGGCTTTTTAACAGACAGGACTCAAAGAGTGAAAGTCAATACTGTCTGATGTGTTACTCTTATCCACAAGGTCTCCTCAGGGATGTCTTATTTCACCATTCTTGTGCCTCCTTAACGCTAATGGTGTAAGCAATTTACTGATGACTCAGTGATTGTAATCCTGCTGAATGAAAATGAAACCAGTCATGGCCCAGTGATAGTTGATCTTGTTAACTGGTGTAATGAGACTTTTTTACACCTCAGTGTCACAAAAACTAAGGAACTACCAATCAATTTCAGAAGAATCAGCATTCACCCACATGAAACAACCATCAAAGACCAGGCAGTGGAGATTGGTGACAGTTATAAATATCTGGGGACAATCAATTGACTCAAAAGTGACATTTAATGAATATCCAGAAGACATCTGCAAAAAAGGGACAGCAGGGCCTCTACTGTCTAAGAGTCTTTTTAGAGTGAACTCTGCTATTATGTCACTCTTTTATAAATCTTGTGTTGAGTCTTTCTTTACTTATGTGCTGCTGGCCTGATTTAATAGATAGATAGATAGATAGATAGATAGATAGATAGATAGATAGATAGATAGATAGATAGATAGATAGATAGATAGATAGATAGATAGATAGATAGATAGATAGATAGATAGATAGATAGATAGATAGATAGATAGATAGATACTTTATTAATCCCAAGGGGAAATTCACATGGTAATCTTAATGTCAGCAACAAACACAGAATAAATCAACAATAAGATAACAAAGACTCAACAGTGAAATACTGCATAAGAAAGCTGACAAAAGAGAGGAGACCATTCAGTCCATCAAGCTTGTTTGATTAGCTAATAGCTAAGCTGTCCCCATATCTCACCCAGATACTTCTTAAAGGTACTCAAGGTTTGTACTTCAACTAACTGACTCGTTTGGTAGTTGGTTCCAGTTTCCCACAATTCTTCTTGTAAAGAAGTGCTTCCTGGCTTCAGTCGTAAATACACAGATTTGTTTAATAAGCAAGTAACGGGATGCAGACAGGACTCCCGGTGAACTGTTAGTGCTGTTATTCTGAAGAAGTGGAAGCTCATAGCAATAGCTCAGCCATGATGTTGTAGCCCACACAAACTCTCAGAGTGGGGCCGCCTTGTGTTTTTGAAGAGCATAGTGTTCAAAAATTACCTCTCCCATGTTGCATCACTCACAACAGAGTTCCAAACTGCCTCTGGAAGCAACATTGGCACACGAATTGTGCATCATGTGCTTCTTGAGGCGAGTTTCCAAGGCTGAACAGCTGGACTCAAGCCTAAGCTTGCTGTACACAATGGTCTGGTGTTGGCTGGTGTGATGTAAAGCACTCCACCATTGGACTCTGGGGCTGGAGTGGTGTGTCATGCTTCATGATCTGGCAGTCTGATGGATAAATCATGGGTTTCGAGGATGCCAGGACAACACTACCTTCTGGACTGCATTGTGCCTACTGTAAAGTGTGGCGGAGGAGAGTGTCACGCATGAGTGTCAGTGGATCATCTTCTGGTCTCTTCTGAGGTATGTACTACCACCCCAGGTTGAGAATGGGAGCTGGTGATAACCTTATCCTCTTTCATTCCCACCACAGTGCCAAAAAGACACCCAGTAAGGGCAATTGACTTGACTCCATCTGGCCCCTCTGCTACATATCCCACGGCTTGAGAACGCACCACAGGATGGAGCTCCTTCCCACAGTGACTGTAACAGGCTTTGTTAGCCAAGAAAGGTTCCTGAGTCAAGGACCTGGATTTTTGTTGGTTATGGCATCATCAAACACACTTTTTGTTTATTATTTTGTCTCGATTAAATGGGAACGACTGGGTTGGTGCCACAACATTTTAGCTTGTTGACCAGCAATTAATTCCATTAAACACAAGAGATAATGGTCTGGGGCTGTTTTTCAGGGTTTGGGGCTAGGCCCCTTGGTTCTAATGTTAATGCTGCAGTACAAAAAGACATTTTAGATAATTGTGCCTGTCTAACTTTGTAGTAACCGTTTGGGGAAGGCCATTTTCTCTTCCATCATGACTGTTCCCCTGTAAAAATGCCAGTTCCATAACGATTTGGAGCAACTCGAGTGGCCTGCACAGAGCCCTGACCTCGGTCCTATTTAACACCCTTGTGATCAAATGGAACAGTGACAGTGAGCCAGGGGTCCTCTTGTCCAACATCAGTTCCTGACTTTACAAATGCTCTTTTGGCTGAATAGGCACAAATTCCCACAGACATACTCCAGAATCTTGTGGAAAGCCGTCCCAAAAGAGTGGAGACTGTTACTGCCAGAAAAGAATTGGTGGCACCTCCATATTAATGATCATAATTTTGGAATGTGATTTCCAACAAGATCATATAAAGGTGTGATGATGAGGTGTCCACAAACTTTTGGCCATTTACTGCATTACTTCCAAAAGTGAAGACAACGTCTATAAAAAGTATTCACCTCTTGGAGATTTTCACATTTTATTGTTATGCGGCAGTGGATTTAATTTGCCTTTTTTGACACTAGTCAGCAGAAAACGACTCTTTAATGTCAAAGTGAAAACAGATCTCTGCAAAGTGGGCTAAATTAACTTCAGATATAAAGCACAAAATAATTGAAATATTTTCTTCCTTCAATATAAGACACCTACATCGTCACTCATACAGCCAGCTTCTTTTAGAAGTCACATAATTAAGGCCAGAAATGGTGTGTGACTGCTCACTTAAAAAGCTGATTATTATTTATATATTATCATCAACTTTATATTTGATTTGATGCTGTTATTGTGAAATTATTATCTACTAGCCAAAGTACATGTTGAAGACAAGCAATAGAATTAAAAAATATTTGTTATCTCTTGCCCTACATGTACTTTCAGTGCCTTTCCTCTGCATTCACGTGTGTCTCCATGTCTCTTCATTAGCAGTCCCTCTCTCAAGTGCGTTCCAGTAACGCCTGCCTCTCAGTCTCTGTCATTATCTCCTGTCCAGTGTTATACGTGCCGTCTACTCTCTCAGCATGCCTCATACCCTTTTATTCCTCCTTGTGGTCTCAAACTTGCATTTCCTCATTTGTCACGTCACCAAAGTCAAACTGACCGACCACACCAAAGCCAAACTGACCAATCAGATTGCTCCGAGGGGCTGGACACACATATTATAGGGTTTTATTATATAGTAGATGTTTCAACTTATGATTTTGTGCCCCCCTTCCCACAAAGCATTTAGGGTGAGATGGCATCTGTGTGGACAGGACAAAAACTTAGTTGTAGGTGAAAGCAGGGGTCATTAACAACATCCAAATTTTCCAGAAAATTAGTAAAAAGACCAAAATTGAAAAACGAGGAGAAATGTGAGAAGTTCCACCCTCAATCTATGACAGTTTTTTGTTAGTTTGATTTCCAATCTTGGACAACCAATGCTTAATGCCAACATTTTTACTGTTGTGACTTCTGGTTTTCACGGGATAGCAACACACACAAATCTGATACAAAATGGCAGTGCGAGAAGACTTACAAAGATTAAAGAATTGAATTCTGTGTACTTAAAAAACACCCAGAGGGCAGAACAAAAGCAAGAAAATAAGTAGAACCAGCCTAAAGAAAAAATAAAGAGCATACAAAATCATAACACTGGCAAATCAGCCTGGGAGGGCAAGTCAGTGGTTCTTGGTTGAAAGTTGAATGAAGGTTTCCGTTATTCAGCAGCAGAAGAGTACAGGATGAACACTTTTAAAACTACTTGTTACCGAGTGACATTATATCAGATATAGTTTAAGGTGTATCCTGTTGTAATTGTCCAAATCCCAGCACAGAAAAACAGGAACACTTGAGAACAACACATGAACAACATGAAAGTATGTTAATGCAAAGGTGCTCACCTTTTAAGTCTCCGCTGTCGGGACACAGCTTAAACCACCATATGGCTACAGGGCTGTAACCTGCAAATGGGGCAGCACCGTCAAGATTAATCACATGCCCTCAGTTACTTTGGCTAAAGAGACTGATTACAGTCAGAGCACCCAACTTTGTTTTCTTCACTAGAAAATCAATCTATTTTTTTAAAATTTGACGCAATCCTGCCACAAACCAGCACTGCAGCTCTAATTAGTTAAGATGGCACGGATGGCAGAAGTAGGCCATGTTAATGGTAAAACTGGCTACAATAAAAGCAAACACCCTGGCGAGGGCTTTCTTTTGAGTTCATGTTTGAGCCTATTAACTCTCAGGCTCTTTAATGGGCACTGAGTGATGAACTTCTGGTCCAGGCTCTGGTCTTGTCACATCTGGACATTGCAAGATCCTTGAAAATGAATTCACGCTTTTGTTTTTAGTCAGCTAGATTGCTGTAATGCACTCCCAACTAGTCTACCTAAGAAAGACATCAATCGACTGTAGTTAGTAGACAGTGCAGCAGACAAAAGAATATCTGAGCACATCTGGCCTCATTACATTGGTTAGCCGTGTTCTTTAGAATTAACTTTAAAATACTACTAATGATATATAAACCTTTAAAGCTCCGATATTTGGAGTGCCGTTCCCCTACATTCCAAGTCATGAACTTAGATCTTCTAATTGCAATCTGCTTATTATAAAGCATTAAACAAGTGGTGAGGCATCCTTCTGCTGTTATGTACGAAAAATCTGGAATGCATTACCAAGAAGTCTGCCGGTTCAAATCCCAATTCATGCCCAGAAGGCATCCCTGGGGCAAGGCCCTTAACTTGAAAATTGCTCTGGGGTACTGTACAATTGTTGACCCTGTGCTCTGACCCCTAAAAGCAATTTCCCTTCAGGAATTAATATCCATCCATCCATCCATTATCCAACCCGCTATATCCTAATCACAGGGTCATGGGGGTCTGCTGGAGCCAATCCCAGCCAACACAGGACGCAAGGCAGGAAACAAACCCCGGGCAGGGCGCCTGCCCACCACAGGGCACACACACACTAAGCACACACACGGGACAATTTAGGATCGCCAATCCACCTAACCTGCATGTGTTTGGACTGTGGGAGGAAACCGGAGCGCCCGGTGGAAACCCACACAGACACGGTGAGAACATGCAAACTCCACGCAGGGAGGACCCGGGAAGCGAATCCCGGTCTGCTAACTGCGAGGCAGCAGTGCTACCCACTGTGCCACCACAGGAATTAACAAAGTATATCAAATCAAAGAAATCATCCATCCATCCATTTTCCAACCCGCTGAATCCGAACACAGGGTCACGGGGGTCTGCTGGAGCCAATCCCAGCCAACACAGGGCACAAGGCAGGGAACCAATCCCGGGCAGGGTGCCAACCCACCGCAGGACACACACAAACACACACACACACACCAAGCACACACTAGGGCCAATTTAGAATCACCAATCCACCTAACCTGCATGTCTTTGGACTGTGGGAGGAAACCGGAGCACCCAGAGGAAACCCACGCAGACACGGGGAGAACATGCAAACTCCACGCAGGGTGGACCCGGGAAGCGAACCCAGGTCTCCTAACTGCGAGGCAACAGCGCTACCACTGCGCCACCGTGCCGCCAAAATAGAGATATTCCAGTTAATACTGTTGATCATTTTAAAAAAACACTTTTGTAATTTCTTTTTTTTGTGGCTATATTTTAGTTATATCCTTAATAAACTGGATATTATCACAAAGGTGCACATGGGAGACTGTTTATAGGCTCAAATAGTTTCTCTTTCAGAGCAGTGGTTGGCGCTGTCATCTGATCCTTTCTTCTCTTGTCCCTCTCAATGACATCACATCCGGCCCACCCACTGACGATGTCACATGCGGTATCAAGAACCCACCTACGGACAACATCACTTCCTCTTCTGGCCTCCCTGATCCTACCTCTTCTTGTTTTCTGCCATATTTATAGACCAGACTTATCCCGTTAGCTCATTTCTGCTTTGGACTCCTTTCTGTCTCTTTCTTGCCTACTGTTAATAAGTATATGTGGTGACCATCCCCAAACCTTTTTATGTCTGCTGCTCTATCATTTGATAGTATGTACAGAATGGTCATAATCTTCAATGAATCTGTAATCGTTATTAGTCTTTACTTTTCTCCATTTACTTTTCCAGTTCTTCTGTGGGTCCGTTCTGCGCCACCACCACCTGATCAGAGTCCTGTGTAGCCGCCTGTGATGTCTGAATGAAAGTGGACACCCCAACTTATTACAAGACCCACAGCGTCGAATCCTCTACGACGAAGCCAGAAAAAAACAATAAAGAACAACTTAAGAACAGAATGCCCAGTGGAGGCTGGGTGGTCTTTTGTCTTGAACCCCTTCAGATTATTTTTCTCTAACTTAACTGGAGTTTTGTTTTTTTTTTAATTCTCTGCTTGTTGTCCACCCTGAGCTTCTGACTATATCATCGGACTGTCATTTAGAATCTTATATTTAAGGACTATGCTTTACTTAATTATATATTTATCTTATGTAAGTGTGCATTGTTTATATTTTGCATACTATTTATTCAATATTATTCATATTTAATTTTAATTTGTTTTTCTTTGCTTGTACTTATTTCTTTGTCATCTTGTAAAATATTTTGAGCTACATTCTTTGTATGAAAATGTGTTATAGAAATAAATGTTGCAGTTGTAATGCTTGGACTACTGCAACTCTCAGCTAGTAGGACCACCGACCGGCATGTGTCACCAAGCTGCTGCCGATGATTCAGAATGCAGCGGCACATCTGGTGTTCAGTCACATGTCACTCCTCTCTTCCGAGGCTCCCTGTAACGGTGCATATTAAGTTCAAATCTTTGATGCTTGTCTACAAAGTAGTCATTGGTTCAGCACCCATATATATGAAGACATTTTTGAGGTCCTCTGCTAGTTCTTGCCCAACTGTCTTCCTTGCACATCTTAAATACATGTAATTTGTGATTCTAAACTGGCCTTGTGATGGGCTGGTGTCATATCCAGAGGTGACTTCAACCAGCTCTCTGCAACCTTGAAAGGGGTGTGCTACAAAATGGATGGATGACTGATCATCTGTGGAGAGGCACTCGAGTCTTAAGTTTGATCTTTGATGCTGAAGAACTGCACGTCTGCAGTTTTGCAGCAAAGAGAGAGCCCTCCTGAGACGCAGCACCCGCCCCCCCCCACAAACTTTTTGATCCAAAAATTCACAGAGCCGCCAGCTTCACACGAGCCATATTTCATAGCGTATTTAAATTCAGCGTCTGTGTCTGTCATATAAGCTTGGTGCTTTTCTTTTTTTTTTTGCCTTAAGGCATTATTCTCATTAACTTTTTATGAGTTACTGGAATTATGAATAAGTCATTACATAGAACATTGAAATAAAAACATAAAGTAGGAAAAATACATCCAAAAAAGAAAGACAGGCAAAGGCAAAAATCCCCTTAACAAATGTTCCACGAAGGAGAAAAATAGACAAGTGGCTTGTGAAAGTCGCCACCACGCTTCAGCTTTATCCAACAGGTCAGAATTTATTTTTGAAATGTTAGAGCTTTGAAAAGACACAACCAGAGGGAGAAATGTCTTGCAAGACCCATTGGCAGTTTAATAAGTGTGAAAGGAACGTCATCCTTTCTTCAGAGAACACCGCAAACTCAAATGAGAGCTGAAGCCCCCCTCAGACGGCTATAATGAGAGGGATATGAAAAAAGTGAGAGCAGGCGACTGGCCAGCTGCAGTTCAGCCAGCAAAGCCGCCTCAATTCTTGGAGGAAAGAAAAGGAAAGGAAAGGTAAGACTGGGCAGGTACATCTCAATCAGGAAATGTCACCCATATTAGACTCTGACAAAGGTGACCAGGGGCCTCATATATAAAGTTTGCTTACACTCGGAAACGCGAGCAAGCCATTTATTGTGCAAACGTCGGGATTTCTAAAACACAAATTTGCTAAGGAAATTGGCTTGAAGTTACGAGATGTTCAGACCATCCATAATTCCTCCACAAATTTTAGCGACATGGCAGAATAATGTCATGTCAACTTTTACATCCCACAACAGAATGGAAAAAATATAAAAAAGGGGCCGAGACTGCAGCTGAGTTTGTCGTACCTGTTAACCTTTCATACAGTACGGGCTCTGTCAGGCAGCACACTATTGGCTGGCGGAAGAAAGGGGCGAGCATGACTGCACTGGAAAGCTGGTACTCAGTTGCTATATTTCACATGCCCATTGATTTTCAGTTGTCTGTTGATATAGTCAGGTGACAACTGCTCTCGGCAAATCCTACGACTAGAAGCCGCACAATGTAACATTAGCTTTCGCGAAACCAGCCTGCTAACTCACGTGGTGAAACACAGGGGTAAAGGGGGCGGGGCACCAGAGTGAAACCAGTAAAGCAAATCACCTAGGGAAACATCCCCCAGCTAGCTGTAAGGGAGCCACTCATGGAACACCTCCCTGTTACATCTCAGTGAGACCAGTTAACTGAGCCACTGGGAACACTGATCTAAATTACTCTTCAGCGAGACTGAACAACTCCTCTAAAGGGGGACACCAGAGTGACACCAGTCAACTGACCCCCCCACTCCTGTTGATTAGACTAATGAACCGAGATACCTGAGGAAACATCTCTCTGTTACACCTCAGACTAACCATCTCTGCCACTTTGGGGCACATTTCCCATTTAGAATAAAATCAGTCAAATGAGCAAGCAGGGGAAATGCCTCCCAGTTACACCTAAGTGAAATTAGGAGGAAAGGTCTTCCTAGTTAAAATCAAACCAGCCAGCTAAGCCACGGAGGGTATATCCATCCATCCATTTTCCAACCCGCTGAATCCGAACACAAGGTCACGGGGGTCTGCTGGAGCCAATCCCAGCCAACACAGGGCACAAGGCAGGAAACAATCCCAGGCAGGGTGCCAACCCACCGCAGGGGAGGGTATATCGTCCTAGCTAACCCAAAAGAAGACCACACAGCTCAAGCATTTGAAAGAAATCTCCCCACCTAGTCCTCAGTGAGAGCAGTCAGCTCGACGTAATCCATTTTTCATCTGAAGCTTAACCATGGTTGCACTGAGAACTCACTAAAGGCAAAAGAAGGCATTGATTATAGCACCTGATGACCCCGACTCTGTTGATTCACTGACACAATGTCTTACTTGTGTTTCTGAATGGATGAGTAGTAATTTTCTCAAACTAAATAAAGAGAAAACAGAAATTTTAGTGATTGGCAATAATGGATATAATGAGGTTGTTAGAAATAAACTAGATGCATTAGGATTAAAGGTCAAGATGGAGGTAAAGAATTTAGGGGTAACTGTTGACTGTGACCTCAATTTTAAATCACATATTAATCAGATCACTAAGGACAGCATTTTTTCACTTAAGAAATATAGCAAAAGTTAGACCCCTTATAATACTACAAGATGCTGAGAAATTAGTTCACACTTTGGTTTTCAGTCGACTAGATTACTGTAACGCTCTCCTCTCAGGACTACCCAAAAAAGACAACAATCGATTGCAACAAGTGCAGAATGCAGTTGCTAGAATCTTAAAATCCAAACACGTTTCTCCAGTTTTGATGTCACTACACTGGTTACCTGTGTCATTCAGAATTGACTTTAAAATCCTGCTTATAGTTTATAAAGCCTTAAATAATCTCGCTCCATCTTATATTTCAGAATGTCTGACACCCTACACTCCAAATTGTAACCTTAGATCTTCAAAGGAGTGTCTGCTTAGAATTCCAAGAGCTAAACTTAAAACAAGTGGTGAGGCGGGTGGCCTTCTGCTGTTATGCACCTAAAATCTGGAATAGCCTGCCAATAGAAATTTGCCAGGCTAATACAGTGGAGCACTTTAAAAAATTGCTAAAAACACATAACTTTAACATGGCCTTCTCATAATGTCATTTTAGTTTAATCCTGATGCTCTGTATATTCAATTAATTTTCATTATTATTCATGGTGGCTCCAAAATCCGTACTAACCCTTACTCTCTCTTCTGTTCTTTTTCTGGTTTTCTGTGGTGGCAATCTGTGTCACCACCACCTGATCAAAGTACCGTGATGTCTCTCCATTGATGGATTAAATGACCAGAAGTCCACGTGACTGTCATCATCAAGTCCTTCCATGAGAACCCTGAATACAATGAGGACTGATTGAGGTCATTTATGTCTAGAGGGGGCTGGGTGGTCTCGTGGCCTGGAACCCCTGCAGATTTTATTTTTTTTCTCCAGCCGTCCGGAGATTTTTTTTGTTTTTTCTGTCCTCCCTGGCCATCAGACCTTACTCTTATTCTATGTTAATTAGTGTTCCCTTATTTTAATGCTTACTTTGTTTTTTTTATCTTTCTTCATCATGTAAAGCACTTTGAGCTACATTATTTGTATGAAAATGTGCTATATAAATAAATGTTGTTGCTGTTGATTTGTGATTTCAGTACAGAGAGCTAAATAAAAGCAAAAAAAAAACCAAACCAAAACCACCAGACAAGCAGTGGAAGCGGGTCTTGGCCTTTGCAAAAGAATGGCAGTCCATTACAAAAAAGAGGTTTGCTGGCATCTGAACCCTCCCTGATTGAGTTCCACAGCACACATGCAAATGCCAAGGGATGATGCCTCTTGTCCAAGGAGGCCACGCTTTACCAAAACAACAGCAAGTTATCTGGATGGAGGAAGAAAACAATCTGATAAGCAGACCAAGTTTCACTTGCCACAGTTGATGACGCTGGAGGGAGGCCAACGGAGCTTTCACAATGACCACAGGCAGGCCCCAGGCTTGAGAGGAAGGCTTGTTCTGGTTGAGAGACTTGCTGCCCGGCTGTGGAGGGGCGGGCAATTTTTTTGGGGGGGTGGGGGGGTTGAATCCACATCAGAATGACATAACATCAGCCGGGACATCTGATCTCCAGACTGGCGGACTTCCTGGAGTCGCTCAAGCGACAAAACTATTAAAAATAATTGGGGTGCAGCTCTGGGAAAATGGTCTGCATTCAAAGAACCTGCGCTGCTAAGTGAGGCATGACTTGCTTTTTCTACTGTAACAGAGCGGGAGAAGAGCCGTGGGGGCTTTGGGGAGGGGTATATGGAATGAGTAAGAACTGTATATTTAACCCACAGCATACATGGAAATAAAAATGTTCACTCACTTCTGTACCTTCTAATGATCAGTCTGATTGGGAGCTCAACAATCCTCTTCAGTTCTGAGCCTGTCTGATCCACAGGGTAAAGCTGCAAGAAACGGAAAGGACACTCTGATGTGTCTGATCCCAGTGGCCTGCGGGTTTACTGCGTACATTTTCAATTCAGCCTTCAACATTCTAGCAGGCTAAAAACTTCTAATCTTAATATTATTTCATTTTAACTGGTATTGTGCCCTCCATAATGTTTGGGACAAAGACACATGTTTCCTAGGTTTACTCCTCTGCTTCACAGTTTGAAATTCCAAATCAAAAACTTCAGACATTGTGATTAAAGAGCACATTTCAGACTTTTCATACATTTTCGTCCTGAAACACTTGTTCTACTTGTAATTTCTTGGCACCAAAATGTTTGGACGCAGCAATGACAGGTCTATTAAAGCTGTCATATTTAGGACTTTGTCGCGTATCCCTTGCATGCAATGACTGCTTGAAGTCTGTGATTCATAGACATCACCAGGTGCCATCTAAATATCTGTGCCTGTACTAATCAAGTGTTTTAGGATAAGAATTTGTCCTACCTAGAAAAGGACATAAGAAGAAGTTAGAAAGCATCCTACACCCTCTTCCAGCTAGGAGTAGGAGTTCACGTTTGAGAATAAATGACGTCACGATTTTATGGCAGCCCAGGTTGCAAAATGGCACTCATGAAGGCCTTTTCAAGTTTCCTTGGAAGTCATGATGATACTTTGAAGTTTCCTGACACTAATGAGAAGGCTTCACCAAAAAGATAATATTAATAATAATAATAATACCAATAATAATAATACCAATAATAATAATCAAAGTGATGTGATTATGTTCAAATGCAAGGTTTATGCCACTCTCATGAAGTTGAACTAGGCCACATCGCAAAATCATCTATATATATAATTCACTAAGCCGCCGACAATTGGCACCCATGGAAAGCACGCAAGACAGCCACGCCCACCAACTCTAAGACCATTGGATACGACGAAAACTCGCAGAGCCACGCCCACCACCTCAGACGCAGCACCTCACAACTCAGGGCGTCATTCACGTTCGTCTCTGCTAGGCTCCACATGCACCTCTGAGCCACGTTGACTTTTCAGTATTCTTTTCGGTTATGACACACGCATCACCATCGCAAACTGTTTTACACGCCATGGTCTTAGAGTTGGTGGCCGGGTCTCCGTGAGTTGCTCTTGCGAGCAGGCACATGACCAGGCGGTGTGTATGCTTTGCGAACGAGGATGGATGCGGCAGGACCATGTAAGAAGAGGCATGTTTGTCGCGGATGTGAATTGCTGAATGAACGTGCGACGATGGTCCTCCAATTGTCAGTCACGGACAATTGTATGTTTCCCTCTCAAAACACAATGAAGGAAGCAGTCTTTAAAAACCAATAAGCCCTGTGCCTCTGTTTCATTAGCGTCTCACCTGCTTCACCGATGCAGGCCCTGCAACAGTCCAGACGCTCTCTCAGCAGCTGACCTTCTACACAAGCTGTGTGGGTGGGTGGGTGTTAGTTAGTTAATTAGTTACTCAAAGGGCCGTCTCCCCGAGGCCCGCTGTGTGTCTCATGGATTCACACAAATAAATCGCTACCGCATGCAAGTTTTGATACATAACACAATGAGAGAAGTTGCAAAATCAACCGGAATGTTCAAGCAAATTATAGAAAAAAACCCAATCTAAATCCGTTAAGTAGTTCTCTCGTGAAAAGCAGACAGACATACAGTCAGATAGACAGACGTTGGATTTTATATCTATAGAGATACCCAGACAACACATAAAAGCCCACTTGGAGTTTTCAAAAAGGAACCAAACGGATTCTCAGCCTACACTGTAAATTACGGTAAAAAACTGGCAGCTGTGGTTGCCAGAATTATATCGTAAAAAAGAAGGTGATAATATTTTTAGGTCTACGGTACACTGTAAAAGAAAATGTTAAATTATGGTAAAAAACTGGCAGCTGTGGTTGCCAGAACTGTATCGTAAAAAAGAAGGTGATAATATTTTTAGGTCTACGGTACACTGTAAAAGAAAATATTAAGTTTATGGTAAAAAACTGGCAGCTGTGGTTGCCAGAATTTGACCGTAAAAACTAAGGTCACAATATTTGTCGGTGTACGGTATAACTTTATAGCAAAAAACTGTTTTTTCTTTCATCACATTTCAATAGAAGTGAATGTTTAACCATAAGCTGAAATTCATACTCTGTAATAAATATGCCAGTCATTAAACCTTTGGAAAATGTTGACAGGATCAAATACCAGTACACAGCCTGTGTTAGTAAAGTAATAACAGCCAATAGCAAACATGTTGTACTATTTAATTATGTACAGTGAAAAGAATTCAATGTTTAAGGAAGTTATAACACATTTGTCTGGTGAAGAAGTAAAAGTTTGCTTTTGTGGTGTGCCACCTTATCGAATACAACCCACCATAAATCAGCTTCCATAACCTCAAGAAACCTTCAGCACGCGGGGAAAAATAAGTCTGCTAACTTTGTTGAAGTTTTTTTCCCTACTGTGCAAAGGTATGCGGTTCGCCAGGAATGATATGGTAATAGGGGGCGTGTCCTTATGCAAATACCGTAACTTCAGAGTTACTGAAACAGCGCTTTACCGTTTTACATTTAGAAGTTGTTTACCTTCACTATTTAACAGTGTTACACTGTAAAATTAACATCCATTTTTTCAGTCTAACCATAATGTATCAGAAAATGGTATGCAGCATATTGTGAAGGTAGAAAAACATCGATTTTGTAGGACTTGGCTGTAAAAAAATAATGAAATGTGTTGTTTAATGCATACAGGTAATTTTCAGTAGAACATAAGGTAACTCATTTTTTTCAGAAAAGTTATTTTACTTTCACCATTCTCAGTATTTGTACCATTAAATTTACTGACATTTTTTACAGTGTATGAGAACCAAGAGTCACTGGTCAGATGAAACCAACACTAAACTGTTTGGCCTCAATTGTAAAGTGTTATATCTGGAAGAAACCAGGCACACTGCTCATCACCTCTGCAATACCATTTGAATGAATGAAGCATGACGGTAACAGCATGATACTGGTGAGTTGTTGTTCAGCAGCTGGGAATGGGAGACTAGACTGGGACGAGGGAAAGCTGAACAGAGCAAGGTACGGAGATGTCTTTAATGACAACCTGCTCCAGAGTGCTCTGCACCTCAGAATGGGATGAAGGTTTACCTTCCAACAGCAAAAAACCAAAGACAACACAGAAGTGGCTTAAATATAACTCTGTGGATGTTCTTGAGGGTTCCAGCTAGACCCCAGACTTGAACCCACTCCAACATGGAGAAACTTGAAAATAGCTGTCCACTGACATTCTTCATCCAACCTGACAGAGCCTGAGAAGATCTGCAGAGAAAGAAGGGCAGAAAATGCCCCAAATCCAGGTGTGTGAAGCACAAGAAAACTCCGGGCTGGAATGGCTGCCACAACAAAGTAGAGAGTAAAGGGTCTGATCACTTGTGTCAATGGGATATTAAAGCTTTTCATTTTTAATAAATTTGCAAAAATTTCTGAACTCCTGTTTTTGCTTTGCCATTCTAGGGTATTGAGTGTTGCTTGATGGGGGAAAAATAAATCTTAAAGATTTTAGCAATGAGGCTGTAACATAATAAAAAAAGTGAAGGGAGTCTGAATACTTTGTGTCTGAAAACTTTGTGACGGCGCTTTAAGAGTACTAAACTTGCCTGGTGCCTTTCATCCCATTCCATTTCCATTTGTCCATAGAGAAAGCCATCACAAAATGGCGAGGCTCCTATTCATTCTTATTTATAATTCATGTTCACCTGCTACATCATGAGCTCAAGATCAAAGCTTAATCAGTGAGCATACTGAACCCAGTAGATGGACAGTTTGGGTGTGAGGGATGTCTGCAGCTCTCCCCTCCAGCTATGATCATGCTCGTTGTACTCTACACCCATCTAGACACAGGAGAGGCTGCGGAGCTGCTGGCGCATATTTATTCTGCTGACAGCACAACTTCAGCACTCACTCCGCGTACTTTGATATTCAGCTCTACAGTGGAAAATCAATAATTTAAAGGTAATCTTGTGAAGCCGAGCCCTCGCGCATTAACTGCGGTGGCAGCGGCCTGGCGCCCTTGTCTGCGCTGATGAATGATTTGTTTGAGAATATTGGTCAGTAATTTATCAGGAGGTGGAGGCTCAGTAAACAGTGAAGGAGAGCAGCAAAGTGACCGATGCGTAAATCCAGGAGTTTTTGGTAGGAAGTTCACATCTGATTTGGGCCAAGGAGATGGATGTGGTCTCTTGTGGGCAGCATATATAACAGCAGCGCTTTTACATGGCACCCTTTAAGTGCACACTGCTAAGGCAGAGGCAGGATCATCAGTTTACTCAAGGTCACACACGCGGTGCACAGACGCGATTAAAGTGATGGTCGGTGTTTTCCAGTTCAACGCATAGACCACTAGGGGGCCACACTACTTGCCTACACTCTTAAAATGATGAACCCACCTGCAGCCACTTGTGAGGAGCTGGTCAGAAGGTGGGACAGCTAGAGGACTGTGTGACAGTACCTTTTGTCACACATTATCCATTAGTGGGGATAAGAAATGTAGAGCAATACAGACATATGAATGGGAAGAGTTCAGCAAAGGAGAACCACAGTCATTTTCTAAATTACTAGTCTTACAAAGTCCTTTATTTCCAAATGAGAATGCATTCCCAAGAGCACAGCCATCTTCATTTCGCATACAGTGGATTCAAAAAGCATTCAGAGCCCTTTCTGCACCTTTTATTGTGTGGTAGATTTCATTTTAAATAGAGACGTTTGCCATTTTTGCTTTTAAATCTACACTGAATAACCTATAATGACAAACTCCAAACATGTTTTCTGAAAAGTTTGCAAATGTATTGAAAATCAAAATATATAGTTGCTTAGTTCTGATTTCTCTTGGCATAGATTCTGCCACCCTTGATCCATCCATCCATCCATTTTCCAACCCGCTGAATCCGAACACAGGGTCACGGGGTTCTGCTGGAGCCAATCCCAGCCAACACAGGGCACAAGGCAGGAACCAATCCAGGGCAGGGTGCCAACCCACCGCAGGACACACACAAACACACCCACACACCAAGCACACACTAGGGCCAATTTAGAATCGCTAATGCACCTAACCTGCATGTCTTTGGACTGTGGGAGGAAACCGGAGCGCCTGGAGGAAACCCACGCAGACACGGGGAGAACATGCAAACTCCACGCAGGGAGGACCCGGGAAGCGAACCCAGGTCTCCTAACTGCGAGGCAGCAGCACTACCACTGCTCCACCATGCCGCCCCCCTTGATCCACAAGTTCATAATTTTATATAAATCTCTGTATATATAAAATCCAACGCTTTCTTTTACAGTGTACCGTAGACCTAAAAATATTATCACCTTCGTTTTTACAATACAATTCTGGCAACCACAGCTGCCAGTTTTTCACCTAATTTACAGTGTAGGTTGAGAGTCCTTTGGTTCCTTTTTGAAAACTCCAAGTGGGCTTTTATATGTTGTCTGGGTATCTCTATAGATATAAAATCCAACATCTGTCTGTCTGTCTGTCCGCTTTTCACGAGAGAACTACTTAATGGATTTAGAGCGTGTTTTTTTCTAGAATTTGCTTTGTCACACACGTGTGCTTAGGAGGAAGCCAACAACCTCTGAAGTGAGTGAACGATTGCAAGACAAGGAGGTAAAATCAAGTATTAACACTCTTCTAATCTCTCCCTCTTCCACCAGAATTACCGAAGAAAAACAATAGATTAATTCACTCACCATCGACAGTCCTGGATTCCCAAAATGGCTCCTCTTCTATTCCATCATTTCCACCTCCTCCATCTACCAAAGACGATGTCACTTTCCGGACACCCCCTGGTGAAATCACTTTTCCTCCCCTAACTGATGATGTCACTTCCACCAACATCACGGCACTTCTGGTTGCCCCCTGATGACATCACTTCATGGTGATGTCACTTCTGGTCACACAGTCATGATGTCATTGCCACCATTACTTTCTTCTGGTCGCCATTTTCTATATATACACTCACTAACAACCACTCTGTATTATCAACTGTTATGGATTTGATTCACTTTTGCAATCAAATTTTCTGCAAGATCACCGGACATTATAAGGGGACCATTCCCCAACACTTTCTTTGTGTCGCTTGTGAGATTAATTTCCTGCACTTGAACATTCTGGTTGATTTTACGACTTCTTTCATCACGCTAAGTATCAAAGTTCACTTGCAGTTCCGATTTATTTGCACGAATCCGAGAGAGAGGCTGTGGGCCGAGGGGGGGAGCGGGGCCCTCCCCACTGATGCACCAGCCTTGGGGCGTATCTTATATCCGCTTAGCTAGCGAACGAGAGAACTACTTAATGGATTTAGGTTGGGTTTTTTTCTATAATTTCTTGAACATTCTGGTTGATTTTGCAACTTCTTTCATCACGCTAAGAGATGCAAGAGCGATATATTTGCGCTAATCCGAGACAGAGGTTGTGGGCCAAGAGTGACGTCAGGAGTGGGGAGCCAGGCAGGGCCCTCCTCACTGTCCTCACTAATACGCGGGGGAGCCGCGGGGGACGGCTAGTATATGTATATAAAGTGCCTTCAGAACGTATTCAGACTCGTTCTCTTTTCACATTTTGTTATGCTGCAACTTTGGACTAAAATCAATTAAATTAATTACAACACTCAATACCCCAGAATGACAAAGTGAATTTTGGTGAATTTTTACAAATTTATTACAAATATAAAGCTGAACTATCCCTTTGACACAAGTATTCAGGCCCTTTGCTACGACACTTGACATTTGTTTCTGGTGCACCCCATTCTATTGATCATCATTGAGATGTTTCTACACCTTGTTTGGAGTCAACCTGTGGTCATGTCAACTGATTGTATGTGATTAGGAAAGGCACAAACCTGTCTATAGAGGGTCCCACAGGTGAGCAAAAATCAAGCCATGAGGTCAAAGAATTGCCTTTAGAGCTTAGAGACAGAATTGAGAGGCGCAGATCTGAGGAAGACCACAAAAAATCTGCAGTATCGAAGGTTCTCAAGAGCACGATGGCCTCCATCATTTTCATATGGAAGAAGTTTTGAACAACCACAGTTCTTTCTTGAGTTGGCTGCCCAACATGGGAGAAGGGCCTTGGTAAAAAAAGGTGATTAAGAATCCGATGGTCACTCTGGCTGAACTACAGAGAACCTGGGTATAGACGGGAGAAACTTCCACAAGGACAACCATCATGGCAACACCCCACTAATCTGGACTTTAAGGCAGACGAAACATGAAAGCCTGCTTGGAATTTGTAAAAAGGCACTGTGGCAGACGGCCGGCACCCTTACCCGGCTGGGATGCCCAGAGTATGGACGGACCAGGGGAGACAGTATTTTCAAGAGAGTTTCTCCCCCGGGTCAACAGGGGGCAGCCCCCTTGGTTTCCAGCAGGGCCACAGGTCACAAGCATGGGAGCTCAACCCTATGTGGACACTGCCAGGGGGCACATGGACTTTTATAGGGCCCTATTTGGCAGCACTTACACCACACCTGGAAGTGCTGCCGGAAGAAGCTCATTGGGCATCTGGATTCCTTCCGGGTGCCCTATAAAGGGAGACAGTCACCACCACTCAATGGCCAGAGTTGGGAGGAAGAGGACAAAGCCTGAGGAGGAGTGGAGACGGGTGGACCGGTGGCAGAGAAGGGACTGAATTCTGTTGTGTGTTGATGATTTGTGCACTGTAAATAAACTGTGTGCTGGGTGGAAAACCTGTCTCCTGTCTGTCTGTGTCGGGGTTGGCTTCACAGCACCTAAAGGACTATCAGACTGTGAGAAACAAGATGAAACCAGTGTTGAACTGTTTGGTCTCATTTCCAAGTGTAATGTTTATAGGGTACCAGGCACTGCCCATTTCTTGTGCAATACCATTCTAACAGTTAAACATCGTGATGGCAGCATCATGTTATGGGATTAGGGACTGGTAGACTTGTCAAGGCTGAGGAAAAATCTGAATGGAGCAAAATATCAACATATCTTAAATGAAAACCTTCTCCAGAGCACTCTGGACCTCAGACTAGGCCGAAGGTTCAACTTCAAATGGGACAATGACCACAAGCACAAAGCAAAGACAACGCAGGAGTGTCTCAGGGACTCCATGATAAATGTCCTTGAGTGGCCCAGCCAGAGTCCAGACTTGAATCCAACAGAACATCTCTGGAGAGATCTGAAGATAGCTGTCCACTGATGGTCTCCATCCAACCCAACAGAGCTTGAGAGGACCGGCAGAGAAGAATGGCAGAAAAGTCCAAAATTCAGATTTAAGAAGTTTGTCGAGTCACACCCAAGAAGACTCCAGGCTAGAATGGCTGCCAAAGGGGCTTCAGCTAAGTCCTCAGTAAAGGGTCTGAATACTTGTGTCATTGTCATTCTCGTATATGAAGTATAGGGAAAGTATTGTAATCATCCAAAAATTCGATGTGAAGATTTTGATGACTCTCAACGTTTTAGACCTCCCTGAGTTTGAAAATACCATTTTTGTAATTATGTCTGTGTGCGTTTGTGTGTGTGTGTGTGTGTGTATAAACACGATAACTTGAGTACGCTTTCACTTAGGTCAACCAAATTTTGCATTCAAGTATTTGGTTCAAAACGTACTGTAGATTTCTATCAACTTTTTGAGCTGTTTCCGCTAACCGGAAGGGTACTTTACCTTTTATTCATGCAGCTGCAGAGTCCATTTTATTCAAATTTACTTTTATAATAATTGTTCAGTATATTATTAATTTGATTTGATGTGTTGTTGATGGTTCTTTAATGTACATCATATAAAAATATAATCCTTGTCTTGCGGTTTACTCCTCACATATCCATCCCCATATCTGGGTATACGAGAAAGTCTAGAGGAGACCACTCCCGATTATTATTTCTAATAATTTTGCAAACATTTCTGATCTTCTGTTTTCACTTTGTCATTCTAAAGTATTGATTGTTGTATTGAGTCTGAATATGTTCTGAAGTCACTGTATGTACTGCATGCAGATTTGACTTTTTATTAATGCACTGGAGTGTTCAAATAGTAAACTGAGCGGAATGCGACACAAGAATAAATCCAAGTTAATTGATGTAAAAAAAAAAAAATCACCCAGTTTTGATTTTAGGGGAGTTTGGGTGTTTTGGTTAATAATCAGCCTTATGCATTTACACACGCCTCTAAAAATAAGTGCACTTCCATAAAACAAAAAAAGGAAGTCAGGCTCAGTGGCACTTGAGACTCATTTCAGTGGGCATCAAGGACAGTCTGCCTCCAAAATGGGACTGTGCTATCGCAGCAGCAGAGAGAACAGGCCTCACATCCAGCCAGATGCATGTCACTCTGCAAAATAAAAAACGAGGAAAAGCTCACTTCCCAGCCGCCATGGCAACCTCCTCACAAATTAATGACTCATCCTTAACTTCTGCTGTTTATATAAATTACTTGGCACTGAAGAATTCTTTAGGCAGATATCAGATAAAATGGCAAAATGCAGCAGAGCGTCCCAGTGAGCACTGGGGTGTCTAATAAGTGTTGAGGTCTGCTAATAGCCCTGTCACAATTTAACTATTAAGAACTGGACCATAAAGACGCCAGTTCAGTCCTTCAGTAAGTCTCTGTGTGACCCCAAATGAATCATTTAACCTGCCTGCGCTCCAAAAGTAAAAAGAAGTGTGATTGGTGTTCAGTGCATGTGCTGTGTTACCACGCTCTGGCCTTGACTCTGGTGAAAGTCTGTACTGCTGCGTCATGTAAACCGCCCTTGAGAAGGAGAAGACGACGGAGAAAAACTCTGCTGACCGTCGGTTTATCAGCGCTGACGAAACACAAAAGGCTGTTTCCAAAGATTAAATGGAGAAAATTATGCATAGTCAGATAGATAGACAAATATTACTTAATTCACCCCCTACCTCCAGATCTCCCAGTGGACAGTGGAGATCACGTGTTTCCTATCTAATGTGGAGCTCCAAACCCTTCAGTAGCTGCAGACAGATACTCTTGGAGTTTGGAATTGTGACATTTCACTTTCCAACTTCAATGTCTTCTGCGGTGGGCTGGCGCCCTGCCCGGGGTTTGTTTCCTGCCTTGCGCCCTGTGTTGGCTGGGATTGGCTCCAGCAGACCCCCGTGACCCTGTAGTTAGGATATAGCGGGTTGGATAATGGATGGATGGATGGATGGACTTCAATGTCTTCACGTGAATTTCCGGTTTGACTTTTCGGGGAAATTTTAGAATTTGCAGATTGGTTGCTTGATCTGCCAAAAAAGCAAACAAAAAAAAAAAGCACAATTAAAGATATAATTTATTTTATCCATCCATCCATCCATTTTCCAACCCGCTGAATCCGAACACAGGGTCACGGGGGTCTGCTGGAGCCAATCCCAGCCAACACAGGGCGCAAGGCAGGAACCAATCCCGGGCAGGGTGCCAACCCACCGCAGGACACACACAAACACACCCACACACCAAGCACACACTAGGGCCAATTTAGAATCGCCAATCCACCTAACGTGCATGTCTTTGGACTGTGGGAGGAAACAATGTATTTTATGTTTTGTTTAATAAAGATCAAACTAAATTTATTAAATGTGTATCTCTTTACTCAAAATGCAAATCGACCACTAGAAGAATTGCATGAATGCCCAGCTGGAGCACGATGCCAGGGCTTAACTCCAACAGCTTATCTATGCTGATGTCACATGAAAGCTCCTTCTGTCCTCGGCATTCATATTCGGCGTGAAGAACCCGCATCTGTCTGTGACGCTTTCTTGGGTTCCGTTTTGCCATCTTTGCTGTCTGAATGTATTCTGCATGACTTATCTTATGTTCTTGAATTTTTTGTTTTGGGAATTTGTTTTTAGGAGACGTTTATGAAATTGCCCATAAAATCAAGAACATCGTATAATCATCTGCCTAGGGGAACATAGCTAGCCCAGACTGTTAGCCAATTGGATATCCGGACACAGTGCTCCGGCCCTCCAACAGGTGATGGAAATCCATAGGATTATACACAGAGTAAAATGGAGCTGCTGATGAGATTGGACCAGGAGCAAATTCACAGTAGATGGAAAGGAAGGACAGAACAAGAAACTCCTCTCAGGGAGTAATTCAACACTAGGTGGAGCTGAGGAGCACCCCTACACTTTCTCCTCTGGTCTAGAAGTAGAAGCAGCAGCAAAAAGAGTAACATGGAAATCATTATTCAGCAGAAAACCTGGAAACTTCATAATCAGTGTTGTTAGAGGTTGATGCAGTGCTCCTGAACAGCATCCTGTAGGCCTGGTTTGTGTTTTCTTTATCCACCTATCATCTACCCAAAGACTTGACAGTTGACCTGTAAAAAAGAATGAAGGTCCTCTAAAGGGCCACTGGATGCTGTCATTTTCCCAACGGACATGAATTGTGCCTATCAGGGGGCATGAAGGTTGGCTAGATGGGGCTGTAACGCACTCCTCTCAGGACGCCCCAAGAAATACATCAATCAATTGCAATGAGTGCAGAATGCAGCTGCCAGAATCTTAACTAGAAAAAGAAAATCCAAACACATCTCTCCAGTTTTGATGTCACTACACTGGTTACCCGTGTCATTTAGAATTGACTTTAAAATCCTGCTTATGGCTTACAAAGCCTTAAATCATCTCGCTCTGTCTTATATTTCAGAGTGCCTTTCACCTTACATTCCACCTTAGATCTTCAAATGAGAGTCTGCTTAGAATTGCAGGAGGTAAACTTAAAACAAGTGGTGAGGTGGCCTTCTGTTGTTGTGCACCTAAAATCTGAAATAGCTGACCGATTGAAATTCACCAGGCTAATATGATGGAGCGCTTTAAAAAACTGCTGAAAGCTCATTGTTTTAATATGGCTTTCTCATAGCTTCACTGAAGTGTAACCCTGATATTCTGTATATGCATTATCGTTTTCATCATGGATCTGCAATCCATACTTTTTCTGGTTTTCTGTGGTGGCAAACTGCGCCACCACCACCACCTGATCAAAGCACCGTGATGTCCCTACATTGATGGATTGAAGGCCAGAGGTCCAAATGACCATCATCATCATCATCATCAAATTCTTCCATGTGAAGCCTGAAAACCATGAGGAGCCCACAGTGGGGTGCTGGGTGGTCTCGTGGCCTTGGAACCCCTGCAGATTTTGTGTGTTTTTTCTTTCCTCTAGAGTTTTTTTTGTTTGTTTGTTTTTTATGTCCCTCTGACCATCTGACCGTACTTTATTATTTGTTCCTTATTGTTGCCTAATCTTATTTTTATATTTTTCATTTTTTCTTTCTTCATCTTGTAAAGCACTTTGAGCTACATCATTTGTATGAAAATGTGCTACAGAAATAAATGTTGCTGTTGTTCAAGCTGCAAAAGGCAAAACAGCAGCCAAGCTGTCTAACATAGGGAGGCACTGAATCCAGTTTAAATATACAATTTACAGTCATGTCGAAAACCCCATGAATTTTTTTTTCTTTTTAAACATCTGTGGGCTTATTAAGATTTGATCTTCTTTTAAACAGTATCTGTTGATAAAGCTGATATAATGTAACAAACATCATGCCACATTTACATTTTATAGTCCATTATGTAATTTAAATAAACATAAATTTAACTTTCAAATATGGAAAAAGAAGCCCACCTCTACATTTATCACAACCTCAAATTTGAATCATTAGCACCAGATCAGGTGCAAATGATCAGAACCTCATTAGAGAGGATCTTGACTGCACCTTATTTAAACCTCGGAGTTTTAGTTTGGTTTTCTCTTTGTTATTGATGTCACCATGCTGAGATCAAGAGAGCTCCCTGTGGCCTTAAGAATGAAGCTTACAGATGCCCATAAGTCTGGAAAAGGAAATAAAAAGATCTACTGTATGAAAAATAAAACTGGAAACTAACTGTTTCACTGTCTGGAAGACCATCTACAAATAGAAAAGATTACCAAATGACTACCAGCTTGTCCAGGCCAGGCCTCCACAGCAAGTTCATCCTGAGAGAAGAAACCAAGATGCTGAAAGAAATTTGTAAGAATCTCAGAATTTCATCATGGGACCTTTCAGGTAGCTCTTGGCACGGTGAATGTCAAAGTGCACGAGTCTGTCATTAAATAGACGCTGCATGGGGTGCATGGGAAGTGTACTGGAGGAAATTGTTTCAGGTCTAGAAAGAATTTCAAGACAAGATTAAAGTGTGCCCATGAACATCTGAGTATTGACCAGGACATCTAGAACAATGTGCTCTGGACAAGCAAAGATAGTTCCAGGTCACAGTACCAGAAGACATGTTTGGAGAAAACCAAAGACAACATTTGACCAGAAGAAGCGGATAACAACTGTAAGGCATAGTGGTGGAAAAGTTCTGTTTCGCATCAGGTTTTGGGCAGCTCATCATCATGGAATCCACTATAAATTCTTCAATGTACCAGAAGGTGCTTAAGAATAATGTGAGGCCATCTGTCAGAAGATTGAAGCTCAACCAAAAGTGGACCTTGCCCTAAACATACCAGGATATCCACCAAGGAAGGGCTGAAAAGAAAGAAATGCAGAGTTTAGAAATGGCATCGTCAAAGCCTACATCTGAATCCCATCAAGATGTTGGCATTGGGGGTGAGGGGGGGATGTTGAAACAGGCTGTGTATGCAAGACACCCCTCAAACACCACACAGCTGAAAGAATTCTGTATGGAGGAGTGGGAAGAACTCCGGCGTCCTTGATGTGAGGCAGCAGTGTTACCATCGTGCTGCCCCCTTTAATATACAGTATATGAAATCAAAATGTCAGTGGAATAAAATTGTGATAACCATGTGAAAATGAAATCATATCACAATGATCTCAGTGTGTTTAAGAGATATGCCATTAAATCATGAAGCATCATGAAAAAAAGCCTACACGTTTTATATGAGAGTGTTTACCCAATTCATTTTAAAGTACTGTGCAATTGCTCATTAGAAATTAAAATGGGGGCACAGACAGGTTAACACAGTGGTGATGACTAAACCTGCAACTGGAGGACTTCTAGCCCACCTCCTTAAGCACAGGCCACACTAAAAGGCACTGGACAGTAGAATGAGGAAAATTTCATTAACATTGGAGCAAAGACCAAAAATGCCATAAATGAAATGTGAAGCAACATTTGGATATGGAGGATTTATATATTACACAGACTTACCAGGAATAGATAGATAGATAGATAGATAGATAGATAGATAGATAGATAGATAGATAGATAGATAGATAGATAGATTCACAAAAATTGACAAAAGTCACAGCAAGGTTTGGGGCAGCCACCCATGTATTATTTCCTGGCTGCAAATTGAGTGAATAAGTGTACTTGATGTGTACAGATCAGAGTCCAGAACAGAACTAATTGGAGAGGGTCAAAGCGTGAGTTTTAGAGACAAGGAGAGGAAGTGGTGTCATCAAGGTTGGGACAGGAAATGACATCATCAATGGGGCGGGAAACGGAACTGATGTCATCCATGGCCCCGGAACTGGAAGTGACATCATCAGGGCAAAGCAGAATTTCCTGTAACTGGTCTGCAGAGAGATGAGATAAAGACTCAGTGCACTCTGCCACCCCCTGGTCTGGCATGGTATTACTCTCATTTAGGCCCTTTAGCTGCCTCAAATGCTCACGTGTGATGATAGATATTTGGCTTAAATGGAACAAGCCTACTATTTTAAAGGAGACATCCCTTACAATCAGTTTGATTGGTCAATTAAGGAATTGTCCTTTGACTTCACAGGCTGAGATGATTGCATTCTGTACTCTCCGAGGCATATGGGCCCAGGTTTGTGTCCTGGAAGCACAGTAGAGAAGACCTGTGAAGGGTGTGCTATCTGAGCAAAGAGAACCCAGTTGCAGATAATTAATAGTGGCACTATATAATAGATAGATAGATAGATAGATAGATAGATAGATAGATAGATAGATAGATAGATAGATAGATAGATAGATAGATAGATAGACAGACAGATAGACACTGGAGTATTTGGTAAAATATATTGTGAAATGCTGTTATGTTTAAATAATAAATAAATAAAAATATTTTTATTTTGTTCTTTGATTATAAGTAACACTTTATTTTTATCGCACTCAAATCCTAGGCCTGCTTTGCAGTTGCACACTGAGTGCTGCTTATCTTCATCTCAGCAGTCTACACACTCCATTAAATGCATGTCAGGACAAGGTCATCTGACAAAAGGCATATAAATCTGACAAATAAGATCACAGGAGTTATCATCTAGCATCTATGGGGAAAAGTGTATTTAAAGTAAGGTTATACAAAATATAAAATTAAAAGCAAATATAATTTGCATATATATATGACATTGAAAACAAATCTTATTGTTATGTATGCAAGGCTGCTTAATCTCAATTTTACTTTATATTCAGCTTCTCATAATCTAGAAAGACGAAACAAGATGGCAATAAATTATTCATGTATTGAAAGGCTGCACGGCTTTGGGTCAAATATTCTCTTGACATTTCGAGCTTCATGCAGGGGGCTTTGCAATAAAATGATAAAATGTCAATATTTTAAAGGAGAGCCTCCACACTTCAGCCTGACTTGTTATTTTATGTTGTGTTTTTTAGAATTGCAGTACAGGTTATACTTCATCATGGAATCTAGAAATTTTTAAGCAATCTTTATTTTATAAAGCACCTTTCATAGATTTGACATTTTTATCAGAAGAGGATTCCTGGTTGGACATGCTCACAACAAACTTGCAGGATGGTGTCCAAGAAGCATCTAATTGCATATCCGGACCACCTGATCTAGCTCTTTATGTCGTGGAGGAGTTGCGCCTCTACTTTGAGCTCCTCCAGCATGTCTGCTCTCCTCACTCTGTCTCGAAGACTGGACCCAGACACTACAGTGGCCCTGAAAGGCAAGTGACAAAAAACTTAAAGGTTTGACTCATACAATTAAACAAGGTGATGCACACAGTTAAACAAGGTGATGCGCATGTTCAAAAAGAAATGGATGTCAGCCTGTTAATGTACACCAACCTCGCCCTTCCATATCTGTCTGACCTTCTTCATGTTGCCATTCCATTCCGTAACCTTAGATCCTATATCTCCACCCATCTGACCGTCCCTCCCGCCTGTCTAACCACCATGGGGAGCAGAGCTTTCAGCCGTTCTGCTCCCAAGCTCTGGAATTCATTACCTGCGGATCTCTGAAATATCAAATCATATTCATCCTTCAAATGTAAACTTAAAACACATCTGTGTAAAATGGCTTTTTCTTTTTCCTCCTGATTATAGTGGTTTTGTTTGGTTTTAATTTTTAGATTTTCTGATGTTTTAAGTTGTTTATAATTGTGTCTTTTATTTATTTATTTATTTATTGTCTGTTCGGTGTCCTTGAGTTCTCTGAAAGGCGCCTTGTATAAATAAAATGTATTATTATTATTTTATTATTATTATTTAAATACGCTGGGATCTGTGGTCGCCAACAATTTAACTAAAAAAAAAGAATGCTATATTAAATTTCCCTCACTCAGCACACCACTGGTGGCTCTGAGGCTAGGGATCTGCACTGGCAATGGGAAGGTTGCCGGTTCGAATCCCGTAAATGCCAATAGGGACTCTGCTCTGTTGGGCCCTTCAGCAAGGTCCTTAACCTGCAATTGCTGAGCGCTTTGAGTAGTGAGAAAAGAGCTATATAAATGCAAAGAATTATTATTAAAAAAGAATTAAACTTCCCCTGTGGACTGACAGACAAACCTTGTGACCAATCAGTTTTTTCCTTTAGTTTTGCCAAGGTACCTACCTTTTCCGTACACTTTTACTTGTCATCACGCTTCTGATTGTGAGTGCGTCATCCCTAATTTTGCACGGCACCACATTTAATTGTGCGTGTCACCTTGTTTAATTGTGCGGCACCACATTTAATTCTGCGTGTCACCTCATTTGAATGTGTGCATCACATTTAGATTTTTTGTCACTTGCCCTCTGGGGCTACCGTAAGACACCCTGCCAAGGAAGTTCATTTCCGCTGCTTATATGCACGATCTAGTTCTTTCCGACATTACCCTAAGCCTGTGGCCATAGGTTAGGGTAAATTCATAAATCAACCAGTAAATCAAAAGCTTTGCCTTCACCTCACTTCTCTCTTTACCACGACTGAAAGGTACAAAGTCCACATAACTACTGATGCCTGTCGTTCTCTCACTCCCTTCTTCCACAGCTTATGAACAAGATCCCAAGAAACTTAGAGTAGCACCTCCTCCCCAGACATGGAGAGGGCATGTCACGTTTTTCCAGCTGAGAACTATGACCTCAGATTTAGAGGTGCTGATTCTCATTCCAGCTGCTTCACAGTTGTCTACAAACTGGCCATGAGTGCAACTGAGGTCACCACCCGATGAAGCCAACAGGACCGCATCACCTTCAAAAAGCAGAGATGAGATCCTTTGGTCACTGAACTGGAGATCATCGAACTGAACCAACTTCACCATTTTGTTGCGTTTAAACATTCTATCCATAAAAATCATGAACAAGATCAGTGACAAAGGGCATCCCTAGCAGAGTTTTAAACACACTGGGAACAAGTCTGAATTGCTGCTGGTAAAGCAAACCAAACTCCTGCTCTGGTTGTATGGGGACCAAATAACAGCAGGCTTGGTACCCCATATTACTAAAGAAGACCCCTCCGCCCCACTGAGAGACACAGTCATATGAATTTTCCAAGTCCACAAAACACGTGTAGGCTAGGCTGGGTGGGCATACTCCCATGAACCCTCAAGATTTTTGTGAGGGGAAAAGAGCTGATCCAGTGTTCTGTGAAAAGAATGAAATCACCATTGTTCCTCCAAAGTTTGAGAAACAGAAAGATCCTGGTATAGACCTTCAGAGGGTGATTGAGCAGTCTGATCCACCTAAAAGTTGGAGCACACCCTCTGGTCCCCCTTCTTAAAAATGGCAACCACTGCCCATCTGAGGCGCTGTCACGGACCTGCAACATGCAGAGCCTTCAGAAATTCTGGGTGAATACCATCCACTCCGGGAGCCTCGTTGTCAAATAATTTTTTAATTATCATAGTGACCAGAGGAGTCGCCATGGACTGTGATGTTTGCTGATGACATTGTGATCTGTAGAGATAGTAGGGAGCAGGTTGAGGAGACCCTGGAGAGGTTGTGATCTGCTCTAGAGAGGAGAGAAATGAAGGTCAGTAGGAACAAGACAGAATACATGTGTGTGAATGACAGGGAGGTCAGAGGAATGGTGAGGATGCAGGGAGTAGAGTTGGTGAAGGTGGATGAGTTTAAATACTTGGAGTCAATAGTACAGAGTAATGGGGATTGTGGAAGAGAAGTGAAGAAGAGAGTGCAGGCAGGGTGGAATGGGTAGAGAAGAGTGTCAGGAGTGAATTGTGACAGACGAGTATCAGCAAGAGTGAAAGGGAAGGTCTACAGGACGGTAGTGAGACCAGCTATGTTATATAGATTGGAGACGGTGGCACTGACCAGAAAGCAGCAGACACAGCTGGAGGTGGCAGAGTTAAAGATGTTAAGATTTGCATTGGGTGTGACGAGGATATACAGGATTAGAAATGAGGACATTAGAGGGTCAGCTCAAGTTGGACGGTTGGGAGACAAAGTCAGAGAGGCGAGATTGCATTGGTTTGGACATGTGCAGAGGAGAGATGAGGGGTATATTGGGAGAAGGATGCTAAGGATAGAGCTGCCCGGGAAGAGGAAAAGAGGAAGGCCTAAGAGAAGGTTTATGGATGTGGGGAGAGAGGACATGCAGATGATGGGTGTGACAGAGCAAGATGCAGAGGACAGAAAGATATGGAAGAAGATGATCCGCTGTGGCAACCCCTAATGGGAGCAGCCGAAAGAAGAAGAAGATAGTGACCTCAGTTATAAAGTGACTGTCATATAATAAAATAAATAAATAAAGCATTACTTCCCGGTATAGGCTCCCCAAAGGAATGCATATCAAATACTTGTTAAGTAAAAAAAGAAACCAAATCAGTGTCATGCAAGACCTTTTATTTTATTCATGACCGTCTGCTTTTGCTGAAACCTCATCCCTACGTGCTCACGTGATATGCCGTGGCTCCTTTCCCTTTCCTTTGATGCTACAGCTACAGCCATGTTTGGAGTCTCTCTTGATGATTAGATCTTGATGGTAGTTCATTGATGGTTACTCTTCCCAGGGTCACTAAACATGGAGGTCAGGCCACCGGTGTGCAGACCATTCATGGGTCGGAGCGAGCGGTGCTATCAACGCTGAGTTGACGACCTCTAAAAGCAGAAAATGGACTCCATTAAATTATAAGACACGCATGACTGAACCTTTAAAGTACCCGACTGATCGCTTTATCCAAGCAGAAAACTGGGTCTTTTTTCAGGCCAGTCTCTGTGGAAAAAGGGATAAGGGAAAAAAACAGCGGAGTGTGAGTTGAGCCTCAGGGAGAAAGGCGACTGATACTATGAGCTGAGCGCTGAAGCTACAGACCTTCATCTGAAAAACAACAATGTCTGACAGCTCTGGAGGATTTGGTGCTCCTTGTTGGGAGTGTAGGTGGCTTCTGTTTGCTATTCCAATACCATCATATTGCACACTTTCTTTCAATCATTCTGTCTGTCTTCTCCAGTTCATCTGTTTTACTGTGGAAAGGTTTTGGGGGTGACCCCATCTTAAAACACAGATCTTTTTTATTCCTATATCCAGATTCTTTGTTACGTAGACACACACATACTGTATGTCCTCCACCCTAACACTTGTTTTCTTCTGCTGGCCTGAAAGCAGACACAGCCTGAAAGGTGACAAAAGCTTAGGATCAGAAGTCCCTCCAGAGAGTGGTGAGGACAGCAGAGAGAATCATCAGAACCATCCTCCCGTCTATACATGATCTGAACTTCACGCTGCCTTTGGAGAACCAGCAAGATAGCCAGGGACCTCACCCACCCTGCCAGCTATTGACTGTTCAATCTTTTGCCTTGCAAGACTGACAGACTCAGTAGGAGTTTCTTCTCACAGGCTATCAGCCTACTCAGCTCCCTCTAATAACACACAACATGCTGACCTATTGGGACTGCTGATTTCCAGAATTTACACACAGACTGTTTAATTGACTATACTTACACTTTGTCTGTTTATGCTGTCTGTTATGTCTGTCTGGTGTTGTATAATGTTGCACTTGTCTTCTGTTCGTACATTGAGCCCGTAGAAATGCAATTTTGTTCATCTGTGCATTTCTTGCTGTGTGGTCTAAATCAGGGGTTCTCAATGTTGGTCCTGGGGACCCCATGTGGCTACAGGTTTTTGTTCCAACCAGCTTTTGTTTTTAATTGGAATCCTGGGCTAATTAAGTGAACTGTTATTGCTCAGATTCTGTGTTTTGGGAACAATATAGAAATTAGAAAACGAACTTTGATAAAAAAAAAATTAAAATGTACTAAGCAGTTACAGTCATATGAAAAAGTTTGGGAACCCCTCTTAAATTCTTTGGATTTTTGTTTATCATTGGCTGAGCTTTCAAAGTAGCCACTTCCTTTTAATATATGACATGCCTTATGGAAACAGTAGTATTTCAGCAGTGACATTAAGTTTATTGGATTAACAGAAAATATGCAATATGCATCATAACAAAATTAGACAGGTGTATAAATGTGGGCACCCTGAGAGAGATATGACTTCAATACTTAGTTGAGCCTCCTTTTGTAAATCTAACAGCCTCTAGACGCCTCCTATAGCCTTTGACGAGTGTCTGGATTCTGGATGGAGGTATTTTTGACCATTCTTCCGTACAAAATCTCTCCAGTTCAGTTAAATTTGATGGCTGCCGGGCATGGACAGCCTGCTTCAAATCAATCAGGATGTGACAGCCATTCCAGAACATTGTACTTCTCCCTCTGCATGAATGCCTTTGTAGATTTTGAACTGTGTTTTGGGTCATTGTCTTGTTGGAATATCCAACCCCTGCGTAACTTCAACTTTGTGACTGATGCTTGAACATTATCCTGAAGAATACAGTGGTGTGAAAAACTATTTGCCCCCGTCCTGATTTCTTATTCTTTTGCATGTTTGTCACACAAAATGTTTCTGATCATCAAACACATTTAACCATTAGTCAAATATAACACAAGTAAACACAAAATGCAGTTTGTAAATGGTGGTTTTTATTATTTAGGGAGAAAAAAAAAATCCAAACCTACATGGCCCTGTGTGAAAAAGTAATTGCCCCCTGAACCTAATAACTGGTTGGGCCACCCTTAGCAGCAATAACTGCAATCAAGCGTTTGCGATAACTTGCAATGAGTCTTTTACAGCGCTCTGGAGGAATTTTGGCCCACTCATTTTTGCAAAATTGTTGTAATTCAGCTTTATTTGAGGGTTTTCTAGCATGAACCGCCTTTTTAAGGTCATGCCATAGCATCTCAATTGGATTCAGGTCAGGACTTTGACTAGGCCACTCCAAAGTCTTCATTTTGTTTTTCTTCAGCCATTCAGAGGTGGATTTGCTGGTGTGTTTTGGGTCATTGTCCTGTTGCAGCACCCAAGATCGCTTCAGCTTGAGTTGACGAACAGATGGCCGGACATTCTCCTTCAGGATTTTTTGGTAGACAGTAGAATTCATGGTTCCATCTATCACAGCAAGCCTTCCAGGTCCTGAAGCAGCAAAACAACCCCAGACCATCACACTACCACCACCATATTTTACTGTTGGTATGATGTTCTTTTTCTGAAATGCTGTGTTCCTTTTACGCCAGATGTAACGGGACATTTGCCTTCCAAAAAGTTCAACTTTTGTCTCATCAGTCCACAAGGTATTTTCCCAAAAGTCTTGGCAATCATTGAGATGTTTCTTAGCAAAATTGAGACGAGCCCTAATGTTCTTTTTGCTTAACAGTGGTTTGCGTCTTGGACATCTGCCATGCAGGCCGTTTTTGCCCAGTCTCTTTCTTATGGTGGAGTCATGAACACTGACCTTAATTGAGCCAAGTGAGGCCTGCAGTTCTTTAGACGTTGTCCTGGGGTCTTTTGTGACCTCTCGGATGAGTCGTCTCTGCGCTCTTGGGGTAATTTTGGTCGGCCGGCCACTCCTGGGAAGGTTCACCACTGTTCCATGTTTTTGCCATTTGTGGATAATGGCTCTCACTGTGGTTCGCTGGAGTCCCAAAGCTTTAGAAATGGCTTTATAACCTTTACCAGACTGATAGATCTCAATTACTTCTGTTCTCATTTGTTCCTGAATTTCTTTGGATCTTGGCATGATGTCTAGCTTTTGAGGTGCTTTTGGTCTACTTCTCTGTGTCAGGCAGCTCCTATTTAAGTGATTTCTTGATTGAAACAGGTGTGGCAGTAATCAGGCCTGGGGGTGGCTACGGAAATTGAACTCAGGTGTGATACACCACAGTTAGGTTATTTTTTAACAAGGGGGCAATTACTTTTTCACACAGGGCCATGTAGGTTTGGATTTTTTTTCTCCCTAAATAATAAAAACCATCATTTAAAAACTGCATTTTGTGTTTACTTGTGTTATATTTGACTAATGGTTAAATGTGTTTGATGATCAGAAACATTTTGTGTGACAAACATGCAAAAGAATAAGAAATCAGGAAGGGGGCAAATAGTTTTTCACACCACTGTATGTTGATATTGGGTTGAATTCATCCGACCCTCAACTTTAACAAGGTCCCCAGTCCCTGAACTAGCCACACAGCCCCACAGCATGATGGAACCTCCACCAAATTTGACAGTAGGTAGCAGGTGTTTTACTTGGAATGTGGTGTTCTTCTTCCGCTATGCAAAGCGCTTCTTGTTATGACCAAATAACTCAATTTTTGTCTCATCAGTCCAAAGCACTTTGTTCCAAAATGAATCTGGCTTGTCTAAATGAGCATTTGCATACAACAAGTGACTCAGTTTGTGGCGCGAGTGCAGAAAGGGCTTCTTTCTCATCACCCTGCCATACAGATGTTCTTTGTGCAAATTGCTCTGAATTGTAGAACGATGTACAGATACACCATCTGCAGCAAGATGTTCTTGCAGGTCTTTGGAGGTGATTTGTGGGTTGTCTGTAACCATTCTCACAATCCTGCACATATGCCGCTCCTGTATTTTTCTTGGCCTGCCAGACCTACTGGGTTTAACAGCAACTGTGCCTGTGGCCTTCCATTTCCTGATTCCATTCCTTACAGTTGAAATTGACAGTTTAAACCTCTGGGAGAGCTTTTTGTAGCCTTCCCCTAAACCATGAGACTGAACAATCTTTGTTTTCAGATCTTTGGAGAGTTGCTTTGAGGATCCCATGCTGTCACTCTTCAGAGGAGAGTCAAAGGGAAGGAAGCACAACTTGCAATTGACCACCTTAAATACCTTTATATCACAGGATTGGACACACCTGTCTATGAAGGCTTAACAAGCTCATCCAACCAATTTGGTGTTGTAAGTAATCAGCTCTGAGCAGTGACAGGCATTCAAATCAGCACAATGACAAGGGGACCCACATTTGTGCACAGCCAGTTTTTCACATTTGATTAATTCCATACAACTAAATACTGCTTCACTAAAAATCTTTGTTCGGAAAACACCCCAAGTACTCAGATGTTCTTAGGAAATGAAAGACATACCACTGTTAACTTTTTTGTTGAAAATAGAGTACATTATTATGCAGGCTGAGAGGGGTTCCCAAACTTTTTCATATGAATGTATGTGGGAATAATGTATTTTTTTCTTCTTCTTAACAATATTTTATTGATGTTCATTCTATTTTTCCTGGTGTTCTAATTGTTTAATTAATCCTTTGTTTTCTAATTAGTGGGTCTGATGCTAAAGTAGTTGCAGCCTTTGATTATTTGGTGTTGTTTGCCTGGGTGTCTGCTCTGCTCATTTGTAATTGTCATTATTAAGATACAATGAAGGGAGCAAACTGCACAGAGAAAGGGCAAAATATAACGAAAGCAACATAAGTGAGTTAAGCATTTAAATCTATAGCAAAGGCAGAAATATTTCTAAATGTCTTATAAATGTAAAAATCGTGCCTCTGTGCTTTCTTAATGTAGAATAAGAGAAGAGGAAAAAAGACTCCAGCTAATTAATTGAGATCAGTGTTAGTAGTTGTCACTAATTAAGAATCTACTTTAAGCAAAAACCTGAAGCTACAGTGGGACCAACTTTGAGAACCCCTGGTCTAAATGACGATAATGTCTTTGGGATATCAAAATGTCTTCTTGGAATATCATTCATTTTGATGGAAAATTCCTCATTCAAAATCGACAAATTTCAAAACACGCAGCGTAGTGGCATAATCTATACAGCTATCAAAGTCAGAAACAGAATAACAGTGCTAACAGTTAACTACGCGACGGGCCTTATAAATGACAAACCGCCACACTCCTGCACTGACCAGAAGTCTGCTGTCTCCGATTGTGACGAATAGCAGCTGGGGACACCGCTGATCTGGCGCAAGGAGAGGCTATGTGACCGTGGAGTGACTGTCACAGGAACGTGTAGAGCACGAGACCGCGGAAGGGACTCCCAACGGGCGACTACTGGCTCGGCCTTCACGGTTGATTGCGGACGGCTACTGACCGCCTCGTCCTTATTTTCCAACACCACTGGGGAATTGAGGGCGTAGTCAGTGATGACGAAGATAGTCAAATGTCGAGCTGCCTATATCAGATTTTTTTTGTTGTTCTGCCTTTATACTGTTTAATTCAGACGAACGCTTTACTGTATATGACTCAGTCTCCGCTTTTGCGTTGAAAACGTGTCATGCTTTAAAAGAGACGTATTCGTTAGGCTGAAGTCATTTTAAAGGACAGTGTGTGTTACACATCCATCTCTTTCTAAGCCTGCTTATTCCAGCCACAGAATATTTAAAATAACAACATTCTCGAGCACGCGTAATCCAAATTTCAAGGTCGCTGGCCGCGAAGGTTGGGGGCGTGGTTTATCCCGGCAGGTAAAAAGCCGCGAATTGTCCCATTTCGCGAGGAGCGCCGCTAATGGTTACTGCGCATGCTCAATTTACAATTGCGCGCACCTGTGGTCCATCGCAGGGCGCCTTCGCACTCATGTCGGAGTCAAATTGAAATCAACGAATATCAGGACTGCGCGTCATAGGTGATGTCGAAGAAAAATCCCCGCACACACGGTGAGAACATACAACCTTCTGAATATAATATTCATATTTCTAATTTATAAATTGTAGTATATGGGTGGTGGCGCAGCGGTTACGGCTGCTTCACCTAGATAATAGGATTCGGTAGAAATGTTTGCCCTGGCACTGTCTCTTTTGACTGCACGTTTTTCACAGAACAGTGTGGGAGGGTTTCTCGACTTTCTTCCCACATTCATTGCTTGTTCAGTTAATTGGCGTTTTTTTTAGCGAGTTTGGGTGTAGCAGTAAATCTGCGATGAACCGGCTAGTGGTCCGGCTTTGTTTTCCACCTTATACACAATGATGCCGGCATAGACTCCAGAGACTATCGCGACCCCGTCACGGACCGGTGGGTTAGACAATGGCTAGAGTTACATAACATGACTTGATCTGTTGTCATAGTGGCTTCAGCAGTCTGCGTGACTGAACATCTGGTGACTTTACAACGAAGCACAATGACTGAGCCGTGAATGCGTTGCGTAACTTAAGTAAGCGGTACTTGTGGGGGATGTGATTAAAAAAAAACTGCAGCAGTTGTTTTACTCATCAGGTGTCCCTCGCAGGGTTTCTTTTTTTAAACACACGCCATATTACATTATTAATTAGTTCATAAATTAAAAAATAACTACAGGCCAGGAGCCATAAGGTTAATTGGAGGGCTTTCAGGATGAGAATCCTCAGGCACAAAGTGAGGTGTGCAGAGAATGAGACGATGCTTGTGCAACAGTAGATTTTATAAGTGAAAATGCATTCAGAAAGTATTCAGACCCCTCCACTTTTTTACATTTTGTTATGTTGCAGCTTTATGTTAAAATCACTTAAAATCAATTTTTCCTGCATCAGGCAACACTCGATACTCCAGCATGACAAGGGGAAATACAGGATTTTAGAAATTTCTGCAGATTTATTCAAAATGAAAAACTGAAACATCACCTTAACACAACTATTCAGAGTGTGTTAAAAGCTTCACACACCTGGATTTAAGGGTTTTCAGTCATTCTTCTCTGTAGATCCTGTCAGTCTCCATCCAATCCGACAGAGCCTATCGGGGCTATTTTCAGATCTTCCGAGAAATATTCAATCAAATTAAAGTCCGATCTCTCAGGCGGGGCCACTCGATGATATTCATAGTTGACCCAAAGTCACTCCTGTGTTGTGTCATTATCCTGTTTGAAGGTGAACCTTCAGCCTTGTCTGAAGGGTAGAGCATTCTGGAGCAGGTTTACCTTTGAACTTTGCTTTGTTCACTTCTCTCTCAACCTTGACTATCATCTCCCAGTCTCCAAAACCACAGCATAATGCTGCCACCACCATGCTTTACCATTGGAATGATATTGCACAGGTGATGACCAGTGCCTGGTATTCTTCAGACATGATGCTAAGGCCAAACATTTCCTCTGTCCCTGGAATCTTGTTTCTTATAACTGAAAGTCCTAAAGTTGCCTTTTTGCAAACTCCCAAGTGGAGAAGCTTTGGTCTGGCCACTCTGCCATAAAGCTCAGGGTGGTGTAGTGTTGCGGTGGAAGTTTCTCCCATGATCACTTTGGCTTGCAGCGGGCTATAGGAAGAGTTGTCAGTCATTATCCAACCTGCTATATCCTAACACAGGGGTCTGCTGGAGCCAATCCCAGCCAACACAGGGCACAAGACAGGAACAAACCCTGGGCAGGGCACCAGCCCACCGCAGGGCACACACACACACACACACCAAGCACACAGTAAGGACAATTTAGGATCGCCAATGCACCTAACTTGCATGTCTTTGGACTGTGGGAAGAACCCACGTAGACACGGTGAGAACATGCAAACTCCATGCAGGGAGGACCCGGGAAGCGAACCTGGGTCTCCTAACTGCAAGGCAGCAGCGCTACCCACTGTGCTGCCCAGGAAGAGTTGTGATTGTTCCAAATGTCTTCCAACTAGGAATTATGAATGCCAACGTACTCCTGGGAGCCTTCAGTGCTGCAGACATTTTTTGTAGCCTTTTCCAGATCTAAGCCTCAACAGAGTGCTGTCTCTAAGCTCTGCAGGCAATGCCCCCAATCTCATGGCTTGGTTTTTGCTCCACTACAGGACTTTCCATAGACACATGCGTTCCTTTCCTAATCAAATGCGATCAATTGAATTGACCACAAAGGGACTCCAAACACAGCGTAGAAACATCTCAATAATAATAAACAGAATGGGATACACCTGAGCAAAATTTCAATGGTCACAGTAAAGGGTCTGAATATTTGAATCCATGCGATATTTCACTTTTTATTTAAAAAAAAAATAGCAAAAATGTGTCATCTTTATTTTGCTTTGTTATTCTGTGGGTATTGAGTGTTGCCTGATGAGGTTGCAACATAACAAAATATGAGAAACTTCCATGCATCCAATGTCCAACCCGCTGAATCAGAACACAGGGTCACGGGGATCTGCTGGAGCCAATCCCAGCCAACACAGGGCACAAGGCAGGAACCAATCCTGGGCAGGGTGCCAACCCACCGCAGGACACACACAAACACACAAACACATAAAGCACACACTAGAGCCAATTTAGAATCGCCAATCCACCTAACCTGCATGTCTTTGGACTGTGGGAGGAAACTGGAGCGTCTGGAGGAAACCCACGCAGACACGGGGAGAACATGCAAACTCCACGCAGGGAGGACCCTAGAAGTGAACCCGGGTCTCCTAACTGCGAGGGAGCAGCGCTACCACTGCGCCACCATGCCGCCCATGTGAGAAACTTGAAGGGGTCTATCTATTGTGGAAATCGGCCCCAGACACACACAGGCACAGAGACACAAGTCCAAAATACACCCTTTTATTTTCCTTGTGGGGCAGCTCTGTTTCTCAGCTCCCCACTTCTAGGTACAATACACAGTACTTAATACTGCTCAGTTTTGTTTTCTTCCACTCTCTCTCTCTCTCTCTTTTACTGCCTTCACTCCTCCACACAAGCTCTGTCCTCCACCTCCCTGAACGGAGTGAGGCGGCCTCTTTTATAGTGTACTCGGATCCTCTTCTGGCAGCACTTCCAGGTATGGCGGATGTGCTGCAGTCCATGGCTTCGGGTCTGTCCAGACGCTCCCTGGCGGTGACCTCGGGCCCCAATATGGTGGAACTTCCAAGCTACAAGCCTGTGGCCACAATGCAATCCAGGGGGGCTGCCCTCTCATGTCCTGGGGGAGGGATTGTTGTGGATATGTCCTCTCCCCGAGTTCCACCAAAAAGGCGTTCTGACCGGGCAAGAGCCCCGGCCATCTGTCATAAGATATATTATCTACCGTATATACTCATGTTTAAGTTCTCCAGCGGATAAGTGAGGACTTGATTTTACTGTATAATTTCCGGTATTTTATAATGTTGGTTGTATAAGTCGAATGCGGAAAACTCACGCTGTTGATCGAAGAGATTACGATATACTAAAGCCCACCTGAGAGAGTCACCACGGAGCACACTGCCTTTTTATTTCTATGTGTTGTGCCTACGTGACCACACGGTAATACCTGAACTATTCCGAAGTGACTTTTACACTGATTTGTGTTTTTTTGTACCTCACACCCTCATACACCTTTATCGTAAGAGCATCCCTTCTCTACGATGGAGCGTTCGATCAGAAGAAAATATAAAGCTGCTTTTAAATTAAAAAGTTGTTGCTGGTGAAGATGTAAAAAAAAAAAAAAAAAAAAAAAATTTCATTGTCGCATGTTTGAATGGGCGTATAAGTCGGGGTCTGATTTTATGATCGATTTTTTGGATTTCAAGACCTGACTTGTATGTAAGATTATATATATAATATATTGTGGCAGATGGCCGGTGGATCCTGCAGAGCTGGGACGCCTGGAAGGACCAGGAGGGGGACAATACCTCTTCTGAGCCACGAGAGGGCAGCCGCCCTGGTCTGCATGGGAGCCACGGGAACAGAGCATAGCAATCTCAACCCTGTAGGGGCCTGTGGCCCCCGCCAGGGGGCACCAGGAGGATCATGGAGCCTTGGAATGCAGCACTTCCACCACACTCGAAAGTGCTGCCAGAGAGGATTCTAGGCATGCCCGGAGTGCTTCTAGATGCTCATGTGGCACTTCCGCCACACCAGGAAGGTAATTACGGACCACCTGGAGCACATCCGGGGCATGATAAAAGGGGCTGCGTCACTCCATTAGAACGAGCCGCAGTCGGAAGGAAGGAGAGGGAGCTTGTGTGTGGAGGAGTAAAGGCGGCAGAAAGAGAAGACTGAAGAAAGAAGGGACTGAGTTTGGGCCACAAGCAAGTCACTTCACCTGCCTGTGCGCCAGCTGGAAAAACTAAACAAATGTAGCCATTTGTATCTCAAATGCTGTAAGCTGCCTTGCATAAAGGACTCAGCCAAATAAGTAAATAATAATAAGTATGCACCCATGTAATAAAATGGGCTGTGTAAGAATGAAGACATTGAATGGCCTAGCTGCTATTATGCTCTTCTCTGTTTGAGAATGAGCTCAGTGCAAACATTTCCTCAATGATGGCATGTACAAGTCAGCTGTCAGCCTGGGGATCATGGCATGGTTATTACTGCTATCTCAGAAGGGCGGTTTGGCCACTGTTATCAAGAGCAATTCAGCTTTCTGTATTGACACAATAAGAACTGATTACAGATAAGGCTGATGGAGGCTAGATATCCACTAATTAGTCAGGACCATTTGCCATCTTACAAGAAGGTGAAAAGCAAACAGTGAGTCATTATTGACTCATCTGGAAATCCACGGGCACAGTCACCACCATAGTAAATAGTGAAACTGCCTTGGTGACCGTTTCCTGGGCATTTAAAGTAAAAATCAGATTTTGTGTTCACTCAACGCCTCTTCCTGGTTGTCGTTTCACATTCAGGCTCTTTTCTCCCATTTGTCTACAAAGCCCTTTAACACATTTCTCCTTGCCTCCCTCAGTGAGGCCTAATCCTGTCATTCCCTGTTCCCCATCAATTTTCTCCTCTTCATTTTGCCTGGAGTCCAGTCTTCTTAGCTAGGCCTCAAGTTAAGTACAGTATTACGATACATCTGGATTAGCACAGTGGTAACTGGTCATGCCCTGTCTGGAATTGGCATATTCTTCCTTAGACTTCTGGGTTTTCCTCCCACATCCCAAATATGTTCAACTTCATTTCATAGGGCACTCTAAATTTTTTACTGGTGAGAGTGTGCTCTGGGGTGGACTGTCACCCTGCCCAAAGGCTTTTTCTTGTTTTGTCTCATAATAGTATTAAGATGGGTTTCAGCACTAACAGCCCAAGTGTAATGGACATTGTGAATTGTCTAGCAGCAAGTTTAATTATTTCAACGTTTATCAGGGAGTTAGGAGTTCATATTTTTACTTCGATATGAATGTATGTATTGGGTGCTGATTACTTCTGTCTTGGCCTGTTTTAGACTTTGCTTTCTCATCCCCTAGTGCTGTGCCCATATTTATCCAGCATCTCGGAGAAGGAAAATGGTTGTTAGCTGGCTGCTCAGCAATTGTTCAGTGACACAAATTTGGTCCTCTACGTAGGAGTAGGAGTAATAGTATTGTATCAATTTTTTGAATTTAGGAACTGCTTCTAATTTCACCAGGATTCAGGAGAGCTCATGAGCTGTCCTAACTCACTAGAGGCTGCCAGAAGATGGCGTTCAGGCAGAGAATTGGCACACACATCCTGGGAAAGGCGGAACATTTTGCAAATGCTGGACAATGGTGAACTCATAAAAAGATATCAATTTGACAGAGACGGAATAATATTCGTAACAAATCTTGTACATCACGTGATCGCTTCATCTACACAAAGAAGCCAAGTGCTGTCAGCTGATATGCAAGTGTGTGTGATGTTTTTTTTGGTCATGAGGAAAATGCAGCTTTAAAATTGTAATGATTTGGATATAGAGTGTTATAGACAGAAATGTGTCCTTGGGGGTAGTTTGGCATATATATATATATATATATATATATATATATATATATATATATATACACATTAGCTGTGTAAGCCCATGCTGTAAAAAGCCTGGGCTCCTAGAAACCATGGATTCTGGCACTTCAATCAATCAATTGCATCAGTTGTGCATTAGCAGCTAATTGAGGTTCTCTGTCCTTGGTGGTTTCGTTTTGCTGATGTGCTCGCCCCCCCTTGTCTATCAGCAGCTAAGCGAGTTTCTCTCTTCTCTGAGGTTTTGTTTTGCTGATGTGTTTGCCTCGCTTGTGTATTAGCAGCTAAGCAAGTTTCTCTTTCTTGCCGGTTTCACTTTGGCGACAGAGTCGTTTTCTTTGAGCTTTATGCTGTACCCTCGCCCTTCTGGGCCAGACAGACAGACAGACAGACACACACACACACTTCCACGCATAGACGTTTATATAGAAGACTAGGGGGCTCTGCCCCCTCCTCACTTCACTCGCCCACCCCGGGTTTGGTTAAACAGATATACAATTTAAAGAGATTGTTTTTTTCATTTCATTCATTTTTTATTTGATATTTGCCAGTAATAAAGCTGTAGTGAATGACTTATCCCCCCTGCCCGGGGCACGGTACGCACCAGCCACTTCACATCTCTGCCTCACGCGTTGAAGAGGAGGGCTGAATGCACATTAAGGAGATGCAGTCGCTCCTCCAAAACCCCCTCTTAAATGGTGATATAATAGGAGACAAATACATTTCTTTTACCTCCACTATGCTCGATCAGCTGGTTTGCTGCTGCTGCTTGTGCCCTTCTACGTGATCTGCATGTTTAAAAGCCTGTACAGCAGCTGTCCTTTTGTCTCACTTCCTTGTCTCATGGGATGTTAAAGTGTCTCCGAGAAATTGTTTGTAAGTAGGGCGTGACATGCAAGTAGTCTAGCGGGACTTCAAAGTGTCTCCCCGAAATGATCACGCCTCGACCCAAGATTTTTTTTATTATAACAGATATGCACTGTATGTATGTATATATGTGTGTGTGTGTGTGTATATGTGTATATATATATATATATATATATATATATATATATTGTGAGGGATGGCTGGCCAAATATTCCGGTCCACACCTCCAGGCCACCAGATGGAGCCCTCCCAGCAGCATGGAAGTTCCCCGAATTCCAGCAGGGCCTTATGGACATTGTAGTTTTTATAAACAACCCTGCTGGATACCATGGGGACCACCAGGAGCTGCTGTAGGGAGGCTTGCAGAGTGCTACATGCCCTATAACCCGGAAGTGCGTCCTGATCACATGACCGGAAGGAACGACATGCTTCTGGGACTTTTAATCTGACCCGGAAGTGATGAGGACTCATGGATTGCAGGGCTGGAACCACTTCCGGGTCAGGAACTATAAAGGACTCTGGGAAACCCCAGATGAGTGAGCTGAGCTGGGTGGAAGGGTGGCAACGTGTCTGGGAGAGGAGGATTGGTGATTATTGATTGATTGATTTACATGAGTAGTGTGGAGTGGAGGGTGCTTTGTGCACATTATTATTATAAAATAAATAATATTTGTATTTTTACCCGGTGTTTGGAGTGGTACCTGAGGGTTCAAGAGGTCGATAGGGGCCTCCACTGCTAAAATATATATATATATATATATATACACACACACATACACACACACACACACACACACACACACACAGTGGACCGTTGACTTAAAACCATCCCTCGCGAACGAATTGAGTTTGTATGTCAAGACTATTTTTCCCATAAGAAATAATGGAAATACCTATACAGTAATCCCTCGCTATATCGCGCTTCGCCTTTTGCGGCTTCACTCCATCGTGGATTTTATATGTAAGCATATTTAAATATATATCGCGGATTTTTTGCTGGTTCGCGGATTTCTGCGGACAATGGGTCTTTTAATTTCTGGTACATGCTTCCTCAGTTGGTTTGCCCAGTTGATTTCATACAAGGGACGCTATTGGCAGATGGCTGAGAAGCTACCCGGCTTACTTTTCTGTCTCTCTTGCGCTGACTTTCTCTGATCCTGACGTAGGGGGATTGAGCAGGGGGGCTGTTCGCACACCTAGACGATAAGGACGCTCGTCTAAAAATGCTGAAAGATTATCTTCACGTTGCTATCTTTTGTGCAGCTGCTTCCTGAAACGACATGCACGGTGCTTCGCATACTTAAAAGCTCGAAGGGTACGTATTGATTTTTGATTGAAAAACAAACTGTCTCTCTCTATCTCTCTCTTTGTCTGCTCCTGACGGAGGGGGTGTGAGCTGCCGCCTTCAACAGCTTTGTACCGGCGGTGCTTCGCATACTTAAAAGCAAACAGCCCTACTGATTTGTTTGCTTTCCTCTTTCTTTCTGACAGCCTGTGCTCCTGACGCGCACTCCTTTGAAGAGGAAAATATGTTTGCATTCTTTTAATTGTGAGACGGAACTGTCACCTCTGTCTTGTCATGGAGCACAGTTTAAACTTTTGAAAAAGAGACAAATGTTTGTTTGCAGTGTTTGAATAACGTTCCTGTCTCTCTACAACCTCCTGTGTTTCTGCGCAAATCTGTGACCCAAGCATGACAATATAAAAATAACCATATAAACATATGGTTTCTACTTCGCGGATTTTCTTATTTCGCGGGTGGCTCTGGAACGCAACCCCCGCAATGGAAGAGGGATTACTGTAATGCATTCTGAACCTCCCACAGCAACACTTACTTAACCTTTTCATACTAAAAAAAGGGTTGTATAATGTGCATAATTTACCAAAAACACCAATAATTTTTCTAATGTACTAACCAAAAAGTTATAAAAAGTGCCTAGCCTACCGGAAACAATAATTTCATACTGTACTCACCATTTAAGTTGACATCTTTGGCTTGCAGGAAGCGAGATCGGTCACACTCTCATATTTCCGCACAATTTCCTTCTTCGTTTCGATTGTGATTGCTTTGTTTACCTTCGTTACCTTCTCTTCCTTCCTTAGCTTCTTTTCTAGCTTTCTGGGGCCATTTTGATAGCAATTATCGAATTATATAAATCACTGCACTGACCGAAATTACATCCACAAACACACGTATCTGTGCTCCGACTGACACTTACGAATGCTCTTGGCTGTTTGTTTACAATCGCACAAGCGGATACACGTGACTGCATTCGGGTTGTAACTCGACGCCTGTCATAATTCAAAAATTTTGGTCGTAAGCCAAGTTGTTCGCATGTCAGGCCGGTCGTATATCGAGGGTCGACTGTGTGTATATATATATATATATATATATATAATATACACACACACATACATACATACACATACATCACACATTATGGTCTCAGCACACACCAGAATGACTTAAAAGGAAGAAAATTAACAAGAGAAAAAAAAAAACTGATTTGGCAGTTAGTCACAGTGAGGCATTATACAGATGTATCGTTGTTGGTAAGAAGGAGCCGCCATAGTGTTTCTTGACACACTTCTGCTAAATAATTCATGGGTATGTCACAACCAACAATTTCTTGAATTTTGCCCAAAACATTGAATGCCCTTGCAATGTGCGAGGTAATATGCAGATTCATATATTTCCCTACCACTCCAAGTGAGCTAATGCCAAAGCAAGCTGCACGACATCATTATGATTTCCAAGGGAACTACAAGACACCTTAATGAGTGTCATTTTGCATCTCGGGTGCCATAAAATTGTGATATCATTCATTTGCAAATGTGAACTCCTACTTCTTAATTGGAGTGCGTGTAGGACGCGTGTTAAATACTTCTCATAACCTACTCTAGTAGGTAGGACAAATTCTTATCCTAGTCAGACTTTTTTAGTGCAATTCCTATGAGTAAATCTGAGACACTTGAAAAATGGAGCACTGGTGTTTATCTTTCGCATCTGCTCGTTGTTATAAAATTGGTAATTTTTGGTTTAGTTTCATGTTTTTCTCATTTTTTCATGATTTTGAACATGAGGAATTTAAATCTGACATTAAAACAATTGTGATGAGAACAGGTCACTCAGCCCAACAAGCTTATCTATCATCTTCACCGGATTGCCTAAAATAACATCAAGGTGAGATCTGAAACTCCCTAAACTCCTACTCTCCACCACACTACTTGGTAATTTGTTCCATGTGTTTTGTGGTTCTTTGTGTGAAAAAAATACTTTAGAACCATTGTGTGAAATCTGCCCTTGGGTTTCCAGCCATGTCCCAGTTTTCTTGCTATTACAGTATTTAATTCATTAGCAATTATTTTAAAGGTCTCATAAAGTATTTAACATATTGGTGTGCTGCAATGTTCCTGGGGGGTGGGGGTCTGTGTGTCAGTTGTTGGTCCCTGTGTGATGGCTGGAAGTCACAACACATAATGTCACCTTGGTGTTGTCCACTTCCTGATTGTCAAAAGATTTTGGATATATATAAAAAAAGAAGTTTGTGCTGTGAGTTAGTGGCTTTGTTTTGACTAAAGGTAATGATCTTTTATGTGTTTTCTGGCTTTGAGCAGTGGATAACCTCTTGGGTTTAGGTCAAAGCTGAATTGTCCTCTCATAGCAGGCCATATCTAAAATAATGGTGTGCATATGAACCCAGGCAATCTGGCACTAGTATTAATAATTTTGTTTTTTAATAGTTGCTCCAAGAAATCAATTATGAAACTTATTAAATGAAATGGTTTGCTTCTGCACAAACGTATTATCAGCAGAGATGCTGAACATCACAGTTAATTCATTGCAAATATTTTTATCTGATAGCTTGTTTCAGAACTTGCTTTTCACAATTTGTTATTTCTGAAAAGGCCTGCTGGCAACTGTATGTTCTAACAAATAATGATTGTAAATAAATCCTGAGTAATGTGCAGTCTGTAGAAAGCAAGTAATAAAACTTTGGTAGACTTATTTTTTATTATGTTCACCGTTGCACTGGAGTGCAATTACTTTCAACTGCAGGACCTCTGGATCGTCATCCATATTAACAGCAAAAGGAAATGAAAAAATTAACAAAATGTTTCTTGCAGTGCCTAACAGTTATAAAAATGAAATTCAAATTCACACAAACAGAGCTGCACGTCTGGCACAGTCCACACTTTCCACTGAACACTACTCATTACATTTGGGAAAAAACGTTTTGCTTATCGCAGTTGATTCACATTGTCATAAAATTTGAGGAATGGACAAAAAGATAAATTAACAGCACTATACCAAAACTGAAATGAGCTCACCTGGAAAGCTGTAACTGGCTTTCTCTTCTGACACTGTGATGAGGTATCTGAAGGCACAGGTGGGATGCTGCTGCCAGTAAGTCCATTTCACTTCTTGTTTCACATCAAATGCGCAGGCTGAAGTGCAGGAATAATCCATTTTGGTCAATCCACTACCAGAGAGCCCTTCTCCTTCTGTGAACAGCGCTATTATTACTGGTATGAACACAGAACTGAAGTTGCAAATGAAGTTTAGTTTTTAGGGGTGCCAGTGGAAGCCAAATCAATAACAGGCAAAAATCTGTGATGTGCAAACTTATATTCTTAAACTCACATCAGAAAAAGGCAATCAACCAGCCAAAAACATACACACTTTAGCACTATCAACATTCCTACTCATGTGGTAAAAGCTTGGATTCTTTAATTATTTTTTGGATGGAAACTTACTACACTTACACAAACCAACTGTAGTATCTATCATCTTGTTAAGAACATCTGACTACAGCTGGAATATTACATATTTCTATGAGAGGTCTATGGGCTGTTTGCCCACCCCATGTGAAAGATTATTTGGGCTTTATTGGTTTTCGACCTTCGCTAGGTTTAAGTACTTTCATTTTAGTAATGTCCATCACCAGGTCTGCCTCTTGGTGGGATGCCCTTTTCCCCCATTGTGGCAGCAGTTTTTTTTTTTTTTTTTTTAAACTTTGTCAAACTTACCTTAGTTTTTTCCCCTTAATGTATTTATTTAATAAACCCACTCTACTAAAGCTTTATCACCTGCCTGTTTAATTCTGGGTACTTAGCCTCCCTGTCTGATTTACACTAATGTTGAATCCAGATCAAATGCTCATTAGAACATTAAGAGAGTCTGGATGAGAACAGGCCATTCAGCCCAACGAGCTCATCCATCCAATTCACATGACTGACCAAAATAACATCTAGTCAAGAGGTGAAGGTCCCTGATGTCCTACAAACTACTTGGTAATTAATTCCATGTGTCTCTAGTATTTAGCATAAAAGAAAAAGTTTCTAAAATTAGTGCAAAATCTGTTCTGCCCTTAAGTTTTCAACTGTGCCTCCGCGTTCTTGTTGCAGAATTTATTGTAAAGGAAGAACTGGGACCCTCTGTACTAATTCCCTTCATCATTTTAAAGACTGGTCACCTCTTAATCTTTGTTTGCTTAAAGGTTGTTGAGAAAAGCCAAGCAAAATGACACCTTTTATTGGCTAACTAAAAAGATTACAATATGCAAGCTTTCGAGGCAACTCAGGCCCCTTATTACATGATTACATCTTGCCTGAAGAAGGGGCCTGAGTTGCCTCGAAAGCTTGCATATTGTAATCTTTTTAGTTAGCCAATAAAAGGTGTCATTTTGCTTGGCTTTTCTCTACATTCATAATGGCTAACACGGTACAACACCCTAATATTAAAGGTTGTTGAAAAGGTTCACCTCCTTCAATCTCTCCTCACAGCTCATACATCCAAATCCCAGAATCAGGCTAGTCGTTCTCCTCTGGATTTTCTCTTACACGGGTCTGTCTTTTTTGAAATATGGAGACCACACCTGCACACTGTACTCCAAGTGAGGCCTAGCAAGTGTGTCATATAGCTTAAGCATAACTCCCTTGACTTGTACTTAAGATATATAAACTAGCATTCTTTTAGCCTTCTTCATGGCTCTTGAGCACTGCTGGAGGTTGATCGTGGTGAGCCCACTGTGACTTCAAGTTCCTTCTCATGAAGGATACTTTCAAGTTTTAGATCTCTCATTGTGTATTCAAATTTAATTCCTATATTGTAATACTTTAATACTTACATTAAACTTCATCTGCCAAAAATCTGGTGCAGCCTGTTGACCGTTCAAGTTCCTCTAACAATTTAGCTGTTTTAATGTTATCTGCTCTTCCACCCAATTTGGTATCATCTGCAATCCTAGCTAGCCTATTGGTTATATTTTTGTCCAGTGAAGAAGCAGTAAAGCTGTGTTTACGCAGTCTATGGCCTTCTTCTCAGTGGCTTGGTGCAAACCTGAAAGTAAAGCTACTCAACATAACACTATTTAGATTTTGACCAAAATGCAATTTTGGTTGATCTGGATCCAATATGAGATCTAATGCAGAAGTGTAAGTATATGAGTCTGAAAAAATCTGTCAGGTCTCATCCACATTTAATGTTTGTCTTTTTTTTCCCCACATACTCCCCTGCTTCTGCTCAGTTTCCCTATTTTGTTATTTTGCTCCAGTCCCTTATCCTCCATTGTGCCCCATTGCTTGCAGATGTCTAAACTGAATGCCAGTTAGAGCTTTCAGGTGCTGTGGTCAACTGGGCAGCAGTTACCAATGAGCCTTTTATGTGACACCTGCTACCCTGCCCACAGTATGGTGGCATTCATTTAACTAGCCCCATGTTCTTTAGCTCCATTTTTGTGTTTTCGTGCTTTTTAATTCTTGTGGTTGCTTTAACCACTTAGTTTTTGGCTATATCTGGTAACTTAGCTTGTGTTCATAGTCTCGAACATGTGCCACTTAACCAACAAACCTCTGACAAACTTGTGCTAGATCAGCTTTGAAATACACACATGATAAGAAAATAATCAATTATTCCAAAGTATCAAAAAAAACCAAAAAAAAACGCACACAGTTTGCCTCAAGAATTTCTTTTAATGAATAAAGCATACTCACATTTTAAAATTTGTTCTTAATAAAATAACTAAAAATGTGTTCCCCCACATTATGAAACTTGACATTTTCCTCTGTCCAAATCCATGAAGTTCCTTCATCAGCAGCATCACGTCTTAAATTCTGCACAGTTAATTGTGAACTCGCACACACACAGCCCTGTATGATCCTGTGCAGTCTGTATGCACGGAGTGAAGAAAAAGACCAAAATGCATTCTGAATATAGACTTTCTACACCGAAGAAATCTGAAATTAAAGTGTATAGTCCCTGAGGTCAACATCAGGAAGGAATTCAAATATTTATGTAATTCTATCTAAGGCTAAACTAACATTTAAGAGTCGACTTTGTTTTCAATAAAGCATGCCTATCATAATCCATTTTTTCCTTTTTTTTTTTAAAAATCTCTGAAATTTCTACAGACACAATGCAACTCCTCATTAATGAGCTGGCATACATGGGAACTTTCAAACTCAAAGATCAAATGTGCCAAGCTCTCAGTTCATTACTATTAAGCAAATTATTAAATTTAACTTCTTGTACATATGGCTCATAAAATAATTTAAAAAAAAAATCATTCAGGCATTTTCTCCAAATTTTCAAATATTCAAGTATAAAAGAAAATATTATTTAGTCTTGGCACTATACAATGTCAAAAATAAGTGTGGAAATTGGAGTGGAAAGCTGAAATTCAAATAAATGTAGTTTTTGAGCGTACGAGGAAGGATTCATTTTCACTCTGTCAACACTCTGGCCTCTCCATAATCTAGAAAAGGTTTTTTTTTTTTTTTCCCAGCACTACCTTGATACTAAAATACTAAGACTAGCAGCGTCTCAAGTGATGATATAACAAGCAGGAAGATCCTGACAGTGGGTACAAGTTAGGTTTTATTATGTTTCGGTGAGGAATAGCCTGTTGGTAGGGCGTCAAAAAAGTTTTCACTCCACAAATTATTCTGTAGACAAGGCATTGTTTTGTTTTATGGTATATGTACAGTATACAGTATTATTAGAGCCTTCAGCCCAGGCAACCTCATGTTGGGTAGTAGATGGCAACAGATGCAGGCTTTGTCATTGTCTTAATTAGAATCGAAACTTGCTGACAATGAAATCTCTTAACAAGTTTTGTGACTTGTTAGTGCTTGTGTGCCACTCTCCCATGCCATGGTTAGTGAGTACAATGGCCTTACCTCAAAACTTAGGTCTTCTTTCCCCGAAGGATCTCAGAACCCAGTTTACAACACTACTTATTCAGTGCATTGATGCAAATACATAAAAATCTGTGGTGTCTCTGCATTCAGGGCACCAGATATGTTGCAAAATAGGTTATAAGCTTCCCTTAGTAATTTAACTTATTAAAAATGTTTAAAATAACCCTTAGCTTTGTCTTCTCAAGTGATTTTTCCCGTTTTTCTCTCATATGCGCACTATATTTTTCTTATCTAGAGAAATCTTGCCTCTTATAGTATGTGAAATTATCTTTGTGTCTGGTGTTGTCAGACCTTTTCTGGCTGAGGGGTGGATGAGTTGGCAGTAGTAGTATGAGAGCAGTAGTGCTCTCCGAGTGTGTTTGCACATACAGTATAGTATCATTTGATCCCTTAAATCTAACTAAAGTAATTTAGAAAAAGAAAGAAAAAAAACAAAAAACAAAAAAAAAACAGACATGAGTGTCAGCAGGCTTTGTTGATTAGGAACCAAGTTACCCAAACTATTCTGTAACATTTCAGTAATTATTTACTGCTCTGATGATGATCTTTCTGATCATAAAATAGACCAGTACGATAGCAATTGACGAAAAGAATTCATAATGAATTGCAGAATTATGGTATTTGATGGTTCCTCTCAAGTGCCTCTTTCTCTTGGGTGATTTGGCTCAAAAACTAATCAGCACATTGTCATTTTATAACAGGCCTAAGTTTCGATTTTGGTATTTTTCCTTCCAGACATTTTCGCACTAGACCATCCTCAAGACACTGTGACACACACACACACACATATCATCGAGATATCGATGTTTTCACTAATGGGGAAGCTAAAACGTTGAGATCCTTCGAAAATCAGAAATTGAAACTTTTGTTGAATCTAAAGCTTTCGATCCCCCACCTCCCCTTCCTACACGACAGGTTATGGCTGGGGAATGGCACAAAGCAAAAAAAAAAGGAGATCCATATCAGGAATGGATCGTTCATAAGACATTAGGGTGCATCTTGATTTTTACCCACTGTTAACAAGGATTGTGCTAAATTTTGAAAAAGCCACCAAGTAAGCCTACACTTTGTGGAATAGAACAAGGGCTCTATTTTCGAAGAGTCACAGTGTCCTTGTGCTGAATGAACAAGTACACATGGAGAAAACTGTTTTTTCATTTGTTTGCTTGTCTCGTACTGCCCAGAAAACACCTGGCCGCATGGCAATTAGTTATTCTACTAGAGCTGCATTGTGCAGCTTTGAGTCACACAGTACATGTAGTCTGCATGTTATGCTGTGTAACTGTAGCCTGTCCTTCCCATTTCAATTTAGGCAGTTCAGTGCCAATCAGTTTTTTGAGCAGCAGATGGTTATGACTCGCTTTATTTACAGTTTATATCTATATTTGTCTGATGAGGATGGTGTCAGAGGGGTCCACAATGACTGGATGCCAAGTGCCATAATACCACGGTTTGATTTTTTTTGGGATGTGAAAGGTGCACAGTCATTATTTAGGTAAGTAAACATTAACTTTACAGAAGTCAAGCTCTAGTATACCTCCAAATAGAATGTTCATGCCAAAAATGTACTCCTAAAACATATATTTTGTATAACGTGATAAGTGCTGTCAAATGTTAGCTCATGAAAACTAATGAATTAGACCAAAATACATTATAGAAATTAAAGGAGTCCGATATAAATGGGATACTCAGAGTAATATACTGCACATTAACGTAATAATATTGCCCAAATTACATCACTTAAATCCTATTAATTAGTGAACAGCCTTCATGTTTACCTCTGTGTACGTATTTCAAATGTGGTCAACAGCTTATAAACCTATTCTGGTACATTAGGTTATTTCTATATTGTAGATTTGTGGACAGGAGCAATTTAGCAGTTCTCAGTCCTTCACTTTTTTCTCTTTCATTTCTTTGCAAATATTTTACTCCGATATTCCATGATGAACACACTGAACATGTTAGATGGTGAGCTGCTGGCTCCTTTGTCATTTTTCCTCATTGTTGGGGGGGGAAGACAACCAATTAAGAATACTAATGGGGCTGATTAAGAAAAAAAAACAATGTAAAGTTTGGGAACCTTAACAAGCACAGAACTGTTGCTTGAGCTGTAACTGCTTTGGCACTACTGACTGGCTACTAATTAAGCAATTGTATAAGATCAAAAACCGGCAGCTGCTGCGGCCCACCAGGACTGAACTTCAGAACTCCTGTTTTAGCCATTTCATAAGTGTAATAAGGATCTCAAAGTTGGTGTCAGAACCTCTGATGCAGTTACAACTGACCCACTGGTTGATGCCCTCAAACACACCGCAAAGCTGTTTACCACTCAGCCCCCAGTGCATTACTGATAGTTTGCATGGCAAGTGCTTTTGAATTAATACCAACGGGTTGACTTAAAGGAATACTCCACCAAAAAATGGTAATTTGCAACTGTTACTGCCACTATGTTGTCCGTAGTGATTGCCAAGAGAACATTTTAATGTCATGTTTACATGGATAAAATAAAGTTTCTAATAGAATGGGTTTCAACACGGACCAACGATGAACAGTAAACAAAGTTAAAGTAGCCACAGAAAATAATCTTGGGATACTCATGCCACATAATCCACACCAGTTGTCAAGTCGTATGGTCACAAATGTCCAAAACACATGCATCGTGTGCTAAAGTACTGTTAGATACTTTCAGGATATTACAGTAATTCACAAAAGTGAAGTACATTTAAGCGGGATTGAGCTTTTAGTTAAGGCTCAGTGTGCCAAGGATTATTGTGAAAAGTCAAAGAAATCAGGAGAAGCAAAATAAGTAATAATGAAGTCAGAGCAGGCAAATGATCTGAGCCAGGAGATCAACAGAAACTGGCAACTAAGAACAAAAGGGCGAGATGAGCAATGAGAGTCAAAACCAAACCTACTGCTACGGCCTACTTGTATTTTAAACTAACTACACTAAAGATCTTTATGAAGGAGTTTTTATCCACCAAGGGACAGCACATAAGGAAAACGTTGCCAGATTTATATCTTTGCATACTTAATGTCAGAAACACATTGTTCACGATCACATGACAAATCCAAGAAGTGCTGCATAAATAATTAAACAAGATGGGGGGGGATCTTTTTCAAAACCAAATCTAAATTAAGGTTCAGAAACATAATCCTAATAATAAGACTGCTAACACAGACAGAAATACAACCTGGTAATATGACCTGCCTGCCCTCTTATTCACTGGTCAATAGTCCTGCCGTTTTAATATTGTCGCTCTGTGTTGGTCCTTGTTAATTTTGTTTAAGCCGACTGTATCAGGTATACTGTTATCTGCAATTAAAACGTGACATTTTTTTTCTAGGCAAGCACTAGAAACAGAGTGTAAGTAACTGTACAAAATATTTTTAGCTAGAATATTCCTTTAAGGAACAGATTTTATTTTGTTTCCTCCAAATTTGTTAAAGTTTGACATTTCTGAATAACTCTATAGGAAACCCAAATAATTGGCATAAACAATAAGTAGAGCTTCTCAAAAAATCTTCAAAAATAATCTGATGCAAACAGCTGTCATTTTGGTTTCCTAAATATAAAATAATAAGAAGTCAGTGACAGGGTGAGAAAGAACCACACCTCTGGTGCATGCCAGTAAGGTTTGAGCGACACTGTCATACAAATGTGCATGGGTGCAGGTCACGTAATGGTGGGTTCAAGGATGATCTGATAATTTATGAAAATAGTGTAGCATTCTAAAGCAACTGAACAGTTACTGTAATTTACAACAAGCAGAACAACTATTGGTAGCACAGTGCCACAGTGGTTACTGTCCTGGTAAGTGTCGTCCATCTGAATTCAGCACATTGCCTGTTTAGGTTTTCCTCCAAAATGCAAGTTTGGGACACTAATGACTCTAAATCAGTCCTGCGTGAGTGTTTGTGAGTGGGTCCTCTCAGGGACTGCCACTCTGTCCAGGGTTGGGGCCTGCCTTGTGCTCAGTGCTGCCAGAAGAGGCTCCACACCTCACAACTCTGAAACAAAATAAGTGAGTTTCTTACATTAGGGCAGGTTACTGTCATGTTTTAGCCAGAATGTATTCCCTGGCTTATATTTATTTCCTTTTAGATGTCTACTTTGTGCATTGTTATACTTTCTTCACAAAGTATCCAGACCCCTTCACTTTTTGAAATGAAGTCCTAATACACCATACAGAAATCAAATTCCAAAAAGATAAGCAAAAATAACCAAAAACAAAGAAATGGCAATTTTAGCAAAACACTCTGAATTACTCTCTATGGGTCTCGCCTGCATTTAAAGGTGGGGTTCCATCCCCAAAACTCAAGTACACAGATGTAAAATAAAACAAAAAACGAAGAATGAAAACAAAAAAAAAATACAAGAAACACAAACAGTGGATTAAACTCCCATTATACTTAGGGTTATGTTTCTGAGAATTCGTGCAAATACAGGAAACACAGATACTGAAGCACTGATCCAAAGAGAAAAATGGCATTAGGTTCCAGTAGGACGCAGCCTGGGGGAAGGAGGATGGGGTCAGGTGGATGCCTCACCCCACGAGGTTCGGTCATTTTCCTTCTGCAGACTCATCTACAGAAACCTTGCTATGACTTTTGGTGCCTCGACAGTCAAGTTTGATTTATCTTCTAAGTACTCCATCACAGGCTATGACTGACTGCAGAAAGAGGGTTCAAATCAAAAACCACAATAAACCATCCAAATAGTAATAGCAACAGGTGTGGTGTGAACAAACAGCAGGGACTAAATCGGTATGAGATTTTGAGAAATTCGCACTTAATGGGAATTTCTCGTTAGTGGGTACCATCTGCAAGCCTTGGTCCACCCCCATCATTAATGGGGCTCAACGGCTTAACTACGACTTTGGGCACTGGGTACACCCATGTTAATTCATTCAGTGTAGACTGCGTGCAGCACCAGACATCTAAGGGCATCATAGACCTGTTATTGTTCAATCTCACATGTTGCTCAAGTACAGCAAGCCTGTCTGATTTAATTATTTTTCTGCTGTGCATGCCTACAAATACAATCCCGACCTCTGTCCCCACGCCATCCCGTGCCCTGCAACGCAGCCCTTTTTCGTGAAGAGGTGTGAATAGAACATGGATGTCATGAAATGTGTTCACTTTTATGATAGCGAATCTGTAGGACTGGCATCCACAGATAGTGATGATTTACTTTAATACATCACAATGCACAAGAAGACACCTTAAAAAAAATGAGACAGGGAACACATTTTGGCTAAAACATGTCACTTACCTTACTGGGAGCGTTTTTTTCAGTGAACACCATCCAAGGGCACTTAACCTGTGTCCCAGATGTATCTCTTTCAAAATTGTTTAACCTTTCTTTTCCTTTAGCCTTTGTGCTCTAATGAATGACCTCCGTCACTGAGTGTTCTTCAGCTTTGATCATTTAGCCTTTCTTTTACCACCATCCACCTGGTGGGCTTTTACCTCATTCAGGTGACTGGAAGAAGTGATTTCTGTCACCATCTCTCTCTCTCTCTCTAGCCTTTCTCCATCACTGAGGGAGTTTATAAAAAAAAAAGCAAACTCACATATCACATAGCTACCCCCATACCCCTTGAAGGAACTAGAGAGACTAAACAATATGGTAAAAGGACCCATATGTTCTTTTCAGCACCAGCTTTAGTGGGATATACATAAAGAAAAGCAGGTGCTGGATGAGCAACTGTCACATTACACAACTTCTAGTCAGAGGGGATGTCAAACTTCTCTACTACCCTTGCTGATCTTGTTGTCCAAAGTATTTTGTGCTTACCCCTTTTTCTGACAGAGCCAGTGCGCATGCAAAGGCATTAGGGGTATGGCCAGTTCAGTGACAATATCTTCCCTTTCTTTCATTTTTCAATTCTGTAAAAGTACAATAAACGTGAAACATCAGAATGAGCAGCCTTCTGTTCGTGAAATCCAAAACATCTGCATTCCCTATTCCTTGGAGGTGCCTCATAGTTACTATACTTCTAGCTGAGCAGTCATTGGCTGTCAGCTCTCAAACACACTCCGCCCACTCAAACAACATTTGATTTTGTCAGGGCTGCTGGTCACAGACTGGTTGGACTGAGTTACAGGGTGTGTCACACCACATGACTGGTGGTCATGGGCATGCATTCTGATTGCCTCTGTCTTGCTAAGTGTACAAAAATGAAGTCTGCAACTGAAAAATCAATGGAGAAGGTGTATAATATAACCAAGATCTGATTAGATCAGCATTGCAAAGGGCAGAGAAGCATTTTGGATGGAAACAAACACCATTGGGTGGAGCTGCTACCTTGCTGGACACCACTCAATGTACTGTTCTGCAAGTTTTCGTACCTTGTTTTTCTTGCCATAGCCCCAAAAAGACGTGTATTGCGTTGTAAAACCCATCAGTTATTCCTCCAGTCATTTTTAATCTGGGAAATCTGAGCCTGTATATCAGAGACTCGGAGTACACTGTACAAACAGATGAGGCACTTTTGTAGTTAGTGTTGTGGTGGTTGGGTGTACTAACTTATTGCAAATGTGCATGTCACTTGCTTTTGAGATTGCAAGTGCTTACTTTTTTTTTTTTTTTTTAACAAGCGGACGTCTAGCAGGGTCGGTCACACAATATGTTGGTGCTGTGATCTGAATCCATACCATTCTGCGCGACTGACAGCATCTTAGTCATCAGTCCACAGAGCCTGCCTGTGTTGTGCTATAGTGAATTCCTTTGTGTCATACAAATCAACTTCTACAAGCGCTATATATATATTATAAATAAAAATGACTGTGTATTTAGACAGGCTAGTATTTCATATACAAGACAGACAGAGTAGTGCTGATGCCTCATAGATCCAGCATTTGGAGTTTGAGTCAGTTTTAATGTGGTGTTTACCTGGGTGGGTCACCCATATCTCCAAAGACGCACTTGTTGGGCTGCTTGGGGACTGTAAACTGATCCAGTGTGGGTGTGAGTGGCACCTTGTCAAGGTTGGTGTCCTGCTGTGCACCCAGTACTGGTTTGACCCTGACTTGGGCTAAGCATTTTTAAAAATGTTTTCACAACAATTTCTTGTATAGCCCTTAAATCACACAAGGAATGCCTCAATGGGCTTTAACAGGCCCTGCGTTTTGGCAGCCCCCCAGCCTTAACTCTCTAAGAAGACAAGACATAACAAAATAAGAGGAACAAACATAAATTTATATTTATATATCTTATTTACCACATGCAGTTTTTTTTTTTTTTGAGATGGCTAACATGTTTTAAGCAGAATGGAGGTACTGTTTCTGACATAACATATCTACGGTGGCCAATACTGGGCAACAGCAAACAATATCAAAAATGTCCATGAAAATATCTCACATTACTTGTGTTGTATTATCCACATGTGAATAACGCAACAATTAACAATATTTTAGTAAAAATGCATGTTTGGGAGGTTCTGAGCATGCAACTGGATGACCTGACATGTGGATTATGTGACATAAGAAAATGAGATGTTTTCAAGGATGTTTATGATATTGTTTGTTGTCCAGCACTGGACACCATAGACACCTATCACAAATGCTATTATCTCCATTCTCCAAAAAAACATGATTATCAACTTTTTGCTCGGTCATCCTTGCAAACTATATAGATGAAGTAACATTAAAAACAATTGCCTGGACTATGCCTGTAATTTATTTTACACAATATATTTCCACCCAAGGTGTTTTACTCCAAATTTCCAGTCACTGTCAGGTTACACAGCTCATTTAAGGGTCACAGAGTCAGATAGTGGTGTGCACCGAACCAACCAACTTGTGCTTTACACTCTATAAAGTTGTCATCAATAGGCCACACATCTCCACCGGGTTAGAATTTGGAGGTGCAAAAATAATAATACTGCTCAGTATAAAAATTAGTCAGTGATTTGTGTTGTTCGAAGAGCATATTTAAGACCCAATTATACAAAAAAGCAGACTGTGTACAAGAATCAGATATTAATGCAAATTAAATCCTTAAGGTCAGTAAAAACAAACCTAAAATCATTTAATACATTAATACAAATAAAATTAACAACAAATACTGGCAGTCAGCATCACACACTTTTACAACAAGGTGGCTGATTGTGCCACTTACAGATGAGATGCAACAAGAACACATCAACGTCAGGTGCCCAAGGGTCCATTGGGCACCTCTGTATCCCCTCCACACTGCTGAATTTTTACAGCTAGCTAAAGTGGCTTTTGATTTCACCCAATGATGCTGCCCCCCAGCCTCCATTAAGGGGCACACTAATGAAGCTGACATTTTCATGATTGCTTCTTTTGTTTATTATAAACCTCCTAATGTTTAACACCCCTCAAAGTTGGGCACAAAGACAAAAAAAAAATCAAAAAAAAAAATCAAATGCCACGTTTAAGCCAACTGTCTTAAATTCAAATCTCGGGGGTGCCATTTATAATTTCTACTGTACAAAACAGTTTTCCAGTAAAAACACATTAATTTCTGTAAAAATCTTTTTTTAAAGACTTGTGTTTAATTTAAAAAAAAAATACAAAGACATTTAAACGGTGTGCTTCAGCATTCTCTTCTCAATTTGTTAAAATGAAGCCAAACTAAAATGTGTTTTTGCTCCCTCATGAATACCTTTTTGCTCTTATTTTATTTGCTTTTAATTTGTGCTGCGGGTTGCTTTCTGCAAGTGATTACTGTTTGAGTCCACATCCCTTTGTGGCTACAATAACAAAAGTGTCTATTCTTTTCACCAAGGCATACGTGCGTGGAACAATTCACTTCTTCATTGATTCAGCCTGTTAAGTCAGCATTTCTTGACAAAATTGAAAAGAAGAAAAAAAAAACCACAAAGTAAAGCAATTTTAAGAGGAATTTAAATGAAACAATGCTGCCCTGGTTCTTCCACAAAAAAAGGGAACCTCGATAGAAGAAAGGTGAAACATAATCGATTTTTCAAAGTTTGGCACGTTAACAGCATAAATCAGATGGCAAGCCTGTAAGACTTTTGTACCTTTACAGAAGAGCTACATTCCCCCATATTGACTCAATTATTGTGCTTTTCAATATCTTCTTGCCTAATTATCTAATATCATAGACCAAAAGACTGATGTGGCGGCCATAAGGCGTACTGAAAAAAAATGGAGGGCCACTTCATGAAAATGGGGGAAAAAAAATGTAGTGATTGTAACAAGCTGATTAAATAAATTGGGAATGGAGGACAACTTGTGATTAAAACGGTGACACGTTAATCAAGTCCAACTGTGGTATTTAAATAAAAGTTTTTTTTTTGTTTTTCATTCATTCAAACCACAAAAGGAAAAAAAAAACACTACATTGAACAAAACACAAACTCAGCTCTATCTATTGGGAGGCAAATAACCTTAAAAAGAGCCAGCAAGGTCATCTGTCTCTGCTTGCTCTCATCACTTCCGCCCCAGTAGAGTAGCAGCACATTTGACAAACAGATGGTTGTGACATCACTCTTTGTGCGGGTGGAGCAGAAGCAAACGAGAGAAAGCTGGTGACATTTTTTTTTTTGTGCTCTGGAATTTTCATTCACATCTTCTTAACTCACCTCCTCTCTCTCTCCCATCACCAACCCACTCCTCCTTGCCCCCCAAACAAATACATACACACTCTGAAATCCCAGAGTGGCCCCCCCTCTCGACAGCCATCAGCTGAAGGAGTGGGGAGGGGAAGGGAGAGCCACATTATGGATGTGCTTTTGTCATCTGTGAAATCACTGTCTCCGGTCTTCTGCTTCAGATCTCGAAAATGCCATCACGACGTCTTCTGCCCCTGCAAGACACAAACACATATTTAAAAACCTGAAGCCATTCAACAGGCACTTTCATGCTGCATCCTTGGGCAAACTTCTGGTCAGGGAGTTTATAAAGTGCTATCTGCATAACACGGTTTGTTCTTTTGCCACTCACTCAAAATTGGCTCAAATGAATTTTCAAAAAATTATTGCATGCTTATTATGGTTGGTCCAACTTGAAATATAGGATGCTAGCCAACATACGCCGCATAATTATATTTTTGATGGGTGAACACTTCCTGAACGACACAGTTGTCCAAATGGGATGGGTTTGAGGATACGACTGTGAGTGAATGAAAAGATGGAACTCTGGAGAGAGCAACATACAATTGCCCGTGACTGAAAACTGGTTTTGGCAGATACAGGCATATTGTTTTGAAAGTTTGTCCCTGTGCCTTATTAATTGTCATTGCAAAGGCCAATCTAACAGGAAATTGTCTGCGTGTAAAAGTAAAAGGCAAATTTGAATCTGATAGGGTCAGGGATATCCTGGGAATAAGGACAGTTTGTGGGGTAGGAGCTGTGATAGTTTTACATTTCAGTACATTGCGGTGAATGCTGGTAACAGTCAGTCTAGTGCCATCACAGAGACTTCTTGCTGGCATGAGGTTTCTGAGAAGCATGACGACTGAACCCATTTTAATGTTGAGTTTATGCGGAGGCATGCCAGTGGAAGTAAGACTGTTAAGAAATTCTTCGGGGAATGAAACGATCTGCGGGATCGTCTGTGATGATGGAGTCAATACTGGTGAAAGTTACTTCGTCAGTAGGGATAAGTTTCAGTACTTGTTCATTAAGGTGTAGCAAGTCTTCGTTGGTGACGCTTAATATAGCTCAGTCAGTTGAGGAGTCAGTTGAAAAGTCGATGTCGCCATATAGTTGTTGAACGGGATCAGACATAAAAGGAAAACAATGTGTAGGTAATGGACACAGGAGGAGGGTTATAGTTGGCGGGCGGGGCTCTGTCTTGCGTGCATGCGTGCGTATCCCATGATCGGGCGACTTGGTGGATTATATATAGAAAAGCAGCCGGAACCGAAAAGAACAATGAAAAGTCAAAGTGGCTCAGAGGTGCATGTGGACTGTACCAGAGACGAAAGCGACTGAGGCGGTGTTTGGTGAGGTTTTGCGTGCTGGCACATGAGCAGGCAGTGTGCATGCCTCAAGAGCGAGGGTGGACTCGGGAGGAGGGTTAGAGTTGGCAGGTGGGGCTCTGTCGTGCGTATCCCGTGACGCGGAAGGAGGGTTAGAGTTGGCGGGTGGGCTCTGTCGTGTGTGCGTCTTGCTTGCCATGGACTTAGTGAATTATATATATATAGATATGGAGTATCATGGAGAGGAACTGTAATGCAGGGAGGCAACCCAAAAGGAGAGCTCATGCTGAGACTACAGTTCCCATCAGGCAGCACATGTGTACTGGGGCTGATGGGAGGACACCATTATCGGCATGCACAAAGATTTGTACCTGCCAAAGCAGGATCTCAACTATCGCCACATATACAACGATTTGTTCACAACTAATTTGAACAACAGGTTTATTGGCTTGGTGTCCTATTCTGACAAGATAAGTTTGATATCAGGAAGTGGGGTAAAGAAATTATTACCAGAGGACCGGTGTAATTTTAGTACCATCCAAATTAGTCTTAGGCAAATAGTAGGTAAAGACAAACTGACTAGGTATACTGCAGCCAACAATACCCTTAGTTTATGAGATATGCAGTAATTCTATGACATTATGGCGTAATACTCTCTTTGACACTGACTGGAAATTCTGAAAGCAAAAGAGAAAAATATTTGGCTCCTTTCACAGGCAGTCAAGCCACTAATCGGACCGGACGCACAGCAGTTCTTTTTCTAGGACAGTGTTGCATGTTTCCAGTAGAAACCCCTTTAGATGAAGATGACAGACTTCACAAAAACAGGAAGAGGGAGATCAGGAAGAGCCTGAGAATCTCAACTGCTTTGCAATTACTTAGAGAGAAAAAAAATATATATATATTATACACACACACACAAAAATGTACATGCAAGTTGATCCACTGCAATATGCACAGGATAACTGGGCCACCGTTTAAATTCCTCCCAGTCATTTTATGGCTATACTTGCAATGAGACATATTCAGCTAGTAGGTGTCATGGGGGTTAGCACTGCTGCCCTACAGCTGCACAGATCCAGGTTTGATACTCGGGCCTGGTCAAAGTCTGCGTGTAGTCTGCACATTCTTCAGTGTCTGCATTTGAAAGAGTTGAATCTTTCCAGTTTATTAAGCAAATGGGTATTAAAAGGAGGCATGGTGAAACTGTTTAAAATTATGAAGGGAATCAAAAAGGCAGACAATTTTCTGCAGCTAGAACACATGGGCCCAGATAGAAGGATATTTTTGTATGAACACTGGAAAAAAATTCTGTATGCAAAGAACCACAGGTTACTTAAAAAAGTGTTGCAGTAGTAGGATATATAGATTCTTAAAAAGTAAACTTGATAATGCTTTGGAAATGTCAACTGAACAGGACTGATTATGAGGTGAATGACCTGTTCTAACTGCATTTTTCTCTCTTTTTAGTAATTCTGGTGTGTATTTTTTTAATATACTGAGCTCCTGTAAAAGGTAAATTTTCCTACATTAGAGATTGTAATGGATGGGGTGGCATCCTGGCTGAGAGGGCATGAAGGGGGAGTATAAGGAATGGAAGTATGTCCCAAGACAGGGATTCAGTGTACTTCCTCTCAGCCAGGAGACTTGTATGAAAGGATGAAGTATTGAATTGAAAAGATCCCATCCTGGTTTCAGGATACACCCTTTCCTGGCTGGGTGGCCATATTGGAGAATGCTCAACACCAGAGATGGAAGTGTGTCCCAACCTGGATAAGTGTTTCTGTAAACGGAGACCTGTTAATTGAGACAAGTTAGTATTTTATTAAATAAACAAGTGTTTTGAATCTGGAACTGTCTTTGGTCCAATTGTATCTGGGATTTGTGGCACTGTTATGCTCCCTACAGGCCACAGGACAAAATAAGTAAGTCTATTTGTTCACTCATAAGTCTTCGTGTTAATTCATTCATTCATCAAACCAGCTTGATGTTTGTCAAATTTCTTAAGATCTAAACTTTATTTCCTCCAAAAAGTTCCATTGGGTACTTTGGGGTCTCAGATACTTCCCCAGATCATTTAAATGTAATCAACAGTTCCATGTTGTGTGTATTCAAACCGGCTGACATTATGTCTTCAGTTGCTTCATGTCTTTTACACAGTGTTGCTGGGGACAGGCTCCATCTTCCCGTAGCCCTTTTCATACCCCCCAAAAAATGGATGTATAGCTGACATTTTTGTCCAAATCAACTCTCAGCTCACAGGGCATGCAAATAAAGTTTGAATATTTACAAAATGTGAGTACTGGCAGGTAAAATTACTTCCTCAGGGTCAAAGTCAGTGATGGGCAATGAACCAAAAAATCTCCTATTAGCCACTTGGCCGCACTGCTAAATCTAAAACAGATGTACATTTTTCAGTAACCTACATCTGCTTCAGTGTAAAATTGGAAGGGCTTGTGCTAATGGCATTGTGTCAGCAAGAACTCCGGAGACAGCTGAATTGCACATGGGGCAGAATTACAAAAGTATTTTAAGATTACTGGTGACAGTTTCCTTTTACTGTCACAAGCAAAGTTACTCTACTTGGTTCATTAAATTCAGATGTAGGATGACAGCTAGTGGCAGGTACCTCTATGAAATTAGCAGGCCACCTGTTTGCATGCTAGGCAGGGATTTCAGTATGGAAGAAGCAGGCACACTGCCATCATTTGTACATTTAATTTAAAAGATTATTTTAGGCTTTATTTTAATATGATATGGTACAAGTTTATGCCTTTTTATTTAATATTTTTGTTGTTAAAGTTGTCACATTTTGCAATTCTGTTTTTTTGTTTCCTTTTATCTTCATTGAACATTATGATTTTCTTTGTAATGTCTATTAATTGTGTGTTATGTTAAAAATATACTTCCATGTTTTCTTGTTAACTGCCCTGCCTCCTGTGTGTGGAGCTCCACGAGGCAGGGCCACCCTGACACCACTCCTTCTGAGCCCCTACTCTAGCCATTTAAGGCCAGTAAACTCAGACCAGGAAATACTTTTCTTAAATGTATCATTTTTTGCGACTTTCTTGCTTCTCTTTAAAGGTTTTGTCTTCTGATTTGTATTTTGGGACTTGTTTGCCTTTTTTTTTTAAACCGATTTTGCTCTTTTCAGCATTTTGCCGATATTTGTCCATTTTGTATTAATAAATTTTTAATTTCTTAACATGCTTTGTTGCAATTCTTTGTACAAGTAAAGGATTTATGGTCATCATCATTATCCTGTCCGTAAGACTACTTGATATATTTTGGAACTTTTCTAGCTATTTAGGTTGGAACTAGCAGTTGGCAGTCTGAGTAACCTGGACTGGGCAGGCTGTTGAACATCCTGGCCTGCCTTTTGTAGAACATTTTGGAGGCCTCATACCATTTTCATTATATTTGTGATTCATAATTCATAACATCTCTTCAGTTTGGGGTCAGGTTGCCTGGGATAAGGCCTGTTTCCGAGGTTGACCAGTAAAGTTTAGTTAAGGTTTTTGTTTATTTTGAGGCCTGTTCACTTCTTTTTGTCATTTTGTGTCATTGCATCACACCACCAATGAGACATTTGTTGTGATTTGTTATATTCTATCCAGGCATCCATTTTCAATCCCAGTTTATCCAACTCAAGGTGACTGGGTTGGAGCCTACCCTGTTAGCATTTGGTGCAAGATAGGAACTAGCCCTGGATGATATGTCACACACACCCACACTGACTCATGAGCCCAATTAAGAGTGTACCCAACACACATGGTTTGGAATGTGATTGGAAAACCAGAGTATCTGTGGAAAAGACTACACAAGGGAAGATTATACACACTTCACACAGACAACTGTTAACACTAAAACTGTACTTAAAAACAGTGGTTCAACTATTGTATCCTATGACAGCTCAGTGGAAGCTGTCTAGTGTATGCCCCCTAAGAAAGAGTAAACGTGCCACCCTTCTTCTGCCAACAAACTGAGGAGAGATATACTGAAACATTAGGAAATGGGAACTGAAACAAGACATGGTCAGAATTCACAAAAGGGGTTGAAACCGTAAGACATAAAAATGATTACACCAGAGGTCAAAATGCGAACTGAAAACCACAGTCAAAATTAATAGCAAGAAATCACAACTAGAAACCAGAGAAAGACACATGAATTAGAAAAAGTTTTTTTGTTTGTTTGTTTTGAATCCAACAATTACAGATACCGAGTTATATATCACACCGGTAAAAACACCGTTGCATAATTGACGTCAAATGTTGCATCCTACCAGCCCCTCCTCCTGACAACTAGGAATGGCACCCTAGTCACAAAATATATGAAATTGCAATGCCCACAGAATATGCGAGATGAAGCTTTGAGATGGTAAAAAAAAATATGAACTGAATTTTTAATCAGAACTCACACTAATTAATCAATGATACTAGTAATGTTCTGTGAGGCAAAACACAAAATGAAATCGCTATTAAAACCTCACTAGAGGGTGAAAAAATAGAAAATATGTATCAAAGGCACAGACCTCCTAACTACCCTAAAATGGTTGGGAGCCAAGCTTGAAATGGAAGCCGTGAATAATACGACTGGCAAAGCTGGTACACCTGGCTGAAAACCACCCTAAGAAAATGGCCTTCAGTGCAGAGATTTATTTTATATCACTCAAAAGACCATAAATGTGTTGCCATAGAAATTCAACTGAGAATGATTCAGAAAGAACTGTGCAGCAAGGGATCAATGGGAGGACCGATGCAAATACAAGTGAAACCAGGATGTCTTCTGCAAAGTGACCTTGCACTGTATATCATAAATTCACTTCACACAAAGCCACAAGGACAATGCAGCACACTGCCATCTAAACACAGGGTCCCTGCTGGCCCGCTCTGGGGAGCAGGTGCAGGGTTTCACTCCATACAGTCAGACCTCCTTTTGAATTCATTAAGAAGAAGCTGCTGGATTTTCTTACCATTGATTGCATGTGAAGAAAGTCCTCTCTCATCAAACGTAACAAAGGGCATTTATTGAAAGGAGATAAAAAGCAATAGCTGCTCTGCAGGTTTATTTTGTTACATGCAAAGGTAGAACACAATTAGAGCTGCCAACCTGGCTGATTCATAACTCGTTCGATGTCTGTGCATAAATTTAATAAAGGCTAAGCAACAAAATGATACTAACCTGTTTTGCTTCCCTCAGACATATTGCTTTAAATTAATTACAGAGTACATGCACAAAACTGCTGTCTGCCATTTTAAATCCTGACAGATTTGGAGATGTGTATACTGAGCAGCTTTCCAAACCATCTCCTGTAATGGAAAGGTCAACTAAATTCCATGCCCTGAACCAAGAACATTAGTGGTAGTAGTATTGTCACGTATACAGGAAAGCCCCAGGCTTACACGTGTTGCCTATGGATTCTAATAAAAATTACAGCATTATGATTAATTCTTCTTGATCCAAAAGAAAACACAGAGACACGTAATATAATTGTAGACAAATATGGGAAAACTGGTAACCTGTGGTTAGGCCACCACAGCTCAAACCAATGAATGCCATGGAGAGCTGACTTACTGACAATGCACATTTTCTTCCAGACATGGTATACTAAGCTACATAGATGATTTTGTCAGCCATTCATTCAGATATTGTCCGCTCTATGGTCTTCACAGGGCTGATGTTCATGGAACGTGACAGCATAGGGCATGTCTGGGCATTCAAATTGCCAGGAGGACTGAGGCCGTCTAAGCCACGTGCTGCCAAATAAGATGTGAAGCTGGAGGCACTTTTGTGTTTCTAACAGAGCTAAGGAAGCAGAAGCACGGGCTGCCACTCCACTAGTAAAATCTCTACACTTGGGAGAAGTACTTTAGAAACGCTTTGAAAATTTCTAGATTTTTTTCCTGCAATGTGATCTAATAATAATAAAAGACAGGATGGTAGAATAAACAACATTCCCACCACTGTACATGATATCACTATTGAACATACTGTTGACATATGCGGTGTCAAAGAGGGAAAAAGTAGGAGGATTGCCCCAAAACATTTTGCAACATATTTTTTATATACTGTACTATTAATTTAATATTTTTGCGACACATTGCTGTACATAGTCGGTCAAATTCAAGTAACAAGACCCACAATTCCCTTTCTTGCACCAGTTTGAATCCTGCACTCAACAACTCCTTCCAAAACCTGATTATCATTCCCATAACTTTACCCATGGATGGCATTACTGAGGATTCTGAAAAGGTGTCAGTTTGACAGAGCAAGAGCTGCCCTGTAGTACTGATGGGAAAGAACATCAAACCCAAATGATGCCATTTAAAAGGTCAACTGCTTATGTTCTTGGAAATGGATTTGTCCTAAACACTGCAACAGGAAGTGGGACTGGTATTGGCACTTATCATACCATTGCAAAGTGGGATGACAAAGGACTGTATACTGTATTAATTTAAAGAGCACCCTAATTACTCTCTGGGCACGAAGGTAAAAGATGTCACCATGGCCAAGTCAAAACTGCTGGTGGCCTTTAGACATTTTGACATTGGGCGGGCAGACAGGAACCTACCGTACTAAGTGTTCATTATAACCATGGGAGAGACTTCAAAACTACGCACATTCAGTATAATTTATGTTCACATTCTTCTATCTGTATCTTTTACTTGTTTTTGTAATTGTAATTTATTTGTTTTTGTAATTGTCTTCTGTGAAGTACTTTGAGCTACACTTTTGCATGATAATGTGCTTCACTAATATTGGCTGCTGCTGTTGTTGTCTTTTAATTATCATTAGAAACTCAAGTATGCAATGAAATTGATGGCTACCAAAGACAGCACTGGTAAATGGCCCCTATAATTTTCAGACTGTGTTTTTCCTCAGCCTGTAAGTTAAGGTTAGTGAGCTATTCGGGCAAGGGCACAAGTGGCATGAAGAGAAGTGGCCAGAATACACCGAGACAGAGTGAAGATCAGAAAGTACATGAGGAGGTAAAGTGCTGTGCTGTACTTTAAGGTAGGCAGAAAGTGAGCTACCCCATGGGTAGGCAGACACACAAACCAGTATAAGAATGTCTGGAGAGACTATAGGTTTTGTTGAGTTCTCCTTATATTTATCCCTCTTATACATTTAAAGGTAAAATATGCATTTCTATTATATAGTTACCTTATTAAATACAACAAAGACAATAGATAGATAGGTGGATTACCTATACAGTGGTGTGAAAAACTATTTGCCCCCTTCCTGATTTCTTATTCTTTTGCATGTTTGTCACACAAAATGTTTCTGATCATCAAACACATTTAACCATTAGTCAAATATAACACAAGTAAACACAAAATGCAGTTTTTAAATGATGGTTTTTATTATTTAGGGAGAAAAAAAATCCAAACCTACATGGCCCTGTGTGAAAAAGTAATTGCCCCCTTGTTAAAAAAATAACCTAACTGTGGTGTATCACACCTGAGTTCAATTTCCGTAGCCACCCCCAGGCCTGATTACTGCCACACCTGTTTCAATCAAGAAATAACTTAAATAGGAGCTGCCTGACACAGAGAAGTAGACCAAAAGCACCTCAAAAGCTAGACATCATGCCAAGATCCAAAGAAATTCAGGAACAAATGAGAACAGAAGTAATTGAGATCTATCAGTCTGGTAAAGGTTATAAAGCCATTTCTAAAGCTTTGGGACTCCAGCGAACCACAGTGAGAGCCATTATCCACAAATGGCAAAAACATGGAACAGTGGTGAACCTTCCCAGGAGTGGCCGGCCGACCAAAATTACCCCAAGAGCGCAGAGACGACTCATCCGAGAGGTCACAAAAGACCCCAGGACAACGTCTAAAGAACTGCAGCCCTCACTTGCCTCAATTAAGGTCAGTGTTCACGACTCCACCATAAGAAAGAGACTGGGCAAAAAACGGCCTGCATGGCAGATTTCCAAGACGCAAACCACTGTTAAGCAAAAAGAACATTAGGGGCTCGTCTCAATTTTGCTAAGAAACATCTCAATGATTGCCAAGACTTTTGGGGGAAAATACCTTGTGGACTGATGAGTCAAAAGTTGAACTTTTTGGAAGGCAAATGTCCCGTTACATCTGGCGTAAAAGGAACACAGCATTTCAGAAAAAGACATCATACCAACAGTAAAATATGGTGGTGGTAGTGTGATGGTCTGGGGTTGTTTTGCTGCTTCAGGACCTGGAAGGCTTGCTGTGATAGATGGAACCATGAATTCTACTGTCTACCAAAAAATCCTGAAGGAGAATGTCCGGCCATCAGTTCGTCACTCAAGCTGAAGCGATGTTGGGTGCTGCAACAGGACAATGACCCAAACACACCAGCAAATCCACCTCTGAATGGCTGAAAAAAACCAAAATGAAGACTTTTGGAGTGGCCTAGTCAAAGTCCTGACCTGAATCCAATTGAGATGCTATGGCATGACCTTAAAAAGGCGGTTCATGCTAGAAAACCCTCAAATAAAGCTGAATTACAACAATTTTGCAAAGATGAGTGGGCCAAAATTCCTCCAGAACGCTGTAAAAGACTCATTGCAAGTTATTCGCAAACGCTTGATTGCAGTTATTGCTGCTAAGGGTGGCCCCAACCAGTTATTAGGTTCAGGGGGGCAATTACTTTTTCACACAGGGCCATGTAGGTTTGGATTTTTTTTTCTCCCTAAATAATAAAAAACCACCATTTACAAACTGCATTTTGAGTTTACTTGTGTTATATTTGACTAATGGTTAAATGTGTTTGATGATCAGAAACATTTTGTGTGACAAACATGCCAAAAGAATAAGAAATCAGGAAGGGGGCAAATAGTTTTTCACACCACTGTATATATATATATATATATATATATATATATATATATATATATATATATGGTTGAAATAGTTTACTGTCAAATAATGCGCATATATATATATATATATATATATATATATTATATATATATATATATATATATATATATATATATATATATATATATATATATATATATATATAAGAGATTGCCAGTCAAGCATGAAGATTTAAATTTAATCTTGTGCAATGTGATACTAAAATTGGATGGATAGCAGATGCTGAGGAGGCAGCAAAAAAAAAAAAAATTCAAAAAGACCTGGCCAATCTTCAAAATTGGGTGAACACTTCCAAATGCAGTTTAACATGGGGAAAACACAAAGTGCAGCCTACAGGCAAAAGGAACATGGAAGCAACCTCTGAACAGGATTTAGGGCTTTCTATTTTTTACAACATTCTCATCATCTAAGCAATGTGCAGAAGCTTTTAAAAAGGCAAATAAAATGTTAGGATATATCGTAAAAATATAAATTGAGGGATGTTATGCTCAGACAGTATAAAGCACCAGTAAGGTTGTGTGCAGTTCTGGTCAAAACGCTACAAAAAAAAAGACAGAAGCACTTGAAGCTGTGCAGAAGAGAGTAGCCAAGTGCATCCTGGGACTGAAGGACATGTTGTATTCTGACAAGTGCAGGGAATTAAACGTGTTTAATATCAAGCAGAGGAGACTGTGCGGGGACGTAATCCAGGTCTTCAAAATTCTCAAAAGTGTTGATAAAGTAGATCCAGCTGTTTTTTTTTTTTTTTTTTACTAAATTACATACTCAAGAACAACAATGGAAAATAAGGGCAAGTGCATTTAGGAGTGAAGCCAGGATTCACAGAAAGAGATGTGAGAATCTTGAACAAACTATCCAAGACATGAAGATGAAGCAGACCCCTTGATAACCTTTACAAACAATCTGGATGAGATACGGAGGCAGCTTAGCCATTAGCTATACAAATGAGACAGAGGGACTGAGTGGTCTCCTCTTGTTTGTCACATTTCTTGTTCTTTTTCTATTTACGACCTGGCAAAGCCAACTTGTAGGCTCTGCAGCAGGTGCACACTTTTCATTTATTACTTTTTGCTCCATTGCATCATGGTAAATATTCGGTGACACAATCGAGATGTTGGTGTTCATTTGCACAGCACTTTTTGTTGTGTTTAGGGCAAGTACACCAACCGTTGTTCATTTTTACACAGTATTTCAAAACTTGAAACATTATGGATATGTGCTTTCTAAACAAGAACTATGCCTCAGTCATTCAAAGTACTGTAACTTTTTTCATCCCCAGGCTAATGCATCATTAAAACACTTATAAAAGCAGCTTGTGCTTCGTTCTGTAAGATTAAATTTAATCTAAAAGCTCCAGCACATTAACAAGACACTTAGGCCAATTTCTGGTATTTTTATACAATTTCTTTGACCTTTCCAGTAAGTTTGGGCCATTACTGAAATAAGGCAGATTAGAGTGGTATAGGGGGTAGGGGTTTGAGTTAAGTGTAAAACCAATGAAGGCAGGCTGGCAGCCGCCTTCTGACACTGTAGCAGTCAGTGGGGACTGAGGATACTGATATCTGCCAAACCAAGACACAGAGTGCAGCTGGAAAAGCATCGGGAACAACAGACAGTTTCCGCTCAGCCTGCTCTGTAGCAGACAAGGATGCCAGAGCACTTCAATGACCAACAATAAAGAGACCATCTTGTGAGGCGGGGTGCAGCAGTAAATAATGTCAGAAACACTGGGGCCCATATTGGTGTTATGGTGAACTAAAGATGCCTGCATTTATGAGGTTAGCCTAGTTTGGCAGTGTCAGATGTGGAGGTATGACAATGCACATGGCACACAGAAAGAAAATCATGAACACCTCCACAAAGGAAAACTTTTTATAAGGCACCACCCCAAAATGCTTTACACAATGTATGCACAAACAAAAAAAAATTAAATATAAAACATTCTCAGAAATAACCGTTTTCATTGTCCCAGAGTCTTACAAATTTCATTGTTTGAAAATGTGTTTGACTGAAGTAAATTTTGGGTAAAAACATTTAGGTAAAAATATATCTGAACAATTACACTGCCTTTCTCTACGCAGATTCGTATACAAATAGTTATTGGATTTACAGTGAAATTTTTGCTTGTGATGATCAACATACAACACATTGCCACTCTCCAGTGCCACGATTACACAGAAAACATACCTGACCTTGAAACTTCTTTCTTCCTTAGCTAAAAGAATCTCACCATTAGGAGGGGCTTTAATTAAAATGATTATACAATAGGATGTTAGTTGAAGATTGCATTAGCAAGGGCCTGCCATATTCTGAAAATGCTTTATTTGTAAATGTAATTTTCTCTAATTTTAAGTATTACGGGACACCATTTTCCCCTTGAATTAAAACAGGTGGGTTTACATCCTGCAAGTGGAGCAAAATAATATCCCAATAAAGCAGTGCAATTTACATCATCACAAGAGAGTGATCCTCAGGCTGAAGCAGTCCATTTGGTGTTTACTTAAATTACACTATATAATGACAACAATTTATTCTGTTTTATTAGTACAAATCAAATTGTCCCTTTAACAGATTAATAATGTACAGTTCCAAAGCAGCATACTGCTTAACTGGAATGTTTGGAGTGTCATAGACTGTTTTCTGAGATTGCTTGGGTAAATAAAAGAGGTTTTGAGGTTTGGTAGTTCTGCTCACTAATCATGGATCTAGGCTTCATGCTGATTAGCACATGCAAGTAAGAACTTCACTGTACTCAGTACCTGTGATAATTGTGATCCTTTAACAATAAATCTGTTCTGTTGCTCTTTTTAATATACGTAAATGAGCTGAGCAAGAATAAAATCAATAAGCTGGTTAAATTTGCAGATGATGCCAAACTAGGAGAAAGGGATGATAATGTAGAATCATCTAAATTGTGGGATTTGGACAGCATACAGGCTTGGCAGATTTGTGGCAGATGAAATTTAATGTAAGTAAATGTAAAGAATTACACATCCATCCATCCATTTTCCAACCCGCTGATCCGAACACAGGGTCACGGGGGTCTGCTGGAGCCAATCCCAGCCAACACAGGGCACAAGGCAGGAACCAATCCCGGGCAGCGTGCCAACCCACCGAGAATTACACATGGGAAGTAGAAATGTTAGATTTAAATAGACAATGGGAGATCTGATATTGGGCAGGGACCTTCAGATCTCGACTTGATGTTATTTAGGACACTCAAGATAGATGGGATGGATGAGCGCTTTGGGCTGAATGGCCTGTTCTGGTCACAACTTTTCTAATGTTCCAATTCTTTGATAAATACAATATTATATATACAGTGCCTGCCAAAAGTATTAAATCCCCTTGAAAAGCATTATCATTCTCTGGATTTCATATTTCTTCAGTGTTATTTTTATTGAAGTGTTCTAACAGTTTATGTTCAAAGCAATTGTAAACTGGTAAAATATATCTCTGCAGAATAAAAACTAGAAAAAGGCTGCTTTTTTAAGTATTCAAAACAGTTACACTCCAAACGCTTAGAGAGGCAAAGTATTCTCAAACAAAACATTATAAATGATCCGGTTTCGTCCTACAGTCCAAAAGACATGCAAGGTTAGGTGGACTGGCAATACTAGACTGGCCCTTGATACAGTATATATATCTGTGTGTGTTTGTTCAAACTGTGATGGGCTGGCACCCTTGTTCATGTATTATTCCTCCCTTTCACCCGATGCTCGCTTGAATAGGCTCCAGCTGTCCCGTACAGTGGATGGATGGGTGAAAACTTTCATTTTAGTTGAGACGCTACTGGTGAATCCTAGCTGAGATAGAAGTTATCATCTTGGGGGTGGAATTTGTTAGCCCTGGGAGCCAAACCAGGGATGCTTTGGGGGTTAAATAAAGACCTTAGGGCCTGTTGCAGTTGCATGAGTTGTTAAGAGGGGTGTGTGCAGGCTTTATGTTAGTTAGTTATATACACCCTAAATGGCTTATTTCTGTGTTGGACCAGAAAAGAAAAAGCAAGCAATGTTATTTTAGTTAAATTGGCATGTCCACCTGTGGTCCTGGAGGGCCACATTGGCTGCAGGTTTACATTCTAATAATTTTCCTAATGAGTGACCAGTTTTTACACTAATCAATTCTTTTGCCTTAATTTTAAATTACTTGCTATTTAAGACTCAAGACTCCTTGATTATCCTTTTTCTTTAATGAGCATTCAAACAAAAACAAGAAACAAAACAATCCAATACATGACCAGATAACCTGGGTCTATCATACCGTATTCTGAAAGTAGAAAATGGTTCAAGTCTCAATGATGGTGATCTGCTCAGGTCACCAAAACATTTTGATGGTGTTCTTAGAAAAAAAGAAAACCAATAGTTTTGAAAATGCCTGCTGTGGCAAAATGAGAGCACCAACGAGCTATGGAATTAAATCCATCCATCCATCCATTTTCCAACCCGCTGAATCCGAACACAGGGTCACGGGGGTCTGCTGGAGCCAATCCCAGCCAACACAGGGCACAAGGCAGGAATCAATCCCGGGCAGGGTGCCAACGCACCGCAGATGGAATTAAATAATGGGTTTAATTAACAACAAGAACTGGTTTCTAATTAAGAAACTGGTTGGACTGAAATTGGTTGTAGTTTGGAGCCCCGACTTAGCTGGTCATCTCTTGACTCACTTCACAGCTCATTTTTGCTTGGCTGCTATTTAACAAAAAAAGGAAGCAATTCAGGAGATAAACTCTTAAAATGAAGGGAAAAGAGGAAAGAAGAACAAAAGTGAGCTACTATCTGGCTAATAGAAAGGTGAATTTTATGTTTTTATGTATTTGGAGTTTGATTATGTTAATGAATATTTTTTCCCAGTATTTTTTAACGAACTGCTGTGAGAAGTCAAGCAAAAGGAAAAAAATGGCACATCTCCCTGCCTACAGAAAAGATTTAAAACGTATGCTCACATTTATAATACAGACCGTGTAATTATACCACACTGCTGACTAGAACATCGCATAAAGGGATCATTTTCCTGCAGATCATCTAATGTGGTCTACCTAAATCTCTGCAGGAAATGTCTTGACATTGCACTCTACATGGGAGAAACTGGACAAAGACTCTGTCAAAGAATGAATTTACAAAAGTTCCATATCAAGCATGGAAACACAGATATTCCTGTAGCAGACCATTTCAATAGCCATGGACACTGTGAGAGGGACTTTAAAGTCACAGTGCTTATGGGCAACTTTTGAACACAGCAAGAGAGAAAAGAATGGGAAGTTAAACTTGTGCTAATATTTAACACATTACAACATGGTTTGACTAGAGACAAGAGTTTTATGGCCAGATATGAGGATTGTTTGTATCTCTCAGACTGACACAGACAGCCTTGTCTACAGACCTGCACTGTATTGAAAAACTCAGCTGGACAGTTATCTTATCCAAAGATCTTCACCATACATTGTTCTCCTCTCTTGCTAAATGAATCTTAGCCTGAAGAGGTCTATTAATTTTTTACATTTAAGATGTCTCACTTAAAGGTTTTTCAATGTTGTTATTTGTCCTAGTGTGTGTATATATAAAACACAGGGAACTCCAGTTTCTGTATTACATCTTTGCCTGAAGAAGGGGCCTGAGTTGCCTCGAAAGCTTGCATATTGTAATCTTTTTAGTTAGCCAATAAAAGATGCCATTTTGCTTGATTTCTCACTACATCCATAATGGCAGACACCCTAATATTACTTAAAGAACTGCTGTATTTCTACACAGTGGATGTACTCAAAATTTTTCTACATGGATATTGCTCTCCGCCAAACTACTTGGTAATTTATTCCATGTGTTTGGGGTTCTCTACTTGAAGAAAAGCTTCCTAACATTTGCACAAAATCTGCTCTTAACAAGTTTTGTTATTCTATTTTCAACTATATTTTAGAGCTGAACTCCCAACGGACTGGTTAATGGCTCACATTTTTCCCCAAGAGAATAAAACCATTTGAAACTTTTTACTACAACTTGGTGTGTGTGTGTGCTCGCCTCTTCACTGATAACTATTATGGTCCAAATTACAGGTGGGTTCAAGCACCAGATTTTTTTGGTGTCATTAGCGGGGGTCGAGGGCTTGCCCTGTAACAGCAGGCCTTTCCAAATGGTGCTATTTAAAGATCAACAGTTTGAGCTGACTCATGGAGTCGGCTGTAAGTGGCCCTGCCATGTCTGTGTATTGTGTGCCTGCATAGGTAAAGGGACTGGGGGTGGCGGGACAGCCATACATCTTTCACAGGTGCTTGTGAAGCTCACATGAGTCTGAGGATTCTTAAGACAAATTGTTTCATTCCAGACAAAGCAATACAAAATATGGCATCACTACATAAATTGCTCCTGAAACTGTTGTAATGTGTCTAGACAGCTTCTAGAAAAGGAATTTGGCAAATTTCTGTTTTCTGATCAGTGTGTAAGCCCAGAAACATTAGAAAAATATCACAGGTGCTAGCATTGAATTCATTAATTTGGACTTAGCCAGTTTATCAATGAGCAACCTTTTTGGACAACATCAGGTACTGCCATCTCTTGGATAGCCCTGGGAACTGCAAAAGCAGAGTGCTTCAAAGAATTCACCCACCATTCAGACAGGCATTTTCCAGAATAATTAAATCTCAGGCTCCTTTTATTTTCAGCATTAGCCAATATCATCCAGTGCAGCAGACATCACCACAGCATCCGGCCTGCTCTTATAATTTTGCAGTTTCTCTTTGAAAGTCAGCGGAATGGGCACAGCATCTGGCAGTCGAGCAATTTTAAAAAGAACAGTGTGGATGCCCTTTTCAGATAACAGCCCAAAACATAAAAAAGAAAAAAAATGTATGCAAGGTGCAACATTCAGGTGCGTTCAGAGACTTGGTTAGCTGGTTTCAAAGTTGGAGTATACTTTCTAGTGGCTTCTTTAAACTGTTAGATATTTTGTATTACATATTTTTGTAACAGTGAGTCATATTCAAGAGTGATCATTTTACATGTACAGGTAGTGTATAAATTTTTTTTTTTACTAGCACTTTAAAATATCACGCAGTTAAAGATGCAGCCCAGATAGGCTTGTGGCAGCTTAGCAGACTGCACATTCAAACTCAAGTGATGAAAAAAATGGCATTGATTGATGTGCTGTCGCTAGTTGCAAAAGGTCTGTGGCTTACTGGAGCTCAAATTTCTTAAAAATAACATTTCTGAAAGAAGTACCTGATGGAGATTTAAAATCTCTGTTGAAGTCGTAATGTAAAATTGTTGGCTGCAATGGCTCATGGTAGGTAGAAGATCATTATGATGCTTTGTTGATAAATTACAGTGTCAGAGAAATATTGAATCATTAGGATCTACAGATAATGCAGCTGTGAGGTTGTTTTACAGAACTCAGGAGTACATGTTTAGTCATTGTAGCATAACCTGTCACCAAGCCGCAGCTAGGGAGTTTTATTACTACATAAATTTAATTGCTTGCATTTTATTTATTTATTTTACTTTTTACAATCAAAAATGTCATATTATTTACCCGTTATGATTTCAAGGAGAAGTGAGATGCTTGGACAGAGGTTCACATAAACTCACAGACTGAACCTGCCTGGCAGTAAAAACACAGTGGTGGTCATATAAGTGCATAGGGTAAGTGTTTGGGCACATACTGATTGTCTTGACACGAGTAGAGCAGTGTTTGAATTCTACAGGATAGCTGAATATCACTGTCAGTCAATGGAGTCCTTTCATAACTGCCGTGTACTCATTTGCAAATGTGCTTTTCAATAGAGCTGTATTTCATGCCACAAGTACATAAATGGTTCCAAGAACTTGTCAGAGAATTCGCTTCAAAGTAGTGCTTCCAAATTATGACATCTCCATCCAAATGCGAACTAGTGATGAGCAAACCCTACTGAATTTGCTTTGCATACATTATGACAAAGACACGGAAATGTTTAGGGATTTCAGCAAACTCTGTGAAATTCATAGAAGTCAATGGGGAAGGAGAACCTAAACTAGTTTTGAATGGATTATAATGGTGCACTGATTATTGCCGTTAGCAGATATCAACAGGATGAAAGCCAGCACAAATTTGGAGGCACCATGCATTGCCAAACTAGCCATCACGAAAAATACCAGGTCTGTAGTCAATCTCCTTTTATCAGCTATAAAGAAGGACCTACTGTAAGTCTGATTATTTCACTTTAACAAAACAGCAAAGATTAGTGTGATGATAATAAAAGCGGGTGGCGCAGTGGGTAGTGCTGCTGCCTTGCAGTTAGGAGACCTGGGTTTGCTTCCCGGGTCCTCCCTGTGTAGAGTTTACATCACACCTAAAAACGCACTTCTTCACATTGGCTTTTAATTCTTAACCTGTCTTATTTCCACTTGCTTTTTGCTATTTCTCTGTTTTATTGGGTCCCCTGACCTGTTTTTAGTGTCTCTGTTTTAATTCTCTCTTAATGTTTGTTTTAATATTTTGCTTTTAGTCTTGCTTGTTTTAACTGTACAACGCTTCGGTCAGTTGTAATGCTGTGTTTTTAAGCGCTTAACAAATAAAAATGGTATGGTATGGTATGTTCTCCCTGTGTTTGCATGGGTTTCCTCCCACAGTCCAAAGACATGCATTGCCGACTGTAAATTGTCCCTAGTGTGTGCTTGGTGTGTGGGTGTGTGTGTGCCCGGCGGTGGGCTGGTGCCCTGTCCGGGGTTTGTTTCCTGCCTTGCGCCCTGTGTTGGCTGGGAGTGGCTCCAGCAGACCCCCGTGACCCTGTAGTTAGGATATATAGCGGGTTGGATAATGGATGAGTGGATAATAAAAGCATAGGTGACACGAGGTTACTGTGTGGGTAAATGCCACTGCACATCTCCCTCCACCACATTATACAAAGTGGCAACATGTATCGCACTCGACTAGTTCCTTTCCTTTCTAATATTTGAAAGTAAAACATCTTGCAACATAAACTCTGAAGTGTAACCCCCTTCCAGGTGTGCTGCATGCATTAAAAGAAAGAAAAAAAACATTCTGTCTCAACATACAGTGTTACTTGCACAGCACTGCACTATTAGGACACCAAATGTGCTAACAAGGTGAGAGGGCAGCACAGTGGAATCAAAAGTTCTGGTGAGACAGGCAAATAGTAATATACCATAAAACACAACAAGCTAGTTATCCTATAATAATCAAGGCAAAAAAATATTATGGAAACATTATAACTTGTTAATAATGAGCTAAAACAGAACTTAATGGATCTAACCAAAGTATCACAATATGGCAGAGTCCTATCTGCAAACAGCCACCAGTTTCATTATTAACTGCAGTGGAACATCTAAAAGATGGTTAGTCATCAGATCTCTACGCCATCAAAAGCACATCACTACAGGATATCAAGTATGGCACAAGATGGTATACTTTAAATGCAGGCCTAGAGGCTTGTCTTTCTTGTTTTTCTAGCTCGGCGCAACTCCTTAACCAATCATATCCTAAGGGTGTTGAAAAAGGCTCTTTGTAAAAATCCCAAAATAACTTTATTTTAAGCCTGAAGCAGTTACAGAGAGGGAAAAAAATCATAGCTTCTTGGTAGCTATCAGACAGCTTCTATGGATTCAACTTGTAAATGCTCCACATTTTCTGAACAAGACACGTTTAAAGAGAAAATAGAGGCGGGTGCTAACTTATGCATTACCACCCAAAGTTTAAGGTGTTTGTATCACTAATTGTACTACTTTGTTTGCAGAAAATAGCAGGTACTTTACACTTGCCTTGTATATAAGATGACTGTACATATTAAATAACCATCAATTTAAGATAAATTAAATCATAAGCTGTTCATTTATTCACTAATTATGTCAAAATGGCAAAACTGATATTCACAAAATTTTGTATGTGTGTCGCTGTTGGACCAACTTAAAATACTGGCTATATGGCACATCCAAGAAGATGGGTTGTAATTGATGGTTTAACCCAGGGGTCCCCAACCCCACTACCGGGCCGCAGCTGTCTGACAGCCGGGCCGCGAGAGAACTGCCAGCAACGGAGACTCACTCAGACTTTTCAGAACGCGGGGCTTTGCAGCAGCGCAGAGAGAGGAGAGAGACCGAGGTGAGAGAGTATTACAACAAAGTACTGTATTTTGATGGTTCCGACAGTTTCCTCATATGACACGAGTGTATAGAAATCTCGTTACTACGAAGTACATTCGGTAGATTTACATTTACACTTTCATTACAACAAAGTGACTTTGAAATGCTTGAATGAATCATCCGCAGAGCAGTTAGATCTGTGGTCGCAGCTCAGATGTGAACATTTGCACGACGATCCCCAAACAGAAACATTGTAAAAAAAAAAAAAAAAAAAACAAAATCTTTGTTCAAACTTTCCTCGTACTGTTTTTTTTTTTTTTTTTTGCGGTTTTTGTTTTCTGTGGTTTTCAGTGATATCTTTTGCTTATTGCTTGTCAACATCTGAAAAACATCATTGGAATTTAACTCATTGTCACCCTCCTACAGAAACGGCAGACACGAAAAAACGGTAACAGTGTTAATGTTTGTGATGTGCAATGCATATGTCCTTGTTATATGCAAAAAAAGAACAATAATCTCGGGTTGTGAACGTATGCGAAGTGCTTAATAACTTAATAGAAATGTAATGTAAATTGTGTATAAAACTGCCCTACGAACCAGCCCTGAATCCTCAGAATCCCGCCCCAAAACCCCCACCCCCAACCGGTCCCTGGAAAAATTTGCTTCTAGTAAAGTGGTCCTTGCTGCCAAAAAAGGTTGGGGACCACTGGTTTAACCCATAAACCAATGTCAAATTTGGGACCGTAATTGCCATCAGGGATCAGCATACAGACGTTTTCAGAAATATATGGGCCTAAAAGGGCTGTAACCTTTAAGGAGCAATGTTCCTTTCTTTCTACCGCCCCAAAACACCTTTAAAACACCCATTTCAGTGAGTTTTACAGTTACATGTAAAGTGAAGATCAACCTCAATATCATAAAACTGTATGCAAAAGGAAACTCAGCTGTTTCACTCACCACTACTGTTATGTGTGGTGTTATAGGGGAGTTCAGAGATTCAGACTTGGAGACAAGGATAGTGGCGGCCTGCTCCTTGCTGGTCAGATGTGCAGACAGGAGTTTCACTGCACTGTGTACATGCGAGAATGACTCGGAAATGAACTGATGACACAGTATTTTTTAAACAAAGCAAAACCTTACATTTTTTAATGTAATGTTGTACACCTGCATTGGTTACTAAGTGAGGCAGAGATAAGCCAAGATAAACACTTTTGGAAAGAAGAACTGAGGATGGCATTAGTAACTTCTACTGTTTAGACATTTATGAATTAATCAACTTTGAAATATCGTTCTAACATAATTGAATATCGCCACTGGTGTTGTCTCCTGAAATAACAGACCTGCAGCGATGTCTGTGAATCCCAAGCTCCTCTAGTCCTACCCACTGTAGATTATTTCCACGGTCCACGGATTTAGTATTCAATAAGTATCTAGTTTATTAATGTGGGATTAAACATCCATTTGTGAAAACACAATAAACCAGGAAATACAAAAGTACCACCACACATGTCTCAGTCAAAGAGTTACTGCAATTATGGAATCCAACTGAACGCAAAAAGGACAAATTCTTGATTCATGAGAGCAGAGGCACTGATAAAAAGGTAGTATAGATGATGGATGAGACATCTGCCAATTACAAAAGGGTTAACATTTAAAAAAAACACACAAATATTTATTTTCTTACCTTAACCCATTCTAGAAATATACCTAAGCAATGGAGGGTACTTTCAGGTACTATGGTTATAAAATTGTTCTGCCAGTGGATGGAGAATTGGCAAATTAGAAAAGGAACTGGGAGATAGACATAATTAAGAAACCCAGCCAGAAGTGGTAACCAAACATGGAAACCTAGTGCCAAACCCTAACATAATTCAAAACTCATAGTCAAAAACAGCAGAAGGTAATTCAAACACAGAGAATCTCAAAAAAATACCCCAACCGATTTGTCTGCATCAACAATATGGAACAACCAGGCAGAGCACAGTCCTGTTCCGCCAATGATGTCACCCACTGCACACTTCCGGGCTGTCCTACAATAGCCACACAGTAGTGATTGCTAATAAATAAATACATAAATAAATAAATAAATAGGAGGTGCTCATGGACATCCAAGATGGTGATGCAAGAAGACAGTTTCAAAACAAAGTCAAAAGTAGAATTTGAAAGAAGGATTGAAATCAGTTCCACAAAAACACTAATGAGAACCTGAAATGTCAAAATATATAATAAAGAACATGATGACAAAGTGAACTTATGTAAATCCTAACAAAAAATGAGATTTTGTGATTGAAATATAAAATTAAAATGAGTATGCATGGCAATACTAATAGAAGTTAGTGGTTAAAAGTTAACTGCTTTATTTGGATCAAGCCAGGTACTGACAGTTTGAGCAATTACACTTCTTTAGATGCTCAAAATCACAGAGTGTTTAAAAATACATTGAGGTGCCCTTAATAATCCTCAACTTCAGTGTTACTGCTATAGGCTAAAAGTACTTTAGAATTCTCGATCTTAAAGTAAACTGATATAAACAACACCACTTTCAGCAGTTGGCAAGGAACATAAAACAAATGCACAGGATATAACGCAATAGCTGGTTGGATAGAAAGTTGTATTTTTAGGGTGGCTATGTTTAAAACACTACTGCTTAAGGATATGAACTAACTGCTCTGACACATTTACATCCTGATGCTACACTATTTGCTTCATAGCTGAAGGGATTTGAAGAGATGTCAAAGGGGCCGACAAAGGTCCTTGATGATACAGAGAGCTTTAATATAATGTTGTCTCATTTAAGTGATATAAGTGATCATCGGTACTGCTAATACAATGCTTTGAATGGCAATGTAGTTATGGACTCATGTGTTGCCATATCAGACTGTGCTACAACCAATAACTATATTCTGTGTTGGTTTTCATAACCCAGTAAAGAATTTTATATTTGTGCTTATTACTGAAGACTTGTGTCGAGTCCACATCTACCCTGCCCACTAAATGCTGGTACAGTTTTGCGTGGCTTCTTCACCTTTACCTCTCACCTGCAGGACATGCTAGGCAAGGCAGGCCTTTCAGTCTATAAAGGGTCAGACCAGCTAAGCCCTTGAAAAGGAATGAGGTGTGAATTAGAGTGAACCACAAGCCAGGGGATATATGTAACACTATGCAACGCATGAGCTTGAGGATGCTGCTGCTATTTAAAGCAGTGTACTGTCTATACTTGTGTGCATACTTTAAGTAAATCTTGAGGATTCCGCCAGGTGTCAGTGTGATAAAACATCATGAAAAGAAATGTTAAAAATAGACGGCAGAGAGATGGCAAGAGCGACACACAATGTCGAGATAATATGTGAAACCTTTAAATGTATTGCATCATTAAGATGGGGAATACGTGACACTTGTATTTGCCTGTAAGAGAAATAGATTTAGAAAGGCACCATGAAAACATTTGCATGTCAGCATTTAAGTTTGATGATTTCCTTCATTGCTTTGAACCATTCATGAAACATCAAAGCATGCCTGCCGTTACATGATAATAGTTAACGATGCGGATGTCACATACCAAAATCTGCGCGCACACACACACACCATGCATATTTGTGCTGGTACAGCAACTCGCGCACGTGTTGTGTTAATTTCTTAGGGAGTGCTCAGAGGACGCATCAAAAGAAAGCTGGAAACACATGGCAGCCATGATGCCTGCACATATGCATTCTGAGCGTGAAGTATAAACAGGCCCTAAGTGGAGCTGTAGATTGCAGCTTTACGTTTGTGACAATGTGGCAAGTGTGAACATAAACAGGCCTCAGTGGTAATGTAGGACGTCCTGTTCAAGTCTATGTAACAAAGAGTCTAAATGTAAGAACTGTGACACCCTAGGACTGTTCCACAGTAAAACACATGGCATATAAAAATATTAGTATGTGTGATTACATAAAACGTGTAGAAATGTTAATTAACACACATACACAGAAATGTCAAGTGCCTGTGAAGAGTGATCATTGGAAACCTATGGCTGTACACACATAGGGATAGATCTATATACAGTACAATCGAGCTGCTAAGATTTCTCATTAGCACCTTCCTTCTTGTGTGTTTACTAAAAAAGAAACTAAATCTAATAGCATTAGAGCCCTCGCACAACACATGCAAGTTAATCAGCCTTGCCGATCTCCCAAGCACTTTCTTTGGACCATGCTTACAGAAACAAGCACAGCAAGGGCACCTTTACCACAATCTCCTAGCAACTACTGGAAGCCAGATTACATCACCAATAAGGTGGCTAACCACACCAGCCCCCATTCCCTGACAGCTGTCAGCTCAGTCGAGGAAAAAATTCTGCCTCCATCTTACTTGAAGGTAATGTATCAGGTCCTTACTGTGTTCATTTTGAAATAAAATACAGTGCTTTGGCTATTAATACAACACACCTAAATGCCACTGAAATTCTTATGGGAAATCATGAATCTAAACTATTGGCTGTTAATAAAATTTAAATTTATTTCCTTCATCCTCAATGATTACAAAGCACAGAGCAACTTACTTATGCCAAGAAAAAAGAGAAATGGAGGGATTAAACTGGAAACCCGGCAGACTACAGTCTGCAAACTGTGCTCAAGACAAAGATTTTTAATAGTATTTTGACTGCTAAATGTTCTTAAAATCCAACAAAGCATGCACCATAATTTCACATAAGTAATATTTAACAGTCTGAAAATGACTGTTACTGGAAATAAAGTCTGGCAGGAAGCTGGACTTCCTGAAGTGAAGATCTCACTAAATTCATCACCCACACAATAATTTAAAAAACTACATTTGTTGCATGAAAGGTATTTCCTACAATGCAATATCTTGAGTGCATTTACATTACGCAAGTTTGAGTTGAAGGAATGTCAAAGCTGACAACTGCAGTTGCTGATTTCGTAACCTTGAGGGGGATGTCAGATTACAGGACTAACTTTACAGGGGATGACAAATTACACGACTCCGGCACACTTTTAAAGTATGGTGAGCTCACTGCTGACTGTCAGCCAAATAATGTGCTGGTGCTATACGTATGCTTTCTAGGTGTGGCAAATTTAGCTGCGATCTCTGCCTTTCAAATTCGGTAGAGGTATGACAAACACAAGAAATTAGACAGACAAACCACTTTTCTGTTTGCACAGTGCAAAACAATCATGTTCATGCTTTTCTCAGGAAATGCAGTGTGATTCCAGATGAGGGCTCACTGGTAGTCTTAAATAGGAGGTTTGTGTGTGTGTGTATACAAATGAAGTCTGTGACTGAAAAAAGTTGTGTAGTATGAAGGGTGCTGTAGGCAAATATTTTACAATTTGCCAATTGATATATTTAAAAAAATAACCTTGTTTCTCTTCTTTTCCAAAATGAATAATTAATTTGTGCTTTAAATTATAAAAGCTGATGTCGACATTATATACCTGGTAACCCTGAATAGGATTAAGCAGGTTCAGAAATTGATGGGTTTGCATCTAGAAAACATAATCTATACCAAACAGAGCAATTCAGGATTTTCAGGAATATAGTTACATAACCCTAGACCCACTTAATGATTAAATGATATCCCATTAAGCAAGTGACATACTGGAAGCATAGCACACATGCTACACCTGTAAATTTATACAGATATTCTACATATAAAAAAACAAAAAAAAAACCATGGAACTGCAGAACTCTTATTGAACAGAAAAAACAATGATCCATGATGTCATTCAACAAAACCACCCAGTGTTTTTATTTATATTTTTTTTCTTTTCTCAATGCTGGTCTATCTGTCCATTTTTAAGGTGCGTTCACATATAATAGAAAAAGCACCTACTGTGATAGCCAAAACTTGCCTGTTTCTATGCATGAAACAACTTGGCACCCAGTGCACCCATTTTGTTGAAATACAGCACATCTATGCTTCAAGAAAATTTGTTGGAACAGTTCAGTTTTCATGGAAATATCTCGACCAGAGTGTACATTATACATTTTTAAAATGTCAAAATTTCCCTTTGAAAAGCAACAGCAAATTTGAACTCATCTATCAGAAAACAGAGAAACATTCTGTGTGACTTCAACATGAATAGTTTGCCGTATCAATTTTACCTTGAGAGTGGCTATTTCAACTTGTATATTTTGTTTATATTTCTTTCTTTTACTTGTTTGACAGCCACATCTGAAAGCAAAATAGTGAAACACCTGCAGTCGTGGCCACTAAAGCAGGATGCTGGAGGGCCGAGTATTACCATACATAAGGAAGGTATGACATGAGATGAGTGTGTATTTCTTTAATTTGCTAATAATGATACTCTCTATTCATTCAATATGGTAGTAATTATATTTGTATTTATTCATAGCCAACGCTTACTGTACCAGAATGCACTGGCAGGTCTTGTTATATGCTAACTGCCCACTTCTGCTTCATCCCTCGCTCATCTATGCAGCTGCACCGCATCTTGCGTGAACCTCAGTTACTGCAGCTCACTTCTCAGACTCCTTGAAATCTAAGCAGTTAAATGATATGGCGTTCATATACGTAAAATAAAAAATAAAAGCAACTTATATAAAAATGAAAGATGGTTGAGAGACACTTTATCCTACAGTTACTGAACATGTAAACATATGCTCCATACTTCCATTACCAAAAAAAAAAAAATACACCTCCCGGCTACATAGCCTAAAGACTATAGTGATTCAGACCTTTTCTGACAATATTATTTATTGCAAAGCGCCACAATAATAATAATTTGATGGTACTTTGAAAAAATAAAAGTACAATTAGCCACAGACCCTCCACATCCAACATCTAACAGGAGGACAGGGATGTTTTCAACACTTGAGTTACAATCTGCTGTCTATGAAATCAATTTCAGTATCATGATTTTGTAGGATGGTTTTTAAAACTTTTTATGTACATTACTAGTACATGTAATTACACTCTATTACTGTTATTTTTGAATATGATCCACTGATAGAAAAATATGTAATAAACAAAATTTGATAACATACTTTTTGATAAAGTGACTAGAAAATGATAAAATGCTCTAACTATCAAACCAGCTCCCCTAATGCTCATGAATGTTACGCCCTGCTTGCATTTTCTTACTTGTTTGAAGGTGTTCATTCCAGTACAGGATAACAAAAAAAGTCAGTCAGTCCTGGCAGGATAAAGTTAGAGCCTAACCTTCACAGGATACTGGTCCATTATAGACATGCTAATGTAATTTTGTAACTCTGTCTCTGTTGCCATATTTCCTACCTGCCTGCTGCAGGCAACTTGGCAGCACCATCTTTAGAAAGGCTTGTCAAATGGTGACTTATGATAAGTCAACATATTCTAACAGTGTCCTATTGTCAAAATAAATGGATTACTCTACAGCCCTGCTGTAACACAATACTTGCAAGTGTTTTTTTAAATGTTAGGAAATCCTCAGATGGCAGAAGTAATAGTTGAAAAACTCTGTGCCTCAATCAGCTGCTAATTAGCACTCTGCATGCGCTCGCTGCACTAGAAGGGGTGCTGCACATTTTTTTTTTTTCCCTTCTCAGCTTTGCCTCCGGGGCTGCGGGAGTCTAGATGTGCCTACCGTTATTACTGTTGCTATGGAAACTGTTCTACTGCAGCCGACTGCTCTCCCAGAGGTACCCTTAGCGCCAAGCTCTAGGCGCCTGGATAATCGAGTCAGCGTGCACCCTCACCAATGCTATACTTATTAATGCCGAGCACAGAGATCACGGCTGGGGGTGGGAACGAAGACGAGGAGAGAGCAAGTGTGAAGCAGCATGCCGCAACAGTCAGCGGTGCGTGGGGTGGAAAGGCAACTGCTCCTTCCATCGGTGCTTCTTCTCTACCTTTTATTAGTTGTTGTTAATAGTTGTTTTGATTGTATCCCCAGGTTCATAATTTACACACATTACCACTCATACATGAACTTGACATAAATAAATCTGTAATATTCAAAAAAAAAAAAAAAAGGCTAAAAGAGATAATGATGCAGGTTCCCCTAGCTCATTTTAATAAGGAAACAATGATGGCTAAAATGGCACATTACTGACATTAACTAATTAATCTACAGAAAGGTACAAGTTCACTTGAACTATAAAGTTTAATTAACTTTGTTGTGTGTTCATTTTAAAATTTGACATTCTGTTTTTATATGTAAAGTGTCAATATTGTTACATGTACAAAGTACAATGAAATCCTTACTTGAAAGGCACTGTGCATGTTGTGCATACTACCTGTACACTGCTTTTGTCCCAAAGATATATATTTGTTAGGCTGACTGGCATCTTCAGATTGGTTCTATATCGGGATTAACAAGTTCAGAAAACGAAGGAATGAATCATTCAAGCTGTGCTTACTCATCACTTACTGACAGAGTCAACCCACATTTGTGAAACCTGGCGTGAAAGTCAAGAGCTGTGTGGGTTTATACCAGGATAGAACAAAGTTGGGATACCGTCCACGCTGGAGTGCTAGTTAGTGTGAAAGGCCCTTTAGATTTAAAAGTAACTGAAGCAACAAAAGGATAAAATCGCTAGGAAGCAGGTTGCAAACATGGTCTATGGTGCATAGCAAATATATCAAATATCTCAGGTTAATGACATCACATAATCCACATGTCAAGAAATCCAGTCGTATGCTCACAATGTCCCAAACATTTCCAGAAAATGCTCTTGTGGAGGAAAACAGAATACACTGAAATGTGACTGGGAATTTGAACTGAAGACACACCTCATTCATTAGTCAAGAGTCCAGTCGAGTAACTGCTTATTCACTAGCTAACATTTCACTTCAATACTGCAAAGTGCACTGACAGACGAGTACAACTAAAGATTAAACTTCACAAAGAAATGAGTTAAAACATTCTCAGGGAGAGAATACACCACATACTTACACATATTTGAGATGCAGATGATCAGTTCACCTGTGCAGTTTCACAGACCGTGGACAAAAACTCCTAAAGTACACCACTTATGGATATGAATACAAATGTAATGATGGAGGACAGGTCTTTATTTAAAATGTTCGGTTGTGGTTGAAAGTGTTCTATTTTTGGTCATGAACATTATTTCTGGAAGTGGTTTATTTAACAATATTTTAGTAAAAATATATGCATCTAGGATGTTGAGACAGATGAAAGGATGGCGTAACGTGTGTGACAAGATTTTTTCATGGACTTTTTGATGTTTGCCGTTGCCTACCGTTGGTCACCACAAACGTCTGTTATTTTAGAATTGTTATCTACATACTCCACAAAAACATGAGATTAAATATTTTCCTTAACCATCAGAACAAACTAAATGAGGTAAGCAACACATAAAGGTATTCTTTAAAACTTTAAACGTTTGGAATTGACTATGTAAATGGTGACTGAGGTGCGATTCACAAGAATTCATTCCTCTGCATGAATCCGCACTGTCTCTCTGGCTGATGGTGCCGAGGTGATAAAATTCACCAAAGCAGTTTTGTTTTTCATTAACTTTGTGAGAAAAGCAGCTAGCCAAGGACCACCCCTAAGAAAGACTCTGTTACTTAGTCTATGTGATTTGTAGTGATGGGTGAGAACAAAATGTCATCTTATGCTTACATGAGTTTTAAAATTGCATCTCGTCTTCCATAAAACTGCATAATACGGCTGTCACTTTACTCTGCAGCATCCACCCCTCAGCAGTCCCACTGTACCCCTTCATGATGCTTCAAGGAAAGTCCAGAAAGAGAAACAGATTTTCATAATGTAGAAATATGGTCATCTTTTCTTGCTGGGCATAGCAAATTGAACAGAATCTGTGATATTTAGAACGATTTGTCCTGCTATTTGTCTGCTTTATGTAACTCAGTCAAGGTGATTGTTTTCACACATCAACATTACATGCAAATCCTCTAAGTGGAAACATTTCCTTTCCTGTACTCCAAAGAATGCTGATGTCGCTCACTCCATATCTACCGATACTCACCATGGTTAATAATAATAATAATTCATTACATTTATATAGTGCTTTTCTCAGTACTCAAAGCGCTATCCACACAGGGAGGAATCGGGAAGTGAACCCACAATCTTCCACAGTCTCCTTACTGCAAAGCAGCAGCACTACCACTGTGCCACCTGTTAAATCCCTTCTGTTGATTTCACAGATGCATTACAGAGATTTTAATATTATACTTTCAAAGAGTACATGCAGATGCTACTTAAAATCATCAATACTTTTTCTACATGATTTAACTTGATAATTGTAAGAAAGATTATGGCTGCCAGGTTATCAATAAGCAGGTTAGCAAACAGTAGGGAGATTATTACCAATCTATTGATTATTTAGTCACATAAACACGCAAAATGTGTGTATATTTGTAGAGTTTTAATGACCACACACTTATGCATATTAAAAAAACAGGCCTCAATGAATTGCTGTTGGAGAATCATGAATGATGTGCAGACCTTATTACAGTACTTACTGTATGTCTGCCTGCTTGCTTTCCTAATCACTGTTATTTTTTCTACTGAAATACAAAAAGTTACTACTTGTCAGTACTTGACTTTATAATTCTATTCATTATTTTCTTATCCATATTTTGATTAAAAATCTGAAAAATTAATTAATTGCCTTGATGTGATTATTAATTCATTTTACTGAGTTACTGTGGGATGATCTGCATGTTCCCACATAACCAAATGCCAGGCCAATCAGCATTTGTGTAAATATAGCTCCCCCTAGTGGATGCCATACAAGTGGACTGAAGAGTACTCTATATAGATTCAAAATAGTATTTTTAACATACTTATTATGTATTTGTAATGCACAAATTAAGGCACACTTCTTATTATACAGTGGATGGATTGGTGATACTGTTAGCTATATGCAGAGGCCATTAATAAAGAGGAAAAAAAAATCAGTTGTGAATTTGTGAAATACCATTACACTATAATTTAACACTGTAATTAATGAATGTAGTGACTTTGTCAGAACAATTTTTAAATATATAACGTCATCAGTTTCTGTAACAGCATCTACTGTAGTAAAATAAAGTGAGTCTGTCTTTGACTTAGATGATGGGTGCCAAACTCATGGCCCGCGGGGCACATCCAGCCACTGAACTTTTTTAAAGTGGTTGTTTCATTGATATTCAAAACTTGTTACATACAGCTCACCAAGACTTTTAGTTTTCTCAAAGAATCCCATTAAATTGACTTTACATATAGATTGCATCCATATGTAATTTAGCTGGATTAAATTTACAACTGGCATTAAAATACCCCTTCATTTTCTGCTCCTGTTTACACAGCACAGAACACCGCAGCTCCTACCCTGTGGTTAAGGAGACTGGCTTCTTGTAATGACTCATCAGGGAAAAGTGAAAATACAGTGACATACAAGACTGTAATAAATAAGCTTTAGTGTTTTTAACATGATGCCAAACATGTAACATTCTCATAAAGGAGACAGTAGCTTGAATTCACACTCTTTTCACTTTATTAACCCAATCAGCTGTCAGTGCTGACCACCTTTCTGCAGCTTATCTGACTGCTGCCACCATCCTGCACGATTCTTTTGCCTTTTCCGCTGACTGAATTGTTGTATGTGGACAGAAAATGCATCTGAATTTCCACTGTGTTAAATGTATCTTTTTCTGACTAACTCGGAATGTGGTCTGTGTGGTCCATCACCAGCATGTTTACATCAGTTTGTTAATGTGGTCAAGAGCCATCTAATTGTCATGCACACGCACAGTAATCTCGTATACGTCTGACCCAGCACTGTCACTCTACTTGAGGCTTGGATGTCATTTATCATTCAACTCTGATTTCAGTCTTGTGGCTGGTTGTGACTTTTCTAACCTGCTATAATGACCAAGAAAAGAAAATCTAATAAAGAGTGAAGACGGTCTGAAGAGAGTCGCACGGCAGAATAAACAACTGTGATGAGCACAGAGGTACCTATGTGTCTTGCTTGTAAAGCAAGTGTGGGGACTGTTATTTGTTGATACATTTCTGCCCATTTGGGGTGAATAAAGGGATGTTTTTGTCCCTCAGTAAAACTATAGATGAAGCAGAATTTGACAAACCACCCATCCATGTATGCACTTCCTGAACCAGCTTAAGACCTCTGTCATGCATGTGTAGTTGGGAGACAGCGCAAGGGATCTGGTGATGGTAGTTATCCACCGAACCAAGGGTTTGGTGCTGTTTGCTAATGCCTTCTCTCTTCCTCCCTCTGCAGAATGGAAGATTGACAGCCGTTCCAGCTCCAATGTCACTTCCGTTGTCCGCCCACCTGGACCCACCCTTCCTGCCTGGAAGCCACATAGCCAGCAGTTCGGCCATTTTGAGACAGTTCTATTAGGAACTCCTGTCTGAAAAGACGTCTCTGTATTTATTGTGTGCTTTCTGTGTTTTTTTTTTTTTTTGTCATTAATTATACGGGGGTCACCTGGTGGTGCCCCAACCCTCTTACATTTTTGTGTCTCCTTTTACACATTCTAACATTGCAAGACTTTTCTACGGAGTTTCAGTTGTAGACCTAATTTTCATAATTCTTAGCAAGTTGGGGCAGTTGCTGTATGCTCATGTGAGCTGAAGTTATCTAGTCTGATATGCCCCGCGACTCACTCCAATGAGTCTCTGTACCTCACCCTGACATTTATTTTTAGTCGCTAGGGTGGGCTCTGTGTACATGGAAGCTGACAACCAATGAGAACTCGCCCAGAAATATAGTGTATATGAATGCAATATAAGGAATGCGGCTGATTCCAACCGAACAAACAAAAGAGAGGCTCATCCATCTGATGTCTCATGACAGTGTAGTGTAACTCATGATCATGGTGAGCCGAAGCCCACCCTGCTAGCATCATGGGCTAGCCAAGTAAAAGTCCCAAAATGCTTGTCAGTCCATCACAGGGTGCACTAACTAACACATACAACAACAGGATAATTTCAAGTTGCCAATCAACCTAACCTGATGATGTTTAGGATGTGGGAGGGAAAGAGGTGTAGTTAATTGGGGGTGTTTGAGGGTACCAACATTGACTTGGCAAAATTTAAACCTTGTGATACAGGAGCAGCAACAACTGACAAAACAGCAGGCTCTTAATTTTTTATAACCAAGCACTCTAGAAGGTCAAATGCAAGTCAAGTGATGGTGAAAACGTTTACACAATGAGGCCTAAGTCATTACCATCCAAATAGTAGAATTCATTCAGATGGAGCACTGGTGCTTAATAAATATTCTATTGTGCTGACTTCTACTACTATGTTAGCATGTCATTTCTTTTTGCTCAAATGGAAGAATGCTAGCTGGCCTAAAATAAGTCAAAGAGGAATCGATGTTTGTTAAAAATTAGGACAAGAAATTACACGAATCAACCCAAAAGTTTTTTTTTTTTTTTTTTTTTTTTTTTTTTTTAAAGAATCGGGCCCTAAATCACATGAATGTGATGAACTTTTGCTATCCTTCTTGCTATTTCAGTATTTGAGTAATTACATTATATTCCTCCTATTTTCATTTTTTCTTGGTGGCTTAGGGTACAGGGTATATCTAAATTGTTAGACAAAGTATTTCTTTACAGAAACAAAACATAACATTATCCATAAACGAAGAAAGACAATCAGCAGCACTAAAGTGATTTGCTCACCCTGGTCAATGGGATGTTGAGGGAGCTGGCTCAGCTGACTATGAACAACTCCAGCATAGTTTCGTAGAAAGGCTTCCTCACTGGGGGTCAGCTGGAAAAAAAAAAGAACATCAATTACTCTTTACTGCTTTCAATTCCGGGCGGCACAATGGCGCAGTAGTAGGGTCCTTCCTGTGTGGAGTTTGCATGTTCTCCCCGTGTCTGCGTGGGTTTCCTCCGGGTGCTCCGGTTTCCTCCCACAGTGCAAAGACATGCAGATTAGGTGCATCTGCGATTCTAAATTGTGCTTGGTGTGTGTGTGTGTGTGCCAATCGGTGGCGCCCTGCCCAGGGTTTGTTCCTGCCTTGTGCCCTGTGTTGGCTGGGACTGGCTCCAGCAGACCCCCCGTGACCCTGTGTTAGGATATAGCGGGTTGGACAATGGATGGATGGATGCTTTCCATTCCTGTTCTAAAGCTACATTGATGTACTTTTGTAAATGAGGTGAAAATTAGCTTTTCCATGGAAAATGTAATGTAAACACCCTTTTCAAAGATTACTTCCGAGAAGGACAATCCGGAAATAACCGTCAACCGTTATTTCAGTAGATTAAAAAATTACAATTCACTCAGCCAGAAATAGGATTTGGCAGTCATTTTGTATCTGGAATGATGCAATATCCAGTAAACATATTTTTCTTTACTTCTTGTTCACATGAAAAAAAAAAAAATATATAGCTAAATCTAATTTATTTTTGTGAGGATTGAGAAGGAAAACAACAGGAACCTCACATTCTCCCAAAAGTCTAAACAGAAATGCAAGTGAAGACAGCTAATTGGGACAGTGTGATGTCATCAATGGCAACTCCAAAAATTCCCACAGGACATGAGTGCAGCTTTATCCTATTTGTTTTGCTTCTTTACAAGACTAACGTACTCTTCTGACTTACATTTGATCCCATCTTCTTCAGCATGAGTAAGACTCTCACTTTCTGCTGGATATACATCTCCTCAGGAGATTTTCCAGGGGCACCGTCCCGGTTCATCCCCTTTGTTTCTCTGGCGCTGGAGGAAACAAACAAAAAAAATCAATAACATCAGAAATATATATTAAATATTATATGTGACGTCATCGGCTGCAGAGGCAAGTAAAAACGGTGTTCAGGTTGTGAATGGCTTTGCCCCCGACAAAAATCATTAATCTTGATACTACAGATCATACAACTCAACTAAATGAAGCAGACCTTCTTAAAACCGCAGCAGATGTTTTACTAAACCTTTCATATTCTCTTTCATTTCTCAGGGATCTCTGGTGGTGCTTGGCATCACTGCCATTTTGATCCAAGGGAACCCACAGCAGGTGGAAGACATCAGCATCCTGAGTGGCAGACAAGGCCTCATGCTGCGTTCACATGCTCTCGGACAAAAGGTGAATACAAGTTTCCTAGTCAAAAATTCCATGTGAACACACTACGAACTCGGAGGTACAATTTGATAAAAACAACGCTACCCAGATTGCCCAAATTGTGATGTAACGCTGACCTTTCACCTTAGTTAATTGTGGAAAATAAAACATATAACCAGGGCAGAAATGCCATTTTGTGGTAGATGTGCATTCTGAATGAAGTGATAACACATTTAATATTTTTTTGCTATTTCCATGAAAATGCCATTTATATGTTTATTTTTTGCAGACCAAGTAACAAAGCAAGAGCGACTACACATTTTTCTGAATAATCTGACCAGAAATCCATGTGAATGCCCTGAATTAGAAAGGTGAAATGTCATAAATTGGAGCTCCAAATAGTATGAGAACGTGTTCACAATATTAGACCTCCATGACTCTCCTGCAAAATCAGGGACACAGACCTGCATCATAGTAAATGGATCAGAATAAAGGATCCTACTGGCCCTTTTCATTTTATCTGCAGGTTCCAAAGCTTTAATTTCTGTGATGTATACACAGAGCTTATAAAAAGCTTTAACCCCCCCTTTCCACATTTTGTCGTTGTATAGGACTTGAATCTTGGCACAGGATTGAAAGTACCCCAGCTATCTTTTAAAATTCCCACATATTTTAAACTTAACACAGGAAAATATTTCATCAAGGCAAATAAAAATAAATGATTCCTTCATACTTTGAGAGAGAAATCATCTTCAGTTAATTCACTTTGTTTACAATGTGCACTAATTATTCCAGAAGTAACTATTTTACAATATCTCTCTATTATAATAAAAAAAAATCCTGGGACGAGATGTGACTTTTTCAGAGAGGTACTTTCAAGTCTCGCGAGATGAGACTTTGTGCCAAGAGATTTAACCATGACCACGGCTGGAAATAAGACAAAAAGAGTAGATGACAAAGTAGAAGGTCGTAAAGAATTCAAAAACTTTGGCACAGTACACATGCAGAGCAGGTTAGAGATAATGGAAGTACGAAAATTCGAAAGTCTCAAAAAAATGATAGTAAAGATCGCATTAACGCTAACAAACGGAAATTATTACTCAGTGGAATAACGGAATAGCGAAAAGAGATTGAATATATTGTTCAGATTTAAACTTCAAGTCTGAGACTTGTAGATCGTCTAATTCGTGTAGCCATCAAAGTAGTGTTTCTTCCCAATGAAAAGGCCTATCCGAGAGAATTAAAAGATTTGTTGTTTGGTGAAAGTGAAATCCACATATGTGAGTGGCAGAGACGCAAAGAAGCTGGGCGCGTAGCGCAGGCTGGGGAGGGGGTTGCCGAGCGAAGCCCCCTAGTTTTAAAGAAAGTTGACAAATTCGGGGAGACCATTCAAGCTTGTTTGTTTAGCTGATAGTGAAGCTGCCCCAATATCTCATCCAGATTTTTCTTAAAGATTGTCAAAGTTTCGGCTTCAACTCCAGGTCTCAGTAGCTTGTTCCTGAGTCATGGCACTAAAGCATACTTCACAAAAGTAAAACAAAAATATGGAAAGATAAATAAATAAGAACATCAGAAATTTGGCAGACGAGAAGAGGTCATTCGGTTTCTTTAGCTCATAGTTAGTTAAACTGTCACAATACCTCATCCAGATACTTCTCAATGGTTGTCCAGGTTTCTGCTTCAACTTAATGGACACAGTAGTTTGCTTCAGAGTCCCATAAATCTGCATAAGTGCTTCCTACCTTCAGTTTTAAATGCATTCACTCTTAAGTTGAAAGAATTCTGCTAGTTTTGCTTTAGCAATGCCTTTGAGGATTTTGAAGACCTGGATGAGGTCTCCTCTACTCAAGACTAAACAGGTTAAATTCCAGTACTGTTATACCATGCAACCCTACAGCAAAGTATTAAAAGAAGACCAACCTAGATTTTGGGGGGGGAAAAAAAAGCCCACATATGATATATACCATCATATATAACAGGAGTGGGCAAACTACAGCCTGCAGACCAGGTCTGAAGCATGACACAGAGGAGTGGACGGCCTGAGGGCTATTTATAGAAATAAATAACAATCTGGCCCATGTAAGAAGCTCTTGACAGTAGGCTGGTGTAGCTGTAAAAGATTCCCAGGCCAGAGTGGTAAGCATGTACATTTTTATTTGCTTGTTCCATGTGTGCATTTTGAAATATGAGTTTGCACATGGCTTTCAGTTATAAAATCCCAAAACTCATTGGGCATTGGTCAGGTCAAGAATTGTCATTAGGAATTGTCTGTCAGCTGATGAGCCAAACAAATTCTTCTGACTCTTAAAACATCGTGTAGCACTCAACAAGCATGGGCCGAGATCTGAAAATTCAGGTGATCGGTGCCTGCACAGCCTGGGAAGGCTATAACAAGACATCTGATTACTTCTAGCTAGCAATCTCCACAGTCCAAAATCTCCTTAAGAAATGGCAGTTATGAGGACCTGTGTAAGTCAAGAGAAGATCTGGAACAGACAGGGAAGTTGACAGACAGAACAGCTCATAAACGATAACTGAAGTGCACTAGTGTTTGAGTTTGGTCCTTTTTTGTTCATTATAGTGTTGTTTGGAGGTGGTTTAACAATATTTTATAAAAATACATGCGTTTGGGATGTTGTGAGCAAACAAGTGGATGACTTGATATTTGGATCATGCAAAATAAGTAACATGGATGTTTCCATATTACAATGGTGCCTCGTACGATTCTAACTTCAAACGTACCAGAGTTTGAACGCTAAATTCAAGTGAAATTTGATCTGGAGTTCGAAAGACGCTTCTGCGTTCAAACTACATGTGCTTTGAAAAAATTAAGCAACAGATGGTGCTTACACAGCGAACGTAAAGATCATCTTATGCGCCCAAGTCGTCTCTCACTCTCGCTGTGAAAGCATCTCATGTTACACTTGTGTGTTTTAGGTGCTTTTTTCACTTTATTTTTGGTGTGTTTGGTTATATAAATAACCCCTATCTACCAACCATGGAATCCACACAGGACATCACCACTCCCTCATTAAGGTACAGTAAATGCAATTCTCATTTTATTATACAGTATTTATATATTTTATTTATGGTTTTCATGTTTTAATTCACTATTTAGGGCATTTAATTGTGTTATTTTTACCTTCAATTATATGTATTCTCTGTTTAAGTTTATAGAAATGGGTATTGTTTAATGTCTGGGAACAAATTATATGGGTCTTGTTCAGGGTCTGGGAATGCATTATTTGCATTATTTCTAATGAGGAAAACCGATTCAGACTTTGAAATATTCAGAGTTCAAATGACTTCCTGAAACAAATTAAGTTCAAAGTACGAGGCCCCACTGTATTTGTGTTGGTCCCCATTCACACCTGATCAATAAAAACGTTTGGTATTTCCATACTGCATGAAAACATCACATTAAAACTTTTTCTCTACAAACAACAGGGGGCAGCAAACAAATAAATGTCATTTGTAAGCGGACTGTTCCTTTAAATGAGCCTCTGATGGCTCTGGCTTTCAGAGTTGGTCCTATCGCTTGAATCCAGATACCTGAGTTACAGGAGGATGAAACTCAATTGGTCACTATCTCAGTGTGCACTGTAAGATGACATAACATTCTCAAACCCATTCTAGAAAGTTGATTCACTTTATCTGGACACAGTTCTTGCCAAAGTGAGTCAAAATGTCTCGATGTATGCTCAATAATCCAGGTAAGGAAATTCTAGAAAGTTAAAGCTTGTACGTGAGTATGAGCAAACAACACATAAGATGGCAGACTACAGGAACCACCTGAGATTCAGCCTCAGATGTAGATTTCCCTGGAAAAGAACTATGTCCAGATAAACTGAATCAACTTTCTAGAATTTCCTTACCTGGATTATTGAGCATGCATCGAGGCATTCTCAAACCCACTTAATCCAATTCAGGGCCAAGGGGGCACTACAGCCTATCCCTCAGTAGACAATATGGGAATGAAGAAGTCTCAGATTTGACACCATCATGATGCTTTCTATATGGAGGGCGGACTCCATCTTCTTAAATGACAGCTCTATGTGAATCATGCATGGGACCAGAGACAGGCAAGAATCTATACTAATAAAAGGCAAAGCCCTCACTGACTGACTCATCACTAATTCTCCAACTTCCCGTGTAGGTAGAAGGCTGAAATTTGGCAGGCTCATTCCTTACAGCTTACTTACAAAAATTAGGCAGGTTTCATTTCGAAATTCTACGTGTAATGGTCATAACTGGAACCTGTTTTTTGTCCATATACTCTAATGGAGGAGGCGGAGTCACGTATCGCGTCATCACGCCTCCTACGTAATCACGTGAACTAAAAACAAGGAAGAGATTTACAGCATGAGTCAAATGCGGGAACGAAGGTAAATGACGTTAATTTTTGAGTGTCTTAATACTGTGTAAGCATACATATTAACACATGTGCAATTAAACGTGTGCATTTACGGGGTGATTTCTCAGGCTTAAAAGCTCGCCTTTTATCAAACGCGGGAACAAAGGTAAATAACGTTAATTGTTGAGTGTCTTTTAATACTGTGTAAGTATACATATTAACATGTGCAATTAAACGTGTGCATTTACGGGGTGATTTCTCAGGCTTAAAAGCTCGCCTTTTATCAAACGCGGGAACAAAGGTAAATAACGTTAATTGTTGAGTGTCTTTTAATACTGTGTAAGTATACATATTAACATGTGCAATTAAACGTGTGCATTTACGGGGTGATTTCTCAGGCTTAAAAGCTTGCCTTTTATTAAAGAGGTAAATGCAAACTGTTTTCATTCTGAAGGGCACAAACCACGTTAGATTTCATGCTCAAGAGTAAACTCAGCACACAGCTTGGTCATATTACAACCGGTTCATTTTCCTCAGTTTAAAAAGGTTTACTTTTCTTCTTAATAAAATTTTTAAAGCAGTACTTCGCCGCTGCAAAGCGCGGGTATTTTGATATATATCAAAATATATCGCGTCATCACGCCTCCCACGTAAGCACATGAACTGACCCGCTGCCGTTTGCAATGCCATATTCGCGAGATACAAGTTTAATGAGAAGACACGAGGTATAAACAACAGTTTGGATCACTTTGTAATAGAGTTAAAATTGCTGTAGCGAGAAACTTTTAACTGCCGGGTCATTAAATAAACCCATGGACATCGCAACATCACACAAAACAGCGGCTCACGTGAAGTGACTGAATGCAGGAGGAGTGATCACTTCGATGAATCAAACCTGTTCAAAAAACACATTACACAATTGATAAGGTACGAAAACAATATGAAACCGATTGTGGATTTGCGTATAGCCACTGAAACTTTGTGACGGCACGAGACTTCAGGTCACGTGTCTGCAAAAGAACGTCATTGAGGCAACTATTTTTTACTGGCGGTGGCTCAGGGGAGAGAGTTTTTATTCCTCGCATCCCTGTTATACCCTCTGATCTCCCATTTCAATTCAAACGCCTCCAATTTCCACTAAGGCTCTGCTTCGCAATGACAATTAATAAGTCTCAGGGACAGACCCTACAAAAGGTTGGCATTGATTTGAGGCAAGACTGATTTTCACATAGCAAACTGTACGTTGCATGCTCAAGAGTAAGCTCAGCACACAGCTTGGTCATATTACAACTAGAGGGGCGAACTGACACCGTGATATACAAAGAGATCCTTAACAAATAATTATTGATTCATTTTCCCTCAGTTTAAAACGGTTTACTTTTCTTCTTAATAAAAATATTAAAGCAGTACTTCGCCGCTGCGAAGCGCGGGTATTTTGATATACTGTATATCAAAATATATCGCGTCATCACGCCTCCCACGTAAGCACGTGAACTGACCCACTGCCGTTTGCAATGCCATATTCGCGAGATACAAGTTTAATGAGAAGACACTTTTAACTGCCGGGTCTTAGCTAACATTTAATAAACCCGTGGACATCGCAACATCACACAAGAGAGCGGCTCATGTGAAGTGACTGAACGCAGCAGGAGTGATCACTTCGATGAATCAAACCTGTTCAAAAAACAAATAACACAATTGATAAGGTACGAACAGAATATGAAACCGATTGTGGATTTGCGTACAGCCACTGAAACTTTGTGACGGCACGAGACTTCAGGTCACATGTCTGCAAAACAACCTCATTGAGGCAACTATTTTTACTGGCGGTGGCTCAGGGGAGAGAGTTTTTATTCCTCGCATCCCCGTTATACCCTCTGATCTCCCATTTCAATTCAAACGCCTACAATTTCCACTAAGGCTCTGCTTCGCAATGACAATTAATAAGTCTCAGGGACAGACCCTACAAAAGGTTGGCATTGATTTGAGGCAGGACTGCTTTTCACATGGCCAACTGTACGTTGCATGCTCAACAGTTAGCTACCACACAGCTTGGTCATATTACAAGCAGAGGAGCGAACTGACAACGTGCTATACAAAGAGATCCTTAACAAATAATTATTGATACATTTTCCCTCGGTTTAAAAAGGTTTACTTTTCTTCTTAATAAAAATTTTAAAGCAGTACTTCGCCGCTGCGAAGCGCGGGTATTTTGATATATATATATACTAGCAAAATACCCGCGCTTCGCAGCGGAGAAGTAGTGTGTTAAAGAGGTTATGTAAACATATATATACATAAACATACTGTATATACATAAATATATACATATACACATCCACATATATATATACATATATCAACATATATATACACATACTTATATATATATATATATATATATATATATATATATATATATATATATATATATATATATATATACACACACATGCAGACACATATACATATATATACATATTTGTATATCTATATATATATATATATATATATATATATATATATATATATATATATATATATATATACATACATATATACATATATATATATATATATATATACATACATATATACACACAAATGCAGACACATATACATATATATACATATTTGTATATCTATATATATATATATATATATATATATATCTATATATATATATATATATATATATATATATATATATATATATATATATATATAGATATACAAATATGTATATATATATATATGTGTCTGCATGTGTGTGTATATATGTATGTATATATATATATATATATATATGTATATATGTATGTATATATATATATATATATATATATATATATATATATATATACATACATATATACACACACATGCAGACACATATACATATATATACATATTTGTATATCTACATATATATCTACATATATATATATATATATATATATATATATATATATATATACACACACACATATATATATACACATACATACATATATATATATATATATATATATATATATATATATATATATATATATATATATATATATATATATATATATATATATATATAGAGCTGATTACCGAGTGGATTCGCTCACTGAGTGCAAGAGAAAAAAATAAAATGTATGTATAAAATAAGTTTAATTGCCAAATTTATTTTTCCACAAATAAAGAGCACTTGCAATAACATAGAAATCAATATAAACAACATTAACATCATTATCATTTGAGAATATGAAGTAATATATAAGAAGCACATTGCATATAAATATAAATTATTAAACATTAAAATGTTCTTCTATAAAACAGTACCGTGGCTATTCGTTTGTCTGTCCAGGATTTTAAATCAGCTGTATCTCGCAAACCGTTTCACCTATTGACTTGAAATTTGGTACATAGATACTACGTCACGTCTACTATTCGCTTTCCCACACATATGAACACACACATATATATATATATATATATATATATATATATATATATATATATACACACATACATATACACACACATACACATATATACATATACATACATAGTGCGTTGCAACACGGGCTGTGATTGTTACATGGGAGGGAGACGACAAATCACAGCTTCCCGCTTTCTAATCGGGCTTGTGATTGCTGCTTTGACGGATGCCCAGATCCCACAGTATTTCCCCTTAGGAGAGGCGTTAGGCAAGTGTAATTGAATAGCGGTGCTGCAAGTTATTACTCTTTTTATCTTTATTTTATTTTATTGTAGAATCAACTCACAGCTGCGCGCACCAGTGCGTGCGTGACGGATGAGTAAGGCTGACGTTTTCATTGTCTACCACCTTCGCTAATCATTCTTGAGGCAGATTGAAGACTTAAGTGCCAGCTTAACTGAAAAATTAAAGAAAACATACTAAGTTTTAAAAAAAATCAGTTTTAACGGGAAAAGATGCCGACGAAAGAAGAGAAGCAGCGGGACGCTAGGGTCAAGAGCTGCTCATTAAGCAGCAAGCGCATCAACCTCTGAGCAAACGAATGGTAAACGTACAGAGAAAGAGGATAAATACTATGAATGGTCATGTCAAGGGCGGCACGGTGGCGCAGTGGGTAGCGCTGCTGCCTCGCAGTTGGGAGACCTGGGGACCTGGGTTCGATTCCCGGGTCCTCCCTGCGTGGAGTTTGCATGTTCTCCCCGTGTCTGCGTGGGTTTCCTCCGGGTGCTCCGGTTTCCTCCCACGATCCAAAGACATGCAGGTTAGGTGGTTTGGCGATTCTAAATTGGCCCTAGTGTGTGCTTGGTGTGTGGGTGTGTTTGTGTGTGTCCTGCGGTGGGTTGGCACCCTGCCCGGGATTGGTTCCCTGCCTTGTGCCCTGTGTTGGCTGGGATTGGCTCCAGCAGACCCCCGTGACCCTGTTTGGATTCAGCGGGTTGGAAAATGGATGGATGGATGGTCATGTCAAGTGTATTCACTCCACGTTATCGTGCAGTGCGCTGTTACTGGTATTTTGATAAAAGAATCTGAATAACATATAAGAAGCGTATAAATTATTAAACAGTAAAACATTAACATTTAAGAAGTAAAGATACATTGAGTACTACTGTAGTGCTTTCGGGTATAGTACATTTTTTGTTTGCCCATTACATGCATAAATGTATACATTTTTTGGTGTACCTACCCAAGAACACGCGACATGACCCGGCAGTTAAAAATTTATCGCTCCAGCAATTTTAACTGTGTTACAAAGTCATCTAATATGGTATTGCAAACGGCAGCGGGAGCGTTTCTATAAACTCAATTTAAACTTACTGTTTACACCGTGCTTTGAAGATGCATAGTATGCGACACGTGTTTCGCCGTAATTGTGGGCTCATCAGGAGTACACAGTCACTGCACTCCCTTACGGGAATCAATCCTCGGACGTAGAGGCGAAGCCCCTAACGTTGTGCCACGGCGTGAGGTTCGTTCATTTGACAGCATGTAGATCGGGGTAATTACATTGCAGGCATTCGTAGTCTGATTCACAATCTGATTGTATGGGTGGTTACCTACCAGGTAACGCTTGTGGTTGGTGAGCAAGTCGGCTAACTTCTGCCACGGTGCCCTCTTTCAGTTGTGAGAAGCAGATCATACAATGGTTGAAATAGTTTAATATATATAGCAAAATCACCGCACTTCGCAGGGGCGAATATGGTATTGCAAACGGCAGCGTTTCTATAAACTTAAAGTTACGGTTTATACCGTGCCTTGTTTCATATTCTTTTCCTACCTTATCAATTGTGTAATGTGTTTTTTGAACAGGTTTGATTCATGGAAGTGATCACTCCTGCTGCGTTCAGTCACTTCACGTGAGCCACTCTCTTGTGTGATGTTGCGATGTCCACGGGTTTATTTAATGTTAGCTAAGACCCGGCAGTTAAAAGTTTCTCGCTACAGCAATTTTAACTCTGTTACAAAGTGATGCAAACTCTCGTTTATACCTCGTGTCTTCTCATTAAACTTGTATCTCGCGAATATGTCATTGCAAACGGCAGCGGGAGCGTTTCTATAAAGTTAAGGTTACGGTTTACACCGTGCTTTTTTATACCTCGTGTGTTCTCATTAAACTTGTATCTCGCGAATATGGTATTGCAAACGGCAGCGGGAGCGTTTCTATAAAGTTAATTTAGACTTACGGTTTACACCGTGCTTTTTTATACCTCGTGTCTTATGAAGATGCTTGTATGCGTCACTCACTCGCTTCTCATTGTTTCGCTGCCTTGTCAATTGTGTAATGAATGTTTTCTTCTGCGCTCTTTGGGGCTCCTCCTTCTTTTCTACGTACTGAGTTCACAGTCAGTTCACGTGATTACGTGGGAGGCGTGATGACGCGACACGCAACTCAGTCTCCTACGGCCATCTTGCTGCCTACCATTACAGTATATGGACAAAAAAGAGGTTCCAGTTATGACCATTACGCGTATAATTTTGAAATGAAAACTGCCTAACTTTTGTAAGTAAGCTGTAAGGAATGAGCCTGCCAAATTTCAGCCTTCCACCTACACGGGAAGTTGGAGAATTAGTGATGAGTGAGTCAGTCAGTCAGTGAGTCAGTCAGTCAGTCAGTGAGGGCTTTGCCTTTTATTATTATAGATATATATATATATATATATATATATATATATATATATATATATATATATATATATATATATATATATATATATATATGTGTATAGATATATATATATATATATAGATATAGATATGTATATATACACACATATATTATATATATATATACATATATATTATATATATATATACATATATATACACATATACATATATACATATATATATATATATATATATATATATATATATATATACACACACACACACACATATATATATAAATATGTAGATATATATATATATATATGTATATATATGTAGATATATATATATATGTATGTGTGTGTGTATGTATGTGTATATATATGTTGACATATGTATATATATGTGGATGTGTATATGTGTGTGTGTATATATTATATATATATATATATATTATATGTAGATATATATATATATATATATATATATATATATATGTAGATATGTAGATATATATATATATATGTAGATATATAGATATATATATATATATGTAGATATATATATGTAGATATATATATGTAGATATGTGTATATGTAGATATGTGTATGTATATATATGTTTATGTGTGTGTGTGTATATATTATATATATATATATGACAGCAACACTCATCACAATGACAACACAATTACATATACAGTATATATATGTAGATATGTATATATATATATATATATATATATATATATATGTAGATATGTGTATATATGTAGATATGTAAATATATATGTATATATATGTGTCTGTGTGTATATATATATATATATACATACATGTATGTGTATGTATGTGTATATGTATATATGTGTGTGTATGTGTGTATATATATATATATATATATATATATATATATATATATATATATATATGTATATATATATGTGGATGTGTATATGTATATATATATATATATGTATATGTAGATATGTGTATATATGTAGATATGTATATATGTATATGTATATTTATATTTATGTGTGTGTATATTATATATATATATAAGACAGCAACACTCATAACAATAACAACACAATTACATTGACAATCATGTTACGTTATTTTTAAAATGTTTCCTTTTCTTTTTCATAATCTCTTTAACACACTACTTCACCGCTGCGAAGCGCGGGTATTTTGCTAGTTAAGTCATAAAACGAAGAGCACAGGGCACAGGACTACTGCAGGCTGCTACAGCATGTCAATCAACTCTTGGCTGAAAGAGATTAAATCAAACTGCTCAGTGGTCAGGAGATCTGCTTCAGTTAAATTAAACAAATAAATAAACAAGATAACTATATAAATAAAAAATGAAGAATCCCTTGCCTAGCAATCTTGATCATGCCAAAAAAAAAAAAAATGCGGTAGGGAAATGCTGTGGCACTGAATACTGAGTAAGCCTCCCCTCCTGGATTTCTCATTTAATGACTCATGACCTTCAATCATAGCAGCTGCAGGCCAAGTTTATTTAATCCATCTGGGAGGGGAGCAACACAGAATAGAATAACTGTTATCTATTTTTAGGAAGAAGAAAGAAAGGAAGAACGAAAAAGAGAGAAAGAAATCTTAAAACCAGCATTAAAAACCAAAAGTCAATCCATCTTTCCCCATCAGTATAACAAAAATAAAGGACAACACAGCACATCTCCTCACAAACAAATCCAACATTTCAAATAAGTTAATTTTTGCAAAGTTTAGAAAGTGCCTCATGGATACACCACCCTTTTACACAACGTCTCCACATTAAACGTCATTTTATAGAATTTGTATGCCCAATAAATCCTGGCCTTCACCAGACCAACAAACATCCTGAGCAAATCGCACTCACCGTATGACAGCACCATCTTACCAGCTGAAGACCTTAGTCTCATAAGCATCATAAATTTAAAAAATGTTAAAAGACAACTTAGGAACAGCATCCTTTATCTATCATGAAAGACCAAAAGAAGGGCCTAACAATATGAAAGGCACTATAAGATAGACAGATATGTGAAACGACACTATATGACAGAGAGATAGAAATAGAGAGAGAGATTAACATGCAACAGCACCATGACCAGTCATGTATGAGGGTAAATCAAAAAACAAAGGCAATTTGAAAATTACGTGGTAACTGCAACATATAAAGCTGATGCAATACAACACTCATCTCAAGGATTATTGGTAATTAGAATACACACAGTGCAGTGATGTGCCATTAGTCTAGTTATGGCCAAGGTCAAATGAACATGGATGCTCTGCCATGGGGTTGCACCATTGTTGAAGAACACACAGCAGTCAGATTTTTTGGAGGGCTAATGGAGTGAAACTTAATGAAATTCGCCAAAAGATGTTGTCTTAGTACGGAAGTGAAAACAGCCCGACTCAGCAAAACATTTATGAATGGGCAGAAAGGTTTAATGCTGGGAGAACAGGTGTAACTGTTGAAGGTCGAGCTGGGTCGACCATCAACATTGTGCACACAAGCCCACATTGACATGGCAACTGCCTTCATGGGAGAAGACTGACAGATGGTGTCCACTGTTGCTGCAAATTTTGGAGATCAGCTATGGATCTGCACAAACCATAGTGTGTGTGATGACTTGGGGTACTGTGAATTTTCACAAGATGGGAATCCAAACAGCTTAATGATCTGCACAAGCAATAGTGCATTAATGTTATGACGTGATTCCTGAAACGTTATGAAGAAAATCTGAGTGTTTTGGAGCGGAGATGAGACACAGGTGAGCTAGAAAGTAAGAGGCAAAGCATGCAGTAGAAACACTCGTCTTCTCCAGTAAAGAAAAACTTTCAAATGATAGCCCTCTGCCAAGAAAATCATGATGATTTGGGACACTGAATTTTCAGGAACACGGACAATCAGTGACCAATGCAACATACTGTGCTATGCTTAAAGACAGAAACAGAAACCTGCAATTCACATCAAAAGTTTTTTTTTTTTTTTTGTTTTTGTTCTTTATTTCGCCTTATACAATTTCTTGTATTAGGAATTTGTTAGTTTTCGCATACCCCTTGGGGTCAGAGCGCAGGGTCAGCCATTGTACAGCGCCCCTGGAGCAATTACAGGTTAAGGGCCTTGCTCAAGGGCCCAGCAGAGTAGGATCTCTTTTGGCAGGGGCGGGGATTCGAACCGGCAACCTTTTGGATACCAGCACAGATCCTTAGCCTCAGAGTCACCACTCCGCCTAAGTAGTGGAATGCTGCCAAAAAATAGACCAACACACATGACAACACACATCCCCATAGGGCAGCTGCAACAGCCATGGCTTGAACATCTTCCACATCTCCCTTACAGCCCTGATCTCGCACCATGTGACCATCACATCTTCAGTCCACTGAAAGAGGCTCTACGCAGTTGCAGGTTCACCTCTGATGATAAGGTTAAGGAAGAAGTGCAGACCTGGATTCTGGAGCAGACAAAAAGCTTCTTCCGCCAAGGAATGAAGAAGTTAGTGGAAAGATACAAGAAGTGCATTGACATATAGTGAGACGATGTGGAGAAGTGATGGACCTGTTACGTGCATCTGGTCTTAGTTACCAGTACTGTACTTTTTGACTCTTCCTTGTAAATCCATCACCTATGTAATCTCAATCTATGTAATTCAAAAGAGGAGGAAATACAGTATGGTCATACTGTCACACTCGCTGTACTGTATATAACCTAATGAAGCAAATGAGATCTGAACTAAGATGACTCTTCATTCCAAAGTCAGAGTACACCATCCTGGATGCTGCTCAAATGGCTATGTGGCATTCATTCACTGGCATTTTCCTCCTTGTCTTCTAGTGGCCGAGAGTCATCAAGATTGGGATGAAGATATGTCTTTTATTTTTCACATATCATAAAATTGACTTTGTCCCAGTTGTGTTTCTTGTGTTTTTTTCCTTTGTTTTATCTTTAAATAAAATTCTAAGGTTTGTGTCTGTCCATCTGTCACACGATTACTTGAGTAGCACTGAAGTCAGAAGTTTTATCTTAATCAAAGATTCATGACATGATACGCATTGGCGAAGCAACTATTGTGGCTAGCAGAAACTTACACAAACCCTGAAAATTTTGCGGCTTTCCTACAGCAAACTGCATATGGTGAACCAATAGAAAAGGTGATATAGTAGATAAAAGAAATAAAGCAGCAACATCTACTGATCGTGAAGCAAATTGGAGAAGCCAATTACATAATAGGAAGAATGACAGCCTTAGGAAGTTTGACAGCATTGGCTGAGCGTCAAACACATGCAGCATGGTAACCTGCTGGTACTCGCGTACTACTGGGATGGATCCTAGACCTTGGAAGGATTGGAGGTCTGCATGTTTCTAGTACTCAAATAATTGCTAAACATTCTTTGCTAATGTCTGTTATGCACCTGCCTACTTCAAATGCTAAAGTAACTAACAGTAGCACCTCAATTTAGGCAAATTCAAATTTACACAAGCTGGCAGAAGAGTATCAAAATAAAATGAAAGGAAAACAGTGTAGAAATTAAAATAACTCATCATGTGGGGTCTTTGTTTTCTTTTTCTATAATGTGCAAGAGCAGCCTCTCATCATGTTGATCTGTCTCGAGTACCTCGTTGCAGCCTGACCGTCTCCCATACTACTGCGCTTTCAGATAGCAATGCAAGAAAAAAGGAAATGCCCACTGAGAACTCATGTCCCCCTCAATTCTACTAATGCAAATGGAATTCCATGTAGTCTTTATATGATACATTTACTGTGGTGTGCAGTGCCGCGAGAGCGAGAAAAACAAACACCCCATGCCACCTTAGTTCTCTCCAACTCACTGCTGCACACAGGGGTGTAAGAAGAGTGAAAAGTGCACCTGCTGTGGGCAAGAAGTGAGACCTACTCCCCTCCGCTGTGTGCTCTCTGGGGGTGGTCTGATCAGGTTTGTTTAGGGCTGATACCGATCAGGGATTTCATGTTACTGGATTGGCTGACTCACATTATTTTTTTCCATTTATATCTCTAAGGTTTTTTATTACACTAAAACCCTACATAAAGACATAGGAGCCTTATGTCTATAATTAAACAATAGACCATAGCTGTTACCTGTTCATGTGTTATTAACAAAATGAAATGCTATAGGCTTATTGTTTAATTACCATAAATATACTAAAAAAATGATCTTATAATACATACTTTAACTATTAAAATATGTACAGAAAATATTTACCAATAATATATAGAGCATAAAAAGAAAATACAATGCTTCTCATAATTACAAGCTGTTATACTGTTTAATTTAATTTACTTGTGAATAAAGTTTAATTTAAAAAAGCAGTTTACACCATTTGCTTAACCAAAATATACAGATATTCTCAAACATTGACTAAGTTAATTGATATAGTTAGTTAAACGCTGCTAGTTTTGATCATTCTTAATCCTTAATTGCATTACAGCTTTTTCTGGTTTTAAAAGATTCATTAACTATATTTTTACAGGTGTTCTTTTTCCATGGACGTTTTTCACATCACTTGCTGTACAGAACTAGTAACCACCAAGTTCTGTTATATGATCATTTTTTTCTCTTCATTCTCCATGAAAACATGAGACTAAAGACTTTTCTCGGCCATGACTACAAAGTACATGGGGTAAGAAACATTTTTTTTATTTTTAAATTTTTGGGTGAAGTGTTCCTTCACTGCTTATCCTTTACAAAAACAAACACACACACCACCCATGCACTGTCCTTGCTATCATGCTAGACTAAAGTGTTACAACCCAATTTACTGCTGTTCAGTGACAAGGACAAACAGCCCTGCATTGTACCTGGGTTACTGGTTATTTAATAATTGATACGGATCAGCAATCAGAACTTTAGAACAGTCTGGACAAGAGCAGGCCATTCAGCCCAACAAAGCTCGCTAGTCCTATCCACTTAATTCTTCCAAAATAAAACTGAGTTTGGAAAGTCCCTTAAGTCTTACTGTCTACCACTCTACTTATTCCATGTGTCTTTGGTTATATGTGTAAAGAAAAACTTACTAATACCTGTGTGAATTTTACCCTTAACAAGTTTCCAACTGTCTCCTATGTTCTTGTTGAACTCATTTTAAAGATATCAACTTGATCCACTAGACTAATTCCTTTGGTAATTTTTAACACTTCAATCATGTCTCCTCTTAATCTCTATTTTCTTAAACCGAAAAGTCTCAGATCTTCCAATCTTTCCATATAACTCAATTAATGACATTGATTAAATAAAGTAAAATGCTCCATATTTCATATTAGTCAGCTAAGACATGGAATACACCTGAATGTTACACCCCATTTACATGTTCTAATGTCCTCCTACGTGGTGGCACAGGGGCATAGCAGGACACAGCCATGGATAGGTTAAGGGTTCACTGCAGGGCACACAGACCCATAACCAGCTGTGCCAGGGCAATTTGCCTGACATGCAGGCCTTGAAGACTGCAGACAGAAGTGGGTGTGGAAGGCACACATAGTAAGAAGTTTTAACTATAATGATTTAGCAAACAAAACCAAAGGTGGTATCAGGAACAAAAATCAGAGAAGTAAGTGAGGGCAAAGCCAACAATAAAATCAGGAAAATATGTACAAAATAATGTCTGAAGGAATCCACTAAGTTGGACAGTGGGAAGATCAAAAGAGTGGTTTATTCATATTGTCACATCAATGGTGACACAACCCACAACCTCCAGAGGACTAGCTGAGTGTAGCAGCCAAATCCACTTACAACACAGTGTTGCAGTAAACCTAAAAAATAATCATGTTAATAATTTTAACATGATTTTGAAAAAGGCTACCAAAAAAAAAAAATCACAACAGAGAAGCTTTCTTCTATTGATGAAGAATGTCTTTTCCTTCAGGAAAAATTTAAAATGAACCCAAGTTCATGACAAAGATATGAGAGGAAAAGCAGAGGAAAAGTGAAAACTCCATGCAGGGAGCACTTGGACCAGGAGTCACAGCCAGTCTCCTGCAGACGTGTGGCACCAGCACTGACCACCACACTGCCCTGATGATATATCGCTGCCCTCCAAGTGTTAATTGAATTGGCTCCAATCACACTTCAAACCGTAAAGAACAAGGTGCTTGAAAATGACCACTTACATGTTTTTTTGGATCCCCCCCAGCCTGCATGTACACACACGTGCGTCTCCCCACTCTGCCATATAATTACAAAACTCCTTGATTCACCAACATTCCGTAAATTAATAACAGCAGCCCCCACTTTGGTCTATTAAGCTTTTTGAAGAGCGGTTTGGGTCCTTTGGTGAACCCAGTTAGATTTGATACGTACATTAAAATCAAACAGTGAGGAGGTCCCCTTGGAGTTTCCATCGCACTGAGCAACAACTGAGCTAGTGGTCTAAGAAAAATACCATTTACTTCTGGTACCAAAATGAACAAAATGATAGTTTTCAGTACTAGTATTTTTTTTTTTTTTTTGTTCTTTATTTTGCCTTATACAATTTCTTGTATTAGGAATTTGGTAGTTTTCGCATACCCCTTGGGGTCAGAGCGCAGGGTCAGCCATTGTACAGCGCCCCTGGAGCAATTACAGGTTAAGGGCCTTGCTCAAGGGCCCAGCAGAGCAGTGGCCTTTTTGGCAGTGACGGGGATTCGAACCGGCAACCTTCGGGATACCAGCGCAGATCCTTAGCCTCAGAGCCACCACTCCGCCTAGTATACACCACACACTTACTGCATGTGCCATTTTATTAAAAGTCAAGATGTTAGGAGCGCACCAAGCTCAAGTGGAGGAGGAAGGATTTTGTGCATTGATGTTCTTGAACAAATGTTGTCAAGCTGCTCTGAGCTGCCAACAGCTGAAGCCTTCTCAAGGCACATACAGGTTTATCTAGAGGAGGACACAGCAGGTTTGCACACGGCAGGCAGGCCAACTGGATAGCAATCAAAACTCCACATACTGCCCTGTGTCAACGGCTATAGAAGGTCAAAGCTGTCTGGCTGACTCAAGAAAAAAAGTTCACTCTGAAATGTAACACTCAGACAAGTAGCATAACACACGGTCACAAAAGGAGTTTTATCAGAGGCCAGCGTAGCATGCCACATCCAACAGACGAGTCCAATTCTGGGCTAGGGGAAGGTCAATGTCACTGACTGATGCCTGGTAGCTGCAATACGTGGAGATTTTACAAAGTACCACACAACAAGGTCTGACGCTCATCTGTCCATTGTAAGCACTTTTTGCAGTGGACAGAGTCAATATGAAAAACTATGGCTGGCCTGTAGTTATGCAGCTCTATATGCTACAAGCTGCGATGCACTGTGTGATCTGACACCTTTCCCTCTCACGGCCAGCATTAAGTTTTTCAGGAACTTGTGCTACAGTAGCTCTTCTATGGGGTCTGCGCTGACCCTGCACCGATTTACTGGCTGTCCTTCCTTGGGCCACTTTTGATAGGTACTAACCACTGCAGTCGTGTGGTTTTGGAGATGCTCTGACAAGTCATCTGACCATCACAATTTGGTCCTAGTCCAAGTCGCTCAGATCCTTATGCTTGCCCTTTTTTCCTGCTTCCAACACATCATTTCAAGAATTGATTGTTCACTTGCTGCTTAATATATCCCACCTCTTGACAGGTGCCACTGTAATGAGAAAATCAATGTTGTTCACTTCACCTATCAGTCGTTAGAATGTTGTGGCTGGTACTGTTAGACTGTTATTAATCTGATTAAAGTTTGTACCATCTTATATTACATTATTTTAAAAAAATTAAATTTTTAAAAACACATTTACTTAAAACTGTGTATTCAAAATTAAAGCATATTTGACTAGTGCAGAGGAAAGGTTGCAGGCTGTTTATTATTAGAAATTTCCTTACATTAAATATACCTGTACAAGCACAGCAAAATGTCCATTTAGAAAAAGGGGCACAATAGTAATTCTGTCTCTTTTGATCACGTTGTGCATTTAGGAGCCTATGCAAAAATTTCCTGGACATCTCCATTGAAAGAGGTAATGACGCCACCTTAATTACATGTGTTTACCGCAAGGAATGTTATGCAGACAAAATGTTACACTTTTCTAGCAATTACCCATCATCGCATAAACAGAGCTGTGTTAGGACTCTGTTCAGAAGTATTCACACCCACTGTAATACAAAGAAATCTAAAAAGAATGAAAGACATTATCTTAGGAATAAAAAATTATTTTAAAGATACGTGATTCATGTTCTTCCTTTGTGGACTACTAGCTACAAATACATACTAATATATATATGTTGAATAGTTTTACTGTCAAATAATGCGAAGAGTACGTGACAAACGTTTTGCCCTAATTCTGGGCTCATCAGGTGTACACACTTACTGCACCCCCTCTCGGGGATCGAACCTTGGACGTCAGCGTCAGAAGCGAAGCCTCGTAATCACATTCTGTGATCTGCTTCTCGCAACTGAAGAGGGCACCATGGCGGATGTTTGCAGATTTGCAGACCAACCACAAGCATTACCTGGTAGGTAACCACCCATACAATCAGATTGTGATTCAGACTACGAATGCCATGATTTTATATATTATATACAGTATATATATATATACACACACACACACACACACACACACAGAGAGAGAGAGAGAGATATGACCATTAGGGGGCGTCTCTGAACCCCATGCCCTTGAGACAACTACACAAACACAAGGCTCAAATAACCTTTTTACTTTGAAGGCAGCACCTTTACAGGCTTCTTCAAAGAGGTACAGACAATAACACACACGCACCAATCTTTTCCTTTTTATTTCGTCTTTCAAACCTCCCCAGGCAAGTTTTGTCCTCTTCCTCTCTGGACTTCGACTTGCTGAGTGAGGTGATGCAGCTCCTTTTATGCTGGGCCCAGGGGTATAATACTACACAGAGGAAGCACTACTGGGGCTTGGGCAGAAGCCCCTCAAAGTAGTGATACCTGCTCTCGACAGCTCCCTTTGGTGGAAACCCACAGCACCTCACAGGGCTGCACAAGAGGATTACAATTCCCAGGTTGCCCAGCAGGTATGCTCATGGGTGAGCCAGTCAAGGGATACTATCACCTAGCGCATGGGATACGCCCCTGATAAGCAGTCTACCCCTCTCCTTTCATTTTATAATCGCATTCAGAAAGTGGAACACCATCCACCTAGGTTAGGACATCCTGCTATTGATACCTTCCGCCCATTCCAAGGGTCCTTCAGCCAAGCAAGGAACCATCCCATCCTGGTTGAGACACCAACCCATCCCTGCCTTCCGGTGTCTGGTGATGCTGCTAAGCTGTCCTGATTTTTAATTGTTGCTTTGATTAGTCTGCATTCTTAAGTAGTGCTCTTGCCTTTAATTTCTTTCCCCATCACGATTGTTTCAGAGAGTCTGGCAGTAATTAGCATTTTCGTTGTGTTCAAACAGCGGAGTGAAAATGGTGGCAATTTGGTAGGAGGAATAGAAGGATCTTGCTGTCAGTTTACTGCCAATTAATGGCTACAGAACCAGCTTGCACTTTGTCTTGAATGTCCTCCTGATGCCGACAATGTTTCTTTTTGACTAGTAGCCTAATGGGCCTATAAGTGAAAGTCTGGTTAATCTCTCAATTATTCAACAAATAAAGCTTTTACAATCGTTTATTGTACATCAGCAAACAGACACAGGATATGGGCCATTAGCACATGGTGGTCACCTGTACACGGATGAATGACCTGCTGTAGTTGTTTATAAGCACAAAAGACATGGCCTCTAAGAATTAATGAAAAACGAAAGGTGATGAGGCTCCTGTCACACCAGACTGGGAAAAATGCAACAATTCTGAACACCACTCACCTGGGTGATATCATGCAATTTTAAAAGAATTCATTATCACATATGTGGGGCACAAGTTGACGTGTTAATGTTACGTCTGCAAACAGACCAGGTTTGACAGTGAGCCTGGAGATGATGAAAAACCAGAAAAAGGGTCAAATCCAGGAGATCAAAAATAATGTGTCAAAGCCCAACCATTGTGGTCAAGAATGAGAGCAAAAGTCAATACCAGAGACACGGACAATTAGTAAAGCCATTCAAGATTGGGGTACTGAATCCACAGCTAAGATAAGGAAGGGTTTTTACAGATGCCATTTTAGAATTATAATTAATTAATTACATTTATACAGTGCTTTTCTAACCTACTCAAAGCATTTTACATAGACAGTGGTTATCACTTCAACCGTCACCCATGTGTAGCATCCACCTGCATGATTCAACAGTAGCCATTTTTGCACCAGTACGCTCACCATACATTAGCCATTAGGTGGTGAAGGGGCAAGAGAGAGACAGCAATAGCCTCACAATCAAAGCGGACAACCTCAGGGGACACGCCCCCAACTGCTGGTGTGATTGGGCTAATTATGGGGTACCAAAAATGTTGGTGATCATGAACACACAAAATGGTGGATAAAAAGGTCCAAAAATATTTCATAATCAAAACAAAAAGAAATAATAATTTGAAAATCTGAATTAGCTCCAGGACCCAAAAAACCCTTAAAATTAGTGTAAAATTACAAGATTTGATAAAGGGACACAAAAAATGAACAAACTCCTAACAGCTAACCAGTAAGATTTCAGATCATCACATTCCTCATCAAACCTGATTAATTCAGTTCAGGATCATGAGGGGCAGCAGCCTGTCCTGGTAGCTGTTATGTTAACCTACATTCAGTAATTTTATATGGATGCTACAACTTTTTCTCAATACTTCAAAAACCATAAAAAAAATATAATGAAGTTTGAAGAATTTAAATTTATCTTCATTCTCTACATATATTGGTTTTTAAGTTCTCTTATTTTTAATCATCGTTATGTTTTAAATATTTGGCGGCATCTTGTATTTTAATGGACACTACCATTTTGGGTAATGGTTGCTATGACATAACAGACACACTGCTGCTAGGGGGCATGGTCCCATTAGTTGAGCCACATAACTTCGCCAGCACAACGATATTTAATTTGTAGATTCTTTGTAAAAAACCTTCTTGAGAATGCTTCTATTTGATTTCCCACTTGTGAGCTCTCAGATCTGTATTTTTTGACTTTACATTTTAAATCTTGCTTTGGCTTTGGTGCATATTTGATCGTCTTCTTGGCATCAACTCTAGCTTTGTTTAATAATTACGTTTCACCTCCTGGTCCACTCTGCCCTTTTACAACTGTTTTCATCTCGTGACAAAACAGCAGCACTGAGTACGAGGCATGGACCACCCTAGGGAAGGGTACCATCGAATCACTGGGCCCACTCACACCACCAACACTTACACTCACATAAGAGCAATTTACATGGGGGTTGTGGGAGGAAAGCAGAGTGAACATGCAGATTCCACTTGGATAACAACCATGTGAGTATGGAAGTGAGGATGCTGGATGAGTTCTACTGTACTACCCGATCTGTTACTTCATGAGTGCACAAACACAACTACTCAGCTGCTAGTTCATACAGTTCACTCCCAACATCTCTCATTATTTGAGGTCACCTTTAAGTAAATCAAACAAAAGCATAGTAAGCCGCTTCACATATAATACTGAGGAACAGCCCAAACGTAATTACAGTTCTGAGTTTTCGCAGATTCATGCAGTAAGGCAGCAGTGGCATTTGAACCCAGCACTCTACATTTACATTTACTTATTTGGCTGATGCCTTTCTCCAAGGCAACTTACAACATTTATGATACCATTGGTTCCATTTCTTTTGTTTTTTTAATTGAAGCACAGGCAGGTCAAGTGAGTTGCTCAGGGTCACACAGTGGTGTCAGTGACTCTCCGACTTTACCTGCACTTTCTTGATGACTGCATCATACAATACATACACGCATGGATACATGAGGACATACAATAATGTGGCTTATACAGACTACTTAACACATCTGTGATGTGCGGGGTTAAATAAACGTTTTGTGACTACCAATAGGAGCTAGAAGTTTAAAACCACATCTAATGCTGAATTTCTGTGTGTTTCACAGTAGGAACTTAACTTGTATAAAAACAACATGAAAAAAACTTTTAAAAACTAGAGTATATGACGGTAATTGATTGTCAGGTAAACGTTGATCAAATATTGTTTATTTAGAAGAATACAGCTTACTTCATTTATTCTATATTACAAACTACTGACATCTTCTGAAACGGAGTGAGCAAAAGTATAACAGGTCTGCTAAAGCTACGTCCAGAGCTAGGGAGTCAGAAGCAATTACATGGTAACTGGAGTTGTCCTTGGTAAAAATGTAAAGTGTAATACAATGTGTTAAAATTTCCAGTTTCACTTACTAATTCAATTAAACTATTTTTTTCTTTTGGCATTTTGGTAAAAATATAGCCTCTCTTTTTAACTATGTAAGTATTATTTAATAGTTTACAAAAGCCACAATGTTATCAATACGACCTTTACACCCAAACTTTAACAGGTCAAGGTGGTAAAAATTAGCCTGCTGATTCACAATGGCATCTTGGCAAATGTATCTTGTATGTTATGTGATTTCAGTCCTAGTAAATACAAGATTAATTACAAAGAGAGGAGTCGGTGATTCCATAAACTGAGAAGCCAAAGTTGAAGGTTTTGTGCACCAACTCCACAGCCCTGGCTTTGCCCACACATTTACGTTCGCATTTAAAAATACAGACATTAATCTGCGCTTTCTCCTTTCGTCCACCCTTCCCTTGGCATTATTAACTCTTGAAAAATGAGACTTTTGAAAATTCTGTACAGCACCATTAGTTCTGAAAACACTGGCTTGATACTGCAGTGTGGACAGAGAGTTTTGAAAACGCAGACTAAAAATTGCGCTCCGATTGATTTGTGCTCATTACATGACCCTTCCCTGATTGGATCCTGCTCATTTTGTCAGCCACTTTGCTCACCTCTAGTAGTGCTCCATAACAATTCTACCTCATCGTCAGCCCACATATAACTTTTTTGTTTTCCGTATTCTCCATTACTGTTCTCCATGTGTAAATGCAAGCTGCAAAAGAAATGTCTAGCGTGGAGGGTACTGCCTCTTCCTGTTTCTACAGATACACACGTGTCCAATGGAGGTAAACGACTATGTCATATATATTTATTTTCGGAAATGTCCGTGCGGGTGGAGATATTTTTGTAAATAATGTGATAATGCTAGAGTGGACTAAGATCAATTTGGTTTAAAAATGAATATGTATATGTGTGGATGTAGTCCAAGGGTTTGTTCCATACCGTACTTGGACAATTGGCCCTAACCAGCTGGCCTGCACTCACACTGCGCTTTAGCGTTCTGGGCACGCCTTCGTCATCACCATGCGAAAGCTAAAACATACATGTCAAAATGATTTTCCTTATTGTGTGTCTTTTTTTGAAGTTGTGTTGGGCAGGATAACACTCTCTACCACCTTGCAGATTTATTGAGTGTGCAGCATGGTGTTTTGCTGTTAATCGTGCTGCTTGTATGAGAAGATTTTTATGGAGATAAATGATGTTAAGGGAGGAATTTGCAGCTTTTCTTGCAAACTACAATTCATGTTCATCTGTAAGGTGAGAAAAAAACAAACTTGTTTTTAAACTCAGATTGTACTGAATAAAATGATGTTGCATCATTGACATCATGACTATGTCCTGTGGTCTGGCACATTGCTCCTGAAACCTACTGAACCGTGCTCAGACCACATCTTCTAAGTGAGCCAGGACACGGTACAGTAGGCCCAGCACAAAGCGATCACACTAGTCAAATGAACTAGACTTTGACAATTCATTCCATTGCCGACCACGTTTGTCTGCACGTAACCCCCCCAGTGTGACTACACCCTTAAACTGTTAGCATACTGATATAAGACAGACAGCCAGACAGACATAGGAAATTATAAGAGACTTGTTCCACAAGATGTTTATAGCCTTTGAACCGCTTTGATACTTTGTGGTGCTGTGCTTTTCAACAATAGTTCTTTTGTTGATTTTTGGAAGGAGGCATACACACACTCCAGAGCCGGCCAACTAACAGCAAGTAGGTTTACCTAGTCTAATTGCGGTTTCTGAACAGTGGCTCCTGGGTTTTGCAAACTCTAACTAGGAAACAAATACAGAACACAGGTGAAGGGATAAAATGTCAGCGACTAGTTTTAAGCCGTGGCCATCCTCACTTTCTCAAGAGTGTTGCTATCTTAAACTGGAGGCAGAAACCATCAATTTTTTTTTGTTTGTAAGCCAAACTCGAAGCAGGCAGACAACAAATATTAGGGTCCAAATACAATTCCAATTGAGAACAGCAAAATTGTGCAAATGCAATGGATGAGGCAAAAATGTTCATCTACTGAGCAGGAGTCAGAAATATGAAGGTCATCAGAATGAGCTTTCACCAAAACCAAAATGAAAACCAGAGCTCAAAGGATAAAACTCCATTATTTAAACCTTACTGCTCCAACATTTTGCCTTTTGTAGCGACCTCATTTAAAAAGGCGATCATAAAGGCGTCACACGCTGGACAAGCATGCACCAGGTGAACCAGTAATAGGCAGCACCAGTGGCCATAAAATGACAGCATAAACTGAAAAACCCAGAGAACAATGAAATATTAAAAAAAAAAAAAAACAATCAAAATGAGTAATGTTCAAACAGATGTCTGTACTCCTAATGGTTTAGGAAGCCAAATCAGGTTAAAAAATAAAATCTGTATTATCTTAAACTCGTTCTGCATTAGGACTGCACTCCGGTTCCTAGTATGAAACTTCAATAGAAGCCGCCAATTCCAGACAGCCTATATTAGAGATAAATAAAGCACAATGTTCAGCCACTTTCATCCTATCCATCTCCTATTTTTTAGCACTCCCAGCATGCACTAGATGTTTTTCCCTCTAATGTAGGATGTAACATTCAATCACAATTGCTGATGAATGAACCCCACTGAACACTTCACCTTGAGCTCAGCAAATACGTGTACATCTTTGGGAATTTTGCAGAGCTTGGCAAAATGCACTGAAGTTGATGGGGAAGGAAAAACTGGACTACTCGAGTGGATTATACTGGTGCACTGGTCTGTTACGTATCCCTGAGGGCTAAGAAAGCACCTGCCAACAACGCTGAACTAATAACTGTGGCCAAAAAGCAACCTGTGCTGTGCCACCCTGTCGTCCTTAGATAAAATTACACTCCACTTGCAAAATACTCCAAGTTCTTTATCTCTCTGTGCAGATCTGAACTCCTGTCACTACAACTAACAACACTCACAGAGTCTGTGATGCAAGGGATCAACATTATATCCTTGATCTGTGCTACACTGCATACTTAATCTAGCAGTGAAGACACAACATACAATTACCCTATGCAGAACAACAAAGTATTTTCAGAATAATCTCAATTGAAAGTAACAGGTTGAATGAAGATTTTTTTGCAGGGTGCAAATACATCTGGAGTACCAATCAGGTTGTGACATCAAGCATGCGTAAAATAAATTATTAAGATGTATATAAGCATTTGCGAAGCAGATTGGGCAGCACCTTAAAGTGTGAGGTGCTGGGTAGTGACTTCTCCATCCAACATGGCTACTACAGCTCTGTAATGTCACACTGGTCTCATGAAGCATCATGGGGTGCTGGGAAAAAATGTAATCTAAATCTGCAACACAGGAAACTTTCAGGGAAGTTTTGCCAGTCAGTCCGTCCGTCCCAATGACAATACAAGTACACATCCACACACATAAATCTTAATTCCAAATGAATTCTAGTTTATCAAGATGTAACCCACATATGGACACTCGGAGCAAATCTCTAAAGCCTGAAATATTTGTTCCACATTATTCTTTTCTGAAGTGTAGCCAGCACTGTAGTTGAGCAGGAAGTAGCAGGAATGTAGTTTAAACTTCTACAGTGTCCCGCCATGAGCACACTGTAAACCCACTTTATTAAACCGTTGGTTGAGTTCTCTCTCAGTACTAGCCATCTATAACTTATAAACAGTGGTAGCAAGAAAAACTGCACTACAACAATGAGATTTTAAGAAATATTGTAGTCTTTTCACATTCATTGCATGAATGCAAGACAGGTGGGCTGCTTTAGAATATGCATTTCTGTAGGGGTCCCACAGGTCCCACAGAACACAAACGACAGAAAATGGTTCAGTGAGAGAATGAGATGCAATCTTTATAAAACGAGCAGAAATATAAATTAAAAAAAAAAAGAGGCACTGCATCAGAGCTCTGGACATATCAGAAAAGTCAAATCTTGAACCAATCAGAGTGCTAGGAATGGTTTAGCCAAGTAGCACCGTGTGGAGTTGATCGAATGTCTATTTCTGGCGTCCTGCGTGTGACTTGGGCGATTTTTTTTTTCTCCAAGCTACCATGGCAGGACAATGATAATCACTTTTTTCAACACTGATGGACTTGTTCATAAAGAGTTTACTCCCCGTAGAAATAGTGTCAATAGGCAACATTACGTCGAACCACGGAGTTGTCTACAAAAAGAGCATCAGGTGAAAATGTCTGGAGAAGCAGTACACCCAAAACTGGATTTTGCGCCTGCACACACCTAGTTATCAATCAAAGAGCTTTTGACAAAAAGCAATGTGGTAGCTGCTTCATCAGATCTCACTCCCTTTACGTCGCTGAAATTAAAATTGAAACTGAAGGGAAGAACATTTGCTACCATTAAAGAAATCCAGGAAGAAAAAATAAAAAAACAGGAGGCTCTGGACTTGGTAACCAAAGAGGAGCACAGAAAATGTGGACAGGAAGTGCTGGGGCAAACGGATTGCATCTCAAGGCAACTAAAAGGGAACTGCTGTCAATTTTATAATGTTTGTTTTATCTTTTTTTTTTTTAACAATTCTGGGAATGTTTGTGTTGCCCCCACTCCCATATATTTCATTACTGATTTACTGTCTGAGTGCATCATTAATGAGCTGATTTCTAGTCAATTCAACTCTTCCTTAATTAGCACTACTGTATGCCAGGATCAATGTGTCTACAATTTAGGAAAAATCGAGTTAAATTCTGCTCAACATAGAGTGACTGCTCAGAGCCAAATGCCCACTGTGTCTCAGACCTGACTTGATACTTCAAAGTGGTGCTTGTAGTCAGGGTGTATCAGTACTTCCTTTTCGGTGCCTGTCTGAGGCCAATGGGAGCCAACAATCAGCACAGGTCAGGTAAGACTTGTTTTTGGTTTTTTAATCAATTGATGCAAGAGTTTCCTTTAGCGATACATTAAAATATGAATAACAAGTGGTTACACTTTTTATTTTATGCTTACCTGGATTGTGCTGATGGTCCTGTCCTATACTAGCATGGCTCACCATCACCCAGCTTGGAATTTTTTATAGTTGCTGATGAACCCATTGGTGCACAGAACACCGACGCCAGCCAGCAGTGGCTACAACACCAACTCTTCCGCATCTCCTATTAAAATGGATGTGTGCCTGTAAACAGATCTGGGGGTGTAAAACAAACTAGTGAAATAGGAATAGACGTGAACTTGAGGAGAAGTGTGGTCTCTGAGCTTGGAGCCAGGTATCATTTGAAAAGCACTCGCCATCCACTCTCATCCCATCATGTCAGCTTTTCACAGACAAACATGAAAGGGTGACGGACTTTCCTCCCTCACATGCTGATTAGTCCCCTGAAATTGCACTGACTTTTGAAACACTGTACTTATTCTGGACACCACTTTGCCTTTCACAGTAAACACATAAATTCCATAAATTGAGGAACTATCCAGAACAGTGTAAATAATCAGTTGTCAAACACGTACTGAGCAGAGCCAAACCCACAAATTTAACATCGGCTGTCTACACAAGATAACATTTTCCATGTAGGTGTCGGTGGGATTTGTGAGGCAGCAGGCAACAGTTAATGTGGACTAGGAGAAGCTGTGGATGGAGAACTTTGTGTTCTTCTCATTATCACAAGCAAACCCATTTCTATCTTTTGACTTTCACATATGGATAGAAAAAGTTACCAAAATAGGAGGACTGAAGACTGGTTGGGTAGAATATGGGCCTTGAAGGTGCAAGTATGGCCTCATGTTTCATAGCATTACCAGACATTAAAATCACACCAATGCCTGTAAGTCACCCAGTCAACGCTAAACTGGCACCCGTAGACAAAGGTCGTCTTGTTTATCCTCTTGACCTTTCATTCAAAATATTAAAAATCTACCCGTTAACTGAAGCAAAATACAGTCAAACTCTGTTATAGTGAGTTTGACGGGATCGACACTATTTGCTCGTTATAAGCGGAATTTGCTATAACTGGGAAATGCAAATTTGACAAAAACAAAAACAATATTAAAGTAATAGTGATTTATTGAAAAAATATACATTTAACCCACAATGAAAACATACATTAAGTACAATATACTATTTTCTAAGAAAGTCCAAAATACTTTTTTGCTTTAAACTTTGTAATCTACAGTCATGCAGTTTGCCTCTTAATGCATCCAACGCTTGCTTTTTCGCGTCAGTCCCTTAAAAAAATGCTATCAGCCTATTGCAGGCATTTTTGGCATCAAACAATGTTGTTAAACTGCGTTCTGGTAAATCCAATATGCCAGTGGTGTCTTCCTCCTTGTCATCTTCATCGTTGTCTTCTTTTTGAAGCAACACGTTTATGATTTCATTTTCAACAGGAATTCCGCTAGTAAACAATTCGTCATCCACGTGTTGATAGTCGTAATAATTTACATTAATTTCAATATTGTTTAAGTGACCCCATGTAGATAATGGCAATTCCTCCTTTTCTTCAAAAATATCAGATGTTGATTTCCTGCAGCGATTCTGTATGGTAACAGTCGTCACATTGTTCCAGGCAATAGAAAAGAAATTTATTGCATATTGAAATTTATTCTGCTAAGTGGGTCGCAAAAGTCCAGGATGTGGTCAAGTGTTGCTCGTAATAACTGAGATTTCGCTCTTTATAACAGGGCAAAATTTACATGCGAATAACTGGTATATCTTTCAAAAATAATTTTTTTTTCATTATAACCATGAAATCGTTATAACTGAGCTTGTTAAAACCGAGTTTGACTGTAACTGAAAGGAATAAGAAATTCCATATATATATGCCACAATTTGGCACGAGGCAATTATGTCGATTGAATTTTTTGATAAAAAATATTAACAATACAAAACATATCACAGTACCGTGTATTGCATCACATTACAACACAACTGAAATGAAACACAAATGCAAATGAAAAAAGCGAAAACAGGGAATGTAAAAACCTGGTTGTAAACTAAAACAAACGACAACAAACTGGCTGCATTTCGGCAGAACTGCCACTCACCGCCTGTATAATAATGTGAAGGTGAAAGTTTCCAGGGCACAATCCGGACATCACTGCATGTGAAAGTGGGCTGTGATCGCAGGGCAGCCCGAGGTGTAAGTGTCCTGCACACAAACTTAGTTTAATGAGTCGCATCACCACACGAGTATGGCAAATCAAATCAGTGTTTCATAGACGCTCCACTGCACTGACAGGCCTATTTTCAAACCAACTGAGACCACCACAGTTCTCTCTCACGGGTGATCTACGCTTATGTACTCAAACGTTCCTGGGAGTTACTGCAACTCTCAAGAGCCGTGGATAGGAGAACGAGTTCTGAAGACATCAATACACAAATTCAGAATACGGATTCAGAAACGGGGAGGGGGATTACGACAAGGAGGAAATTGTACAGCAGTGGACCCTGCATTGTTCTCTACAGCAGTTCTCTACCGCGATGGAGAGAGAAGGCACCCAAAGTCCCAATGCTTGCTTTCTGGATTAGCCATACTATAACGTTTGTGCCTAGTGAGTGTTTCAACTGCCAAGCATCTTGTGACAGCAGAGGGCGCTCGCTTTCATACAGAGTAAAAATATTTTTATTTTTCTTAAAAAGAAATAACATAAGTTCTTCAAAGATCCAGTCAGGACTCAAAGCTAATGGGTCAGTAAGGGATTCTAATTGTTGGAGCAAAGCATGATGTTACTTCAAGCAACTAAAAGATCAATTTAAACTTGCCAGGTTACACACTGTAGAGTAACTTTGTAAGTTTACGGGGTTGTACAGAATACTGAGAAATTCTTACTAGCATGTGTTAATCAACACAATCTTACGTTACTGTAGCACACATTTTAATATTTAAAATTATTTTATTGAAAAAGCTTACCAAAACTTGCAGTAAAACTTGTGTATGTGTGAACTAATTTGAATTTATTTTGCGGTGATTTGTGAATGTTTAATGATATGCAATACTTACCATACAGTGCATTTCTTTTATGAAAATGTAATATTGTGACCACATTGTATCGTGAAGCCTGAATAGCGATATGAATGGTATTGTGGACTAAGTGTATTGCCTCTTGAGTAGCCACAATTATTGGCACCCTTAGAAAGTCATACAAGTAAAATCTAACTGATGTACCTCCCCATTCACAATTTATGTTTTTAAGTTCATTGGAGTAAACAGGAACATTTAAATGGTCAGCTGTGACTTTTTTTTTTTATTAATCGGGGTATAAATAGATGGAGACACAGAGGCCAAACTCCCTTAGTCATCCTTCATGACGGGAAAAACCCAAAACACAGCAAGGATGTGTGACAAAAGGTTGTTGGCCTGCACAAATCAGGAAAAGGCTATGAGAAAAGAGGCTCACAATGGACAAGGCCCATTTGCATTATTAGGGCAAAAACTAATACTGGAGATTTTAAAAATCAGCTTGGAATATGAGGCCTGTGTGTACAGCGAGGAGTATGACTCAAATGGCCAAAGGATCTCCAAGGTCAGAATTGTCCAAAACTATGAACTGGTGACACCTACATAACCACAAGGTGTTTGGGAGGGTTGTCAGAAGAAAGTCTCAGCTATTAAACTGCAAACTCAAGCGCCTACAGTGTTCCAAACATTACCAGAATTTTCTACGGCAATGAATTCTATGTTCAGACAAGGCAAAAACTGAATTTTTCATCAAGACACCTGAAGTGGGTTTGGCACAGGGGCATGCAGTGCCTCATCCCCACTGCAAAGTATTGTGGTGGATCTTTAATGGTGTGGGGCTATTTTTATGCCAAAGACCCAGGACAGCTTGTTAGGATTCTTGGTATCTGCAAATAAGAAAATCAAATCTTGACTGAAGCTTAAATTGGACCATGACTAAATCTTCCAGGAGAACAAGGATCCAAAGCACACATCAAAATCAACTCAACAATGGTTCATTGACCACATGATCAAGGTGCCCTGACAAAAAACCCCACTAAAAACCTGTGGGATGAGCTGAAGAGGAGTGGCTCCAAGGATGGACCACAAACTTTGAAGAAGTTAAAGCAAATCTGTATGGAGGACTTGTCTCAGATCCATGTGTCCTCCAAATTCATTAACTGTTATAGGAGAAGACTCTGAGGTGTTATCTTGGCAAAAGGTGGCTACACAGACTAATAAACGGTGGAGTGCCAGTAATTGTTGATAAAACAATATGATAAGAATTTATCTTATCCTTTCAATTAGGCGGAGTGGTGGCTCTGAGGCTAAGGATCTGCGCTGGTATCCAGAAGGTTGCTGGATCAAATACCAATTACTGGCAAAAGTGATCCTGCTCTGCTGGGCGCTTAACCTGCAATTGCTCCCAGGGGCGCTGAACAATGGCTGACCCTGCACTCTGAACCCAAGAGGTATGCGAAAACTACCAAATTCCTAATACAAGTAGCTGTATAAGGCAAAATAATGAACAAAAAAAGTTATTCATATTCAAGGACAGACCTCTATTAATATTCTGAATGAAAGATCAAGGAGATAAACAGTAAAGACACTTTTGTCACAGCCCATTTTTGCTTTTATTTACCGAGGGTGCCAATATTAGTGAAGGGAACTGTATGTGTGGCCATCCCAAACTAGGTGCAGACTCTAATGAGCCATCAGCCCATACTGAGTAAGATCTACCAGATAATTGTGAATTACCACACCCGACTTAATGTGACACCTCAGACTGGGGTGAAGGATGGATTCAAAGTGTCCGAGTGTTATTTTCTTGTTACTTTGAACTGTACTCTTGTTTGCTGTGGTCTGCACTCTGAAGGGCACTATAAAAGAATGATTCCTTGAAAGAAAGGTCACCACAGGCTGGATTCAAAATGTCAAACTGGTGCGGGAGGGCATCCCAGCATGGGCTGAGTGGGTCAGATTGGTGCGAGCGAGTAGTCATACCAGACTGGGTATGATGTGTCACTCCATATTGGTTCTGGATACGTCATGTTGAATTAACGGATAACTCCAAACTGAATTTATGTGGGCAGAGGCCGCTTGTTGTCAATTGGTCAACACTGGGCTGCGCTTGCTGTGCCAGGCGGATGGAACACAAATTCGATTCCAGACCTCAACTTATTATAAAGCGGACTTCGGTCTCCTCATTTTTAACTCGAATGCCCTACTTCGTATTATTCTCACAGGAATCCAACATTCCTAAATGCGTTAAAAAAACAGGAAAAAACACAGAAACCTTACGAGAAGTCAACGATCCATCCAACGATACACACTAAAAACACAGCAGTGGAGAGAGTAAGGAGAGTAAACCGCTTAGCGCAGGGAGAGCTGCGAACAAAAGCCGTAAAGCAGCCGCTGTGCACTCGGAGCCCCGCCCGACTCGTGGCTTTCGGTTCGCGGTGTCTTCGTCCAGCGTCCCACCCTCTGAAGCCTCCAGAACCTCTGGCGCGACCCAACCCGACCCAAGCTCCGCTTCTCTAACCGGCCTGCGTCCGGTCAAAGCTGTGCTTCCACCCTCAGGCCCACCGCTTACCTCGCCGTGCCGCGCGCTCTCTCTTCGGCTTGCTCCCTCTTTCTCTTTCTTTCTCTCTCGTTATGCTTCTAGAGCGCTCTGTAAAAACCCCGTCTGGACCAAAGCAGGCAAGCTGTCCCAGTCTGGAGTCACATCCCTACATTGGGATGTCTGGGGAAAGGAACGGGGCACCAGAAAACGCGATGTAACAGTAGCTTTCTGGCCACTTAATTCAACGTTTACCGGACAACAGGCGCGCTGTCTGCCGCCTGGGGGCGGTGCGAGCAGACATACTGGCTAGAGAGCTGGAAAGGGGCGGGGACACAGGTGAGGGGTGGAGTTAACGGGCGGCCTAGAATTCGTTTGGCGTGTGGAGCGCAGGAGTGGGCGTGGTCAACATTCAGACTTGTTTCACTACGATGACCATTAAACACAACTGCGGTTTCAAGTACACCGGACCGAAACTTTAGTGAGACGTTGTTCCGTGATGACATTCAGATGAGTGACTCGAGTGAAGCTATTAGAGTCTTTATAGAGTTTGACTCGAGCGTTTACTAAGCAAATTTAAAAGAATACAAAAATAGCTTGTTTGTACCGAATCGTAACTGGTAACCTTTATAGTCATTAATATGATCTTGACTTTCAGAAATTATTTAATAAAGTGACACATGAGAAGCTGGGCATCAAACTAAAAGAAGTGGGAATTAAAAGTGTTGTTTGTAGATGGTTGCAGAATTATCTTAGACACAGGAAATAGAGTTATGGTGTGAGGTACCTTATCTGAATTGGGTGATGGTAAGAGTGGTGTGAATGGTTTGAATAGGAATAGAAATCACAAGCTAGATAAGTTTATAAATGATACCAAACTTGGTGGATTGTCAGATAATCTGGAATCAGGGGAATCATTGCAGAGGGACTTGGACAGCATACAGGCTTGGGCAGATTTGTGGCAGATGACATTTAATATTAGAAAATGTAAAGGATTACATTTAGGAAGTAAAAGTTTAAGGTTTGAATACACAATAGGAGGTCTGAAAATGAGAGTACACCTTATGAGAAGGATTTAGGAGTTGTAGTGGTGTCTACATTATCAACTGACAGATGGTGTTCAGAAGCCATTAAGAAGGCTCACAGAATCTCAGGTTATATAGCGCCCTGATGTGTGGAGTATAAGTCCCAGGAGGTTAATAACAAACTGGTGAGGCCTCATATGGAGTACTGTGTGCAGTTTGGGTCTCCAGGCTACAAAAAGGACATAGCAGCACTAGAAAAAGTCCAGAGAAGGCTGATTCCAGGGCTACAGGTGATGAGTTGTGAGGAAAGATTAAAAGAGCAGAGCCTTTACAGTTTAAGTGAAAGAAGGTTAAGAGGAGACATGACTGAAGTGTTTAAAATTATGAAGGCAATTAGTCCAATGGATTGAGTGAGGAGTCTGAGTGTCCTGATGAAAAACAAAATCCAGGGTTTTAATGACCTCTTAGGCACAGCAATCAGCAGTGTGTCTGTCTGCGGAGTGAGCGTCGACCTCGTCGAGATGTTTACTTACCTCTGCATTGACAGTCATGTCTCTGGTGACTCTTCCTATGAAGTCAGTAGACAGATTGCGAGAGTGGGGGGGGGGGGGGGGGGGGGGGTCATGAGGTCAATAGAAAAGGGGTGTGTGGTGCTCCTGATATCTCTGCAAAGGGACGAAGGTCCAAGTCTGTAGAGTCCTGGTGCTTCCTGTCTTGCTATATGTTTGAGAGACATGGACGCTATCCAATGACCTGAGATGAAGACTGGACTCCTTCGGTACTTTGTCTCTCCGGAGAATCCTTGGGTACCGCTGGTTTGATTTTGTGTTGAATGAGTGGTTGCTCATGGAGTCCTAAATGAGGCACAAAACCTGCATTGTAAGGGAGCGTCAGTTAAGGCACTACGGCCATATGGTGCGATTACCCGAGGGTGATATGGCTGATTGTTGAGGACCCGATTAGCTGGACCAGGCCAAGGTGATGGACACATAACACCTGGCTATGGCAGATAGATGGTCATTTCTGGGGGGGTTGCCAACCAGGATCTCAAGCTGTTTCAATATGCTGTACCAGTGCTGTACCAGTGCATGCCCTCCAACCAGCCCTGACCTGACCTGATTGAGACTGAAATTTTACAATGAGTTCATCAAAAACACAAGGACCCAACTGGAAACTCATTAGGGGTAAATTTCACACAGAGAACAGTAGACACACGGAATAAGTGACCAAGTAGTGTGGGGGACACTAGAATCTTGGGAACTTTCAAAGCTCGACTTGATGTTATTTTAGAAGAATTAAGTGGATGGGACTGGCGAGCTTTGTTGGGCTGAATGGCCTGTTCTCATCCAGATTGTTCTACTGTTCTAATGTCAGCTTCTGTCTTATTTATCTGACACAGCATTCTCATCCTGATCAATGATGCAAAGAAACAATTTAAAAGGCAAATAAAATGAAGGCTGTATTGTAAGAAGATGAATAAACAGCACCTTTGGAAAGTATTCAGACGCCTTCACTGTTTCTGCATTGTGTCAAGCAACACTCAAAACCCCAGAATGACAAAGTGGAAACAGGAGAAATTAGAAATGTTTGCAAATTTATTTTAAAAAACCCAACTAATTATCCCGTTGACATAAATATTCAGAGCCTTTGAGATGACACTTGAAGTTTGACCCAGGGGAGCACACAAGGCTTCTTTTCATGCTACAGTAGACAGAGGCAGCACATGGCGTTGCCCAGTAAGTAATGCTAAGCTCGGGTCATTTTGTCTGCTGCTATCGTCTGTTTGGATGTTTGACTTGCACTGAGCCCATAGGTGGCACCGGGACCCCCAGGGTCAAAATTTTGGGTTCCAAAAAAGTCTATCTTGTCAATATGGTCCTAGAGAGCAAGTATACAAAATCTGGTTCAGATCGCTCAAAGGGCATAGGATTGTATAGAAAACAGACAGACATATAGATTTGTTATTCTTATTGTTTTTGTATTATTTTTACATGTGCTTCTTTGCTTTTTATAAAATTTGTATAAATATTGTTCTTCATTATTTATGTATTGTGCATTTAAGTTGTTGGAATATTTTCTGTGTGGTTTGTGGGTGGAACCCCAAGAGGCGGGGTCATCATGATGTCACTGACTTAGGACCGCCCACAGCCTTTAACTGAAGTTTAACAGACGGCTTTAGCAGTGTGTCGTTTGAGTCTGTTAGGTGAACATCGTGGTGTATGGAGTATTGAATTGATTTTTTTTTTCTTGGTTTTTGTAGATTTATTACTTGCTTTTTGGATTCTGAGTACTGAGTACTGGGCTACACTCCTAGTTTGGACTCTCACAGGGTTTCATGGGACAGTCGAGATCCCTGGGTGCCACCACAGGGCACTAGTGGGAGACGGTCGCCCTACTCTGGGGAACTTCTGCATGACCCATGATATGTAGTGACACTGGAAGTACTCCCGGGGGTCTAACATAAAAAAGAACCACCTCCCCTCACTTGGGTGAATCAGAGTCAGGAGGAGTGCGAGGAAGAGGAAAGGAGCTTTAATCAGTTGTGGTGATTATGCTTTGGGCTGTGATTGTTTAATGAAGGGACTGCGCAAATAAGCAACCTTTATTTGAACCCGTGACTATGTTGAGTCTAATTGTGTCTGGGTTTTGGGGCTCAGTGGTGCCCCTTGTGGTCACTATATATATGTGTAAAGTTATTCCATGCAATTCATGAGGGTTAGGGACATGGGACCCACACAAGCACATTTTGGGACCCCCCACCTCACATCCTAATACTGTACTGTTGACCGCAATCCTAACCAGTGTAATAAAACCCGGGATGTTAGCAAGCCTCAAACCCCGAGCACACCTGCACAGTCCTGGGTTCAAATAATGGAAGATTTTATTATAAATACCTCCAAAAGTAACAAAAGCACAAATACAAACACAGGTCTTCCTCTCCACAATACTTTCCTTCTCCCTACCGCACTGCCCTCCTCCACTCAAGTGTTGCTCCAGTACCTCCCAGCTCCGACTCGCCTGGATAAGGGAATGCAGTCCCCTTTATTACAGACCCAGGAGTACTTCTGGTGCCAGGGTGATTGCCCGATGAAAGCACTTCCGGGTTGCATGGATGTCCATTACAATAGAGCGTTTGTCTCTCTGCAGCGCCCTCTCGTGGCACCCAGTGAACCCAGCAGGACTGCTCTGCCGGACTACATCTCCCAGCATGCCCTGTTGGTTTCCTGTTGTGCAACGACATCCGGGGCTGCTGCCATCTAGCGTGCCGGGGGAATAAACCTCCAGCGTTGTCTTTCTTTTCCAGTGGGCTTTCCATCCATCACTTTTGTTTCTTCCTCCCTGACCGGGATGCCTATATGCCTGTTGGGAGCCTCCTGTCCGGGTAAGGAACCATCCCATCTACTGTCCGGGATGCCCATCCAGCCTATGTGGCATTTACACCAGTAACATGCAGTCGATTATTTAACAAAGTCCAGGTAGTGCAGTTTAGTTATATACATAAAACAATATGTAATCAGTGTACTGTACACTGTGCTGCACTGCACCAGTAACATACGGGGTCTTCATACCTGCTGCTGTAGCCGCACCAGAGGCTTCATGGATCTCCTGCTCTCTCTTCTTGATATACTTTACTGTCAACTCATTAAAGAAATTACTCCAAAGTGTTTTTTTTATATTATATTACTTACCCCATCGAGTCTGTAGCAGTGGCCAAGAAAAACAGTTTTGTAAATAAAGTACATCTTGAATATTCAAACTCAATGGCATCCGGTGCAGGCTAATTCTGGACAATATCAAAAACATCCATGGAAAAAAGAAAACGTGTGCCCCATAATCCACGTGTCTGACATCCAGTCATATGGTCAAAACGGCCCAATGTGTGCATTTGCTAAAATATTATTGAGAGTTACTTTCTGGGAAGGTGGCATTCCTACAATGCTGTGCACCTGACTTGAAGATCTACCTCTCATACAGTCAAGGCTGGATTAAGACCCCCACAAGCCCCCCCCCCCCCCGAGTAACAGAGAGTGAATCGCACTATGAACATTGCAGTGTGCGGACTCAGGGCCGTTCAATGCACTGCAGAGACTTGACGCTCGGGTTCCCTCTTGATTGCTTCATCAAACAGGTTTTGGTGTTTTGATGAAAAGCCCCCCCCCCATCTTCACGGGACCCTGTAAGCACACCCACAACACCCTGATGGTAGATCTGCCCCTGCATATGATGGACATTGATAGTATTCAGACCCCTTTACTCTCAGCACACTTTACTGTGTTGTAGATTCATTTGCCATCTTGCCCGCCGGTCTACACTCGATAACCCACAATGACGTGTTTAAACAAATGTGCAAAATTGTTAAAAATCGTAAAACCTCTCATTTCTATAAATATTTAGACTGTTAATTCAGCACTTTGTAGAAGCCCCTTTGGCAGCAAGCAAGTCCAGCTTGGGGTCCTCTTGGTTGAGTCTCTACAAGCTTTGCACACCTGGATTTGGACAGTTTATCCTGCTTTTCCCTGCAGAGCCTTTCGAATTCCATTAGAGTGGATGGGAAGTGTCTGTAAACCACCATCTTCAGGAATCTCCACCGATGTTTTATGGAGTTGAAGTCTCAGCTCTTGCTGGGACACTCAAGGACTCTCAGAGAGTGGTCCCAAAGCCACTCCAGCATTGTCTTGACTGTATGCTTTGGGTCATTGTCATGCTGAAGGGTGACATGCTGCCCACTCTCAAGTTGCATGTACTCTGCTGCAGGTTTTCTTCAAAGACCTTTCTGCATTCATCCTTCCCTCAATTCTAACCAGTCTTCCTGTCCCTGCCGCGGATGTCGCCACCACCAGGCTTCACCGTAGAGATGGAATAAGACAGAAGATGAGCAGTGCCTGGTCTGCACCGGACATGCTGCTTAGGTGTTCTGCCCAAAGAATCTAATATTTGTCTCTTTTGCTTGTCATGTTCTCAGAGTCCTTTAAATGTCACCCAGCAAGAGCGGCTTCCGTCTTGCCACTTTATAGTAAATATTTGATTGATGGAGTGCTGCTGAGATGTTCCTCCTTCCATCAGGTTCTCCCATCTAACCAGAGAATCTCTGAAGCTCTCTCTGAGTGGCCATTGGGTTCTTGGTCACCTACCTGACTAAGACCCCTTTGCCTGGTTACTTAGTTTGGCCATTAGGTCATCTCTAGGAAGAGTCCTGGTGGTTCCAAACTTCTTCACCTTCACAATTATTGAGACCACTGTGCTCCTGGGTCTACTCAAAGCTTTAGACACGGGTTCATCTACCAACCCTGATCTTTATCTGACCACAATTCGATCCTGGAGGTCTGCGGAGAATTCCTTGGATTTTATGGCTTGGTTTTTGGCCCCGACATGAAGTTTAAATTGTGGGACCCTCTATACACAAGTGGGTGCCTTTCTAAATGCTGTCCATTCAATTGAGTGTGCCACAGGTGGACCCCCCGTCAAGTTGAAGACCCATCTCAGGGAGAATCGAAGCAAACAGGACGGACCTGAGCACAATGTGGAGGGGGTGGGAATCCTGATTGGAAGGAGAGTCTTCAGTTTGTGAGTTTTAAGAAATGTGCAAACCTCTCTGAAGACGTGTTTTCATTTTGTTATTATGGGTTATTGACTGATGGGCAAAAATGGCAAATGTTTCTATTTAAAATCAAATCTATAACACAATGAAGTGTGCAGAAAGCAAAGTGGGTTCACAAAGCATTCCAAACCCTGGCCATACAGTGGTGTGAAAAACTATTTGCCCCCTTCCTGATTTCTTATTCTTTTGCATGTTTGTCACACAAAATGTTTCTGATCATCAAACACATTTAACCATTAGTCAAATATAACACAAGTAAACACAAAATACAGTTTGTAAATGGTGGTTTTTATTATTTAGGGAGAAAAAAAAATCCAAACCTACATGGCCCTGTGTGAAAAAGTAATTGCCCCCTGAACCTAATAACTGGTTGGGCCACCCTTAGCAGCAATAACTGCAATCAAGCGTTTGCGATAACTTGCAATGAGTCTTTTACAGCGCTCTGGAGGAATTTTGGCCCACTCATCTTTGCAAAATTGTTGTAATTCAGCTTTATTTGAGGGTTTTCTAGCATGAACCGCCTTTTTAAGGTCATGCCATAGCATCTCCATTGGATTCAGGTCAGGACTTTGACTAGGCCACTCCAAAGTCTTCATTTTGTTTTTCTTCAGCCATTCAGAGGTGGATTTGCTGGTGTGTTTTGGGTCATTGTCCTATTGCAGCACCCAAGATCGCTTCAGCTTGAGTTGACGAACAGATGGCCGGACATTCTCCTTCAGGATTTTTTGGCAGACAGTAGAATTCATGGTTCCATCCATCACAGCAAGCCTTCCAGGTCCTGAAGCAGCAAAACAACCCCAGACCATCACACTACCACCACCATATTTTACTGTTGGTATGATGTTCTTTTTCTGAAATGCTGTGTTCCTTTTACGCCAGATGTAACGGGACATTTGCCTTCCAAAAAGTTCAACTTTTGACTCATCAGTCCACAAGGTATTTTCCCCAAAAGTCTTGGCAATCATTGAGATGTTTCTTAGCAAAATTGAGACGAGCCCTAATGTTCTTTTTGCTTAACAGTGGTTTGCGTCTTGGAAATCTGCCATGCAGGCCATTTTTGCCCAGTCTCTTTCTTATGGTGGAGTCGTGAACACTGACCTTAATTGAGGCAAGTGAGGCCTGCAGTTCTTTAGACGTTGTCCTGGGGTCTTTTGTGACCTCTCGGATGAGTCGTCTCTGCGCTCTTGGGGTAATTTTGGTCGGCCGGCCACTCCTGGGAAGGTTCACCACTGTTCCATGTTTTTGCCATTTGTGGATAATGGCTCTCACTGTGGTTCGCTGGAGTCCCAAAGCTTTAGAAATGGCTTTATAACCTTTACCAGACTGATAGATCTCAATTACTTCTGTTCTCATTTGTTCCTGAATTTCTTTGGATCTTGGCATGATGTCTAGCTTTTGAGGTGCTTTTGGTCTACTTCTCTGTGTCAGGCAGCTCCTATTTAAGTGATTTCTTGATTGAAACAGGTGTGGCAGTAATCAGGCCTGGGGGTGGCTACGGAAATTGAACTCGGGTGTGATACACCACAGTTAGGTTATTTTTTAACAAGGGGGGCAATTACTTTTTCACACAGGGCCATGTAGGTTTGGATTTTTTTTCTCCCTAAATAATAAAAACCACCATTTAAAAACTGCATTTTGTGTTTACTTGTGTTATATTTGACTAATGGTTAAATGTGTTTGATGATCAGAAACATTTTGTGTGACAAACATGCAAAAGAATAAGAAATCAGGAAGGGGGCAAATAGTTTTTCACACCACTGTAAATGAACATATTAAATAATTACAAGGTTTAGTGTATTTGATCAAATTCCCAGCTTATCCTCTTTATACACAGCCAGTAAATCTTAATTCGTTTACCCAGCACCATACAAACTAACTTGTAGCCCACCATTACCAGCCCAAACATTAACTGTCCTGTCCCCATCGTCATGTGCTGGCAGAACTCTGAAACAGAATACTGAGGTAAATAAATTCATAAAATTCAAATTAGAAAACAAAGACATCAACTTTCTTTTGCTCGTTTGCCTGTAAGTGAGACACATCCTCACCCGCCGGCTACCCTCTGAGCTTGCAGTTTTACGAGGGCTCGGGACGAAGTCAACGCTCTCCACTCCTATTGTCGACAGCCGTAGCAGCAGCGCTCCCCACACATGTGCTAATTGCCAGGCCCACCGTGTAGGAAACATTCCACATTCATGGGGGGGTCTTATAAAAGAGACGTCCACAACGGCCGGTTTGTCTGCTGCGCCGCTTCTTTTTGTGTTTCAGACGCTATAAACCATCCACACTGACGCCCATTTCTGGCAAATTGGCTGCTGAAGAAGTAACAAGAATTCCTTATGTTGGGAACAAGAATGGAGAAGATACTTCAGTAGACTTCAGAGAGAGCTTTTGGGGGGGGGGGGGGGTTCGAGGATTGTGTCCCTCAGCCTGCTAACAGCCCTCTGCTCTGAAATTAGTGCCAGCTAAGAAGCCGACGTGTTGGACCCTCTCAGTCCTAATGAAGGAATACATGTCATTTGCTTTCATCTGCCCATTTTCTAGCCTGCTGGACCAGTTCACTGTTGTAGGGGGTGGGTGGGGTGCCCGCCCAACAAAGGGGGATAGACATTTACTGTGGATTCAGAAAGTACTCGGGTGTTTTCACTTTTCTGTACAATTTATTATGTTATAGGTTTCACTGTAAATGGATCACTTTGCCATTTTTGCCCATCACTCGACACTCAACAAACCATAATGACAAACTGAAAAGTTGGTCAGAAAAGTTTGCAAATTTATTAAAAATCAAAAACTGAAATCTCTCATTCATAAAAGTGATCAGACCCTGAATTCAGTGCTTTGTAGAAGCCCCTTTGGTAGCAGTTCCAGCTTTGAGACTCCTTGGGGTAAGTCTCTATAAGCTTGGCACACCTGCGTTTAGACAGTTGATTCCATTCCTTTCAAGTTCCATTAGATGGATGGGCTGCGCCTGTAAGCTGCCATCTTCAGGTCTCTCCACAGATGTTCATGGAGTTTAAGTCTGGGCTTTGGCTTGGCCACTCAAGGACACTCCGAATCTTGTCCTGAAGCCACACCAGCGTTGTGCTGATAGGTGAACTGTCGCCCCAGACGGAGGTGGCATTCACCCTGGAGCAAGTTTTCTTCATGCCTCTCAGTCTTCATCCATTGCTCAAATCTGACCAGTCTCCATAACCCTGTTGCTGAAGAGCAACCCATAGCACAATGCTACCAGTTCAATTTTTGTCTCATCAGACCAGAAAATCTTAACCCTTATGCACTCTGATGCCTCTAAATGCAGTGATTCACCTTCAACTCAAAGAGTGGCATCTGTCTGCCCACCATACCATAAGCACCTGACTGATGGAGGGTTACTAAGATGGCTGTTCTCCTGAAAAGTTCTCCCATTTCAGTAGAGGACTTCTGAAGCTCCCTTAAAGTGACCATTGAGTTCTTGGTCACCTCGCTGACCATGGCCCTTCTTGCCTGGTTACTCGCATTGGCCGGCAGCCAACTTTATTAAGAGTCCAGACTTCTTGCATTTCATAATTACTACGGTCACTCTGCTCCTGGGGACATGCAAATCTTTAGAAAGGGTTTTATCTCCATTGCTCTGATCTCTGCTTCATCACAATTTGATCGCGGGGGTCTACAGAGGGCTACATGACATTACATTGACTTACATTTACCCAAGGCGACTGACGATGTCTATTATACAATGGGTTACATTTCTTTTGGTTTTCGAATTTGAGCTCAGGCAGGTCAAGTGGCTTGCTCAGGGTCACCCAGTGGTGTCAGTAGTGGGATTTGAAGTCCAAAGCCTTACCCACTACACCACGGACCTCATGGTTTGTCTTTTGTCCTGTCATGCAGTGTGTATTGTGGGATCTTCTGCTTTTCTAAATGACGGCCAGTCAATTCAGTTTGCAGACGGGTGGACTCCAGTCAAGTTCTAGAAACATCTCAAGGAGATAGGAGGCACTGGAGCACAACCTGGAGTGCCACAGTAAACAGCTTGAAGAATTCCAGTGCCATAAAAAAGTATTTGTCCCTTCTGGTTTCCTCCATGTTTGCTTATTCAGAACAGTTAATTGTTTCTGATCTCCAAACAAATTTTGTGTCAGAAGAAAAGATGACCTGAGTAAACACAATACGCACTTTTTAAATGATCCTTTGATTTATTGAAAGAAAAATGTACAACTTGTACATCACCCATGTGAAAAAGTAACTGCCCCCTCACTCTTTCAATCAACCAATGAACCAAATTTAAATGAAGAGTTTAAAATCAGACTAGACGGCATCCTTCAATAAGGGCGCGCACAAAAGGCGACCTCAATTGGGCGTGGCAAATAAAGGTGTTCGTAGATAATTTAGATAATAATAGATAGATAATAATAAAATATCTACGTGGCATTGCACATAATCTACAGCTTCAAGTGTAACACAACAATGAGTAAGAGCAGAAAACAATGAAATCTAGAGAGCTTTAGAAATAGTTCGTTAGAAGTTCATGCATTAATTAATTGGATGTTTTAATATTCTTGCTTTCGCCTTTTTATACGTTCAATCATTGCCTTTATCTAATAAAGTTTCTGTAATAATTTTGTTGCGGTTGCCTTTATTCTCTACACCTAATTGAGGTCGCCATTTTGAAGCTCGCCCTTATTGAATAGAACCGACTAGACACAACCAGGCTTGAGTGTTGCCAGCCCTACTAAATCTTAACATCACTTCAACAAATCCCTTCCCGCACCATGAAGTGGGCTAAAACGTCTCAACAAGGAGCACACCGTACCTCCAAAAGAAATTTCCAGAATACTCAAAAAGAAAAAAAGTTTCTGAAATATATCAGTTAGGAAAGCGTTACAAGGCAACCTCCAAAAGCTTGGGACTCCAGTGAACTACCATGAGGGCCACCATCTCTGGGACTGGCCCTGCAGAACTTCTCCAAGAGCACATAGAAAACATCCAGGACGTCACAGACGAACATCTAAGGACCTGCAGGCCTCTCACAGCTCAGTTAATGTCAGAGTTTGTGATTCCACCATTAAGACGACACGGGGAGAAATGGTATCCATGGGAGAGTTTCAGCACAGCTAAACATGAGGAGCATAAAGGCTCATCTAACACTTGCCAAAAAGCACCCCGATTACCCTTATGGGATAATGTCCTGTGGACAGATGAGTCAAACTTAGAACATTTTGGAAAACACAAGTCCCGTTATATTTGACGTAAAGCTAACTCAGTTTCCCACAATAACAACAGAATTCCCACAGTTAAACGTGGGCTTTTGAAATCCCTCGCTAGACTCCTAGGCGTTCAAAACCTTCTTTCTGAGGGCCTTAGACTCGTTTTAATCCTGGCTTGAGGGTACAACACACATCAGTAGCAAAGAGAACACCAGCCCCCCGATACCTGCAGTTGAAGTAAGTCAGGGTCTACCTGCAGACTCCCTAAGGTGGTTCTAAGCATTGGCATCTGATCTGGAACAATGACTCTAATTTGATGGATCTGAACTGGAGACAGATGTAGAAGTGGACTTTTTCCAAGTGACAAATCTGCATTTTTCTTAATTTAGATTATGAGAACGAACGTACCGTGTCATCTGTTCAAACATACAGTTAGGTCCATAAATATTTGGACAGAGACAATTTTTTTTCTAACTTTGGTTCTGTACATTACTGCAATGAATTTTATAATGAAACAACTCAGATGCAGCTGAAGTGAAGACTTTCAGCTTTAATTCAGTGGGGTGAACAAAACGATTGCATAAAAATGTGAGGCAACTAAAGCATTTTTTTAACACAATCCCTTCATTTCTGGGGCTCAAAAGTAATTGGACAAATTAAATAACTGGAAATAAAATGTTCATGTCTAATACTTGGTTGAAAACCCTTTGCTGGCAATGACAGCCTGAAGTCTTGAACTCCTGGACATCACCAGATGTTGGGTTTCCTCCTTTTTAATGCTCTGCCAGGCCTTTACTGCAGCGGCTTTCAGTTGCTGTTTGTTTGTGGGCCTTTCTGTCTGAAGTTTAGTCTTCAACAAGTGAAATGCATGCTCAATTGGGTTAAGATCAGGTGACTGACTTGGCCATTCAACAGTTGTCCACTTATTTGCCTTAACAAACTCCTGGGTTGCTTTGGCTGTATGTTTTGGATCATTGTCCATCTGTATCATGAAACGCCGCCCAATCAATTTGACTGCATTTAGCTGGATTTGAGCAGACAGTATGTCTCTGAACACCTCAGAATTCATTCAGCTGCTTCTTTCCTGTGTCACATCATCAATAAACACTAGTGTACTTTTTTCTTGCCATCATTCTGGTAGAGGTTGATCTTGGTTTCATCTGTCCAAAGAATGTGTTTCCAGAACTGTGCTGGCTTTTTTAGATGTTCTTTAGCAAAGTCCCATCTAGCCTTTCTATTCTTGAGGCTTATGAGTGGCTTGCACCTTGCAGTGCACCCTCTGTATTTACTTTCATGCAGTCTTCTCTTTATGGTAGACTTGGACATCGATACGCCTACCCCCTGGAGAGTGTTGATCACTTGGTTGGCTGCTGTGAAGGGGTTTCTCTTCACCATGGAAATGATTCTGCGATCATCCACCACTGTTGTCTTCCGTGGATGTCCAGGTCTTTTTGCGTTGCTGAGTTCACCAGTGCTTGTTTTCTTTCTCAGGATGTACCAAACTGTAGATTTTGCCACTTGTAATATTGTAGCAATGGGTTTTTTCTGTTTTCGCAGCTTAAGGATGGCTTCTTTCAATGCATGGAGAGCTCCTTGGACCGCATGTTGTCTGTTCACAGCAAAATCTTCCACATGCAAGCACCACACCTCAAATCAACTGCAGGCCTTTTGTCTGCTTAATTGATAATGACATAACGACAGACTTGCCCACACCTGCCCATGAAATAGCCTTTGAGTCAATTGTCCAATTACTTTTGAGCCCATGAAATGAAGGGATTGTGTTAAACAAAATGCTTTAGTTGCCTCACATTTTTATGTAATCGTTTTGTTCACCCCACTGAATTAAAGCTGAAAGTCTGCACTTCAACTGCATCGGAGTTGTTTCATTTAAAATTCATTGTGGTAATGTACAGAACCAAAATTAGAAAAAAGTTGTCTCTGTCCAAATATTTATGGACCTAACTGTATTAGGCTCATCTCTAGGGACTGTTTGCCTGTTCAAATATTGTGAAAAAGTCCACATTTTCCGTGAGGTGTACTTACTTTTTCACACGACTGTATTTAAACTGGCCGTTTTTCTACTCTTGTCGATGTAAAGCTCAGTCCAGTGGACCCCCTATGGCTGCAGGTTTTTGTTCCACAATCAGTGAATTGATTTCCCTCGAAACAGACCTCATTTAATTAGCTGGTCTTCTTTCTCTTCTCGTATTCTGCATTTAGAAAAGCATAGAAATTTGATTTTAACATTTATAGGTCATTTAGGAATATTTGCACTTTCCTAGAGCTTTAAATGCTTAACTTCTTTCTTAATTTGCCTTTTTGGTTTGTCTGCATAGAATATGAAAAGATTACTGCAATCGCCATAACTTCACTCCAAGCAGACAGATTGTGTGGAAATTTGGCAAGGAAATGTGTCAAGAAAGTTACATTTTCATGGCGATATCTCAAATATGTACAAATGTTTGAAATCTGAAAATCTCCCAATGAAAACCCTTGGTGATTTTTGCAAGCTTGTCTATCTTAAAACAGAGTAATACTCTGTGCAACATCAATTATGGATTAATGTGTCAAATTTAGACCAGCAGCCTTTTGGCTTAGAGATGCTGAAGGACAATTAGATAGTAAGGGGTTGTAGCCAGCAGGGGGCGTTAGCTCCCTGGGAAGGAGTTCTTTTGTAATTGCAGCGTGTCACATAACCTGAAACTATATGAATATCATATAAAAAGGCGATACTCCTCCCGTAGTGATACGGCGGTGAGAAATCACTCAAGAGAAATAACTTCGCTTTCTTTAATGACGGCTTACGCTGCATAACAGACGAAGGAAGCCAATGGCAAGAACCCAGTTTGGGAGTGGGGCCCCGATGTGTAGGGTCTGCCATTTTCACCGCTGCGTTAGAAGGATTTTCAGGATCGGATGACGTGATCTCCCATCCGTCCATCAGTTTCAAAGAAAATGTTCCAAGGCTTTATACTCTTTCTCCACATGCAGACCCCCATTTAGTGGAGTCATGCCATTCCAAACAAGGCAAAGAGAGGATACAAGTTTCATGCCGAGTTTGACACCTAGAAATAGTATACAATGATCATCAGTCTGACGGCCCATTTCCCAAGTTGTCTCTATCTGTTGTGACAGATAAGGGCGCTCTCGCTCCCTTGAACCCTCAGACCACACGTCAGACACCAGGTAAAAGTTCAAAGATGAATACTTATTATAAAATTAAAGTGCACAAAGTACCACCACTCCACTATACTCAATAATCAATCCTCCAATCTCCCAGACGCTTAGCCACCCTGCCTCCCAACTCAGCTCGTCTGTCTGGGATTTCCCAGAGTCCTTTATAGTCCTTGACCCGGAAGTGTTTGTCCCTCAGTCCCTTCAGATCTATCTGCCTGCTCGTGAATGGTTTAAGTGTTGGGTCTCTTTGTTTCTGAACGTTTGGTATGACGTGTCAGTGAGGGTACAGGACTCCAGAAAGACTTTAAAACTCACATGAATAATAATAATAACTAGGGGGCTTTGCCCCCTGCTCACTTTTTTTTGCAAAGTAACCAATAAATGCATGTGAGGTAAACTCCGTTTTGAAATTCTCTTGACTTAAATTTCAAAGCCTTACAATACAGTGGACCCTTGACTTACGAACTCAATTCGTTCGCGAGGGCTGGTTGTAACTCAAGTTGGTTGTAAGTCAAGACTATTTTTCCCATAAGAAATAATGGAAATGCCCATAATGTGTTCCGATCCGCACACAGCAACACTTACTTAACTTTTTTTAATAGAAAAGGGTTGTATAATGTGCATAATTTACCAAAAACACCAATACTTTTTCTAATGTACTAACCAAAAAGTTATAAAAAGTGCCTAGCTTACCAGAAACAACTATTTCATACTGTACTCACCATTTAAGTTGACATCTTTGGCTTGCAGGAAGGGAGGAGGAGGAAATGAAATGGAAGGTGGTTATTGTTTGGAAGGAGTTTCCTTATACAAATCTTTTCTTTGTAAAATTGTCGAGATGGTGGATTTCGACATGCTGTACATATTAGCGAGATCGGTCACACGAACGCCACTCGCCACCTTCATTACCTTCGCTTCCTTCCTTAGCAATTATCGAAATAAATTATATAAATCACTGCACTGACCGAAATTACATCCACAAACACATGTATCTGGGCTCCGACTGTCACTTACGAACGCTCTCGGCTGTTTGTTTACAATCGCGCAAGTGGATACACGTGACTGCATTCAGGTCGTAACGCAAGATGTTGGTTGTAAAGCAAGTTGTTCGCATGTCAGGCTGGTTGTAAATCAAGGGTCGACTGTAGTTACGTATTTCTGACATATCACCTGTGTCCATATATTCGATCTCTATTTGCCTTTTCGTTATTTCTCTTTGTTTGTTTTGACACTGTCGTGTTTTTTTTGCTTTCATATTCTGTATCTTGCTCTGCATGTGTATCACGCCTATGTTTTTTTAATTTTTTGAATTCCAGTTTTCGTTATCTCTAACCCGCTCTGCATGTGTTTGGCCCCCTTGTTTTTTTAACCTCTTTATGACATTTTACTTTATTTTCTACTCTGTCTTTTATTTCTGACCTCACTTTGTCCTGCTTTTGTTTCAATGATTTCTGGTCCGTGCTGATTATTTTCCCTTTTTTCGAGTAATAATTTCCGTTTGTTTGCGTTCCTGCAATCTTTACTTTTTTTTCATACTTTCTAATTTTCCTACTTTCATATTCTTTAAACTTTCTCCACATATGTATCGCACCAACTATTTTTTTTTTGAGCCTTTCGAATTCCACTGCTTTCATAATCTCTGACCTGCTCTGCATGTGTATAGCGCCAACGTCCGCATTGGACATGCTTTTTTTCAATTCCACTTGTTCCGGGCTGATCATTACTTTCCTTATATTCTGAATTTGCACCTAGATTATTCTTTTTCCTTTTGTCTCTCCAACGCTTTTGAGTCTCTTTTCTCTGTGCTGCTTTCTTCTTCGCTTTGTCGTCTACGTTTCATTTATAACGTATTGTCCTTATACACTTTATATGCACTCAGAGCCCTGGATCTGTGTGTGCTCAAAGCTAAAACACGACTATCGTTTTGCTGGCTGCCCCTGCTCTTATTTATTTGTAAGTAGGGCGTGTCTTGCAAGAATCTCATGCTCTACGTCATCGTGACACGGTCCTGAGTCAATCTCTTGGCACAAAGTCTCATGTTTAAGGTCCCCATGAGACGCTCCATGGCCAATCTCTTTAGTCTCGCGGGTCTTCTAAGTGTCTTCTGTGATCTTGACGTGAAGATCACGTATTGTAGCCGTACTGTTTCTCTACAGGATTTTTTTTTTTATAATAGAGAGATATCAACCCATCACTCAACCAGTCGATCCAGCCTCTGAAACGGCTCTACCTGCTCACTTCGCCGATCAGCGCTGCTTTACTGCATTTCCCCATTACACCCATCAGTTTATTAACCCATCTGCTTACTCACGTCAGGGTCATGGGTGCCACAGCCTAAATGAATAAGAAGGAACTTAGGAGCATAATCCCAATAAAAAATACGGTTTGGTCTGTTTACTTATTTTTAAAAATGACCCATTAAGAGAAACACAAGTAAAACCAAACAAGGTTTATTTTTAACCATAATCCCCTTAAATCCACTCACAATATCCATTAAGCAATTCTCTATTACACAAATAATGTTTTCTGTTGCCGATTCCACCGGTCTTCTGTAGACAACTTGATATCTTCATCACGTCCCACGAGGCAGAACAGGGTGGCTGTGGCGTCACTTCAAATCCAGTTTTGCACAGCAGCCTTGACAATCCATGAGGTGTGTGCTGGGGATTGTGGTGAAACAGAAGCAGGATGGCTGACTGGTCCCTCGCCGTTTCTCCCTTTATGACTGCCGCAAAGAAACCGGCATAACTGCTGACCTTTTGAGTCATGTAAAGAAAATGCACAGCGGCTTCAGTGTTTATCAAACACGGTGCACGTGATCGCGCCAGCACTAGCCCGGGCCTGCGGAGTTTCTCTTGGAGTTTACATTGTTTCTGTCCCTGTTGGCACTCGGTTTCATAGGGGTGTATTTATGCTTCATCCAAGGTATGAAACAGCACACTGAGAATTGTCGTTGGAATACTGGATGCTTCATTTCAGGTGTCAACATCTGAGACCCTCAAAGTGCACAGACTTCGCTCATGTTGAATGAATCGAACGGACCCATAACTAATCCTACTAGGGCCTGTTATCCGACACGCTGTCACTCTCTGATTCTCTATCACAATTTCATCCAACTTTTTATTTTGTTGAACCGTTGCCTCCTGAGAGAGGTGGAACTACCAATGCAATGTCCACAAACCAAAAGCATGGAACAGGGAATGGCGTTCACAAGAATACTCTACATAGCAGATTCTCTATCCAGCCTTGGACATCGGAAGCAGAATTGCCAGAGGCGCACTCTGCTCAAAAATGGAAGCTTCATATTTCATTTCTAAACATCATTTGAATGTACCATAAGATGCAAATACAAAAAGTGTTTACCCAAAAAAAAGCACACAAACCTTTTTGGTCTCCAACAGGAGACAAGCCCACCTCTACAGCCCCCACATGCAGATACAACTATGTAATATACTGGGTATTATGGACATGGCAGGACAGCAGCGACATACTATAAACTCACTTCACTCTGATCTTGATTTATCGTCAGAGAGTAAAGTGCTGCTCAGCCTGTTCAAACACAAATAATGGGTTTCATCTTTTAAACGTAATCATTTACTCTTTAAGTTAGTAAAGAAATAATGATCTTTGCATTTATTAAACACAGGGAATTAAGAAAAGAAGTATCATTGGAAGATAAATGTCCTTTTGTTGTTGAGCTAAGACAATATGCATTAGTCTTTCGTAACAACTTTCTACTATAAATTCACAAATCGGCAGCCTAGTTTGGGTTGGGCAGTCTATTGTTTAAATAAATGCATTTCAATTATCTTAAATATAATATCTGTGGCTAGATTAAGAAAAAAAGTTCTCCTTTTGTAAAACTGCTTCAATTCCAAACCAAATAGACCAGGTACTTAACATTGATTTATAAAAAGTGGCAAATAAAACCGTCACTTTTAACTTATCGTTCCATGAAGAATCCCCTTACAAAATGAAGATCTGGAGGGTACGCGTTGCTTCGATTTTTACCCTCAAAAACGCATGAGCATACAAAATGTCCACCTCCGGCACTGTAAACAGACTGTGACAAAGAAGTCCCTCGATTTGGACATGATCACTTTTTTGTTTTTTCCACTTCTGAACTGGCAAGCGCTAGCACTTTGTCACCTGAACCTGTCAGAGAAAAATCATGAAATGAACAAATAAAAAGAAGAGCCGAACCACAGGACAGTCAACTAAGGGAGAAGTAAACCACGACATTGTGTTAAAACACACACACACACACACACACAAAAAGAAAAGATGAATCTGTGCTCTTCTTCCAAAACTTCACATTATAACTTTGGAATCGATTTAGAAATATTTTTAATTGCATACAAGGCTCTAAATGATCTCACACCTTCTTATTGTGCCCCCACATGGCTTATAATCTTAGATCGTGTCTCACACGCGTGTCTGTGGATCACCCTCAGGGTCAAGAGGGGCCGCTGTCGCTAATCATGTCCTCTCCTATTCCTTCCAGGGCACCGAGAAAACACCCAGTGAGGGCACCTGACCTGCAAGTCACGGGGCGGACAGAAGAAGGCCTCACCCTGTGAACGGAGCACGGCACAGGATGGAGCTCCGGTGGGACTGACCAGCTTTAAAGGGTAAGACATCTGAAGCCCAATTTGGCTTTTTGCTTACTTTTACTTACATCGCCTCCACGCCATTAAGCACTTGTATTTTGCTTTCATTTCTGTTAGAAGTAAACGGGGATGACCAGGTTGGCACCCCTACATTTACAGTTTGGGACTTGGGGTTCCTCACTCAGCCACAAACCTCGAACCCCAGTTAGCTCAGTATTCCAAGAGTGAAGCATAAAAGAATTAGGGATGTGGCTTTCTGTTTCTGTGCACCAAAAATCAGGAATACTTTACCAACAGAGTGTGGTGCCTGGTGGGCGTCCATGCCCGGCCGGGACACCCAGGAGGAGTGGAGGAGGGCTTGTGCCTCCTCCAGGACACGAGGGGGCATCCTCCCTGGTTGTATTGGGGGCCACCGGTACAGAGCTTGGAAGCTCTACCCTGTAGGGGCCCGTTGCCACTGCCAGGGGGTGCCCTGATGCCTTGGGGACCCTGGACCCCAGCGCTTCCGCCACACCAGGAAGTGCTGGGGGGAAGAGAAGAGGGGACACCCGGAGTGCTTCCGGGTACACAGCCAACACTTTCGCCACACTGGGGAGTGTCTGTGGAAGATTGCCGGGGAGCACCTGGAGCACAGCCGGGTGTGTATAAAAGGGGCCGCCTCCCTCCAGTCAAGGACAAGAGTCGGGAGGAAGTAGGATGACGTCAGGAGGAGGACAAGGAGGCGGCCTGAAGAAGGCATTGTGTTGTGGCCAGGATTTTGGGGTCTTTGGGGCTTGTGAGCACAGTATGGACAATGTATATACTGTAAATAAACGTGTGTTGGGTGACATGAACGTGTCTGCCTGTCTGTGTCCGAGCCAGTCTCCACAAGAGACAGGCTGGGGACGTACAGCTGAACACTTCAAAAACTACTAAAAACCCACCTCTCTAATTTTGCTTTCATGATCGCTTAAGAAGTTACTAGTAATGCTTCATAGCGAGAGGAGGAGAAGGAGGAGGAAATCTCTTCATTTTCATTAAACGTAGCTCCATTTGCTGGTCACTAATCACTGTGTGTGTTTTACTGCCCTGCTATTCTGTGGTGGTGGTGTTGGTATGTGCCACTGCCCCTGGCCTGCAGCCACCTGAGATGAGTTCTACACGGGTATCTTGTTAATGGGGACACACTAATGGACTAAACAATTCACAGAAGGATCTGGGGGTCTTTTGGACTTGGAGCCCCACAGGTTTATTTTCTCTAACATCCCACCACCTGGTGTTTTTATATTCCTATTCTCTCTGGCCATCATCTATAATTAACCTGGACGTTAAGACTCTATACTGTTAGAAGGAACTATTCTTTAGTTTTTACCTTCTTATTGTAACTGTGTTTAGCTATTAATATTGTAAAGTACTAGGAGCTATTTTAATGTATGAAAATGTGCTATATAAATAAATGTTGTTTTATTAAGTTAGGAAAAAATCACCTAAAAAGGTCATTGAAACAAAAAAAACAATGAAACAAATATTTAACATGACAAAAAAAAATAAAATAAAATAAAATCAGACACACACACACACAGACAGACAGAACCCTTGCACAACAGGCCAGCGCTAAGCTTTACTCGATGCTAGTCATTCACAGCTTTGACACTTGAACCTTCATTTGCACTAATGACCGATACACTGAATGTCGCACTAAACTTACCGAGGTCCTCAGAGACTTTTTCAAAATGGCTCAGGATTGCACTCGCATTAGCAGCAAGAAAGGATTCATCTTCTGTTGTGAGCTACAGCCAAGAAGCAAGTAGACAATGTTAATCAGTTTTAAAGTCTCCGAACTATATTGAGCATGCGAGGTCAACAAGCACTCATACTTTATCTTATTTCATTCAGGGCTTATTCTTTTTCATTCTATTCTACACATGAAGTACACAGATATCCTGCTGAATTTTGTAAAAGAAAAAGACACTACTTGTACTACTAAGTATAATAAATCAATTGGCTGCACTTGTAATTTCTGAGAGACTGATTAGTCTACTGGTAATGGTGTCACTTGCAATTATCAGTGCAGGTGCCAACACAGTGAAGAAGAGCAGAGATGAACCCGCACCCAATTACAGTTCAGATGGGCAAGGCATTAAAATACACTCGCCTAGGATTTGAAGAAACACTACCTTTCAATGCTTTGATAAAGCTTTTACATATATCATCTGCCACCTTCCAAAGATGCAGGACAATGTTTCTGAAAAATAATGCATACAGTACATCTGGTTTAGTAAGCCAGGTATGCTGTAACCGACAAGCACTGTCATAGGAAGGAGAAGTCTGTCTCAAGCCAACAGTGAAACCAAGCAGAGAATGTGGGTGGACAGGGTAAGAAATGGGAACAACTATTTAACTACAAGTAAATTTAAAGTAAATGATCTGGAATCTGGTGATGTTATGTTCAGATAACGACTTGGCCTTCATCTCATACAGAACTTCATTAGGAATTCCATCCATCCACTTTCCAACCTGCTGAATCCGAACACAGGGTCACGGGGGTCTGCTGGAGCCAATCCCAGCCAACACAGGGCACAAGGCAGGAACCAATCCTGGGCAGGGTGCTAACCCACCGCGGTCATTGGGAATTTTAGCTACAATTAAATTATTTCCAAAAAACTTAAGTTACGGATATTGTGACTTACTAGCTCTTTCCCGCCTTGCCCCCAACGTAAATGGGCTGAGCTCTGACAACACAAAACCCTGAAGTGAATTTATCAGGTTTGAGAATGTATGCTATACACCCGATGCTTCTGCCAGATTTCCAGCTTCTAAATTGGTTATACCAAGGAAAAATTACAAACTGCGCAGCATTTCTATAGGTTTTAGTGTCCTCTTACTATTCTTAATGAGACCAACTGAACATCTGTTTTTGGCAGCAAAGGGCCACAGTGGTCTGTGATGCTAACTCACAGTTTCAGCAGACTAGATTTTAATGCCAGGCTTGATCAACATCTGTGTGAAGTTTGCATGTTCTCTTATGTGTTCTTCAGGCACTCTATTATTCTTCAAATATCCAAAATATGTGCATGTGAGGATGACTAACAACTGGCTGGTGCGAGTAAGCATGGGTACGATCATGACTGTGCATTGTGATGAACTGGCACCACAGCCAGGGTTGGTTCCTGCCTTTTACCCAGTATTGCAAGGCTTGGGGCATGAATGAATACTTTAACATTTTCTGGAGTGTTCTTTGCTTCTTGTACATTATAGCCAATAGACACACTCTCCTTGCATACACAGATACCAGAACAAGTGGTCTATTATTTATATCACACACATATATATATATATATATATATATATATATATATATATATATATATATATATTCATAGCATTCATAGTCTGAATCTCGACCTGATTGTATGGGTGGTTACCTACCTGGTAAAGCATGTGGTTGGTATGCCAGTCTGCAAACATCCACCACGGGGCCCATCTCAGTTGCAAGAAGCAAATCATAGAATGCATTATTTGACAGTAAAAGTATTTCAACCAAAGAGTGTGTGACACGTGTTTCGCCCTAATTCTGGGCTCATCAGGCGTACACGCTCACTGCACTCCCCTCTCGGGGATCGAACGTCAGCGCTGGAGGCGAAGGCTCTAACGTTGCAGCATGGCGTGTGGTTCGTTCATTTGACAGCACGTAGATCGGAGTAATTACATTCATGGCATTCGTAGTCTGAATCACAATCTGATTGTATGGATGGTTACCTATTTCAAACATTCTATGATCTGCTTCTCGCAACTGAAAGAGGGCACCGTGGCGGATGTTAGCCGACTTGCTGACCAACCACAAGCGTTACCTGGTAGGTAACCACCCATACAATCAGATTGTGATTCAGACTACGAATGCCATGAATATATATAGTTATACTTGAGAGTGAATAAAATTGTTCTTACCTTTTCTCCAAGTTTCCTTAAAGCTGTTAAAATTTCAACTTTCTGCTGGGTATAGGTATCTCGAGGCAGTTTGCCAACCATGACATCTCTATCCATCTGTTCAAACACACAATATTCAAATCAGTTTATTCACACATTTACTTTAGTTTTATTGTCCAATATCACAATCTCAAAGGATGCAATATCACCAAGACTTTAAAAATACAGCTGATGTCTGTCATTAATGTTTCTGACACCTCTGTTTCTGACTTGCTATCTCTGAAAATATGTAAATATTGGCATTCTGTTGAGGAGGGTAGAGGCTAAAAAAATGTATTTTGACTTGTTTTGTATATATGTATGGTTGGTGTTGCACGATACACGCATTCATACAAGACCAGCAGGAACATCTCTGGAATTAAGACACGTTAAATCAACAGAGCCTCTAACCGGTTTTGACGTAGCCTTTGAGTGCACTAACTTTAGCCAAAAATGTCCATGTTTGAGTCATCTGTCCACAGACCACTCCTCACTATTTCTTGGGAATCATGCATTCTGAACACATTAGATTTCCCCTGGAATATCAGAAAATCATGACGAAACAGGATTTACAGAGTCCTTGAGAACGGCCTAATATTCCTTGGCCAATTATAGAACCCTGAACAGCAATCATCTGATCTACTGGCTCCTACGAGTGGCAGCCCATACCATTACAGATCTATCTTTGTGTTTCATTGTTGGTAACAGACACTGCGGGATGAAGGCATCCAAACGTAATCTCATCTAAATGTAGAACTGTTGAGCAGACTGTATTATTTTTTTTTTTTTTTTCAGTTGCACAGAGATACAGGTTTGGTGCTCAATAAACCAGGTTGTGTGTTCTGCTGTGTTGGTCTTGGATACAAATGGTTTCTGAATGACAGCACAGTCATAAATTCCACCTTTGTGAAGTTCACCATGTATGGTTTGTTTTTTGTTGAGACCTGGTCACATTCTGGGCCAGTTCCTGACGCTGAATGTTTGCGGCATCCTGTGAAGTGTCTGTCTGTTCCTGTTGGTGACCATTGTTTCCCTTTGATGATGCAATGTGTTCAGTCAGTCAGTCAGTCATTGTCCAACCCGCTATATTCTAACACAGGGTCACGGGGGTCTGCTGGAGCCAATCCCAGCCAACATAGGGTGCAAGGCAGGAAACAAATCCCTGTCAGGGCGCCAGCCCACTGCAGGACACACACACACACACACCAAGCACACACCAGGGACAATTTAGGATCGCCAATGCACCTAACCTGCATGTCTTTGGACTGTGGGAAGAAACCGGAGCACCAAGAGGAAACCCAGCAAACTCCGCAATGTGTTCATGTTGGAGATATTCTGTCCCCCTTGATTCATAATATCATTTTGGAGTTTTTGTAACCAATGTACTTGCAGTTGAAACACTGACTATTTAGGCTCTTTGGGACTTAATTACTTGTCTCACATTGCTTTGAAAGCTCACCGATCAAAGAGCTGACACTGGATGCTAACTAGAAATCAAACCAGTACGACATACTTTTGCAGTTGCATTTAAAATTGTGATTTAGTTCATTTAAAGTCAAATTTCTTTTTCACGTGGGGTGTCTGTTATTCTGTCCACCCCTTGTCTATTTATGTGTAAACTCCAGAGCCATATTATAACTAACAGATGTAATTATGTTAATTTATAAATATATTTTTTTTAATGTTTTAAATACTAAGTAAAGAAAAATGTTTTAAAAACATATCTGCATACATAAGTATCACTAAAAACAAAACAAAACACCACCCCCACCCCTTCAGCTTACCTCTGCCAGTCTGGTCCTCAGCTGACCAGGCTGCTTCTTGGCAAACAGCCGAATGACTTCTGGGGTTTTAAATGCTTGGCTAATCGCAGCTTGGATTGCCTGGTAATTAAAAAAAAAAAGATGCATACAATATTTCCTATTAAGAAAAAGTCAGTAATAAAAAGCAGTTATTTTAATTAGCCAATACATGTATGTGATTACAAGGAAAAAAGATATTAAGACAGTAAAACCAAATAGACTAAAAGGAATAATGAATTTATCACAACACAGCCTATCAGAAAGATCAAAGGCAGCTTCTTCTAAAGATTTGGTAGAAGCGTAAAATTAAGAGCTAAATGTTTTCCAAGAATGCACATTTTAAATGCACTAGAAATCTGAACTCCCGTTTGGACATGAAGGAGTGAGATGAAAAGAATCCTGCTGTGCAGATGAATCCTAAAAGGCAGAATCTGTCGTTTAAAGCTCCCACATTTTAAATGATAATAGCACTGAAAAGTTATCAGTAACTGTTTTAAGGGGCTAGTGCACTGAACAGCAACACCGAGTCTGTGCCTTACACAAATGGACCCAATCTGCTCAGACCCTCCAAACCCACAGAAAAAACAGTTTTACCAGCTGCATCCCGCTCAGTTCATCCACTAACGTCATGTTTCCCGACATGATCTTTTTCAATGACTCGTCAAACTCGGCAAGCTGCTCCAGGGTTTCTCGCTTTGTTTCTTCATATTCGTCACTATCAAGCTCATCTCTGAAATGGAGGATACAAGAATTTTATTATGCCATCAGTCAGGCCACGAAGACTTATAATATATACTGACACATCAAAAGCCAAAGTCATGTTCTTGATACATGGCATTATTAAATACTTATACTGTATATATCCTCTTTAATAAAATCCCTGTGTGCGTCCAGGTGTCCGTGTGTGTGTGTCTGGTGAAGTGCGCATGCGCGGGGCGCGATATTACTGTCAGAGAAAGTTACAAGCGTTTTACAGAAATACAAACCAGTATTACTGCGAGAGGAAATTAAAGGTACACAATACAGTGACGCATATTATAGCTACATACAGGCCAGTATTACTGTCAGAGGAGATTAAAGGCATATTACCAACGCGCACACCTGTATTACCGCCAGAGAAAATTAAAGGTATATTACAGACGTACAAGCCAGCAGACGTACAAGACGGTATTACTGTCACAGAAAATTAAAGACACACAATACACAAAGAACGGTCAGCTCAGCAAGTAAACATTAACAAAAGAAAGGCTGAAAGAAAGAAAAATACGACCAAGACACACAATACACAAAGAACGGTCAGCTCAGCAAGTAAACATCAACAAAAGAAAGGCTGAAAGAAAGAAAAATACAACCAACAAAAAGAATGACGTCAAAGTCCCTTGCCATTTAATATAGACTGTTCCTACTAATGTTTATGCACTACTGTTCTAGCGCCCGTTATTGTAATGGGCTAAATGACTAGTATATATATATATATATATATATATATATATATATATATTAAGTATGATGAAAAAAATCATTACCAACTCATTTTTATATCTGGCACATGCATAACAGATTGAAGCCAGGGAGTGTAACAGAGGAGCCCTCTAGGATATTCACATCTGCCAGGCCATGCATTCATAATGCAACCCATCAAAAAGAAGAAACAAAAGCAATGCAGCCATCTGTTCATAATTTTAATTGATTCACTGATTGATCTTCTACCTGCATTCCTCTAAATCCTGGAGCTGCTGCATCAGTCTGTCCAGCTGCTCCTCCATATTTTGCTTTAATTTACTAGTTTCAGTCTTCCCACGGGATGCCATAGCTTTATTTCTGTAAGAAAAGGAAGGAACAGCTAAAAAGGAAGTGGTTGTTCCATCAGGTTGAGTCACTTTGAAACACATGAGCATGATCAGAGAGGAATCACACAATTAACAGCCAAAATATATATAGAATAATAATAATAATAAAAAACAAGTTTGCATACAAAAAAACAACACCGGGCCATCTTGGATTTTACAAACGAATGAGGGTGTGTGTGTGATTGACGGGGGGCTTCATCCTGCTTTGTATCCCCAGCTGCTGGAACAGAAACAGCTCCCTGTAATCCTGAACATTTAGAAGAGATTTAGAAAAAGAATGGATGGATGTTAAAAGATTATGTTACTGAGAGATGCACCACGGGCAGAATTAACAGCTATTTACATGCTGTGATATACTAAAAAAATTAAATAAAAATCTCATTATAATACTTGCCATTAGTAGTATAATAAAACACATTCAGTAGCTTTAAAGCTATATATTTGTAATGTTTAAATATCTTTTTCTTTTTTGTTCAGGATATTTCCCTTTTTTCCATAATAGTTAACCATGTTTAGCACTTTGAGGTAATTTATTATAATTTTATACACAGAATTCTCAATTGGTTTAATGCTTCGTCCCATTTGTAATGTTTAATTACTGACAAGTATGGAATATGCTGTTACTGTTTTACTAAAATCTGACCACTTCTGAGGATGTGATGTGCCACAGCAGTGGAAGGAGTTGAAACAAACACCAGGACACGTGTGACTTTGAGTGGACGAGGAAAATGGACAGCAGCTTGGCTTCATCTGAATGAAGAGCAGAGGGCAGGCCATTGCAAGAATGGCAAGACAAGGTTGTAAGAAGCAGAATTCAGTTAAAGGAAAACTCCTGAAGGCTAAACAGACCTCCAGTTCAACACATTAAAAGGCTTTGGGTACTTGTGTACTAAACGGACAGCAGTGAATATATATATATATATATATAGTACTGTGCAAAAGTTTTAGGCAGATGTGAAAAAAATGCTGTAAACAAAGAATGCTTTCAGAAATATAAATAATGATTGTTTATTGTTATCAATTTACAAAATGCAAAGTGAGTGAACAAAAGAAAAATCTAAATCAAATCAATATTTGGTGTTACTACCTTTTGCCTTCAAACCAGCATCAATTCTTATAGGTACACTTGCAAAGTCAGGGATTTTGTAGGATTCTAGTCAGGTGTCTGATCAACCAATTCTACCAAACAGGTGCTAATGATCATCAATATCACACGTAGGTTGAAACACAGTCATTAACTGAAACAGAAACAGCTGTGTAGGAGGCTTAAAACCGGGTGAGGAACAGCCAAACTCTGCTACCAAGGTGAGGTTGTGGAAGACAGTTTCATGTCATGGCAAGATTGAGCACAGCAACAAGACACAAGGTAGTTCTACTGCATCAGCAAGGTCTCTCCCAGACAAAGATTTCAAAGCAGACTGGGGTTTCAAGATGTGCTGTTCAAGCTCTTGAAGAAGCACAAACGGGCAACATTGAGGATCGTAGACACAGCGGTCGGCCAAGGAAACTTAGTGCAGCAGATGAAAGACACATCAAGCTTATTACCCTTTGAAATCAGAAGATGTCCAGCAGTGCCATAATAGTAGCCCTAATGTTCTTTTTGCTTAACAGTGGTTTGCGTCTTGGAAATCTGCCATGCAGGCCGTTTTTGCCCAGTCTCTTTCTTATGGTGGAGTCGTGAACACTGACCTTAATTGAGGCAAGTGAGGCCTGCAGTTCTTTAGACGTTGTCCTGGGGTCTTTTGTGACCTCTCGGATGAGTCGTCTCTGCGCTCTTGGGGTAATTTTGGTCGGCCGGCCACTCCTGGGAAGGTTCACCACTGTTCCATGTTTTTGCCATTTGTGGATAATGGCTCTCACTGTGGTTCACTGGAGTCCCAAAGCTTTAGAAATGGCTTTATAACCTTTACCAGACTGATAGATCTCAATTACTTCTGTTCTCATTTGTTCCTGAATTTCTTTGGATCTTGGCATGATGTCTAGCTTTTGAGGTGCTTTTGGTCTACTTCTCTGTGTCAGGCAGCTCCTATTTAAGTGATTTCTTGATTGAAACAGGTGTGGCAGTAATCAGGCCTGGGGGTGGCTACGGAAATTGAACTCAGGTGTGATACACCACAGTTAGGTTATTTTTTTAACAAGGGGGCAATTACTTTTTCACACAGGGCCATGTAGGTTTGGATTTTTTTTTTCTCCCTAAATAATAAAAACCATCATTTAAAAACTGCATTTTGTGTTTACTTGTGTTATATTTGACTAATGGTTAAATGTGTTTGATGATCAGAAACATTTTGTGTGACAAACATGCAAAAGAATAAGAAATCTGGAAGGGGGCAAATAGTTTTTCACACCACTGTAGATTCATTACACACACAGTGATATACTTCAAGCATTTATGTTCTTTTCATTTTGCCAATTATGGCCTACAGCGAATGAAAACTCAAAATTCAGTGTCTCAGAAAATTAGAATATTATTATAAAAAAAAAAGATTTTTAATACAGAAATGTTGGCCTACTGAAAAGTATGTCCATATACGTACTCAATACTTGGTCGGGTTCCTTTTGCATGAATTACTTCATCAATGCAGGAAGGCATGGAGGCGATCAGCCTGTGGCACTGCTGAGGTGTTATGGAAGCCCAGGATTCTTTGATAGCGGCCTTCAGCTCATCTGCATTGTTGGGTCTGGTGTCTCATCTTCCTCTTGACAATACCCCATTGGTTCTCTGTGGGGTTTAGGTCAGGTGAGTTTGCCGGCCAGTCAAGTACAGTGATACCATGGTCATTAAACCAGGTATTGGTAGTTTTGGCAGTGTGGGCAGGTGCCAAAGTCCTGCTAGAATAAAATCAGCATCTCCATAAAGAATCTCAGCAGAGGGAAGCATGAAGTGCTCAAAGATTTCCTGGTAGACGGCTGTGCTGACTTTGGAATTGATAAAAATACAGTGGACCAGCACCAGCAGATGACATGGCTCCCCAAAATCATCACAGACTGTGGAAACATCACATTGGACCTCAAGCAACTTGAATTCTGTGCCTCTCCACTCTTCCTCCAGACTCTGGGACCTTGATTTCCAAAGGAAATGCAAAATTTACTTTCATCTGAAAAGAGGACTTTGGACCACTGAGCAACAGTCCAGTCCGTTTTCTCATAGCCCCCAGGTAAGACACTTCTGACGTTGTCTCTGGTTCAGGAGTGGCTTGACACAAGGAATGCTGTGACAGTTGTAGCCCATGTCCCAGATACGTCTGTGTGTGGTGGCTTTTGAACCACTGACTCCAGGTGCAGTCCACTCCTTGTGAATCCCCCAAATTCTTGAATGGGCTGTGCTTCACGATCCTCTCAAGACTGCGGTTATCCCTGTTGCTTGTGCATCTTTTTCTGCTGTCACATTTCTTCCTTCCACTCAACATTCCATTAATATGCTTGAATACAACACTCTGTGAACAGCCAACTTCTTTACCAATGACATTTTGTGGCTTCCCTCCTGGTGGAGGGTGTCGTTGACTGTCTTCTGGACAGCTGTCAAGTCAGCAGTCTGATTGTGTGGCCTACTGAACCAGACGGAGATACCATTTAAAGGCTCAGGACACCTTTGCAGGTGTTTTGGGTTAATTGGCTGAGTGGAGTGTGACACCAGGAGTCTACAATATTGAACTTTTTCACAATATTCTCATTTTCTGAGATACTAAATTTGGGGTTTTCATTAACTATAATCCATTGGTCCAGATGGCATACCTGTGGAAGCATGGAGGTGCTTAGGAGAGATGGCAGTGGAAGTTTTAACCAGATTGTTTAATGGAATCTTAGAAAGTGAGAGGATGCCTGAGGAGTGGAGAAGAAGTGTACTGGTGCCAATATTTAAGAATAAGGGGGATGTGCAGAGCTGTAGTAACTACAGGGGGATAAAATGGATGAGCCACAGCATGAAGTTATGGGAAGTTAAGAGTAGTGGAAGCTCGGTTAAGAAGGGGTGATGATTAGTGAGCAGCAGGATGGTTTCATGCCAGGAAAGATCACCACAGATGCGATGTTTGCTCTGAGGTGTTGATGGAGAAGGACAGAGAAGGCCAGGAGGAGTTGCATTGCGTCTTTGTGGACCTGGAGAAAGCATATGACAGGGTGTCTAGAGGGGAGACTGGAACCAGCATCCTATAGATTTATGGTCCTGAGCCGTAGCCACTACAGCACACTGCCTACAGTGGATTCAGAAAGTATCCGCGCCCCTTCACTTTATCATGTTGTGGATTTCATTTTAAATGGAAACATTTGCCATTTTTTGCCAATCAACCTACACTCAGTAACCCATAATTGTAGACTTGGAGAAGGCATATGACAGGGTGCCTAAAGAGGAGCTGTGGTATTGTATGAGGAAGTTCTGGAGTGGCAGAGAAGTACGTAAGAGTGGTGCAGGATATGTGCGAGGAAAGTGCGACTGTGGTGAGGTCTACGGTAGGAGTGACGGAGGTGGGATTACATCAGGGATCGGCTCTGAGCCCTTTCTTATTTGTAATGGTGATGGACAGATTGACAGACGAGATTAGACTATGATGTTTGCTGATGAGATTGTGATATGTGGTGAGAGTAGGGAGCAGGTTGAGGAGACCATGTGAGGTGGAGATCTGAGAGGAGAGGAATGAAGGTCAGTAGGACCACCAAGACAGAATACATACGTGAATGAGAGAGAGGTCAGTGGAATGGTGAGGATGCAGGGAGTAGAGCTGGCGAAGGTGGATGAGTTTAAATTCTTGTGATCAACAGTACAGAGTAATGGGGATTGTGGAAGAGAGGTGAAGAAGAGAGTGTAGGCAGGGTGGAGTGGGTGGAGAAGAGTGTCAGGAGTGATTTGTGACAGACGGGTACCAGCAAGAGTGAAAGGGAAGGTCTACAGGATGGTAGTGACCAGAAAGCAGGAGACAGAACTGGAGGTGGCAGAGTTAAAGATGTTGAGATTTGCATTGAGTGTGACGAGGATGGATAGGATTAGAAATGTGGACATTAGATGGTCAGCTCAGGTTGGATGGTTGGGAGACAAAGTCAGAGAAATGAGATTGTGTTGGTTTGGACATGTGCAGAGGAGAGATGCTGGGTATATTGGAAGAAGGATGCTAAGGATAGAGCTGTCATGCAAGAGGAGAAGAGGAAGGCCTAAGAGAAGGTTTATGGATGTGGTGGGAGAGGACATGAAGGTGATGGGTGTGACAGAACAAGATGACAAGGACAGGAGGATATGGAAGAAGATGATCCACTGTGGCAACCTCTAACAGGAGCAGCCGAAAGAAGAAGAAGAAGATTGGCTATAAGCCATAATCAGCAAAATGAAAAGAAACAAATGCTTGCAATATATCACTACGTTTGTAATGAATTTACAATAATATATGAGTTTCACTTTTTGAATCACTGAAATAAATAAACTTTGATGAGATTCTAATTTGTTGAGATGCACCTGTATTTCTTACAAGGCTCGCACAGATGGCAGAGTCTGTAACCGGCATGGCCCTCTAGCTTCATGAGCACTTCTGAATGGACAGCTCGATAATCTACAGAAGGCGTCTTGGATGGTGGAGGAGGATTGCCAGCTGTGTCAGTGATAGCAAATTGTCAGAATAGTGATGCAGTAAAGCAGCTCTAAACAATGTAAGTAGTACTAACTCCGTATAACTCCGTATTAGACACAACAGCGACTAGCGTCACATGAAACACACTACACAGATGACTCGTCATCTGACAGGATAGTCACATTATCCTTGAAGTCTTGAGGATCATCCAAGTGAATTCTGGCAAATGTCTGCAGAGGACGTGAATTCTAAGCGGCCACAAGTCCTTTCCACCTTGGTCTGATGCCATGTCAAGTTTGCACCCAAGCTCTTTATGATGATGAAGTCAAGAACATGGACCTGCCACTTTAAGGTTTTCATTTCCTCATCCAGATATAGCACTTTACGCCCCGTCTGAGCCTTTGGGGGTTGCTTTGAGCTCTTCATTGCTTTTGTAGCAGCATTTTCTTTTTTCCCCACAAAAACAATGGGTGTCCACAACACAAGCAGCAAATGAACAAGACACGAGGCAAATAACAAACGATGAGTGCTGGAGAGAGACGGAGCATCTGTGAAATGGCGGGTGGCTACAGCAGGGTATGCCTGCACGTCACTTTGTCACTTCACTTGTGGGGCTTCAGTGTTGTGCACCGAAAATTCAAGGTTTACTTTTTGGAAATTTCTGGATTTTTTTTTCTTTTCAAATGAAGGATTTTCAATTTGTTGCTGGTTGAATCCATGGATACAGAGGGTCGCCTGTACATTTAATACATTTCTTCTGGATGTAAACTTGAAAATGTGATAAAAAACAAACTTTTAAAACATACTTGTTTTCACATTACAGGTTTACAAACCCCACGTATTTTAGATAATTTGTGTTACTGGTGGAAGTGGCTCCCCGCTGTCTATATGAAGCACTTTATGTAGCTAGAAAAAGCGTTATACCGATGTAATTAATTATCGTAAACTCCACGTCCATCACAGCCCCAATTCTTAGTCGTCTAGTGACACTGGCTTTCAGTTTCTACCTTTACGTCCAAAAAGACTGCGGCTGATTTTGATTGTATTCTCTTCACAACTTTCATAATACACCGCAATCAGATTTGCTTTCTGGTGCACAAGTTCAGGAGAGATGATCACCTCTTTGAAATGTCAAGTCAAGCAGAAGGCTTGTGGTGGCCATTGATGACTAAAACAAACAGGAACTTCTGGAAAAGTCCTCTAAAATTATGACTCCTGGGTGAGCAGACAGTCCTGATTTCAGGCTATGGGTCCTGGCGTCTCGAGTAAGGACTAAAACAGAACAGTACGTCACGGTTATAACAGACTACCCATCTAAAAAAAATAAAAAAAGTAAAGCAAACAGCTCAGACATCACTGACATCCATCCATCCATCCATTTTCCAACCCACTGAATCTGAACACAGGGTCACAGGGGTCTGCTGGAGCCAATCCCAGCCAACACAGGGCACAAGGCAGGGAACCAATCCTGGGCAGGGTGCCAACCCACTGCAGATCACTGACATGAAACCACCAATCATGTCTCTCTATTATAAAAGAATATCTTCAGACGAGACTTTTGCCAAGAGATTTTCTCAAGTCTCGCCCTCCTCTCAACCATTTCTGGTTAACGGCCCACGCCCGCGGTCCTCTCACCTCTCATAGGTCCTGCGCTCTTATAAATTTTTATGTTTTCCTCACTTTAAGTTCCCAATAATAGAAGACTTATTATGTCCAAATCTTAATAAAGAATTTCATCCGGAAGGGTTATCAACAGAAGAAATGAGTACACGGGAATTCTAGAACCGAGAAACGATGAAGTCAAATGAATTAACACAAAAGTGTCGATTGGTAACATGGCAAATTGGTTAAATGCGTATCAATAAACTATGCTGAAACAGTTGGTGGTGATAGTGCAGAAGATGAAAACATCAACTTACAACATCACAAAGAATATCTACAACCGTTAACACCATCTGGTCTTCCTCCGGCTGAATTACTGTTGATAGAAGGACGTATCGTAATGTTATTACGTAATTTATGTCTGAGTGATGTCGCTATGCAATAGGAGAAGATTAGTTGTATTCAAAATTGGTCGAACAATTCTGACATGTAAAATTTTAACAGGTGACAAGAAAGGTAATGTAGTACATCTTCAGGGGATAACATTAGACACCAAAGGAGATCTTGATATGCCATTCGTATTAAAACGTTTAGTTTCCCGTTAGAATAGCTTTTGCTCTGACAATTAACAAATCACAGGGACAAACATTCGAAAGAGTCAGTTTATTTATTAGAGAGAAAGAAACGATATTCACTTACGGGCAGTTATACGTTGTGTTGTCACGATGTAACTCCAAACACAAATCAAAATTCAATGTGATACTGATGAAAAGTTAATTCCAAATATTGTTTCTACTGAAATGTTACAGTAAAAGTGTAAGTTTAAAAAGTATTTGTGTGTTAATTTCAAAGCTAAACAGAATGAAAATGTATAATGCAATAAATGCCTCTAACGCAACATGAAACATAATTTACTTTCAAATGATTATATTTAATATAGTTAATTAATTGCTGTAATGTAAAATAGTAAGTTCTATTATGCATGTGTAACAATTCCCATGAAAGTAACAATCTGTTTAAATTGTACATCCGCATCCCCATACACAAGCGGCAGATCTGCGAACTGGCTAGCGTTTAGCGCCCGCACAGGGGTTGGCGAGCGAAGTGAGCAGGGGGCACAGCCCCCTAGTATTATAAAAGAAAATCAACATCCTCTGTGCGTCATATGGCTGTCAATCACAGCTTCCAACCACAAATGTAAGTAAACCAATTGACACAGAGCTTTTTCTAAGCTGTAAGAGAACAAAGTGTAAAACATATTTATTAGGTTACATACAATTTGGCAAAATGTGATCCTGTTGAGTGTCATTCTAGACTTGTGCCAGTAACGCATGTATCTATGGTCTTCTTAATAGAATGTTTTGCACAAACATACACTAAATATTTTCCTGCCAAGCCGTTTGGCTTCACAACTCCAGTGACACATCAGAGACTCGGAGCTCTTTGAAGAGACAATCTGCATCAGGAAGTACGCTGGGGAGAAGCTGCAGGAGGGCATCTAGCCCACCCAAAAAACGCTGGGTGGGTATCTTCACCACTTGTAATATAAATCACATCCCCCAGAGGAACTTGCCAGGTACCAATGCACCTGTGATGAGGTACTTCTCCATAATGAACAACAGCTGGACAGCTGAGCAGAACCGTACGGCGCCACAAGACAAACACCTGGACTGCGCATGTTCAGACTTCTATAAGGAGCTCCAGTAAAACAATAAGCTACTAAACAGCACTCCTTCTTCAGGCAATTATACTACCACAAGTCGGTAAATTAGGCTGAAAAATGAAGTCGATGTTACAGAAAAATATATCAATGCACATAATAAACATTCAATATGGAAAACAACCAAAATGAACCCGATTTGTCCAAAGAGCAATAGTGAGTGTTTATTCACAGAGTTTTTAATGAATGTAATGCATTACATGCACGGAGATGTTTAAAGAACATCACAAATGTTAATGAAATATAAAATTCAATTTCAAACAATGTGCAGACATATGTTTGTGAAAATTAATTTCTCCTGCCCTGATCTCTCTCTGATGATGATGATACAAAGGAAGCATTCAACAAATGAGGATGGGCGTTACGCGCGGACACGAGGTTATAACACATATATACATACATCCATAAATACAACAGAAGATAAGTGTCCCGGTTTGGGACTTTCCAAATCTGGTCACCCTAATTATGACTCCAGCAAATTGCGGCATTTTAAATAATAAGTACGCTTGATTATAAATTTGAGTGCAGGGCGAACGGGTTAACAATGCCTATAACAAGAAGATATTTTGAAACCAGGGAGTATTAGACACACTCTGACAGTAAAACCAATAAACGCTAATATTACTTAAACACAACACACGAGTTGACATTAGTGCTTAAACTATACACATCTGCACAGACACAAAACCTAAGCCGCATCCAGCTCTTTCAAGCCGCTCTGCGACCACTGTCCACTGTCCATCCTCTCATTGTTCAGGTCTTCTTATAGGACCACTCCCCCCAGCCCACAAGAAAGGAAGCGTCACATCAACTCAAGAAAGACAATTATTTTCAATAACTTCCTTCTTCAAACGTGGCACAAAACAAAAAGACACTCAGTGCTGCGCGGTGAACAAGACATTGCCGTCGGAATTTAAAAAAAAAATCTCACCTCCCCCAGCCTCGAATACAGCAAGACTCAGATAAGAAATGTTTGTAGCGGGGAAGATTTAGAGTGGCGTACTGGCATGGTCCCGCCTTATGTGTTACTTTTGTTTAGGTCTCTGCGGGAACAAACACCCTATCCAATCGTACCTCCAACGACCCGACATTGATGAAGAGAATCCCGCACAGCAAAGAAGAACACGGTGAATGTTTATTTAAACTTAAGTTTGAGAACAATACCGAATAATCGCTAAATCTGTAAAAACAATTTGAATCACAATTAAAACTATACTGCTGTTTTAAGTGTGTTTTCCATAAAAAGTGACGAATAACTGCTCGGACTTGAGGATCAACATTTACACAGTCGGTTACACTGCTTGCGGATAGCGTTGCTGTAAGTGAACAGGAACCGTGTCGATCAGTAACTGAGAACCAGTGGCGTAGCGTAGTGGGGGCCGCCCCTGCCGGCACTTTTAGGGGGCGGCAAAATTCTTTAGAATTACTGTATATTTTAGTCTTTTAAATTGAAATACCTAAATAAGGGGGCGGCGGAATTTTCCTCCGCCCCGGGCGGCTGGTACCCACGCTACGCCACTGCTTAGAACTCAATTCTGACCACCGATGTCGATCTGCTGACATTGGGGTTACCGCTGCTGCAGTACGGACACTGCGCTTTGGAATCGAATCACTAATACGGGGTGTTTTTATGCCTTCCACCGCAGCAGTGGATTGGCACCCTCACCCTGTCCAGGGCTGATTGCTACTCTGTACATGACGTTTCTGGGATGGGCGCAGGCCTTCACAACGCTGAATTGGACATTATATATGCGTGTGTGTGTATATACACGCATACATTATATATATACAGTGCATCCGGAAAATATTCCCAGCGCATCACTTTTTCCACATTTTGTTATGTTACAGCCTTATTCCAAAATGGATTAAATTCATTTTTTTTCCTCAGAATTCTACACACAACACCCCATAATGACAACGTGAAAAAAGTTTACTTGAGGTTTTTGCAAATTTATTAAAAATAAAAAAAAACTGAGAAATCACATGTCCATAAGTATTCACAGCCTTTGCTCAATACTTTGTCGGTGCACCTTTGGCAGCAACTACAGCCTCAAGTCTTTTTGAATATGATGCCACCAGCTTGGCACACCTATCCTTGGCCAGTTTCGCCCATTCCTCTTTGCAGCACCTCTCAAGCTCCATCAGGTTGGTTGGGAAGCGTCGGTGCACGGCCATTTTAAGATCTCCCCAGAGATGTTCAATCGGATTCAAGTCTGGGCTCTGGCTGGGCCACTCAAGGACATTCACAGAGTTGTCCTGAAGCCACTCCTTTGATATCTTGGCTGTGTGCTTAGGGTCGTTGTCCTGCTGAAAGATGAACCAGTCTGAGGTCAAGAGCGCTCTGGAGCAGGTTTTCTTCCAGGATGTCTCTGTACATTGCTGCAGTCATCTTTCCCTTTATCCTGACTAGTCTCCCAGTCCCTGCCGCTGAAAAACATTCCCACAGCATGATGCTGCCACCACCATGCTTCACTGTAGGGATGGTGCCAGGTTTCCTCCAAACGTGACGCCTGGCATTCACACCAAAGAGTTCAATCTTTGTCTCATCAGACCAGAGAATTTTCTTTCTCATGGTCTGAGAGTCCTTCAGGTGCTTTTTGGCAAACTCCAGGCGGGCTGCCATGTGCCTTTTACTAAGGAGTGGCTTCCGTCTGGCCACTCTACCATACAGGCCTGATTGGTGGATTGCTGCAGAGATGGTTGTCCTTCTGGAAGGTTCTCCTCTCCCAACAGAGTACCTCTGGAGCTCTGACAGAGTGACCATCGGGTTCTTGGTCACCTCCCTGACTAAGGCCCTTCTCCCCTAATCGCTCAGTGTAGATGACCGGCCAGCTCTAGGAAGAGTCCTGGTGGTTTTGAACTTCTTCCACTTACGGATGATGGAGGCCACTGTGCTCATTGGGACCTTCAAAGCAGCAGAAATTTTTCTGTAACCTTTTCCAGATTTGTGCCTCGAGACAGTCCTGTCTCGGAGGTCTACAGACAATTCCTTTCACTTCATGCTTGGTTTGTGCTCTGACATGAACTGTCAACTGTGGGAACTTATATAGACAGGTGTGTGCCTTTCTAAATCATGTCCAACCAACTGAATTTACCACAGGTGGACTCCAATGAAGCTGCAGAAACATCTCAAGGGTGATCAGGGGAAACAGGATGCACCTGAGCTCAATTTTGAGCTTCATGGCAAAGGCTGTGAATACTTATGTACATGTGCTTTCTCAATTTTTTTATTTTTAATAAATTTGCAAAAACCTCAAACTTTTTTCACGTTGTCATTATGGGGTGTTGTGTGTAGAATTCTGAGGAAAAAAATGAATTTAATCCATTTTGGAATAAGGCTGTAACATAACAAAATGTGGAAAAAGTGATGCGCTGTGAATACTTTCCGGATGCACTGTATATACAGTATATATATATATTGCATTCTATGTACCGTTTTGTGTGTGTTTGTTTGTTTAAAAACGGTAAGCTTCACTCCACAGGGGAGGATTGGCTTCAGAGGTTTTAAGTACCTTATTCATTGTATATTTTTTCAGGTTTTTAATTAGTTTTCATATACATATTTATCCAACGAAGTTGATGATCGCATTCGGTACCCCACGCTGGCTCTATTCCCTCCCACACTGAGCGCATTGAGGCTTTTTCACTTTATATGTGTCTGTAAACGCACCTGAAATCCCATGGGGACCCCAAACCCGCCAGCTTTTCGATCTTACCTGAAATTGAATATGTTAAATTTCCACTCAGACTAGTAATTTTAGTGAGATGGAAAACCTTTTTTCTCATATTACAACAGCTTTTGACTAAATATAAATAAAAACTCGGTGTTATTGATCATGTAGGCAGGAGATCAAGCGCTGGTTTGACTGTGCGGGGGCGCTGAGCTAGTTGTCATTTGCCATGGCAGCTCAGAGTCTTCTTCGCCAGCGGCTTTGCCGATTCTTCTCTTTCCCCTATGGCGAGTGCCCCACTTCTAAGTACCCTTTCATTACAATTTCATTTATTCAACCTGGATGGTGGAGGCGACTCTGTAATGCAGTTCGGAGAATTTCTTGAGGACAGAATAATCACCCGGATATTGTTGAGTGGCTGGGAAATCAAGCAATCACAAAATCAACAACGTTTAAATATGTGCTTTGTGACTGAAATTTGTTTCTTCAAGACTGCCGATCGTGCATTTTATTGTGCTTATCGTGCGTGTTTGTGTGTCAGTGCGCCTGTCCACTGGTAGTCTTGCAGGGCCAGACGTGATTCTCAAAACGGGAAATCACCACTGGGCACAACCCATTAAAAAGCGGGCGGTGCAATCCCGCACTTTAAAGGCTCCGCCCACAGGGCTTCTTCCTAAAACCCCCGCCTCCTGAGTTTCTCCAGTCAATGAGTTTTAATCCACAGCCTGTTTTACAAGGAGGGTGGAAAAGATAAAAAGACTTGACAGCGAGAGAAGATAAAATTGCTGTTATCCATTCAAGAGGCCCAAGGGAACTGAATGATTCATTTGCACGTTGTAATGAGCGCTGTGGCAGAGGAGGCAGAAAGATACACACACGTAGACCACCGCCGCTACTGGGCTCCACACATTTGAGAAGTGACTCTGTGGCTATGATATCTTTCTGTTATTTTAATTATTGAATCACTATATGCCATAACAACAGTAAAGAGTTTAGATAAGTATTTTGGTCTATGGATATACAAACGTGTTAATATGCTGCAGCCATTTTGTCACGGGGTGGCATTTTTTTTCCTCCATTAACGTTTCATTTCTTTAGTAATTCATTCAGATGTGCAGTCAGATGGTAGATATTGTGCAGCCTTGTCCATCTTCACTGGTGTTGTTAGGCACATTGGCTGAGTTGGGTGTTTTGAGCACTGAAATCTGCATCTCCTGTGGCTCTCCGGTATCAGCTCTCTTAACGGCAGTCCTACTGTGACACACATTTTGTAGTTCGTTTCTTGTTCAACATGATATGTCAGCAACAACAGTGTCGTTTCCTGCACCCGCTTGGACCACATCAATGAGGCTTATAGCCATAATGCTCATGACTGATAACTTAATGGTGGGCAAAGGATGAGCGAAAGTAACAATAAATCAACACAGACAATGGAAAAGCAAAGCCCCGACACAACTAGGCTAGAGTTAGGAGTACTAAACCAACACACACACACATCTCTATATATATAAAATCCTACGTCTGTACGAGGGTTGTCTGGGTTCCGTGCGGAATCACTCGAAATAAGTAGCCAAGGATTTTTTTTTCTATTTTTCTCATGTACTTTGATCCTTTTTAAACTTTTTCCAAATATTCACCGCCAACATCAATGCACTTTTGGGCTCTTCTGACCCACGCCACAAAACACTCGCGAAAGGCTGTCTTCAATTGGCCATTGTTGAACTTGTCATAGAAAAACTTGCACCATTCCACGCGAGCTTGCTTTTGTTCCACAGTCAGCAGCCTTGGAACCCATCGGGCACATTTCTTTGTAAAGCCAAGATCTCGTCGAATGATGGTGTCGACAGCATACCGGGTCATCTCAAGTTCCAGGGCAATTTTCCTGATGGTCACACGACTATCTTCTTCCAGGAACTCCTTCACACAATCAGCATTTCTGCCATCAGTTGAACTTCGCGGTTTCGGTTCACGTTCTTCATCGTCAAAGTTGAAGTGGCCTGTGCTGAAGCGCTGGAACCACTTAAAAACCATTGTCTTCTTTGGAGTATTCTTCTTGAAGATGGCGAGAAAGTTTTTGGCAGCACTCTTTAGCTGTTAAACCATCAGAAAAGTCGTAAAAAAATCATCACTCGAAAGTCACGCACACACGGAGTCGGGAGCTTCGCCGCTAGCGCCAGCTGCGCTCTCTCAGTTCGTTTGCTTCTCGTGTTCATTCTGAAGGAAGAGAGGTAGCAAAATATCTGAACAAAAACATGCAACCACTTGAATAATCACAGCAGTACAGGTTTCGACAGGCTGACACTCGACAAACGATAAAATTCCGCGTGGAACCCAGACAACCCTCGTATGTCCGCTTTTCACAAGAGAACTACTTCACGGATTTAGTTCGGGTTTTTTTCTATAATTTACTTGAACATTCAGGTTGATTTTGCAACTTCTCTCCTCACGCTAAGTATCACAGCTCGGTTGCAGCAGCGATTTATTTGCGCTAATCCGAGAGACAGGCTGCAGGCCAAGGGCAGGGCCCTCCTCACTCCTGCGCCAGCCTCTGTTCAAGTCGCTCTACCTCTCACCACGTGTTGGAGCGCAACAGGCCTCCGCTTAGCTAGCGATACCTGTTTGTTCAGCAGACATTATCATCTAGAGATTATTAAGGAGTAAACGTTTGATGTTTTTGAGAGAGAGATCAGAGCTACGTGTGTTTTAGAGGGTAGCTGCTCATTGGCAGAGACATTATGGCCACATGCTCCGCTCCTCACGCAGGGGACGCTCTCTCGTCAGAGCTGAACATGATCAGATACAGTGCCAATGTTTGACATTGGAGTGTACCTACCTTCCACTTGGCCAGAGATACCTTGCCAACTTTTTACATTTTTGGCAAAGAGATCACAGCTACATTCTCGCTCCTGATAGCAAAACCAAAAATATTGTATATCAAGAGGCCCTCGAATATGAAAGTTATTAATATAAATTCTTCTCAATACAAATTATTACATTTAAAAAAAAAAATAATTTATTGATTTTTAAAGTTTGTCCTGTTTCAGTACTACGCAGGTGACAGCTAGTTTTATAGCTGCAGGGGGTGCACCAGCACCGCAAACCCGACACAGAAAGATTCCAGGCACAAGTCCAGTAACACACAAAAATTTATTTCAGTGGTAAACGCTTCCCTCATTTCCCACCTACTCAGCACAGTACAACCTCACAGGTGGTGCAGTGGTAGTGCTGCTGCTTTGCAGTAAGGAGACTGTGGAAGATTGTGGGTTCACTTCCCAGTTCCTCCCTGTGTGGATAGCGCTTTGAGTACTGAGAAAAGCGCTATATAAATGTAATGAATTATTATTATTAATAATGAAGCACAGCAATACACACAGCACTTTTCTTCTCTGTCTATCTGTCTGTTTCACCTCCACTCCTTCAAGTAAGCTTTGTCATCTCCCTCCGGACTCTGGCTCCCTGAATGAAGTGTGGTGGTCCCTTTCATGCTACACCAGGGAGCACTGCAGGTGGCCCGTCAGCATCATCCAGAAGTACCCCCAGGTGTGGTGGAAGCCCAATGTAGTAGGGCTCTGTCGCTCCTGCAGCACCCTCTGGTGGCACCAACAGGGCTGTGCTGAACTCCAACTCCCATGTAGCCCTGCGGGAATCCGAGGGAGTCACACTTCTTACTATTTGGGATTTCCCTATGGCCCAGAAGTGCTGCCAACAGGCAAAGCCCTGGCACCGGATGTACTGCCATGTCCTCCATAAAAGAGGCCACGCTGTTTCGTTTCCAGGAGAGTCAGAGCTGGGAGTGGAGAGGACGGCAACACTCAACATGGAGGAGCAGCAGTGCGCAAAGAGACAGAGAAAAGAGAAGAGACAACCTGCTGAATTGTTATATGAAAGGCAGACGGCCAGAACAATGGCTAGGAAATAAAAGTGCTGTTGTCACTTGTCAAAGCTGAGGGTGGGCTTAGTGAACACGGTGTTTTGATTGGTAAATGCACACCTGCACCCCCGATGTCCTTTACAGACCCCCTGCTCCAGGGCATTCATTCACAAGGCTTCAACCATCTGAAGAATTTGAACAAACTGAGTGTACAGTGTGCTCACTATCAGTGAATGAAATGAACATTTCACGTTTGCCAACAATTTCTCTTAAACAAAAAACGATAATATAGAAAACAATCAAAAATGTAAAATAACTGACACTCTAATCTAACATGGCTAGTCTTACATACCATCTGAACATTAAAAGATGAAGGTGTGTATTGAGCTCAGTGTTGCTCAATAACTAAATAATTTATCAGAGTAAAAAATAAATAAATAAATAAATAAATAAAAGCCGAGTGGAATTTTCCATCTCTCTGCCTCTCCGTGGTTGTAATAGGAGCAGTCTGCATTATTAATAAGCAGCTGCACCACAGAATAAGCAAGCATACCCGCTCAAAGCGTGCCCCACTTCGGCAGAGACCACCTCACAGCCATCTTGGAAACAGCCAGTCTGTATGCCCCTCTGATTGTGAAAAAAACTGCAGAGAACACAATACAATTTAAAAATAAAAAAATATCAACTTTCAAAAAGCACAATTAAAAAAAAAAAGAAAACAGTTGAGATTCTAAAATGGTTCCATTTAATTCCATTTTCTTTATACTTTTTAAAAAGAAATGATAACACATTATGTTAATAATGACCTTTTTCACTTAGCAGGGGGGTCCAACTCCGGGCCTGGTGGGCTGCAGTGGCCTCAGGTTTTCATTCAGACCCTTTTCCTAATCAGTGTTCAGTTTTCACTGCTAATTAACTCCTTTTCCCTTCATTTTCATAGCCCTGTTTTTAAGGATTCAGTCCTCCGAGTTGATTCTTTTCTTCATTAAATGGCAGCCAAACAGAAATGTGACGTGAAACAAGTCAACAGACGAGCAGCTAAACTCCAATCAACTTCACTCTAACCAATCTCTTAATGAGAAGCTGATTCCTGCTGTTAATTAAACTCGTTATTTAACTCTATGTCTTGTTGCTGCTCTCATTCTGCCACAGCAGACATTTCTAAAACTGTCTAAAAAGAACAACGTCAAAATGTTTTGGTGACCTGAGAGATCAGCCTTACTGAGACCTCCACCTTTCTTTATTTTCAGATATTGTGTGATGCGCACAGGTGAGCTGCTCATGTGCCATTTTGTTTGTGTCCCGTTATTGTTTGGCTGCTAATTATAGAAAAAGAAACAACAAAGGGGGTCTGAGTCAAGTTAATTAAAACAAAGGCAGAAGAAGTTAATTAGCAGCAAAAACTGCTCACTAATGAAGAAGATGGTTGGAATGAAAACCTGCAGCCACTGCGGCCCACCAGGACTGAAGTTCAACACCTGTGATTTACACTGTTATTCATTTCTACTTGCCCTCACATATTAGAAATGCCATCAATAATCTGGAGTTTGCTTATTATTTATTTTAAAAGGGGCTTAGTCCTTGTGAAGAAACTATGGAGTCATGTATAATGAATTTTCATTGCAAACGTCTTTGTCCTTCATTTGTATATCCATCTTTTTTAACACAGGATATGCAGTATAATGGGGAAGAGAGGGATGAGGTTACACAAATCACAAATGACTTACTAAAGTCTTACAAACGCCTTGTCTGCTTGCTTCTGCGTTTAAACCTGTCCTGGGAAAGCTCACCTTACAGTAGCAGATATGCACTTGCCTGATGAAAGCACACAGCCCAGTGACAGCACCAACGACAGGTGGTAAAGCTCAGGGGTCGTCCCGGCCTGAAACAGAAACATACAAAACACTCCATCACTTGTGCCGCTAGACAGCAGCAGCAGCTGAGGTGTCCTTGTTTCTCCAGGCTGCTGTCTGGAGTTTGGATCACTGCACCTTAACAGACCACCCCATACCTAGAAGGGCGTGTCATCAAAGAACTTTCTAGTATGCAAGAAAAAAAAAAAGAATATCACACAGCATACAAGGGCAACCCAGTGGTGCAGTGGTGATATCCATGGTGCCTCATGGATGAAGCTTTCTGGGCTTCAATCCTGTACCCTTTCGTTGTCTGCATGACGTCTGCATGCTTCCTCCATGTCTGTACGTGTGTCCTTCTCACATCCACAGACACCTCCTACTTAGGTTAACTGGCAATCCCAAGATGGGCTTGTGTGAGTAGACCTCTGATGAAGCCCTCCTGCCCTTACTGCCTTGCACCCAGAGTTGTTAGGTTAGGCTCCATCCCCACTATCTTAAATGGGATTAATTAGGTTTGAGTGTGTTATTGTTTGGATTTAAACACATTCAAACTAATAAAAGGATGTGAAGCCTCTAAATAACCATAAACCTGGCCAGGAACCATCTCCAGGCAAGGCCAGAAACAGGCCTCATCCCAGGCAGCCTGATCCCTCAGCTCTATTGGCAGGCTTCAGGCTACATGTACCCTGTCACACACGTGCACATGGGAGGTAGTTAAAGGGCCTGAATGAGAGTAATTCCACGCCAGACCAGGCGGAGGCAGAGTGCACCGAGTCTTTCTCTTACTTCTCTGCAGACCAGCTGTGGGAAATTCCGCCTGGCCCCGATGACGTTACTTCCGGTTCTGATTGCAATGACACCACTTCTGGTCCCAATGACATCACTTCCGGCTCCGGGCCTACTGATGACATCACTTCCTCCTCTCTCCTTAAAAGCTGACATCTTTGTGCCAGCAGAACAGTTCTGTTGTGGATTCTAACCTGTAATACCATTATTTCATCTGATTTTGCAGCCAGGAAAACAACATATACGGGTGGCTGCCCCAAACATTTTTGTGTCTTTTTGTCAAGTTTGTGACAACCCAAAATGAGATTTGGCTCCAAAATTTCAAAAAACGTCCAAAATGTAAGAAAATATCTCTTGAGAGAAAGGAAAACGGTTGGGCAAATAAATAAAAATTGTCATAAAAGAAGATATCTTTATATGTAACTAGGGGCTTTGCTTGCCCCTTCTCCCCCCACCCAGTGCTATGCGCCATTGTGAAAAGGGGGGCTGAATGCACCCCAAGGAGACGCGGCTGCTCCTCCGAAACCCCCTCTTAAACGCTGACACAATGGGAAACAAGTAACAGTTTTTTTTTTACCTCCTCTTTGCTCGATCAGCTACTGGTTTGCTGCTGCTGCTGTGCTGCGTGATCTGCATCTCGTGCGGCGCTTCGAACGTTTAAAAGCCTGTACAGCAGCTGTCCTTTTGTCTCACTGCCTTGTCTCTCTTCTTCCCCAGATCTCCTCCAACACTATTCAATCTCCTTTTCGCTGTTCCGTTATTTCACCGAGTAATATTTTCAGTTTGTTTGCACTAATGCGATCTTTACTCTCATTTTTTGAGACTTTCGAATTTTCCTACTTCCATTATCTTTAACCTGCTCTGCATGTTTATCACGGGACTTGCACCTGAAGGTTGTAAGTATGACGTGACTCGTCCGTCTCGCAGGAAGTGAAAGTGTCTCTGTCTCTCTTCAAAAGATCACGTCTCGTCGCAGGAGATATAATACGCTACCGTGGCTGTTCGTTTGTCCGTCCAGGATTTTAAATCACCTGTAGTTTGCAAATCGTTTGAACTATTGACCTGAATTTACACTTATACTACGTGACGTCTACTGTCTGCTTTCGGGGTGATGATTGACCTCCAAGGTTATTCCTCTTTTTATTTTATTGTAGAATCAACTCTTGGCAGCAGCCAGCAGGGTGGCACATGCGTACAGGCGCCATTCTCACCCCCACCACCTTCACCGTCACTTTCCCTACCTCTTCATATCTTAAATCATTCTTGAGGCAGATTGAAGACTTAAGTGCCAGCTTAAGTAAAAAATTAAAGAAAATGTACTAAGTAATTGCAGTACAAACATTGACTTAATCAGTTATAATGCAAAAAGATGCCGACAGAAGAAGAGAAGAAACGGGCTGCTAGGGTGGAGAAAAGAAGAGCTGCTCAGGAAACAGCAAGAGCATCAACCTCTGAGCAAATGAATGCTAAACGTACAGAGAAAGAGGATGAAGACTAGGAATGCTCAAGTCAAGTGTATTCACTGCATGTTATCGCACAGTACGCCATTACTGGTTTATTTATAATTAACAAAAGAATCACAAAAATTAAAGATAAACACAGAATGAGCCAAAAAGGTTTCCTAAAAATGCAACCCGCAGTAAATTAGTCCTAATCCGTAAACCAAGAATCAAAAACCCAAAGACAGAAGCAAACAATCCAGAAACCCAACCCTCCGAATCATAATGTCCTCTGTGAACATCAGCCAAGGAACCGCTCGAGGACCTGCTCTCCACCCCCACCCCCACTCCCATATACAGGCAGAGGGCGGTCCTTCAGCAGTGACATCGTGGTGGCCCCACCTCTTGGGGTTCCACCCACAAAATGTGCAATGCATAGGCAGTAATAATAGCAACAAAAATACAAACAATTAGCATCAGCACAGTAATACTTAACAATCACCAAAAATGAAACAGAAAAGAAAGATAAACATAAGCAAAGGAACGCACCCTGGCTGAAACATGACAGTTATGTTTTTTTATTTTATATACGCACTATTTGTGTCTATAGTGTCACATGTGTGCAGATGGGAGGCAGCTTAAGGGCTCTAGTGATTGTAATTACCTGCCAAACCAGAGGTTGGCGCTGTGCTCTAATGCCTTCTCTCTTCCTCTCTCTGCAGAACAGAAGACTGACAGTCACTCCACCTCTGACGTCACTTCTGTCATCTGTGCTCCTGAACTCACCCTTTCCCTGCCGAGTCACCATATAAGCCCATAACCAGCCATGTTGCAATTTCAATTATATGGGGTCACAATTGTGGAGCCCCAACTCTTACTATCATCACAACAGATACCATATATAACAATGCATGATGACCGCCTTGTGTCTCGTTGCTGTTCTCAGTTTTGCCATGGTGTTATGCTGTGTTCCATTTACTCTGTAAGTCAGATGTAGGACCTACGAATGACATGACGCCCAAGTTCACCAGCAGAACAGTCGGAAAACCAATATGGACACCTTGAGGAAAACCTTTGTTGTGCTGGCTCTTTCAAAATACAGAAAACTGCTGAACAACTGGGCAGCATGGAGATGTAAGGAGACCAGGGATTCAGGTCTCAGGTCCTCCCTGTGTCTGCGTGGGTTTCCTTCCACAGTCCAAAGCAGGTCTGCAGGTTAGGCGGATTGGCAATCCTAAATTGACCATATTGTGTGGTTGGGGGGCAGGGAGGGGGTGTGTAGCCTGCGATGGACTGGCACCCTCTCCAGGGTTTGTTCCTGCCATGCACCCTGTGGTAGCTGGGATAGGCTCCAGCAATGAGACACAAGCCTGTTCAGGACTTAGTCAGTCATTGTCTAACCTGCTTAACTGCTGGGCAACTGGATAAGAATGCACTACGTTGTATTTTGTACATTCAAACACCGTAGCAACACGTCCACAGATACACAGTGGAGAGCAACGTGTACACGGCTGATTTGGGGTTGGGGTTGGTGAGGCTCTCCCCAATTTCCCAAGTAGGAAATCCAACTCCAGTTGAAACATCTTATTGGGAACTCAGAAATTCTGACTTCCCAGTTCAAATGGGATGCAGCAGTAGATCTGCAGATTAAACCAACACGTCTGCTGTGGCCTCCCCTTGTCATTATGGCCGTCACTTACCCGGTTTAGTCCCTCTATGCAGCTTCTGGTTCTGTTTCAGGTCACCCCTATGGTTTGACCTCCACCTGATGTCACTGATCATTACCAGTCCCCTGATCAAGCAGTGGGCTCTAGAAAGTGGTCTAGTGCAATGATATATAAACATATTGGGGAAGCCCCACTTACACAAGGCAGAGCTCTGGCAGTAAACACAGTCGTCGTCACTCCAGCACCAAAAGACGCCACTGCAAACACATGAAATGCTGCAGCCAACTCTTGAGGAATGGGGTCTGTTACAGACAAGACCACTGAGAAACCTGAAAAAAAAATATTCCTGATTTCAGAAGCAAAAAAAAAAAACAACAAATAAACACCACAAAGAATTTTCAGCCTTCCAGAACTTACATGGATGTAACTGTTCTAGCAACATTCTTAAACATCTTTTGTCTTCTTCTGTGTCTAATGCTTACTGGCCGGGTATCATTCCATTGCTTATGAAACTACCATATATACTCGTGTATAAGTCGGGTCTTGAAATCCGAAAAATCAATCATAAAATCAGACTCCGACTTATATGTCCGTTCAAAAATACGATACTTAAATTTTTTTTTTTTTTTACATCTTCTTGCCTCCTCCAAACTCACATCAGTTACTCAGACACATTGAATTTTGTTGAAGCAGCGCAATTACCAATTTCTTTCGCCACTTCAATGACTTTTAATTTAAAACCAGCTTCATATTTTGTTCTGATTGAATGCTCCATCATAGATAAGGGATGCTCTTACAATTAAAGGTGTATGAGGGTGTGACATACAAAAACACAAATCAGTGCAAACGTTGCTTCAGAATAGTTTGGGTATTACAGTGTGGTCACGTAGGCACAATAGAGAGAAAGAGAGGTGAGGAGCACACGCTGATACAGCACACTGCCGCACCCACATAGAGAAAAAAAGGCCATGTGCTCCGTGGTGACTCTCTCAGGTGGTTGTTAACATATCATAATCTCTTGGACCAATAGCGGGAGTTTTCTGCATTCGACTTGTACGACCGACATTATAAAATACCAGAAATTATACGATAAAATCAAGTTCTGCCTTATCCGCGAGTATATACAGTATGTGTAAAAATCCAACTTTCAATATTGTAGTAAGGCATACTAAAAACTACAGAAGGGAAATCACCATACTGTGCCTACAAAAAGATAATTTTCTGAGTGTTTGTGATAATGGTGTACACTGCCATCTATATATATAATTCACTAAGCCGACAGAACAAGCAAGACAGCCATGGGATACGCATGGCATAGCCACACCCGCCAACTCACAGAGACCCGCCCCCCAATGCTAAGACCATGGGATACGTTGACAACTCACAGAGCCCCGCCCGCCGACAACACAGAGCCCCGCCCACCAACAATTCATTAAGCAGCCGACCATGGCACACGCCCGACAACAATTCGAGAGAGAGCGAAAGCATTTGCCAAGAATGTTTTCATTAATCAAGAATGAAAGTCGGAGGTTCGAAGATGGTCACATACTGTCGTAGTTCCGACCATAAACGATGCCAACAGGCGATATGGCGGCGTCATTCCCATGACCTGCCGGGCGGCCAACCAGGTAACCAAAGTCTTTGGGTTCCAGGGGGGAGTATGGTTGCAAAGCTGAAACTTAAAGGAATTGACGGAAGGGCACCACCAGGTGTGGAGCCTTTCGCTTAATTTGACTCAACACGGGAAACCTCACCTGGCCCGGACACGGAGAGGATTGACAGATTGATAGCTCTTTCTCGATTCTGTGGGTGGTGGTGCATGGCCGTTCTTAGTTGGTGGAGTGATTTCTCTGGTTAATTCAGAAAACAAACGAGACTCCCGCCTGCTAAATAGTTACGTGACCCAAGAGTGGTTAGCGTCCAACTTCTTAGAGGGACAAGTGGCTTTCAGCTACGTGAGATTGAGCATTAACAGGTCTGTGATGCCATTGGATGTCCGGTACTGCACGCGCGCTACACTGAATGGATCAACATGTGTCGACCCGGCGCCGAGAGACGTGGGTAAGCCGTTGAACCCCATTCATGCTGGAGACCGGGGCTTGCAATTGTTCCCCACGAACAATGAATTCCCAGTAAATGCGGGTCATACACTCGCAATGATTACATCCCTACCCTTTGTACACAACAACCCGCAACTACCATGGTCAGGTGACTTGGTGGATTATATATAGAAAAGCAGCTGGAACCGCAAAGAACAATGAAATGACAACGTGGCTCAGAGGTGCATGTGGACTGTAGCAGAGACAAAAGCAACTGAGGCGGTGTTTGGAAAATGAACAGTCAACGTGACTCACAGGTGCATGTGGACTGTACCACAGACGAAAGCGACTCAGGTGAGGAGTTGGGGGCGGGCACATGAGCAGGCAGTGCGTACTGAACGATGATTGTATGTTGGTTCGTAGCGTGCATTGTTGCATTGTTACTTTTCTTGGTGGTTTTTTAAATTACGGATTTTCCCTGTGCTTAAAAATCATTTAAAAAGCGGTGTGATTATGTGGCGTATGCTACGCCGCGGGTTGGCTGTTTATTATCTATATTACTAAACGACAGTTTAATTTATGCACGGCGGACGCACCGAAGCGCATGTGCACTGCGCCGCAGTGCCCCAGAGTCAAACCCAGCGGCTTCCTAGAGTCAGTAGGTGGCGCCCAAACAACACAACCTGTAAACTAAACTTGCTCTAATCCACTGTGCCAGCAGTTGGTGTCAGCAGAGGCAAAGGAGTCACGGCTCCAAATGGAAAGAGCTCAACGATCTGTAATACAAAACCAAGCCCGTAGTTCCCAGAGTCAATGCGTGGTGCCCACACAACACAACCTGTAAACTGCACCTGCTCTAATCCACTGTGCCAGCAGTCAGTGTGTGTAAGTTGGAGTATGCTTCCTAACAGTAAACGACTTCTATCTAACGACACAGCCACAGAACAACAAAGACGAGACCGCGTGGATAAAAACAATACACGGAGGCTTCTACGACGCGCTTCAGACACACCAGAAGCAAAGACATCACGGCTCCACAATGAAAGAACTCAACTAACGGAAAAACAAAACGAGCCTGTATGGATAAACACAATGAACGAGCGCGCCAACAACGCGCTTCTGACATAGCAAAGGCAAAGGAGTCACAGCTCCAAATGGAAGGAGCTCAATGATTAGTAATATACCGCATATACCACATTCGTTTAGTAATGTGGCCCTCCATGCCCGGATCTGCCGCCATGGTCACTTCAGCACGCGAATCCGCCGCCGTCAGCAAACGACTTCTCGCTGATGACACAGCCATAGAAAAACAAAAAAAGAGACTGCATGGATAAAAACAATAAACGAAGGTGCCTACAACGTGCTTCTGAAACACCAGAACTAAACGGGTCACAGCTCCAAAAAGAAACCGCTTTAGTACAAATATGTTTATTTAATTAAATGAACTTTCCCAGGACGCACCCACCCTCCATGATATTTCATCCCTCCAATTATCGGAGGGAACAGAAAGTGATTGCCATTCTTGGATTTGTGATTCTTTTGAGAATCGCGGGCTTGCTGGTAAATAAGAAATGCTGTTTTGAATGTTTTCTTATTACACAGAACTGTACTTACTACACAAATGGCACACAACACATCAGACACAGTTAAGCACAACGGGCGCGCAAGTGGCACTGCAGACTAACGGCAACATCGTGTTAGGGTACTAACCTCAGGTTTGCCATTTCAGCCCCTAAAATTGGGCCTAAGAACAAATCACAGACCGCCACTGCTCGGGTGTTTCGTATATGAAATCTGTCTGATGTATCTTTTCAAATATCAATAAGGTGACCTTTTTTTCTTCATCTACTGTATAAAAGGTGCACACTGGTAGACTGTCTGTGCTACAGTGACAGAAAGACAGGAGACCGAGTGTGAAAGGTGATAAAATTGGCATTGGGTGTGATGAGGATGGACAGGATTAGGAACGAGGTCATTAGGAGGTCAGCTCAGGTGGGAGACAAAGTCAGATAGGCGAGGTTGCGTTGGTTTGGACATGTGCAGAGGAGAGATGCTGGGTATATTGGGAGAAGGATGTTAAGGATAGAGCTGCCAGGGAAGAGGAAAAGAGGAAGGCCTAAGAGAAGGCTTATGGATGTGGTGAGAGAGGACATGCAGGCGATGGATGTAACAGAGCAAGATGAGGAGGACAGGAGGATATGGAAGAAGATGATCTGCTGCAGCAACCTCCAACAGAAGCAGCTGAAAGAAGAAGAAGGATTATCCATCCATTGTCTCCCGCTTATCCGAGGTCGGGTCGCGGGGGCAGCAGCTTGAGCAGAGATGCCCAAACTTCCCTCTCCCCAGCCACTTCTTCTAGCTCTTCCGGGAGAATCCCAAGGCGTTCCCAGGCCAGTCGAGAGACATAGTCCCTCCAACGTGTCCTGGGTCTTCCCCGGGGCCTCCTCCCAGTTAGACGTGCCCGGAACACCTCACCAGGGAGGCGTCCAGGAGGCATCCTGATCAGATGCTCGAGCCACCTCATCTGACTCCTCTCGATGCGGAGGAGCAGCGGCTCTACTCTGAGCCCCTCCCGGATGACTGAGCTTCTCACCCTATCTTTAAAGGAGAGCCCAGACACCCTGCGGAGGAAACTCATTTCAGCCGCTTGTATTCGCGATCTCGTTCTTTCGGTCACTACCCATAACTCATGACCATAGGTGAGGGTAGGAACATAGATCGACTGGTAAATTGAGAGCTTCGCCTTGCGGCTCAGCTCCTTTTTCACCACGACTGACCGATGCAGAGCCCACATTACTGCGGATGCCGCACCGATCCGCCTGTCGATCTCACGCTCCATTCTTCCCTCACTCGTGAACAAGACCCCAAGATACTTGAACTCCTCCACTTGGGGCAGGATCTCGCTACCAACCCTGAGAGGGCACTCCACCCTTTTCCGCTGAGGACCATGGTCTCGGATTTGGAGGTGCTGATTCTCATCCCAGCCGCTTCACACTCGGCTGCGAACCAATCCAGAGAGAGCTGAAGATCACGGCCTGATGAAGCAAACAGGACAACATCATCTGCAAAAAGCAGTGACCCAATCCTGAGCCCACCAAACCGGACCCCCTCAACGCCCTGGCTGCGCCTAGAAATTCTGTCCATAAAAGTTATGAACAGAATCGGTGACAAAGGGCAGCCCTGGCGGAGTCCAACTCTCACTGGAAACGGGTTCAACTTACTGCCGGCAATGTGGACCAAGCTCTGGCACCGATCGTACAGGGACCGAACAGCCCTTATCAGGGGGGCCGGTATCCCATACACTCGGAGTACCCCCGACAGGATTCCCCGAGGGACATGGTCGAATGCCTTTTCCAAGTCCACAAAACACATGTAGACTGGTTGGGCAAACTCCCATGTACCCTCCAGGGCCCTGCTAAGGGTATAGAGCTGGTCCACTGTTCCGCGACCAGGACGAAAACCACACTGTTCCTCCTGAATCCAAGGCTCGACTATCCGACGGACCCTCCTCTCCAGGACCCCTGAATAGACTTTTCCAGGGAGGCTGAGGAGTGTGATCCCTCTGTAGTTGGAGCACACCCTCCGGTCCCCTTTCTTAAAGAGGGGGACCACCATCTCGGTCTGCCAATCCAGAGGCACTGTCCCTGATGTCCATGCGATGTTGCAGAGGCGTGTCAACCAAGACAGTCCTACAACATCCAGAGCCTTGAGGAACTCCGGGCGTATCTCATCCACCCCCGGGGCCCTGCCACCAAGGAGTTTTTTGACCACCTCGGTGACCTCAGTCCCAGAGATGGGGGAGCCCACCTCTGAGTTCCCAGGCTCTGCTTCCTCATTGGAAGGCATGTTAATGGGATTGAGGAGGTCTTCGAAGTACTCCCCCCACCGACCCACAACGTCCCGAGTCGAGGTCAGCAGCGCACCATCCCCACCATATACAGTGTTGACACTGCACTGCTTCCCCTTCCTGAGACGCCGGATGGTGGACCAGAATCTCCTCGAAGCCATCCGAAAGTCGTTCTCCATGGCCTCCCCAAACTCCTCCCACGCCCGAGTTTTTGCCTCAGCAACCACCAAAGCTGCATTCCGCTTGGCCTGCCGGTACCTATCAGCTGCCTCCACAGTCCCACAGGACAAAAGGGTCCTGTAGGACTCCTTCTTCAGCTTGACGGCATCCTTCACCGCCGGTGTCCACAAACGGGTTCGGGGATTGCCGCCACGACAGGCACCGACCACCTTACGGCCACAGCTCAGGTCAGCTGCCTCAACAATAGAGGCACGGAACATGGCCCATTCGGAGTCAATGTCCCACACCTCCCTCGGGATGTGGTCGAAGTTCTGCCGGAGGTGGGAGTTGAAGCTACTTCTGACAGGGGGCTCTGCCAGATGTTCCCAGCAGACCCTCACAACACGTTTGGGCCTACCACGCCTGACCAGCATCCTCCCCCACCATCGAAGCCAACTCACCACCAGGTGGTGATCAGTTGACAGCTCCGCCCCTCTCTTCACCCGAGTGTCCAAGACATGTGGCCGCAAGTCCGACGACACGACCACAAAGTCGATCATCGAACTGAGGCCTAGGGTGTCCTGGTGCCAAGTGCACATATGAACACCCCTATGCTTGAACATGGTGTTCGTTATGGACAATCCGTGACGAGCACAGAAGTCCAATAATAAAACACCACTCGGGTTCAGATCGGGGGGGCCATTCCTCCCAATCACGCCCTTCCAGGTCTCACTGTCATTGCCTACGTGAGCATTGAAGTCTCCCAGCAGAACGAGGGAGTCCCCAGAAGGTATGCCCTCTAGCACCCCCTCCAGGGACTCCAAAAAGGGTGGGTACTCTGAACTGCTGTTCGGTGCATACGCACAAACAACAGTTAGGACCTGTCCCCCCACCTGAAGGCGAAGGGAGGCTACCCTCTCGTCAACCGGGGTAAACCCCAATGTATAGGCTCCAAGTCGGGGGGCAATAAGTATACCCACACCCGCTCTGCGCCTCTCACCGGGGGCAACTCCAGAGTGGTAGAGAGTCCAGCCCCTCTCAAGGAGATTGGTTCCAGAGTCCAAGCTGTGCGTCGAGGTGAGTCCGACTATATCTAGCCGGAACCTCTCAACTTCGCGCACTAGCTCAGGCTCCTTCCCCTTCAGAGAGGTGACATTCCACGTCCCAAGAGCCAGCTTCTGTAGCCGAGGATCGGACCGCCAAGGTCCCCGCCTTCAGCCACCGCCCAACTCACACTGCACCCGACCTCCTTGGCCCCTCCCATAGGTGGTGAGCCCATGGGAAGGGGGACCCACGTTGCCTCTTCGGGCTGTGCCCGGCCGAGCCCCATGGGTGCAAGCCTGGCCACCAGGCGCTCGCCATCGAGCCCCACCTCCAGGCCTGGCTCCAGAGGGGGGCCCCGGTGACCCGCGTCCGGGCAAGGGAAAACGCCGTCCAAAATTGTTTTTCATCATAGGAGGTTTTGTTTAACCGCTCTTTGTCTCATCCCTCACCTAGGACCAGTTTGCCTTGGGTGGCCCTACCAGGGGCATAAAGCCCGGACAACAGAGCTCCTAGGATCATTGGGACACGCAAACCCCTCCACCACGATAAGGTGGCGGTTAAAGGAGGAGAAGAAGGATTAAGTAGTAAAAATGTCATTTCTTTTGTTTTGTGCGATGCTGGAACACACATGAGATAGAAGCAGATAATATAAAACCTCAAAAGTCCTCATTTTAAACAATTTCAAGGCCCATAACCCCCCCAAAAAAAAACCAAAAAAAAAAAACCACCACGGCCATGCTATTGTTCTATAATACATTTAACAGGATGGTGAATAGGATTTACTTTTTAAAATGTCCATTCAACCGTATATGAAGTGGCAATGTTTAACAGTTACATACCTGTCGTAAAGAAAGTAAAAATGATGGAGCAAACCAGATTATTCAAAAGCGGCTGCTGGCAGAATCGAGATGAAGCGGGTCTTTCATGTAAGCAAAAAAAAGAAATAAAAGAGAAAGTCAGTCAGAGAAATTTGGACATCAATTCATCTGCTGACACTGAATTTAAAATGAAGGTTCATTTAAAAGCTGAAGACAGCAAGCTGAAGAAATGGACCTCTCAGTTCATCGAGCACATGGCGGAATTGAATTTTAAATGTCGTTTGCTGTTTAGGCATCACAGTGTTACCTCTCTGCACAATACAAATGTATTTGGTGATGCTACTTTATTGAAGACATCCAATCCTCCATTTTCACGCTTATTTTAACCAGTTAAGAGTTAGAGGGCACAGGATGTTAACCCACATTGGAAGGGGCACCAACCAAACACTCACTCACATTGTGCCAATTTAGAGCCACCAGTTATGCCAGCAGAGTCGTCTTTATTAAGCACAAGACAAATGGCAGACCCAGAGAACAATTCACACAAACCCAGAAGGAACAGGCCGACCTCTCAGTCTTCTCGGTCCACTTGGCCAACTCACTTTACAAACACCACGCCATTAAACCAAGACAGACTCTGCGATAGCGAATTCTACAAAGGAGATGACAAATGTGGCTGACCTGATGTGTCACAAACTTATTACAGCTACGCAGATGGGTCATTTGTCAGACATTCCCAATTATGCTCCATACCATACCGAAAATGGTTATCACGTCGAGTAACGGAACCATCTACAAACTTTAATGAAGCAAAGTTTACCTTTGATAGTCAAAAGACAACACTAAAGTTAGTAAAGATTTCTTGTGGCGGGGCATCTCTGGTCATGCAGACACCTCGATGGAAGCCAAAGGGAAAGAACGTTCAAAATGAGGAAATTACCCAGGGAGCTTTTCTTTACAGAGCTACAATGAGAAAAGACGAATGGCGTGCCAGCAGTACGGTAGAATTCAACACCAACACTACTTTAATCACAGGTCTCAGAGAGCACAAACGATGTTAAGTGAAAATTTGCAAATATTACTCACATCGTTTTTATTTGAAAAATCCAGTTGGGCAAATGCACAGTATTGGTTCGAACTGGATTCGGTTAAAGCTGGCAAAATATCCCATGAAAATAAGAGAGCTCTGTCAGCGAACTGGCAAATAAACTTTTTGAGCAAAAAACCGGAGAAGCCCACAAAAAAAAAAAACAAAAAAAAGGCCGAAGCCCAATATAAGAGACAATAATTGTGGTCGAGAGAACAAGAGGGTCAAAACTGAAAGTATTCGCAAAAAAATATAAACTTCGACTACTTCAGAGATTCAGTGTCCGCAGATCGGAAAAGGATGAGCACCCACAGCCGTCCATTTACCCCATCGATAATGCGAGGGGCACTTAGCAACGCTAGAAGCGGATCTAACCATGGAAACAAACCCTGGCGGCCCTCGAGGACCCAGAATCGCACCAGGCTTTGTTTTTTGCTCTCTTTTGTTGACTTTGACTTCTAATTCTCGTTTTCGGCCTAGTGCTTTGGTTGTCTTCTTGTGTGTCTTTTTCTGATTTCCCATTTAAACTTTGATTTTTTTGCTTCATGTAACCATTTCCCAGTAATATGTTAAACTTACAATAATCCTTTGATTCCAATGTGTCACAACAATCTGATAGAGACGGAGGGCATCAGACACATATCTGCAATCAACAACGGCGCCACCTTGTACTTCTGACCAGCATCGCCCAGAACAGCCACTTCCATGACACATACACACTTCCTGAAGATGCCGTGTGCAAGGCTCAAATTGTCATGTCATCGTGTGGATTAAGACAATTGAATGCCGTGAAGCAATTTGTTACTGGGCCACCATGCCACAGGCCACTAATGCAGCTCTAGTTAGTTACAAGCGTGGACGGCAGCAGCAGGACTCCTGGAGTATAAAGTGCTGTCCCCCTCTAATGGTCCTACCAGCAATCTCTCGTGTTTCTGCTATCCACCATAGGACTTTTCAGCATCCCTTAAGACCAGGGGTCCTCAGTCATGGCCTTGGAGGGTCGCAGTGGTTCTTCAAACTAGTTTCCCAATTAGAAGACAGTCCTTGCTGACAATGAAACTTGGTATTGAACTGCGTGGCTTTTATTCACCCAAGAGAGATTTTGGTTGCACTGTAGGGTTTCCTTCTTTGAGAGCATTCTCCATGTGTTCTGTGGACCGGAACAGATTTAAACCCAATGCTCCTTCCAATTCTCCTCTCCTACATTTCTAAACATTTTAATTTTTTAACACAGATACTTCATGGTGCAAATGCAGAGGTTTAAAAGGAAGCACATTAGCTGGAGAGTTGCTGGTTTATTACGCATTATTAACTAATGTCTGGGTCAGAAAACGGGCAACAATTAAAACTTAAACATAGCTGCTAAAAACTGAAACAGGCAATTAAGGCTGAGAAATAGTAACAGGAAAGATAACTAAAATTAAGCCCAAAAACACGTTGCTTTATTAGAAAATAAATGGGTTCTAAGTAAGAAAGTGGTTGAAGTGAAAACCGGCAGCCACTGCGGACCTCCGGAGCTGCAACTGCGGACCTCTGATCAACAATCAAACTAAAATTTGTCTTTGATGAATGAAAGCGCTAACAAGGGATAAAGTTAAATGCCACGCTTCATTATCAGCAAGGACTGAGTTCTAATTAGGAAACTGGCTGGAATGAAAACCTGTAGCCACTGCGGCCCTCCAGGACCGTGACTGAGGACCCCCGCCTTGTGAAGGCTCCTATTTATACCTCTTCCTCTAAAAGTCTCCGCCATATTTTTTTGAATCTTCCCAAGACTTGTCGAAGGATGCCCTGCCATTCCCTTCCCTGACAGATGAGCTGTTGCCACTCAACCAGCGAAGCCCACCCAACCCAAGAGACACTCACAGACAAGCGGCCTTCCCACTCCACCTGTCAGCTACTGCAATATTTTCTCACAAATCCAGTAATGCACGCTGCATGATTTATAACACCATACCATGTTTTTTAAAATTGATTTTCAAGGAATTCCAGACCCTCAACTGTTCATCTCCATGCACGTCACTCCTTCATTCCAAATCTCAATGCTTATAATTCAGAAAAACATGCCAGAGGATGATCTCAAATCTAAATAAATTATTAAATTAAAAACATTTATTCTTGAAAAGCTCTGACCAAAATATGACTCACCTTAGTAGAACATAAATCTGGGGAGCCAAAATGATGACCAGGAAAAGGAAAATGACGAACAGACTGCAGGAGAGCAAAGAGAAACAGCTTTAAGTGATATTTTACAAACAAAAGATGCAAATCCTAAACCACTTCAGTGCTGTGTTCTCCACCTATGATGTGCATGTTTAAGCAATTTGATTCGTTTGTCTGCTAAATTAGGTTTCAGGTGACGCCATTGTCGACCCAGCTGTTGTTACGCACGTAATACACATGCGCACAAGGTTGTCACAGACGACTTTCACTGCGTCAGGCACAGGTTTACAGTCGACCTTCGCTTCCTGTGGTTTTCTTTGTGGGTCTCCCCAAGAAAATAACAAAAACAGACATTTCTTAGATTCCAAAAAAAATATTCTATAAAAGGTTTTTAAAAGTGGTGTGGTGGGCAAGCAACAGTGTTTTTGCAAACCAATGTGAGTTGCATTTAGCTTTTCATTCACAATACAGTAAGTACTGTATGAACCATCAAGTTGGAAACGTGCATGTCCAATAAATTAAACATGATTTAAATAAGTGAAAAATTTAAAAATTATAGCATAACTTATTCTAAAATATCGTGGCAGCACGTAAATTAGCTGGTCTGTCTGGCGCTAGGCCAGTATTATTGTGTACATTTGTGCATCCTCTACAAGTGGTTGTGTTTTTGCCTGTATCTCCAATTACACCGAGTTAACGCGCCATATTTTAAGCCAAAGATGTCTGAAGTTAAGCGTGTTCTACAAAAACACAGGGTCACAGTTGGAACCTCATTCAGAGTAAGTTCTCCTTCACTCAGATCCACATTAACATGCCATACAAAGCCAAGTAGTGTGGCGGAGTGCAGGCGTGATGGGGACCGTCAGTCAGATCTTGTGAACTGTTTGTTCTCGTCGACTTGTCCTTGTCACTACCCGATCTGAGGTGTCTGCCCGATCTGTGCGTGCATGCGCACAAAAACAAACCAAGTCACGCACACTTGTGCAGAACTTTACTGTTATGACCACGCCGGATCCATGTTTTTTTATTTTGCGACATGAGTCCCCATCCAATTTGTCTCGCACACATGCTCTCGAATTGACTTCACGACACTGCCCAATTTGTACAGCGCATGTCTAATGTTTTACGACACGAAAGGCTACGTCATCGCACACTTTACAGCACTACCCAATCTGTTTAATGCCTGTGTGAACACTTTATGACAGTTAGCCTTTCAATACATATGCGTGTGCAGATCGGGTAGTGACAGTCCTAATCGACTCTAATGTACGATTTTCACATAGGAGCATCCCATCAGGAATACTGTTACCTTAACAAGAGCTTTTATTTTGATACACTGAAACTGGAGTTAGCACCAGAAGGACATTTTTAACGATTTTTTTCTTTGTGCTCCCTTCCAAACCTTCCATGAATCTTCACCGTGAATATAGTACCTACTGGGCATCAATATTAAGTGATGGGCAGTGGGTGTCGAGTGATGATACCATCCGATTGCTCACTTTGTCTGTGGATTTGAAGACAGTCACGTAACCTCGTTCACTAGCAGCAAGCAAATCTACTGAACCGAGATCAGCTGATGGAAAACAATGGGAATAAAAAATAACTTTCAGTTGTGTGTTGTTAAAATGTACTAGAAACCTATAACAAGATATACAAATATTAACTTTTTAAAGCACTTTCAGGTGTACTATACAGTACAAATATGTTTTCGTCAGGAGTGGAGGAGAGGTAGGTTAGGTCTGCATGCACAGGCTACCCGACAGTGTAAGCAGCGATATCAGCTGACGGAAAACAGTGGAAACAAAATTTCACTTTCTGTTGTTTATTGTACAAATACACAGGATATCTATAATAAAATACAAATGGTAACTTTTAAAAGCATTTTCTTATGTATAAATAGCTGTACAAGTTTTCAATAGGAGTTGAGGGTTGTATTGTGTTCGTTGGGTGCCTAGGCTAACTTTGCTGGACTTATGAACAAAGTGGACTTGCAAACGCTCTCTCGGCGTGGAACTTGTTCATATTTAGGAGACTTACTGTACATATGTGCTTTCCCCTTTAACTGGTATGAAATCCTCCACAAGAAACACCAAAAGGGTGAGTAGGCCTCCAAAATACCACCAGTCAGAACAGCACTTCACTGCATCTGACCTCAAAACAGGCCCCACCCAGGCAGCCAGTCCCCTAACAGTAGTATTGTTGCTTTATTCAAATGATGATGATGATGTCCTCTTTACCTCATTTGACTGTGACCCTCAGCATGCCCTTGAGTGATTTGCCGCTGTGATGAGAATCAGCACCTCCTAGTCTGACATCACGGTTCCCTCTCAGAAAAGAGTGGATTGCTCTCTTTAGGTGTTTGGACAACTTCCACTAGTGGAGAAGTTCAAGTATCTTGGTATCTTGTTCACAAGTGATGGAAAGAGGGAACATGAGAGCAGATTGGAGCAGGGGACACCGCTGCAGTGAAACAGGAGCCAAGTCTAGAGACAAAGCTCTTGGTGCACCAGTTGATCCACATCCCTGTCCTCTCCTACGGTCATGAATTGTGGGTAATGACTTGAAGAATGGGATTGTGAGTACAAGCGGAGGAAATGAGGCTTCTTCCCAGGGTGGCTGGGCTGACACTCCATGAGAGGGAGAGCAGCTCAGAGATTCATGAAGAGCCTCAGAGTACAGTCGCTACTCCTCTGGCAGTGACAGTAGCCAGCTGAGGTGGTTCGGTCATGTCATTTGGATGATGCCCCACAGAGTGGCTCCCCCTAAAGCTGCTCTGGACACATTCCACTGGGCAGACACGCCACTGCAGACCCTGGACAGTACAGAGAATCATAGCTCTTGGCTGGCTTGGGAACGCCTGGAAATTCCCCCAGAACTGCTGGAATTTGTAGCTGGGGACAGGAAAGTCTGGGCTGACTTGCTTGGCCTGCTGCCACCGTGACAAAGGATGTGATGAGATAAGATGTTTATTGGACCCCAGAGGGAAATTAAAAATTTACAGAAGCTCAAGAAAAATAAACAATATAAAAAAAACAACCAATACCCCTCCCCCCCCCACCACACACAAGAACTACTGGCTTGAATTATAAGAGAGTGGAGTGTTCAATGTAAAAGGTGACCACTTCCAAGAGGTGTGAATACTTTTTACAGACACTCTAAAGTCAATGCAATACTCACAATTTAAGCCTGTTCTGTTTGGGCAGCCATCTGCTAACATGCAGTGCAGTGAATGCGAGACAATAATGAATCATTCTCCGTCCGTTGGCTGCACTCAGAAATCTCTATGGAGTGGGATATTTAAGGCCTTGAGACCTCAAACACTCGGAGCACAATCGTGTCTGTTGCTTTGATGACTTGTGAATGTCTCTTGCTGTATTAGACCTGTTTATAAAGAAAAGAAAAGAAATGAAAAGGTGTTCTGATCTGCGTAACACATACTGCACCATTTAACTAAGCGGCTTAATCCTGAGCAGGACATAAGACAGGAATAACCAGCCCCTGGACAGGACGCCAGCCCATCGAAATGTGAACACACACACACACACACACACACACACACACACACACATACATACATTAGGGCCAACAAATTGGGTAAATCAGAACTGTAAATATTTTTTGTCCTGTGGCAGATATTTATGTTACCAATTTGTTGAACAAACTTTTCACACTATGGCCACTCACTGAACCAAAGCCATCAAATTAAGACATGGCCAGTCTTACGGATTATCAGGGAGAAATAAAGCCTTAAAAATCGGAAACCATGCAACTAGACATAACTTTACTTGTTCCCTGTTATTTTACAGAAGCTCTTTAAATGTAAAAATACATAAATAGGCAGATAAATCAAAACAGTGCCCTCCATAATGTTTGGGACAAAGACACATTTTTCCTTGGTTTCCCCTTCTGCTCCACAGTTTAACTTCAACTCTGAACTGTTTGATTTGTAATTTTAAACTGTGGAGCAGTGGAGGAAAACAAAGAAAAATGTGTCTTTGTCCCAACATTATGGAGGGCACTATATATATATATATATATATATATATATATATATATATATATATATACTAGTGGGTTCGCCCCCAGCTCGCTCCACTTTGCGTCTCTGCTGCTCGCGTTGTGAAGAGTTGCTCCTCCGAAACCCCCTCTTAAATGGTGATACAATGGGAAACAGTTTTTTTTTTTTTACCCCCTCTTTGCTCAATCAGCTGCTGGCTTGCGGCTGCTGCTGCCACTGCCAAACACGTATATTTTATATATATATATATATATATATATATATATATATATATATATATAGATATATATATATATAGGTTTTAAAATAAACCCAATTTAAAGCATGACAAAAAATGTGACATAAAATCATTGCACAAAATTGTTGCACTTTTAGGATTTTTTTTTTTATATATAGTGTGATGGATTGTCAGGACCATTACCTGGCCAGAACGCCGGCTGGGTGTAAGGACTGAGGGAGAGACCACATTGGAGTCATTATCTTTCCCAAGACACTAGAAGGCAGCCCCCCTGGGTTTGCTACAGCACCACGAATCCCTGCACGGCCATGTCGACACTTGTAGTTTGGAACAGTCCTGTTGGGCTTCATGGATGCCTCCAGGGGGTGCTGCTGGTGCAGCTGGGTCCTTGGAATAACCACTTCTGCCACACCCGGAAGTGCAGCTGGAAGAAGGTCGAGAAACACCTGGAGCACTTCTGAGTGCACTATAAAAGGAGCCGCCTCATCACCAATCAAGGAGCCAGAGTCAGGAGGTGGAGGACAAAGCTTGAGAGGAGGAGTGGAGGTGACAGAGGAAAAGAGAGAAGGAAGAAAGGACTGCAATATATTAGTTGGTGCTTTGAGTACTGTGTTGTGAAGTGGGAAGCAAGATAAAGACGCTTCCCTTCCCCACTTTAATAAAATGTGTGCTGTGTTGAACTTGTGTCTCAGCTTGTCTGTGTCAGAGTTTGGGGAGCAGTACGCCCCCTGGTGGACCACTATATATATATATATATATATATATATATGGTGATGTGTGGGTCACAGACTTGCACAACAAAGAAGGAGGCGTGTTCAAATTTCCAAAAAAGTCAGCCTTATTTTTGTGAAGACAGGAATGATCAAAAACATTTTCAAACAGAAGCTGTCACTTCAGCTCACACAAACACAGCAAGCAAATGGTGACGCTGACATCATTCTGCATTAGCTCCCTTCCTCGGATTACAAGAACAGATAGCCTTCCTCGAATAGAAAACAGAGAATGAGCACAAGGCCAGGTCAGCGGCTAGTCTTAAATGTTCCCCGCATCAGCCAGTGGGTGACAGACATTACACGGTGAGCCTGCGAAATTGCAGATTGTCCAGCAGCAGACAACCAACTGCTGCCTGTTTTATCAGAGTTTTGAACACACAGTGCAGCAGGCAGGTGCCAGGGTCTCACAATATATATGTTCACACACACACACACAAAGAGTATGGTCTGAGCACACACATACCAAAATGACTAAAAAGAAAGACAATTTAAAAGAAGGAAAACTTCTGACTAGTCAGCCCCAGTCCCAGTGTAGCATTATGCAGGCACAGTGCTGTTGGTATGAAGGAGCCCCCCTTGCGTTTCTCGACACACTTATGCTTAACAATTCATTAAGTGAAAGTCCTCAGTGTTGTTTTGTCACAGAGCCAATGTGCAGCATTGTTCATAATGGCACTGAAGTTTTGTTTTAATTCTCTCCTTTGCTACAACCTCCAGGGGGTCCAGAATGTGCCCCATAACTGAGCAATACAGTAGTAAAGCCTGTATCACTCACATAAAAAATAAATCTAAAAGTATTCTAGTGGCAAAGATCTACCAAGTGTCTATTAGAAAGGATGCTAATCTCTAGAAGACATTAAAAAAAGCAGGCTCCCTCTGTGTGAAGAAGACTACAGAAGGGTGAGCCATGTCTATGTTAATGTGGCTGAACATAATTAACAGAAATGGTCCTCTGTGAAGTGTGGGTGGGAGTTTGAATCCTGGCTTGGTAGCTGTCTGAGTGGAGTTTGCATGTTCTCCTTGTGTTCTTGTCTGGTGTCTGGTTAACTGTCAATACTTAACTGGCCCTGTGATGGACTGCCTGTAGATGGGTACCTGCTTTGTACCCAGTGATGCTGGAATGGGCTGCTTCTCAGTTGGTTCAGTAAATGGATTGGATATTAGACAAGTACTTGAAGTACTACTGATCTATCTTCTGCCATTTAAATAATTAGAGGAGGGATTGTTAAAAGCTAACTAGAGCTAAACACATCAGGTGTAAAGCAAGACTGTGCAGATGAGTTGAAGTAATACAGGACCAAACTATGGCAATTAAGCAATAGGTTTATATAATGTAATTCATTGGGTACTTGGCAAATGAATCAATGAAATAAATAAATAAAGCAGCTGCGCAGAAAGACAACGGTCCTGAAAATGTGAGTGGTGACTGACGTAACGACTAAGCGCAACTATCAATACTGACGTCACGACCGTACTAAAAATAAGAAGAAAGCTGAATATCACACCCCAAATTCTGCGTTAATGGAACGTCTCTTTGCTTTAGCAGGCCGAGTAATTCGTTCTTCCATATTGCAGGAGGACCTGGAATCCTCAGGAGACATGCAGTGCGGAAACATGACAATGCGCAGAAGGTATGATTTAATCTCTTAAGCAATAATTTATCGGTGAACCGTCGACAGCTCTAGCGTCTTGCTTTCATTTCGCGGTCTACTTCCTTTTTTTCAGCAGAAGCAGCAATGATATTAATTTAGTTAAAAAGTGCACACGGCATTTCGCTTTTGTGGCTGAGTTTTAAAAAGTAAGACAAACAAGACAAACACGACTTGAAACCCCCAAGGGCTCCGACCGAGTTTCTGCTCAGCTATATTTATTTGAATCAATTCTTCCTTCCAAATGCACAATTATTACCTGTACTGCTGGATACCTTTCTACCTCAAAGCATAACAGCTCTATCCTCACAGGTAGAGGAGTCGATGTTTCTTGTGGAAGTCATGGGTGTTGTTACGTGCGGCGTACACCTTAAGGCAGTGACGGTTCACCGTGCTGCTTCGCTTTTAATAACTATGAGCCTTCTGGATTTCCGTACTCGCCTGCTCCCCTCCCTTCATGTACGTCTGTCTACGGCCTCTTGGAGTTTTGCTGTACTCCAGCTTAGGTGGGAAATCATGCGTAGTCACCAGAAACCGAATAGAGAGACACACATCGACTGTAACAAACGATCGTTTGTTTTGGGCCAACAAAGAAAACACTGCAGTAGCGAGAAGTGTTGAACAGGCGCACCAGCTTTTGGGATCGCCCGACCTGTGTTACTGGAAACCGTATGTACATTTAGTTAATTATGCTTCACTAAGTAGAGAAAAGCCAAGCAAAATGACACCTTTTATTGGCTAACTAGAAAGATTACAATATGCAAGCTTTCGAGGCAACTTGCCTGAAGAAGGGGCCTGAGTTGCCTCGAAAGCTTACATATTGTAATCTTTCTAGTTAGCCAATAAAAGGTGTCATTTTGCTTGGCTTTTCTATACATTCATAATGGCTAACACGGTACAGCACCCTAGTACTTCACTAAGTAGAAACTGAAGTGTCCCAAAGTGGAATTAAAAATTCTAAGATGACAAATCACCGGTAAACAGTCGAGGCGTACCGTCCGTCGCGACTTGTGTTTGCATGTGGGCCGGGCATCAGTTTTCACTAAATTCTGTCAAACTGTGGCGCCCTGCCAGCGTTTATTTAACGCCATTAGGTTGTGCTGTATGCCCACGGTAGTGTTAACATACCACCGGTGAAATCTTAGCCAGCGCAGTCACTTAAGTTGTCCATACTGTAATCGTGACGTTTAATGGCGAGAATGTCCGAGAAAAAGACCTTTACAGATAGCTCTACATCTGAACACTATCGTGTACCTTTATTTCAGTAAGTTTAAGAAGGTACTCGGTTGTCATACATTTCCGTCCGATGCGGAACCCCGATCTGAATGGATCATCGCTATCCGGAGAGAAAGTTTTACGGTTAGTCCCCATACCCGAGTTTGTAGCCAACATAAAAAAACATTTCCGCGTTCCAGGGTCAGACAGGGCGGCAACTGTTGAAGAAGACAGTGATTTCTGCGTGGATGACACACCGGGCTAGGATGAGGATGATAAACTCCTGGAGGACCACGACTATGCTTAGTCGCCGGATTCAGTAGTTGTCGACCTAGCTCATGATGAAAACGTCTCTCTCAGAGAGGAGATCCTCCTGCTGAGGAAACAAATTGAGACCCTTACAATGAAGCAGAGGTTGGGTTGGGTATTCACCGTTATGCTTCGGCTTACACACATATTCACCTGTCCCTTGATAAAGTTTAATGACTGATTATTGAAAATCTGTTTTTTTAAATACACCTACCGTAATCACATTTGCCCAATGTAAGTTCATATAAGGTGTAAGTTTTTAATATGTCCGGGTCTTACCTTTGTAATTGTGGATGTAGCTTGAAGCATATACTGTAGTTTGAAGCCCTTCTCCTTTTTAGCTCCTGACATTTGGCACAATGTTTGAATAATGCAACTTGTGTCGTTTACTGTAAATCTGGGCACGTCTTGAAGTGGTCCGGTGAAAAATGCCATAGTTAGGCCATTTTGATAACGGCACTGGAAGTAAAGCAGCTGGCTGATAGGGAATCCAGAAGAGAGCAGTGCTAATGTGATGTGCCATCTGTTGAAATGAAAAAAAAAAGCAATGCATTTTGTTTATACATGCATCACAGAATACATTCCAACAGATTGAGCACTGAAAATGTTAACACTGAATATGCAGGTTTCTCTGTTGGTTACTTCGATTTCAACCCACCTTACCTTGCAACGCAGGTAGTTAAAAAGAAAGGAGTAATCTTCATTGGAAGTAGTAGTTCCGTGATTGCAGTAAATATTTAGCTGTTACTGCCATGTTACACACAAAGTAACAGTATGACTTCTGAAATCCGAGGTATGTTAGCCGAGTAATTTTTAACCATCTAAGATATCATAACTATAGAAGTTGGAGTTTCTTGTTAACTTTATTCCAATTCATTTATTACACTGTCACTGTAGCAGTGGATTTGTTTGGTCCCATATTAATAACAAAATCATAGTATGTGCTTATTTTCTCTCTGTCATTTTTATTCTCCTGAATAGTTAATGTCAAAATGTTGTTGTTCCTCATATCTCATTATTACTATTGTGCATGCAGTTTTCGTTTTGTTTAATTACAAATTAATGTTTAATATGATCAGATATTAAAACTGATTTAAAAATCCAACACAAGAGTTCTTTGCATGTCATCTAATACAAACCTTTCTCTACAAAGGATATTCTGAATAATGCCCTTCATTTAAAGGACTACATTATAGTAATATTTTAAATTTGCCTTTGGTAAAGACAGGCACTTCAGTATCTGGATATTTTTATTAGAATATTCGCTGAGTTAGCCATTGTTATCCTGATAATAAAACATAATTGTAAAAAAAAAAAAAAAAAAAAAAAAAAGTTAAACATAATGGGTGGGAGTTGAATTCAGAATCTTCAGTTGAGAGTCAAGCATGTGTATTGTCCGTCACACCACTGTCACAAGCTGTGTGGCGCTGTTCCCCTTTTGATAGATCACACTGTAGGATTTCATAGCACTCCCTCTCTGGAAACTGAAGCTGTCTTTCCCAGCTTTGCCCAGTCATCTCTAAAATTTGCTGCAAATTTAAAATGGGGGGAAAAATTGTGTTAAGGCTAAATATAATCAGTAATCTTAACTGGTTATAAGACTTGGTCAGCTGTGAGGCTTCAAACAATTGCTTTGCCTCCAAGTCACTACAGAAGATACTGGCTTCTGTCAGCTAGGACAGAGAATTAGTGTCAGACCACCACTATGCCGGTGCACTGGAGAGAAATTATACTTGTGACCCAAACTGCAGTATAATGACATCACATTTCTTTAATATTTTAAATAAGGTTACAATTTTATTTCCATCATTCATGGGTACAGAATGCCAATAAATGAAAAGGGCCTTAAGCCAAAGTCTGGCACCCGACACGGTCAGTACTTATTAAGACCGCCTTAAGATATTAAAGAAATGTGTCATCTTTAACATTATGCTTTTTGGTGTTCAGATCATCTTCTGCTCACTTAACTATTCACAGTAAGTCATTTTAAGTAAGGATGTCCAAACTTTTGCATGCCACTGTATAACTATGTGTAAATTTATATAGGTGAACAGCATGCATCTGTTTATCATATGTACAGTACATGCAGAAGCAAGCCACAAGTTTGAGTACATCTTGAAACTAGGCTTCTCATAGCTTACCTGTGTATTAGACTGAATACATTTGTCTATAAAAAACTTAAATTAGGTCAACTGCACTGAAAATATTCATTTTCAAATAAAATGAAAATCCAAAACAAGCAGATTTCTCTCAGAAGCGGAGATTAGATGAAAGTCAGAAATATGTATAGCATGGTATTATAACAGTAGAAGAATTTTAAAATGGTTTTATTAATTGTTCCCATAATTAATCTGTATATTACCACATTAACTGTTTATCACCAATTATTGATAGTTGGCAAGGATCCATGATTACTATACACTAGGAAAGCAAAAAGCTCATTTATTAAAACGGATTTCAAATTTGGATTCATTGGTCCTTAAGACTTTCTTCCAGTCTGCAGTAGTCCAGAGCTGGTATTTCACGGTCCTGTTTTGTTTTCTTCCTGTCACTTGCCCCGTCAAACCTGCACCAAAAAAAGTCTCCTCTTCAGTGCTTTTGTTGACCTGCACTGTTAAGCTGTGCTTGAAACTGTTGTGCTGCGAGGCGCCTGTGACTACACAAGCTGGTGACCCTCAGAAACTTGTCATCTGATTGGCTTGTGACTTTGGCTCTGCCAGATCTCCTCCAATCAGAGCGTCTTCCAGTTTCAAGTGCCTTCAGATTGTGTGGGACACCACTGTGCTCAATGACACTTTGATATATTTTTTTTTTTGGAATTTCTCTAAATGAAAGGCCTACACCTCTAAAGGTAATAATGCTCTGTCTCATTTAATGTTAGTTGCCATTTTCTTGCCATTATCACTGGAATATTGTCCAAGTCGTACTGCCGAGGGTACAGTAACTCTGTCTGGTCCAACTCTACTTTAAGACAGACTGAGGGTTTTTACATAAATCAGCAGAACTTTGGACACCTGTGCAAATAGTTTGCTTCAACGTGCAAGGCTTCATTTACTTTAATCGCTGCAGAACATCTGTAGGTTGTAATCCATTAGTTGTTCCCTATAGAAGGCCCATTTGGAAAAAAAAAAAAGGAAATTTCAGAATATTACAGTTTTTGCTAACCTAAATTTTACATTTAAATCTCTGGCAGTTTACTGCTTACCTTTTCACCATTTTAGTTAATTCATTATATTTCAACTGAATAACTGGGTATGGGGGCTGATGTGTTCCAAAACCTTTCACCAGTAATGTGTGTGTATATAGAGAGATCGAAGGAACTTGGAGAACAGTTTTAATTCCTGTATGAAAAATTCAAAATTTGCTCAGTTAAATGCAAAGCAAAAACACCAATTACAGCTAATTTAAGAAATTAAAGTCCATCTGTAAAACAGTATGCAAGAACTTTGCGAGTGTCCGTTACTGTTTTGTCCAAGACTGTCCGATTATATGAAGTGGCATTTATGAAGACCAAAAAGGTTAGGTAGACTAAAGGTGACCTCAGAATCTGAAAATAAGTCAATTTGTCTCACGAGTCTGTAAGTCTATAACTAACTGCCCCTAAATACAAGCTCACCTCAGTGCAATTAGAAGTAGAGATGCTTCAACATTAACTGTTCAGAGGAAGTTGCGTGAACTTGACCTACCAGGAAGAACTGCTGCAGCTGCAAAAAAAAAAAGATTAACAGGAAGAGACTTTCCGGGATCAAAAATGTAGAAACAGGGCCTGTAAAAAGAGCCTCTCGTATGGATTGAGAAGTTCAAATTTCCAATGAGTGCTCTCTTAAAGTTCCTGGCTCCTTTCTTCATATGTTTTGGTGCTGCCCTCCTGCCACATCTTTGTGGACCTCTTGTTTTCCAGCTCTCTCTTGCATGGTTTGGACGTGTTTATCTCCTTGTTCTCCACAGCTTTTTTTTTTTTTTAATTTGTTGAATTTTCATCATACTCCTTTTCATGCTCTAATAAGAAATTGAATTCAGCGAGTTCTTTAGCTGCTCAGATCCTCCTGGCATCTTTCTGGTAAAAGCAAGACCAATGTCTAATACATTCTTGGAGGAACTTAAAATCTTATTTCTTTTAGAACTCTCAGCTATTCATATTAATTTCTCTCTCCACATCAATTAATATCATCCTTGAAAAAAGGAGTTGCTTATTTTATTCTAACTGGGATATGTAGGGCATGCTGCTAGGACGTTGTTTTTTTTTTTTTTTTTTTTTTTTCGCCATCTCCGAATGGAGTGGAGGGGGGTTTGGGGGGCACCAGTGGAATGAGGACTTTATTCTCAGTTCTCATCCTGTTGTTCCCCTTCTGTCTCTCTGTTAAACATTATTTACATATTTTTACATAATTATTTACATAGGTTTACATAAAAAAGTCAATTTGTGAGAGTGAGTGGATAAGTTCAGTAGGTTTGGTTCCTACTGTCGTGAATGGAGGAGGCAGTGTTCGGGTCTTGGGCTACTTTACAGATGACAGAGTTGATAATCTTGACCAAATACTACATAGCAGTCTAAACCAACATGGCTATCATGGTGCACTGCAAACAGCAGGCTACTCCATCACGATTACTGTAAGATAGGCAGCACTTCGTTCTTCAACAAAGTCTTGATCTCAGAATTGTGCAAAAATACCAAAAGAAGATGGAAAGTGCATGACAACTCAGACTAATGTCCTGGCCTGCCCAACCTGCAGACCTCAATCCCTCACCGGCTCAGTGAGAGGAAACGGATGGAAGAGTCAAAACCAAACGATCGACAAGTGCCTGGCGTCTCTGGGAATTACTGCACTTGTTGAAGGATTTCCAGGTGAAACCTGTCGATGGTTTCACAGAAATGAGGCATTCAGATATTAAGGCAAAGAACATCTATTTTGAGGAAGCAAATGTTTAGAGATAATTTTCAATATTTTTTCAATGTCACTTTAACATTGATATTTTGTTTTATATATTCCAGCATGTTTTTTTTTTTATTTATCAGCATTTACAGGAACTTATACATAGTAAAAGAGTATTTTATTAAATAGATGCTTTTCCTGCTAGTAATTGGTACTGTGTGTGTGTGTGTGTATACAGTGGTGTGAAAAACTATTTGCCCCCTTCCTGATTTCTTATTCTTTTGCATGTTTGTCACACAAAATGTTTCTGATCATCAAACACATTTAACCATTAGTCAAATATAACACAAGTAAACACAAAATGCAGTTTTTAAATGATGGTTTTTATTATTTAGGGAGAAAAAAAATCCAAACCTACATGGCCCTGTGTGAAAAAGTAATTGCCCCCTTGTTAAAAAATAACCTAACTGTGGTGTATCACACCTGAGTTCAATTTCCGTAGCCACTCCCAGGCCTGATTACTGCCACACCTGTTTCAATCAAGAAATCACTTAAATAGGAGCTGCCTGACACAGAGAAGTAGACCAAAAGCACCTCAAAAGCTAGACATCATGCCAAGATCCAAAGAAATTCAGGAACAAATGAGAACAGAAGTAATTGAGATCTATCAGTCTGGTAAAGGTTATAAAGCCATTTCTAAAGCTTTGGGACTCCAGCGAACCACAGTGAGAGCCATTATCCACAAATGGCAAAAACATGGAACAGTGGTGAACCTTCCCAGGAGTGGCCGGCCGACCAAAATTACCCCAAGAGCGCAGAGACGACTCATCCGAGAGGTCACAAAAGACCCCAGGACAACGTCTAAAGAACTGCAGGCCTCACTTGCCTCAATTAAGGTCAGTGTTCACGACTCCACCATAAGAAAGAGACTAGGCAAAAACGGCCTGCATGGCAGATTTCCAAGACGCAAACCACTGTTAAGCAAAAAGAACATTAGGGCTCGTCTCAATTTTGCTAAGAAACATCTCAATGATTGCCAAGACTTTTGGGAAAATACCTTGTGGACTGATGAGTCAAAAGTTGAACTTTTTGGAAGGCAAATGTCCCGTTACATCTGGCGTAAAAGGAACACAGCATTTCAGAAAAAGAACATCATACCAACAGTAAAATATGGTGGTGGTAGTGTGATGGTCTGGGGTTGTTTTGCTGCTTCAGGACCTGGAAGGCTTGCTGTGATAGATGGAACCATGAATTCTACTGTCTACCAAAAAATCCTGAAGGAGAATGTCCGGCCATCTGTTCGTCAACTCAAGCTGAAGCGATCTTGGGTGCTGCAACAGGACAATGACCCAAAACACACCAGCAAATCCACCTCTGAATGGCTGAAGAAAAACAAAATGAAGACTTTGGAGTGGCCTAGTCAAAGTCCTGACCTGAATCCAATTGAGATGCTATGGCATGACCTTAAAAAGGTGGTTCATGCTAGAAAACCCTCAAATAAAGCTGACATACAACAATTTTGCAAAGATGAGTGGGCCAAAATTCCTCCAGAGCGCTGTAAAAGACTCATTGCAAGTTATCGCAAACGCTTGATTGCAGTTATTGCTGCTAAGGGTGGCCCAACCAGTTATTAGGTTCAGGGGGGCAATTACTTTTTCACACAGGGCCATGTAGGTTTGGATTTTTTTTTCTCCCTAAATAATAAAAACCACCATTTACAAACTGCATTTTGTGTTTACTTGTGTTATATTTGACTAATGGTTAAATGTGTTTGATGATCAGAAACATTTTGTGTGACAAACATGCAAAAGAATAAGAAATCACGAAGGGGGCAAATAGTTTTTCACACCACTGTGTATATTATATATATATATATATATATATATATATATATATATATAGGTATTTGGGAGTATAATTAACAGTAAATGTAAGAATTAGATAAAAAGAAGGTACAAGAACCGACTTATTTTTATTGCTAGTGGTATTGTATGAACTCAAGCTAACTATTATCCTAACACATTTCAAAATATTCTACTGTTTACTGTTCTAGCAGATCATCTTGTTTAAACGACATGGACAAGTCAGACACGAGAACCTCTGTTGTACTTCTGGCCTGTGGCTCCTTCAATCCAATTACCAACATGCACCTGAGACTGTTTGAACTGGCTCGTGATTATCTGCACGAAACTGGTAACTTTTTTTCTGTTTATTTTTTCATATTATACATCGAGTATTTAAATAGAGTAGGCTTAAAAAAAAAAGTTATCAATTGTAAGCTACAAACACTTTTTGTACGCCATTTCACATCAGGTACTCACTTGCAATGTTCTCACAGAAAACCTAAGTTCAAAAAGAAAGTAGAAATACGAGGGTCGTTCAATAATTTATCAACCTCAGTAGCAAAGAAGAGGAGTTTTCAAAAAATGTTTTTTATTTTTCAGTATGGTCACCTGACAGCTCCATACACGTCATCTAGTTTTCCTGTAATGACTTTAACCCCTTTGAAAAAAACAAAAATCTTCTGTTTGATCTTCAAACCAGGACGTCACAGCTGCCTTGATGTCTTCATCACTTGAAAACCACTGATTTCTTCAAAACTCGGAACAGGAAATAATCTGAGGGAGCCTAGGTCAGGACTGTAGGGCAGATGGTTCAGCTGCTGGACTCCACATTCTCGGATGGCAGCCTGTGATTGGCGTGACATGTGAACTGACGCCTTGTCATGAAGAAGCTTGTTTGATTCGCAAGAGGTCTCTCCTGACCTATCTCTTGGAATGTTAAAGACTCACACTGAGCCACAACTGTGCATGAGTAACCTTGAGACACGTCACAACATCTCCAGACTTGTTTCAAGATGCTTGCTACTTTCTTTCATTCTCTGGTAGATAAATTACTGTATACCCCTCATACATGTAATTATTCACTCATCACTATTTAAGACCGCAGAATATACAGAGTACAATAAAAAGGCTTAGTATAAGGAAAATTGTATCAGCTGATTCTCAATAAATGTTGCCACCTTAATTGTGAATTATACTAGCTATGTACTTCCATCTTCATAAGGAGAGGTATGTAAAAGTCATTCTAAAATGGGTGACAGTAAAGCATTTACTGTCATATATAATATGAGATGCATCTTAAAAACAAAGCAGTTGTGCAGCAGTATAGATATGGATCAGATCATCTAGTCCTGTCCAGATGTGTAAAGTGTCTACTGTTACTGAGGTAGCTGTCACATCAGTAAAGCTGTAATGATTACTTTCTTCTACCTTCACACTGCTATCTGTTAGCAAAATGTTGCACTCAAAAAGTTCCCTTCACTACAACTGTAGTTAGCTGGTCTTGTTGTTGTTGTGTAGACAGGAGAAGCCAAAGCTGTTCACTTAACATTTGCTAAGGTCATTGTGGTTTGGGCTTTTTCCCCCCATTGAATGCCAAAGCCAGGGGGTTTGCAGTGGGGGTATGAGCAGATATGCTGTCCTTGTGCGCTGGCTAAAACTGCGAAAGGCTTAGATAGAAAGCATTACAATTAAAGGAATACACACCCAACAGTTGTCCTTTTTTTCTATATAACTTTGTAGTTTGTAGTGATGGCTGAGAAAAAATCTCATTTTCATGCAGAACTAGAGAAACAAAGTTTGATATAAAAGAACCAATGGTAACCAATGCTGTACAACAACATAGGATGTGAAAAATATTCAGGGGGGTAACAATCCCACGTTTGCCATGTCACATAATTCCACAGCTCAGTTATCCAATTGTATGCTTAAAATGTGCAAAATACATACATTCTAATGTTCTAATTTTTTGCTGAAATATTATTGAATAGACACTTCTGGAAAATATAGGACACACAAGTCCCATGGGATGTGACCTTTTGAAATGAAGACTTGCCTCTCTCCTCACTGATTTGTCAAGAGTCCTGTCTTCACTTCAAAGACAGAAGATGGACCTCTTGACCAGTGCATGAGGAAAAGAGGAGGCAGATCTCAAATATGAAAGTACAGTATTATTGGAATGCATTTTCCGGTTTATGATGTACAGCATATACTGCTTTTTGTGGAGGTAACTATTAATAATACTGCAGCATAAAAGCCTGCAGAAGTCATTTTTGGGTGGAGTATTCCTTTAATATTGTCCCAAACTTGCCATGTGAAGTAATGCTGTCCAAAATGGAATTAGCTCTTGAATATCTCAAACCTATTTGTAATAATCCATTTTGATGCTAAAGAAAGTGTTCTGCCATTGAAATTTATGAACTTAGCAGCCACTAAGCTGAAAATGTATTATGTTTAGAGTTCTTTATGGACTTGATTTGCTTCAGAAATATCAAGTAATTTGAGATTCTGCACCTAGTATCGGATTACCCTTGTCCCCTTACGTTATGATTACAATGACTACTGTTGTTGCGATTTTATTGTACTATTGTGTTATTTTTTTTAAATAGATATGTAATTAATTTATGTCACTTTATTTGTGGGTAGTTTTAAAAAGAATCACTCGGGGAGTCACATATTGAATTTTGTTGTACTTGCTACAATGACAGCAAAGGTATTGTATCATATTCTATTACAACAGAACACTCTTTACTGTCATGCCCATGCTTTGCATTTTTTAGTCAAAATACGGTCTTTAAAAAGAACACACACCATGCATTGCATTTATGGAACTATAGAGTTATAAAAGAGACATTCAGTAAATTATTACATATAAAGGGTATATTTTGAGACCATGAAATATCTTGTTGTTTATACTGTGAAAAAGTCATTTTACCAGTAACATTCGAGAATGTATTAGACAATGACAATCATGCGGGATCTTGCATTAATGAAGGAGGCATCAACAGTGCATAGCAGCTTGCTTAGCTCCCAAAATTAGTTGCCTTCTGATATGTTTTTTTAATTTCAGGTAAATATAAAGTCACTAAAGGCATAATTTCCCCAGTTGGTGACGGATATAAGAAGAAAGGCCTAATTGATGCTTGCCACCGAGTTGAAATGGCCAAACTAGCCTGTGCATCTTCTGACTGGGTGACAGTCGATTCCTGGGAGAGTCAGCAAAAGGAGTGGCTGGAGACTGTTAAAGTCATTAGGTAAAACAAACAATTTTGACTGTTGTTATAAATAAGGTTTACTTACTAAGCAATACAGTTATATTGTAAACAGTGGGTATGCCTATGGGATGTCCAACAGTGTATTCACACATCCTTTTCATCTCCATTTTTCTGGTTACCCTTACAAAGCTCAAACCCAACCCAGGTGCAGTAGCTTCAAGGCAGAAACCACACCCTGGATGCCAGTCCACTGCAGTGTACACAGAAATGCCACAACAGTTTCTCATTTTTATGTCAATGAAAAATTCTAGAGATGCCATTTGATTGGTGTACATCTATGCACACATGCGAACTGGAAGGGACATTCCAGTTCCTCATAGACAACACTTCAGAGTACCGTTTTGAATGTGTAGACACAGATGGCATGTCAAATTAAAGGATTTTGTAAAGGCAGCAACCATAGCAATAAAATAAAAATATCTTATGTCCCTTTGTGTTTTTTTTGTGTCTTTTCACCCCATCCAGGTTTCTTCATTGTCTGTCTGAGGCCTATGCCTAGCTTCTAGCATTCAGCAGTCATTCCTATATTTCCCTATCCACTTCTTAATACTTTTTGCTGTCTTGCAGGTATCACCATGAACGCCTGTTTAGTATTGGTAACCATGAAGAGGGCAATCACAATGTGAAAAAAAACAGAAAAAGGAAGCTGCCATTGAATGAAAGTCCTGACTCTGTTAAAATGTCCTCAAATGAACACAAAGGTATCAATCAACTTGTTACCCAGTTAGGAAAGAGAAAACTGTTCACTTAACAGCTTTCCATTTGCTTAGCCTATTTAAGTTTAACTCTTTCTGACTCCTTAATTTTTATCATCTGTGGCATTACAAGGTGTTTTATAGTGCAAACAGAATTATGAAAGTGTGCCATAAAAAACACAGAAGTAAAAAAATTAGAGCACTCACAGATATCAGGAGCACTTTAAAATACGCCAGATTATTTGTAAATAGTGTCTAAAGAAACTATGCAGCTATACTAAAAACAAAAATATAAAAAAACTGCAAAGAAAAACAAAACTGCAAAGAAGAGTACTTTACATGACAATAGCAATAGACAACATAACAATACATAGGCATCATCAGAGGTTTAGTAGCCATTTCCAGGTTTAGCCAGTTGCCACCCAAATCGGTTTCCTCTACCGTCTGAGGCTTGGAGCATTCTTTGGGATGAGACCCATACTTTTTAAATCAGCTGACACCATTTCCAACCACATCACCTTCAGCGCCCCCTCTGCACCTCCACCGGGATGGATGTACCTCTTCACCCAGTCATCACCATCCCATTTTTCCTTCTGCGAGCCCAAACCACGTCTTCACTTCACCAACTATCCTGCTAGTCTTCCTCTGTGGCACCCTTTCAGCCCCAGGGGTGTGGATTGACATCTGAAAGTCCCCGCCAATTATTATTGATACTTTTGAATGTTGATGCCCAGATGTGAAATGCTCTCTGTTCTGTAGACAACTAGATATCAATAACTGAAAAAGTCACATTTGCAAACACTTCTATTCTTTCATCATATTGAAGCTTTTCTTTATTTTGCATAGGTATTGCCTGCTACTGCTACACTGATAATGCGTGTGTGCTTCAGTGAGTGAGAATATTGAGCAGGTACATAGCATGCAGTTAAAATGACAAAACGTGAACAGATGCTATAGGCATCTATTCATCTCCATAATCTGCTTATAATGGGCAGGGTCACAGGGCAGCTGGAGCCTATCCCAGCAACCATCAGATGCAAGACAGGAACAATCCCTGGAAATGGTGCCAGTCCATTGCAGAGTGAACAAACGCCCACCAGGGTCATTTTAGCAATGCCAGTCCTCCTAACCTTTGTGTGTTGACAGTGGGAGGAAACTTTAGCACCTGAAAGCAGTGCTACTACTGTGTCGCCTTAACACATATTTTATAATGATGAATTGCTGTCCTCAATACCTTTCATTCATCTATTCGTGTATTGTTGTACACTCTAGGCAAAATATATTAATTATAATCCATTAATTCTTCCATCCATTTTCTTAACATGTTTATCCAGGGGAAGGGTGGTGGAGCAGCTGGAGCTGATCCCAGTAATCCTAGAGTGCAAGGCATGAACAATACCTAGATGATAATATCAATTTAGAACAATGTAAATTCCTAAGTCTTGTTATTACATTCAAACATTTTTCATATAAAATCACTTTAGTAATTTAGATACTTTAATTTTCAGTTGTCAAATAAGCACAGAGGAGTTGGTCTGCCCCTGTCGAAGCGTTTTTTATTTTTCTCCTCTCTCCGCTGTACTTGCTATGAACTGAAATGGAGAATTGAGTACTGCCATCTAGTGGAGAATCGTGAACTAAAATTCTGCAATATTTTAATTTAAGGAACTGATTCTTCTAACAAATGATGTAACTTCTGATTGCTTAAACAAAAAGGTCAAACCATTTCATTGGTACATCTGCCATGTACAAGGAGAATTTTCTATTCTGACACTGTCTAAAAATAATGTGTACACAGAGAGATAAAGCAAGTACTACAAATGCAGGTTGAACTTTACACAATGTAACAGCATTCGACATTTACTGGCAGTTTATTACTACATGTTTGGATCAGGGTAGATTACAGCTGAAGCACATTTAAATAGCTGGATTCTGTGAATGTGAGGAAAGAATCAAACTGGTAATCCTGTGATTTAGGAAGTAATTTGGTGTTCACTCGGCATTTGACGTGAGCGTAAAGATAAAAACGCATGTTGTCCTTCTGACTTGACTTCTGAGAGAAACTGAATCTGCAGTTGTTCCAGAGAAGAACAGTTTAGTATTTTAGTATATTTACAGCCAGACTGTCTGGATTACATACAGTATGTGACCAGTGATGAAGTAGCCATATTTTTAAATTTGTCTGGACATACAGCATCTTTTTTTTTTTTTTTTTAAAGTAATAGAGAAGCTGTAAGAAAGTACAAAGTACAGACTTCATAGTGAAGACCTGGAACTAACTAAATTAACTGAACAAAGTGTGAATAAAGTTGTAGTAGTATTGTCACATACGGGTGCAGCTGTTGTTAGGATGGGCTAATAGATTGTTGAATTGACCACATGTATCCTGTAAAAAGTGAGGTTAAGGTGATAGTCTGGTCAGAACATATATGATTCACTGAAGGTTCCCCTAGCCACAGCTTTTTTGTTTAAATCTGTTGTTAAATAAAGATATTTTTTGTGTGCGTCTTTTTAAAATCATTCATCTCAGTGCAGTTTGTGCCACGGGATCCATGTAGTGATAGCGAAGCATTTCTCAGCTTTATATTTACTTTATTTTTACTATTGCCAACCTACTGTTTTTAGGAGACACTGGATAAAAGCAATTAACTACATAAACTGCATTTACTACATTTGTAATTCTTAGTCTTATATGTATGCCACAGTTGTGCTTTCACTCAATTTAAACAAATTACTTCCTTATTTTTTAGTATACATGCAGCATATATGTTGCATAGTTTTCTGTCAGCCATGTGAAAGCAAGCAACAGATGGGTAAATGTAAAATAACACACACACATCACTAACAGAATGTGATTAACGGTGCATCTCCCTGAACAGCCCAGAAAATGTGGTGAACTATTTGGTAAATCTTATGTTTATTCAAAGTCAAATTAACACGTTGAGGGCTGAATTAAACCCCACCCCCCACCCCAAACACACATTTTCTGAGAAGCACACAAAGCGATGGTTCCACAACAAAATCGACATAAAATGTCTGTTGCTGTGGCCACAAGTTTACCAGGAATGTGCGGCAAGCTGGCCGCCAGGCTGTCTTTGCATATCGGGGGGGTGGCAGCAGTGGTCATGGTGCATTGCAATGTGGTTTGTACCCTTTGTCATTGTAAATGGTGGTCTTCCCAGGTGAACGTTGCCGTGGGTGTGTCAGCCACTTGAACCTGTTTAGCACCACTAGGAATCAATCAGCTGGCTACCAATCAGCTAATGCTGGTGCCTCACATTCATTTTCCATCACTTGTAGAATCAAATCAGAATCCCATTCAGTAATAATATGCAAAGCGTCATCCATGGAATATTTTGCTTTACACATTCACCAATGAAGCGAAGTTTCCTTCTCGTAAAGAGAGTCCCAACTAAAATTTTACAGCGAGTTTTGTCATCGTTTACAGTTGATTACCACCATCAACCCTTCGTTTTGATAAAAGTCGATAACCACCCCGAAACAGTTAGGTGAAGATGATGGAAAGGACAGAAGTTTTTTTTTTTTTTTTTTTAAATGTGGACATTTGACTCATTCTGTAAACAGCCAGTATATTAAATCTTAATTTCTTTCTCCAGGGGCTCCAGAACTAAAGCTTCTGTGTGGTGCCGATCTCTTGGAATCATTTGGCATACCTAACCTCTGGAAAGAGAAAGATATCATGGAAATTGTGGGAAAACATGGTCTGATCTGTATCACCCGAGCCGGTTGCAACGTTCAAAATTTCATCTACCAGTCAGATATCCTCTGGACACACAGGAACAATATCCATCTTGTGCCTGAGTGGATACCCAATGAAATCTCTGCTACAAAGGTCAGGCAGGCGCTGAGGCGAGGACAAAGTGTTCGATATCTGCTGCCAGATTCTGTAGTCAAGTACATTGACAAATATGAGCTGTACAACTCGGAGAGCGAGGAGAAGAATGCCAATGCTGTGCTGGAACCCTTAAAGAGAAACACCCCCAAGAGTTAACATGTCGACCTTTGGCGGGTCTAGCTGTAGACTGAGATGTACTTTATGGGATTTTTTTCTTGAATTTTTACACACTGCACTTATGCAATAGTGTAGCACTGAGGTTTTCCACAATGAATAGCTTCGAAAAAGAAAAGATGAAATAAACCAACTGATACGCCATTAGTTGCATTTCATCGAATTAGGAGTGAGGTGAGAGACTGCGTTTTTTCAGTGACGCTCAATCTTCCAGTAAAAGTTTTTTTTTCCCCCACCTAGAGTAATGCCAAATGTATGTTTGAACCCATAAAATATGTAACAATTTTGGTAGAAAAATGTATAGAATTCATTTTGCATCTTTCTAAAACAATAGTTTTATAAATTATATATACATTTTGGCTCAGAGCTTTTACAAGAACATACTGAAAAAGATTTTAGCTTAAAGTGAAAAAATGAGTTTAGTTTAGAGATATATTAGAGAGGGGAAACTGCTTTGTTCTGGGAATGGATCCACACTTTAGAAAATGCAAATACTGGGTTGTGCAAGATGGACCTTTGCAACTATTTAGCAAATACAAACTTTAGCAATACTTGCTGGTGTGTGGGGGTGGCTCTGTGCAAAATAAATTAATATTTGCATCATCAACTGCTGCTACAGTAATACAGTCGGGGGGAAGGGGGCAAGCAAAAAGTGCTTCAAAGACTGAGCTGGAAAGTTCTTTTTAAAATACATGAAGTCTGGATAGCTGACAACTTCCATAAATATGGTGAATATGGCTTCTCTACTCCAGGAAAGTGAGACCTTTACCTTGATTTAAGAACTTCAAAGAGATCACTCCTCCAGAACCGTACTACTGCTCCCTTACTTTGGACCATTATACTATTTGAGTACCACGACTGCTGTGTTCCATTTCTTTATGATATGAGGGCTACGACACTTCAGTCTCAAGTGATCAGAGCAGCAGTAGAGATGCAGCGGATCCCTAAGGTTGTCCAGTTTGTATGAAGTGTGAAATTTTTCAAACATTGGATATTAAGTCCAGATAAAGAAGCTTTTGTCATTGAAAGATCCAAAATGGTTATTGACCTCTGATCTACTTATTTAACCTACATTCATCAGCACACAGTCACGAGAAGCTGGAGACCTAAGCAATGAATGCAAGTAAAGAATTGACCATGGAGAGGATATTAGCCCATTGCACTGTCTCCTGTCTCTCACTGGGCCCATTTAGAAATGGCAGCTCACTGGTAGCATGACATTGGCCCATTTGGGGAACCTCCACCAAGGTCTACACCTACAGTGGGGGGTTATTCAGCAGCCACACAGAACACCACCAAAATCTGGGTTTAAGTACTGTGAACCAAAATTGGTCCAAACAGTTTCTAAATGATCATAAGTTGAACTAATGGAGCAGCAAAGAGGGGCTGTGGGCCAGCCACCCAAGAGTTTAAAGACTGGAGGAGGCTGTGGGCTGACCAGGTCAATTCATGAATGTGCATAAATATTTGGCTGATGCCTTTATCCAAGGTGACTCACAACATTTATGATACCATTGGTTCCATTTTTTTGGTTTTTCCAATAGAAACTCAGCCAGGTCAAGTGACTTGCTCAGGGTCACCCAAGTGTCAGTAACAGGATTTGAACCCACAGCTAAAGTCCAAAGCCTTAACCACTATGCCACACTGCCTGCCCATGAGTGGCACGTGATACAGCATTGCTTTTGTAATTTTTTGCATTAATGAGATCATAGCAAGTAATCTATATTTGTAACCCCACACTCCAACATGTTTATCATATGCAGACGGTTAACATCAGCAGAGGGAGCTGTAGGTGAAATTTCTTAGTGTGGAAGCATAATCCTCCTGAAGGAACCATGAGCCCTTAAGCAAGTAACCTGCTGACGTTACAGCTAACAGTTAAGGCCACAAGCAAACCATTAAAGAAAAAAAAAAAATCAGGAGTGGTCTCCCCTTAACTTTCTCATTTACTCAGATATGGGGATGGATATCTGAGGAGTAAACTGCAAGACAATGATTATATTTTTATATTATGTACATTAAAAGAACCATCAACAACAAATCAATTCAAATGAATAATATATTGAACAATTATTATAAAGGTAAAGTTGAATAAATTGGACACTGCAGCTGCATGAATACAAAGGTACCACTTCCAGTTAACGGAAATAGCCCAAAAGCTAATAGAAATTTACGTTTTGTACTTAATACTTGTATGCAAAATTTGGTTGACCTGAATGAAAGCATACTCGAGTTATCGTGTTATGATATGTTATGTTATCGTGTTACACACACAAAGACATAATTCCAGAAATGGTATTTTCAGACTAGGGAAGGTCAAAAACGTTGAGATTCATTAAAATCTCAACATCAAATCTTTGGACGATTACAATAATTTTCCTATACTTCATACACAAGAAAGTAAAAACAGTAAATCCAGTAAAATTAAATGTTGAAGACTGAACTCCATATACTTAAGTACAATGCTACATCTTGTCCATGCATTATTAAGGCTCCAAGGCAAACCCATTTTGTACTACCATAAATAACATGAGCTGGAACATAATTTATATTCATTATCGTCCAAACCTGCCAATTCTAATGCACTATTGCAGTAGGAAAGAACTACGTAGAGGTCCACAGTGAAGTGCACTCTTGCCCATCACACACTCGTGAGGCTGATCTGGTGTGTACGCATGTGTCTTTGGGATGTGGAAGGAAATCTGATTACTCCATACAGACAATGAATGGGTCTGGGTCTCTAGAGTTGTGACGCAGCAGTGCCAGTCACAGCTTTCTGATGCCAGGACAATATTTTCAAAATCCAGAAAGTTCTGCTGGGCATATACAGCATATGTTGCAACATCGAAGAATAGATGAAACACACTCAGTAAGACCACCTGACTCCACAGTTACAGTAGATCTGGAATGTTGTAAAGTTCAGCTGACTGGCAATGTAGCAAGAGATGGGACGTCACTAAGGAGACACAAGTTAGTATGTATAAAGTTCAGTTCTGTAAAACGTGCACTATTAAAGCTTTAAAATCCAAAGTGAATTAAAATAAAAATCAACGTTCAATATAATCATTGAAAAACAAAGGTACCTTTCAGGTTATTTTAAAGATTTGTTCTTACACTTCATTGTCAAAAGAGTTTGTATATTTTTCTTAACCTTAACACATAATTAATAGATGGGAGTTGTAAGTGTATATCAGCATTTCTATTGGAGCGCTGTGCAATGTGTTAATATTGAAATATTTTTTAATTTTCTCATTTAATTACTAAGCAAATCTTGAGTTTCATAAAGAGAGCTTCACTCACCTTGGGCATAGCTCCATAGCATTTTAATAATTTTAACTTCTAATTTACTTGGAAAATCAATTAATTGGGAAAAGTTCTAGAAATATGACAGATCCATCTGCAGGTGTGAGGCCACCTGCCATGCTTCCCTGCCTTTACTTGCCAATCAGAATTCTTCACTATAAGAACATTAACAACAAGCACAGACCAAGGGGCTCAGTGGAGCAAACCAGATGATGATATGTAATCAAACTGGAAGACCCATCCATTGATTAAAGTGTAAATTAGTCATTGGAAATGCGTTCCATCAGAGAAAACAATACATTATGTAAAGTCCACTTAAACAACACAAGCGGAACCACAGTAAAGCACAGACAACTCCTTTTCAGGACGTTAACACTTTGCGAAGGTCTTCTGCTTTGATTGGTTTGAGTCGGGACTCTCAATGGCCCCCTTTAAGCTTACTTGTTCCGTTTAGGGTGCTTCCTCCCCTCTCCTGTCTGTGATTTTCATGGAGAGGATATCAAGGAACAGCCGACAAATAGAAGGTGTCAAGTCTGTGTACCCAAGCATTGCATTTCTGTTGTTTGCAGATGGTGTCCTTTAACCATCATTAGACTGTGATCTTCAGCAGGCACTGGAACACTTCATACCCAGTGTGAGACAGTTGACATAAGAATTGACATCTTTAAATCTGTGGTGATCGTCCTCTCCCAGAAAAGGGTTGGTTTGTTCTCTTTAGTTACGGGATGAGGACCTGCCCCAAGTGCAGCACCTCCTAATCTCGTTCACATTTGTGAGTAGAGGTGATCATGAGTGGATTCAGGGACAGCCATTTTGAGAATGCTGTATCGGACTGTGGTAGTGAAGAAGGAACCAAATCCATCCATCCATCCATTTTCCAACCCGCTATATTCCTAACTACAGGGTCACGGAGGCCTGCTGGAGCCAATCCCAGCCAACATAGGGCACAAGGCAGGAACCAATCCCGGGCAGGGTGCCAACCCACCGCAGGACACATACAAACACACCCACACACCAAGCACACACTAGGGCCAATTTAGAATCGCCAATCTACCTAACCTGCATGTCTTTGGACTGTGGGAGGAAACCCACACAGACCCACTCACACAGACACGGGGAGAACATGCAAACTCCATGCAGGGAGGACCCGGGAAGCGAACCCAGGTCCCCAGATCTCCCAACTGCAAGGCAGCAGCGCTACCCACTGCGCCACCATGCCGCCCAGAACCAAATCCATTCATGAAATTTCACATTAGCAGTCATTCTACATCCAGGTGGTCACCAAGTGGTCCAATTACAGCTGGTTACTGGGCCTACTATATCAGCATAAATCTTTTTTTTTTTTTTAAATTTTATTCTGCCCTTGCAGTGAACGACAAACACCTGGCAGTGTTACTGGATGTGCAATGTGTGTATTATGCATGTTCTTTTCATGTTATTGTAGCTTCTTCTTTTCACTTCAAAGCCAACTGATTATAAGCTTGAAACTGATTTTCCCAAACAGTGGCTGCCAGTTTACTTAATGTTTAAATCTGCTGTATGTGGCTCTATTTGTCATATGACGACACTCTCGGAGGGCCTCACAATGATCTGATGCCAACCCACACCAACTGAGCAACAACATCCCACTGTTTGATTTTTGTGAGGTGAAAGGTTTGTGAACTTTGCTAGTCATTAGCAAAAGAGGGGCAGAAATTATTAGTTAGGGAAGTTAGAGAAGTCTACACGCATACGAGAAAATTCTGGTATGACATCATCAGAATGTATGAAAAACGCCACTGCAGGACACTGAAACAATGAGGTGTCTGCAAATGAGGCTGATTAGCACTTGCAAGTAAGAATGTCACCATACCCTCTACTTGTTGACAACAATGACCTCCAAACCTGTGTGGCTGAGAATTCAAGTTACTGCCAAATACAACACAAAGCGGCTCATACAGGATAGCCTGAAAGGATTAACACCTAAATAAATACATAGCAGATTATTTTTCCAAGGCGGAAATTTGGCTTTTTTACAGGAGCTCAATAAATAAATAAAAATTATTATTTTATGACAAGCAACAGACGACCGCTCAAATCCATAATAATTAAAAAGAAAAACTTGTGACTTGGCTAATGATAAGAAGAGCAGTCCCAGTGAGGTGTATTGCCACAGGTATGAAGGAGCCCCAGCTGTTTCTTGACAAACTTCAGCTCAATAATTCGTTGACTGAAAAAGTGTAAGTGGCAGATCTTCTATGAAGCTAATGAAGGTTAAGCTTCAGGGCCATTCATCCCAGAGGGTCCCTAGAATCGAATTTAGTCCACATTGCTTAAAAATTTGGGGTGTCTACTGTATGGGAAGGTTTTTTTAAATATTAAAGAGTAATTCAATACAAAATAATAGTTAAAATAAAAATGAAAAGGTTATTAAAGTATCATGTAGGCTAGCCATAAAGGAAAGAACAATCAAACTAAGGTCGTTTTATTCTAAACTAGCTGTCCCCTACGGCTCTGCCTGCATAGTAGTGAAACAGTTAAGTGAGGAGGGTCCCGCCAGGCTCCCCACTCCTGATGTCACGCTTCCCCCTCCCCTCGGCCCACAGCCTCTGTCTTGGATTAGCGTGAATAAATTGGTGCTGCAACCAAACTATGATTCTTAACGCAATGAGAGAAGTCGCAAAGTCAACTGGAATGTTCAAGCAAATTAGAGAAAAAAAAAAAAAAACCCAATCTAATTTGGGTAAGTAATTCACTTAGACATACAGAAGACAGATGTTGGATTTATTAATTATATTATATAGTGGCAGACAGCCAGGTCGCCTCTTCAATGTGTATTCAGGGTGAGCAGCCCTAGACGGTGCAGTACCTCCCCCTGGACGCTGGATGGCCACCCCCCTGGGATGGAGCGGTGCCTCAGTCTCTCACAGGGCTTCATGGGAGAGTTCTCCACAGCCCTGTTGGGGTCTGGGGTGGCCGCCAGGGGGCGTGGCATGGGTCCCTGAGCCCAGCTGGACTAATCTTCAGCCCCACGCAGGAGTGCAACTGGAAACAGATGATCAAGCACCTGGAGCACTTCTGGGTGGGCCATAAAAGGAGCCAGCAACCACCACTTAACGGCCACAGTTAGGTGGAAGGAGGACAGAGCTTGGGGGGGGAGGGGGGTAGTGGAGGAGAGGAAAGGAAAGAGAAAGGAGTATTGTGTGTCTTGTGCTTGGGACTGTGTTGTGGCTGGAGGGATTACGGGAACACATGCCTTCCAGCTGAAGAATAATAAACAGTTTATTTTATTTTACCCGTACATCCGTGTCAATCTGTGTCGGGTCAGGAGCTATATAATGTCTTCTTACAATATATATATATATATATATATATATAGAGAGAGAAAGATATTTAATATAAAATTATAAATAATTTAAAACACTTAAAAATTTTAATTTCTGTCATAAATGTTATTAAAATTATTGATGTTGAAATCTTGAAATAAAAGCATACTTTGCTGCTTGTGGTTGTTGTAAAGGACAACATTTCAGTAACATTTTTATTGACACGATCAATAATTTTAATACAAATTGTTATTAAATAAAATATGTATAATAAATTATACTAAACATGTGTAATACTATTACAATAAATAATAATTTTACCTAAAATATTATATTGACTGTGGTCTTTATTTTATTTCATCATTTTATGATGCACCACACAGGTATATAACATTTTCCTAATTTTCACCCCCCATAACTCTAAGTATATGGCATAGGAAATTTTTATTCACGCCAGTGACTTTGACCTGTGAGATAATCCAGTACAGCAATTTTAATCAAAATCTGAGATTTGTGGTTATTTTTTAATTTGTGGTGATCTGTCATGGAACAACTCCACTGAAGAAGATAAAAGTGATTAACTAGACCTCACTGCTGGTTGTGAAGGGGCCAGCACAGCAGTTCAAGCATCAGGGTCCCAAAAATGTAGGTCTGCCACTGGTGTGTCATAGACAGGATGTGCAGCATTGTTCATAACGGCCCACAGTTTGGTCTTCATTCTCTTCTCAAGTGAGTCAAGAGTGTAGCCCATTACTTATGTCTGTTTTTCTAATTAGCTTGTTGATTTGCTGGACCTCTGTGTTACTAACTCCTCACACCATGTGAGGAGAATCTCACTGGAGATCACAGAGTTGTACAACATATAAAGGATGTCACTACCCACATTTAAATAATATGGCAATCATCAAATAAATCATCAAATGAAAAAGTACAAAGATATCATCCCAGCTTTGAACTGCATATGGCATTTGCCAGTTGAAAGGCAAGTAGCACTAAAGATCTTTGGTAGCTTCCTGCCAACAATCAGGGAAAAATAGCAAGGGATCCAGGAATGGGTTCAGCCAGGTGGTCTTTGTCTTGACTGACAAGTGTTGAAACCATCACGAAAAGAGGCATTTTGAAATAAGTAGTGCTGGCATTAAAAGAGCAATTTGGAAATTCACTGCCTTTAAAAATAAGGCTATTATGAAATAAAACTTGTAATGATTAAGAGTACAGTAACTACACTTTGAGTGAAATAAAACTGAAATTGAAATTCACAATTTGACGACTTTCGTAATAATTACATGACATTTAATTATGCACAATTTATTGACACTGAGATATATATATACACACACACTGTATATACACACATACCAATTAATCAGACACTCACTTAACTGGGACTCGATGCAAGTAAGATTCACGGTTAATTCTAAAAGTGCCAGAATGCTGGCTTAATTGTGGCTATCAAACGAAAACGCCATTGACAGACACTTGAACATGAACCCGGCATATGTAGGCTTAAGAAGAATATCCATATAATAATAAGACTTTATGACCAAGACCCTCCGAGCCCCACCTAACTAATCCACCCGTCTTCATTTGCTATATATTGCCTTTGATTCTTGTACGTCTAATCACTTTCCTCTAATGATAACACCTGGTAGGTGTTGAAAGCCGAAGAATAAAAGACTGTTTTAAGATACGTGATTAATTTTCTCCCTTTGTGGATTTCGATTTATAAATGTGCAAACCTTACCACATAATTATGCATGCATGTGATTATTTGATAATTGTCATTTTATGCATTTAATTTTGTCAGCAAAGGTGTTTCATATCAAAAGGTGCGCGGTCTCCTAAGGAAGAAGAAAAAAAGGGCCTGCTCTGCCTTTTCGTGCTTAAATCCACGGTGTCAATTGACCAGTCCAAACTGTCGTTGATGTGGACATTCCAAGTACCTGAAGCAGCGCACGACCTCCACACCCACTCCCACACTGGTGGCCGGACGCAGAGGCTAATTGGTGCCGTGAAAGTCAATGAGCAGTGCTTTGCTTTTGCTGATGTAAAATCCCGCTAAACATATTTATTATACCTGCATGAGGACAGGCAGATTTTCAAATATAACTTAACTTTACAAACATGCATGGAAATACATTTCAGATGCAGATAGTATTTTAAGAGAAAGAAAAAAAGATGCATAGCTGAACCTGAAGCCGGCGTGGTGCTGGACTACGCGCACGAGGCAAAGACCCTGTTTGATACGACCGCCCCCTTATTTATCATTTACTAGGATCAAACCTTTATTATTCTTTAAAAATCTATCCTTAATTCTGGATGTCTGCATTAGTTTCGAAGATATTTATCATTCTTTAGTCACACAGTGCGTCGTTTTGTTAGGCAAAATGGCACATTACTAAATATCTTAACTATGAACTGAGACGCCGTTTCCATAAAAAGACGAGTAGCCCAGTACCACGGACCCAAAACTTCACATAAAACATGAGAACAAAATCAAAGGAAACGGAGCAACAAATAATATATTAAGAAACAATGCTCACGTTATGCTCCCGTCCGACTAGCGAAGCGCCGCAAACCCAAAGTGAGTGAAGTGAACTTGGCACGCGACCCCGCCCTCCGGCGACAGGCTTAAATGGGCCGCTAGCTCACAGCCCGCCTTCCCGCTTTCCAACACTCGCCTGTCGGCGCGCGACGCTTTCCCGGTGTTTCATTCTCGTCTTTTCTTTTTTTTTTCTTTAAACACCCGGCACCTACCCCCCTTCTTCTTACTTCTTGATTTTGGGTCTATATTAACGCCGAAATGCCAGCGAATTACAACGGAACCTACAACATGATCAGCAACGAGAACTTTGAAAGTTACATGCGCGCGCTTGGTAAGAGCCGCCGCCGCCGTCGTCGTCAGCCTTCGGCCCTGCTTGTGTGCTTTGCGCGCTCCCGCTCGGTCAGTCGGACGTCATTGAACGAAAATGACACGGCGGCGTAAGGCTTGGAGTGATCTAAGGTGGGGGGAAAATGTACAATAGGTACACAAAGTCGAATGATAATTTGGCTTGTCACGCTAACGGAATTGTATGGGCAGGATTTATAACGCTTTACTGAAACGAAATTAAGGATGCCCTGGCAGATGCACTAGTTGTCCTGTCTTTGGGTTCAGCACACCTTGTTCTTCATTCAAAGTGTGCTGGTGGTTGTATCGAGTTGGACGAAGTGCCAGCCTTAAAACTAGGTGCTCGTGGTGGACAGTTTTTCATTTATCAGTTTTTGGGAGGTCGTATCTAGTTACGGGACAATGGCGCCTGAACCTATTTATGCAACACAGTACTGGCAACCGCATTGGCAGAACGCCATTCTGTTCAATGATGCCAGGATTAGGCAGCAGCTTCTTCAACCAGGTTCAGAAAATGGATGGATAGATTTAAGAGAGATTTACATCTGAAATGAAAAGAGGCATATGAGGTTAAGAGTGATCATTTCTACATAAGAATGTGTGTACACACATTTACTTTTAACAGTTTAGGATGCCACTTTAAGAGATTATGATTTTAGTGTTTGTATGTTGGCTAAAACACTGGAAGCAGAGGGTTATGGTGTGAGGAACCTTACCAGAACTGGGTCATGTGTCCCTCAGGGGTCAGTGCTGGGGCCACTGCTCTTTGTAATAGTGTATACAGTATAAATGATCTGAATAGGAACATAAAGAAAAAGACTTTGATGATGCCACGGTAGGTGGATTGGCAGGTAATCTTGAATCCGTTGAATCATCACAGAGGGAGGACAATGGCAGCATACAGGCTTAGGTAGATGGAATTTAGTGTACTCAATTGTAAAGTATTACACTCGGGGAGTAAAAATGTCAGATCTGAATACACAATGGGAGCCCTGAAAGTTGAAAATACTGCTGATGAGAAGGATTTAGGAGTCATAGTGGGCTCATCACTTAACTTCCAGACAGTGTTCAGAAGCCATTAAGAAGGCCAACAGAATGTCAGGTTAAATAGCGCCCTGATGTCTGCAGTACAAGTCACAGGAGGTTCTGGTCAAGTTTTATAACTCACTGGCGAGGCTTCATCTGGAGTACTGGGTGCAGGTTGGGTCTCCAGGCTACAAAAAGGACATAGCAGCACTAGAAAAAGGTCCAGAGAAGAGCGACGAGGCTGATTAGAGGGGATGAGTTATGAGGAAAGAAAAAAAGAGCGGAGCATTTACTGTTTAATCAAAAGATCAAGATGTGACATGATTGATGTGTTTAGAGTTATGAAGGGAATTAGTACAGTGGATCGAGATGGTGACTTTAAAATGAGTTCAACAAGAACATGAGCGCACAGCTGGAAACACGTTAAGGGTAAATTTTGCACAAACATAAAAGGAGGTTTTAAAGGTATTGAACCATTTCAGTTTAAGAAAAAGGGAGGTGAAGAGGTGACATGATTGAAGGGAATTAATCCAGTGGATGGAGACTGTTATTTTAAATTGAGTTCATCAAGAACACTGGGACACAGTTGGAAATGTTTGTTAAGGGTAAACTGCGCAAATTTTAAGAAGTGTTGATTCACACGGAGAACAACCGGCACATGGAATAAATTACAAGGTGGTGAGTTAGACAGTAGGATTTTAGGGACCTTCTAAACTGGACTTATTTTGGAAGAACTAATTGAATAGGATTAGTGACATTTGTTTGGCTAAAGAGCCTGTTCTCGTCTAATGGGGGTAAGAAGGTACAGTACATACAGAAAGACATTGAGAGGCTCAAATGTGGTAAGTGGGTGGGGTGGGGCGCTGTATAAAAGGAGGGAGACAGGTTGGTTATCTAGGTAGAGGGCACTGCTCCATGTGTAAATCACAGAAGTGGCTGTCCCTGCACAAATAAATGCTTTTTCTTTCTTTAGAAAGAGGACTTGGGGGCAGCACTGGGTGAGAGTGTGAGAGGCTTAAAGAAAATGAAGGAGACACTCGGAATATTGAAGTACTGTATCTTGATCTGGCATCTGAGGCAATTGCTACCCCATCATAAAAATGGAAACATATTGATAGATTTAAGTTCTGCAACATTTGCACATCTGTTAAATTTTAACAGTAAGTGATTGGTAACCAAAGTGAGGAGCTGACTTCTGAGGTGCTGCAGGAGTCTGATTTCAGAGTACTTTACAGGCGCATCTCTGGGATCCTGTCTATTCTGCCATTGTAGGTATAGATATAGGGACATTCAGCTATCTGGCAATTTTCACCAGACTCGATTGATCTCTTCTTGTATAGACTCTTTCAATGTTAAATATGGAAAGTATAAAATGCTCCTCATTAGTCCGCTCAGGGCTATAGAGGGGTATATCAGAACACTAAATCCTCCCATTCTGTCTCATAGAATTTCATTCCCTTCCTGCTCTCAAATTGCTGATGCCATTTGAATAGCACTGTTGGATTTGAGCAGTGAAGATACATGTGGTGTTGTATTAGGAATTGGTGGTCTCTGAAAATAGTACAACTGTCCAGCTTTAAATGAGTGAGGAGTGTGAGTCCTAGACTGGAGACACTAAGCGGTGTTGTATAGAAACTCAGTCCTGTTCAAATTTTGAGTACTGGTAAAGGCTGCAGCTGCAAGGTGCCACAGATCTGTGTAAGTGTTGAATTTTTAAGTGATTGTGTCCCTCCCTCATTTGGAGAATTGAAGACATCTCCTAAACTCGCACTAGAAAAAAATAATCTTTCCAGGTGTTCATGTTAAATGTATTCTTTTGTTCCATTTCACCCTCCCTCTCCTTTCTAAGGTATCGACTTTGCTACACGCAAAATCGCTAATCTGCTTAAACCCCAGAAGGTAATTGAGCAGAACGGAGATTTCTTCAGAATGAAAACCATCAGTTCTTTCAGGAATTACAGCACCGAGTTCACAGTTGGCACAGAGTATGAAGAGGAAACAAAAGGCCTTGATAACCGCAAATGTAAGGTGAGATTGGGTGGGGTGTGAGGGTCGGGCAGATTGGAAGGCCACGCTGGCAGTAATCCTAGTAGGCCTAAGTACATTATGATTGCGTTGGTGTGGCATGTCCTGGAAATGGCAGACATTAACATTTGCTTAGTGCATTTTCTTGCTCTATGAAAGAAATGTATTGGAAATTGGAGCATTTAATTTTTATGACTAGTTAAAGGTAGGGTCCTCTGGTGGCTACAGGTTTTTGTTCAAGCTAATCTCTTAATTAGAAGCCCATTGGGTTTCTATGTCAAATCATTGTCACAGATTTTAACAAAACTTGGCATGCTGATTTGGTCACGAGTAACCCATGGAACTGAAATGGGACATGTCTTGGATTAACATTAAGGGAAATTTAAGCTCATAATGTTTGAACGTATTTGGGGTGGGATGGGGTGTATAACTTTGACTGGCTATATCTCCCTAAATAAAGCTGCACAGCTAATGGTGCCTATATTGTTTTAAAGCTCTTTTCCGACTTTATATTTTGCATAAATACTATGGCTGGGAATATGCGCTGATACAGCACATTGCCGCATCAACCACACAATGAACCACCTCAGGATCCCCCAATTTAGGACTGCAGTGCAGTCATACAACAGGTGGCACCTCCGCACCTCACTAGTTCGAATGAAACAGTAGGAGTTGTTTTTTTTATAGTGGCTGGAGTGCCAATCCTGCCACCAACCCCTGAGTTTTCCCTGCAAGTGGATTCAGATTAACATCATACTATGCTATCCCCAAAATGAAAAATGACCATGTTATGAGTGATATTAAAAATCGAATAGCGAAAAAATGTAAAATTGGGATATATATATATATATATATATATATATATATATATATATATAATATAAAAATTATATATACATATAATTTTTTTTTTTTACTAAAGCTAACTTATAATGTCACAAACATTTCCAGAAAATTTGGTTTTTGAGCTGTTGCTGAGCTATCATTAAATGGTTTCATTATTGCTAATGGGCCATTTTCACAGCAACCATATTGACATGAAATAGTATGGCAAGCGGGTGGCACGGTGGCACAGTGGTAGCGCTGCTGCCTCACAGTAAGGAGACCTGGGTTCGCTTCCTGGGTCCTCCCTGCATGGAGTTTGCATGTTCTCCCCGTGTCTGTGTCGGTTTCCTCTGGGTGCTCTGGTTTCCTCCCACAGTCCAAAGACATGCAGGTTAGGTGCATTGGCGATCCTAAATTGTCCCTAGTGTGTGTGTGTGCCCTGCCCTGGGTTTGTTCCTGCCTTGTGCCCTGTATTGGCTGGGATTGGCTCCAGCAGACCCCCGTGACCCTGTGTTAGGTTATAGCGGGTTGGAAAATGACTGACTGACTAGTACGGCAAGCACAGGTGTAAGTAATGACATTAAGGTTCCAATTATGCTACACTGAAATTTGAACAGATGCTTCATTAATGTGATTACTGAAAGTACTATGTACTTTTGTTTAAGTCCTATTTTTAGTTCAGTAACTTGCTAGGGTTCACAACTCTTAATGTCTGCTTTCACTCTTAGGTAGCCACAGTATGTTTAGTCCTAATTTTTTTTTTTTTTTTATCCAGCTGCCACTTAACAATGAGACTCAAATAACCAGCCTCCCAAGAGCTTACTAATTAACTTACTCCATTTAGCGTGTGCATATGCTTATCATAAAGAGAAAGTTTCATTAAAACATTCGGGAACAAATAAGGAAAAGCAATGAATCGGGAACTAATGTCAAAGGCACTGCCTGTACTCCCAAGTAGAAAGCTTTTTGACAGTGTTAACAATTTTAACTTCTCCATCTTCATGTAGTAGTGGGCTACAGCTTTGAATGACAGAAATGTTTTATTTTACCAACACAAAGCACAACAGAGCACACAGGTTTGTGTACTGGACTGCAAGGGCTGGAAGTGAACATACTGTAGAACAGGGGTCTCAAACTCCAATCCTGGAGGGCCGGAGTGGCTGAAGGTTGTCATTCTAACCCTTTTCCTGATCAGTGACCAGTTTTCACTGCTAATTCATTTCTTTTCCCTTCATTTTCATAGCCCTGTTTTTAAGGATTCAGCCCTCTGAATTGATTGGCTGTCATTTAATGAAGAAACCAAACAGAATTGAGATGTAAAATGAGCAACCGATGACCAGCTAAACTGGGGTTTCAAACTCCAATTTCAGTTTCTTAATGAGAAGTCAATTCTTGCTCTCAATTAAACATATTATGTAATTCCACGGCTTGTCGCTGCTGTCATTCTGCCACTGCAGACATTTCCAAAACTGTTAATTTTTCCGTTTTTTCTAAGAACGTCGTCAAAAACTTTTGGTAACCTGAGAGATCAGCCTTATTGAGACCTCCACCTTTCTTCATTTTCTGATATTGTGTGATGGGCACAGGTGAGCTGGTCTTGTGGCATTTCATTTTGTGTCTCATTATTGTTTGGCTGCTAATTAAGGAAAAAGAAACAACTAAGAGGCCCGAGTCAAGCCAATTAAAACTAAGGCAAAAGAAGTTAATTAGCAGCAAAAACTGGTCACTAATGAAGAAGATGGTAAGAATGAAGACCTGCAGCCACTGCGGCCCTCCTGGACTGGAGTTTGAGACCCCTGCTGTAGATACTGTTTATACAGACTTCTCAGTCTTGTGGTTGAAGTGGAAACTTAATTTATCCTGATACTTTCATAAAGGACTATTAGGGCACACATAGCTATGAGTTAACCAAATAACCCTAAAACAGCCTGAATGGCTTCCTAATTTATTTAACTTATGTTATATGCATGGGGAGAGCACCTCAACTGTCCAGTGATCAAGCAGAGATTTAAACTGGAAATGAGAGACAGACAAGTACAGGAGTTCATGACTTGACTTTAGGGAAATGATTTGCTTTTGACCTCTTGGATTCCACTTCAGCATACTCCTGATTAGTTGCTCTGGGTTGACATTGACACGTGGTGCTGATGATTTGGCTACTTTCCTCTGCAGAGTATGGTCACATGGGATAGTGACAAGCTTGTCTGCATTCAAAAGGGGGAGAAGAAGAATCGAGGTTGGAAGCACTGGTTGGAGGAAGATGAACTGCACCTGGTAAGTTAATGCCTGCTGGCCAGGATCTATAGTGAGCTGGGGAAGTTGTTGGTAAGCCAGCTTAAGGTAGAGGACAATGCAGCCCAATTTCATGAAATCAGAGCAGTGGGAATTTCCCCAGGTAGGAAGCTTCACTCCTTTGTCTTAACAGATCTGTTCATCTAGTGGTACAGTCTGCAGGCCAGCATGACACAAGGGAAGGTAAGCTGCACTGACAGTGTCATTTTATTTAGGTGATGCTTTAATTCAAAGGGTATTTTGTATAGCTGGAGTACATAATGTAATGACTGAGGAAATATCTACTGCATCAATCCATAATGATACATTGCAATTTTTAGCAAGGCATTCTCTTTTTGCAAAAATGCGCATGTTGTAGTTCATTAAGACTGTTACTGGCTTCAGTTGTCTTATGAGCTTTTTTGTACCATTTGAAAACATGCCTCTTTCAAGCAGTGCCACATTATGGTGTGCACATAATAAAACATAATATCAGAGGGGTTGTTATTCATGTGGCCTCTAAAGAAAAAAAAAAGTAGACTGAAAGAAGGCACAATATACTTATGGTAACTGTTTACATAATCTAGAACTTCAGAATAAAACCGTCCTTTTCATCTACACTGGTATAACAAAAAAAGCAGATTAGGAGACCGCACAATGAGCCTGAACTCAATAAATACGAATTAGCTAAGAAGAAACATAGACTTGAATATTATGCATAAAGTGGAAGACCTAATAAAATGTTGGCTAATAAGGTTAAATCACATATGGCTAAAACTAAAATTCCTTTTATCAGGAAAACATGCCTCATAGTATAGGATGCTGTGTTCTGTACCACATACAATTAATGATCTTTGTTAAATCCCCATGGGAATGAATCTTTTCTTAACCCAAAGTGGTCTTAATAATGTTAACTGAATTATTTCTAACTAATCTAATACTTGCTGAATATTATCATCTTGTTCATGGGGTTATATGCTTTATGAATTAGCTACCCTTCCAAAGCTATTAGCATAAGAGAATGCTGCCTATAAAGAACTAGGCAGGATAAACTGCAAATACTCAAGTATAAGAGCATCCATAAAAGATGTGTATGTGTTTAGAATATTTGGTACTTATGTACTAAACGGACGGCAATTCCTACCCATTCTAGTGTTGGGCTTCGTGGGGGAGGTGCCCCGGTTGCTTAATTTTTGCAATTTAAATTATTAGACTGACCTACCCTAACCACGAATACTAACCTTTAAGTTAGTGGGGGTGGAGCATAGTTGCCTATAGGTCCCTCGTGTTAATGTCCCCTTTGGGTGTCTAAAAATGAAAATCGATCTGCGTCACGATAATAGAAAAGGGTACAAGCCATCCATTTAGTACAGAAGTACAGAATATTTACATGAAAATAAAGCTTCACAGTACGTTTTTATTCAACAAAATAAATACTTTTGGTAGCAAATACGTGAACCAATTCAGTAAGTAGTGATATTCAACAATTTATGAATGTGGCTGGAATAAAACTGGAGACATCAAGAATGGAAAAGTTAACTGCTGGCTTGGCTTTTTGCATGTAACCAGCATATAACGTTTTCTCTTTATATGCATTACTTTCAAAAGTTTTGACAAGTAGTATATGTATAGAACATGCCAAGTTTTCCAGTTTTTACTGAAATTTATCCTGTTGAAGTCCAGCAAATTACCACTTACCTGAGTACCATTTTAGGTTAATAGCCAGGGTTTGGGGGGAAAAAAGGGACTATAAACTGAAATAATAATTACATTCATATAGCGCTTTTATCACTACCAAAGTGCTCAAAGTGCAAATTGGGACTAAATTGCAACTTAATAAAATTAGCTCTTTCCCAGTCCATCTTGGCAGTAATCTCATCAGACCTGCCTCTACTGCAAAGAATCTTGGTGTCATTTTTGATTCCTCCCTCTCTTATTCCGCCCACATAAATCACATTAAGAAACTTTCTTACTTTCACCTCTGTAACATATCACGTTTTCACTCCTTCCTCTCCTTCTTTAACGCTGAGAAACTTGTCCATGCTCTTACCACATCGATTATTGTAATTCCCTACTGGCAGGTGCCCCTTCTAATCTTATATCACAGCCCCAGCTTATTCAAAACTCAGCTGCAAGAGTCCTTACACAGACCAGCAGCAGTAAGCACATCACACCCATCCAGCTCCGTCTTCACTGGCTCCCTGTGTCTTGCAGGATTGAATATAAAATCCTACTAATAACCTACAAAGCCTTAAACAGCCTTGCGCCAAACTACATCAGTGACACTCTCCATCACTATGTGCCTGTCCACCCACTAAGGTTCTCTGATTCTGGAAATCTTATTGTGCCCCACACTAATCTACACTCCATGGGTGACCGGGCCTTCAGCTGTATAGCGCCCAGACTCTGGAATGACCTACCGAAATTTATCAGGTCAGCTGACTCCATGAATTCTTTTAAAAAAAACAACTCAAAACTCATCTGTTCAGGAAGGCTGTTAGCTCTACTTGACTTTATTACCCTTCTCTCAGTTTACCTCTCTGTCAATATGATCATGTAACCTGTGTGTGTGTGTGTGTGTGTGTGTGTGTGTGCGAGACCATCAATTATATTGTCTGTTAGTAAATTCAGATTCTTAATCTTCTTTATTTATCTGGTTTGTACAATGCTATATACTGTATAGCCTGCCGTTCTCTCTTAAATTCTGTTGAAGTGCCTTGAGCATGGAAAAGGCACTATATAAATAAAATTATTATTATTTTTACCACACATGGAGGACCCACGACACAAACCCACGAACTCCTTACGGCGAGACAGTAGTGCTGCCACTGCAAAATAATGTATTTTTGGGGGAACAAGTCATGTGTTACCAACTAACAGCTTTTATGCCGAAATGGAAGTACTGTAAGCCTTGAAAGTTGAAGCAAACAATTTCTACCGATGTCCCAACTTTTGTTGATTATCTACAAACCCTGTATCTGTATAAAATCAGTGTTAGAACAAACTGTTGCTACACCCTTTGAAGCATTATTTGGATAGTATTAAACTGTACAGTATATTGCTATCATAATAGAAAGAATAGAAAATTAACATAGGGGAAAAAGACAGGCCATTATACCCCTTAAAAGTGTAGGCCCTTCCTTTAGAGAAATGGCAAAGGAATCTAGAAGCTGACAGGAAAAGGTCTGGCACAACTAAAGCCACCACACAATCAGAAGACAAGTTTTGTGTACAGCGCAGTGTCCATGTCTACAATTGTTTGTGTTCTGTGCTTTAACTTCACTGTACAGTAAGACTGGCTGTGGTTCCAGGCGCAGGCAAACCTTCCTTATTTTGTCGTTTTAGCAAAGGATTTCTTTCTCCCACTCTTACCTACAGTTCAAAATCTTCTCTTGCAGTTGGAAGTGACACTTGCTTACTTTGACTACTGTACTGTGAGGTGCCTACCATGTAAACCGTTGACACCCAGAAACCTGTTTTCTGATTCTGTTGTGACTGTGGGCCTCCTAGACCAGTTTTTGTCAAGATTCCACCAGTTTACAAGTTCCTTTTGACAATATAGGAAACTGGACTCACTGATACCTTGGCTTTCTTTGCAATTTCTCTAAAGGAAAGGCCTATGTTTTAATGGTAATAATGGACTGTCTGTCTTCCTTTGTTAATTGCCTTTTTTTGCCATTATGATAGCAGTATTCACTTCAATAATGTCCAAATCATGCTTCAGATTGCGTAGGAACAGTTTGTTCAAACTTCGCCTTTATACATACAGAGGGTTGGTTTGTAAGTAATCAACAAAGTTGGGACACCTGTAGGAATTGTTTGCTACAATATCTAAGGCTTAGTTAATTTCCATTTCTGCAGAAAAGCTACATGTTGTTAACCCGTTACTTTTAGTTTAGTAAACTAAAAAAAACGTTTACCTCTGAAAGCTTACTGCTTATCTTTACACCATTTCAGATTATTCACAGGATTTGAACAACTTAAATTAAAATAAAGACTTGAAAAATAGGGTGCTAAACTTTTGACTGGTACTGTACTATGTTACTTTGAATTCAGTCTAATGGCCTCTTTGTATTTTCATTGCCTGTGAGTTCTAAATGGTCCTAGGAAGTAAAAATAAAAAAAATATTTTTAGCATCACAATATGCAATCCCTTGGGTGAATTGGGTGTGACAGGCAGTGTACCCCTTCCCTGATTTATTCTAAATGATTCTCTTGTTCCTCTTCCTATCCAGGAGCTGACCTGTGAGGATGCAGTCTGCAAACAGGTTTATAAGAGAGCACCCTGATTATCACCTCTTCAAGTTACCAACAGTAGAGTAGAAATTACAATTTGTATGGGAAGATGCACTTTCATGGGGGATTAGTTTCTGTTATGTTCTATTTTCATTCTTTTTATTTTAGTTTTGAATTTATTTTATATTTTAATTTTGAATTAATACATTTCAATGACCAGTTTGTACAATGCAAAAATTCCCATGTAAGATAAACCAGCTAAATTTCTGATCTGCTGTCAGTAAAGTATTGCAACTGTCAAACCTGTCTGCTAATATTTTTGGTCATTTATGTACAGTTAAACTGTAACATGGAGAATTTCATATTATTTTAGTAGCAGTAGAAATTTACCAGCATTAACTACAGGGAGATTCACTTCAAAAATGCTCTTAATATTCTGTAATAACTCTTGCTAGGATGAAGCAATCTGAACGAAACAATGTACAATGGGCTCCTCGGTATATGGAGCTTCGAACAAGCCGGGATGCCCCTGTGTCGGAGTGATGAGGTAGGCACCGGACATCTGTCATGACATCTAACCTCCATTTGCAACCTCTGGGTATATTTCGCCCATACCCCTTCATTCAGTCACTCGACTTCTCATCAGGATGGTGGTGTATAGTATTGAGTAGCGCGTCTTCATGGTGCGAACCTATTGGGTCACCGATTCGTTTAAGCGATGTCTGAATCAACTGGATGATCATGCGATAACAGAACGTTATTTCCAGCAAGATGAAGCAACATGTCACACATCGGCAAGGAGCATGGCAGAAATCGAGTCCTTCTTCGGCAACAGGGTCATTTCAAAGGGGCTTTGGCCACCACTGTCACCAGATCTGAAACCACCAGACTTCTTCCCTTTGGGGTCTGCTCAAAGAAAAAGTCTATCGGAACTACCCTCACACACTGGAAGATCTGAAGGAAAACATCCAACATGAAATTGCTGCTATCCGCCGCCCCACAAGATGCTTGCTGATATGTTGAGGAACATGGAGCGCCGCGTCGAAATGTATCTGGCAGAAAACGAATACCACTTCCAGCATTGCATGTAATGCAATCGACTACACGTATGTCGAGGTATGGAGCGGATTTTTTTTTGGTTCAGATTGCTTCATCCTAACAGGAGTTACAAGAGAACTTCCTGCCTCACTGGGTCACATGTTCTGGGCCTGCACCAAAGTAACATCATTTTGGACAAAAATTTTTAAGTGCCTCTCAGACAGCCTCAGTATCACAATCCCTCCTAACCCACTAACAGCTGTGTTTGGTGTCCTTCCAGATGGACTTGAATTGGAGAAGGACAAGCAAATGGTGATTGCATTCACTACACTCTTGGCACGCAGACTTATTTTGTTAAATTGGAAGAATCCTAATTCTCCTCTAAGTCAGTGGGAAACCGATGTTTTATATTATTTGAAATTGGAAAAAATCAAATTTTCAGTTAGAGGATCTGTACAAAATTTTTTCAAAACTTGGCAGGATTTAATCAATATTATTTTAGAATAAGAGAATTAACTATTATTGCATTTAACTCCCTTCTCCATCTCTTATTTATATAGATATTTACTTCTCCCCTTCTTTTGTCTAATGTTGCCTTATTAAAAAGCTTAAAGAAATTTTCCTTTAGCTAAGCTCTCCTTCTCAGGGGTGGGGTTTGATTTGTTTTCAAATTTGTTGGGTTATAAATTGATCTGTTTGTATGGAATGTATACAATGAAAATTAATAAAATAAAAAAAAAAAAAAAAAAAAAAAAAAAAAAGAGAATATTCAAAGCCTCTTTCGAGTGAATCTCCCTGTACTTTAATAGAGTAAGATTTGAACCATGCTCCCAGTGCTGGGTCTTTGGATGATTATTTTTATTATTATTTTAAGGGTTTAATTTGCTATTTAAGATTTAAAGCTTTGCACACAGTATACCTACTGTCTTTCTGAAGTGGTCAGCAGTAGGAACCTGCAGGGTGTGAGCTTTTTCTGAATATGACTTACATCACAAGGAAGGATGGTCTAAAAAAAAAAAAGTGCACAGGTTTAACTTTAAGTGCAATTTATTTACAACTTTGCATAAATGTAAGTACAGTATATATTTATATTTAAAAGGGGGAGGGAGAGAGCCATTCCTGACATGCATATAACAGATTTCTGGGATTACACTATAATACATCAGGCTTCTGTACACTTTCATTAATTGTGTTCTTCTAGAACAAGTGCCCAAGATACTTAAGGTCCGCAGAGATGCCCTCATCATGTCCAGAGGGTACACCCAAGATATCCCGATGAATCCTTTTTCTGATGGAAGCTATAAATATGGATTTTTTTTTGTATTAGTTCAAAGGTCTTTTTGCGAACAATATTTTGTACAAGTTTAAATGCCTTTTTACTTGCAGTTTTAATGTAGGAAACAGGCTATAGTATGAAGAATGCATGTAAAGCCAAAAACAGTTCACTGATTTAAAAGGGCAGATATGATGTGTTTAAATGTTTACCTGGTAGCTGTTATCCAAGCAGCCATACTTGAGGAACGGTTGAAAGGAGACAAAGCAGGTGGGAGCTGATCAGATGGTGAATCAGTGACACTTCCATTTTATAAAACGCCAAGTTTGTAAGGAAACCAGACATGGACTTAATAAAATTACAGAATTTTAATGAAAGTGGGCAATCCAAAAATGAACAAACATGCTCTCATAATGTCTGTTGCACTAAAATATCCTCTTGCCTATGAATTTGCTTCCTGACTGACCAGGCCATTTTTTTCTGGTAATTCTGAAGCAAAGCAGGATGAAACAATCTTGTCATGCATAAACTAGTCATTATTATAGAATATTCAACATAATTCTATGGTCATGTTAAACACAGGCTAGGATTTTAGGTTATGCAAACTAAACATCACCAGTGGTCCACTAGCTAGCATAAGTAAGAATTGGCTTTACTCCTCGACACCTGAACGACAATCTTTACAAGGCAGGTGTAGTTTAAGGCAACAGTTCTACTGCTGTACTGACCACTTGTGAAACATTTATTTTTTTCTGACCACCGCTGAATGTGTCTGTAACAACTTGCTAATTTAAGCAACAGTCAAGGTAGCCCAAAAATGGCAAGACTGGTTCTACCAGGGCCAATAATAGCATGGGGTCTCCTTGGTGTTGCAAAGTAATTCAGTATCATTTGGAGTCACCATTTTCATTCACCACCATTCAAGGGACCCTAAATGTTGCACTTTTCTTTGACTTATCAAATATTTAATATGTAGTTTGTAATGGTGATCAAGAAAAAATGTTATGCGGAATGGAGATAAAGTTTCTAATAAAACGGGCATCTGTGGAGATCAATGTTGGACAACAGCAAACAATATCAAAATAACATCCGTTTCAAAATGAAATTGGGTGGAGTACTCGTTTATTTTTTAGTTACTAACCATTGCTTTGTTGCAGTTTTACAGATTTGAAAGACTGTCATTTTGAAAGTCTGCTGCTTACTGTAGCTTTTATTACTGCTTTTGCATTAAGTACTAAAAGCCTGTAATTTAAAATACTATATTAGTTCATTTAAAGAACTACTAATGAATTAATGCTGGAAACAGATGACCACCTAACAGAGACATTATCATTCATCAGCTAGGTGTTGGTGTTTTACATAAATATGCAAACCTACTTAACTTCGGCTCATAGGCGATATTCTCAGAGTGGTGGCTCTGAGGTTAGGGATCTGCACTGGCAATCAGAAGGGTGCCGGTTCGAATCCTGTAAAATGCCAAAAGGGACTCTGGTCTGTTGGGCCCTTGAGCAAGCCCTTAACGTGCAATTGCTGAGCGCTTTGAGTAGTGAGAAAAGCGCTATATAAATGCAAAGAATTATTATTATTCTCCAAAAATTACTAACTAAATATTTAAAAGTCAGCTCTCATATACTCGTGCAATTTTATTTTATTTTTTAAAGATGCCACTGCCCTATATTAGCTGTAAACATATAGCAACATTCAGTACCATTTGGTTCTGTCGTACCATAAATAAATTTAGCTGAAGAAAAGGCATAATAATAATAATAAAAAAATCATACAAGTAAGTGAGGGCAAAGCAACTGCAGAGATCTTGCAAAGAAAAGGTCTCTTTTACAAACAGTGCATGTGTTTCATTCACTCGGCTTCAACAGCAACAGCCTGAGCTGGTGAGCAGTTCAAGAAAGAAAGAAAGGTTTCAGCTGCTGGATCAAATGACAAACTAGAAAAGAAGAGAAAGGACAAACAAAACCCTTAAGATCCTTCTCTGAAGTCAATACTAACTGGTAAAAATACAGGCACATGGAAGTTGTGCAGTGCAAATACGCAAAGGAAGGTTTGTGCCTTTCCAAAAGTAAACATGCAAAAAAATCTCTTCTCTACGGGGGGGGCCATTCTGTGACGTTGTGGAGATTTACCTCTTGCTGGTGTTCAGATCAAGCACAATAATTATTCTTTCATCCTCCTTCGTTACTTTTATGATAAAAGGCATCTAAAGTGTGAGCCTCAGGTACTTTATAAGTTAATATTGATAACTCGTTAGCTGGAACTACATGTATATTCTACTCGTTCATCCCGTTCCTGAACCGACTCGATCCAATTCAGTGTCACGGGTATCCACAGACTCTTCCTATCCTGGAAAAGACACCACGTGGCTTTTTAATGTCCAACAAATGTAATCAGTTCAACTAACTTTGTGAAGTAATGACACATTAGATCAGCGTTTCTCAACCTTTAAGTATTTGAGACCCAAGTTTTCATAACAGTTTTAATCGCGCCCCCCTAACGTTTTTTTGAAAGAAGCCCACTAATATCAATTTGTTCTTTATTGATGATATATCATAGATGCATATTTTATTATACCTACTTAACTTTTAGCGACATTTATCTAACTCTATTTTTCTAGTATCAGAATGTAGTTTAAGTGAATTTGTTTTGGTTTCAATAGATGTATTTTTCATATTTTTATTTTTTTATTCTTGTTTTCTTTTTTTCCAAATCCTCGCGCCCTCCTAGGGGGGCCCATCCCACAGTTCGAGAACCACTGCATTAGATAACGGCTTTACTATATGATGCATTTTTTTGTTTTTAGTTTTGGATTTTATCTCTCTCTCTCTCTCTCTATATTATATATATATATAAAATCCAACGTTTGTCTGTCCACTTTTCACTTTTTAACGGATTTAGATCAGGTTTTTTTCTATAATTTGCTTGAACATTCCAGTTGATTTTGCAACTTCTCTCCTCACACTAAGTAGCATAGTTCGGTTGCAGGAGCGATTTATTTGCGCTAATCTGAGAGAGAGGCTGGGGGCCGAGGGTGACGTCAGGAGTGGGGAGCCAGGCAGGGCCCTCCTCACTCACTCAATCACTCGCCAGCCTCTGTTCGAGCCGCTCTACCTCTGGCCACGTTTTGGAGCGTATCTTGTCTCCACTTAGCTAGCGATTTTTAAAGTTTGTCCTGTTTCACAACTATGCGGGGGACAGCTAGTACTTAATAAATTGCTAATGTTGTTTAATGTAAGCAGTGCCACAAAATGGACACCTTACTAGCATGAGTACACCAGCAGAGTCATTTTTAGGAATACTTTGGCAAAATACAGTGTGAAGCTTAACCGTACACTAGATCTGAACATTAAAGATGTAAAATATCCATTACCTTGTCAATGAATGCTGGATCCACTTGACATTAACTGTCGGTGCTTTAGGTGAGATATATATAGGAGATATTGAGAAGTACACATCTAGCAACCTCAGCCAAGCAGCCATCCTTTAGCAGTACAGTGAAACAACCAAAATATCAGCATCTCAAATCATAGAAATGAGAGTCAATCAGTTGTCAGTCACTTTGAAATCCTTGCTTAAAAGATTCACAAAGGCTTTATTGGTACAGAAGCAGCTTCAAGTATTGGTACCCTTCCACTATTTAAAAAAGAATCACAAATTTCCATGCAATAAGCTGGAACTGATAAACGTAATTAGCGTCCAACATTCTTTATTCCATATTTCATAGAGAAGTCACTGCTTTTGATTTAGGACTTAACATGATATTTCTAAAAAATAAAACAAATTAAAATGGCATGTACAAAATTATTAAGACCACTCAAAAGTTAAAAGACGTAATCAGATTGGAGTGACAGCTCAAGCAGACTAATTGCTCAGATTTGTATCACAAGTGTTGTCAGTTTTATCCATCACTCAGTTGTGTCATTGTGGGCCTCACACAGAATTTGGATAAGAGAAGGAAAAGCAAAGAGTGGCCCGAGGAGGAAATGAAGAAGGTAATGGACAAGGTAAAAGCTTCACAACCATCTCCAAAGAGCTTCATGTTCGTGTGACCATGGTAGCTGATAGTACCAAGAAGTCTAAGGTCCTTGGGACTACAGCCGACCTCCCTGGAAATGGCTGCCAAGGGCAAACTTAACCCCAGATTGAGCAGATGGATAGTTTGAATGGTGGAGAAAAGAATCAAGGAAAATATCAAGATAGACTCGGGCTGACCTCCAAGATCAAGGCACAATGGTTTGAAATCATACCATCTGTCATCGTCTGAGCGAGAGTAGGCTATGTGGTAAAAGACATCACTTCTCAAAGACATGCCTTCTAGAACAGGGGTGGACAATGTCGGTCCTGGAGGGCCGCAGTGGCTGCAGGTTTTTGTTCTGACCCACCTTCTTAATGAGAAGTCAGTTATTGCTAATGAAGCACTTATTGCTTAAGTGATATTTTGATTCTTCATTTTAGTGGCCTCACTTGTTAATTGTCCCCAACCTTTATGGCTTACTTCAATCTTAAACAGCTGAATTCATTGTTTTTAATGGCTCCTTATTAGCAATAAGATGTATATGACAAAGCAGCCAGCAGTTCTCCATCTAGCTTGTTGCCATTTACATGTGTGTGTGTTCATCATGCACTGTTTGATTTAATAAAACACTTGATAGAAAAATGTGACAGACTGAAGATTATCCGTTTTAGGCTTAAATCATTTGGATGATATCTTTGGAAAGGAAACAGCTCTACGATATAAGAACCTTGCATTTCAGACTAACAAGCCATAAAATTAAATAAGGCCTGAGATTGGCAAGGATTGGTTTCTAATTTAGCAATTGGGTTGGAATGTAAACCTGCAGCCCAATTCGGCCCTCCAGGACTGACATTGCCCACCCCTGTTCTAGGAGAATGTCCATGGAGAGATTAACTTTAAGAAGAGCTTTTCGGTTAATCACTGCAACTCTGTATTCACGGAATAGAAAACAACACTTACAAAAATAAAAACAGTGAAACATGGAGGACGCTCATTAATATTATAGGGTTGCTGTGTTCCCTCTGGCACCAGGTACCTCAAATCGGTGCAGGGCACCATGAAATTTGAAGGTGTCGTGAAACGTAGTGCTCAGTGTCAGGTCATGGCTCCTCTAGCTGGATAATGACTAAAAACCTAAATCTAAGAGCACCCAATGATGGATGAGAAGAAAACAATGCAATGTTCTGAGGTGGCCTGCTATGAATCCAAATGAATGTCCATCATTGAAAAGTCAAGTCAAGTTGGGGAGCATACACTGGTTCAGTGCGTTGCCACACCCACTACATGACGAAACAACTTGGGATCCCAGTTGGCAACCCCCCAGGCAGACACGCAGTCCAGTCCCACCCTCCGGAAATTACCCTCTATCTGCCACAGTCAGGTGTTACGTGGGAAACCCCATGGCCTGGTCCAGCCACTCAAGTCCTCAACATTGAGGGTCCTACGAGCTGGATCATCCTCAGGGAAACATTGCCACATGGTTCTAGTGCCGTAACTGACGCTCCCTCACATTGCAAGTAATGTGCCTCATTTGGGAATCCATGAGCAACCGCTCATTCGACACAAAGTCAAACTAATGGTACCCAAGGACTTTTCTGGACAGACACAGCACCAAAGGAGTCCAGTCTTCGTCTCAGGTCACTAGATAGCATCTATGTCACACAAAGAAAGACTTGGACCTTCATCCTTTTGCAGAGATATCAGGAGCGCCACACACCCCTTTCCAGTGACCTCATGACCCCCCCCCCCATGCTCTCCCAATCCGTCTACTGACTTCATAGGAAGAGTCACCAGAGACATGAATGTCAATGCCAAGGTAAGTAAACCTCTCGACAAGGTTGACACTCTCTCCGCAGACAGACACACTGCTGATGGCTGTGCCCAAGAGGTCTTTAAAGGCCTGATGTTGGTTTTTATCAGAACACTCGCAACCCCAGACACTCAGACTCCTCACTCAGTCTCTCGGGTGCCCCGATCAGAGCCTCATTGACTCCGCGAAGATCACTGAATTGTCAGCAAAGTCAAGATCCGTGAATCTTTCTTCACCAACAGATGCCCCACAGCCACTGCACCCATTGAGGAGAACTTGTGAATTTGTAAACTTAAAACGGAGAAACACTTCTGTGCCACTTCAACTTGGAATTAGTTTACTGTTTCAATTTTACCTTGTGAGCGGTTGCTTGAACTTGTATATTTCCCTCTTTTACTCATCTGACAGCCACTTGAATGCCCAGTGCAAGTGAATAAAATGGCAGGCTGAGCACGCGGGCAAACAGCTCACACGGCAGTGCCCTTCTTTGAATACAAAAAAAAAAAGTTACTTCTCTGGAGATAAATGGTAAGTATTTATACAATCATACACTGTATGAGACTGAACTGACTGAACAATATCATCTGCAGATTATTATTGTAAAGAAGCAATGTTATCAACCTGCAGCTCAACAGAGTCTAAGCTAAATAATAACCTGGGAAAGGCGCAGCTGCCCTAACCGATATAAGCCTGGGACGGGTTTAAAAATGGACAGTGGTGTCAGGAGGTGGGCAGCTTCAGTGGCGGAAGACCTTAATCTCTGGTGCCCAGCCCCTGCTATACACAAACAATTGCAGCAAGCCCCTGATCTTCTTGCCCATCGTGTACCATTCATATTCCCGTTACACAATAAATCAGTTCCTTACTAAGTTAATACTTATTTATATAATTTTAACACAGGATTGTGTTTAACTAATATTAAGAGCTAGATGAGGAATGTTTCTCATTTCATGGGGTAATATCAATGCTTATACTAGTATTGGTCATTTTATATGAATACAGTGATCCCCAGCCTATTGCTGAAGTTGCATTCCAGACCCATCACGATAGGTGAAAATCCGTGATATAGAAAGACCATATAAGTAAACATTTTTTTTATAGTTTACACCTTAAAAATACCCCTCCCACATGCCTTAAACACATGTAAACTTATTAAAACACACTTTGTAAACACATATGATATGTGGATGTCGGGCTACAGATGAGTAACATAATAATACTAATATAATAATAATAATGTACTGTACCATCGATTCATTCAAGCTGTAATGGCGAGCAACTTCTGTGAAACGCTTTCCTTGGGAGCCATTGTTGGGCTTAAAACAAAATGAAAAGTTCACAAAAAGTTTGCTCACAACAATCGGACCACAAGCAAGGAACGCGATTCACAGAGAACTGAGATGCTTTGGGGACCCACGCGCACTGTTCTTGTGAGATTACACCACGTTAGCAGCAGCCAATCAGAGCCCAAGAGAATGAAGATCCCGCTCTGATTGGTTGAGTCTCCCCTTTCAGCCAATAACGGGCCTTGTAAGAAATCATCTGGGTAGGCCTACTGTAACGTGAAACTCTTTGTCTACCGTAGTGACTGCTGAAAACTGTATGCTTTGTTATGAATTGGCTGCAAATTACACTACAGGTAGGAGGTACTTATTGAATTTTTCGGCGATATAGCGGGGGCGCGATAACTGAACCGCGATACAGCGAGGGATCACTGTAGTTATTTTTCAAATGATAATTTTCGGATGCTGCTCTATTGGATGTACTTTCAAGTATGTTATCTTATGAAAACTGAACATGAATCAGTCACAGACCCACCACCACTAACACACATTAGTCGATGCCATTTTCATATCACCTTGAATTGCAGCCTATGGTGTATGGAAGCCATTGAGCCACCACAAGCCTCTTTGTGCTCCACTTTTAACTCCACTGTAAAGTGCTGATAAACAGCAGGCATTTAAAGTTATCTACCAACACCTGGAATTGCATTCTACTTTTGAATATTACTCATTGTTGCAAAACTATTTAATTAATAAAAATGTAACAATTGATGAAGTGAGGCGTCCAGGAGGCATGCCTTCTGGACGCCTCCCTGGTGAGATGTTCCAGGCACATCTAACCGGGAGGAGGCACCGGGGAAGACCCAGGACACGCTGGAGGGACTATGTCTTTCGGCTGGCCTGGGAACGCCTTGGGATTCTCCCGGAAGAGCTAGAAGAAGTGGCCGGGGAGAGGGAAGTCTGGGCATCTCTGCTCAAGCTGCTGCCCCCGCGACCCAACCTCGGATAAGCGGTAGAGGATGGATGGATGGATGAAGTGAATAAAAATGTGAAATGCACCAGTTGTCAGATCAGTTAACTTAGTCGCCAAACGCCACCCCATGCACACATTGCCTAACTTGTTAAAATAAGCTGTTAAGTCCTAAATCAAAAGCGGAGTCTGCTCTATGAAATAAAGAATGGTGGATGCCCATTACTTTTGTCAATTTCAACTTATTTCAAAGAAATTAATGGTTCTTCTTTTAAAATAGTGGAAGGGTACCAATCAATACCTTTCATCTGTAAATCCCATCAGTGAATTTCACCAGGATCACCGTTTAAATAGTAAAAGCTGCCATCTCACAGTTTTTTCCACTGGTATTCCCAGTCCTCAATGATTTCCTGGAATGACCACTTACTCCGAACAATGAAATCGTCTTACAGTTCATTCAATTGAACAGTTTAGAATTTCCTCATATTTGTCACATTCTATTACGTCTAAGCATCAGAGAGGTTAACTTTGGTGTCATTACAACCATTCAGTGATGGGTGGACACAGAAACGACTGATTATAACATTCAATGTGCAAAAAGTATCCGCAATCCGCTGTACCTGTTCAATTCAAAGTCCCCGATCTCCGGCCCAGCCACATCCGCACAAGTGCACTGATGCAGAGCAGCTACTATTAACAGATGTCCTTCTTCAAATTCTGCATATCACGCCACAAGAAGTTCCATGCTGTCTGTTGCAACAATGTATTTAGTAAAGATTCAGCTGCAAAATAAAATCTGACAGGGGAGCAAAAATTATCAGGACATTTTTTTTTTTTGTGTTTAATGCTTTAGATATCTGCATCACTGGCCAGACCTACAACAAGACCACGTGCTTTTGTGCATTCTAAATGACCTCCAGGTAGCCAAAGTGAAACGTTAAACAGTCCAGTGTTCACTGGCGGTCACTCTCCTACAGTAAGTGGAAATGGGGAGGGAGGGGCACAAACGTCTTGGTTAGTCTCGATGCTTTATGAGGTAAGGACAAGTAGTGTGGAGTGGTGTGTTGCTCAGAGGAGGCGCCGAATGCCCGCTCCTGCTGAACATTTCTCGCGAAACTCCATTAGGATACACAGTCACTGTGCCCATCTCCAGTGCACTTCATTTATATTCAGCTGGCAGCGGAAATTTAGCTCGATGTTAAACAACGAAGGCAAAAACATTTAGCAGCACGAGCGCAATAGAAACTGGGGGAAGGACCCTGCATATGGGCCTTACACTTGGAAGCATCCCAAAGTCCCCCAAAAAAAAAATCAGAATCAGAAAATGTTCTTTTGCCTCCTTTACATTCTTCCTGCCATTTGCTACACGTCTCATACATTGTGTTAAACTTACACCACTGAGGGTATGAAGATAAAAGTGCAGGAGGGACAGAAATGCAGGAGGATGCTCTGCATCCGTAGCTCTAAAGTCGTAGAGTTTCTCATTCTGTTAATGTGTGTGTACCATGCCCGGGAAGGCCAAGGCATCTGATCTCAGCACCAGGGGTCTCGCTCGGCTCGGCCACGCCATAGACTGTCACTTCTCTGCCACGCACTTCTTATTAGACAAAGGGCATCCTGGCACTTCTTTTGGAGCATTGTGTCCATGATAATGCGGCGTGGCAATGCAACCTATTGGAAGGAAAAAAAAAAAGGAAGGAAAGTGTTGGTGACCTGAGAAAGAAATGCAGAAGACATAACCTCACATTTACAGTTTCCTGCAAAAGTATTCAAGTTATCGCCATACTCTGGATTTTAGAAGATACATATGTACATTGGTGAGCCAAAACATTATGACCACCTGCCTAATATGCTGTTGCCCTTCCAAGTGCTAACAAATCAGCTCCGATCTGCTGAGGCATGGACTCTAAAAGACCTCTGAAGGTGTCCAGTGGTATCTGGCACTAGGGCATTAGCAGCAGAGCCTCTACCTCAAGGTGAAGCTGCCGCGGATCAGATTTGATGTTCCAACACATCCCACAGATGTTCAACTGGATTGTGATCTGGGGAATTTGGAGACCAGGGCAACACCTTAAATTCTTCATCACGTTCCTCAAACCATTCCCGAACAATTCATACACTGTGGAAGGGCACAATATCCTGCTGAAAGATGACACTTCTACTGGGGCATGCCGTTGCCATAAAGGGATGTACCTGGTCTGCAGTGATGTTTAGCTAGAATAGGGGCTACACATCTGAATAACGTCTGAAGGAAGGAAGGTGGGTGGGTAGGTAGTTAGATGTAAGGCACTAGACAGACAGACAGACAGACAGACAGATAGATAGATAGATAATTTTGGTATAGTCGGCAGGATAATCAATAGATAGATAGACAGACAGACAGACAGACAGACAGACAGACAGACAGACAGACAGACAGACAGGTAGATAGATAGATAGATAGATAGATAGATAGATAGATAGATAGATAGATAGATAGAGGTTTGGGCAATCTACTGAGTCAGTACTTAGTAACACCCCTTTGGGCAAAAATCACAGTTTGCAAATGTTTGTTTTGTATCCTGCTTCTGAATTCTCATTTTGTACATTTTCCCCAGTTTTCACTGCACGACCAAATGCAACCTTTCTTAGGTGAAAAGGATTAACGAGCTTTGTTGGGCTGAATGGCCTGTCCTTGATAACAATTTTCTAATGTTCGAAGACCACATCAGAACTAGACAGCAAGGTGTTGCTATACATTAAGAAGTGGCAAATCAGAAATGTGTCTGCACAGCCTTGCATCCAGTAACAGTAGGGGGTCATAGTGAATCAATTTTGTGAAACCAGTCAGAAGCAGAATTCTGCCTTGGCGCGCAGCAGTTTTTAGCGAAGCAGCTTGTAAAATGCAGCAGTTCTTATCATTGAAACATGGGTTCCTAAAAACTTTGGCCTTGCAATGCCTCAGTCTTTTTACACTTTTCACATAGTACATACAGTATGCATAAAGTCAGAGGACTGCTTCTTTGTTTCAGACAGTAATTTCAAGCTCATCCTTTAAAGATATGGGACAATCAATTATCACAAAATGCCAGAAGTTGCAAATGCACAGCATCAAAGTGAAACAACCGTAAAAGGACATTAACAAAACATGCTTTAGAAAACAAATGCATTTTGTGCAGTTCATTTCTCTTCATTCTTGAGCAAAATTTTAGTTCCTATTAAACTATTTGCATCAAACAGCATATGTGGGAAATTTAGATGGACATTTAGAAGAGAAAAAAGAAGAACTATAAAGGCAGATTTAAAGAATTACGACATCAGTGAGGCTAAAGGAGACAGAAAAAGCCGTGTCTGGTCAACGAGAGTCAAAGCCATAAGAAGGTGGCAGAACCTTAAGAATATCACAGGCTCTACTCTGCCAACCTTTCCAACTTCTCACCTGAAAAATCTGCTGCCATGCTGTTTCCAGAGTAAAGAGAAACCGGTCCAACTCAGCTGTGCAACTGAAATATAAGACCCAGGGAGGCAAAAACTGCTGCTTTCTGTCCTCAGCAAACTCCTAAAATAAAAAGAGGATTTCAATGAGGCCAGGTTGACAAAAAATTTAGGAAAAATAGGACAGCGGTAAGAAATCTACGCTAACCACAACACACCATACAGATCTATCATCTCCACGTGACTCACAATTATGCAGTATTCTTTGTTGGGCTCTGTGCAAACGGCTTTGACGTCTGTCAGATCAGCACCTCCTAAGAATCGGAAAAAGCTGGTCTGGCAGTCTTCATGGCAGGTGAAGAGTTTTTTGTCTGTCTGCACGAGGCAGCAGGGGATGCAAGGAGTGGGTGTAACACCTTGGGGAATGATCTGAAACAGAAAATAGGCAGACTAGACTGTAAGTGCGAACTGCGCCCACAAAGACAGATGTGAAGCACAAAGCAGCTGGAAGGTGTGTGACTTTATAGAAGATTACAGAATACAAGATAAAAAGATGCAGAATAAATAGAGCTTTCCATCCATGTATTTCCTATTTTATTTTAAACTCAGTCTATGATTTGTGTCATACCGTTCTGTTCTATGATATACAGTGATCCCTCGCTATATCGCGCTTCGCCTTTCGCGGCTTCACTCTATCGCGGATTTTATATGTAAGCATATTTAAATATATATCGTGGATTTTTTGCTGGTTCGCGGATTTCTGCGGACAATGGGTCTTTTAATTTCTGGTACATGCTTCCTCAGTTGGTTTGCCCAGTTGATTTCATACAAGGGACGCTATTGGCAGATGGCTGAGAAGCTACCCAGCTTACTTTTCTTTCTCTCTTGCGCTGAGTTTCTCTGATCCTGACGTATGGGGATTGAGCAGGGGGGCTGTTCGCACACCTAGACGATACGGACGCTTGTCTAAAAATGCTGAAAGATTATCTTCACGTTGCTATCTTTTGTGCAGCTGCTTCCTGAAACGACATGCTGCATGGTGCTTCGCATACTTAAAAGCTCGAAGGGCACGTATTGATTTTTGACTGAAAAACAAACTCTGTCTCTCTCTCTCTTTGTCAGCTCCTGACGGAGGGGGTGTGAGCTGCCGCCTTCAACAGCTTTGTGCCACGGTGCTTCGCATACTTAAAAGCCAAACAGCCCTATTGATTTGTTTGCTAGAGATTGTTTTCTCTATCTATGTGACATTCTGTGCTCCTGACACGCACTCCTTTGAAGAGGAAGATATGTTTGCATTCTTTTAATTGTGAGATGGAACTGTCATCTCTGTCTTGTCATGGAGCACAGTTTAAACTTTTGAAAAAGAGACAAATGTTTGTTTGCAGTGTTTGAATAACATTCCTGTCTCTCTACAACCTCCTGTGTTTCTGCGCAAATCTGTGACCCAAGCATGACAATATAAAAATAACCATATAAACATATGGTTTCTACTTCGCGGATTTTCTTATTTCGCGGGTGGCTCTGGAACGCAACCCCCGCGATGGAGGAGGGATTACTGTACCACAAAACTCAGTAAGCCATTATTTGGTGAAAACGTTGATGGCTATGAAACTATAAAAACTTTCAAAGAATGCACTTAAAACTGAAAATCCAGCCATCCATTTTGTGGACCTGGTTTAATAAACAAGCATTTAAAATATTATAAAATAAAGCATGGGCTGAAAACACAAGCTGCAGAGGTCACTGGCGAGTGGAAAAAATTAAATCTGGTCAGAAGAGTCACTTTGATCTCTAAAAGATGTCCAGAGGCCTGCAGGCTTGTTTCCCACGGTGAAGGGCTCTAGTGGCTCTCTTAGAGCGCGAGGTGCTTTTTCAATGGCACTGTTTAGATCCGCAGGTTTCCACAGTATGGCAAATTCCGGTTAATACGAATAAATTCTGAATGATTACATGAAACAATTGTGAAGTGATGGTAGTGAACCCTTCCAGGATGACTAACCCACAATGCACTGGTGATTAGTGATTAGTTTGAAGAGCATGACAACAATGTTCAACAATAGAACATGGCCATCCCAGTCTGCAGCTCTTGACCTAATGGAGTATTTATGGGAGGTAATAAGTGGTGCCTGATGTAGTGTTAACTTCATGTACATTTAATTCATTTAACTCTAACCATGTAACACTCTGCATAAGGTGCACTAAAACTAAACTATCATATGGCATAGAAAAGCATATTCAAAAAATTGATATGAATGTCCCTGCTGGATAGGAGTGTGAGTAAGGCTCATGACGGAGTGGTGGCCTATCCATGGGCTGCTTCTTGACAGACACATGAAGTGACTAAGGGCAGTCTCTTGCACTTATGACCCTGAATTGAATTAGGCAGATTTGGGAATGATGTGTTATTCCGACTCACAGGCTATGATACAAACATGGAGTGCCAACAGTGGAGACCAACATTGTGTTTAAGATGGCACAAATTACCTGGAGGCAGCTCATCTTTGTATGAAAAAAAGAAAGGAAATGAGTGCATGTCCATTAAGGGGGACAGGTGACTAACTTACCCCTTTCGATACAGACTGGCAGAGGTGCTGCATCCACCCTGCCATGTCCTCTTCATTGTCTGCACTGAGCTCCAGTGCCGGCCGGTCTGTAAGGATCACTTGAAAGGAATGTGGCCGCTCAGTGGTATTTGAGCGCCGGCATCCACCACACTGCTCGCCACTGAAAGAAAAAGAGGGGAAAATAAGGGAAAAAAAAAGTGATTCTATTTGATGTAACCCTGAGTGGGTTGTCGTATGTGTGAAATACTGGGCATACAACTGGCATTTGGAACAGAAACGATGGGTAACTGCATAAGAATGCGTCTCCCAAACAATTTCTAAATGGCTGTGTTCTTCCCTGATTCCTACTATTATGATTTGCCTCGTCAGTCTGTTTTCCCCACCTGGCATGTTCAAAGTGACTTAGGACAAGAAGTCCTTTGGCCTGAAAAGAAGACTGCGGCAGACCACTTCACTGCCTACTTTCACTTCTTAGCATAAATTCCACATTAGTATTACAACATTTGTTTCACTAAATACTAGGGAGCTTTGCCCCCTGCTCACTTCGCTAGCCAACCCCCTGGCCTGCACTACACACCAGCCACTTCACGTTTCTGCCACTCGCGTATGTGGATTTCACTTTCACCAAACAACAAATCTTTTAATTCTCGTGGATACGCCTCTTCATTGGGAAGAAACACTACTTTTTCCCGGTGGCAACATGAATTAGGTGATGTACAAGTCTCCGACTTAAAGTTTAAATCCAAACAATATCTACATACTACTGTCATATCACCTATGTCCATATATTCAATCTTTTCACTGTTTCGTTATTTCACAGAGTAATAATTTCTGTTTGTTAGCACTAATGCGATCTTTACTATCATTTTTTGAGACCTGCTCTGCATGTGTATCACGCCAACGTTTTTGAATTCTTTACGACGTTCTACTTTGTCATCTACTCTTTGTCTTTTATTTCTGGCCCTGGGCATGGTAAAATCTCTTGGCTCAAAGTCTTGTCTCGAGATATAAAAGTATCTCTCTGAAAAAGGCTTGTCTCGTCCCTGGATTTTTTTAATATAATAGATATTTATATGAAAAATGTAAATTTTCAAACAAAAATTAATGTGATGTGATATCTGAATCAAAGATGGAGAACTTGAGACTTACAGTAGATGTCATTAAGACTAATAAACTTAAAAAACATAGCTTTATATTCATTTTGGACCTACAACAACTTTGAAACAACATTTTTGATCATCGAAAACTAACCTTTTTGAAAACACTCTCCAATGTGTATGTGTTTGAAAACAAAAGGTTTTGTGTAGCAGTATGAATTTGGTAAATTGACTGCTTCAAAATGGCCAATTTATAATTGTCATGTCATGATGCACTGACTTCAGTTTTGCCGTGCTAATGCCCTCTGTGATCACATCTTCTATGTGAAGATAGTCCTTTCCTAACATATTTTAACATGACGCAGAATCTACCGTATTTTCCACCTTATACAGTACTTGCTTGTAGTCTTTTATTGTCTTTGCCAACAAAGAAGTCTAGTTTGTTTTCCCTTGTTATTTAGCCATTTTCTTTAACTTAAGTTTTGTTCTTTATTTTGCTTTATACAATTTCTTGTACTAGGAATTTGTTAGTTTTCAAATTCCACTTGGGGTCAGAGCACAGGTTCAGCCATTGCAAAGCGCCCCTGGATCAATTGCAGGTTAAGGGCCTTGCTCAAGAGTCCACCAGAGTCTCTTTTGGCAGTAGCGGGGATTCGAAGCAGAAACCTTCCGGATACCAGTGCAGATCCTTATCGTCAGAGCCACTACGCCCCTCTAAATAAACATCACTCATACATGATAAACCATGCTTTGACCAATAGGAAAGATTTACTTTTTTTTTTTGTCCTTTCAGAGTAGAGGACAAACATTTAGAAAATGATCAGAAAACTCCATCTGGGATAGCATTTTCAAATGTATCCATTAGTGTATACTAGGACTAGGTCTGAGTCTGATGTTGGACACCATATTCAGCTGGCTCTACTTTGTTTTCAGTCCCGGAGGTACTGAAAATCCTGCCTTGCAACTGTACACTGTTGGGAACAACAGCTGATGGCTTCAATGTTACATCAGTAATTCCAGTATATCCGCAAGTAACAAACAACTGTCAAAAAGTAATGAATTGAAGATGAAGATGAGGTGCCACTACACTGTCATAAAATGTGAGCTACATTAGGAATTGACACCACCATGTTAGGTTTTACTGTGACAAAGTAGAATAACACTAAACCAGTCAGTGCGAGCAAAACAACACTATCAGTCACTGGTTTTTATTTTTTTTATCAGAAATCAAAACAAAATTAAGGCAAAAAAATGTTTTATAGTGACATAAGCAATGTGATGTCACAAATACCACACAGATATAAGAAGAATTTGCAATGGCTTTGACACAACAAACAAAATACTTTGATGATAACATGCTAATGCTATGAGATAAATTGGTAACTGAGAGTTTTATGAGAGCAAACAGTGGGCACGCTTAAATTTTAAAATTATGTGAGTCAATAACAGGCTAATGTACAGTATCTGAGCTATTTATATGCAATCTACATATTCACGCTTCTTAACAGGATAAAACTCATAGTTGAGATTGCCTCCATGAAGACACTGATGCTACTCTCCACATCACCACAGGAATCAGTGAAGTGTTTTCTATCTTGAACTGTGTCACACACGTGCGCTTAGGAGACAGTCGGTAAGCTCAAAGGTGAGTGAGATAGATAGATAGATAGATAGACAGACAGACAGACAGACAGACAGAACGCAAGGTGAAGAGTTGATATGCGGTGACGATGCCTCTCTCTCTTTCTTCTCGTCAGAAAAAAAGGAGGAAAAATAAACCCATTCGAGAGGACTTCAAAGATGGCCGCCGAGACGTCACTTCCATCCAACTCCAATGACGTATCTTCTGGCCCCTCCTGATGACATCGCTATCCATACCACATCACTTCCGGTTCCTCCTCGACGACGTCGCTTCCATCCTACAGCTTCGAAGTCATCTCCTGTCAACTTACTTCCCGTCTCCATTTTGTTTTGTTACTGTATAAAAACACCATTTTGCTGTACCACAATTTTTGATCCTGAGAAAGCCTACTTTGCATTTTCTTTGTCCTTTGGACAATATATGGGGACGGTCCCCAAACCTTTTTTGAATTGTGAAGGTGTCTTATTTAAGAAAAACATCACAACTGTTAAACAAAGTGTGGATCTGTTCTGACAAATAATTTGGTTTGATGACACAATTCTCACGCTACTACACTAACTGATAAGCACATTTTTTTTTTTTTATGTAAGGGAACACCAGCAGTTTTTAAATTGTAAATTAAAGATGGTCTACATGGATCAGATTGATGTACAGTGTCTATAAAAAGCACTACCCGTCACTGCCCCACAATGCTGGAAGCTTTCACATTTTATCGTTATACAACATTACATCACAGTGCTTTAATTTGGCTTTTTGACAACAATCAGCAGAAAAGGACTCTTTAATGTCAAAGTGAAAAAAAAGAGACCTCTGCAAAGTGGTCTAAATTAATTACAAATATAAAGCACTAAATAACTGATCACACAAGTATTCCTCCCCTTGTACACGACACACACTGGTGCAGCCAATTGGCTTTAGAAGTCGCCTGATTAGTTCAATAAAGATCACCTGTCTGGGGTTACAATTGATTGTATTGTGAATGCACCTTATTTGGAAGGTGCAGGGGTACGAGAATAATGTATTGATCCAAGCTATGTTTTGTAAGAAACACTGAAAGAGCACATCAGCCAGTATAGTATTGCTTTGTTAAAGTTCGCAGCAGAAGTCCTAGGACAGGTTTAACAAAAAGAAATAATCTTTTGCCTCATTAAGGCATTTTTATGGCTGGCATATCCATCTTCTCCATACTATCATGCACAGCACACACTTGGAAGCCAAGCTGAAAATTAAATTCTATTTTCAGCTTGTGAAATGCAGTGGTAGCACATGAACAACCAAAATACAAATATATGCTCACCAAAAGCCCACTGGCAGCCTTACCCCATATTAATGGAGAGCAGAGGTATCACATCAGTCCTGTCCGGATACTGGTACAGAATTCCATTACTGCTGATAAAAGAAAGCATCAAAGAACGAATAATGAACAATATAAGGACAACAGCTTATCATTGAAAAATTGTGCACAGAAATTGAGATAATACGGGCATTATCGAGGGAGTGGAATCAGAAGTGAAACTATTGCCTAAATCAGCATTATTACCCCTAATATATTAAGAGAACTGGAATATTTTGACCCTTTGTCCTTACTGATATGCTTGCATTGGATATCATGTGGCAACAGTCAAGCTACCTGAGCACAAGGTAACAGGATTTCCAGATCTCCTTGCCCAGGTAAGACGTCCCTGCCCTGTAGTACAAGACTCCTTCCTTGCTGATGTTGCTCTCTACATTTGTGTACAGGTCTCTCTGTGGACCCAAAGTGACATCGTGTGGGTCCTCCCAGTGTACCAGAGCATATAGCTGTATTGAAACCTCAGCAACCTGAAAACAAAAAACAAAGAAAAGCCCATCAAACTGACTTATGGGTGGGTTTGATGGAAGTAATGTACAGCTTTCTACAAAACAAAGTGTTTGAGTTTAGGGAGGTGCTCAGTTTTCAATTTTCAACGTGGAATGACATGTTCAGGGCGGTACGGTGGCACAGTTCCCAGGTTCCCTTCCCGGGTCCTCCCTGCATGGAGTTTGCATGTTCTCCCTGTGTCTCCAGGTGCTCCAGTTTCCTCCCCCAGTCCAAAGACATGCAGGTTGGTGCATTGGCGATTCTAAATTGTCCCTAGAGTGGGTGCGTGTGTGTGTGTGTGCCCTGCGGTGGGCTGACGCCCTGCCCAGGGTTTGTTTCCTGCCTTGCACCCTGTGTTGGCTGGGATTGGCTTCAGCAGACCCCCCGTGATCCTGTAGTTAGGATATAGTGGGTTGGATAATGGATGGATGGATGACATGTTCATGTTTTTATCTATTCATCAATTCATCTATGCATCATCAAACCCCGTTAATACCATTCAGGACCACAGTGGGTGCCACAGTATCCCTGAAAAACAAACCCTAGACAGGCAACCATTCTATCGTCGAGTACACTCACACATACCCATAAGCCCTCATAAAGGGGCAATTAAACAAACACACTTATCTTTGGCATAAGCAACAAAAACTGAGATACAAGCAGAAAAACCAATGAAAATGTGAAAAAAATGTGCTAACTCTACACAGGCGGCATCTGGGCTGAGATTTGAATCCAGGACTTGCAGGTGTGTGACTACAGCATTATGCAGCTCTGTCTAAAAACTTGAACATAACATGCTTCTGCTTGCTTAAACCAATTCTGAGTCCTAGGGGCTCGGGAGGGCATATCCCAGAAGCAGCAGGAGAAAGACAGGAGTCAAACCTAGATGTGGCGGGCGACTACTATCAGGCATCTGCAAACTTATCCCTTACTTATATGACAGGAAGTAAGTAAACGCTGATAATGTGCCTAACTCCCAAAGGGGATACTCCTTAACAAGTTACACTTGTTTGCTATTCCACAGGGCCTGCCATCTCTGCATTATAACTAGTGTGGGCTTGTTCTCCAATTCTGCTGTGGAAAATGGCTTGTGTTAGGTTCTTCCTTTTGTTCTGTAAATTCAGTTCTGCCAAGATTACATGTGTCTCACCAAGTGCAGGCATTTGGTCTTACAGACAGCATCAGCATTAATATTGGCACCTTGGTAAATAAATGTAAAATGAACTATAAAAAATGTCTTTATTGTTTAACCTCTTGATCTTTCATTCAAAATGTTAACAAAAAAACAAACTTTTAATTGAAGTAAAATAACTGAAGTGTGCCAATATTGTATTAGTTGAGGCCACTGTAAGTAGTACAGTTGTGATTTTTTTGAAGTGGTTATTGCTGCCTTACCACAGTATTTCTCTTTTATATGATCCTACACACTAAACCCTTTCCTACCAAACAAAGTGTATGTTACCTTGAACTCTGCTTGAACAAATTAAAATTCCCATAATCCACATGGAACACTGTAAGCTGAATGCTGATGTCAGCAGAGTATTTCTGTGACACAGGGCTCTACTGCTTCCCAGATTAGCAAGTCACCAAGTGTCAGGATTCAATATTCTAGATGAATATACCTCACAGTGAGATTCTTGTGCCACAAATTTCATCAAAGCCAGTCTCTCCATGGTGGCATCTGTAAGGACAGAGGGGTATGGTGGCTCTCGGCATCCTTTAACCATTGCAGACTGAAGAGCACCAAGTAGCCACCTAGGAGACAGAGACATAGTGTGGGTAGATCAGAGCTACACAGCCAATGCACCCTTTAAAAGTCAACCACAAGGTTTTTGGGTTTTTTTTTCTTTCTTCATTTGCAAGCATAACTTTTTAATTTAATTTAAATTTATGAAAAAATCCAGATATATACAGATTAATTTTATGGACATACATAATTGACAGAAAACTCACAAAACTGCCAGGTGACAAAAATATTTATATGACATGTGATTTCTTTCAGTCCAGCGGTTACACTCTGTTGGGCCTTTTCAGTGTTACTGTCTGTGATGTGGCATCAATTGGAAAGTATTTTGTAATGCAAGTGGTAATAAAATGCACACCATTTTTCACTCCAACAAATGGCGCCTTACAAACATTACCATTGCTCTTGAAAATCCTATAGCAAATACTGCATAAAAGAGGCAACAGATAAACTGACATTAAAACCTAATAAAGGACAATTTAAACAGAAAAATATAGGAAATAAAATATGAATGATGGGAGAAGTCCCATTCTTATTCAGGGCCATTAAACATTCTGTTGATCTGTTCTCATTAATGTAGCAAAATGAGAGCAATTTATATACAAACTGTGTTTGTAAATAACAAATACCATTAACAGGTTTAAAGAAAGCACACTGGCTTCCCACACCCTAATTTCACACATTGACAGTAACATAAATATATCTATATCTGTATATGATACAGTATCTGCCAAATAATACAAACAGTACACAACATGTGTTTTGCCCTTAGTGGGGCTCGTCAGGTGTATGCACTTTTGCATTCCCTTACTAAGATCGAACCTTGGATGTCAGCGCCTGAGTTGAAGCCTCTGACATTGTGCCATGGTGGCCGGTTCCCTTATTTGCCAGGGTGAGGATCAGAGTGGATGCAAAAGTGCGTACACCTGACAAGCCCCAATAAGCGTGAAACACATGTCACGTACTCTTCGTATTATTTGGCAGACACTGTATCACATACCTATGAGCTGCTTCTCACAACTGAGAGGAAGTGGCGGATGTCTGCCAACTTGCTGACCAACCACAAGCGTTACCTGGTAGGCACCCACCCAAATAATCAGATTACGACTCAGACCTAAGAACATATATATACTGTGTATCTTGTTATGTATTTATTTATTTAAAGAGCTTCTGTATAAAGCCAAAATTTTCACCAGGGGACAAATAAAGTTCTGTCTAATTAGATAAATAAATAACCTGCGATTCATTCAACGGGCCCTCAAAAGGTTTTGTTTTAATTACTGAATCAAATTAATTCATTCACTTAATTGGATAGTTCAGAAGAATTCAATCAGTAACATAAATCAAAATGCCCATCACTAATGAGCATGTCGAGAATGACGCCCTTGAGAGACATGTTGCGAGTGACATCCAAGATATTGTGTGTGCACTGCAGATACACTCCATTTGAGTGTATTGATTTAAACTAGATGATGCTTCTTTACTTAGATTTAAGCATTAGATTGATAGGGCCATCTAGTATAAAATAACATGAAACAGGTGGCTATAAAAGTATTCAGACCCCTGTGACCCTTTCATATCTTACTTCATTTGAATACAGTTTGACAGTCATTTAAACGCTTTTGGTTTCCAACACACTCTTTGTGAGTTAGAGCCTTGAGATTTGGTAACACTGGTGGTTCGAGAGCATGAGGGCCGTCTGCTGTTGCTGACCTCGCTATCAGTGTGAGAGTTGATCCAGATTTGTGAACTTGACTGCAAGTCAAACAATATGCATCAAAGCAGTGTTGTGCAATTTTTGTTAGTAAAAGCCCAGGGTCATCACGTTCAGTTCTGGAAGGCCACAGTGTCATCACACCAAACTGTTGGAAAAATCAAGTAGTATAATGGGCCTTAACTGGCTCTATATTCAAAAACAGGTATTCATAGATTTGCAAATTGCTGGGACACACTGCTAAGAAGTAATGAATTTGCAATACCTCCAACATAACAATTTTTAGAACAATAATGTGAAGAAACATTTGTCGGAGAACTCACTATATTTTTATCACATAGTGCACTCACTCATACTAGGCCACGACAGCCAGAAAAAAAACTAAAACAGAATCACATTCACGTCTATAAAAGGGGAATATACTATTTGTACAATATATTTCAGGCATAATTCAAATTCAGCAATGTAGATACAATCTGTCACTTTACGTATATGAAGTTATGACAGCACAAAGAATAATACTCACTCTGTCAATGACCCATCAGCCGTGTCAAGCAGGAACTGTCTCCGTCGATTTGTACAAACAAGCGTGACAGTTTGCTGATCCAGTCCAACCTACACAGAGAGAAAGAAGGGATGATCATGCAGGCAGCAGAGCACTTCCATTATTTGTGGCTAAAAGTGTTGGCTAAAAGTGTCAACTAACAGCACATCAGATGAAAAAAAATCTATTTTGCAGTTTCCATTTGACTATTTCGTTATGAAACCAAAGCAGATGGTACAGGAGGATGTTATTTAGTAAAATAATCCAATAGATGGTACTACAATAAGTAGACAAGTTTACTTTACCACTTATTATGAATATGATAATCTTAAAACCAAAAAAAAACCCTCAGAACACAAAACTTTATACTAAAATGTTATCAGAGAAAATTTATATACATAAAGGAGGTCACAAGCCCACAAAATTAAAATCTGTATATAAATGTGATATTTTTCTAAAATATTAAAACAATATATGGACAAATAATGAGAACAAAAAGGGACATACTGTACTTCGGCATTATATTCACCTCTTCACGTGAATTTAGATTGTTTTGTGTATAAACTCGTTCATCAGTCCAACTGTCTCCTGAATCTTCATGATTCAATTCCGGGTCACAGGGGTTAGAGTCTACGGTACTCCAACAGTACTGAGTGCAAAAACCCTGGAAACGGCGCCAGTCCACACACCCACACTTGATTATATTTTGCCAAAAACATCTAAGTTTTAAAAGGTGAACCAGCGTACTCATAGAAAAAAACAATACAGTTTTTAATTTTGTAAAATTCTTCTGAACTCTAGCTTTGATATCTTTCACTTGGATGTAATAGATTGCATTGAGTAAGTAAAGCCAGAAAAAATATTGGTTTGTGTGTTTTCATTTAAGGCTGTAAAGCAAAAAAAAAAAAATGGGAATATTTCGAAGAAGGTGATTCTGTTCTCTACCCACTGTAGGTTGAACATGAAAATGCCACACAGACAGTGTCTGGGCCAGGAATTCAAATAAACTGCTTGTCATCGCTGCCCCAATACCTTTGGATGGCACTGTAAATATGCTGGAGATAAAAAAATAGTTGTACAGTACTCATGTAGACTCTCATTAGTGAGAAAAGTTAGAGTTCCTGAAGCCTAAACTTGCAATTTTTTTAATCTTAGTTCAATATCTTCTGTTTTAAGACACACCTTTGTATACATTATAATTCAAGTTAGTTCTGAAGAAGGTACTTATTAAGGGTGGAGGTTACTGGTTTATTGTGTTCCTGGTCATCTTCCGTGTATAGAGAAGTCAGAGATAAGACTTCAGTTCTATACAAATCACTACTATTTGTCCTAACTCCTATCAGTCTGACTATCATTTTATCTGGGAGAGATAATATTACAGTGTGCTTTAATTACCTTGAGATAGTAAAACCGGAAGTTTGTAAGTAGTAAAGAAAAAACAGTTTTGGAAAATTTAAAACACCTGCTCACGTCTCTTCATACAAATAGGATGAGCAATAAGAAGATAGATATAATAAAAAGTCATAGTTCAGATACTTTATAATCTTTGGCTCACTTTGTGACCCAACACTTGACACAAAAAATCAAATTGCAGAAGAGGTTGAACTATGTAAATGGTACACTGTAGATGTGAAGTGTTTTGAGGTGGTAAATGCATAGATTAAAACTGATTCTTCCCAATTACAGTGGCGAAACCTGAACACTCACCGAGATATAGTCGAGCTCATTATAGGACACCGCTTCTTCTATTGTGTATGGCTTCTCAGCAGCACCTAGATAAACAATGAAGCAGGGAATTTTTTTTTTGTAAATTTCTTAATTTTTAACAGATTTTTATATATTGCCATTCCATTTAGAAAATCACCAAATACAAAGATAAAAAATTCAAATAACCAAATGAATTACATTCAATTGACTCATATTCTCTCTTATTGGAGTTTAAGGAGACAGATCAGTGTGCAGTGTCATTTAAAACTCTCCAAGCATTTTTTTTTTTTAGCAATGGCTTTCTTTTTGCCACTCTCCTATAAAGGTGTAACTGATGAAGCACCTGGGGAGTCATCTTCTTGCATGATCACTCAGTTTTTGTGGACGGACTGCTCTAGGCAGACTAACAGCTGTGCTATGCTCTTAACATTTCTTAATGCTTGATTTAACTGGAAATTCAGTAATTTGAATGTTTTCTTGTCTCCATCCCCTGACTTGTGCTTTTCAATCCCCTTTTCATGGAGTTGCTTATAGTGTTCTTTATTATTCGTCATTGTGTAGGTCAGGTGACCATACTAACTTGCCACAAGATGGCCTTTTCAGATGAGGTGCATTTAGACTCCAATCAGTTAAAATGCCAGACAGGTGACCTCCACTGAATAAATTCTATGACTTAAAACCAACCAGCTATCTGTGAAAAACCTTTTTAAAACCTGGCAGGATCTAATCAATACCATTTTAGAATAAGCATTGAGGAAGCAGATTCTCTTCCCTTTGTTATTCTATTTATTTTTATTTATTTATTTACTTATTTTTCCTACTATTAAAGTTTTACTCTGTTGGCCTACCTCTCTTTCTCATGGGTGGGAGTTGATCTGATTTGAACCTAGTTTTGTAAAATTTACTTGCTTGTATGGAATGTTATTTGATTTTAACAAATTCAATAAAATGTTTAAAAAAATAATTGAAAAATAAATAAATAAATAAAACCAACCAGCTGCACAAAGCATGATTTAGGCGTGTCATATTAAAGTGGGTGAATACTCACGTGACCAATTACTTTGCGTGTTATATTTATAATTAACTTAAACCACTTTGCAGAGATCAGTTTTCACTTTGACATTAAAGACTTGTTTTATTGATCAATGTCAAAAAATCCACATTAAATCCACTGTGATTCAATGGCGTATAACAATAAAATATGAAAACTTCCAAGAGGGTGCATACTTTTTATAGGCATTGTAAATGTAATCTACTGACCAGAATACACTGCAATTGTTTACACTCAGAAACACTTTTTTTTTTTTTTACTTTACATATAGTATATATCTCTCTATTATAAAAAAAAATCTTGGGAGGGAGACTAGGGAGACGAGACGTGATCTTCTCGGAAGACAATTTGACATCCCGTGAGAGACACTTTAACGTCACGTGAGATAAGGCAGTGAGACAACATTTAAAACAAGTTCACGGACATCTAAGCTAGCAGTTGTTGGAATGCTTTTGGCAGACACACTTCATGTGCTTCCAGCTCTTAAAACAACAACAAGCGACAAGCAGAACACACAGCTCGCCAGCAGATGATCCGACCGCTTCTCCTTAACGTGTGATCAGCTGCCGCGTCCCCCCCCCCATTTACAATGCGAGCAGCAGAGATGCGAAGTGGCAAAAGGACAGCTACTGTACAGGCTTTGAAATGATCGACACACAGCGTGGCAAGCAGAACACGCAGTTCGCCAGCAGATGATCCGACCGCTTCTCCTTCACGTGCGTTCAGCTGCTGCCGCCCCGTCCCCCCTTACATTGTAAGTCGAAGGTTTAAAAGTGAAAGATTTAAAAGCAAATGATCCAGCACAATGAGTGCTATATAACTAAAGGTTATTATTACTTTATCATTAAGAGCTAATCATCTGAAATATTAACAGCTCAGTTCTGTAACCTCAGAATTCCCAGCACTCTTATATGAGCAGTGCAGTGTGTTCATTGGAAGCTCAATGCCGACATCCTTGAAAGCACATAGAACCACATTACATTAAATACATTTTTTGAAATCAGGAAACACCTTTGTAAAAGTCTATGTTTGTGTTAAAACACCACTGAGTGCAGGTCTTGACAATTTAAAAGGGAATCAAGTAGTACTGGGGCCTAGAGGCCAAAGTGATGAAATGTTAACCCCAAAGCATTCTTTACCATTCCTAGCACCGACTCACTGTATGATACAAGTAAGTCATTTAGCCTTTCTTGTGATCTAAGTTAGAAGGAGACACAGACCTATAATATTGTAACTTCTAAAACACTTTTAATAAAAAAGCATTACATAATAAATTATTGTCTTTTTTTTTACCTTTCCGCAGCAGGTAGATATAGCAGTCAGTGAAGAGCAAATAGAGAAGCTGCACGTTTCCTTCCATGTGCCCAGTGCTCATCTTGACCATCTATAAAGAAAGACAGAGAACATGAATAAAAAGTGACAAAGATTCGGTGACATATAAAAAGAGTGGGAAAGGAGAGCTGGTGCTTCGTACTCTGAATTAGGTCTGCTCCACTGTCAGTGATGGCTTCCTGCACATTTATCACCAAACACTAATACCTGTTCTCTGAGCGTGGTGGGAGCAGCAGTCTTGCTAAATAGCATTTCTTAATGCCAAGTTCACATGCTGACAATATATAAATGCTACAACGCAGAAGTTAAGGTACAGAAGCTACGTAACAAGACTGTGTATGTTGTATAAAGTTTGCTGTGGTGACCTGGCAGGATTTCATAGTTTTCATCTGTAACTTCAAACTAGCATTACAGTGCAAATATATTTGCAATCAGGGTACAGATATTCTTTCAGGAAAACTATTATTCACAGACATTAAAGTGATTATTATAATGTGTTTAAAAATTGAGACTATAGACACAGGAATTTGGCAGCATTAATTATAACAATTTGAATATAAATAATAGTGTAATATCAGCACTACATAATTTTGAATTATCATATTCTGTAACAACTTTCTACAAGATGAAGTAACAATATCTGCGGTTGGCTGGCACCCTGTGTGGCACCCACCCAGTGTTGGCTGGGATTGGCTCCAGCAGACCCCCATGACCCTGTAGCTAGAATATAGCGGGTTGGATAATGGATGGAAATAACAATATTAGAATGTCTAATAACTTAAAAGTTCACTAATGGGCTGACCATCCTATTCTTATCAAAACTGCTTGAATATTCTAATACACAAGTGCCCAAGTCCTCGTCTATTCTACCAATGAAAATCATTTTCCTGTAAGAAAGGTCTCTGAAGTCTTCAGGCTGTGTGTTGAATAACACAGGGTGTGCTTCTAATAAAACAAGCTGTTCGAGCTGAATAACAAAAAATGCAAATCTGCTGCACAATGATAAAAAAAAAATTTTTTTTTGAACTTGCAATATTCTGTCAGCAGATGTGGTGTGTGGTATTCACTGCTGACAAAGGGAGAACCTTCCGTTGCCGTCTCACTGAAAAACATTCCATTTCTGGTTTGCTGCCAACCAAATACTGCCAACATATGAATGCAGATTTAAGACAGATGCACAGTCAGCAACTGAAATGTGCCCAATATGTTTGAGAAGACATAATTATATGGAAATTTCATTACTCCTACACAAAGTATAACCCAGCAGTGCTTTGTCCCATGCATTATTTATTCAAGGACTTTAATGTTTTCTGATCCCAATACCTTGAACAGCTGCTCCTCACTTTCCCGAAACACATGGATCATCAGCAGCAGAAGGTGATTGTTATCCACTCTGAAGCAGATAAGAGAAGATTCTTATGACAACCACACATAGCTAAATGAAATGGTATACAACAGGTGTCCCCAACTCCAGTCCTGGAGGGCCGCAGTGGCTGCAGGTTTTCATTCTGACCCTTTTCTTAATTAGTGACCTGTTTTTGCTACTAATTAACTTCTTTTGAATTAATTTTAATTGACTTCCTCTAGAGGACTCAGGTCCCTTAATTGTTTCTTTTTCCTTAATTAGCAACCAAATAATAATGAGATATAAAATGAACCAAAACACGACCAGTAAACTGTGTCAATCACACAAGATCTGAAAATAAGGAAAGATGACTGTCTCAGGAATGTTGATCTGCTCAGGTCCACAAAACATTTTAACATGCGCTCTTAGAAAAAAGAAAATCAACAATTTCAGAAATGTCTGCTATTGCACAATGAGAGCAGTAACAACCCATGGAATTAAAGAATGGGTTTAATTAATGACAAGACGCGGCTCCTAATTAAGCAACTGGTTGGAGTGAAATTGGTTGGAGTTTGAAGCTCTCACTTAGTTGGTCTTCTGTTGGCTTACTAACTTCTCTTTTCATTTCTGTTTGGGTGCCATTTAAGGAAAGGAATGAAGAAATTTAGGGGAGCAAATCTTAAAAAACAAGTCCATCAAAATGAAAGGAAAAGGAGTTAATTAGCAGCAAAAACTGGTCAACAATAAAGAAAAGGGTTAGAATGAAAACCTGCAGTCCAGGACCGGAGATGGCGACCACTGAAATACATGAACATAAAACGTATCCTCATCATCTCACCCAAATTCTGCTGGATGTGTGATTTCTCCAGGACTACCTGTAGTTTCCTCCTCTGTTTCAAAAGACTCTACATCTCGATCTTGATCTGTCGAGTTAAGCTGCTCACACATGGATTCAAGACAGTTGTTCCTTTCAATCTCCCGAACTCGAACATGTGTGACTCGATTGTCTAGGGGTTCGGAGCCCTCTCCCGTCTGCGTCGTTCTCGCTCCCTCACCTTCATTGCTACTAGAAACATCCGCCGACAGGCCATCCCTTGCAGGGTCATTGTAGCCACCACTTGTGGCAACAGTGCCTGGACTCTCGGGGGTAAAGCGGTAGAAGTCATTTGGTGAGGTAGCCTGGTGGAGGCCCTGTTCCAAGGTTGGCAAAGGAGGGTCTGGTGGTTCCCCCTCATTGTTGTTTCGAAAGGACTGCTGCAGATTAGAGCTGTCCAGGCTCCTCCAGCGGTTAGTGTCCAATGCCCCATCAAGCTGGTCTATGACCTCACGGAGTGGCTGTCCCACACTATCCATTGAAGTGTCGGCCATCTCAGGCAGGCGTAGCCCCTCACCACCCTCCTCCTCCTCTAGTGATGGAGCTCGTGAATCATCTACATTATCCCACTCAGTGAGAACCTGCTCACTAGACTCGGTTTTGTCTTGTGTTTCCTCATTTGCAAGACTAACATCACATTCGTTAGATGTCTCCAGTCCAGACTTTGTGCGCTGCTTCTTCTTCCCGGTTTTTCTCCGTCTGGCTAACCTAAAGATTAAGCAAAAAAAAAAAAAAACTCCAGTCAGATTTGGATGAAACCAGACTATGCAATGTCATAATAAGACTCTTACAGAGAGCAGGGGTCCCTTACCTAATGACCTCAAGCTCTGTGCCCGTGCTCTCTGTATCTTCCCCAGCTGTATCACTGCGATCACGGGATGCACTATGCACTGGTGTCACATCAGCAGAGGTAGCTGTATCAGAATCTTCATTGAAGGGATTGTACCGTGAGGTTGGGCTCCGGGTGTTTGATCTCAAGGATGGAGGTTCACACACAGTGGAGCGCGGGCAGCTAACTGGATCTGTAAGGTCTCCTTCTGTAGCCAAAACAAACAATCAAACACCAGCCAGCATTTCAGCATGGTTGAAAACGACAGCAATGGTCACCTGAAGCAACCTGTATGAGCAACCAGGAGGAACAACGGGTCACTTTTTAATGGGCTGGAGACACAGACTGGGATGGAGTGGAATATGGGTAGAATGAAAACTGAATGTAATGACTAGGATTGGGATAGGGATGGCAAGGAATGACACTAAGATTGAACTTACTTGTACCAATGTTACATCAGCAGCACAAGCAGATCATTAGTGTGGAGAAGACTAAACCTTACCTGTGGGCAATCCCATGAGTGCCAATGGATGCCCTAAAAGGCTACTGCTCAATTCTTTTTTGCTAGGCACTTACTGTAGTTGAGATTTTCTATATTAAGGGTCATGTGGACAAACAGGATCCTTCCATCTTCATGCAGCTGATGTAAACTTTGGTAGATGGCTTTATCTAAAGCAACAGGAGAAGCTTAGCAGACTTAGGTGTTCGGGCTTTCTGAATCTGAATTCTGGGGAATTGAGGACTGTATGGCATGTATATCTTTCTAAAGTTTTGGGATGAAGGTTTTGAAGTCAATTCAAACAATGGACAACCAAGAAAAGAAAGAAAGACACTTTGAAGAAAGTGCCATAAAACCTAAGAAATGCCTGCAGGCAGCAATTTAGGATATACAACAGGTTTCAAACATGATTTAGTTCTGTGTTATCCTCATTAATTAATAAGGAGGAATTACATTAGTGAAGCTCAGTGTTCTTTTAGACTTGTTAGTGTCAGCCCATGCAATCATGCATTTCCAGAACAGTGCATTTAAAAAAATAATAAAAAAAAAAAAAACATTGGAAAGAAATCAAATTTCTTAAATGGGCCGCAACGAGCCAGCACTGCAGACTCACGATAGTGGTGGTGTGTAGTGATGACCTTGACCTTTAAAATCCCTACTTGGTTGGTCACGCCATGTCAATTGATCATCAAGTACATACAGTAAAGTCAACTTGCCTCCTGCGCCTTTTGCAATTTGAAATATGAAGGACCCTGAAGGACAACGTGTTTTTGTGAAAGTCTCTGTGAAATTGGTATAAACTTTTACAGAGACTTTTTAGATGTTGCAGAAAGCTTACGGAAAGGATTACGATCATGATGAGAATGTGCGTGCTTGATTTCTGAAAATCATTGCCTAACTGTTCGTGAAGTTGCTGAAGAAATAGGCATCAGTAAAAGTCTGTGTCACACAAATTTGACTGAAAAATGGCAGATGTGTCGTGTGGCTGTAACTTTGAAGATGAGCAAAAAGCAAACCGTGTCACAGTCAGTCAGGATCTGTTAAGATTGTTCAAATGACGACGACACCTTCCTGAAACATGTCAAAACAGGTGATGGAGTGGGGGTGTATAGCCCCTGCTGACGTTTTTTTTTTTTTTTTTTGGTTCTCAAAGTTGAAATCCATCCTGAAAGGTCACCGACTTCAAATGACAGAAAATTCACCATGGGACCTAAATGACATTCCAGAAAACGAGTTCCAGAACAAATTCCAGAAATGGAAATAAACGTTAGGAGTGGTGTATAAATATAGGAGGTGAATACTTTGAAGGAGATATGTGTGATTAAGTTGTGAGCATACTAATAAATATATACTTTTTTTTAAAGAGAGACCTCGCATAAGGTGCCACAATAACCTATTGCCTAGCTGTGGGCAATGGCCTTAAATGTAACCCAAAAATCTAAAGGCACCCACAAAAAAAAAAAAATATTTCATATACTAGCACAATGAAAAATTAAGTACATATCTGCAAAAGCTTTTATTGTTGTTAAAATGCATGTCATTCTGTACTTTTGTCTGAAAAAAACAGGCACCTTCATAAATTTTTCCAAACTCACTTTTTCAAAAATGCAGGCGCAGGGAGCTCATGTCCATCATAAAAAGCACTGAATTTAAGGCTATCACAGACACTTGAGAGGTCACATCAGCTCACTGGCCTGTTTTGTTTAGCCAAATCAAGTTAACCTGCGAGTTTCTGGAATGTGGAAGTAGCGAGAAGTCAAGCAAAATAACACCTTTTATTGGCTAACTAAAAAAATGACAATATGGAAGCTTTTGAGGCAACTCAGGCCCCTTCTTCAGGCAAAGATGTAATCTGAAGAAGGGGCCTGAGTTGCCTCGAAAGCTTGCATATTGTCAACTTTCTAGTTTACCAATAAAAGGTGTCATTTTGCTTGACTTCTCATTACATTCATAATGGCTGACACGGTACAACACCGTCGTACTACTGGAATGTGGAAGAAAATCTACATGGGCTTAGGAATTGCCTGGGCCATTATTAAAAAAGAAATATATATGATGCTAACAAAAAGATAAAACAAACAGGAAAAAAAAATACTTTACTCCTAGTTTAGGAGTAGCACTAGAAACAGAAGCGAGATCATAGCAGTGAGTCATGGCCATTGGGGACAGCACTGCCCTACATACAGTTGTCAATGGGTTCAAGTGCTTATTCTGGTACAAACCTCTTAATCAGAGATTCACAGCAAACTGCCCGCGATTCACCATTCTAAAAAAAAATGGTGACAGAGTATGGAACTGTGCAGAAAAAAATGTCCTTGATAAGGGGTAAAACAGAAAGCATGTGAAAAAAGGGGGGTATCTATTTATCATGTGGGCATTTTTAATAATGTATCCTCCATGATGCCACATGTTACGGAGCTTTCTTACCAAATGCCTAGCATAACACGCCATTATACAGAATGAATTATCCAAAAGGGCGAGATCCACAAAAACAGATGCAGAAAATAGTGGTGATCCTGGTGTCACCTTTTCTTGGAGGCTTTATACATGAGGGAACATTAACACATGGGAGTTCTGCATTGAAAAACTAACTACAAGTAAACAGAAGTTTTTTTTTTGTAATTTTATCTTTCGAGCTTGCTGCGTTGCCCTTTTGTAAGCTTCAACATGTAATGGCTGTGTTGTCAAGATGCACTTCATTGTTGCTAGGGGCTTTACTTCCAGGAGGCACGATGTTCCATGTCGCTGATGCCATGCTTTAAAACCCTTCACTACATGCAGTGCAACATTCGAGATTACAAGTCCAAACATTAAACAATTTCAGCGGTGAACGTCACATTTCAACTTCAGTGTCACTTGAGCGTGTAGTTTTGTGATGACAGTACACTTTTTGATTAGTGGTTCATGGCGGTTCACCTTTGGACTTCAATAGCAGTTTCGTGCTGGTAAGTCATTTGGTAAGTGACTTGTGGCTATTCTCCTTTTGATTGTAACTGTGGTTTAACTCTTCATCTTTAAAAAAAGGTTTCTTGGACTTTCAATATCATTCCCAACTACAGATTTGTGAACAAACATGTTTCTCTCTGTCTGACTATGCTGCCACAGTGGTTAGCCACATTCCCTCCTGGCAGAGACAATTCAAGAAGGTCTGCTAAAAGTAAAAAAGCAGGTGGGCATTGTCCATACTATGGTCCAGCAGATGATCATTGGATAAAGCAACTGGCACAGCAGTGATAATGTTTCCTCCTCATCGGCCAACTTATTTTGTGAGGAAATAGGATTATAATATTGTTATTATTGGTTCCTGGCTAAAATCATAAAAATGAAACAAACACATTTCTTTTCCTTGGACATTAGTGGGTCAAACCAGTTGGAAATACAAAAGCCTGATAATAAATTATGATAAATTATTGACGACTCTTACAGCTGTACATCAGCTGCTAAATGCTAACCAGTTTAAGAAAAAGAACACAGAGTTATGGGAATGTACGTTCAGGCTAACACTCTGAATACACAAAAGAATACTGTGTTCTCAAAAAAGAACTTTAACTGCAGTATCTAATCAACTCAGGCACTGTGGCGGAGTTGCAAGGCTGATTATCTCCATCCTATAAAGTTGCGAGTTCAATACCAGCCACTGACACGCTTTGTGACCTTGAATACGTCACTTAAACTTGTCAGTCCTCCACCTGGAGAAATAAACTTAACAACTGCATACCACTTTGTGATGTACAAGATACCTTAAATAAAACTATTAGCTAAATTAAACCTATATGAAAGCTCAAGTCCTGCCCATAATTTTCATATTAATCCTTCAGCCTGCACTGATAAAAATGAGTAAATTGTCAGTTAATTTAAAATTATGTGAACTCACTTCACAGGAGGTTAGTTTGATTCAGACTTCATGACAGCCCAAAAAATTGCTTTTCCATTTTTCACCCTGGCCCTTTAAATTAAAATGGAATTATAAATAACACGTGCTGGGACAATACCCACCACAACGCACACTACTGGTAAGAAGTTCCTGCCATCCCTAAACATACAAGATGTAGATGATATTGTGTTCATAGGACTCTTAGGAATGCTTGATTTGAAAAGATTTAATGCAGTGATGGAGGTATAAACTGTGTAGCTGGATACAGTAAGTAATTAGATTGGCTGTTTCAAATAATGTCACACACAACTCATGTAATATCTTCACTAGGTATTAAAACAAATGATACCCCCAATGCCAATCGAACCAAGTTAAACCATCACAAAAGCCCTCTTCTGAAATGACAATGACTCGTGTAGTTGAACATCCCCTCAAGCACTACCCTGAGCCCAGACACCCAGCATCAATAGCACAGCATGCATCCAGCAGCCAAAAAAGGGTGAAGAAGAGAAGGGGTGCAATATTATAGGCGGGCAGAGAGAGAGAGACAGACAAACAGACACGGAGAGAGAGAGTGTAGTCCCACCTTCCCAGTCTGCACTGGGTATGGACTGCAACACAGGTAACACATCGCCGAAATCATAATCTAAAAAGGAGGGATAAAACTGAGCATTAGAATCTGGGGGGAACACATCCAGATGGAGAACAGACAATCTGTAACTGGAAAAAGAAGCTCCCTTCTTTGGTACTTCAATAAATGGGCAAACTTTACAGGACTGAATCTTTTACTGTGTTTTTGAAGATGGGAAATATCTAATTAATCTTCTGAACACATGTCAGTCAAGAGCAGGCTGGAAGCATATCATTAGATGAACAGAGCAGAGTTTACCAGTCCACCAATTTTCATGTTTTATCTTATTTTAGTTTAAGAATCTTTGTCCATTCTTCACTTTAAGAAAAGCAGAAAGTGGAAACTGGAAGATGATATTAAAATGGACTGGTGGATGATGGGGTGAAATGACATATGAAACAATGTGCAGCTATCTTCTGCCACAGCACACCGGTGTGTCTTGGGCTATCAAGCAAATGCAGGATCTTAGAATTTAAGCCAAGCTCACAGCTTAATTCAAGTGATGCTCAATGCAGCTTATTTCTTATGTGACATGATAGCTTGGACTGTATTTGTTATACATCAGAAGAACAGGTCAAGCTATGAGCAGTTTAAGCCCTACCTTCACTAGATGGAGCGATGGCACTGTCATCCCACTCCAAGTTGGTGGAGGTGATGGAATTCAGAGAATTCAGGGAAAGGCTGTCAGAGCTTGGCAGGCGGTCCTCAAAATCCAAGAGGTTCTGGGGTTTGTAGTAGTCAGGCATGTAAGGTGCCAAGTCCAAATAGGGGGCATCCTGAAAAATAAACACAACAGGTAAAAACAAAAAAAAAAAAAAAAAATAAGAACGTTAAAGGGGGAAGAGGAAAATTATAAAAGAAAATGAGAGCTGTGCTAATTTCAGGAATTTCAAACTGACTTGTGGTTTAAAAACCTCAAAAGGTGGAGGTATAATCTCTCGTCACTGAATCTTTGTGTGACACTGGGCACCTGGCCATAAATATCCTTTCTCTCTATTATAAAAAAAAATCTTTGAGAGGGAGACAGAGACTAGGGAGACAAGATGTGATCGTCTCAGAAGACAATTTGAAGTCCCGCGGGAGACACTTTAACTTGCTCCCAGCTCTTAAAACAACGACAAGCAAAACACGCAGCTCGCCAGCAGCAGAAAGCCAGCAGATGATCCGACCGCTTCTCCTTAACGTGCGTTCAGCCGCACCTCCTTCACAATGCGAGCAGCGTTATATGTCCTGCGAGAAAGAGATGTAACCACACCCGGGGCCGGAAATAAAGGACAAGTATTGTTTTTACAAACATTTTAAAGTAAAAGTGAAAATAATGCATATGTAAAAAAAATAAAAGGTGTGTGCTTTTGCTAAGATTTTAAGAAGTGTTTTTTGAATATTGATTGATGAAAAGCGGCCACACTTTTATTTTACGAGTGATGTATGAGAGACTTATTTTTTACTTTTTTAGTACACTTTTTAACTAAATATAAGCGTGGTTTTTAAAAAGTATTTATATTATTTTCAACTTTTTAGTCTTGAAAATTTTTCAAATATTCTCGAATGAAATGTTCTAACCGACACTAACGCCATCTATTGGATAATATTTCTATCCGTTACTAGCGCCATCTATTGGTGAAATCTTGAACTATTCTTCATATGAAAATTTCATTCTTTAATTAACATGAATTAATTGATCAATTAGTGAAAATGATTACTGATTCATGTATTGTCATCAGAAGTGAGTAAGTGTGTAAAATTTCAAGTCATTTGGACAAAAGGAAGTGGGTTAAATATCGATTACAAGATTTGTACCAGACAACAAACAGGTGAAGTTAAAATAAGCGTGATAAGTAAAAACAAAAACATATAAAGCTGTCAGGCATTAAACGGAGGTGAATATCTTTCAATGCTTTCTTAATAGTTATTTGTCACTGCTGGAATGACATTTTTCTGGTATAAAAAAAAAAATCTCCCTGTGTCGTGGTATAAAAAAATGACCTCTTATATGTCCAAAATAAACTGGGAAGCCTTTGGCTGTGACAAACTGACTCCCAGTTGTTTAACCATAATTGTGGAGGAAGCACCTAAAGACTTCTAAAGGTTAAATCATAAAGTATAATCAATCAATCGTGCTGTTCAAGCCTTAATAATCTTACTATGTTCTGCCACCTGGTTCCTATAACACCCCCACAAGTTTCATGCACAGATATACAAACTTTGGATTAGTAAGTCTTACAAAATCACCTCCAAAGAGGCAATGTATCACACACTATACTGTCAAGCACAAACATCTACTCTTTGAACACTACCAAAGCCATAAACAGCACTCTGTCCATTTAGTACAGTAGAGATGACAGTGAGCGATAGAACATGAAATGAAAACATTGTGACAGTACCAAGTCCAGGTTGAAGCGGATGAACTCCAATCCAGAGACCAGTGTCAGGAATAACGTCAGGTGGTCATGGCTGCAGACCAATGCGTTTCTGAAACAGAAGAGGACACATTTTTAACGAAGTGAGTATTGCACTTCAAAGTCTGGATAAGCCCCGCATCGGTTGTTCATTTTCAGCTGTTTCCAAAAACAAATCATGGCACATTTCGTTGTTTTCTAGAAACTCTTTATCCCAACCAGCTGTGTGTATTTTGTAAATTAACATTCTTGACTGTGTCACTTTTAGGTTTTAAGGACGGTGACATACAAGACCCATCAATATAAACTTGAAAGATGGTTTTTACCTTTAACCAAGTGGGTGAAATAAAAAGTATAAAATTAGTTCTGTAGTGCAACTTACTTGAAGTAGTACTTGTGTAGCAGACCCTGGTTCTCCTGGAAAAGCCTCAGATAGCTCTCTAGTGAACTCTCACTCAATGCCAGGTAAAGCCATGCCCGACCTAAGGTACCAATGAGCAAATCAGGACAATATCTGAGAACAGCAAAATATCTTTATAGACTCTTCTTCATCACATGCCACAGGATGCTTTGCAGTCACACAGTACTAGGTAGGTTTTCAGGTCAAGTCAACATTTCAACAGGCAAAGGAATATAAACATAGAAAACTCCATATGGATACCATCTCCACATGTCTCTGAGCATCTCCAGAGCATGGCTCTGTGGGAAAATGACTTTGAAAATAAATAGGTTCTTCGATTCATTCCCACATCATGTATGATCCTGAACCATGTTATCTTACCTTACATTTTGCTTAGTATTTGAGAGCAGATCTTGGCTGTGCTACTGGTGCCATTTTTATCTAAAAATCAATTCATTTAAATGTCCTGTGTACCTCAGGGTAGTTCTTGAAGTTAAGAGTTTTATTATTTTTTCTCCATTTCAGTGACATGTCCTGAACTAATGTCACAGTTCAGTTCCATCATCCTTCTGTGAGATTCACAGGAGGCTTCGTGGCTTACTGAAGGAGCTTTTCACTCCAAGATAAGTTGCATATGAGCCAACATAAGTCATCAGTCTTTTCTACAGAATTTTCAGAATTGCACTGCTTAAGAAAAAGTTGAGCAAATCAGGTTGAAAGCAGACTGAGGCCTAAAATTCCTCTTATATGGACACCCAAAAATACTAAGGGAGTACTTCTGTAAAAATCAGGAGCAGTCTCTCTTCGACTTTCTCGTATACTCAGATATGGGGATGGATATTTGAGGAGTTAACCACAAGACAATGATTATATTTTTATATTATGTACATTAAAGAACCATCAACAACAAATCAAATTAATAATATAGTGAACAATTATTATAAAAGTAAAGTTGAATAAATCGGACTCTGCAGCTGCATGAATAAAAGGTAAAGTACTACTTCCGATTAACGGAAATAGCCAAAAAGTTGATAGAAATCTGTTTTGAACCCAATACTTGTAGGTAAAATGTAAAGTGAAAGCGTATTCAGGTTATCGTGCTTACATACACACACACACACACACACACACACACACACACACACACACACACACAAGACATAATTCCAGAAATGGTATTTTCAGATTCAGGGAGGTCTAAAACGTCGAGATTCATCAAAATTTCTAAATGGAATTTTTGGAGGGTTCCAATACTTTCCCTATACTTCGTATATGAGAAAGTCGGGGAGGTCTAAAATGTCGAGATTCATCAAAATCTCAACATAGAATCTTTGGACGATTACAATACTTCCCCTATACTTTGTATACGAGAAATTAAAAAGGCAAGTTTGTTATTTATGTTATTATACATATGTAATTTTCCCAAACATGAGAGTTTTGTCTGTATGTTCTGCATTGTATACATTCAGTTTATAGCCAGACATTGGCCTAAACAGACCGTTCACACTGTTTTTTCCATGCACACCCCCCCACCAAAAGAAATGTCACAGCATTGCTATACTAGATTTTCCTGCTGCTGAATGAGCACAAGATATACAAGATGCACCATTTCCCCAGCATAGTTCTAAATACAAAAATAACTGATTTGTGCAGCATCATAGAAATGTAACCTTCTGTCTGTGCTTGTTCTTTCGTTCACTATACATTTTGCCTCTAGGACCTCTAACCTTTATAGGTTTTGCTGTTTTGTGCACAGGTATTTCCCGAAACAGTGCAAAAAGGATGGAGTTGCCGAATTATTGTTTTGGTATGCCTGATGAGTGGTACTGGTACAACTTAGGGTTTCTTCATTTTTCTACTAAGTGATACATACATGGAAGCAGTAAGCTCCTGGCTCTTATTATCTTTTTAAGTAAAAATTAGTCAGGTTGCCTTATACAATACAAAAAGTGATTTGTACTGTAACAAATGTAAACTCATAAACTATTTAGAAGCGCCTTTAATGTAAAGACACTTAATCTTGATGCAACCTTCAGTGAGGCCCATCACTATTTATGAACATGCTAACCAGTCCAGCCTCCACTCCTTTATTCTCTTTTGATAAAGCTGTAGAACCTATTTGTAGGAACTGAAGTTTAAACTATAGACCACTCATTTCCAATTCCATTTCAACCATTGACTTTCTGGGGTTGCTTCATTTAAAGACAACACAGTGTTGGATAAAATAGAAATAATATTAAAACAGTTTTTGGAGACGACTTCTTAAAGAAGAATGCAGTCACAATACAAAGACGTTAAGATAACTTAATCTTTGCTTCCATTCAGTCCTCTGTAGTTATTAAATATTTACGACAAATTATGAGTGGTTTCACTTGGGGGGAATATCTGAAGTAAAATTAGACAGCACTAGAGTACATTAACTCAGACATTTAGAATAGAAAACAAAACAGCTTACCAGAAGCCATCACTATCATTCCCCTGCTCATACAAATAATTTTCTTTGAATCAGAAAGAAAGCAGAAGTAAATTATATTTATTACAGTTGTAGTTCATTTCAACAGCTTTGGTAGAAATGCTACCTCGGTGCATGTTCCCACTGAGCTTTGAAAAAAAAAAAAAATGCCATTTGGTCTGCAGCTGTTGTATAAGGGGGAAAAATAAAAAAGAAATAATGAAAGAAAACTCACTCCTTCCCATATTGGTGGCAATGTGGTGAAGCTCCTCAATTTGCCGAATGGCCTCTCGGCGTGTAAAATGCACAACCAGCACCCAGTATCCTGATGAGATGTCCTGAAGTCTGGTGGAGGAAGTGAAACATCAGTTGAAAAGCAAAACTAACATCGAAGAAGGAGGTGAAATGAAAAGTGAGAACACTTCCCAAGTTATGGTACGAATCCAACATATAGCTAAAGACAGCAAATTTTAAAACGTATAATCAGTTTTGTAAGTTTCGCCATATTCTCCTTTAAGCTCAGCATGCTAAGGTTTAACAAGATGTACATAGCGGCAGACATACAAACTTGGGCAAAAAAATAAATGAAAAAGCAATGGGCCAGCTACATTAACATGAAGCAGTTTTGAAGTCTCCAGACATTACTAATTTGGTCACCCTGTACCCCATATACCGTATTAGAATTATTTTTGGGTATGAGGACTCAGCTGTGAGTGTGACAAGAACACTGAAGGCAACATCCACCTCGGCAGTAGCTACAAACCTGTGGTTGTTCTGAATGATTACAAAACTGTAAGAAAATATATTTCATTATTATTTCTTAATAAGTTTTTAACAGTGAAATCCCATCAGTGATATGTATTGCGTACTAGCAAATCATTTTATTAATCCTAGCCAAAATGAATCAGTCATTATTAGACGATCTTTATTACAAGAATGCATCTTATGATCTCTGAAGTACCAGGATTTGTGAATAGCAGAATGTGCCTTAAAATGTTATGACTTTTAATGAAGTTTGTTTGTTTCAAATTTTATCATCTTAATATTTAATAAACATATTATTTTGCAAGCATTATAGAAATGAACGCATTATGCCAACATGTGATGTTACACGAGCTGTCTAATATAAAGCAAATGCAAGGCAAAAATGAAAAGGGCATCTTGTCAGCTTTTATAACACAAGTCTAAAAGAAAGAACTTAGTTTTAGGATTCAGAATTGGCCTTTGACCTTAGTTTTTCTCAGGCCTGTGTTATTTTTAGATTCTCAGTTTACATTCAACAATATTGAGTTTATTTTACAGACAGGTTACACCATCTCTGGCACGCAAAAATAAATATTGGCCTATTAGCAAAAGGAAAAAAATAGAAGCCAACTAGATCAAAGTATACAGTACAATTTTGCACAATCACAGCCAGTACATTTGACCCTAGGGGTCATTTCTGGAATAATGTGTTAATAAACCCGAAACTTCCACAACACTGTGATGGCCAGTGCAATTCTCTTCGATGTGGTTTCCTAGGCTGGCAACATCACTTCAAGAGAGGCCCACCAAATCAACAAGCTAATTAAAAGGGCAGGCTCAGTTATAGTATGCATTCTGGACCCCTTGGAGGTAGTAGCCAAGGAAAGAATTAAAACAAAACTGAGTTCCATTATGAACTATGCTGCACATCCCCTCTTTGACACACTAACACCGAGGACTTTCAGACAATGAATTCTTCGTCAGAAGTGTGTGAAGAAATACTACTGGGGCTCCTTTATACCAACAACAATATATCTGCATAATACCTCACTGGGTCTGGGACTGCCATTTCAGAAGTTTTCTTTTTAATTTTCTTCCTTTTTAGTCATTCTGGTGTGTGTTGAGACCATAATGTGTATATATATGTATATATATATATATATATATATATATATATATATATATATATATATATATATATATATATATATTTATGTATTTAAACAGCTTCTGTAAAAATGTTGGAAGCATGCACTGATAAAGCACGTTGCTGCACCTACCACACGACAAACCACCTCAGGACCCCAAATTAGGACCAGAGTGCAGTTGTGCAACACCTCAAGCACCCCACTAGTTCGAATGGAGTGGAACAATGTCAGGTTTTTTACAGTGGCTAGAATGCCACTCCTGCCACCAACTCCCAAGTTTTCCCTGCAAGTTGGGTAATTTCCCCTTGAGGACAAATAAAGAGAGAGATAGAGAGAGATACAGAGATAGATAAAACCATCTATATGAACTCTTGGAAGGCTTCACTACATCCAGAGCAGGGATGCCTGGACCAAAGGTAGTCTTCGTCAACTTTTTTTTTTTTTTTGTGTGTAGCTAGGCCCTCCAAATAACCCGATTACAACTTCTTCAGCAGAGTTGCCATGCAGTTTTGTGACTCATAAGCCAAATGATGACGGCTGCGTTGGATGACACATCAGAATGGAATAGACTGAGGCAGTCAAAACGAGCTCTTGACACACCAGAAGTAAGCCAAAGTCTTCAGGTCTTCGGTTACTGTTATTTCCAACTGCTGTTTTCTTTGGCATATTTAACGGCGAGCAATAACCTAAAGCACTTCACTTGACTTGTAATATGCAGTGACGTGTTCAGCACAAATTTCTGAGAGGTGTCAGTAAACTTGCACAGATTGCTTAATTGAGACATGGTGAATCACCAAGCAAGTGGGCACTGTGAATGATTTGTTTTAAAACTTTTGATTAAAGTGATTATATTTTCCTTCAGAAAAGCAGAAAATATAGTACAGTCCACAGGTTTTAGGGAAACAGTACAGCCAGAATTAATATTCTGATTACAGTAATCCCTCACCTATCACGGGGGTTACGTTCCAGAGCCCCCTGCGATAGGTGAAAATCCGCGAAGTAGCGACCTATATTTATTTTATTATTTATACATATTTTAAGGCTTTATAAACCCTTCCCACACACTTACAAACCTTTCTCACTCTCTTGTTAACCTTTCCCACGCTCTTATAAACACTTCCTATGCTCTTAAACACTTTCTACATTCTTAAACACCGCAGACCAACACTGCACACTGCACGCAGCGATCAGACGTCAATGTGTCTGCACTCGCTTTGTGAAGGGGGGCAGCTGAACTCATGCTGAGCAGAAATGGACTTTGTGCTGCTTCTGCCAAAATGCCTGCTTGTCGCTCTGCGCGTTCGGAAGGAGGAGAGTGTGTGTGAGGGCTGAACGCAAGTTCGCTCAAACCCCCCTCCCCGGAGGCGCAGTTCGCATTGTCAAGGGGGTGGGGAGCTGAATGAACGCTAAGGAGAAGTGGACTTTGTGCTGCTTGTCGCTCTGCGTGTCAATAATTTAAAAGCCTGTACATCACCAATTTTCCTGTCTCACTGTCTTGTCTTGCGTGAAGTTAAAATGTTTTATAATAGTGAGATGTTACTCATATCCTTAGCCCGACATCCACATATCATATGTGTTAACAAAATGTGTTTTATAAGTTTACATGTGTTTAAAACATGTGGGATGGGTATTTTAAGGCTTAAACTATAAAAATGTTTATTTATATGGTCTTTCTATATCGCGGATTTTCTCCTGTTGCTGATGGGTCTGGAACATAACTTCTGCGATAGGCGGGCAATCACTTGTATTTAAAAACCTGCGAAGTCTGAATCTGCGAAACGTGAACCGTGAAGTAGCGAGGGATTACTGTATACAGTTAGGTCCATAAATATTTGGACAGAGACAACTTTTTTCTAATTTTGGTTCTACATTACCACAATGAATTTTAAATGAAACAACTCAGATGCAGTTGAAGTGCAGACTTTCAGCTTTAATTCAGTGGGGTGAACAAAACGATTGCATAAAAATGTGAGGCAACTAAAGCATTTCTTTAACACAATCCCTTCATTTCAGGGGCTCAAAAGTAATTGGACAATTGACTCAAAGGCTATTTCATGGGCAGGTGTGTGCAAGTCCGTCGTTATGTCATTATCAATTAAGGGTTTCTCTTCACCATGGAAATGATTTTGCGATCATCCACCACTGTTGTCTTCCGTGGATGTCCAGGTCTTTTTGCGTTGCTGAGTTCACCAGTGCTTGCTTTCTTTCTCCAGATGTACCAAACTGTAGATTTTACCACTCTTAATATTCTCAGATGGGTTTTTTCTGTTTTCGCAGCTTAAGGATGGCTTCTTTCACCTGCATGGAGAGCTCCTTTGACCGCATGTTGTCTGTTCACAGCAAAATCTTTCACATTCAAGTACCACACCTCAAATCAACTCCAGGCCTTTTACCTGCTTAATTGATAATGACATAACGACGGACTTGCCCACACCTGCCCATGAAATAGCCTTTGAGTCAATTGTCCAATTACTTTTGAGCCAATGAAATGAAGGGATTGTGTTAAACAAAATGCTTTAGTTGCCTCACATTTTTATGCAATCATTTTGTTCACCCCACTGAATTAAAGCTGAAAGTCTGCACTTCAACTGCATCTGAGTTGTTTCATTTAAAATTCATTGTGGTAATGTACAGAACCAAAATTAGAAAAAAGTTGTCTCTGTCCAAATATTTATGGACCTAACTGTATACTTCATCAGTTCAGATTAAAAAATGAATATTAGGGGAAAAAACTCAGAATATCACATTATTCCAAATTATTCACAGTAACATATGGTGTTCCTTCATTCTGTTTTGGTGTAAGCATAGACAAAAGACGTCAATCATATGGCCAAACATTTGTGGACACCTGACTGTCACACCTACATATATAAGCTTTTTGGATACACCACTCCAAAACCATTGGTGATAGTATGGAGTTGCCCCGACCCCCTTTGTAGCTGCAGCAGCCACCACTCTAACAATTGTTTTTTCCCCCCCAACTGGTCCTTCATCCTGTCTATAGTTATTATTTCCGGATGGTGGCAGGTCTCAGAGGCTACCTGTCACATCTAAAGTCCAACTCAACATTAGCAAGGCTTTCTCACTTCATATTATTTCCTGTCCTTCTCTCCCTTCCATCTCACCTCTACATATCGTAAAGGCTTTTCTCCCTAGACACCACTACAGTCAACATCAGTCTGGTCCATTGCTAGAAATTTCCCAGAATTCAAAGTCTTCTAACCTTCAAAACTCCTCTTTTTACAGACTGCTTCTTCTTGAACTCTCTGTACTTCAGATCAATGGGTCATCCAGTTCCAAAGTCAGAAAGTGGGTTTCTACAGTCAGGTTGGTTTGGTAATGGGTAGCCAGGGATTGGCAACTTTTTTCCCCAAATCGATGTAGCCAGGCTTCTCCAGCTTTTTTCTTCCTTGGTCTAGGGGTACCTTTCTGCGCTTTCATTTTTTTTTTATATACATCATTCCTCAAACAACTTGTGTAGTTGGAGGGTGCTAGGGAAATTATGTTGTTTCACCATTTATCTTTAAAAAAGTTTAGTTTCATTTTTTAATTTGACTAGGGGGCTGTGCCCCCTGCTCACTTCGCTTGCCCACTCCTCCCCCCACCTGGGGTGCGCTGTACGCCAGCCACTGCACGTCTCTGCCGCTCGCGTTGTGGAGGGGGCGCTGAATGTATGCTAAGGAGATGCGGTCAGATCAGCTGCTGTCTTGCTACTGCCATGTTGCATATTCTGATTATCGAGCCGCGTGTCAATAATTTAAAAGCCTGTGTAGCAGCTGTCCTTTTGTCTCACTGCCTTGTCTCATGGGACGTTAAACTGTCTTCGAGGAAATCACGTATCGTCTCCTTCCAAGATTTTTTTTTTTTTTTTTATAATAGAGAGATGAATTCAATAAAAATTTGATTACTAAAAAATCCATACATATATAGGTAGGCACGGCAAACACAAACTTAAAAGATGACATTTTTTAATAAAAAAATCTAAAATGGAATAGCAGTTTTGACTTAAATTTTTCATTAGTTACTTAGGGCAGCATAACCAAATTTACCTTTCTCTTCTTGGCCTTTTGGATGAACTCTGTCTGTTTGTACAACATTCAAAAGGGTCTTCTTCTCCCTTTCTCTGGTACACTATATGGACAAACATATGTGGACACCCTTCCAAATGATTGACTTCAGGTGTTTCATTGTTAACAGGTGCATCAACTGAAACACCGAGCCATGCAATCTCAATTTTAAAACCCTGGCAGTAGAGTGGGTCGTACTGAAGAGTTTAGTGACTTTAAATGCGGTGCTGTCATTGGATACCACCTTTGTCACAAGTCAGTATGTGAAATTTCCTCCACAGTGGAAACCACACTTTTCTATCTAGCAGCCTGATGGAGAAATCTGGGTTTGGTGGATGCCAGGACAACGCTACCTTGAGAACTGACAATCATCTACTGTCAAGTTTAGTGGAGGAGGAATAAGGGCTCGGTGGGTGTTTGTCAGGGTTTAGGCTAGACCAGGGGTCTCTAACATGTTGCTCGCAACCCCTTTCCAAGTAGGTCTCCAAAGGGTTAATGAATACTACATAAATTTGAAAACTTGATTAGTCAAATTAGAGGTGGATGATCTTTCCAAAAAATCATATCACGATCCTTTTAACACAAAATCACGATCCACAATCTGAATTGCAATCTATCTTTTCAATGTGGCAGACACTTAAGAGAATATCCGGACTCAAACTCATCAAGACCTAAGTAACACTTAAATATCAAACAAAGTTGAATTCAATTGTTCTCTCGTTCACTAGCTAAGCGGAGTTAAGGACCACGCCCCGAAGGAAGGCCCCGCCCCTCGGCCCACTGCGTGTTCCTTGGATTCACATTTATAGATCGGTACTGTAAGCGAACTCTGATACAAAGTGAAATGAGAAGTTGCAAAATCAACTGGAATGTTCAAGCAAATTATAGAAAAAAACCTAATCTAAATCCATTAAGTAGTTCTCTCATGAAAAGTGGACAGACAGACATACAGACAGAGAGACATTGGATTTTATATATTATATATTAGTAAACCTTCAAAATAATATGCAGGTAAAGTCTCAACAGCATTCTCAGCATTTCTGGAGCTTAGTAGATTCAGATAACTAGAAGAATCTTCACCAAGCAGCTCTGAAAATGTCTGCTTTGTTTGGGTCTCCATACCTCTGTGAGTCTGACGTGAATGTCATGAAATGAAAGTTCAGAACACGACTGACAGACGAACATTGAAATGACTCCAGAAGAGTGAATCTCAGTGGCTCCACTCCACCAGACACCTCAGTGCCAGTCATCTGACTAACTAAAAAACACATCACACATGCGACTGGACCTGTGAATAAAGTGACACAGTGACATGTGACAAAATGACAAATGAAGAAGTCAGATCTGTGGATTCGGAATTGCATTGTTTTGTTTTAATTCAATAGTGTGAGATACACTAGAAAATGCATACAGACATACAACATGCACTTGCAGATGAACTAAATATTTTGTGTGATGTTTTAATGCAAAATGTGAGTTGTGGACACCAACATTTTGTAAATGTTCAGGCAAAACAAGCTTATTCAGTTTGTTTGGGTTGAATAAGCTATGAGAAGAAATGTTAGAAAACATGAGGAGCTCTCGGCCATTTTCATTCTGTAAAAGTAGCTCTCGGGGTAAGGTTGGAGACCCCTGCATTAGACCCTTTTCTTCCAATGAAGGGCACTGTCAATGCTACAGCATACAAAGACATTTTAGACAATTGTGCACTTCCAATTTTGTGACAACAGCATAGGGACGGTCTTTTTCTGCTCCAACACGACTCTGTATCCCTGTGCACAAAGCCAGGCCCATTAAAATATGGAGAAGCTAAAGTGGCTGACACGGAGCCCTGACCTCAACCCTATCGTACATCATTGATATCAACTGGTACTCCAATTGTAAGCCATATCTTCATCTCCAACATTAGTGCCGGACATTACAAAATGTTCTCTAGGACTGAACGGACACCTCAGATGGACTCCAAAATCTTGTAGAAAATACTTCTAGTAGAGTGAAGGCTGTTATAGCCGCGAAGGGGGGGCAATTCCATATAAATTGCAAATGCAAATGGTTTTGAAATAGAATGTCCAAAAAGCTCAGAAAAGCCAAGCAAAATGACACCTTTTATTGGCTAACGAAAAAGATTACAATATGCAAGCTTTCGAGGCAACTCAGGCCCCTTCTTCAGGTTGCCTTGAAAGCTTGCATATTGTAATCTTTTTCGTTAGCCAGTAAAAGGTGTCATTTTGCTTGGCTTTTCTCTACATTCATAATGGCTAATATGGTACAACACCCTAGTACTACAGAGAAAAAGCTCATATCAGTATGTGTGATGGTCAGGTGTCCACAAACATGTCCATATAATATATCTAACTTGATTGTCCATCCAAAACTGGTACAATGCTGGTTAGTCCCTATAATGGATTGGCTTCTCATCCACGGTGGGTTCTCACTTAGTAACAGTTACAGCTGGGATTGTGAAAAGCTGCTCATAACTCAATACTAAATCAAGAAATTTGAGATGATGGATCAATTACACTATAAAAATTTGTACATAAAACTCAGAGTAATTATTTAAATCTCAAACTACTAATAAGCCAAGCTTTATTACCCATAGAGCAACGCATGGTCCAGGTGCTCACATAACCGCTGCAGCACTCTGTCGTGATTCCTGATTGCTGGAGTCTCATCTTCACAAGCAGCAAAATAGCTCTGCAACTGAAAAAAAAGGTGAGTTGATATGCAAGGGATAGGATGATTTAAAATGAATATATCAGGGCAGAATTTGGTTTCTAATAACCATTAAATAAGGACATTCTGCATATCCTAAAAGAAAATCAGAAAGTCAGTGAACACATTAAACTCTAAAAACAGGCAAAGCTGAAAGCAGTTTAATTTAGACAGAAATGGTTAATTTTAATTATTAAGATAGCATAAAAATATCAGTTTAAGCAGAAGTCATTTGGCAAAGGTTTTTTTTTTTTTATTCCAAATTAAAAGGGGTCCCTGCCTTTGAAGTATTTTACGCAAAATTGGCCAAGTTCCACAGTAGATTCTGTGCCAGCAGTTTGGCTGACAGCTCAGTAGCAGCTTTTTGGCCAAGTCACGAGGGCAGACTTTATTAAATTGCATACACAAACAGACAGACAGAGAGACACGCGCACAGAAAACAACAGCCTCACAGTCAGGTGACCAGAGAAAACGAAGCCAAATAAACAGAAGTGTGACAGAATGGAAGCAGATGGGATGATAGGACTAGGTATGACTCAGCAATGCCAGCTGCCAGCTTCATTATTACCAGATACCCTCCATGCCATATAAGTTTTCTGGTATACAAAATGTCCTGTCAATACGTAGAAGAACTCAAAACTAGGTGAATAGCAGGGTCTAACTGAAAATATAAGCAAATCAATTACTTTCCTAAAGTTAATGTTAATCATAAGTTCATGTGCACAATGGAAATGATGGGTCATATTTTGCAGTCAGTGCTTTTCACAATAATAAACATGCTGTGGAAATATATATATATATATATATATATATATATATATATATATATATATATATATATATATATATATAAAAGCCAAATACCACTGACTCACTCATCACGAAACCTCCCGTACCATGAGGACTTAGGACTTGAAATTTGGAATGTAGGTTACCCTTGGCCCATAGGTGCTCGGTAAGAAATGGTTTTAAAAAATTTCATGGTCCAAGCACGTTCTGTCCGTATGTCTGTTCTGCTTTATGTCTGTCCGCTTTTCACGAGAGAGAGAGAATAACTTAACGGATTTAGATCTGGTTGTTTTCTATAATTTGCTTGAACTTTCTGGTTGATTTTGCGACTTCTCTCATCGCGCTAAGTACCAAAGTTTACTTGCGGTACCGATGTATTTATGCAAATCCAACAGAGTGGCTGTGGGCCAAGAGCAGGGGGGCTGGGCCTTCTTCATTCACTCGCCAGCCTCTATTCGAGTTAGTCTATGTCTCACCACGTGTTGGAGTGCACCTTTCCGCCACTTAGCTAGCGACACCTGTTTGTTGAACAGACATTATCGTCTACAGATTGTTAAGGTGTAACGTTTGACGTTTTTGAGAGAGAGATCAGAGTTCCGTGTGTTTTAGAGGGTAGCTGCTGATTGGCACAGATATCACGGCCACATGCTATTCTCCCCACACGGGGAAACACTTTCCCGTCAGAGCTGAACACAATCAGATACAGTGCCAACGTCTATTGATTTTTAAAGTTTGTCCTGTTTCATTACTATGTGGGCGAAGCCACGGGGTACAGCTAGTCCTAAATATAGAGCAATTAAGCAGCGGGCAAACACAATGGCTCACAGGAATGCAAGGTAATACAATACATTTTTAAGCATAATTTTGCTCTTCTGGATCTTGAAATTGTGTTGTCTTAGATTTAGGATTTGGAAAACAGTTGGCAGTTTTTATTACTTTATGATATTTATTTTTTGATTTATGAATATTAGAATTTAGCAGTTTGGGAGTTTATTTTATATTGTATCTTGTTTTTGCTTTCTAATTTTGTATTTTATTCTGTGGTGGGTTGGCACCCTGCCCAGGATTGGTTCCCTGCCTTGTGCCCTGTGTTGGCTGGGATTGGCTCCAGCAGACCCCCGTGACCCTGTGTTCGGATTCAGCGGGTTGGAAAATGGATGGATGGATGGATGTATTTTATTTGTTAAAGCTTTGGTAGGCAAAGTTGTTGAAGGCCACCGCTATGGATGCTCCAATCGGATTTTTTTTTTTTTTAGGGCCGACATCAAGAATCGATTTCATCTTACTAGAACTGGCCACTTTCAATTTGTTTCTTTATTCTTTTAATTTTGTATTTTATTTATTGTTTTAAAAATAAGCTCCTGCATAACCAGTTGTATAGAAGCCTTATGCTCTACAGTAAAGTGGTATGTTTTCAATTAAACTGTAGCCCAGAAATGTCACCTGGTAATTTTCTATTAACAAAATGAAATTCCATAGACTTCTTGTTCAATGTCCATAAAAAAAATACTGAAATAAATAAAGTCCTTTAAAAATGTATATTTTTAACCTAATCAAACATGTATACAAATTATGTTTCTTTATTATTACAAAAAAAAAATTTGTGACGAAACGAGACTTTTTCCCAGGCACAAGACGTGATCTTTTGAAGAGAGACAGAGAACAAGTCACGTCATACTTACAACCTTCAGACGCAAGTCCCGTGATACACATGCAGAGCAGGTTAGAGATAATGGAAGTAGGAACATTCGAAATTCTCCAAAAATGAGAGTAAAAATTGCATTAGCGCAAATAATCTTAAAAAAATTACTCGGGGAATGTAATCAGAATAATAAGTTTAATGTCACTGTGCTCTGCAAAAAAATTATTTTATACTCACATGTACAGGCCAGGCCAGGCCAAGGTTAGCACACAGGAGCTCTCAGCATTTAGAACTGCTAGGCAAGCATTTGAAGAGAGAAAGGTACAACTACGAAAATGGGCGTTGTACTATTTTTGTATGTTAGAGATGAAATTCAATCTTTTTGCCTTGTTTGGAACCTAAGTAAGAGCCTGCACGTGGAGAAAACAGTATAAAAGACTTGGACAGCAGCCATGTTTTCGAAGCCGACGGACGGATGGGTGATATTGTCATCCGTCCTGAAAATCCTTCCATCACAGCGATGAAAATGGCAGACTGTATACATCGAGATCCCACCTTGATAAAGTCTTGCTATGGCTTCCTTGTCTGTAATGCAGCATAAATCATCATTAAAGAAAGCTATGTTATTTTCTCTTATGTGATTCCTTACTGCCGTATCACTATGGGAGAAGTATTGCCTTTTAATATCATATCTATATAGTTTCCGGTTACTTAAAACGCCGCAATTACAAAAGAACTTATTCCAACAAGGGAGCTTTTGCCCCCTACAGGGAACAGGGAAATAATGAAACAGCGAAAATAGATTGAATATTTAGGTGTTGTACAGGCTTTTAAACGTTCGAAGCTCCGCAACAAATGCAGATCACGCAGTAGCAGCAAGCCAACAGCTTCTCGAGCAAAGAGGAGTTGAAAAAAAACACCTGTTACTTGCTTCGCAATGTATCACCGTTTAAGAGGGGTTTCAGAGGAGCAGCCGCGTCTTCTTGGGGTGCGCTTAGCCACCCTCTTCACAACGGCGCCTACCACTGGTGGGATAGGCAAGCGAACTGCAGATTACGTGAGCACACCAGCTGCTCAAGAAAAAAGAAGAGTTAAAAAAAAAAAGTATTTGTTTCCCATTGTATCACCGTTAAAGAGGGGTTTTGGAGAGGCGGGCACTGGCCGGGGGGGGAAGGGGTTGGCGAGCGAGGCAAGCAGGGGGTGAAGCCCCCTAGTATTCATAATAAACATGCCACAAAAGAAAATAAAATGCTTGTCTAAGATAAATGTTCACGTTTACCAGGAAGATCCAACGCTAACATGCTTAACAAGTTTATAAGTAAAATACACTCACTTAGCTCTTAAGCTAAAAAGCCTACAGTTTACTAAGCAGAGAGGGCAAATTCTTCTTTATCTGATCTCTTTTAAATACAAAATGTGAGCTGCTGTACTAAACACGAGCTCCCTCACCATCCACACTCAGACCAAGGAGTGTTAATCATAATTACAAGACAACATGAAAAGGTCTGAATCTGAAGTCATTCTTTTTTTAAATTTCTACCAAAGACACATCTTTCTTTGTTTCCACTCCAATTATAACTGGACAAACGTATATACATCTGCCCTTCCTGAAATACCTCCTGCACAGGATGACTCTTCAGATTCTCTTTCCTCAGTTTTTATTCCACTTTCTTTAAGGTAAAAGCCAATATTCCTGTCTTCACTCTCTCCTAAAGGCTGACTGTCTGTGGTCTGTTTACTGGAAGTTCACCCAGCAAAAGGACACGTGGGATTCCTCAAGGTCTTGGTGTAAAGGAGCACAACAACTGAATTACCATATAGCTTAGATAAGGAGAATTTAAATAAAAATAGCTTTTTGAGATCAAATCATTTACTGATTGGCGGAGAATCGCTGGTCACTGCTCCCATTTAAGAACAATAGAAAAATTGTAAGAAGAACAGGCCATTCAGTTCAACAAGCTTATCCATCCTATTCTCCTACATTGTCCAAAATAAGATCTAGTTGAGATTTGATGGTCGTAAAAGTCCTGCTCTGCACCCCAGTACTTGGTAATTGATTCCATGTGCTTATGGCTATTTGTATGAAGATAAACTTTCTAACATTCATGCGAAATCTACCCTTAGTAAGTCTCCAACCATGTCCCCATATTCTTGTTCAAGTTATTTTATAGTAGCGGCCTTTATCCTTGTACCAATTCTTTTCATAACCTTAAACATTTCAATCCTCTTGATCTCTGTTTGCTTAAACTGAAAAGACTCAACTCCTTCAATGTCTCCTCCTCACAACAGTCCCAGAATCAGCCTAGTCGCTCTTCTCTGGACCTTCTCTAGAACTGCTACATCATTTCTGCAATATGGAGATCAAATACAGTACACCTGCACTCCAGGTGAGGCATTGTAATGTTTAAGCTTAAGCTCACCACACCTTGTATGCCACACATCATGATATACAGTGATCCCTCGCTATATCGCGCTTCGCCTTTCGCGGCTTCACTCTATCGCGGATTTTATATGTAAGCATATTTAAATATATATCGCGGATTCTTTGCTGGTTCGCGGATTTCTGAGGACAATGGGTCTTTTAATTTCTGGTACATGCTTCCTCAGTTGGTTTGCCCAGTTGATTTCATACAAGGGACGCTATTGGCAGATGGCTGAGAAGCTACCCAACTTACTTTTCTCTTTCTCTCTCTTGCGCTTTCTCTGATCCTGATGTAGGGGGTGTGAGCAGGGGGGCTGTTCGCACACCTAGACGATACGGACGCTCTTGTCTAAAAATGCTGAAAGATTATCTTCACGTTGCTACCTTCTGTGCAGCTGCTTAGTGAAGCGACATGCTGCACGGTGCTTCGCATACTTAAAAGCTCGAAGGGCACGTATTGATTTTTGCATGTTTGTTTTTCTCTCTCTCTCTCTGCTCCTGACGAAGGGGGTGTGAGCTGCCGCCTTCAACAGCTTTGTGCCGCAGTGCTTCGCATACTTAAAAGCCAAACAGCCCTATTGATTTGTTTGCATTCTCTGTCTTTATGACAGTCTCTGCTCCTGACGCACACTCCTTTGAAGAGGAAGATATGTTTGCATTCTTTTAATTGTGAGATGGAACTGTCATCTCTGTCTTGTCATGGAGCACAGTTTAAACTTTTGAAAAAGAGACAAATGTTTGTTTGCAGTGTTTGAATAACGTTCCTGTCTCTCTACAACCTCCTGTGTTTCTGTGCAAATCTGTGACCCAAGCATGACAATATAAAAATAACCATATAAACATATGGTTTCTACTTCGCGGATTTTCTTATTTCGCGGGTGGCTCTGGAACGCAACCCCCACGATGGTGGAGGGATTACTGTACAGCTTAACATCCTTTTAGCTTTCTTGACTGCTTCTATACACTGTCCAGATGCAGATAGTGATGTGTCCATTATGACTCCCATGTCCTTCTCATTTAGGCAAATCAGTTTACAACAACATTTATTTCTAGAGCATGTTTTCATACAAATGATGGAGCTCAAAGTGCTTTACAGGATGAAGAAAGAGAGAAAAGACAAAATATAAAAAATAAAATTAGGCAATACTAATTAACATAGAATAAAAGTAAGGTCTGATGGCCAGAGAGGACAGAAAAAACAAAAACTCCAGACGGCTGGAGAAAAAAAAAAAAATCTGCAGGGGTTCTGAGGCCACGAGACCACCCAGCCCCCTAAACATCCATCCATCCATCCATCCATTATCCAACCCGCTATATCCTAACTACAGGGTCACGGGGGTCTGCTGGAGCCAATCTCAGCCAACACAGGGCACAAGGCAGGAAACAAACCCCGGGCAGGGCGCTAGCCCACCGCAGACCCCCTAACATAAATGACCTTAATCAGTCCTCATGGTATTCAGGCTTCACATGGAAGAACTTTAAAACGGGTAGATGATTGGCTTTACCTTTTGAAAAAGCCTTGTTCATTATTTAATAACACATCTGGATGAACAGAACCAAAATTCCAAGTATGAATGTAAAATGTAATAAAGGCCAGAGTTATAAAATAGAACTTAGCTGTATTTAAAAAGCAGAGACTGTGCAGTTAACAAGTGGACAAAAATATATATATAAAAAAAATTAAGACTTCAGAAAATGTGATCAGGAGTTAAACATAGATGTAATGTAGACTGCAGTCTGAGGGGCTATTATTCCTCTTTCTTATTTTAAAGATATACGTAGATTGCATCCCTGAAACGACTGCATACACCAAGTTGGTCGACTCGTACAAGCGCCATGTGTCTGATCATAGCTGATGTTCTGCTGTGTACTGCATTTTTATCGGAGGTCTGCCAGTGTTGCTGTATATAAGTATTCATTTCATTTTTTAAAAATGCTGATTACTAGGACTTCTCATGCAGCATAAATATGGCCTATGCACCTGCCTTCTGTTTCTAGAGCTTTACTCACATGGGTGCTGATTTGTCTGTGTTATATTTCATCATCTGATGTTTGTTGTCATTAATTGCCTGGTGTGACCGAGTAGGCCCTGAAATGCACTGATGCCTCATCTGCAGTTGGTTTTTACTTTGGGTGTAATTCTGCAGGGACTGGCTCGGGCCCCCCTGTGACCACCTTAAACTTTACAAAACTCCTCCTGGATGGATTCTTTCTCTTTCAGGGTGAGCATTCCAGTCTCTTAAGAGCTTCTATGTGACACTGATAATGACAATTCTACAGGGTTACGTTGCAGCCCAAGTTTTTGTTTTTTTTTTTCCCTCTGGGTTGCCTTAATTCTATGTTTCATTGTTGTTTTTGTTAACTTTAAACTATTATTATTAACTAGTGAAAGACGCTGACCCATAGTCCTAAAATAAAATGCAAACGAAAAAACAAGTTAACGATAATAAGCTGTTGACACTTCTTATGTTGTCTAAATAGTTATTTCTTTCAATTTCTCTAGATGTGAGAATACATTTTAATATTTCTGGTCGCTTGTCTAGAGCAAGCAGAACCTGCAACTGCTGTAATTCCCGGGAAAACGGGAACGGCCAAATTTGCATATATAGTGTGCAAAAGTGTAAAAATCGATCAAGAAATAACAGTTATAGCTGAAAATAATTAAGGAGGTACTATAGCTGCAGCTTGCATTTCATCAGACAACAGCTTTGAACAGCAACTTGAAATTGCAATGCATCAGTCTGTTGCATCCGCATTACCTGTGCCAAGAAACTTGCCATTACAGAATGATGACAAGAAACTGGATGCATCAGTAAAAGCTGAAATGGCGGTGTTTCAACGCAACGGCAAGCGTTGTTTAGAATAAGTGTATCAGTATCTGATGATTGTGCCGCCTACTTCAGTGGAGGCAGAGCATGCTTTCTCAGCGGCTGGTGTACTTCTGCACGAAGGTGCACTCTCGCATGGACGACCGCACACTGGACACGTTAATAATAATAATAATTTGTTACATTTATATAGTTTTCTCAGTACTCAAAGAGCTATCCACACAGGGAGGAACCGGGAAGCAAACCCACAATCTTCCACAGTCTCCTTACTGCAAAGCAGCAGCACTACCACTGCGCCACCTGTGAGGACATTGTGCTTTCTATGCTCTTATTACCACAACTAAAGATACATGTACTTATATGACAGCATGAACTGCTTGTAGATAATGTTAGTCTTTTATTTGTGTCAACATATTGCAGTAGTTTTATTAAAAATAAGTGGCGCTTGTTCTAAAACCGTTAACATGCGAGATGCCCGGGAGTCCAGGATTCCCAGGAATGAAATGCGGGATTCCTGAATTCCCGGGAATGGATAAACCCGTCCGGGAATGGATTCCCTACTGCTGGCGACACATTCTTACGTTTTTAACTTTAAAACTACAGCTGATGACATCGCTGATGCCACTTTGGTAAGTAGTGGTCTTTAAAGAATCATCAGTATATGGATATAAAAGTATTGCTTTCAAAATAACAATAACAACAACATTTATTTCTATAGCACATTTTCATACAACCAATGTAAAAAAGACAAAATAAATAAAAATTAAAACTAGGGTACACTAATTAACATAAAATAAAAGTAAGATGATCTGAAGTTTCAAATAACTGACAGTCTTCTTGATTGTCACCACACATTTCTGTCTCTGGTATGCCAGCGAGTCATCACGTTTGTCGGCTGCTCAATTGGTCGATATTTAGGATTATTACTCCTTGCTTGTCGGTGTGGTTCAGCATAATGTCTTCTTATGGAAGCGGGTTGTGTGACCCAACAAAAAGGCAAATATAAATCTATTTATTTTATTTATGCTCATTTGTTTTATTTCTATTTATGTTAATTGTGTGTTTTTTTTCTTCTATTATTGTAAAGCACTTTGGCCACAGCATTCCTATGTTGTTTTAAATGTGCTATATAAATACACTGACATTGACATAAATGGCATGCACTTCTCTGTCTTTGTCGTTCTTGCATTCTGATGAATCCCACACCTGATGCTCAGGAGATGGCACTACTCTTATTCTTCCTATTATGGGGTTCTTTCTCATGTATTCAGCCTCTGCGATTTGCTTGACATTCAGTTGATGTCAATGCTCTTCTTTTTCTTTCTGCCATGTCACTTATTTTTTGCTGATCATTTTGGTTTTATAACTCCACCTCCGAAGGTTGTCACTAACTGAATTTTTTTGAATTTCCAGAGCGCATCAGGTCATAAGGTTTTGATTAAGACCAAGATCAAGGTTTTGACCCTAGTGATTCATGAAATCACGTGACAGATGGACAAACTTTAGCATTTGTATATGACACTCAAGCTTTACATGGCGGGGGGGCAATTTAACCACCGCCAATGTGCAGAATCCACCTAAATGATGTGACGTCAGGAGTTTTGCGCCAGCACACTCACCACCTAGTAGTTATTAGTTGGTGAAGGGGCGGGAGAGATACTTAGTCAATAAGGGGCAGGGGATAATTAGGGGGCCAGAATGACCAGGTCATGATGGGCAATTTAGCCAGGACATCGGGGTACACCCTACAATTTACGAAAGATGTCCTGGGATCTTTTTTGGTCACAGAGACTCAGGGCCTCAGTTTTAAGTCTCATCGCAGCACCATGTTGGGGTCACAACACAGACCACAGGGAAGCCCCCCTGCTGGCCTTATGATACACCTCTTCCAGCAGCAACCAGAGCTCTTCCTAGATGGCCTCGCTGTGACAGTGTGGGTCCTGCTCCATGCTCCCACCTTACTTCTGCGAGCCTCTCCAACCCAACAATGCCATTAATGTAACCGGATGAGCTTGGCAAATGAGAACAAAGCAAACTGAGCAAGGGGGTGGCGCAAAAGGGTCAAGTGCTTTTATTAAAAACAAAAACCATACAAATCAAAAAGGAGTCCAACTAAAGTGCAGTGCTCGAACATGTCCATAAATAAATAAATAAATAATCCAAAAAATAATAAGAATAAAAACCTGCAGCAGACATTGGGGCAAACCAGCCAAGCACAGCTCCTTCCTTGCCTCTCCAGCTCACCCAAGACTCACTCAGCTGGAAAGACTTCAGCCACCGTGGTCCTCACACTACCGACCCCCGTCTTGGTGGCCTCCACTGGCATGTTCCTTCTCGCACACGCAGTCGTCCCTCAGGATCCCTAGGGAGGACCCCTCCTCGATCAAACCCACTTCTCCACATAGCCAGTGGGCATGATCCATTCCTCGAGCACTGATCCTTCACTCCACACGGGACCCCTGACCGCGCTGACCTCTCTCTTTCACTGCCCCAATGCCGCACTCTCACTCTCCAAGCCTTTCCTCCCTTTCTTCTCTTTTTTTCTTTCGATCTCCTGTGCCAGCCCATACATATACGGCTCCGTGGGCGCAGCGCCTCAATCACACAACACAGGAAGTAGATTAAGCAATTGAGAACGATCACACCCTCACGTGCAGGTGCGATTCGCCCCAGTTACCCCATTAACTCCCTGCAGCTGCACGATCGCACCCACGGAGACTGACATGGCCAAATGGATTATTAAAAAACTGGCCTTCTATTCAGAGCCGCGGACCCGCTATACCACACTCCCATCCAAGTACTGCACAGGCCCGAACATGCTTAACTTCAGTTGGATGACCTGTTCTGAAGTGAAGGTGGTATGGCTGCTGGCTATAGGTGGAAATCCTCCCATCCAGCATACTAGAAAAACAGATGTCCCCGAGAAGCAGTCTCACTATGTTCTTCCAATATATCAACCTCTAGACCTGGAAAGGGAACACCAGACATTCTGGTCACGACACCCATTGATTAATGATGTGCATTCATTATAACTGACTTCACGGAAGGGTAACGGAATTCTCAACATCCCGGCTGACATGACCATCCATGACGTACATCACATCATCAACACTGACTCCCAATTTTCCATTTAGGTCACCATCCATTACAGGCACCTAAGTCATCAACAAAAACCCACTCCAAAATCTGTTTCTCTCCAGATTTCTTTTGTTAACCTGTGTTTATGCCCCCTGCTCGCTTCACTCGCCAGCCCCCTTCTTGTGCTACGCGCCAGCAAATTCAGGGCTCTGCAAACAACAAAACTTTTAAATTCTCGTGGGTAGGCCTCTTCATTGAGAAGAAACACTACTCCTCCCTGATGGCAACACCAATTAGACGAACTACAAGTCTCCGACTTAAAGTTTAAAGCCAAACAATATCTACATACTTCTGTCATATCACCTACGTCCATATATTCAATCTCTTTTTGCTTTTACCTTCTTGTTAATATCACATTGAATTTTGATTCCGTGTTTGGAATTACATGGTGACAACGCAACGTATAACTACCCGTAAGTGAATATCGTTTCTTTCTCTCTACATGAACTGTGTCTGACAATAGCATTCACAACAATGAGAGATGATTGAACTGTGCGTGGTTGTAAATGTTTTAGATGTGGGCAGGACTTTTCTAAATCTCTTTGCATAAAGTCTTGTCTCGTGGGGCTTGAAATTTTCTCTCATGGGATTTCATTTTCTCCAAACAACAATTCTTTTTTAATTCTCGCCGATTTGCCTCTTCATTGGGAAGAAACACTACTTTCATGGCAACACGAATTAGGCAATCTACAAGACTCTGACTTAGTTTAAATCCAAACAATATATTCAATCTCTTTTCGCTGTTATTTCACCGAGTAATAATTTCCGTTTGTATGTGCTTATGCGATCTTTACTATCATTTTTTGAGTCTTTAGAATTTTAGTACTTCCATCATCTCTAACCTGTTCTGCATGTGTATTGTAGCACCGTTTTTGAATTCTTTACGACGTTCTACTTTGCAATAATTTTCTGGGAGAAATGGTGCATTTTCTGGGAAAATTCCAGGGGTGCCGATAATTTCGGCCATGACTGTACGACCTTCCATAAATGGCTTTTCAAATGACAGTTGCCAGCAGGAGATTTTGGAAAAGCTCCTTACCTCAGTTTGCTTAAATGTGACGTAACTCAGATTTCATGCCTCGGTTAAATATGTAAAGTGGATTTTATTTGTTGAATTCTATTTGGTGCAGTGCAAAACCCACTTAATATTTAAATTCAGTAAAAAAAAACAAAAAAAAAAAACACCAATAATCTTTCACTCTTTATGTATCAATGAACGTGCAAGTCAAGAGGAACCTCACATTTCTCCCAAAACCCTATCAGGAATTGCAAAAAAACAAAACAAACAGGACAGTGGGACCTCACCCGGGATTAACGGTCACTATAACTCTTGATAAAGCTCTCTTGCATTTTCATTGTCCCGTAGTCAGACTATTACCTAGCGGCTCTCTCAGGCAAGCTTTAATATTTTTAATTGTGTTTGTATTAAGTTAAAAGACTGGCAGATATTGCTCACCTCTACTTGCCTATAAATAACGGTATAGTCAAAAGAGAGGGAGTCAGAAATTTCCTCCATTTAGCTCACTCAGACTATTTTTAGTCAAAAGGTTTTACTATTAAGGTGTCATCCATTTCATTCTGACTTTGGCTCAAGCACAAAATTAACTCTTGAGCCAATACATCAGAGTAGCGATTCTCTTTCAGCCGCCTGAAGCCATTTTCTAAGTTAACTCAATAGCAGCAAGAATAACTTGTTTCCTCCCACAGTCCAAAGATATGCAGGTTAGGTGGACTAGCAGTGCTAAACTGAACCTTGAGGTGTGTGGGTGTTTGTTGTTCACCCTGTGATGTCCAGAGATTGTTCCTGCCTTGTGCCCAGTGCTTGCCCAGATGGGCTCCAGCTTCCATGAAACCCTGCTCTGGATAACAAAGTTTAGAAAATGCAAGGATATGACATAAGGAATCTGACAAAGGACTGGAGACCATTCAGTCCATCAAGCCACTTTGTTTATCTGATAGCTAAGCTGCCCCAATATCTCATCCAGATTCTTCTTAAAGGCTGTCAGGATTTCTTGCTTCATCTATAGGTCTTGGTAGTTTGTTCCAGATATCTAGTTGCATTCTACAAAGCTTGATATTAGTAAAGATCCTTCAATATACAGTGCATCTGGAAAGTATTCACAGGGCATCACTTTTTCCACCTTTTGTTATGTTACAGCCTTATTCCAAAATGGATTAAATTCATTTTTTTCCTTGGAATTCTACACACAACACCCCATAATGACAACGTGAAAAAAGTTTACTTGAGGTTTTTGCAAATTTATTAAAAATAAAAAAACTGAGAAATCCCATGTACATAAGTATTCACAGCCTTTGCCCAATACTTTATCGATGCACCTTTGGCAGCAATTACAGCCTCGAGTCTTGTTGAATATGATGCCACAAGCTTGGCACACCTATCCTTGGCCAGTTTCGCCCATTCCTCTTTACAGCACCTCTCAAGCTCCATCAGGTTAGAAGGGAAGCGTCGGTGCACAGCCATTTTAAGATCTCTCCAGAGATGTTCAATCAGATTCAAGTCTGGGCTCTGGCTGGGCCACTCAAGGACATTCACAGAGTTGTCCTGAAGCCACTCCTTTGATATCTTGGCTGTGTGCTTAGGGTCGTTGTGCGCTGAAAAACATCCCCACAGCATGATGCTGCCACCACCATGCTTCACTGTAGGGATGGTGCCTGGTTTCCTCCAAATGTGACGCCTGGCATTCACACCAAAGAGTTCAATCTTTGTCTCATCAGACCAGAGAATTTTCTTTCTCATGGTCTGAGAGTCCTTCAGGTGCCTTTTGGCAAACTCCAGGCAGGCTGCCATGTGCCTTTTACTAAGGAGTGGCTTCCGTCTGGCACTCTACCATACAGGCCTGATTGGTGGATTGCTGCAGAGATGGTTGTCCTTCTGGAAGGTTCTCCTCTCTCCACAGAGGACCTCTGGAGCTCTGATAGAGTGACCATCGGGTTCTTGGTCACCTCCCTGACTAAGGCCCTTCTCCCCCGATCGCTCAGTTTAGATGGCCGGCCAGCTCTTAGAAGAGTCCTGGTGGTTTCGAACTTCTTCCACTTACGGATGATGGAGGCCACTGTGCTCTTTGGGACCTTCAAAGCAGCAGAAATGTTTCTGCAACCTTCCCTAGATTTGTGCCTCGAGACAATCCTGTCTCAGAGGTCTACAGACAATTCCTTTGACTTCATGCTTGGTTTGTGCTCTGACATGAACTGTCAGCTGTGGGACCTTATATAGACAGGTGTGTGCCTTTGCAAATCATGTCCAGTCAACTGAATTTACCACAGGTGGACTCCAATGAAGCTGCAGAAACATCTCAAGGATGATCAGGGGAAACAGGATGCACCTGAGCTCAATTTTGAGCTTCATGGCAAAGGCTGTGAATACTTATGTACATGTGCTTTCTCAATTTTTTTATTTTTAATAAATTTGCAAAAACCTCAAGTAAACTTTTTTCACGTTGTCATTATGGGGTGTTGTGTATAAAATTCTGAGGAAATAAATGAATTTAATCCATTTTGGAATAAGGCTGTAACATAACAAAATGTGGAAAAAGTGATGTGCTGTGAATACTTTCCGGATTCATTGTATTCTGTGTTCGACTACCAGCTATTGCTCTCCACTAACAGCCGCTAATTTTAGCCAACGGTCAAGCAGTCACTTATTTTCTCTACCAAATCATGTCTTATTAGTTTTGGTTAACAACGCTAACATATACTCAAACATTTCATCTTTAATTTGGCTTTAGCCTAAGCTGGAAAATATGATAATGATTTTGATCAAAATCTGTTTATCAAAAAATACTAACCTTTGCCCTCCGTATATTCATCTATTTTAATGCGGACGGAGTGGTGGCTCTGAGGTAGGGATCTGCACTGGCCGGTTCGAATCCCATAAATGCCAAAAGTGACTCTTCTTCGTTGAGGCAAGGCCCTTAACCTGGTCCTGGGTATGACGTTAATCTGCATCCAGCCCTGCATGTAGGCCCTCGGGGGTTGGTGTCAGAATTGGCACTCTGGCCACCATAAAAAACCTCCCCCTGGTTCCCCTCCATCTGAATTAGTGTGGTGCTGAGGTGTCACCCGTTGCATGGCTGCACTTGGGTCCTAATCTGGGATCCCGAGTTGGTTTGTCATGGGGGCAGCAATGCGCTGTATCAGCGCCTGCTCCTAACCTCTCTCACATAATGCATGCTTCAGGGTTGCATGGAGGCACAGCTTCATTTAACAAAGAGGGAACTAACTATGGAAAGGGACACCCTATCCATCACAAGACACATTTACAGACATGCTGGCTCAGCAAGATCCTTTACTTTTTGGCTAACTGAAACTGCCCATGTTGAGTATATGAATCTGTATGTAAGAGTAACAGAGTCAGTTTAGAATCAGGGCCAACCTACAGTACGCTCTTGGAAATAACAGAGTCAGAGCAGTTCCATAGGGGAACTCTATTTGGCTCCCAAGAACCAAGGAACCACACCTGTGAAGGTTTCAGAAAGAACCTCAATTTGTTTAGATCCGTAACAGGCTGCATAATAACCAAGAATAGATGGTAACAGATTTTTAACATACCAATGGGTTCCAGATTTTAAAATGCCTCATACAATAACACCGGCTAAGCTTAGGCTGTCTTGACCTATTGGTAACCTGCTACAGGTAGACTAACTAAACATTACAGAATCCTGTTTAGTCCACACACTAGGAACCTTTTGAAAGCCCAAAGGACCAATTTCACATGCAAAAACAAAACTCTTCCTAGAACATAACGTCTCTCTGTCAACCAAACGTCCAACAAGGAACCGTGCAAACCAGTAAGTGTAATTACCATTATAGAACCAATATTTTTTGACAGTGTAGGCACATCTGTTAGTTAGTTACTACCATTATGGAAGGCCTTAAGAACCGCTTTGCTGGAGTTCGTAAAAATAACAAAGCACCAATGACAATACTTCAAATTAGGAGAAAGTACAGGGTGGTGCACGAAAAACCGAACCATCGCTGACTCCAACGTCGATGTATGTTTCTTAGCTGGTACACGAGAATGAGAGATATGCAATACAAAAATCCAATTGCAATTGTCTGAAGGAGCCACGTGCAATAAAATACATGTTTTTCCTTGTCGCCATCCTTCAGTTGTTGGACACAAGTCATTCCATACGGCTTCATTTGTAGTGAGTGCAACACACGTTGACAACACCTGCACAAAACATTCGCTTGTTGTGCCAATTTACGTGTCGATTTCCTAGCGCTTCTGGCCATCCGCTCCTGAATATCTGCTATGACCGCAGAGGTACGAACAGATGGGGCCCGATTCTTTTTACAGTTTGCAACAGACTCAGTCTTACGCCACTTCTTCACCAACTCGTGAATACTGCTCTTTGCTGGTAGGTTTACGCCAGGAAATGTCTGTGTGGAAATGTCCCACGTTTCCTTAAAAGAACCAGCAGACACATACGCCTCCACTATTCCAATCCTCTCTTGCAGAGAATACATCTTCTGGATCTTTTTCACGCACATCTGTACCCATTGGCTCACAGCTTCCTTAGTAATGCACAGTCGGGGCTGCTGACTCCGTCGCCACAACGAGGCTCCGTGATTGTGACGGCACCCGCCTATATAATAGCTCGAGCCAGCCGGTCGGAGACAGTTCGGTTTTTCGTGCGCCACCCTGGCATAATGAATCTGTTAAGTTGGTTACTGCTGTGTAACAAAGCCTTAACAGCCACTCTGCTTCTAGAAAGGCTTCTGTAAGAGCCAAATCCTTCAAGTTAAAGTTAATGTTAGTGGTAAATTGACCTTAGTTTGCTTATTGTCGATTTTGAAAATAATGTAGCTTAACAGAGATAATGGAAGATTCAGGTTAACCTGCTATAAAAGTTAAAGATAATGGGATGTTTGTAATGTTGGCTCTGTGTGACAGCAGATCAGCTCTTAGAATGAAGTTAGACATCTAGAACAAAACAAATATGGATACGCATTATAAGGGCTTATAGTTTTCTGCCCATGTGTATGTTACATACATGGATGCGATGAATGAGATAACATAAAATCCAAATCCTATTATGTGATATCATCTACTGTTAAATTCTGCTCTGTACTTGTAATATTTTTATTTTACTGTTATACTGTATTGAGGATTACTTGTGTTCTGTTCTGTGTATTTTATTGTACTGAGCCCCCTTTCTATTTGACACCCACTGCACGCCCAACCTACCTGGAAAGGGGCCTCTCTTTGAACTGCCTTTCCCAAGGTTTCTTCCATTTTTATTATTATTTTTTATTTTAACTTCACCTGTTTGTTGTCTGGTACAAATCTTGTAATCGATATTTAACCAACTTCCTATTGTCCAAATGACTTGAAATTTTGCACACTTACTTCCGATGACAATACATGAATCAATAATCAGTTTCACTAAATGATCAATTAATCCATGTTAATTAAGAAATGAAATTTTCATATGAAGAATAGTTCAACATTTCACCAATCAATATATGGCGCTAGTGACGGATAGAACAGGGGTGGCAAACTCCAGTCCTGGTGGGCCGCAGTGGCTGCAGGTTTTCATTCTAACCCTTTTCCTAATCAGTGAGCAGGTTTCACTACTATTTAACTTCTTTATCCCTTCATTTTAATAGCCCTGTTTTTGAGGATTCAGTGCTCTGAATTAATTATTTTCTTCATTAAATTACAGCCAAACAGAAATCAAATGTGAAACAAGTCAACAGTTGACCAGCTAAATTGGGGCTTCAAACTCCAACTAATTTCACTCCAACCAGTTCTTAATGAGAAGCCAATTCCTGCTGTTAATTAAACTCGTTCTTTAATTCCGTGGCCTGTTGCTGCTCTCATTCTGCCACAGCAGACATTTCCAAAACTGTTGACTTTCTGTTTTTTCTAAGGACATCGTCAAAATGTTTTGGTGACCTGAGAGATCAGCCCTACTGAGACCTTCACCTTTCTTTATTTTCAGATATTGTGTGATGGGCACAGGTGAGCTGGTCTTGTGGCATTTCGTTTTGTGTCTCATTATTGTTTGGCTGCTAATTAAGGAAAAAGAAACAACTAAGAGGCCCGAGTCAAGCCAATTAAATCTAAGGCAAAAGAAGTTAATTAGCAGCAAAAACTGGTTGTTTGGCTACTAATTAAAGAAAAAGAGACAACTAAGGGGCCTGAATCAAGTTAATTAAAATTAAGGCAAAAGAAGTTAATTAGCAGCAAAAACTAATGAAGAAGATAGATAGATAGATAGATAGATAGATAGATAGATAGATAGATAGATAGATAGATAGATAGATAGATAGATACTTTATTAATCCCAAGGGGAAATTGACAGAGTGACCATCAGGTTCTTGGTCACCTCCCTGGCTAAGGCCCTTTAAAAAAAAAAAAAAAAAGAAGAGGATAAGAATGAAAACCTGCAGCCACTGCGACACTCCAGGACTGGAGTTTGAGACCCCTGGGATAGAAATACTAAATAAAGTGTTAAAATATTGATTACAAAATTATACTAAAACAAACCCAAGACTAAAAAGTTGAAAATAATAATATATATATAAAAAAAATCACGCTTGTATTATGTCAAACTTGTAAAATAAAAGTGCGGGCGCTTTTCATCAATCAACATTCAAAAAACACTTCTTAAAATCTTAGCAAAAGCGATCGCACTTTTATTTTACGAGTGATGTACAGTGCATCCGGAAACTATTCACAGCGTATCACTTTTTCCACATTTTGTTATGTTACAGCCTTATTCCAAAATGGATTAAATTCATTTTTTTCCTCAGAATTCTACACACAACACCCCATAATGACAACGTGAAAAAGTTACTTGAGGTTTTTGCAAATTCATTGAAAATAAAAAAATTGAGAAAGCACAAGTACATAAGTATTCACAGCCTTTGCCATGAAGCTCAAAATTGAGCTCAGGTGCATCCTGTTTCTCCTGATCATCCTTGAGATGTTTCTGCAGCTTCATTGGAGTCCACCTGTGGTAAATTCAGTTGACTGGACATGATTTGGAAAGGCACACACCTGTCTATATAAGGTCCTACAGTTGACAGTTCATGTCAGAGCACAAACCAAACATGAAGTCAAAGGAATTGTCTGTAGACCTCCGAGACACGATTGTCTCGAGGCACAAATCTGGGGAAGGTTGCAGAAAAATTTCTGCTGCTTTGAAGGTCACAATGAGCACAGTGGCCTCCATCATCCGTAAGTGGAAGAAGTTCAAAACCACCAGGACTCTTCCTACAGCTGGCCGGCCATCTAAACTGAGTGACTGGGGGAGAAGGGCCTTAGTCAGGGAGGTGACCAAGAACCCGATGGTCACTCTGTCAGAGCTCCAGAGGTCCTCTGTGGAGAGAGGAGAACCTTCCAGAAGGACAACCATCTCTGCAGCAATCCACCAATCAGGCCTGTATGGTAGAGTTGCCAGACGGAAGCCACTCCTTAGTAAAAGGCACATGGCAGCCCACATGGAGTTTGCCAAAAGGCAACTGAAGGACTCTCAGACCATGAGAAAGAAAATTCTCTGGTCTGATGAGACAAAGATTGAACTCTTTGGTGTGAATGCCAGGCGTCACGTTTGGAGGAAACCAGGCACCGCTCATCACCAGGCCAATACTATCACTACACTGAAGCATGGTGGTAGCAGCATCATGCTGTGGGGATGTTTTTCAGCAGCAGGAACTGGGAGAGTAGTCAGGATAAAGGGAAAGATGACTGCAGCAATGTACAGAGACATCCTGGATGAAAACCTACCTGAGAGCGCTCTTGACCTCAGACGGGTGACGGTTCATCTTTCAGCAGGACAACGACCCTAAGCACACAGCCAAGATATCAAAGGAGAGGCTTCAGGACAACTCTGTGAATGTCCTTGAGTGGCCCAGCCAGAATCCGATTGAACATCTCTGGAGAGATCTTAAAATGGCTGTGCACCGACGCTTCCCATCCAACCTGATGGAGCTTGAGAGGTGCTGCAAAGAGGAATGGGCGAAACTGGCCAAGGATAGGTGTGCCAAGCTTGTGGCATCATATTCAACAAGACTTGAGGCTGTAATTGCTGCCAAAGGTGCATCGACAAAGTACTGAGCAAAGGCTGTGAATACTTATGTACATGGGATTTCTCAGTTTTTTTATTTTTAATAAATTTGCAAAAACCTCAAGTAAACTTTTTTCACGTTGTCATTATGGGATGTTGTGTGCAGAATTCTGAGGAAAAAAATGAATTTAATCCATTTTGGAATAAGGCTGTAACATAACAAAATGTGGAAAAAGTGATGTGCTGTGAATACTTTCCAGATGCAATGTATAAGAGACTTATTTTTTACTTTTTAGTACACTTTTTAACTTAATACAAGAGATTTTTAAAAAGTATCTATATGTATATATAATATTTTTCCCTAAAACAGTTTTTTCATTGTCTTCTTAGAGAGTCAAGGCTGGGGGGCTGTCAAGAAGCAGGACCTGTTAAAGCCCACTGCGGCACTTCTTGTATGATTTTGGGCTATACTAAAATAAATTGTATTGTATATAGAAACCTTAAGAAATGTAATCTAGATACGTAATCCTCAAACACAATACCATAATTTTCCCTTTTTTGCATGTATTATCAACTTTTCTCCCTTGTATTTTTTGTGAACTGTTTGAATTTCAGTAAATTTCTTAACAGGAAGACACTTGGACTGCAGAGTGGTGAGTCATACTGGTGCTGGCGCATTTTGAACTGTTTGGAAACCCTCGACAAACACAGTTACAAACCCCAAATGACAATCCTAGAATAAAAAGGTGCAACCCGTAAACCATCTGTCATTCAGATATTGCTACTGTATGTAAGAAAACCTTAACAAATACTTTGTGTAGTTTTAATAAGACTTTAAAAAACACATGACAGACCATGAATAGGGGCTACTTATTGAGCATCAATTATTTCGATACTGTACTGTATGTAACAAGACCTCAACAAATGCTTTGATTGGATTCCATCCATCCATTTTCTAAACCCGCAGGGTCACAAGGAAGCTGAAGCCTATCCCAATAAGCGCAGGGCACAAGGCAGGAAGAACCCCTTGACCGGGGCACCAGACCACTGCACGTCAAACACACACACGGGCCAATTTAGCATCGCCAATCCAGCTAACCAAAATGTCTTTGGAGGAAACTGGAACACATGCAAACTCCACAAAGGTGGGGACCAGGAACGTGAACCCCGGTGTTCTTGATGCCAGGCAGCAGCAGCACTACCAGAGCACCACCATGCCAGCCACTTCATTTTAATAAGCTTTTAAAATCTGCAATGACAATACTAGAATACAGGTAACTATAGCTCATCTATCATTCAGTTACTGCTATACTGTGTAACAAGAACGTAAACAGTTTCATTCATAAGACCACACAAAGCATCAGTGACAACAGTTCAGAATAGGTTAATGTGTGGTGAATGTATTAGTTATTGCTTTGTACTAAAAACTTAAACTACAGGAGTTTCTAAATTTCACAGTTTATCGAGGAGTTACCTGCATCTCAAATTAATAAAGCAAAACAAAATCATAATTAAAATCAAACCATCTCACAATCCTTATAAGAAGGATTTAGGAGTCATAGTGAACTCGACACTATCAACATCCAGACAGTGTTCAGAAGCAATAAAGAAGGCTAACAGAATGTCAGGTTATATAGCGCCTTGATGTGCGGAGTGAAAGTCACAGGAGGTTCTGCTGAAGCTTTATAACATACTGGTGAGGCCTCGTCTGGAGTACTGGGTGCAGTTTGGGTCTCCAGGCTACAAAAAGGACATAACAGCACTAGAAAAAGTCCAGAGAGGAGCGACGAGGCTGATTAGAGGGGACGAGTTATGAGGAAAGAATAAAAGAGCGGAGCCTTTACAGTTTAAGAAAGAAGAGATTTTGAGGAGACCTGACTGACATGTTATGAATGCAATTAGTCCAGTGGATCCAGACTGTTATTTAAAAAATGAGTTTATCCAGAACATGGGGACACAACTGAAAACTTGTTAAGGGTAAATTTTGCACAAACATTAGGAAGTTTTTCTATACACAGAGAACCACAGACACCTGGGATAAGCTACCAAGTAGAGCAGCAGACAGTAGGACCTTAGGGATGCTGAAAACTCAACTTGGTGTTATTTTACAAGAATTAAGAGGTAGGACTGGTGAGCTTTGTTGGGCTGAATGGCCGGCCTGTTCTTGTCTAGACTGTTCTAAAGTATGTACCAATTAAAGTGCCCTTCTTTGGACTGGGCTGTTTCCTGCCTTGGGCATAATGCTACTTTGCTGGTGGAAAGATAAGAGGAATGGACTCTCATGCTGCGTTTGCACTTGAACTGGGAAGTTGGAATTTTCAACTGGAACGCCCCTGGTAAGTCACATAGAATAAGCTATCAAGGACTCTGGTTGACAGTAGGACTTTTAAAACTTTACCTAACATTATTTTGGAGGAATTAAGTGGACAGGACCGACGACGGCTGAATGTCCTGTTCTCACCTGGATTGTTCTAAAAGCTATTGGGCGCTGGGGTATTGGTGTTCAGGCCTTTACGTCCAGAATGTCTGAGGCTCATCAATGCTACTGTTAATTCAGTGCTTCCTGCCTCAAGATGGAGTTGGGAGGGTGCCATTAGGGCTATGGATTCTGTTATTAAATGTCCTGTGCAATTCTGCATCATTTATTCTATTGGGAATGCTTAATACACAATTGATCTTAAAAAAAAAAAACACTTTGGTTTTCTTAAGACTTCAGAAGCACCAATCTTACCCCCTGTAGTAAGACCATAACAAGCACTTTCTTTTGCTGTTAATTAAATTTACAAAGCACGAATGGCAACTCATCAGAATGAATTACTGTTATTAGTAACTTCCTGCTATGTAAGAAGCCGTAACCGCAGCTTTGTTTGTGTTACAGAACATTTCACGAGTCTGAGAAGCCCCCAAGTGTTACAGCAGCAGCACAGCCTGTCCCCTTGCCAACCATGCTTTATAGATTGATTTCCATTATGTGCCAATGATTCACAAGTAAAATATGAATTTATTTCGGTTGCCCTGCAGACTTGAATTACATGACACTGATCTTCTCGAACTGGCTTAACACTACGCTGATTGTCACCGGCTTTCTCTAGCCGTCATGACACATACTGTTCGCATTTTCTCTTGCCGTCACTGACTAGGCTGGCTTCTCCTATCGGCGCGCGCGCGCATGCACACACGGTTCACGTTTATCCCATCTGCCAATACGAACGGCACTCTACTTACTTTCTTTACGGACAGTGAGATGTTTTCCAGGATTCGGTCTTTGACTTTCATCTGATCCATGCCCCTCTTTCTCACTCGCTCTTTCATGAAGTGGGTCCCGGGAGCCGTGCTTGCCTGGGTGGGTGCAGAGTTGGGGAGTTTGGGGAGGACGGCAGCAGTTTTACAAGCCGGAATTTTGGCTGCACTTCAGAGCAGAGGTTGCCGTAGGGTGGGAAAATGCTGGGCCGTGTTGCTCTCTGCACATCATAGGAAAAACGCGACAGAAAGTACCGCTTCGATGTCCATCATCGACCAGTCAGTCAGTTAGGCGTTCGCCGGAGCCGCCTCGTCCTCTCCTCACTATGGCACTGGACCTAGCTAGGCGGACAGCTGTCAAACATTGCGCCAGCTCGGTGGCACTTTCTATTTCTCATTTAGGAGTTTTACTGTGAACTCCCTCTTTGTGCCGTCACAACCCCCGAAGGTAATATCCCAAAGATGCCCAGATAGGAATATTGCAAAACACTGAAAAAAAAGCAGCAGGAACCCGTGACAGGAGCTAACCTCATCCTGGAGGAAATGACGTCACAGAGTCGAGTGCCACTGAAAGCTAGAGCGGGCAGCAGCTGACGGAAACCGCCATTTTTCCTGGGTGTTTGATTTTCCAGGCGGCGTAGTTCAACCGCCGTAGGTACAATCACTGCTGCCTCATCCATCAAATGCCAACCCTGGGGTTCTGTGCGCTGTTTTTCTCTCTGTACATAGCGGGTTTTCATCCACATCCCAAAATAACGAGATTTTTTTTCTTCTAAATACAAATGTTAAACTGGTGTAGTTTGTATATGAATTGCCATTGCAAGAAGCTAACTGCTTTATACACGCACTGGCCACTTTATTAGATACACTTCCCTAGTACCGGGTTGGACCCTCTTTTGAATTCAAAACTGTCATAATTCTTTGTGGCACAGATTCAGCAAGGTGCTGGAAACATTCCTCAAGAATTTTGGACCATATTGACATGATAGCATCACACAGTTGCTGCTGATTGTCGGCCGTACATCCATGATGCCAATCTCCCGTTCCACCACATCCCAAAGGTGCTCTACTGGATTGAGACCTGGTGACTGTGGAGGCCATTTGAGTCCAGTGAACTCATTGTCATGCTCAAGAAACCACTTTGAGATGAATTGGGCTTTGTCGAATGGTGCGTTATCCTAGTCATCAGAAGATGGGTACACTGTGGTCACGATCGGACGTATTAGAAATTCTACAGCCAATAATGGATACAAATCCATACGTCCAAAAGTATCACACTTTACACTAAATTTATCTGAAAAACACAGACAAAGAAGTTTTCTTGGATTTGTATATGAATCCGAAAGATCACGGTCACATATATAATAAACCAACATGTGACGAATTGTCAGCGATAATAGTTTCGAAAGATAGAGTTGATATTTGTGTTTATCCAAAAGCACAGCACGAATTGTCACAAATGGCAGATCCGGGAAATGACGAGCACATAGGGGGTTGCAAGCGAAGCCCCCTAGTCATCGAGTAAAGCAAAGCCAATGTAGAAAGACATTAAGTGTTGCTTATTCTACAAAGATAGTCTAAAATGGCCTGGACACATTGGTTGGTACAACCTTGAAAAGTTCCTACATAATTGTATTAGGGTGAGTTTTCAAACTACCGTATATACTCACGTATAAGTCAGGTCTTGAAACCTGAAAAATCGATCATAAAAATCAGACCCCAACTTATGCGCCCGTTCAAAAATACAACACTTAATTTTTTTTTTTATTACATCTTCTTGCCTCCTCCAATCTCGCCATCAGTTTCTCAGTCATAAAGGAACGGACATGGACAGCAACAATACTCAGGTAAGCTGTGGTATTTAAACGATGATCAGTTGGTATTAAGGGGCCCAAAGTATGCCGAGAAAATATCCCCCCACACTATTACATCACCACCATCAGTCTGAACTGTTGATACAAGGCAGGATAGAGCTGTGCTTTCATGTTGTTGACGCCAAATTCTGAGCCTACCATCAGAATGTCGCAGCAGAAATTGAGACTCATCAGACCAGGTGACATTTTTCCAATTTTCTATTGTCCAGTTTTAGCGAGTTCATGTGAATTGTAGCCTAAGTTGCCTGTTCTTAGCTGACAGGAGTGGCACCTGGTGTGGTCTCCTGCTGCTGTAGCCCATCTTCTTCAATGTTCAACGTGTTGTGCATTCACAGATGATCTTCTGCGTACCTCGGTTGTAAGGAGTGGTCATTTGAGTTACTGTTGCCTTTCTGTCAGCTTGACCCTCTCCGGCCATTCTCCTGTGGCATCAACAAAGCATTTTTGCCCAGAGAACTGCCACTCACTGGATATTTTCTTTTTCAGATCATTCTCTGTAAACCCTTGAGATGGTTGTGCGTGAAAACCCCAGTAAGATGAGCAGTTTCTGAAATACTCAGCACAGCCTCTCTGGCACCAACAACCAAGCCACGTTCAACGTTACTTCAATCCCCATTCTTCCTCATTTTGAAGCTTGGCTTGAACTTCAGCAGGTCATTTTGACAAAGTCTACAGTCCGAAATCAGCAGCCCAACTGAAGTCATTGCCTTTTGACTCAGGGGTGGGAAAGAGACTGGAAAAAGATCCTCTGATGCATAATTTTTCAAACCCTCTTTGTTAACTGCATGCTGCCCAGTAATTTTGTTTGTACTGTCTTTGTTATGGTGGAATGGGGATTATGTGGACGCCAGGGGGTATTTCAGCTATTTTCTCTAATTCGTTTTGCTTACCTTTTCCTGGAGTGGTCTTTTGTCTTCATCGTGTTGGTTAGTCCACCATACTGACACACCACAAGCTGGACCTTCTAGATAAGTTGTATTCATACAACAATAAATTCAAACCCCAAACAGGTGACTGCCATTGAACGAGTTCTGGGACGTCTAAAACCAGCTGGCTGCCCCAGTGATGATTTAGGGGTGCCACATTAAAGGACTGGATATTTAATAGGATCAATTATTTTGTGTTTTATTAGGTGCATTTGCATGTGATAGTTACAGATGTGGACAAATTTGTTGGTAATCTTACAGATAATTGAAAAAGTTCTGTGAAACGCAATTGTCCCCTGTAGGCCTGCATACCTTTGACATGTCTCTCTATTATATAAAAAAAAATCTTGGGACAAGACAAGACTTTTTCAGAGAGACGAGATGAGACATTTTCAGAGAGATAATTTCACGTCCTGCGAGATGAGACTTTCTGCCAAGAGATGAATTAAAAACCTAACAGGTCCAAATGGGAGCGGAAATAAAAGTCAAAACAGTAGAAGAAGAAAATACAAAGAGTAGAAGACTACGTAGAACGTTGTAAAGAATTTAAAAACATTGGCGTGATACACATGCAGAACAGGTCAGATATCATGAAAGTACTAAAATTCGAAAGTCACAAAAAACTGATAGTAAAGATCACATTAGTGCAAACAAATGGAAATTATTACTTGGTGAAATAACTGAACAGCGAAAAGAGATTGAATATATGGACATAGGTGATATGACAGAGCTACGACAAGTTTAACTTCAAAGAAACCACAATTCAGTCAGGTTTATATTTATGATCACGGACAAGCGATGTAACATAGAATCGAAAGAGTTAAACGATCAGACGTATTAGAAATTCTACAGCCAATAATGGATACAAATCCATTCGTCCAAAAGTATCGCAATTTACACTAAATTTATCTGAAAAACACAGACAAAGAAGTTTCCTTGGATTTGTATATGAATCCGAAAAATCATGGTCACATATATAATAAACCAACATGTGACGAACTGTCAGCGATAATAGTTTCGAAAGACAGAGATATCAAAGACAGAGTTGATATTTGTGTTTATCCAAAAGCACAGCACGAATTGTCGCAAACAGCAGATCCGGGAAATGACGAGCACATAGGGGGTTGCAAATGAAGCCCCCTAGTCATCGAGTAAAGCAAAGCCAATGTGGAAAGACTTCAAGTGTTGCTTATTCTACAAAGATAGTCTAAAATGGCCTGGACACATTGATTGGTACCCCTTCAAAAGTTCCTACATAATTGTTTTAGAGTGAGTTTTCAATCTACCGTACATACTCGCATATAAGTCGGGTCTTGAAACCTGAAAAATCAATTATAAAAATCAGACCCCAACTTATACGCCCGTTCAAAAATATGACACTTAATTTTTTTTTATTACATCTACTTGCCTCCTCCAATCTCACATCAGTTTCTCAGTCACATTGAACTTTGTTGCAGCAGCACAGTTACGAATTTCTTTCGCCACTTCAACGACACTTAATTTAAAACCAGCTTCATATTTTCTTCTGATCAAACGCTCCATCGTAGATAAGGGATGCTCTTACGATAAAGGTGTATGAGGGTGTGAGCTACAAAAAACACAAATCAGTGCAAACGTCGCTTCGGAATCGTTCAGGTATTACCATGTGGACACGTGGGCACAATACAAAAAAAGGCCGTGTGCTCCGTGGTTACTCTCTCAGGTAGGTGATAGCATATCATAATCTCTTGGACCAATAGCGTGAGTTTTCCACATTCGACTTATACGACCGACATTATAAAATACTGGAAATTATACAGTAAAATCAAGCCCCAACTTATCCGCAGGAGAACTTGAACACGAGTATATATGGTAGCCATTTTCTTGAATTTGTATCACACATGTCTTCAAAACATGCAGTCAGTCAGTCATTCAGGCGATTTAAATGAAGAAAAGTCACCACTCTGCTGTTTGGTGTCATTGTGTGTCCCACACTGAACATGGACTGGAGAAAGCAAAGGACAGAGTTGTCTGAGGAGATCGCAATGAAAATGACAGACAAGCATGTGAAAGGCAAAGGCTAGAAGACCATCTCCAAGTAGCTTGATTATATTTCTGTGACAACAGTTGCAAATATTATGAAGAAGTTTAAGGTCAACGGGACTGTAGACAACCTCCCTGGACTTGGCCGCGAGTGGAAAATCGATCCTAAAATGGGCAGAAGGAGAGTGAGAATGGCAGACAAAAAGCCAAGGACAACTTCCAAAAATATCCAAGCTGAACTCCACAGGTCAAGGTCCATCAGAGTCTGACTACAACACCGGTCACTTTTTGAGTAACAGTGGGCTCAGGAGGACTCCACTGTTGAAACAGAAACACTAAAAAAGCTGGACTGGAATTTGCTAAACTGCATATGGACAAGCCACAATGCTTCTGGGAGAATGTCTTTTAGACGGATGGGACACAACTGGAACTTTTTGGCAAGTCACATCAACTCCATGTCAACAGACAAAAAAATGAAGCTTTCAAAGAAAAGGTGAAACATGGAGGAGGCTTGGTTATGTTTTGGGGCCAGTTTGCTGTGTCTGGCACAGGGGGGCCTTGAGTCTGTGCAGGGAACAATGAAATCTCAAGAACATTAGAGACATTCTGGATTTAAAACATTCTGCTGAGTGTCAGAAAGCTCAGTGTCAGTCACACGTTATGGATCCTCCAACAGGGTAAGGAGCCAAAAAACACCCAGCGAAAAGCCCCCCAAGAATGGCTGAGAGCAAAATATGGGACTGTTCTGAAGTGGCCTTCTGTGAGCCCTGATCTGAATCCTACTGGATATCTATGTAAAGAACCGGAACATAGAGTCTGGAGGAGACCCCCTTCAAACCTGATACCGCTGGAGCACTCTGGGCTAAACTACCTGTGGATGTAGAAAAATGTATTCTTGAAATCAGTAATCTCTAGGTATTAGAAACGTATTATAAGCACATGAGAAAAGTAAATATTATATTTCTCTAAGCACTAAGATGTAAGAGTTAGGATCAAAAAGACTTAATGCCTACATATTTATTAATATTCTGTATGAGCTAGAAACCACCAATCTATATTACTAAACGACAGTTGTATAATTATATGCACGGACGCCAGACGCAGGACGCACCGAGGGGCATGCGTACAGCGTCTCAGCGCCCCAGAATCAAACCCAGCAGCTTCCCAGAGTCAGTAGGTGGCGCCCAAACAACACAACACGACAGTTGTATAATATATGCACTTTTAGTAATATTTACGGTAATTCAGTATTAAAAGTAAGTTGAATATGATTCCTAACAGTAAATGACTTCCAGCTAACAACACAGCCACAGAAAAACAAAAACGAGCCCGTATGGATAAAAACAATAAACGAAGGCTCCTACAACGCGCTTCAGAAACACCAGAAGCAAAGAAGTCACGGCTCCAAAAAGAAAGAGCTCAACTAACGGAAATACAAAAACGAGCCCGTATGGATAAAAACAATGAACGAAGGTGCCTACAACGCGCTTCTGAAACACCAGATGCAAAAGAGGCACGGCTCCAAAAAGAAAGAGCTCAGGTATCATATAGGCATGCAAACAAGACAACAGAACAACGGCAGAAGCGTTTACAAGGCTTGTGCAATTGTTCATCACAAAGAATATCAGAGGAAACTGCAGAAAGGCTAGAAAGTCGTTTGAAAGGTTTAAGACGTTCAGTATTCCAACAAAGAAAAAGCCAAAGAGAGGAACGACGGACAGCCGCCAGTTAGCTGAGAACGCATTCTTTAATGAGTCCACTGTACCAGGACGCTCCCACCCTCCATCATTTTTCATTCCTCCAAAGATCAGAGGGAATAGAAAGTGATTGCCATTCTTGCATTTGCGATTCTTTAGAGAATCAGGGGTTTACTGGTAGTTCATAAGCCAAAGGTTAGACGTGCAGGAGAGCTGGAAAAGGATGGACCCCTCGCTTAGAGAGGGAATGTGAACTCTCTGGCTGTAAATAATGGTAGCAAGTGCTGAGCTAGTAGGGAGTACGGGTGGGCCTTGGCAGACAGACGTGATGGACAGAGAGGGGTTTGACACCCCCTGAGCTGAGAAATAATGGTGGAATTAATTAGGGGCAGGGGAATGTTCGGAGTCAGATGAGGATGAACTGTAATACATGTAAGAGCTGCCTATGGCTGCTCGCTCTTTCCACCTTGTGAGTTTGTACATGCGCCATATAAGAAATCTCGATTCTGCTGCCTGTCCTGAGACTCCGAGTGCCTTCCTTGGGGCAGAGGGTGCCCACACCAGCCTGCTTCAAATGGACAGGTGTGGAAGTTTCATGGAGAGCTCCAGGAATCACTTGTTTTTAATGATTGCCTCTAAACAGTTGGGCTACACAATATTAGGTGAAGGGTCCCATCATTAATATCCATGTCGGTCATTGTTTGGGTTATTATCTATATTACTAAACGAAGGTTGTATATACGCACGGATGGCATACGCACCGAAAGCGCATGCACACTGCGCCTCAGAGTCAAACCCAGCAGCTTCCCAGAGTCAGTAGGTGGTGCCCAAACAACACAACACAACCTGTAAACTAAACTTCATGTCACAATACAACCGCCGCCCGAACGCAAACACCACCACATATACAACCTTCGTTTACTGATGTTTGTATATATGCAAGGAAGAAGCACCAAAAGCGCCCCCGAGTCAAACCCAGCGGCTTCCCAGAGTCAGTAGGTGGCGCCCAAACAACACAACACGACCTGTAAACTAAACTTGAGGTAAAGCGTGCACGCCAGGTTGTACATATGCACAGATGCCAGAGGCCACAAGCAAGCCGTACACACTACAACCGCCACCCGAACACGACGCGCACACCACCGCATATACCACCTTCGTTTAGTAATGTAGCCCTCCAAGCCCGGATCTGCCACCATGGTCACTTCAGCATACGAATCCGCCGCCGTCAGCAAACGACTTCTAGCTAATGACACAGCCATTGAAAAACAAAAACGAGACCGCATGGATAAAAACAATGAACGCAGGCGCCTACAACGCGCGTCTGAAACACCAGAACCAGATGACTCACAGCTCCAAAAAGAAACCGCTTTAGTACAAATATATTTATTTAATTAAATGAAAACTTTCCCAGGATGCACCCACCCTCCATGATTTTTCTTCCCCCCCAAATATCAGAGGGAACAGAAAGTGATTGCCATTCTTGGATTTGTGATTCTTTCGAGAATCGCACGTTTGCTGGATTGAAATACTCTGATGAACCAAAACTCTGAAGTAAAGTCTGATTATTTGTTAAATACGGAATAAATGATGGGTGCCAGTGACTTTTGACAGTTTCAGTTTATTTCAGAGACAGTTGTGGGGCCCTGTTTTTTTTTTTTGTGTGTGCAGGGTAACAACAAATTGGTTTCTCTTATCCCAGTGGCCGAAGGCTTTTGGAAGGGATTGGGAGGACAAGCGAGTGAGCACGGAAGTGTGCGGGAGTGAATCCATGGCACTGCGAGGGGTGTCCCCGCTGAGCATTTCAGTTGAAACAGGGACTGGGACTGAAGCCTCTCGGGGATCCAGAAAGCACAGAGTGAGCGTGAAGGATCATGGAGGTCCTGCGCCATACGTGTTGGCAGACGCTAGGGAAGGCTTGCAGGACGAGAGTTGGGAGAAAGCGGCCGTGGCTGTCGGTGTCTCCATCAGCTGGGAAGACCCACCTGGAAAAGCCATTCTGAATGGATTAATGACCTGGTTTCCTGAGTGGGTTTTAATATTTTTTTTTTTTTTATTGTGCACGAGCACTGGATTTTATTTATGTATATTAGACAGACTAGCTGTCCCCTGCGGCTCCACCCACGTAGTAGTGAAACAGGACAAACTTTAAAAATCAATTAAAAAAATGTAATTCTGGCCAAGTGGAAGGTAGGTGCGCTCCAACATCAAAGTACAGTACATGACACAGTAAGCACAGTTTCTGATCATGTTCAGCTCTGGCGGGAGAGTGTCCCCTGCGTGGGAAGAAAATTACGTGGCCGTGATATCTCTGCCAATGAGCAGCTACCAACTAAAACGCACGTAGCTCTGATCTCTCTCTCAAAAATGTCAAACGTTACTCCTTAACAATCTGTAGATGATAATGTCTGCTGAACAAACAGGTATCACTAGCTAAGCAGAGGCCAGGTGCACTCCAACGTGTGGTGAGAGGTAGAGCGACTCGAACGGAAGCTGGCCTGTGAGGAGGGCTCCGCCCCCTGCCTACCCCTGATGTCACGCTTCCCCCTCCCTTGGCCCACTGTGTGTCTCTCGGATTCGTGTAAATAAATCAGTACTGCAAGCGAACTACGATACTTGAAGTATCGTAGAATTGAGAAGTTGCAAAATCAACCAGAATGTTCAAGCAAATGATCGAAAAAAACCTGATCTAAATCTGTTAAGTAGTTCTCTCGAGAAAAGCAGACAGACATTTTTGTATATATATTGTAAGAAAGGTGCTATATTGCGCCCGACCCGGCACAGATTTGACACAGGAGGCACGTATAAAATAAAAAGACATTTTTCTTCAGCTGGAGGGCACGTCTTCCCCATAATACTTCCAGCCACAACACAGTCCCAAGCACTAAGCACTGAGTCACCACACTCCTCTCTCTTTCACCACCACTCCTCCACAGCTTTGTCCTCCTTCCACCCAACTCTGTGGTCACTGGCTCCCTTTTATTGGGTACCCAGAAGTGCTCCAGGTGGTTGATTATTGACATCCAGCTGCACTTCCGGGTAAGGCGAAACCAGTGCCCAAAAGGGCCCAGCCGCTCCTCTTGCAGCACCCCCTGGTGGCGCCTGCGGAACCCCACCGAGCTGCACAGAACCATCCGTCACTATATATATACAGTGGGGCAAAAAAGTATTTAGTCAGCCACCAATTGTGCAAGTTCTCCCACTTAAAAAGATGAGAGAGGCCTGTAATTTTCATCATAGGTATACCTCAACTATGAGAGACAAAATGAGAAAAAAAATCCAGAAAATCACATTGTCTGATTTTAAAGAATTTATTTGCAAATTATGGTGGAAAATATTTGGTCACCTACAAACAAGCAAGATTTCTGGCTCTCAGACCTGTAACTTCTTCTGTAAGTGGCTCCTCTGTCCTCCACTCGTTACCTGTATTAATGGCACCTATTTGAACTCCTTATCAATATAAAAGACACTTGTCCACAACCTCAAACAGTCACACTCCAAACTCCACTATGGCCAAGACCAAAGAGCTGTCAAAGGACACCAGAAACAAAATTTTTAAACCTGCACCAGGCTGGGAAGACTGAATCTGCAATAGGTAAGCAGCTTGGTATGAAGAAATCAACTGTGGGTGCAATTATTAGAAAATGGAAGACATACAAGACCACTGATAATCTCCCTCGATCTGGGGCTGCACGCAAAATCTCACCCTGTGGGGTCAAAATGATCACAAGAACGGTGAGCAAAAATCCCAGAACCACACGGGGGGACCTAGTGAATGACCTGCAGAGAGCTGGGACCAAAGTAACAAAGACTACCATCAGTAACACACTACGCCGCCAGGGACTCAAATCCTGCAGTGCCAGACGTGTCCTCCTGCTTAAGCCAGTACATGTGCAGGCCCATCTGAAGTTTATTAGAGAGCATTTGGATGATCCAGAAGAGGATTGGGAGAATGTCATATGGTCAGATGAAACCAAAATAGAACTTTTTGGTAAAAACTCTACTCATCGTGTTTGGAGGAGAAAGAATGCTGAGTTGCATCCAAAGAACACCATACCTACTGTAAAGCATGGGGGTGGAAACATCATGCTTTGGGGATGTTTTTCTGCAAAGGGACCAGGACGACTGATCCGTGTAAAGGAAAGAATGAATGGGGCCATGTATCGTCAGATTTTGAGTGAAAACCTCCTTCCATCAGCAAGGGCATTGAAGATGAAACGTGGCTGGGTCTTTCAGCATGACAATGATCCCAAACACACCACCCGGGTGACGAAGGAGTGGCTTCGTAAGAAGCATTTCAAGGTCCTGGAGTGGCCTAGCCAGTCTCCAGATCTCAACCCCATAGAAAATCTTTGGAGGGAGTTGAAAGTCCGTGTTGCCCAGCAACAGCCCCAAAACACCACTGCTGTAGAGGAGATCTGCATGGAGGAATGAGCCAAAATACCAGCAACAGTGTGTGAAGACTTACAGAAAACGTTTGACCTCTGTCATTGACAACAAAGGGTATATAACAAAGTATTGAGATGGACTTTTGTTATTGACCAAATACTTATTTTCCACCATAATTTGCAAATAAATTCTTCAAAAATCAGACAATGTGATTTTCTGGATTGTTTTTTCTCATTTTGTCTCTCATAGTTGAGGTATACCTATGATGAAAATTACAGGCCTCTCTCATCTTTTTAAGTGGGAGAACTTGCACAATTGGTGGCTGACTAAATACTTTTTTGCCCCATTGTGTGTATATGATACAATGGGAAACAAATAGTTTTTTTTAACCTCCTCTTTGCTCGTGCTGCATCTCGCGTGGCACTTCAAACATTTAAAAGCCTGTACAGCAGCTGTCCTACTCTTTGTGTTTTACTTCTGGCCCCGGGTCTGGTTAAATCTTTTGCCACAAAGTCCCGTCTCACGAGATGCGACTTCTTCATATTTTTTACTTTATTATTTAAAAACGGAATAAGAATCTGAAAATCTAACATCACATAAAGTCTGAAAAGAATGATACCAAACATATATATGTAGGTTTTAAAATAAGCCTGATTTGAAGTGTGACATAAAATGTCACAGTTGGACTTTTAGGCTTAGGATTTATATACAGTGGGGTGAAAAACTATTTGCCCCCTTCCTGATTTCTTATTCTTTTGCATGTTTGTCACACAAAATGTTTCTGATCATCAAACACATTTAACCATTAGTCAAATATAACACAAGTAAACACAAAATGCAGTTTTTAAATGATGGTGTTTATTATTTAGGGAGAAAAAAAATCCAAACCTACATGGCCCTGTGTGAAAAAGTAATTGCCCCCTTGTTAAAAAATAACCTAACTGTGGTGTATCACACCTGAGTTCAATTTCCGTAGCCACCCCCAGGCCTGATTACTGCCACACCTGTTTCAATCAAGAAATCACTTAAATAGGAGCTGCCTGACACAGAGAAGTAGACCAAAAGCACCTCAAAAGCTAGACATCATGCCAAGATCCAAAGAAATTCAGGAACAAATGAGAACAGAAGTAATTGAGATCTATCAGTCTGGTAAAGGTTATAAAGCCATTTCTAAAGCTTTGGGACTCCAGCGAACCACAGTGAGAGCCATTATCCACAAATGGCAAAAACATGGAACAGTGGTGAACCTTCCCAGGAGTGGCCGGCCGACCAAAATTACCCCAAGAGTGCAGAGACGACTCATCCGAGAGGTCACAAAAGACCCCAGGACAACGTCTAAAGAACTGCAGGCCTCACTTGCCTCAATTAAGGTCAGTGTTCACGACTCCACCATAAGAAAGAGACTGGGCAAAAACGGCCTGCATGGCAGATGTCCAAGACGCAAACCACTGTTAAGCAAAAAGAACATTAGGGCTCGTCTCAATTTTGCTAAGAAACATCTCAATGATTGCCAAGACTTTTGGGAAAATACCTTGTGGACTGATGAGACAAAAGTTGAACTTTTTGGAAGGCAAATGTCCCGTTACATCTGGCGTAAAAGGAACACAGCATTTCAGAAAAAGAACATCATACCAACAGTAAAATATGGTGGTGGTAGTGTGATGGTCTGGGGTTGTTTTGCTGCTTCAGGACCTGGAAGGCTTGCTGTGATAGATGGAACCATGAATTCTACTGTCTGCCAAAAAATCCTGAAGGAGAATATCCGGCCATCTGTTCGTCAACTCAAGCTGAAGCGATCTTGGGTGCTGCAACAGGACAATGACCCAAAACACACCAGCAAATCCACCTCTGAATGGCCGAAGAAAAACAAAATGAAGACTTTGGAGTGGCCTAGTCAAAGTCCTGACCTGAATCCAATTGAGATGCTATGGCATGACCTTAAAAAGGCGGTTCATGCTAGAAAACCCTCAAATAAAGCTGAATTACAACAATTTTGCAAAGATGAGTGGGCCAAAATTCCTCCAGAGCGCTGTAATAGACTCATTGCAAGTTATCGCAAACGCTTGATTGCAGTTATTGCTGCTAAGGGTGGCCCAACCAGTTATTAGGTTCAGGGGGCAATTACTTTTTCACACAGGGCCATGTAGGTTTGGATTTTTTTTTCTCCCTAAATAATAAAAACCACCATTTACAAACTGCATTTTGTGTTTACTTGTGTTATATTTGACTAATGGTTAAATGTGTTTGATGATCAGAAACATTTTGTGTGACAAACATGCAAAAGAATAAGAAATCAGGAAGGGGGCAAATAGTTTTTCACACCACTGTATATGAGTATAAGAGGGGGTTTCAGAAGGGTGACCATTTCTCCTTGGGGTGCGTTCAGCCCCCTTCTTCACAACTCAAGTGGCAGAGACGCAAAGTGGCTGGCGAGCAAAACAAGCAGGGGGGAACCCCATAGTGTGTGTGTATATTTTTATATATATATATATATATATATATATATACACACACACACACATACAATATATATGGTGAGAGTATGGATCCCTAACGGGGCGACACGCTGAAATGCGACCGACATGTCGGTCGAGGGCTGCTGATCTGTTGCCAAGGTAACCGCAGATGGCAACAGTAAGCTCACTGCCTCCTCGTGTAACACGTCTGTTGCCCGATGGGTGATGTAGTGAACACCACAACTTGGCCGCTGACCTGGCCCCGGCCTGCCCGTTTGCTGTGTCTGCGTGTAGTAGAGTGGTAGCGCCTGCTGCTTTTCCTGAAGGCCCTAGACTAGGCCACGTCTTTTGGGTGCAAGGACAGTGATTCGTGCATCGCTATATAATTTTTTCATTTAATGTTGAAGCCGCTTTTTGTGGAACCTGGTTCAGCTGCACCATATGGTCCACAGTAAATTCGGCAGTGGAAAATTTCTGTGGTGCCCCCCTTCCCTTGATACCCTGAGCATGAGCTTATTTTGCTTAACAGTTAATTGTACCCTGTCTAGATTGTTTTAATGTTCAATGTGCACGGATGCGGTTTTCAGAGTATGGATGTGTTCACATTACAGCTAGACACAGGTCACTTGTACTTATGGATGTGAAGCATTGAGATCAGCAAATCCGATCTGAAACAAAACACCTGAATTGAGTAATGAGGCTTGAAACATGACAACAGCCTTAGTGACTTGAGCGTGCCATGATCCTTGGTAAGACCAACATGCCAAGTGTCATCTCCCAAACACCTGTTTGTGTCACAAGCTTGTCAAGAGTACCCCCTAAACAAATGCGAACAGTCTGTTAGAGGCAACGGCACAAAGCCACTGTGCCACCTGGAATGAAAATGGATTTGTTTCTAACCTAGCTTTGTAAAACTTGACTTGATTTCAATAAAATCAATTAAATCCAAAAAGAAAATTCACCTGCCGGCACGACTGAAATGCAAGGTGCACAACATGAGGTACATTCAAGAATTTAAAAAAAGTTTTTGAAAGGCCTAATAATATGAAACCGTTCTCCTCCCTTGGATTTGAATCAGATCAATTTGAGGTTATGACATTTCTCCATTAACTATTCTGACATACACAAGTTATTTTTATCTCAATTTTTCCAGGAGTTTGTGTAACGTCTGATTGCTAATTGCACCATAATGCACTTTGCAGAGATCAATATTCTCTTAAAACAACTCCCTCCAGCCAGGACTTCATTGCTCTGTGGTGATGATGTTCAGTCATGCATTACACAGCAACTAAGAGCAAGTTATTTTTCCAGACGCCAGCATGACATCAAGTGCGAGACAAGAATAAGTAGCAGTACACCATAGTGGGCAAACACCCCCACACGGAGTCAGTTTATAGAGTTCACCCAATCATCCCAACACCCATTTGGGGGGGTATGAAGAGCAATGCAAATAACGACAACACTGAAAATTGGACACAAGGCACTGTGACAACATTACCCCCCCACCACCCCAGATCCCCTCACCTGCTCAGTATTTGGGTGCAGCCTCATGAGCAAAGTCTCAATCAGCAGTGACAATACAACTGTTGTCCAGTTTTCCTTGCCAAATCCCCATTGCTACCAGTTGGCTTGGCACACCAGTCACTCTGGAACACATACGTTTATTTTTAGGACGTGCTGGCGCTATTAGGGTTGGCTGTTTTGGGTAACACTCCAAATGGACAATCAACCGTCTTCTAAATCTTACATCTGCTGCAGACTGTAGCAGGCTTTAACACTAGAATTACCAGAGCCTACAAAAAAACTCGTAGATCCGTCCCACCTTAAATCCGTTCGCACCTCTCCGCCAGCGTCTTTTGTCCTGTAAATGTGCCGATAAAGACAAGCAGCAAGCAGCCTGCTATCCCAACCCCCCACCGACTTAGAACGTACACAAAGTTCTCCCAGCTCATACCTTGATTGATTATCTGGGAGTGAAGTGCTGGAGTTTTACAGTGGAAATAATAGATCGTTATTTGGAACACATGCATTTCATGTGTTCTGTTTCTACAATAATCTGTGTAAACATATTGTTAAAACAGAAACGTTTTCATATTTTAGTAGTAAATGACAAAATGTAGGCATAAACTATATAATGTATGAAGCCTGAAGTCCAAAGATCAAATAAACACTTTCACAAAAGGTTCAAGGATGATACAACAGCTTCCATGGCGTAGTGGTAAGATTTGCTGACTTGTAATCAAGAGTAGTCCCCGGTTCGATCCCCACTGCCTCCTATATTTGCCATTTTCAGTAGTAAGCTGCTCTTATTGTTAATATTATACAGTACACACATACACTTGTGGCACGGATGCAACATTATTCATATTCATTCGCATAACATCTTGCGCTTGTAATCAGTGACCACTTGTTTTGTTTGTTTTTTCCGATCTTGCCAGTCTCCACGTTGCTGTATGGTGATGTTTCTTTTGTACTCCAGGACATGCAGAGGAAAGAATATTACAGAGAGGTCAGTTCAGTGCTATATGTAATCATCAAATTCAAATGTTAACAGTTCACACACACACGCAAGGGCCGTCCTTCCTACATTTACGACATGTGTACCTATTGCAATGCATGTGTTCCAAATAACGATCTATTATTTCCACTCTAAAACTCCAGCACTTCACTCCCAAATAATCGATCAAGGCATGAGCTGGGAGAAGTTTGTGCAAGTCGGTGGGGGGATGGAATAGCAGACTGCTTGCTGCTTGTCTTTATCGGCACGTTTACAGGACAAAAGACGCTGGCGGAGAGGTGCGAACGGATTTAAGGTGGTCCGGATCTACGAGTTTTTTCATAGGCTCTGGTAATTCTAGTGTTAAACTCAGATCCTCCAAATCAGGAGGCTGCCTTCACTAGGCCTATGGTAGTGAACAGAGATCTAGGATGAGAAGCGCCATTGTAACCAGTGTTGTGCATGAGCGAGTTCAAAAGAGCGCCTTCATCGAACAAGCCTAGTTTTCTAAGAACGGTGAACTTAACGTTAACGTATTTGAAAGTGACGACCTTGAACGTGAGCGAGTTCAGTTTAGGTGACATTCTGGATCTGGTTTAGGTCCCGTTATTGTTTCGCCTCACCCTGTGTAATGTAGGGGTGGAGCAGACTCCGAATCTGGTATTCGGATAACCGCAAATAGTGGATTTTCACAAATACTTAATTTGTATGAATTTTTTGCCATTTATTTGTATTCGGAACAAATAAAATCAAATCAGCGCCGCCTGTCTGCTTGTGCTTAAGCTGCACCCCCCACTGACATGAGCACACGGTGAAGCTCCGCTTTCGCTTTTAGGAAAACGTCGTACTTTGCGAGGCCACTTTATATTTTTCCCCATTGAACATGCAATATGTGACGTGAATTTTGACCAGCAGCGTAATCGGTTAGTTCACCTACACACTGGCTCCACAGTCGCCATGTGTGTCTCTCAGTAAGAAATAGAGCGATAATTTACATGTATACTTGCATCTGTTTAATTTCGATTTTGACTGGGAGGATATTAGCATAGCCCTGCGGTGGGTTGGCACCATACCCAGGGTTTGTTTCCTGCCTTGCACCCTGTGTTGCCTGGAATTGGCTCCAGCAGACCCCACACCCCCCGTGATCCTGTAGTTAGGATGTAGTGGGTTGGATAATGGATGGATGGATATTAGCATACGAGTGCAGGCAGGGTGGAATGGGTGGAGAAGAGTGTGAGGAGTAATTTGTGAGAGACGGGTATCAGCAAGAGTGATAGGGAAGGTCTACAGGATGGTAGTGAGACCAGCTATGTTATATGGGTTGGAGACGGTGGCACTGACCAGAAAGCAGGAGACAGAGCTGGAGGTGGCAGAGTTAAAGATGCTAAGATTTGCACCGAGTGTGACAAGGATGGACAGGATTAGAAATGAGGACATTAGAGGGTCAGCTCAGGTTTGGACAGTTGGGAGACAAAGTCAGAGAGGCAAGATTGTGTTGGTCTGGACATGTGCAGATAGAGAGATGAGGAGTATATTGGGAGAAGGATGCAAAGGATAGAGCTGCCAAAGAAGAGGAAAAGAGGAAGGCCTAAGAAGGTTTATGGATGTGGTGAGAGAGGACATGCAGGTGATGGGTGTGACAGAGCAAGATGACGAGGACAGGAGGATATGCAAGAAGATGATCTGCTGTGGCAACCACTAACAGGAGCAGCCAGAAGAAGAAGATTCAAGAACACTGTAAATAGCCTAATATAAAATAGATAGACAGATACTTTATTAATCCCAAGGGTAAATTCACATACTCCAGCAGCAGCATACTGATAAAGAAAATATTAAAGAGTAATAAAAATGCAGGTAAAAACAGACAATAACTTTGTATAATGTTAACGTTTACTAAGGTGGAATTGAAGAGTTGCATAGTGTGGGGGAGGAATGATCTCCTCAGTCTGTCAGTGGAGCAGGACGGTGACAGCAGTCTGTCGCTGAAGCTGCTCCTCTGTCTGGAGATGATACTGTTTAGTGGATGCAGTGGATTCTCCATGATTGATAGGAGCCTGCTCAGCGCCCGTCACTCTGCCACGGATGTCAAACTGTCTAGCTCCATGCCAACAATAGAGCCTGCCTTCCTCACCAGTTTGTCCAGGCGTGAGGCGTCCTCCTTTATGCTGCCTCCCCAGCACACCACCGCGTAGAAGAGGACGCTCGCCACAACCGTCTGATAGAACATCTGCAGCATCTTATTGCAGATGTTGAAGGACGCCAGTCTTCTAAGGAAGTATAACCGGCTCTGTCCTCTCTTGCACAGAGAATCAGTATTGGCAGTTCAGTCCAATTTATCATCCAGCTGCACTCCCCGGTATTTACAGGTCTGTACCCTCTGCACACAGTCACCTCTGATGATCACAGGGTCCAGGAGGGGCCTGGGCCTCCTAAAATCCACCACCAGCTCCTTGGTTTTGCTGGTGTTCAGGTGAAAGTGGTTTGAGTCGCACCATTTAACAAAGTCCTTGATGAGGTTTCTATACTTTTCCTCCTGCCCACTCCTGATGCAGCCCACGATAGCAGTGTCGTCAGCGAACTTTTGCATGTGGCAGGACTCCAAGTTGTATTGGAGGTCTGATGTATATAGGCTGAACAGGACTGGAGAAAGTACAGTCCCCTGCAGCGCTCCTGTGCTGCTGACCACAATGTCAGACCCGCAGTTCCTGAGACGCACATACTGAGGTCTGTTTGTAAGATAGTCCACGATCCATGCCACCAGGTATGAATCTACTCCCATCTCTGTCAGCTTGTCCCTAAGGAGCAGAGGTTGGATGGTGTTGAAGGCACTAGAGAAGTCTAGAAACATAATTCTTACAGCACCACTGCGTCTGTCCAAGTGGGAGAGGGATCGGTGTAGCATATAGATGATGGCATCCTCCGCTCCCACCTTCTCCTGGTATGCGAACTGCAGAGGGTCGAGGGCATGGCATACCTGTGGCCTCAGGTGGTGAAGCAGCAGCCTCTCCATGGTCTTCATCACGTGACGTCAGAGCGACAGGCCGGAAGTCATTCAGCTCACTAGGACGTGATACCTTTGGGACTGGGGTGATACTAGATGTTTTCCAAAGCCTCGGGACTCTCCCCTGTTCCAGGCTGAGGTTGAAGATGCGCTGTAGAGGACTCCCCAGCTCCAGCACACAGACCTTCAGCTGTTATTCTGCAACATCTGCTCCAGCTTTCTCCTGTACTGCTCCTTCGCTGGACTCGGAGTTCCTTCTGCACGCGCTTGAGCTCATGCTGATCACCGCCTTTAAAAGCCCTTTTCTTCTGGTTCAAAAGGCCCTTGATGTCACTTGTAATCCATGGCTTGTTGTTAGCATAGCAGCATACAGTTCTTACTGGAACTACAATGTCCATACAGAAGTTGATGTAGTTGGTAGTGCAGTCAACAACCTCCTCAATGTTCTCACTATGTGATCCCTGCAGGATATCCCAGTCCGTAGTTCCAAAGCATTCTCCGAGAGCCTTCTCTGCCTCCGGGGACCACGTCCTGAATGAGCGTGTGGTTGTAGGTAGGACCCTCACTCTTGGTTTGTAGTGAGGCTGAAGCAGAACCAGGTTATGATCTGCTTTCCCAAGCGCAGGCAGCGGGGTGGCGCTGTATGCGTCTTTAATGTTTGCATACAGTAAATCAATAGTCTTATTTCCCCGGGTGTTACAGTCCACATACTGGGAGAAGGCAGGTAATGTTTTGTCCAGCATCACATGGTTAAAAAGTCTTCAGCGATTAGCACAAGCGCCTCAGGGTGCTGCGTTTGTAACTTAGCAACAGCAGAATGGATGATATCAGTCGCTATCTCCACGTCCGCCCGAGGAGGGATGTAAATAATAACAACAATGACATGTCCAAACTCTCTGGGCAAGTAATAGGGACACAAACTTATGGCCAACAGTTCGATGTCCCTGCAGCAAGTGGAGATTTTCACATTTACGTGTCCAGAGTTACACCACTTTTTACTGACATAGAGAGCTAGACCTCCTCCTTTGTGCTTCCCACAGGTACTTGCGTCTCTGTCCGCTCTAACTGTGCTAAACCCGGGTAGCTCCACGTTAGCATCTGGGATGGTGGTAGTTAGCCACGTTTCGCAAAAGCACAACAAACTGCATTCTCTGTAGGTTCTGACATTTTTCACCAGCGCAGCCAGTTCGTCGATCTTATTTGGTAGTGAGTTCAAATTTCCCAGGATCACAGAAGGCTTAAATGGTGCGACTTAAACCACCTACAACTGAACACCAGCAAAACCAAGGAACTGGTGGTGGATTTTAGGAGACCCAGGCCCCTCATGGACCCCGTGATCATCAGAGGTGACTGTGTGCAGAGGGTACAGACCTATAAATACCTGGGAGTGCAGCTGGACGATAAATTGGACTGGACTGCCAATACTGATTCTCTGTGCAAGAAAGGACAGAGCCGCCTGTACTTCCTTAGAAGACTGGCATCCTTCAACATCTGCAGTAAGATGCTGCAGATGTTCTATCAGATGGTTGTGGCGAGTGCCCTCTTCTACGCAGTGGTGTGCTGGGGAGGCAGCATTAAGAAGAAGGATGCCTCACGCCTGGACAAACTGGTGAGGAAGGCAGGCTCTATTGTTGGCATAGAGCTGGACGGTTTGACATCCGTAGCAGAGCAACGGGCACTCAGCAGGCTCCTATCAATTATGGAGAATCCACTACATCCATTAAACAGTGTCATCTCCAGACAGAGGAGCAGTTTCAGCGACAGACTGCTGTCACTGTCCTGCTCCACTGACAGACTGAGAAGATCATTCCTCCCCCAAACTATGCGACTCTTCAATTCCACCAGAGGGGGTAAACGTTGAACATTATTCAAGTTATTGTCTGTTTTTTACCTGCATTTTTTATTACTCTTTAATTTAATATTTTTTGCTGCTGGAGTATGTGAATTTCCCCCTGGGATTAATAAAGTATCTATCTATCTATCTATCTATCTAAAATGCCACTTTCTCGCAAGCCTCTTCATTTTTAGCTTAGTGCCGGCTCTGCTGCCACGATACCCCCTTCTTACCTCATCAGGTAAATAGGGAACCACACCAGCACTCTCATTTGTTCTCAGCGCTTGAAATTGAGTCTCGGCGTGTAAAAATACATGCCCACGTTGTAAAAGTAAAAGTGTCCAGGGAATGAATCCACATAAAAGAAAAGCATGCAAAATTGAAAAAAGGAAACTCATGGGTCATTTATTTTCACTCCTTAAAAAATACAAAATGAACTGAACATGAACGAGTTCAAAACTGACATGGTGAACTATGAACATGAATGTATTCATTTTAATCTGAGTGAACTGAACTTTGAGCGAGTTCTTGTGAGGTGTGAACTTGCCCAACAAGATCTACTGGCTACCAAGGGATTACCCACATAGGAGTAACATGATCCACGTGAACAGACAGCCAGAAGCCCTTAGTCTGGTCTGAGTTGGCTCGTTAATGACAAGTCTTCACCAGACTGTCGCTTAGGAATTGCCAACTGATGGCAATTCCAGAACTTAATAAATTCTTTGATTCTTCAAATATATTGTGCATCAATCACGAGCTCCAAGCAAAATCACAAGAATCTGACAATTAAACTAAATTGATGCTTACACCCATATTCTTTAATTCCACAATCTTATCTTCCATTCAAAAAAGGCAATTCATGCTGTGTGACTTTCATTTCTTGTTAACGATATGTGCCAACTATTCCGGAAGTATCTGCTTAACAAGTTTAGTAAAAAATGCATGCGTTGTGCACACTTGTGGATTATATGACGCGAGTTTTTTCATTCATGGATGTTTTTCAAACCATTTGCCAGTGTACAGAACTGGTCACCATTGGCTTGTTGTAATACAAACTTTATAGTAATTCTTTACATTAACATATTGTGCTTTTTATCAATATTCAAGGTGCTTTAGATTAAAATTATAGAAACTATTGAAAAACTTATTAAAATGGCTGCTTTTAGAGTAGCATTACATGTTTCTTTGTACAGCACTTTGGTGCAATTTCTGTTGTTTTAAATGTGCTTTATAAATAAATTTGACCGATTGATAGTGAGAGGGGAGCCACTTCAACCACAACCAAAATACAATATCCACCTTGGTGATACGACCACAGCCACTCTTCACCAGTACACTGACTACACATTAGCTGTTAGGTGGTGAAAGCATGAGACAGACAGAGTTAGCAGCCAACTGAGAACAGGGGGTGGTTTGGGGGTCAGAATGACCAGGCCAAGGTGGACAATTTAGCCAGGACATCAGGATACACCCTACTGTTTATGAAGGATGTCCTGGGATCTTTAATGACCACTGAGAGTCAGGACCTCAATTTTACATCTAATCCGGAGAAAACCGGCGCTTTTATAACAGCACAGCGTCCCCATCAATGCACTTGGAATCACACACAGACCACAGGGGAAAGCGGCCCCTGCTGGCCTCACCAACAACAATCCCAGCTTTTCCTAGATGGTCTCCCATCCAGGTACTTGCTGGGCCTGAGCAATGCTTAGCTTCAGGTGGTATGGCTGCTGGACGAAACCATGAGCTTAAACATTATTCTTGCCCTTCACTGCAAAGCATATTGGGTAAAGAAGCTTAAACAACCATTTTTGGGTGTCGTATTCCTGATACCCATTATGTTGTTTATGTAATGAAGCTTTCCCTTTCTAATATTTTCCATATTCTGCATAAAATTACACTAAACCTCCTCATATTGAAACGTGCACTTATTTCATCCAAACGTATATATGTAAGAAACATACTTTTAAATTAGTTAATATACTGATTATGTTTTGATAGTTTCTCTAATAAACCAAATAAACTATACACTACAGTAAACCCCTGGCGAAGTCGCGGTTCAGAGTTCCCAGCCTCAGTCGTTCACAGATTCTTCCTTAAAACCCAAGTAATATTTGTTAGCGGAAACCGCAAATATCCTCCGCAATTTTTTTTATGGCTTTTTCATGGCAATACTGTACTGTAGAGAGAACATAAAGCAACCGTAGAGGGAAACTTGGCTTGGGATGGTGAAAGTAGCCAATCCGAGAGCATTATTCATTTCTCCTTGTTGCGGATTGGCTGCTGCCCTGAGACGCATCTCCGTCAGATGCAGCCCAGCATTCCCGCATCATAACAGTTTACCACGTGTAGCTATCTCGAGTGCTTTGCGGAGTGTTCTCGTGTTTTTCATTTTGTTCTTCTTAAAGACCTAAGATGCCGCCCAAATGCCCTGCACCTTCTAAGGCTTCTGGCAATTAACCCAAGCGTCAGGAAAAGTTTAAGACACTCCAGGAGAAGGTTGAACTACTGGATTTGCTCTGGGAACTAAAAAGTTAAGCGGCAGTAGCCACATCAGGAGCCTTAAATCCTCTGCTTTACTGTGCAGTCATTATCTTCATTACACTGCACAGCTAATTCATCATCATCATCTTCAATCAATATCATTCATTATTGGTGAGTACCCATACATTTTACTGTATTTTTATTAAATTAAATATTTACCCTACTTATACCAAAGAAAATGAGCTTGCATGAAATCACAGTACATATTGGGGTAACATCGCTATTTTATATTCTAGCACTGCGGGAGACATAGCAGTACAGTACTGTACAGTAGACGGGTTTACCTTTACATTCTTTTTTTAGGGTAATGTATTAAGCTGAGTTTTACATGAAATTAAAGCGTTTTGGGGGCCATACTTAAGGTTTAAACTATAAAAATGGGCATTTTTTGACCACATCCAAAATTCACAGTTTATCACAATTCGCGGGTGCTCTAGGAACGTAACCCCCACGAATTTCGGGGGTTGTCTGTAAATTGGTCATTTTTTTGATGTTCATGACACTAAAGTTGCTATTCACTTTTTTTTTTGATAAAGGTAAAAGATTTTATAGATTTTGCAAAATGCTCCTGGATTCGAGTCAGTCAGGGAAAACATTGACCTTCCAAAAATCCCTACTCTGCCTACACTCTCCCCCCCCCCCCCCCCCAAATTACAGTATAAGGAAAAAAACACCTCAAAAAAACAGATTTCCAAAATCAAGACACATACAAATGAAAAATATAAAGAAGCATTTTTATTCTACTGTGTATACAAGACCGTTGGGAGGATTAAAATGACCTGAATTTCATTTGCTTATAATCAATACTTAAAAAAAATGAATAAAAGGCTGGATTAGGCAATGATAAATATATCCAATTCATTTTCATGTTCTTTATATAAAGAGCCACCTGAGGCCATGTTGTCATGGGCACAAATAAAAAGCAAAACCACAAAAACCCTAAACTGAGGTAAAGCCTGGGCTAGACACGCAGTTTGTTTTGGCCATTTGGAAAGATTTGCTGTCACAAAGTTTGACTTCTCCATGTCTTTCCTCCATGACCAACACTATGTCTACAACAGCAACACCACTCTCCCTCAGGTTCTATCTGAAGAACTTCTGTTCTTTCAAAACAATGCGGTGAGCTGACATTGATGTTGCCCATTCTTTTGTTCAAAGCAATGAGACTGAGCCGACAGCGTCCTACCTAGGAAAGTCAGCAGTATCAAAAAAAAACAAAAAACAAACACAATCAGGGACAACTTCTGCAGCTAAACAGCACTTAACCTGAAGTTACCTTGATCCACGATGGCAGGCCTGACCCTTGTCCTCTATGGTGTGTCTGATTGTCAGTATGAAGGGGCATCTCCGTGCAGTGGTGGAAGTCATACACATGCATTGTTCTTTACAGAAATACTGGCTTGAAGCCCAAGTGAGGCTGCTAGAGAGATTCTAGTTAGAAGCAACTTAAGAAGGGACAATGATTTTTCTGGCCAACAGAATGAGGAGGGCTAGCTCAGGGTTGCCAGGAAACTGGTGGAGAGCCTCAATGGCTTCTTGAGTAGTAAAGCCAGCACTTGTGATCATCTCAATGTGGATGGATGGCAAGGCAAGAGGAGAACCAGTGGACCTCTCTGGTATACAACTGGTAGAAGGGCTTAAGGCATCATCTTGAAGAGGAAAGCAAACATCTTGGCAGCCCATATCAAGGTTTAATGGCACTTCCGTATGGATGTCACACTTGGTTTCTAAATCAGCCTGTGTGGTATTTTTTGCCCCTTCCTGCCCTTCTTCTGTTGATAGTACACTACTACAGTCCTCTGGTTGTGGTGGACCTTGAAAATTCTCTTTGTTTTGGATTTCAAGGTCTAGGTTGGACTGAACATCAGTTTGTACATTTAGCATGTCCATATTGTGTACCTGTTCGAATTCATTTCTATTAAGAGATTCAGTTTCTATTAAATCTGTCCCTCCGGAATGGAAAGGAGGCGTTTCACAATGATCAGCTTTGGCAAAGTCTCCATCAACCAAGGCAATGACTGTATTATCCATGTCTGATGAGCTCGGTGAAGAGCTGGCCATGATTTGATTCATATCCTCCCCACTTTCATTCTGGAAACTTGATTCTGTATTAGGTGTCAAGGAGTCAGAGGCTCCCTTGCTGCTACCAATCAAAAGCTCATGAAGTTCTAACAAAGCAGCAGCTAAAGGCGGACTTGGCTCAGGAAGCGGACAATTCTCTGACTGTACCTGTGCAGGTCTTGTTGGTAGCTCTGTCAAGTTTCCATCACTTTTTTCCAGCCATCCTTTTTGCACAATTAAATCACCTCTAAGTAACTCAACGGAAGTAGTGTCGGGAATTAGCAGCTCGGGTCTTACCTCGTCAAGTTCCATTGTGGGACACTCCAATTCTGTTACTGCACTGTCAGGATCCCCTTTAATATCTCTGAGCATTGATACAGAAATGCTTCCTGCTGTCTGATCACACATATCTTGGGTTTCCATTTCAAAATGTTGGAAAGCAGTAGATTCTGTAATTTGAGAATTTCCTACAACCTCTATCTGCATTACTTCATTATCAGAACTTAAATCACTTTGCATAAGCATATTAGTATGTGATTCTGTATCCGATGACAAGTTTTCCAGTGCCGTTTCTCCCACGGGATTAAGAGCAGAAGGGCCACTAGGCGAGTCTGCAGCTACTTCACTGCAGGATATTTCACAGGAATCAAGACTGAGGGAATGCTTCCTAGCTACGTCTAAATCTACCTTTCCTGAAGGAAAGCCACTGACACCTTCAAATGATGGTTGTAAACATTTGGAGAAGTTGTCATCTAATACAGGAATTTCTTCCATTTCTATAATCTCAGGGTCAGGAGTTGGGGGCTTTGAAAACTCACTCTGTATGATGTCCGGTATTTTACTGGAGCTTGCAAGCTGCTCATTTAGATTACTGTCTAGATTAACCAAAATATTACTCTCTTCCTGGCTTGTGTGCTGCTGCCCAAGGTCTGCATCCCCAAGATAAAGTTGGCAATGATCTTCTATGGAATTGCTTGCTGTCACCTGTGGTGTGGGGTTGCTGACCAGAGATGATTTATCTGGAAAAAAGGAGTCTGTGTCTGACAGTGGATTTTGAAGGCCTTGGCCATGGGGCTGTGGCACATGGAGATAGGAACCCGAAGAGTCTCTGCTCAGGGGTGGAAATTCTGGTGAGGTAGTATTTCCATCGATTTCTGTTCAAATAAAAAGAAAACAACAATTAATACAAAGACACCTGGAGATTACAAAGAACAACAAGATCAATAAATATCTGAGTGTACTGAAAAATGGTAATCATTGAGAAATTAAAACATTCCTTGGATGACAAGACTGAAATCCAGAGCCTCTGAAGGCACTATAACAGAAGTATAACATGTATTTGTCCAACTCAGCCTCAAAAAAGGCTGAATTCTAACATAGCAGCACTGAGTGCAATGCATTAACCAACACTGGATGTGCTCCAAGTCCATCATAGTGCACACTGACACACTTAGTCACATGGACTCATACGGGGTCAATTTGCAGCATCCAATTAACCTAACATATCTTTGGATTTTTTTTTTTTTTTTGGGAAGAAAAATGTTTCACACAGTATTTTACAAACCCAAGTATAAGAAGGCAGACTCAGTAATGGCCTACTGGAGGCAGTGCAGGAGGGGAATGGAGACAAAACTGATGGTAATTATGAACAATGCTGACCATCCTCTCTATGACACCCTTTCACTTTTAGCCAACTAACTACTTAACAGAAGTGCAACATGAAATGCTAATGGGGTTCATTCAAACCCATGGTTAGGAATGTCAAAAGAATAGATTTTTTGGTACCAACTAGATACCAAAGTCCATAAACGTAACAGTACTAAGCTTTTTCAGCGTATTGGCAATGCAGAGAAAAGTCACTACTGTACAAATTAATGATTGCGTGACCACATGTAAACGAATTACTTTGAACAGTATAATAAAAAGAGTACAAGTTCATATGGAAATTGCTCGCAGCAGTGATGATATGGCACTGGATCAGCATGCAAGTTCTGCCGTTTTTCTTTTCGGCTTGTCTAAATGTGCTCAGAGGTTAAAGACAGGAGAATTGCAGAACATAACTGCAGGACTCATACTTGTTATAATTAAAAACAAACAAAATAAAAGGCAGTTGTTAATAACACCTATTATGGAGTTAGTTCTGAAAAAAATTTGCACAGGTTTTGAGAGTTAACTATGTTTACAAATCAAATTGTTTAACTTGTACTGTCACCTATTTGTATGAAGGGATGAAACGATAAGATTAATTGCTTTTAATAGTACCATACATGGTCCCATAAAATTAACAGAGGCTTTGCATACATTCTTTGATTGTAGTGAGCACATCCATTCATTTTCTAACTGGTGTATACAGTTCAGGGTTGTGGGGCACATAAAGCCTTATGGGAAGAGTGGCAGCGCTAACAGTTGTAGGCAAGACTTGAAGTTGACTTTTTAGTCTTTCAAAGCTTCAAAAGGACAAGGCACATCTCCCTGGTTAATACGACGTGTACTGTGTAACACAAAAAACACATAATGGCCAAAAACGCACAGTTAACAGGCCAAGCAAGAACAGCACACTGCATTGCTAACTATGCATTTGCAAACACTGAATCTGTATCACTCACTTGGTTTTTGAAGGCAAACTAATGTTCATTAGTATAACCTACACGTTGGCAATTAAGGACAAAAGGGCAAGAATCCAGTCCCCATTGCAAGGCACACAAAAACAAACCCCCACATACAAAGTCGACTTAGATACATCACCCAGTTGACTGGTATGGTGTGTTTGGCATGCAGGGCCTAGACCAGCAATCATCATGTATGCTTTTGTCAACCTTTCTAGGTTTGGTTTTAGATTTAGATCCATACCTCTGTATTCAAGTTTGGATTAGTTCTGTCCAAACTCTGACAGGCATGTGTAATACTACTCCAAGAAGAGCGTTACAACCTAAGTCATTATTCTGCTATTTTCAATACTCACCTGAGAAACACCCTAAGTTAAATTAATGTTGTGCAATGCAACACAAGGCATATGACTCAGATCAAGTCCCATGTATACAGGCCCAAATGACACGTTTCTAGGCAAAACATTTTCTGTAGATCTTACTTAGGTGGGGCATTTGGGTGTTGCCCAAAAGTGTCAGTCAGCTCATTATTTAACTGAGCAAACATGTAACAAAAAAACGCTGCCAGTATAATGTATGTATATCTATCTTCCAAAGAATTGTTTTTTTTTTTTTTTGATCATTACCCTTATACAGATTCCAATAGAATAGAATAAAAATGTTTAAAGTAGGTTATAATGTGTGTATAATGTCTTTTCCTGCTCTGTGAGTATTTGTTTCAGAAAGTGCAAGGATCTTGTTTAACTCAACATAATTACCTGCAATTAAATGTAATGATGTGGAGCCTTTTTTATTTTTGTTTAAAGAAAAATGGGTATAGAATGAAATCTTCTGAACAGGAGCATCGCCGTATCCATGGTAGAAAGAATGACAAGAGAAATTTTACAGTGCCATGCCAATTTGCCAGATTGAACCCAGTTATTGCTGTCTTGCATCAAAAGCATCAGGCTGCATCAAAAACCAATACAGAATACAGTAGTGATCGAAGGAATGACACACTTTCCAAACTGTCTGTCTTCCAAGTACTTCTGGCCCATGACAGACTTTATTTTAATATAAATCTTGGGTCACATGTTGATGGTAACATCATTTTGGACAAAGATTTTTAAATGCCTTTCAGACAGCCTTGGTGTTACAGTCCCCCCCCTAATCCACTAACAGTTGTGTTTGGTGTACTTCCAGATGAGCTTAAGTGGAGAAGGACAAACAAACTGTGATTGCCTTTACTACACTAATGGCATATAGACTTAATCTTGCTCAACTGGAAGAATCCTAACTCTCCCCTTTTAAGTCAGTGGGTAACTGATGTTATATATTATTTGAAATTGGAAAAAATACAATTCTCACTTAGAGGATCTGTGCAGAAATTTTTCAAAACCTGGCAGGATCTAATCAATAATATTTTAGAATAAGCTTTTAAAGCACTGAGGAAGTAAATTCTCTTTTTTTTCTTTTTCTTCTCCATTTATCTATATTCACTTATTATCTATTTGCTTATTTTTACTAGGTTTAAGTTTTATTATGCTGCCCATGCTCTCTTTCTCAGGGGTGGGGGTTGATTTGTTTTCAATCCTATTCTTGTAAAATTGATCTATTTGTATGGAATGTTGTGTGATTTCAATAAAATCAAAAAATTAAAAAAAAACATTTTTAATATACATCTCAGAAAAAACAACTATGCCAAAAAGTCAGTTTTTGGTTACAAGTTGTTAGATAAACCAGTTACAGCAGTGAGTGGCACAGCAGACTATTCGTTTTAACCTTTGGAGAAGACAGTATTTATTTATTAAATAAAAAAAAAAAAAAAATACCTGCTAGGTGGGCCCTCTCCAGGTGTGGCACGCACAAAGCATGCATCAGTGTTTCTGGTTTTCTGTTTGAATTAGGAAACAAGAACACAGCAAATTTTGTTAGTAATGACAAACCATGCAGACAGCATTCAGAATGGAATTTTGTAGAATGACTTCATGGCAGCTGCTGCCCCGTCAATCCTAGATGCTTGTAAGCAAATCTAGCGGCATATAAACATTTTTTCCACATTGAGGTAACAGAACCACGGATATGTCCACAGCATTAGTGCTGACAACTTAACATGTGTTGCACTTTTCCACTTTACTGTTTGGACCCTACTTTTGCTATCTTTAAGATAAAGAACTTTGATGGTTCAATAGCCAACTACTTTAGTCTTTTCCAAATACACCAACAGTAGGAGATTTTTGGGAAAATCATAAAACACAACGACTAGAACACACAGTTCCTGAAAGATGGAACAGTTCAATGGATAAAGTCTACACTATAGCTATGCTAACCATGAATTTTGTCATGCAAGTGAGGACTATCACTTGCAAAGCATCTCTAAAAACAGAGCTCAGAAAAAAGTATAAGTCATGAAATAATCTCCTGGCAAATGAATTTCTACTAGCAGTAATTTACACAAAAGGCTCAATACAGATTATTTCCCACTCATTCAGTGAACCTGACTGAAACTGCTCTTATTAAATGGTGATTATATATATATTTTGTAAATATGTAATGGTTTTGTCAGACAAAATACAAAGATCTGATGCGGACCAAGGCTGACGATTTTGGAGGTTCGGTTCAATTATGGGTCTACAACTGTTTGAACTAATACAAGGGTTTTTAAAATGTTAGTTGCAATAATTGCAGTTGTATTTGAAAGAATAAAAGCTGAACACACACATCGGGCATAAAGCCATGCACTTCATTAGGTTACTTCCACTATCTGTGGAAATTTGTGAGAAAATGCAGAATTGCAATCACATCCTTGACTATTCCTTTTCAGAAGGTATATCAGACTGCTCAGGTGGGTTACCAGAAAGAAAAAAAAACAAAAAAAACAAAAAAAAAACAATGTTATACTATTCATACAATCAAGTTCGAGACACATCAAGGATGATTAAAGATAAACTGACCATAACTTGGAGTGCCACAACAAGGGGTCCGAATACTAATATGAATGAGATTTTCAGTTTGATTTTTAGTAAACCTGCAAACCTTTCTGAAAACATGTTTCACTTTGTCATTATGGGTTTTTCTGCGTAGACTGATGGGCAAAAAAAGGGCAAATTCATTCATTTAAAATTGAACCTACAACGCAGTAAAGGGTGAAGAAAGTGAAGGGGCCTAAACACTTTCTAAATCCACTATACTACTACACATCCACTAAACACTATCACCTTATTTGTCATATCTGTCACCTACCTAGACCATTCCGGGTACTGCAACGGTAGCTTAATACATAGCTGGTAGTGCAGTAAGAATGATTTAGAAAAAAAGTTTTCAACAGCTTTTACTGATGAAATGAACAATGTGTGCTGTATTAAGTTACTGGTACAGAGAAAAGGCTTCTATATGGTTTTATTCCAAACTTTAAGCAGTATGTTTTTATCATCTATACCTTGGTTCTCTTGTTTTCTACAACACACTCTTTCCTTTCCCTAGAAGGTGCAAAAAGGTAACATTTTAAAGGAGTAACTTCCATGACTGTCTGGTGAACTAACACTGGCCTTGAATGTACATAAGTGTGGCAGACCATAAGAACATGCAATACAGAACCATGCAGTCAGGCATCATGCGAGTAATGACAGGCTCACCCCTTCTTCCCCAGCTTACCTGACTCCTGAACAGATCTTTGCAAGGCTTCAGCCAACTCACGGTCAGCAATTTCACTGGGCTGAATATCTTCTCTACCTGCTCCATAAGCCAGACGGGCACACTCTGGCAACTCAGCCTCCGGCAAGAACCGTGTTTCTGTTCCTGTAGTACCTATTACCAGTACATTCTTCTTGAGGTCCACTGAGCACTGAAGGGGAGCACAAGATGCATTTCACCATTGTGTTATAAAATGGTTAGCAGCTTTGTAAAGAGCTTTGGGACCTGACTAATAATATGAGGCACTATGTACAATAGAACAGATTACAACTAACCTGAGAGAAATAGAAAGACCAGATTCTTCTTTAATGTTTTGAAGATTCTACATTTTTATGTAAAATGTAGCATCTGATTTTGAAACTGAATTTGTAATAAAAAAAAAGAAATTCCCTCTAAAACTCTTTCTCTGTGAAGCTGAGCAAAATTTGCACATATCAATATTTTATACTGTATATTGCCATTCACAATGAAAACCTTCACCAGACTGCTTTGCAACATGAAACCACCAGTAGGCTGGATTATTTGTAAGTAAGGGGTTGGAATTGAACCTGCGCCATTGTGTTCCTTGTAATTTCTTGTCCATCTGCTTAATCATTTGAAACCGAGTAGAATATTAAAATCCTGAGAAAATTATTTTTGGCATAAGAAACCCAAAATATAAAACCTGCAGACAAAAATGAAGCACCCCAAATAAAAATTGCAGGATATTCATTTTGAGAATACCATTTTCAATAACACAGATGGGGGTTAAATATAGGTGCTCAAAGCACTTAACTGTTCAGTCTAAAGATGCATTTAACCATCACTTCTGCTTGCCTCTTCTTGATACTGTACTTTTAGAATGTATTTAAATCACTAGCCATGTGTTACTCATGACTGCTTGTTGCATCATCTCTACTTTAGAGAGCACCTGCAAGTTTAAAGATTCACCTGATGTCGCTTCAGCATATCAAGTCCAAGCAGCATATCCATGGGCTGATCTTCTAAAATTGAGAAAGAACATGGCAGGAAATCCCCTTCAATCTGCACCTGAGCTGAACCAAAACATTCCACATTAAAAATACAACTCTCCTCACTACAAGACAATTTTAAAGACGGTCTTATGATCAGCAGATAAAACCAAACACTCTGCATTACGTAAATAAAGTAAGAGTGTCAAAGAAATACACCTACCTAAATGAACCCGACCAATGATCTTCTGAGTGCCCACTCCTTTAGCAATTCCTGCCCACCGCCTGTCAACTAAGCGCATAATGTTACATCGCTCAGCACAAGCCTGGCTCATTATGGTCATCTGAGCACCTGTGAGTGGGAAAAATGCCAGTTCTTGTTTACTCCTTAATTAGTCCAACACAGTCTTTTCACAATTGCCAGCCTAACCGTATTTCTCTTATACTATTTGTAAAGATTCTGATGACTAGTACTTTCAGGGAGAACTAATCAGAATGGTTTGAGAAAATATTTTTTTAAAAAAATGTAATAAATTGAATAAAAGCTCAGTTTTTAAACGTTGCAGTACTATATCAATATTTCAAACATAGTGACAAAACTAAATTATAACTCCCCCATAACTATTTAGATTTTTATGTGTATATTTCATTTTTGCCTTCTCCACAAAAATCATTTTGTATGGTTGCTGAATCTTTATAATGTTTATACTACAAGTGTTGCAAAACCACACCTGCCTAAATGCTTGTTAAAAATGTTAAAGAGGAGGATACATACCAGAGTCCACAAATGCTTTCACGGGGTGACCGTTGACTTTACAATTAATGTACAGCATCACAACCTGACCAAAGCTCTCTGGAGCCTCTTCCATCGCTATAGTCATGTTCTCTTCAATGTTATGTTGTCTGGAGAAAAGCAAAGATGTCTCATCAATGTGACAGGAAAGGCTAGAATCTAATTTCTTTTGCGCCAATACCAAACAATGACATTCTAAGCTACAATATTTATAAAATTGACCAGAAAACCTTAATATTAGACTTGCACTGCTAGAAGTGGAAAAGGAACACCAACCACAGTTGAAAGCAAAATTAAATACTTTTACCAATGCAAGGCTGAAAACAACTGGTTTGGCAAGTTTTCAGAAAGCATTGCCATGTTTTAAAAACACACAGTATATCCAAACTAACTACCTGTGATTGTTATGGTTCAGGATTGGATGAGACTCCTCTGAAGCAGAGCAAGATGAGCTTAAAGCCTCATACAGGTGGTTGTGCATTGTAGAAGTAACCCACGTATGCATGGCAATGACACACACTGCCTAACAAAAAACTATCAAGGACAACTTTCTTATGATTTCAGGTGTAGAAACCTCCCAAGTTACATAAAAGGAGAAACATTAGCCTTGTTCCCTGGCTTTACTTTTTGAACTTCATACATAATATACTTCAGAGTATTGGTTCAAACAAATACAGTAACTTGTAAAAAGATTCAATTAATCAATTTCTGTTTTTAACTTTCATATCTATACAAAAGGACGAAGGTCCAAGGTTTTTAGAATCATGGTGTTTCCTGTCTTGCTATATGGTTACAAGACATGGACGCTATGCAGTGACCCGAGATGAAGACTGGACTCCTTTGGTACTGTGTCTCTCCGGAAAATCCTTGGGTACCATTGGTTTGACTTTGTGCTGCTCATGAAGTCCCGAATGAGGCACATTACCTGCATTGTGAGGGAGCGTCAGTTATGGCACTACAGCCATGTGGCGTATTTCCCCAACGGTGATCCAGCTTATAAAATCCTCACTGTTGGGGACCCGAGTGGCTGGACTAGGCCAAGGGGTCACCCACGTCACACCTGGCTGCGGCAGATAGAGGGTCATTTCCAGAGCGTGGGACTGAACTGCGTGTCTGTCTAGGGGGTTGCAAACCGGGATCCTGAGTTGTTTCATCGTGTAGTGGCTGCAGCAACGCACTGTACCAGTGCATGCTCCCCAACTTGACTTGACAGGCTAGAATACTACTTCCAAAACTTCATTTTACAAACTGTTTCGAGTTTTACTTTTTGATAAAGTTAGTGTTTCATGACTCTTACCTGATATCCTCCTCAATCTTTGCCTGTGCCTCCAAATCAAATGGGTCTGCAGTGAGTAACCGAATCCTCTCCTGTTCTCTCCGAGCTCTTTCTTGCTGTTGCTCAAGAAGCACCTTTGTAAACCTCTCTAGATTCAATATAAATGAATTAATGGATACATTCAACAACAAAAAACTTATTTCTATAGAAAAATTTTCATACAAATGTAGCTAAAAGCACTTCAGAAGATGCCAAAGAAATATTTACCCGCAAAGAAAAAAAAAAAAATTAGTTATTAAAAATAGTATACAAAAAGTAAATAATGCACACTTTACATAAGACAATTTGTAACCAAGAGATGTATAGTCATGAAGCATGGGATTGTTTTTTTTTTTTTATAAATACGAGTCAAAAAATTATTATTAAACAAGCAAAACCAAAACTATTGACAAAAAATGCCAGTTTCATTATCTGTAGACATAATTCAAAAGTGAAAGGGAAATAAAAAGGCTTTGTGTACAGGTTAAAAATGGAAAAGTTACTAAACTGCTGTCTTCTATCATTTATGACAATACCTACAAAATACACACCAGACAAATATTTTAAATAAACCTGACCCAAAAAACTGAAGTCAACAGCAAAAATTTATATAGAAGCCTGACAGAAGAGGTTGCGAATTACCACCAGAGTACACATAAAGGAGTTCCAATCGTAAATTAATAAAAGAACAACAAAAAACACCACAAGAAACCACCTGCTTGATGCTGGCGCCACTGCAGTACCAGATTAAGCAGATATGCAACATACAATCAATGCTATTACCTGAGCTGAAGTTGCATGTACAGAGTGCACTGAGGTTTAATCGGGTCGTTCATTACTGATGTTTTAAGCTCTACTCCTAGTTGGAAAGTGCATGGATGCAATTTATTCCACAGCACAGGTTGGATTAAATGTATTTTTTAATGGAGTGCTAATGAAACATTTTCATAATACTGGTGAATAATTCATTACCGCTGCACAATAATGCAATTCAAAGTACTTATAAGTGGCGGGGAAAAAAACGTGTTTAGGGACAGACAATATTTCAAAGTACATTTGGTCTGAAATACAAAGGTTGGCATTTTTAACTGTATGTAACTGAACCTTTTGAAAAGATCTGTAAAAACTTTTGTTTTATGAATCTTTTTGGCTATTCCAGGTTTATTCAAAGTAGTACATTTACTGGAAAAAAAAAAGTTTTCTAAAGGGTTGAAAATCTTTGCATTGTTATTGTTTCAGTACATTATGAGTCTAAAATAAATTACATAAAGTTAAGTACACTTTATCTTAACTCAAGTTAACTTTTGAGTTAGTACTTTTACTTTAGTAATATTTTTGTGAAGTAACAGCACTTTTACTCCAGTACTGGTTTTGGCTACTCTAGCCACAATAGCTTGCAAGCATATACAGTGAAACCTCAGGTCATGAACGTCTCGGTACATGTACAAATCGGTTTACGACCAAAAAGTTTGCCAAACTTTTGCCTTGGTTCACGACCACACACTCGGTATACGAACAAACCAGTTTCCCTTTCGGTTTGTACGTGTTCAGTCTCTCCCTGTGCATTTCCTGTGCAGGAGCGAAAGAGAGTCACACACACACAGGCAGCTTGAGAGAGAGACAGACGCACACACTCAGGCAGGGCGAGAGAGAGAGCTGCGCACACACAGGCAGCGCGAGAGAGAGAGCTGGACGCATAAGGTAGGAAGGCAGTTAAAGAATGCACCGGGCTTGATTTTGTTTTCACTTCTGTTTACAGCGATCGGTTCGTAGAGTGCATTGTTGCAATGTTACTTTTCTTGGTGATTTATTAAAATTACAGATTTTTTCAAATGTTCATTTTTTTCCTTGTGGTTAAAACTCATTAAAAAAAAAAAAAAAAGTGTTTTTAGTCAGCGGTTGGTAGCGCTATAGCGCGAACTATTGCAGTGTTAGTTTTCTCTGTTGTTCAAGGTTTTCTCAGTGTTATTCAATGTTTTTACATTTAGTTTACTATTACGCTGTGCATTCTATGGTTTGATCAATTATATTTGTGCTTAAAAACTTAAATATATATATTTACATACAGTTCGTATGGTCTGGAACGGATTAATTGTATTTACATACAATCCTATGGGGGAAATTGCTTCGGTTCACGACCAAATCGGTTTACGACCAGAGTTTTGGAACGAATTATGGATGTGAACCGAGGTTCCACTGTATTAAGAGATTATTTTTGGCATGGGTTGATCTTCCTGCTTGCAAAAGGAATTCCACACCTGGAAAATAAAAGTGTTTGTGAAATTAAATAGCCATTTGTGTGACCTGGTACAGATTAAAAGAACAACTGATAACAGAACATACTTGCTTAGTTGACTCTTGCATTTTTCTATTACGGTGGAAGTCTTAGAACTGTCAACTATCAGGAGAAAATAGTGGACTGTCAGATAATAAATTATGTCTCACGTATACATGTATTAAGTTGACTGTTATGCAAGACGTACGATATACAACTTAACAACTGTAAAGAAATCTGTGTATATAGACTTACTAAACCATGTTCTGTGAAGAATTTGTTTGGCGAGTGAAACAAGATGTATGAAATGCCAACAAAAATTTTGTTAATTTCTTAAAAACTAAAAATAAAATACTGAGCAAAAACTAAATATAAATAAAAAAAATGAAAAAGTTAAAAATCATCTTCTCAGTAAGGCGGCACACATTTGGGGGTGCCATCCTCCCTTTAATGGACAGATTAAATTCATACAATAACACTCACATATGGGGTTAGGGGATGTGCCACGTTTGCATTTCACTCTTATATGTTTACCAGTAACGGCGCACACATGACTTGAGCATTCCTAGTTTTCATTCTCTTTCTCTGTACGTTTACCATTCGTTTGCTCAGAGGTTGATGCACTTGCCGCTTCCTGAGCAGCTCTTCTTTTCTCCTAGCGGCCCACTTCTCTTCTTTCGTCTGCATCTTGTCGCGTTAAAACTGACTAAGTCAGTGTTTGTATTGCAATTACTTAGTACATTTTCCTTAATTTTTCACTTAAGCTGACACTTAAGTCTTCAATCTGCCTCAAGAATGATTTAAGATATGAAGAGGCAAAGGAAGGTGGTAGGAAATGAGAACAGCACCCGTATGCACGTGCCGCACGGCTGCCCTGCTGGCTGCTGCCAAGAGTTGATTCCAATATAAAATAAAATAAAAATAAAAAGAGGAATAACCTTTGAGGTCAATGATCACCCTGAAAGTGTATAGTAGATGTCACGTAATATATGTGTACCAAATTTCAAGGCCAATAGTTCAAACGGTTTGCAAGCTACAGGTGATTTAAAATCCTGGACAGACAAACGAAAAGCCACGGTAGCGTATTATACAAGAAGATTATTACATATGACTGCACAGACAACAATGCATCAATCTCTGGTTCAGCTCATTTAGCTTCCATTTACTCTGATCAGGTACTTGGGTGCACAGTGACCACTTGGCAAAAGGTTGGAGCCACTATGATACCACTGGTATCCGACTTTCTTGTATTACATGCTAGGGTTTCACAGTATATATTTTTAATACAGTACAGTACCAGCATTTTGGAATTTTTAGTGCTGTAAATTAACAGCCACTTTGCACTCAACACCTCCTTCCCACCACCAAAACCTATTCCCTTGACAATATAAACTTGAAAGGGTGTGATTGGGACTTAACCAGTTAGGACTTTGACACAATCATGATTTCACAATCCCTTACTACTCTGAGGATTACACAGATCATGCTATAAACGGAAAAGCAGTGTGAGCACACCAGGGAGGCGAGCATTTGTGCACCATGCCATGAAGGTTGGTAATAAGTTCCGAAAGCTGGCATTAATACTGAAGTCAAAATTTTAGTATTGATTCAACACTGCCGTATGCTAACACTTACTACAGTAGATATTTTACATCAAGATATTGAAGATAATATTGATATACTAGCCACTACGCCGCATAATTATTTATTGATGGTTGAACAGTTCCTGAAAGACACAGTTGTCCAAATGGGGTGGGTTTGAGGATACGACTGTGAGTGAATGAAAAGATGGAACTCTGGAGAGAGCAACATACAATTGTCCATGACTGAAAGCTGGTTTTGGCAGATACAGGCATATCTTTTTGAAAGTTTGGCCCTGCGCCTTATGAATTATCATTGCAAAGGCCACTCTAACAAGAAATTGTCTGCGTGTAAAAGTAAAAGGCAAAATTTGAATCTGATGGGGTCAGGGAAATCCGGAGAATAAGGACAGGTTGTGAGGTAGGAGCTGCGATTGTTTTACACTCTAGTACATTGTGGTGAATGCTGGTAACAGTCAGTCTGGTGCCTTTACAGAGACTTCCTGCTGGCATGAGGTTTCTGAGAAGCATGACGACTGAATCAATTTTAAGTTTGAGTTTATGTGGAGGCTTGCCAGTGGGAGTAAGACTGCTAAGAAATTCTTCAGGGAATGAAAGTTGATGTGCGGGATCATCTGCGACTATGGAGTCAACACTGGTGAAAGTTACTTCGTCGGTAGGGATAAGTTTCACTACCTGTTCATTAAGGTGTAGCGAGTCTTCGTTGGTGATGCTTAATATAGCTCGCGTACGGAGTTGTTCCACAGTCACTGTTGAGAAGTCGATGTCGCCACATAGTTGTTGAACGGGATCAGTAATAAAAGGAAAACAAAGTGAAGGTAATGTTGCCGGTGTTCTGTTTTTCCCGTCTTGCGAAATCTTGTTCGTGAGGAAGAGCCGTCATATTTGTCATCAGTGTAAGTACATGCATGTGACGCCACAAAGGTTGCTTGTTAATGCACGACAGTAAGTGCTAGAGTTGGCAGGCGGGGCTCTGGCGTGCGTACCCCATGACACGGGAGGAGGGTTAGAGTTGGTGGGCGGGGCTTTGTCTTGTGTGCATGCGTATGCCATGGTCGGGCGACTTGGTGGATTATATACAGAAAAGCAGCCGGAACCGAAAAGAACAATGAAAAGTCAATGTGGCTCAGAGGTGCATGTGGACTGTAGCAGAGACGAAAGCGACTGAGGTGGTGTTTGGTGAGGTGCTGCGTGCCTCGAGAGCGCGGGTGGACTCAGGAGGAGGGTTAGAGTTGGCGGGCGGGGCTCTGTCGTGCATATCACATGGTCTTAAGAGTTGGTGGGCGGGGCTCCGAGTTGGCAGGCGTGGCTCTGTCTTGCGTGCCATGGTCGGCTGCTTAGTGAATTGTTGGTGGGTGTGGCTCTGTCTTGCGTGCGTCTTGCTTGCCATGGACTTACTGAATTATATATATAGATTATATCAAGATATATTTGTTTATTACTTGGACACCATGAGTGCTCCTGGAGATGCACCGGTTTCACTAACATTTTAAAAACTGGTCTGTAAAGGGTAGACTGATTTAGGTCAAATATGCATATTCTTTGTGCTTTATAACTAAGCAACAATTGTAAATAAGAATTATACGAGTATCAATGACACGTTTTCTGCTTTCCACATGACAAGCTGCAGGCTAATCAGACAAGATACATAATTGCTCTTCTGCTACTTCCTTTTAAGGCAGTGCTCCGCAACCGGTGTGCCACAGCACACTGGTGTGCCTTGAGCCGATACAGGTGTGACGCGGTCAAATAAGACAATTTTCTAACTAAATAATATTTCAACGGTCCTCCTTAGAAACACAATAACGAGAATACGTGCAATGAAATATTCGCGTAAATAGCCTTTTAAAGGTTTAATAATTTTGTGTGTCATTTCTCTGAAATAATAAATCCCATCGCCTGGCGCCTGTGACATAGGCCCTACGTAGTTGCCAGACAACTCCATAGTATGCTTTGATAGGCAGAGCGCTCCGTGCCCTCACCTAGATTCAATTCAAGCCGACGTATTAGTCGTGCTACGTCGCATTCACTCGTCTTGCGACAGTAGTTATGATAGATAGAGATAGATACTTTATTAATCCCAATGGGAAATTCACATTCTTTAGCAGCAGCATACTGATACAATAAATAATATTAAATTAAAGAATGATAATAATGCAGGTGAAAAACACACAATAACTATGTATAATGTTAAATGTTAACGTTTACCCCCCCCGGATGGAATTAAAGAGTCGCATAGTGTGGGGGAGGAACGATCTCCTCAATCTGTCAGTGGAGCAGGACAGTGACAGCAGTCTGTCGCTGAAGCTGCTCTTCTGTCTGGAGATGATACTATTAAGTGGATGCAGTGGATTCTCCATAATTGATAGGAGCCTGCTGAGCGCCCTTCGCTCTGCCACAGATGTTAAACTGTCCAGCTCCATGCCAACAATAGAGCTTGCCTTCCTCACCAGTTTGTCCAGACGTGAGGCGTATTAGTTGTGTTACTGAATTGTGTATGGTTAACGTTCTTCGTGTGATTCATATTTAGTTTTATACCCCTTTAAATATGGATAAATTTTTACGTGGAAAAGATTCACCTTCACGTACAGATGAAGAACACAGCACAAGTGTTGCAAAAAAAAACAAAGAAGATTGTGAAAAGGAAGTACAACGAAGACTACATTCGATATGGATTCTCGTGGTGTGGTGACGAAACGGCTCCAAAGCCACAATGCATCATTTGTGGCGATCAGCTATCAAACGAGGCAATGGCACCCAGTAAACTAAATCGCCATCTAAATTCAAAGCATCCCAGTTACGCCAAAAAAGACAAACAACTCTTGTGTTAATTAAAAATGATAAGCAGTCATGCTTAAAAGATCTTGACCAAGAACTTCGGGTTGCGCTTTCAAATATTGAGCCGAATATAAAACTTTTGTGTTCATTGAAACAAGCGCAGGTATCACATTAATCAGTCATTGTGTTATAATAATTATTAAGATTGCATAAAAGTAAATATAGTATAGTTTTTATGTATGTATACTTATAATAAATGTATACTTATAATAAAAAATGAAAATTTATTGTAAAATTTGTGTATTAAATTAATATCTATATATCAGTGGCGTAGCTGGAGATCATGTTGCCCGGGGCGGTGAAAAATTTGACACCCCAAAGCTGAAAGAAATTTTTTTTTGCGCCTCCTCAAGGAACAAAAAAAAAAAAAAAGGAAACTACAGTAGTTTGGACGCCCCTAAATAACTGCCGCTCGGAGTGGAGTTGTTTGCATTGGGTGTGGCAAGGATGGATAGGATTAGAAATGAGTACATTAGAGGGTCAGCTCAGGTTGGAAGGTAGGGAGACAAAGTCAGAGAGGCGAGGTTGTGTTGGTTTAGACATGTGCAGAGGAGAGATGCTGGGTATATTGGGAGAAGGATGCTAAGGATAGAGCTGCCAGGGAAGAGGAAGAGGAAGGCCTAAGAGATGGTTTATGGATGTGGTGGGAGAGGACATGCAGGTGAAGGGTGTAACAGAAAAAGATGACAAGGACAGGAGGATCTAAAAGAAGATGATCCGCTGCAGCGACCCCTAATGAGAGCAGCTGAAAGAAGAAGATTCGAAATGAGTTGCATTTGTAATCTCACAGTATAAGATGGTATTGTACTGCTGTCCTGTGTGTGATGCGTCTTTTGTGCAATCTGTCAGAACTGACAGACAATGCTGCTTTTAATGAATCTATGCTTCTTACTTGTGGCAGACACAATAAATTGATATTTCATAGACAATTCTAGATAAGTCAACATCCCTTAAACCATTCACATTATAATGAATTTAATGATATATATGCAAAAAATAAATTAAAAAAAAAAAACTTTTCCCCATAAGACTGAAGTGAACACATTCTAAGCACTGCAATCAAAAAATTGTTCCCTACCAAAGACCCTTTACATTTCAGTGTTACTGAAAAACCGTACATGTTTAGATAACTCCTCCATTCTTAGTTACGTTTCTTTATATTTACCTATGTCTCCACTGAGCAGAGCCTCTGCAAGAGGTGGGTTTCTTTCCTTCAGCAAGGACAGCTCATGAGGGTTAGCAAGTAGCATTTCCCGTAGAAGTGCAGGGTCATCCAGTCCTTGAGGAGAGGAAGCAGGACTAGAGCCAGAATTAGCAGAAGGCATTGGCGGAGGAGCCCTGGGGGGTTGTGGCCGGGGTGTCGTCGTCGGCTGCTGCTGCTGCTGCTGCTGCTGCTGTTGCTGCTGACTGGACATACCAGGTACAGCTATGGTGCTGAAATCAATTCGAGGCAGACCTAAGACATTTTTGTGAGATTGGATAGGAGTATGAAAGACAAGAGAAGAAGGGAGTTAATGAAGAGTTATCGCATTTTAGAGGAATACAAAAACATTCACATTGTACAATTTAAAATGAATAATTTAACACTACTGATAAATACAAAAGCAATTATTTTGAATTAGACATTAATGGCATAATGCACTGTAAATCCTTAGGCGGAGCAAAACGAAATAAGCATAAAACAATATTTGAAACAGATGTGCACTCTTAAAACATAACGGCTTACCATATTCAGTTGTTTTCTTTTTCATTTTCAAATTGCTAAAAGTGACTTGTCATAAATGCCTTATCATTTATTCAGAGTGAAACAGGTTAGTAATGCCTAATGAAAACATGTCACAAACTGAACAGCAATGCACATTTTTAAAAATGTTTCAGCTGCAAAGAGTGATTTGTAAAAATCTACAGAATCTTTTTAATTTTCTGAAGGGATACAAGAACAAGATACCTGGAACTGGAGGCTGAGGCGGAGGCTGACTTGGAGATCGTCTTTCGGCTTGCCGCAGCACCACCATGTCACCATCTTTCAGCCCATATGAGGCAAGGGGAAGCTTGGGATCTGTTAGAGGTTGCTCCACAAACGTTATCTGAGAAAAAGAAAACAAAATCACCCTACTTTCAACTTTAGAGGTCATTTTTTTTGTTGCATTACATAATCCAATGCATTTTATTTTGCACACATGCATTTAACAGGGTGGACTCTGACTTACTCACAAAATGAATGGTTACTGTCACTAATGTGTAAACACCAATTGCAATTATGTGGCAAGTATACCAAATTATCAATCTATCTATTATTTGACTGGCTTCATCAAGTTTTAAAGACTTGGAGTCTAGATCCTATATAGCCAATTACTCGTATGCACCATAAAACAAGAAAATGCTGAGCTTGGCAGAGTGTCAAAGAAGTCTTCAAACATACAAATAAAGTCATAATTAAGGAGCTTATGACTTTGCTGTCCAGAACAGCATCCTGCTTCTGGCTACATAGGGTAGACAGGTTGATCCTTTGGTTAAGGACATGAGCTTGCACAAGTAGAAACAACTTTAGGACAAGCATGGTATTTCAAATTGGGTGAAGGTACTCGAAACCAAGGGAGTTGCACTTTGTGAAGTCTCCTGAACTGTGACACCAGGATTGTCATTTGTAGTTTATGCGATACATTGTGAGGTTATTCAACCTGTTAGGCCTTGGGGCTCAGTTTCGTCTATTTTTGTTCAGTGCGGACCCTTTATCTGCAGTAATTTTAACGTAAACTTCCCAACATTTTCCCCAGAATGGCACACATTAAAAAATAGCAAATACATATTCAACATTTAAATACAGTTTATGCGACAGATGATATGCACAGTACTCATACAAAAACAAGTTGACACTTAAGTGTTTAATACAGAATTAAATTTAGTGTCCATCTGTCTTTTTAAACAGCAATTGGGGCTTGTCGGATGTTCACAAGTTTGTCAAAATTAGGGTTAAGTGAAGAGCGTGCAAAGAGGAATGTTTTAAGTTTGCTGGTGGCTGACTCATCTAGAAATTCTAGAACACGAGCTGTCCGGCAATAGCATGCGTCGTCTTATATTTCAATGTGCAAACAGAGTGCATGCTGGCTTGTTGTACAAACATGCCAGAATGATGAGGTTTTGTGTGAAGTGCGGAGATTTTCATTTAAAAATGAAAGTCAAACAATTTTTGCTTCCAAATTATTTTATAGTTTGGAAGACTTTATTGCTTTCATTTGACAGCATACCACAGGTAGCCCATTTCTTGCCTTGCTTTATAGAAAAAGAAAATTTATACCTTGGAAATTCTTGGTTGTACATTCTTTTAACAGTCCTGTTTGTTTTGGGTTTTTGGGACAAACCTTGTGAGGTTGGTACAGAACTAGAAGAGTCTGGAGTAGGCGAGGCTATGGGGCATTTGAAGAGCTTGTCCATGATTCTTCCCGTAGTGTGCAGCCTATTATATTTTGTCATCTGCTTGTAACAGCACTTATATATCAGTCGTTTCAATTCTACAGCATGCAGGAGCAAAATGTCACTTTGAATGGGTGCAATTAGAAGCCCTCTCAAAGATTAAAAGGAAAGGCTTATTTTTTTTTCTTTTTAAAACTTAAGCTGATGACCTATCTAGGGTGTCTAGCAACAAACAGGCTGAAAAACACTGTTGTACTGCTATCCACATTTGCCTGATCTTCAACAAAAACAACAAAGATCATCCATCCATCCATTTTCCAACCCGCTGAATCCTAACTACAGGGTCATGGGGGTCTGCTGGAGCCAATCCCAACCAACACAGGGCACAAGGCAGGAAACCAATCCTGGGCAGGGTGCCAACCCACCGCAGGACACACACAAACATACCCACACACCAAGCACACACTAGGGCCAATTTTAGAATCGCCAATCCACCTAACCTGCATGTCTTTGGACTGTGGGAGGAAACCGGAGCGCCCGGAGGAAACCCACGCAGACACGGGGAGAACATGCAAACTCCACACAGGGAGGACCCGGGAAGCGAACCCGGGTCTCCTAACTGCGAGGCAGCAGCGCTACCACTGCGCCACCGTGCCGCCCCAAAACATCAATTTGTTTTTATTGTAAAATGGTAAATATACAAATTAAAATACATAAATTGGTTAAAATATTCTTATAAAAATAAAGCATCAGATTTATAAGAAAATGACTGATTCATCTAGCCTAGCAGCTTGTAGGATCGGCATGAGCTCCATTTTAAGCTCTGTGATATGACAACAGTTAGTTCAAATGATTTCTGATTTTGAAATTATGGAACAGATATTACTATGGATAAGTAAGTAGCAGCTTGGTCTCTTAAAGCAGGAGTCGCCAACTCCAGTCCTGGACGACCACTGTGGCTGCAGGTTTTCATTCTAACCCTTGTCTTAATGAGTGACCTGTTTTTGCTGCTAATTAACTTCTTTTGAATTCATTTTAATTGACTTGCTTTTGAAGACTCCGACCCCTTACTTGTATCTTAGCAGTCAAACAATGAGATACAAAATGAGCCAAAACAACTGCTGTCCATCACACAATATCTGAAAATAAAGAAAGATGAAGGTCTCAGGAATGTCGATCTGCTCAGGTCCCCAAAACATTTTAACAGTTCTCTTAGAAAAGGGAAAATCAACAGTTTCGTAAATGTCTGCTAAAGCACCATTAGAGCAGCAACAAGCCACAGAATTAAATAACGGGTTTAATTAACGACAAGAATCGTCCCCTCATTAAGCAGCTGCTTGGAGTGAAATCGGAGTTTGAGGCCCTGACTTAGTTGGTCTTCTCTTGGCTCCCTCACTTCACAATTCATTTCTGTTTGGGTGCCATTGAAAGAAAGGAATGGAGCAATTCAGAGGAACAATGAAGAAATTCAGGGGAACAAATCTTAAAAGTCAATTAAAGTGAATTCACAAGACGTTAAGTAGCAACACAAACAGAGCACTAATTAAAAAAAAAAAAAAAAAAAAAAAATAAAGGGTTTAGAATGAAAACCTGCAGCCACGGTGGTCCTCCAGGACTGGAGTTGCATGCCCTTTAAGACAGGGGTCGCCAAGGAAACAGTTCACAGTCCAATTCTGAAAAGATTAAACAAAGCGCCACAAAAGAAAGATACAGCAGTGAATACCTAGTGGTAGGATTCACAAACACTGAAACTGAAAACAGCTTCGACTGCTTTGTCTTTAAAAAAAAAAAATTAAACATAATGAGACACACCAGAGCAGCAACAGGACTCTTGAATTAGCTTGTGTGTAAAATGTCAAATTCTAAAGCTGTTGAGGCATCTTATTATGTAGCACAAATGCTGGAAGAGCAAAGGGTGGAAATTCACATACAATCATCCTGGGCTGGCGAGGGGCCCATAAAGATCTGTGCACAAATTCATTGCTTTCAAAACAGCAACTTCAGTAACAATATCTGGTGATTTGACAACAGACTTTGAATGCCAAATGACGTACCTGAAGATGATAAATTGTGGCACTTCTAAAGATGAACGGACACCTCTTAAAAATGTTCTAAAGCTGCATTCCAGATATGGAATTAAGCAATTCAACAGATGTGCCCTTTGTGTTGTATATTATTTGCACGTTACCAATCATTATAGTTGTAAGAAAGTGGTTTTAGTAAATTAAAAATGACTCATGCTCAATGACATACAAAAAACAGTCATACAGTGCTATCTATCAAATTGCGAATTTCGAAGATTAATGTCAGCAAAAACATGAATGCTTGGAGGAGGATGTAAATATTAGGGCAGTAAGACAGAACCTGTTATTTTTTGGATTTTCTTATGTGATGTTTAAAGGAAATTTAGTTGCATTTTGTTAGAAAATACATGCTGATAATCTTTTGCATTTAATTTCAATAAAAAAAAAATACATGCAGGTACGTATGTTGCATGGCAGAGATCAAGGAGGGTCTATTTGGGACAGTTTGGTCCCAAGCCCTTTGTATGTATAATAGTGCACCTACTCTGAGATACAGTGTACTGCATTTTCAGCACTGAAGACCAAAGGCTGAACAAGGCCTCTGTATACAGCATTCCTCCCTTCACCACAACTCCCAGCGGGTGTTTATAAAGACATGTGCATAAATGTACTATGATAGATAGAATTATTGATCTACTATGATTACCAAAGTTGGTTGCTGTTGAAGTTAGGCCTGTAGTAACATTGGCTGGCTGATCAAACTGCACCATATATTTATGTATAAAACAGGCTTTACAATTATTAATGTGTTACTTTTGTACTGCAGTTAAACATGAATTAAAATATTAGTACTTTTCCTCACCCATCACTACAAACATGGAATAACGTATACAAAAAAAACAACAGTTTTGAGTGGAATATTCCCTCAAGTGGACCTTTTTAAATGGTGTAATAAAAAGTGTAAAGCCAATGACTTTAGCCAAAACAGCAATGACAGCTCTGTGTAATAACCTGAACTTGACCAATATTTTGCCAAAAAAAGACTCCTTTTTCTAAATAGTTTTCCATTATTTTGTAAGTAGCATGCCCCCTCCCCATCTGAAACTGCTAATCAAGCAGTAGCTTTGTGAACAAATTGGCACCCGATAATGTGAAGCACTGCATTATTTGCCCCTGTGCAATTAACGAAGCGTCAAATAAAAACAAAAGCACAGCCTCTGCAACTTTAAAAGTGCCAATATTAACATCCTGGTTTTCGACTTGAACAGGATTACTGTGCAGCCCCACCAGCCGGTAACCAGTCTTTTAACATCCGCCAACAGCCAGCTTTAACTAGGGTTGCCAGCTTCTGACAGCTTGGCAGTGTCGTAATGTCGCTTAAACACGTGATTAGCAGTAAACAGTGCTTTGCATGTGCACCTCATTGAAAACGACAGCCCATCGCTGGGAACAGGCGACAACACAGGATCAAATTTAATCAAATTTAGAATTTCCAGTCAACCTGATATACACGTTTAGCACAGAGCAACACAACGAGAAATAAACGTAGAGAACGCGGGGATCTCTACACACTCTGACCGGTTTCTAGACCAGTTTTCAAAAGGCGTGAAACAATACCCCTAACTACTACAAAACCCTTTTCTTCAGCATACTGTGCACACTATTCCAGGGATTAGAAACAATCTAAGGTATTATGAGAGCTCCCTACTTTTTCTGCGTAATTAAAGTAAAAGCCAGGCTCCAGCTCGACACGCAGAACTTCACGATGGGCTATGATACGAACCTTTTCTAACGTTTAGAAATGGGTCCGGAAAAAATGCGAAATCAAAGAAAAAAATACCCCTGTGTGAACTATACACAGATCGTCTTCGGGCCTTTGTGGACATATTTTAAACACCTTTCATCTTTCTCGAGAAGTCGAATTCCCGATTGTGTTAACTAACCACCGGTTCTTAAACCGCAAACAAAAAAAAAAACATTACGGTGGAAACAAGCTCAACATCCTGTCTGCACGTTTGTAAGCTAAGTGAGGTATCCCGTTTAAATGGGGTAAGCTGTTACTGCTCGCTATATTTTCAGCGGTCCCAAAACCACTCCGTGTACTCGTGTGTGGTCAATGTGCTCCGTTTGGAAGGGATGTCAGTGGAAGTCTGTCACAACTGTCTCTTTTATCGCCGAGCGTGGCATTTTGGCGTTACAAGAAATGAACATTTAGGAAAAGTTAATGAGTGCCGGTCTGGGATTCCCCTTCCTAGCTCCACACAGTGCCATCTAACCAGACTAGGTTCACCACACCACACCAAACAATGACACGGATGCCTTTCCGGTCTTTTCACCTGTATTTCCGAGACAGGGATGCCCGACTCCAGCTCACACAAAGCAAGGAAATCCCGAAGCTCCAGTTCGGACGACACCTCAAGGGAGAAAGTGATCTCTTGATGGTCTTTCGGCACACAGTACACCGTCACCAGCATGGCGCCTCAAGGAACCGCTTCCACTCCACGACACTACACGCCTGGCCTTTTCCAGACCGCGCCCGAAAAAAATTCTCCTTTGTTCGGCTCGTCAGTTAAAACACAAAGAACTCCTTGGGTCAAGAAACAATGCTATTCTTTTACATACAATCCGCCGACTTCACTACCAGCCACACAAGCAACCCCTTTCACAACAAGCGGAAGACCGCCTTCTCTCGTGGTAACCGCACTGCCGAATGAAGTCTCGTGGGCGCCGACGTCACTAAGAGCATGCGCACTCGAGCGATCCCGTACCAACGAGTGATTCAAAACTAGAGCGTTCGCAACACTCGGCTGCAGTCAGCATGCAGAACGGGCGTAAGAATGCAGCATTAGGTTATTATTTTTAATAGTCAGTTTTTTCATTATTAAAGGTGCTTATTAAATGAGTTTTGGAAGTATTTGTTTTGTGAATACATATTGTATTATTTTAACAATACATTTCTTTTTCCAAAAGAAAATCAGAAGTCAGTTTTGGAAGTATTTGTTTTGTGAATACATATTGTATTATTTTAACAATACATTTCTTTTTTCCAAAAGAAAATCAGAAGTCAGTCAAAATGACACTTTTTATTGGCTAACTAAAATATTACAGTTTGTTAGCCAATAAAAGGTGTCATTTTGATCGAGTTCTCATTACATCCATAATGGCTAACATGGTACAACATACGGTACATTTTAGTATTTAACTGAAAAATATTTTTTGTACCATACTGTCACTTTAAAGTGCTTAATTCCCGGGGTGATTTTTGCTAGCAGCCACTTCTATGCAAAGTCTCTATGTTTTCTCGGTCTATGAATGGGCAGCTGTTAGGTTGACTGGCAGATCTAAACTGGCATCCCATCCAGAGTAGGTTTGATGCAGGGATAAGCTCTTTTACAGAAGCTCTTTAAATATATATATATATATATATATATATATATATATATATATATATATATATATAATAAAAGTAAATCACGAGACAAAACTATTGCCAAAATATTTTTTCAAGTCCCACCCTCCTCTCAACCTAATGGCCAACGCCCATGGTCCTCTCACAGTTCCTGCGCTCTCAGCTCTTATACATTTTTACATTTTCCTCACTTTAAGTTCCCAATAAAAGAAGACTTATGTCCAAATCTTATTGTAGAATTTCATCCAGAAGGGTTATCAACAGAAGAAATGAGTACACGGGTAATCCTAGCACCGAGAAAAGTCAAACGAATTAACGCAAAGATTGTTGATCGGTTACACGGCAAATGGGTTAAATGTGTAACAACAGACTATGCTGAAGCAGAAAATGAATACATCAACTTACAATATCCCGTAGAATATCTACAACCATTAACACCGTCCTGTCTTCCACCAAATTACTGTTGAACGAAGGATGTATCGTAATGTTATTACGTAATTTATGTCTGAGTGATGGGCTATGCAATAGGACAAGATTAGTTGTATTGAAAATTGGTCGAACAATTCTGACATGTAAAATGTTAACAGGCGACAAGAAAGTTAATGTAGTACATCTTCAAGGGATAACATTAGACACCAAAGGAGATCTTGATATGCCATTCGTATTAAAATGTTTACAGTTTCCCGTTAGAATAGCTTTTGCTATGACAATTAACAAATCACAGGGACAAACATTCGAAAAAGTTGGTTTATTTATTAGAGAGAAAGAAACGATATTCACTCACAGGCAGTTATATGTTGTGTTGTCACGATGTAACTCCAAACACGGAATCAAAATTCAATGTGATATTGACGAAAAGTTGATTCCAAATATTGTTTTTACTGAAGTTTTACAGTAAAAGTGTAAGTTTAAAAAGTATTTGCGTGCTAATTTCAAAGCCAAACAGAACAAAAACGTACAGTGCATCTGGAAAGTATTCACAGCGCATCACTTTTTCAACATTTTGTTATGTTATAGCCGTATTCCAAAATGGATTAAATTCATTTTTTCCCTCAGAATTCTACACACAACACCCCATAATGACAATGTGAAAAAAGTTTACTTGAGGTTTTTGCAAATTTATTAAAAATAAAAAAACTGAGAAATCACATGTACATAAGTATTCGCAGCCTTTGCTCAATACTTTGTCGGTGCACCTTTGGCAGTAATTCCAGCCTCAAGTCTTTTTGAATATGATGCCACAAGCTTGGCACACCTATCCTTGGCCAGTTTCGCCCATTCCTCTTTGCAGCACCTCTCAAGCTCCATCAGGTTGGATGGGAAGCGTCGGTGCACAGCCATTTTAAGATCTCTCCAGAGATGTTCAATCGGATTCAAGTCTGGGCTCTGGCTGGGCCACTCAAGGACATTCAAAGAGTTGTCCTGAAGCCACTCCTTTGATATCTTGGCTGTGTGCTTAGGGTCGTTGTCCTGCTGAAAGATGAACCGTCACCTCAGTCTGAGGTCAGGAGCTCTCTGGAGCAGATTTTCATCCAGGATGTGTCTGTACATTGCTGCAGTCATCTTTCCCTTTATCCTGACTAATCTCCCAGTTCCTGCTGCTGAAAAACATCCCCACATCATGATGCTGCCACCACCATGCTTCACTGTAGGGATGGTGCCAGGTTTCCTCCAAACGTGACACCTGCCATTCACACCAAAGAGTTCAATCTTTGTCTCATCAGACCAGAGAATTTTCTTTCTCATGGTCTGAGAGTCCTTCAGGTGCCTTTTGGCAAACTCCAGGCAGGCTGCCATGTGCCTTTTACTAAGGAGTGGCTTCCTTCTGGCCACTCTACCATACAGGCCTGATTGGTGGATTGCTGCAGAGATGGTTGTCCTTCTGGAAGGTTCTCCTCTCTCCACAGAGGACCTCTGGAGCTCTGACAGAGTGACCATCGGGTTCTTGGTCACCTCCCTGACTAAGGCCCTTCACCCCCGATCGCTCAGTTTAGATGGCCGGCCAGCTCTAGGAAGAGTCCTGGTGGTTTCGAACTTCTTCCACTTACGGATGATGGAGGCCACTGTGCTCATTGGGACCTTCAAAGCAGCAGAAATTTTTCTGTAACCTTCCCCAGATATGTGCCTCGAGACAATCCTGTCTCGGAGGTCTACAGACAATTCCTTTGACTTCATGCTTGGTTTATGCTCTGACATGAACTGTCAGCTGTAGGACCTTATATAGGCAGGTGTGTGCCTTTCCAAATCATGTCCAGTCAACTGAATTTACCACAGGTGGACTCCAATGAAGCTGCAGAAACATCTCAAGGATGATCAGGGGAAACAGGATGCACCTGAGCTCAATTTTGAGCTTCATGGCAAAGGCTGTGAATACTTATGTACATGTGCTTTCTCAATTTTTTTATTTTTAATAAATTTGCAAAAACCTCAAGTAAACTTTTTTCATGTTGTTATTATGGGGTGTTGTGTGTAGAATTCCGAGGAAAAAAATGAATTTAATCCATTTTGGAATAAGGCTGTAACATAACAAAATGTGGAAAAAGTGATGTGCTGTGAATACTTTCCGGATGCACTGTATAACACAACAAATACCTCTAACGCAACATGAAACATAATTTTCTTAAACTTATTATGTTTTACTATTTTTTAGTATGGTTAATTACTTGCTGTAATGTAAAATAGTTAGGTCTATTATGCATATGAAACAATTCCCATGAAAATAACAATATGTTTAAATTGTACATCCTCTTTCCCATACACGAGCGGCAGATCCGCAAAGTGGTTGGCACTGGGGTTGGCGAGCGAAGCAAGCAGAGGGCAGAGCCCCTTGTATATATATATATATATATATATATATACACACACACAGGGGTGTAGCACAGAATTTTGGGCTCTATATATAAGCAGACTCAGTGGGCCCCTTGCTCTTGAAGACAAAGTTTTCATTTCAGGCTTTGATGCCTAAGTGGGTAATTATTACCCTCCCCCCCCCACGCACTATGATACCCATACACACACACACACACACACTCACACACACACTCATTATGGTCTGAATGCACAGCAGAATGACTAAAAAGGAAGAAAATTAAAATGATAGAAAAACATCTGACTTGGTAGGCCCAGTCACAGCAAGACATTATGCAACTGTATTGCTGTTGGTATAAAGAAAGCTCCCCTAGCGTTTCTTGACACATGTCTTCTGAATAATTTGTTGGCTGGAAGTCCTCAGTGTTAGTGTGTCAGAAAGAGGATGCGCAGCCATCGTTCATAATGGCACTCAGTTTTGTTTCAGTCCTCTCCTCCTCTACGACCTCCAGGGGGTCCAGAGTGTGTCCCATAAAAAGCCTGAGCTTGTTAATTTGGTGGGCCTCTCTTGAAGTGATGTTACCAGCCCAGCACGCCACAATGAAGAAAATAACACTGGCCATCATGTAGTTAAGTTTGATGTGAAGGATGTCACTTCCCACATTAAAGGAACACAGTCTCCTAAGGAAGAAGAGGTATGCCCTTTGTCATACAGTTCCTCTGTGTTATGAGACCAGTCCGACATGTCATTGATGTGGACCTCCAAATACTCGTCGGAGTGCACCATCTCTACATCCACTCCCTGAAGAGTGATCGGACGTAGAGGCTCTTTGGTGTGGCGATAGTCAATAGCCAGTTCCTTGGTTTTACTGATGTTTAGTTGCAGACAGTTCTCTTTGCACCAAGCAACAAATTTCTTCATTAAACCTCCATATTCTGTCTTCTTATTATTTACCTTCAATCATCAACCTCCCAAAGCCCTTCAACATTCTTCCAGCTTCCCCTCCACTTCCATGCTTTCTGGTATCACACATCACAATGTCATGAACACACACCAGGGGGCCGGTCTTTTATCCGACTAGTGAACACAACTGGCTGTGTGTCAGCAGGAATCTGCAAAAGGAAAAACTGAGGTCAAGGTTATTCTCATATTGGAACAAAAAATGAGTCACAATGTTTTGGCTGAGATGAAGGCTATATGGTCAAAACATGGTCTCCAGTTTCAGCAAGGAAATAAACTTTACGTGTTTTTCTCTATTTGTTACATTGTACATCACTACAACCTATTATAGGGTGATATAATTTCAAGTGTACAGAGTACAGAAAAATTCTTACTTGCACAATCCAATGCCTTGATTATTGGGTATGACTATCTCACTTTAAAACAGGTCTCCTTTATCTGAAAAATGCATGAAGAGATTTGTCATAGCTGGTACCCGCCTAGATATTTCTAAGATCTTGATACATAAATGATAAATGATACATTTGCAAATTTAATATGTACACAATCTATATAAATTCTTTTTAATGCCTGTTTTTTTTTTTTCATTTAAACAAATTCCTTCAGGGTGGCACGGTGGCGCAGTGGTAGCGCTGCTGCCTCACAGTAAAGAGACTTCCCGGGTCCTCCCTGCGTGGAGTTTGCATGTTCTCCCCGTGACAGCGTGGGTTTCCTCCCACAGTCCAAAGACATGCAGGTTAGGTGCATTGGCGATCCTAAATTGTGCTTGGTGTGTGTGTGCCCTGCGGTGGGCTGGCACCCTGCCCGGGGTTTGTTCCTGCCTTGCGCCCTGTGCTGGCTGGGATTGGCTCCAGCAGACCTCATGACCCTGTGTTAGGATATAGCGGGTTGGACGATGACGGATGATGACAAATTCCTTCAGCAATGAATACAAAACAGCAAGTTACCCTAGATAGGGCCATTAATTCCCATACTAGGGTTTAATGAAGAGTTAATAGTTAGCCTAAAAGGTGGGACAGAAAATACCATTCAAGATTTTACTTAAATGTAAATTAAAATTAAAAAGCAAGTTGGATTACTGATACTCAGCAACATTTTTCTAATCAATCTGTATTCTCGTTAACTCTGTAGCCAGAAGTACCCAATCATGGAGAAAGTATTCACTGTCCTTTTGGCAGTGTTACTGTATATTTGTAGTTTAAATGTTTTAAAATAAAGTGTACGCTAAAAGGGTTTCCTCCCACAGTCCAAAGACATGCAGGTTAGGTGAACTGGGATTGCTAAATTAACCCCTGGTGTGTGTGTGTCTGTGTCACCCTGCAGTAGTCTGGTGCCCTGTCCAGGTATTGTTCCTATCGTTCTCTGTGTAAAGACAAACTTCCTAATGTTTGTGTGAACTTTACCTTTAACGAGTTTCCAACTGTGTCCCCGTGTTCTTGATGAACTCATTTTAAAGTCACTGTCTTGATCTACTGCACTAATTCCCTTCATAATTTTAAAAACGTCAGTCAGGTCTCCTCTTAATTTTCTTTTGTTTAAAATGTGAAGGCTCAGCTCTTTTAATCTTTCCTCATAACTCATCCTCTGTAGTCCTGAATCAGCCTTGTCGCTCTTCTCTGGTCATTTTCAAGTGCTGTTATGTCCTTTTTGTAGCCTGGAGACCCAAACTGCACCCAGTACTCCAGATGAGGTCTCGCCAGTGTGTTATAAAGCTTCAGCAGAACCTCCTGTGACTTGTGCTCCACACATCAAGGCGCTATATAACCTGACATTCTGTGAGGCTTCTTAATGGCTTCTGAACACTGCCTGGAAGTCAATAGCTTAGAGTCCACTATGACTCCTAAATCCTTCTCATAAGGTGGACTCTCGATTTTCTGACCACCCATTGTGTATTCAAACCTCACATTTTCACTTCCTATGTGTAATTCTTTACATTTACTGACTTTAAATTTAATCTGTCACAGATCTGCCCAAGCCTGTGTGTTGTCCAAGTCCTTCTGTAATGATATAACAGATTCCAAATGATCTGCTAATCCACCTAACTTGGTATCATCTGCAAACTTAACCAGTTTGTTACTTATATTCCTATCTAAATCATATACAGTATAAATAAATATCTTAATACATAATTCGCTTGCCTCCTCACTCACTCACGTCCGTCCGAAGCCGAATGCGCAGTCGCCTTCTGCGCACGTCCGAAGCCGAATGCGCAGTCGCCGTCTACGCAGCTGCCCGAAAAACCTTACGAGACCGACATCCAAGCCCAGCCTCGCGGCAGGCGGCGGATTTACGGCCGCAAAAATTTCAAGAGAAAGGCGACTTCGATTAAAGCACTAGAAGCCTGAAAGGCGATTTCGACTACAGCTCGAGCCCTAATTATGCATTCTGATTCAATTATGCGTTCATTCAATACACCTATATCAGGTTTGTGGTGCTTATACTTATTACTATTCCATATTGTACTGGAACATTCATCATTCAATATTATACTATAGGCCTGGAAAATTCATCAACTAACAGTACAAGCCTGTACAGCAACGAGTAAAGCGGACAACAATCATTACAAAACAACTTCTTCGTTACTTATCATTTGTTCTTCATACACTGCTGACACAAACTCGTGCCCGTTTCATCTTACGTTGTCGAAACGGGCTCTTTGTCTAGTGTATATATATTAAAAATAGCAGCGGCCCTGTGGAACACCACTCTTAACATCGGCCAATTCTAAAGAGGTTCCTCACACCATAACCCTGTGCTTCTTGTGTCTGAGCCAATTCTGCACCCATCTAAAAACATCACCCTGAACTCCCACTTCTTTTAGTTTGATGCCCACCCTCTCATGTGCTCCACTTTGATCGTAACCTTTTGTTGCCTCCTCATAGAATTCCAGCATGCTAGTAAAACAGGACCTCCTTCTTCTGAACCCATGCTGACTGTTCAGAATTAATCCTGTCCTTACTAGGTGTTGCTCAGTCTTATCCTTAATAAGTTATTAAGTTCCTATGTTTCCTTGGGCAGCTTCTTCACGACCCTGCTCTGGATAAGATAGTGTCGCTGAAATCAGACATATTTGGAGTCAACCATGTATGAAGTTTGTTTAAAACTGGGTGTGAACACTTAGGCGGTTCACTGAGTGACACATTTCTAAACCAATCCGACGCGTCATGAAGGCGGCGCTCACAGTAGGGGCGGGGATTCTGAACTGCAAAGATTAGCGGTGCTCTCGTTAACCCGGCCCAACAGACAGCAAGCTTCCGATTACAACGAACCGTCTGCAGTCGGAAGGTTTCCTAAAAAGACCCTATTGGACGTGTTTGTCACGTGTGCAGAGGACATTGCACATGTTAAAAATAAACATAGCCTGATGCAAGGGAAAAACCTTTCAGAAGCATCGGATTATACAGTGGCATTCAATGGCATCAATGGACGAGTAATAACCGTGACAATGCCGTGTGTGCTCTCTGTTGCTCACCGTTCTGATAGTGTAGGGCTCGATGTAAGCTTGAAAGAATTGTCTCCTATCTTCATGAAAATATGAAGAGTAAATTTTGCACAAACATTAGGACGTTTTTCTTTACACAGAGAACCTCAGACACCTGGATAAAGTGACCAAGTAAATAGTGCGGCAGACAGTAGGACCTTGAAAAGTCGACTTGATGATAGAACTTGGTGAGCTTCTTTGGGCTGAATGGTCTGTACTGGACTGATCCAAATATTATATCTTTGAGTGACTGTCCTTTTTAACAAGAGTTTTCGTTTTTTTTTAGTTATTCTGGTGTGTACTTGAAAGGGGGAATTTGTTGTCTGTCATTATATTTATTTATTTATTGGGCTTTTGTAAAAAGCCAGATTTCCCCTTGGGAAAACAAATGACATACCGTTGAGCAATGTTAAGTAACATGGTCCTTTTAAAGATCTACAGGTACGTAAAATATCTTAAACTCCACTGTAAGTGGCAGTGATGTGCGGTGAGGTTTATGGCTGATGAAGCACGGACTCCTTCAGAGTCAGATTTACAAATATATGAACACTAAAGAGTAGCTTATTTACTATTCAATTGGCACATTGACTACTGGTTATGTTTCATATCTCATCAGCATTCTTTACACACACACAGGTAAGGCGCATATTTGGCTGAGAAAGAACGTTACGTTTATAGCGGCGAGAGAGAGCGGATTTGCTCCTCACCCTCCACGTGTTCTAAATGTGCCCTTGCACTTCCACACTTCATACTCATTCAAAAGTATAAAGTGGTGTACAAAAAAATAAACATTTCAATTTTGACTTTAATTGAAATATGTACTTGTTTTTAAAAGCTTTTAATTCTGATGCTTTAATCAATGTTGATGCGAACGTTTCAACAAAAGGATAACCAAAAAATATTTTATTTAAGATCAAAATTTAGTTTTTAAATACTGGATTGTTTTATTCTTAGACTGATCCCAGTTTTTTATAAAACTGAAAACGGTTTATTTAGTCTTACCTGTATTTGTAAATGAAGTCCATGCGCCTATCCTTCTCAATGAAAATCTCCATCACTTTCTTGTAAAAGTCCTCTTTATTTTCCTTGTTTTTAAAAGTCTAAATCTTCCATTTTGGCAGTCAGTCGGAACAAAAAATAAAAATAAACTGACCGCTGCAGTGCACTTGACTTTCTGATATCGCTAACTTATTGGCACCTCTGCGTAGAAGGACAGCAGCAACGACCACCTGTTGGGCTCACATGCACCCCCTTCAGGGCGGCACGGTACTGTCTGCCTCAGCTTGTGCCTTTTCACTGCGGTTTTATGTCCGATCAGCAAGACTAAAGATGTCACACACATTCATTAAAGATATTAGCCAGACTGTGGAAAGCCAGGGTGTATAATAAACAATGTATGCAATCATTATATTGGCGACATACAGAGAGACAACAACACACACGCGGCAATTACATGCATTAACCCTGCAGTGTGCGAGGGAGAGCGCAGTCCCAGGTGAGGTCAGGCTCCTCGCTTTGCGTTTCTCCCCTTGTATTTGATCAGGAAATGCACAAATTCAGCAATTTTGACTATAAAAATGATCAAAATCATTGGAATCATACAGAAAACAATTTTATAGCACAGACCAGTGGACATATTTACTTTATCATTAGTAATTTTTTTTTTTTTTACTTTTCATGATGACCTTGCCTGCTTCCCCTGACCACATGTCCCTGGTAAGTGGAACATTTGATGGAGAATTTAGGCGTTTTCAAGTTACAGAAATTAGCAAAACAAAAATGGAATACATGAAGGAGAAAGCGGTCTTGAGTAAGAGCACACGGTTTTATATATCTAAATTAAAAGCATGAATCCAATATTAAACTGATAGATCTATAATTTCCCCCAAATGTGAAACACTAAAAATAAAAACGTACATTCACAATTCATTGTATTTTTGGTTAAAGTAATACATGATGTGCATGTTGCAGATAGGGGTGTAACATACAAATCAGGAAAACAAATCCAAAGCTTTACAATGATTATTGCTTTCCTGTTTTTCATATTTTCCTTAATCTGATGGATGGGACCTGTAACAGGTAGTTCAAACTAGAAAACACATGTAATCTTTGGAAAACTCACTGAACTTGTTTAACTTGCTCCAAAAACATTCAGCCCGTCCATGTGTTAGGTGAGGGTGGCAGGTTTAATAAAAAATGGACATTCATAGATAATTTAATTGGATTTTTTTCCATTTTGATTCACTCTACAGTATCCAGTTACAAGGTGTAAATTAAGAGCAGATGAACAGCAGGAAAAAGGTTTTGGTTTTAAACGCATTTGTCTCAAGAGAAATCCTTTGAGCAGACACACAGTACAGGCACACTTGAAATAACTTAAGTTTTATTGAACTAGCAGCTGGCTTCAGTGCAGATAATTTTTTTTTGTAATTTACACAAAAAGACCACAGAGATTCCTAGCTGCTTTCAAAAACAAATATTGCATCACCATAATTAGGGTTGAATGAAAAATTTTATTCCTTTTTTAAAGTAACAATTAGTGGGATCCATATTCCTTTTGCAAAAATGGGAGAAAACAAAATAATTCATGTCAAAAAGTGACTGCAAACAAGATGTAACCAAAGAATACACCCTGTGTTTAAGCAGAACCCAAAAATTAAAAAAAAAAAAAAAAAAAAAAAAAAGGGAAAACCCCGCCCTCAGTTTTGATCGTCCTCAGTCTCTGAACATTTGAAGACAGCGACCCAAAAGAATTCTGCTGGAATTAAGAAGTCACTGGTTAGTTTCCAAACAATTGAAAAACAAGTTAAGGCTTAGCATTGACACTCTTCACTCAGACTTCTCCTTCTCCTTCATGTGCAGGAAAACAAAGCTGAAGAGGAAGAGGCCTGCCATCATAGAGAAGACACTAGCATAGTATGGGAATGCTGAGGGAATGAAACGCTCATACTGCGTATGCTGCAAGGGCCGCACAGACACCTGGGGAGGAGAGAGAAATTGATTCAGTCACGCTGTTTTGCTGATGGTCAGAGAATAAAACAGCTGCAGTATGCTGGCATATTCAGACTAGAGGATATATAGCACAAGGTACCCATTTATCTTTGTTAAAGCTGAAGAGGGAGCAGGAGCGATCAGCAATGTAAGCAAGGCAGGCACCCAACTCTGGGCAGAACACCAGTCCATTAGTACTGTATATGCACTGGCTGAACTGAAAGATTGCCTTATGTCTGTGCAGACCTTCGGATATCTGGAAAATGACGTCTCTTCTCTACCCTGCAGATCCTCTGGGACTGCAGTTGTATGTACTGCAGAACAACTGGCTTTAGGCATTTGTGTTACGTGATCTCTATATAAAATCCAACGTTTGTCTGCTTTTCACAAGAGAACTACTTAACGGATTTAGATCGGGTTATTTTCCATAATTTGCTTGAACATTCCAGTTGATTTTGCGACTTCTCTCATTGCGCTAACTATCATAGGTCACTTGCAGGAGAGATTTATTCTCACTAATCCAAGAGAGCGGCTGCAGGCCGAGAGGAGAGGGAAGCTGGCGTCAGGAGTGGGCCCTCTTCACTCGCATGCCAGCCTCCGTTCGAATCACTCTAACCATGGCCATGTTTTGGAGTGGACCTAGCGATACCAGTTTGTTTATTGATTTTTAAAGTCTGTCCTGTTCCACTACTACGTTGGTGAGGCCAGGGGGGAGGCTAGTAATATAAACAGCACAGGCTTTATTTTATTTTAAAATAAACACTTTCCAACTTCAGTGACATTCCTTGACATACAAGGTATCTAAATTCAAATATTTCAATAAATAAACTGCTCAAAAAAAAAAAATGAAAGGAACACTTTGAAAACACATCAGATCTCAATGGGGAAAAAATCCTGCTGGATATCTCTACTGATATGGACTGATACGGTAACGTGTTAGGAACAAAAGGATGCCACATCGGTGATGGAAATGAAAATGGTCAACCTACAGAGGGCTGAATTTAAAGACCATTTTGCTGAAATGTCACTGCAGGGACTCCAAATCATACTCCGTTTGTATGGCCACCACGTACTTGTATGCATGACTGACAAACGTCCTATGAATGTTGTCATGGGGGATCTCCTCCCAGATCTACACCAGGGCATCACTGAGCTCCTGGACAGTCTGAGGTGTCAGATGGACTGAAACAATGTCCCACCCAGAGGGGTTCTATTGCATTGAGGTCAGGCGAGTGAGCATGGGGGCCAGTCAATGGTATCAATTCCTTCATCCTCCAGTCACTGTCTGCATACTCTCACCACATGAGGCCGGGCATTGTCGTGTACCAGGATGAACCCAGGGACCACTGCACCAGTATAGGGTCTGACAATGGGGCCAAAGATTTCATCCCGATAACTGCACCTTGACTGCCATTAGGTATCTAGCCTGTAGAGGTCTGTGCGTCCCTCCATGGATATGCCTCCCCCAGATATACCATCACTGAACCACCACGAAACTGGTCATGCTGAACAATGTTACAGGCAGCATAATATTTTCCATGGCTTCTCCAGACTCTTTAACGTCTGCCACATGTGCTCAGGATGAACCTGCTCTCATCTGTGAAAAGCACAGGGTGCCAGTGGTGGACCTACCAATTCTGGTATTCTATGGCAATTGCCAATCGAGCTCCAAGGTGCCAGGCAGTGGGTCCACTAGAGAGGTCGTTGGGCCCTCGAGCCACCCTCATGAAGTCCGTTTCTGATTGTTTGCTCAGAGACATTCACACCAGTGGCCTGCCTGCTGGAGGTCATTTTGTAGGCTCTGCCAGTGCTCATCCTGTTCCTCCTTCACAAAGGAGCAGATACTGGTCGGTCCTGCTGATGGGTTAAGGACCTTCTATGGCCCTGTCCAACTCTCCCAGAGGAACTGCCTGTCTCCTGGAATCTCCTCTATGCCCTTGAGACTGTGCTGGGAGACGCAGCAAACCTTCTGGAAATGGCACGTATTGATATGCCTGCCATCCTGGAGAAGTAGGACAACCTGTGCCACCTCTGTAGGGTCCAAGTATCGCCTTGTGCTACCAGTAGTGACACTGACTGTAGCCAAATGCAAAACGAGTGACAAAACAGACGAGGAGGGAAAATGTCAGTGGCCTCCCCCTGTTAAACTATTCCCGTTTGGGGGTTGTCTCATTGTTGCCCCTCTAGTGCACCAAAGCAGCTGAAACTAATGAATAACCCCCTTTGCTACTTAACTGACCAGATCAATAGCCCACAAGTTTCACTGACGTGATGCTATACTCTCATTAAAAAGTGTGCCTTTAATTTTTTTGAGCAGTGTATTTTCTGTTCATCTGCTTATCATACACCCTTCAGGTCTACTTAGATGTAATATTAAAAACTTATCCCAGATTAGGGCACCAAGTATTGCCTTTTACCAACATGTATACTCTTAATATGAAAAGCTTTGTTTCAAACTTTCAAGAAGGCTGTCAACTTTGAAGCGTGACGCAGGGCAGCAAGCACATTGTGTTTCATGTCGGCCTTTGGTGCCTTTTGTATGAAATTTGTGGCAACGTCTCATTTTTGTGCTATTTTGCTACTACACTTCCAAGACACACCAGTAAGTCAAATGGCTCTGTGTGAGCTAGTGTTCGTGTTTTTATGAGAGTATCTCAAAATTACTGTTGTTACAGTTCTAAGGTGCCTCCTGCCATTGAACATTTTCTTCCAGTACAGGCCTTGGTTTAATGTATATAGTTAGTATAGAAACTTAACATTGTAAAAAAATCAAATATGTAAAAAGTGAGAAGAAAATTAAGGTTACTCTTTTCAGCTTTGGGAAGCACAATTTCCATTTCCATTACAGCAGAATACTCAAAATGTACAACATCACAGGAAATATGTTTTATATTTAAACACTGTAATGGAGCAGAACAGATCACCTGAGTTGAAGAGTACAGGTGAGTGTATCCCAATCTATTGTAGTCCACTTTAAACTGGAACACCCCATAAACATCTGGGAGTTTGAACTGAACGCTGTACTTTCCTCCTGAGGAAACAAATTTAAAAGTCAGTCCTTTGTTTCTCTAACAATATACCATCAAAACAGTTCTCTTTTAGTTTAATGTAAATAAGGTATAGAGTCATGCATTTTATTTATGTACATAACCACTGCAAATAAACTAATTTTTTGGGAAACCCAGTATATTCTAATTTTCCAAAAAGAGACATGTACAACCTTCTATGCTCAAAATGCACATTAACATTGCCTAAATACAATTTTTTTTTTTTTTTTATAAATATACATCTAGCCCAAGACGTACAGTATGTAAATCATGATGCTTTTCATCTGTTTTGATCAGAAAGCAAACACGGGAGTTGTTGCCCCCCACTCTCTCTTACCATTCCTCTTGAGGTAGGTCCTGACAAAAGGGTCAATTCTGACAAACTCCAGCTGTATATCATCTCCGGAAAAGGGGATCCATTTCCCTTCAGACAGCTTTTCAATTACAATGCTGTATTCCTGCAAGATTGTAGAGAAAGGTGACATTAATTAAAACAACCGCAACTATATGTAACAATGCCTTATAAACCAGTTCTATTTAAAATGTGCCATTAGGTTACAATGTAAATCGCATGCTAACACGCTAAATACATTGAATCTGAAAATATTTAAAATGTCAAAACTTATGGTACAATAACTCAGAAATATTCAGACGCACCAGTAAATAAGTCTAAAAGTAATGCAACAAGGGATTAACTTCTCTGAATGATAAGCACAAGGATTTAACAGTGCGACATCTCAAAGAAGAGTAGATGTATTCAAAAATACTGTGGTGTGTGTAAGACCTCAGATCATCCAAGGAAACCATTTTAAAGCTAGTTATCTGCGTAGCAGGTGTTTATTTGCACATGAAAACAGTATATACGGTAATAAAGAACAAACATGGATACAATAGAAAGTAACAAGGATGTCTTTTTTTTTTTTTTTTTTTTTTAAAGAGGCCTCTTTTAAAGTGCAAAACTAAAGCAATTTGGTACAATACTGTACAATTCTTACAAGCTTAATGTAAAAGTCTTTTTTTTTTTTTTTAAATTTTATTAATTTTATTGTAATCATTCCATACAAATAGATCAATTTTTACAAAAAATAGGATTGAAAACAAATCAACCCCCACTCCTGAGAAAGGGAGCATGGCCAACGGAATAAAACTTAAAGCTAGTAAAAATAAATAAATTGAGGAGTTTAACAGGCAGATAAAGGAAGATAATCTACTTCCTCAGTGCTTTAAGAACTTATTCTAAAATGTTATTGATTAGATCCTGCCAGGTTGTGAAAAAGTTCTGCACAGATCCTCTGACTGAGAATTTGATTTTTTTCCAATTTCAAATAGTATATAACATCAGTTACCCACAGACTTTAGAATAGGAGAGTTAGGATTTTTCCAGTTTAGCAAAAAAAGTCTGCGTTCCAATAGTGTAGTGAAGGCAATCACAGTTTGTCCTTCTCCACTTTATGCCCATCTGGAAGAACACCAAACACAGCTGTTAGTGAATTAGGAGGGATTGTGACACCAAGGCTGTCTGAAAGGCACTTAAAAATTTTGGTCCAGAATGATGTTAATTTGGTGCAGGCCCAAAACATGTGACCCAGTGAGGCTGGGACTTGATTGCAGCATTCGCAGGTTGGATCTTGCCCTGGAAACATTTTGGACAATTTCAAGCGAGACAGATGTGCTCGATATATAATTTTTAGTTGAATAATTGTATGCTTTGTGCATATGGAGCTCAAATGAATTCTCTGCATTGCTACCTTCCATTCATTTTCTGAAATGTTGAGTGAGAGATCCTTTTCCCCACTGTCCTCTTGGATCTTTGAACGGGAGAGACTGTAAAATAATTTTATATATTGCAGAAATGTCTTTAATGCCAGAATTAAACAGCAGGGTTTCACAAAAGTGAAATACTTCGTTCTGAGATGTCTCTTCTAAACTCCTGCTATCTGTCTGTATTGCACTCATCTTCCACATTTTACTTCATTTATTTTCATTTTAAATTTTACTTTACACAAGGATTTTCTGGTAAGTTTTATAAGATTATAGTGCTTCATCAAACATCACATGATGTTGCATGATAGAAGATGATGACCGATTGAGTCCCATTTGAAACCGTTACATGACTCAATTTAAAAGAATAAGTGAAAAAGAGTGACTATAAAAATTGAGATGACAGAACAGAAATAATCCATTGAATTATGGGCACTCACCACAAGGTCGGTAATTGTATAAGCACTGGGAGGAGTGGTCTCTCCTACAGGATGGTGGGATACAGCCCCTACACGTAGGACACCCTCCTCTTTAAAGACCCAGCGTGACAACGCTATTGCTAACTCTTGGTTTCCAGTTTGATCAAACCTGAAAGATTACCAGAAAAAATAAACACACACTCTCTTTTTATGTACAGTATCTGTTGAAGTTGTTAAAGTGTTTAACATTTTCCAATTAGAAGTCAGTATTTTTTTTTTCTCACCACTTTGAACCCGGTACTGCCTTCTGCACTGATGAAGTGAAGAAAGCATCACTGAAAAATTCCAAGGAGCCACTGAATATGACTCGGGCATTGTTCCGTGCCTGCAGCCCAGCAATCAGGAGAGTATTCTTACCAACAGCATGGGGATACTGCAACAAAACAGACAAACTCCTGTTATTTTTATTTAGGAGCAGTAAAGCGAAAAAAAAATAACAAAAATCCAAGATTCAGTGAACTGATTTTAACATACTTCTTGCAAAAATATGCATTTAACAGAAAAAGAAGCCGAGTATTCAGACGGGTGACTGAAGCTCTTGGCAAGAGACGACTGCAAAAGCAGCAGATTGTTAAATCAAGGAGCACTACTGTGTTTTATAGAAGTACAGATTGATTTCCTTTTATGTACAGCATATATAATTCTTTAAGACAGGAAGAAGGTGGAACTAGTGTAGCATTATGGTGCACATGACTGTATAATCAGCATTGAACCGTGGCAGTTTTGCTCATCTAACAAATACCAGTTGGAGATGGCATACACACAATCAGTTACAGTTCGGAAAGCAGTTTAAAGATAATACTTATCAGCAAGATCACTTTGAATGCAGCCCACCCACCTATAACAAATTTATAAAATGTTCTTTGATTAATTCAAAGCATTACACAGATATTTAAAGTAGCACACTTTTTGTTAAACAAAATAAAATCATGCATACAGTTGCTGCAGCCTAATTGTCAAAACTGATTCACGTTCTTGCACAGATCGTAAACTAACATTGCAACAACAGACATTTTTAGGAAAAAAAAATAAAAAATGGCGATTTTTTTTTTTTTTTTAAATAAGATTCTCATAAGAAAAAGTATCACAAAAATAATGGATTAATTATCATTCCTAATTACAGATGTCTGTCCTGCCTTCATTATTAGTTTATTTCATTGCCAAAACATCAGATGTGTGCAATGTAATTTGGTGAAACTTGTACAAAGAAAACAACCACAATCATTTTACAGCACCACTAATTAACCTCCTTAGTGTTAGAGCCGAGTGTCATTCAAGCTGTAAAAACAGTGCTAAAAGCGTTAGTCCCGAGTGTACCTAAGACAACGGTATAGACGCGTCTCGCCTAAACGTTAAGACTCGAGGTTTACTTGGGCTGTAAAAGTGCCAACAGCGTTAGTGCCGAGCATTACTCGGGCAATGGTATAGGCGTGTCTTGCATAAGCGTCGGGCCCGAGTGTTACCCGTGCAACAGCATAGATGCGTCTTCTCTTAGCTTCATTATGGCGGTTCAAAAGAAATGCCTCTCATCAGCAGTGATGATGAAGTGAATTGGTTTTCAGGCAGTGAAGTTTGAATGGTCTATGAAACTGAAAGTGATTCTGGGAATCCAAAAGTGACACTTGCATCACTGGCACATGTGCAGTGTGTTGTTCATATTATTCATCATTATCATTATTATTTGTATCATTATTATGGGCCGGGGTGGTGGCTCCGAGGATAGGGATTTGCACTGGTAATTGGAAGGTTTTCAGTTTGAATCCTGTAAACATCAAAAGTGATGACTTCGCTGGGCCCTTAAGCAAGGCCCTTAACCTGCAATTGTTCCGTCCTGGGTATGATGTTAATCTGCATCCAGCCCTGCATGTAGGTCCTCCAACCTGCATGGAAAACCTTGGGGTTGGTGGCAGAATTGGCACTCCAGCCACCATATTAAAAAAAAAAAAAAAAAACCCACACATTGGTGTGTGTGTATGTGTGCTGGTGCCGTGCCCAGGGTTTGTTTCCTGCCTTGCACCCTGTGTTGGCTGGGAATGGCTCCAGCAGACCCCCCGTGACCCTATAGTTAGGATATAGCAGGTTGGATAATGGATGGATGGATGAATGGATGGTTCAATTCCACCTGTACTAGGGTGGTGATGAGGTGTCACCCGTTACTCAGGTCGTAATCTGGGCTCCCGAGTTGGTTTGTCATGTGGTGGGTGCGGCAATGCGCTATATCAGCGCTTGCTCCTAACCTCTATCTTCTATTATACTATACAGTGCATCCGGAAAGTATTCACAGCACATCACTTTTTCCACATTTTGTTATGTTACAGCCTTATTCCAAAATGGATTAAATTCATTTTTTTCTTCAGAATTCTACACACAACACCCCATAATGACAACGTGAAAAAAGTTTACTTGAGGTTTTTGTTTTTTATGGAGAAAAAAATGTAACGTACAAAGAGGTTAAACAAAATCAAGTTTAAATGTATTTATCAAATTATCGTAGACAACTGTTAAGATCAAGATGTTGAACTAATGCACTTCAGAGTTTGTGGAGGAGTACTTTTATGAAATCTGATAGTTTGGGAGTTTTGCCAGATTGATGGAAAGTGGTCATTACTTCTGGTCTCTGATGAAGTTCGTGGGCCATAACAGACGTTTTGATCTTCCATGTTAGTATTGGAAGCTGTGCTTCACTAGAAACCTGAAAAATTTCAGCTCCTTTACATTGTGGCAATTAATACTGATTTTTTTTTATTCAATATATACTTTATTAATCTCCGTGGGAAAATTGTCTTTTCACATGACCTTTGGAAGTCAGAGAGCAGGGTCAGCCATTATACAGCATCCCGGAGCAATGTATCAAAGTGAAAGAGATATTTTAGCTTGCTCATAGTCAACTACCAGTTTTTTTTTTGACATTTATTTGTATCTTACTTAGAATTGTTCAAATAGTGCAAGTCCATCACACCATTCCTATATTCAGGTTTATCACAATGATAGAGATGAGATCATTTATTATTAAAGTCATTATTAAAATTTTCATAAAATATGATCAAATCAGGATGTGATAACACAACTCGAGTGCTTAATGTACCTGGGTGATAGGACGATCAGGAAAATAGGAGTAGGAGGTGGAAGAGCCAGTAAGGATGTCCAGAACAAGAGGGTTGTCAGGATCAGCTACCATACTAAAAACACAGTAAGAGAGAGACCTAATTATTCACTGGAAAATGTAACCAAGTTCCACGCAATACAGAAGAAAAGGAGTACAACAGTAGTTCATTTTATGTAGAACATCAAATTGATATACATATCCTATGGCACTGTTCAGACACTTTTCTCATAGTTTAGCCTCCTTTATGAAAATGGGACTTGAGATACATCAAGCCTAGACCCATAGACACACTATGAAAGATTTATTTAATACATAGCGATACAATTTCTTGTTCAAAACCTAGTAGCACAAACAGATATATAAATGTCCAGAAACCTATACTACTTTTACACATTTCCACATATTTGCTATCCTAATAAAAACAAACTATATCCTAATAAATAAACATTTTAATAAGTCTTTAAAATAAGTAAGGCGTGTCACCAATCTACAGTACGAGTCATCAACGTATGCAGTGTTATTCCAAATGAAAAGTTTGACTAAATTTGCTTTATTTCAGATAACTAAACACAGTAGATCAAGATTAAACTACTACTTTAATAAAAAGCCAGAGCATCTTTAGAATTTGTTTAAAATTTAATCAGGCTGTCTCAATCAGCTGTCTCCTGCTCTGTTGGAACATGCGCGTTGCCAAAAGGACTCACTTCAGCATATGTCTGCACAGGACTAATTTCATCTGGCACTCTTGATATCATATTGAGGTTTTTTTTATCTTACTCAAGATACCTTTAAAATGTCAAGAGCAAAAATGGACAGTGCAGTGATGATGTTTGAGGGAGGACTTCTCAAAACCACAGTTGCTTTCACAGAAAAGTAGAAATGAATGAATGAATTTTAATACTTGTGCTTTTATCTCCCTATTTGCATGTGCATCTGAAGAAGAGTTTGGTGAGAAATGTGACTAGTATATTTTTATTCCGTTTCTTTTAAGCAAACAAGTAATTTAACTACAAGGTTAGCTGTATCCATTTCTAGGATTTTAGCTGCACTGGTTAGCATGCTACTTCCTTACAAAAGTTTTAACAACAAACCTCACTTCAAATAGGCACATTGTCAAGTCTCAAAATATTTTGATAATCCATTTTTTTTTTTAAATAAAATAATCTAATGAGAAAACTTTCACACTCACCCGACTCCCTTAAAAAGTATTGGTTTCTCACTAGGCTGTCCAACAATAGTGGGAGCCTTCAAAAGATTCTCTGGGTCTGCCACGATTAGTGTATGCTGATTAAAAAAAAAAAAAAAGAAGATAAACCAAATTAAAACTGAGAATATACAGAACCACATTCCAGTTGTAAAACCAAATGGCAAACATTGCCTTCTTCTTACAGTATGTTTTCTTAAGAGGAAGGCTGACTGTACTATGCCTGACTACATTTCTAATTAAATATTTAATGATCGAGGGTGGTGATACTGTAAGCTTCACGTCGTGACATAATCACAGAAAGTCATTACCATAGTTTATCATTAAATACTTAAAAACATCACTGCCATATACATCACATTGCATTTTTGTTTGTTCTAATGAGGATTAGAACAGTAATGGGCTCTGCAGAGCAAACCAGACACTTATTTTCCTCATCAGTTTTCAGCTCTTCCTCGGGACCAACGAAGCACTCCAAGTCAGAGTGACAAATACACTACCACACTCCGGACACAGCTCAAAGTGCTAGAACTCACTCAGCCGGATGTGCAGCAGCAATGGCTCAACTACAATGCTGACACACTCTTTGGAATTCCTCAATCTTATTATAAAAAAACTATTTTACATACAGTTGTGCTTGAAAGTTTGTGAACCCTTTAGCATTCTCTATATTTCTGCATAAATATGACCTAAAACATCATCAGATTTTCAATCAAGTCCTAAACGTAGATAAAAAGAAACCAGTTAAACAAATGAGACAAAAATATTACACTTGGTCATTTATTTATTAAGGAAAATGATCGAATATTACATATTTGTGAGTGGCAAAAGTATGTGAACCTCTAGGATTAGCAGATAGTTTGAATGTAAAATTCAAGTCCGGTGTTCTCAATCAATGGGATGACAATCAGGTGTGAGTGGGCACCCTGTGTTATTTAACACTAGAATTACCAGAGCCTACGAAAAAACTCGTAGATCCGTCCCACCTTAAATCGCTTCTTAAAACCGTTCTCACCTCTCCGCCAGCGTCTTTTGTCATCTAAATGTACTGATAAAGACAAGCTGCCAGCAGCCGGCTATTCCATCCCCCCAACGACTTAGAACGTAAACAAACTTTTCCCAGCTCATGCCTTGATTGATTATCTGGGAGTGAAGTGGAGTTTTAGAGTGGAAATAATAGATTGTTATTTGGAACACACGCATTTCATATGTGTTGTATTTCTACAGTAATCTGTGTAAACATATTGTTAAAACAGAAACATTTTTTATATTCTAGTAGCAAATGACAAAATGTAGGCATAAACTATATAATGTATGAAGCCTGAAGTCCAAATATCAAAGAAACACTTTCACAAAAGGTACCAAAAAAAGCCACCGCCAAAAAAAAAAAAAACGCCTTAGTGTGTGACATTGACACACGTTAGCTATCACTGTTTCCGTGGCGCAACAGCATCAGTCGCTGACTGGGAATCAGAAGGTCATGAGTTCAATCCTGCACAACTCCCTCTTGAGAAGTGTTCTTATTTTCACTATTTTAGAAAAAAAAAAAAAAGATACATTTGATTTCAGTCTGTAACAGCCGGTGTAATTTATGATATTTGTAAAGGTTAGCTTTGTTTATTTTTTTTTTAAAATTCACTTTTCATTGTCTCAGTCGCGTTCAGGATCCTTCCATCCGACACTGCTGTTTTCACATAAAGACGTGCTATAGCTCTTCAGTGTATCACGATACATACGACCACGTGTTTTTTTTCCCCCAATATTGCCAGTCCCCACGTGTTGCTGTATGCTGTTTCTTTTGTACTCTAGGACATGCAGAGGAAAGCATAGTAAAGAGCAGTAACTTCAGCGCTATATGCAATCATCAGACACTCCCCATCTGACACTGCTGTTTTCACATAAAGACGCACTATAGCTCTGCAGAGTACTTGTGACTGCATTGTCGTACCGATGCTTGCGAACTGAAGTGTCTGCATGCACTTTTCGTGGCATTATACGTGTATTTTTTGAGCATGCCCGTGTCGCTCAAACACAGGAACATATGTTGATGTAAAAGTATAACAAAACAAGTGCTTATTTTATTCAAGACTATAACCGAAGCAAAAGGAAAGCAAGTTACAGTAGGCGGTTGATATGACAGCTTGGCGAGGTGGAATGCTAAGAACTGCTGATTTCCATTCCGTGCTATATAACTGTTAACATTTGAATCTGATGATTGCATATAGCGCTGTCTTATTCAGTGTGCGCAAGAACATGTAGGTGGCCAGTTGCTGCGTGCTACAACGCATATTTTAAAAAAAGAAAGAGACAAATATATGTGACGTTTTGAAGAAATCATTTTATGACGCGAATAGTACCAATCAGAAAACATTGTTGAAGTAATGCAATATTATTTGAAAACGAACAGCGTCAGATCGGGTGTGAAGTTATACTGGCGCTGTTTGAGTTAGATCAGAAGCTGAATAAGCTGAAAAAGCTCCTGTTCTGGCTCTAAGTAAAAAAGCATGAATTAATCAACAGAAATAACCGCGATTGACATTTTAAACTTAACGATTTACAGTACATACCAATTTATAAATTTAATGTCTGTTTGAGGAAAAAAAAAACACTTTCACCAAAGCTGGGAATCGAACTCAGGTCTCTGTAGGGCAGCTGTGCCCCACGTCAGCAAACCGTAGCGTTAAGCCACGGAAGCTGTTGTATCATCCTTGAACCTTTTGTGAAAGTGTTTATTTGATGTTTGGACTTCAGGCTTCACAGATTCTATAGTTTATGCCTACATTTTGTAACATTTATTACTAAAATATGAAAAAGTTTCTGTTTTAGAAATGTGTTTACACAGATTACTGTAGAAACGGAACACGCATGAAATGCATGTATTCCAAATAGCGATCTATTATTTCCATTCTAAAACTCCAGCAGTTCAGTCACTCCCAGATAATCAAACAAGGCATAAGCTGGGAAAACTTAGTGAACGTTCTGCGACGGTGGGGGATGGAATAGCCGGCTGCTCGCTGCTCCTCTTAATCGGCACATTTAGAAGACAAAAGAGAGGTGAGAACGGTTTTAAGGTGGGCCGGATCTACGAGTTTTTTCGTGGACTCTGGTAATTCTAGTGTTAAAGAACAGGGATCTATCAAAGTCTGCTCTTCACAACACATGTTTGTGGAAGTGTATCATGGCACGAACAAAGGAGATTTCTGAGGACCTCAGAAAAAGAGATGTTGATGATCGTCAGGCTGGAAAAGGTTACAAAACCATCTCTAAAGAGTTTGGACTCCACCAATCCACAGTCAGACTGATTTTGTACAAATGGAGGAAATTCAAGACCATTGTTACCCTCCCCAGGAGTGGTCGACCAACAAAGATCACTCCAAGAGCAAGGCGTGTAATAGTCGGCGAGGTCACAAAGGACCCCAGGGTAACTTCTAAGCAACTGAAGGCCTCTCTCACATTGGCTAATGTTCATGTTCATGAGTCCACCATCAGGAGAACACTGAACAACAATGGTGTGCATGACAGGGTTGCAAGGAGAAAGCCACTGCTCTCCAAAAAAACATTGCTGCTCGTCTGCAGTTTGCTAAAGATCACATGGACAAACCAGAAGGCTATTGGAAGAATGTTTTGTGGGCGGATGAGACCAAAATATTTTAAATGTGTGAATTTCCCCTTGGGATTAATAAAGTATCTATCTATCTTTCTATCTAAATAGAACTTTTTGGTTTAAATGAAAAGTGTTATGTTTGGAGAAAGGAAAACACTGCATTCCAGTATAAGAACCGTATCCCGCATCTGTGAAACATGGTGGTGGTAGTATCATGGTTTGGGCCTGTTTTGCTGCATCTGGGCCAGGACGGCTTGCCTTCATTGATGGAACAATGAATTCTGAATTGTATCAGAGAATTCTAAAGGAAAATATCAGGACATCTGTCCATGAACTGAATCTCAAGAGAAGGTGGGTCATGCAGCAAAACAACGACCCTAAGCACACAAGTCGTTCTACCAAAGAATGGTTAAAGAAGAATGAAGTTAATGTTTTGGAATGGCCAAGTCAAAGTCCTGACCTTAATCCAATCAAAATGTTGTGGAAGGACCTGAAGCGAGCAGTTAATGTGAGGAAACCCATCCTCATCCCAGAGTTGAAGCTGTTCTGTACGGAGGAATGGGCTAAAATTCCTCCAAGCCGGTGTGCAGGACTGATTAACAGTTACAAGAAACGTTTAGTTGCAGTTATTGCTGCAAAGGGGGGTCACACCAGATACTGAAAGCAAAGGTTCACATACTTTTGCCACTCACAAATATGTAATATTCGATCATTTCCCTAAATAAATAAATGACCAAGTGTAATATTTTTGTCTCATTTGTTTAACTGGTTTCTCTTTATCTACTTTTAGGACTTGAGTGAAAATCTGATGATGTTTTAGGTCATATTTATGCAGAAATATAGAAAATTCTAAAGGGTTCACAAACTTTCAAGCACAACTGTAGAACATCTGTTCCCACCCATGATATAAATGTTAAACCGTACACTCAGACGTCATATTTGTGTGGTCCGTGGAACCTGCAGCTCGACTCACTGATGCATCATCAAAGAACCAAAAATGTCAAATCACTTAAAATTATAATCAGAACCAATACTCAAGACAAAATCAGTGCTAAAATAATGCAAATCTTTCTTCCATTCCTTGCACTAGTCACATAAAGCAACACTATCAATGTCCACAAGAAAAAAATAATTTGAGATTCATTCTCCTGAATACTCTATATTAGCAAAGATAATGTAAATGGAATTAACTATTAAATAAATGTAGAAAAATGCACTCATTCACTAGCAATCAAGCCATGAGAAATGAAATCAGTTGTGATGAGCTTAACCATTACCCTCATTCTGTGATTACAAGCACTTGGCTATGAACTGCCTCAAATGACTATGCAGATCACAGACAGTCAAAAATATTATCATCATGAAAATAACAAGCATCACTTATTCCGCAAATTGGACATTGTACTTTCTAATAGTGTACAATCTGTCCATGAACTTTATGAACAGAAGAACTAGCAACACCCCTTTTTGGTGACACTCTAAGCCCACTTTAAATAGACCTGAATCAATGCCATAGATGGAAACACAACTCATGCTGCAGAAATACTGTGACTAAATTAAACACAGCAGTGGTCCCCGAATCACACACTCCTGCAACATCACACACAACATACCACAAGAGCAATTCACAAAAAAACATGTTGATAGGACTGGCAAAGCCCTCAGCTTTCAAACAAACGTACAAAGGGCTGTCACTTCAACAAGTAATTAAAATCTGAATTCTTATAAATGTGACAAGTCTGCAAAGGGAGTGGCAAGTACGCCTCACAAATCCAGCGTCCTGTGTTGGACTCCCATGCCTGCATGATGTCCTTGTGGAGTTTGTACTTTCTCTTTGTGTCTGAAGGGGGTTGTCCTACCAAATACAGAATGACAGGAAGGTTAATTGGGGATTCCAAATTGGCCCCTGTATGCAGGTTAGATGTGCTAATGGGTCATGTAATACAGTGTCAACTTGTCTAGGGCTGCTAACTATCTTGCTGTCAGGAAAGGCTCCAGCCCTTCTGTACAACCCCAAAGTGGATTAAGTGGGGTCGAGAATAAATTATGTCATAAATGAAATTCAAGTGGCTGTGTTTAGTGTCATAAATCAAAGAGCCACAACTTAAATGTAGGCATCTGCTGGCATTCTTGTAGGTACAGTGCATGTTCAGTCACTTCAAAGCATCTCAAGTGTCCTTAATAGCAAAATGTAAAGTTTGTTCCTAACTTCTACAGCAGCAAGTGCAGAGACGCAAGGTTACAGCACAGCGAGCACCTTACTTTTCAAACCATGAAAAGGGACTTAGCAGCAAACACTAAAGAATAGATGAGCATTCATCCCCCCAAAAATGGGTATACATTTAAAAGCCCCACTAAAAACACTGTAAAGTGTTTGCTTTCAGTCAGTAATGGTTATTTTTTTCTTGAAATGCACTGTAGCTAAAAGCTAGCTGTAGAAAAACAATACACATGTAGACAATTTTATTAAGGAACTGCAATGGTTCAGTGTCACAGGACAGCTGCAGTATAGACCTCTGAAAATGTCCAAAAATAAAAAAAAAATAAACTTAAGTCTGCCCATGATGCCCATGCCAACTCTGGCTGATAATCTGATATTAATGCCCAATGTGGAACAGTTTAAAATCATGCATTAATTATTCTGGAGCTCTGCTAATGTGGGGTTATCTTTATATTCTAGGTATTTTTTGGTGGGATACCTCGCCAGGGTCCGACACATCATAGTGGTGATGATCAATAACAGCAGTCTTCTCTTCATCAAACTCAATGCCACATTCACTTCCTAGTTCACGAAGGGGATCCCCTGGTAAGAAAGATCAGAATAGGCAAATTTTAAAAAGTTGTACATCAAATAATTTTGCTCAGTTATGGGGGGAAAAAATATACTACATGCGGTACTGTCACTCATAGTTTATTTTAAAAACGCAAGCTACAGTGTAACCCTATCAGCATGAATATGGTACAGCGAGGCAAGGTGCATTTTCTATTGAATGACAGTATTAATTTTTAACACAGGGCAATCTAATCCCTTTCTACAAAATAGAGATACAGAAGTGTAACACCATGGTGAATTTCAGTCAAGACAACTGTTTAAATAACATCTTGCACACTCACCAATGTCTGAACTTGCTGCTACAAGGACATTTCCACCCCCATCAATGAATGAAGTGATGGTTTCCACATTAATGTTGCCACCAAAATCTGTGAAAAGTACACACCAAAAATACAGTGTTGAACACACAAAACTCCAAACAGTATGTAGAAAGAAACATTCATACACACAAATTTTTTTTTAAATTATGCAGTTAGAAAGAAAGAAAGAAAGTGGTGGATGGCCAGAACCCATGCCCGGCTGAGATTCCTAAAAAGACCAGAAAATGGATTATGCCTCCCCTGGGCCACGACAGGACGGCAACCCTGGTCTGCATGGGGACCACAGGAACTCGGAGGATTGTGGAACCCTGGCTGTCAGCACTTCTGCCACACCAGGAAGTGCCGCCTGAAAATCATCAGAGAGCATCTGGAGCACATCCGGGTGATTATAAAAGAGGCCGCCTCCTCCAAGTGAGAGAACAGAGTTGGGAGAAAGATGGCAACGCTCGGGAGGAGAGGAGGAAAGGCGGCAGGAGAAGTCTGGAAGGGAGAGGTGTATGGTGCAGGGACAGCGTGTTGTGTGCTGGACTTTAATTAATAAAAGAGTGTGTTTTTGGAACATTGTGTCCGTGTGTGCCGAGGCTGAACTACCACAATATATATCTGTCTCTGCCGCTCGCGTATGTGGATTTCACTTTCACCAAACAACAAATCTTTTAATTCTCACGGATATGCCTCTTCATTGGGAAGAAACACTACTCTTCCCTGATGGCAACATGAATTAGACGATCTACAAGTCTCTGACTTAAAGTTTAAAACCACACATTATCTACATACTTCTGTCATATCACCTATGTCCATATATTGGAACTCTTTTTTGCTGTTCCGTTATTTCAGAGTAATAATTTCCATTTGTAATCGCTAATGCAACCTTTACTATCATTTTTTTGAGACCTTCGAATTTTAGTACTTTCATAATCTCTAACCTGCTCTGCATGTGTACCGTGCCAACATTTTTGAACCTCTTTGCAACATTCTTCTTTGTATTCTACTCTTTTGTCTTTTATTTCCAATCCCGCTTGGAGTTGAGAGCGCAGGAACTGTGTCTGACAATAGCATTCACACGAATGAGAAGTGAGTGGACCGTGGTTGTAGATGTTTGAGAGGAGGGCAGGACTTGTGAAAAAATTTCAGGTCCCACACGACAAGACTATTTCTGAGAAAGTCTTATATTATATATATATATATATATATATATATATATATATATATATATATATATATATATATATATATATATAATAAAAAAAATGTGTGGAAATCTTCATATTATATAAGCACAGTGGCGCAGCGGTTAGCGCTGCTGCCTCGCAGTTAGGACACCTGGGTTCACTTCCCGGGTCCTCCCTGCGTGGAGTTTGCATGTTCTCTCCGTTTCTGCGTGGGTCTCCTCCCACAGTCCAAATTCATGCAGGTGAGGTGCATTGGCGATTCTAAATTGTCCCTAGTGTGTGCTTGGTGTGTGGTTGTGAGTGTGTGCCCTGCGGTGGGCTGCCGCCCTGCCCGGGGATTTGTTCCTGCCTTGCACCCTGTGTTGGCTGGGATTGGCTCCGGCAGACCCCCCGTGACCCTGTAGTTAGGATATAGCGGGTTGGATGATAGATAGATACTCAGGAAGATGTGATAAAATATGCAAAGACTCCTACACCTCCTTTTTCTTTTACGATCTCAGTGATAATTACAGAATGTTAATAAACAAGAATGACTCAGAAAAGAACTTGAATATTTATGCTTTGAGGCTAGTGGCACCAGCACTATAAACAGCTTACCTTCAACTGAAGGGGAAAAGATTATGAGATGCTCAAAAAGAAACTGTCCATACTTAATAAGAGAAAGGCCGGGATCATCTGCTGTCTTAAATGTGAGATCAAATCCTCTATCTGTAAAAGAAAATTAAGGAAATTAAAACATTCATTTGTCTATCCAGTACATAATTACTCAAGATTAAGAAATTACAAATGTTAAAAAAAATCCACTTCTTTTGACTATCGCATAGACTTTACCAGCTGAGAATAATTAGCTCCAATTAGTAATTTTCAAACATCCTTTGTTTTACGTATTTTAAATAATCTTATCCTCAGTGCAGATAGGATGACATTTATTGGGTACATCAGATGTAACCCAAATGGTGGTGCCCAACAAATCCACATAACCAGAAAACAAAGCTGAAAAATCCCCACAGTGTAGGTACACTTCTAGTCTATCTTATCTCAATATCCCTTGAAGGGGAAGCAAGTAAATAAAGTGTGTAATGTCTGTGTGAGTCCTCACACAGTATACTGGCATCCTGTTCCAGGCTGGATATTGTCATATGCCCAAGCTTTCTGTGAACTGGCACTGGATGACAGAGCCTATAAAAAGTATTCACCCCCTTCACAGTTTCACATTTTATTATGAATATATAATAACACTGAATTACAATAGATTTAATTTGGCTTGTTAGAGATGAATTAACAGAAGAAGACCCCTAATCTTAAAGTGAAAATAGATCTCAGCAAAGTGATTCAATTTAATTTACATTATGTTTATTTGCTTAGCAAACACATTTATCCAAATCGACTTACAAAAGAGGTCAACATAAGTGTGTAAACATCAGCCTGGGAGGCTGTTTAGAAAGAAACAGGGGGCAAGGTTAAAACATTGATCATCACAATTGAAGAGCTCAGAGAAAGACAATCCTTGGTTACAAAAACTATATCCAAGCCAGTATCAGTTAGACAGTTAATTCACCAAACAAGAGAGTCCTCAAATGCTTCTTAAACACATTGAGGGAGTCAGCAGTTCAGATGGAGGTGGGCAGCTCGCCCCACCAGTTAGGAGCTACACATGAAGATTCTAGATTGAGATTTGATGCCATGCAGAGGTGGCATCAGTGGAAACTCTTCCATCGGCAGACCTGAGGGGGCAGGAGGGAGCATAAGACCTCACAAGTGTCTACATATACACAGGTGCTGACCCACTGACCACTCTGTCGGCAAACATCAAGGATCTGAACTTAATGTGCTGCTAGAGGGAGCCAATGTAGTGGTCTGAAAAGAGGAGTGACACGTGCACAACTTGGTTAGATGAACCCCAGAAGTGCTACTGCATTTAAATTACCTACAGTAGCTTGGTGGCACATCTATTTTTATTTATATAGCTTATGAAACAAAAAATTGGGGTAGCAGTGCCCTCCAAAGTTACCAGGGTCCAGCTTTCTTATCACATACTGCTTGAAAAGATGACATAGCAGAAAGGAAATGAAGAGCAGCGACACCTGTGAGAGCATGAAGTGCACCGTAGAGGCCATTCACAGGAAGAAGCATAGCAGCACTACTATCTGCGGAGCATAGAACAAGCAACAAAGACAGACAGACAGACGGGCCATGCAAACTGACCCATCTTCCAGCCATGATGGGTGTCAAAAACATACAGGAGAAACATATCTTGAACATAACGCCAAACACAGGAGGCACTTCAGTGACAATAGAGAGGCAAGCCTGACTATACAGCCATTGAACAGTTGGCTAATACTGTGGCTCATCGACATGCCACACAAACTCCACAATGCAGAATGCGAGAATGACAGAAATGTATGCCGACATTGTTAAATGCTTACAAATTCCACCCATGTGCAAAAATTGCTTCTATATATCCATACAATGTTTTTTTACTTTCAAAAGTAAGATCAGGAGTGTGCTCACTATGGGACAGTATAGAGTGTGGGGCCAAAATGGAAATGCTCTTTATGAACTGTTATACGAGGCCTGTTTTTTTCCTAGTTACAAATAATTTCAAATTTAAGACAATTTAAACCCATGCCAATAGGCAAACTTTTTGTAAAACAGCAATGTGATAACTAATAAATATTATTTCAAGTTATTCCAGAATGACTAAAAAATGACTTTGGAAAACATTCTAAATATGTTAACCCCTGTAACGGCATGTGAGAAGACAAATGTAAGCTTTTCTTGTATAAACAGGACTAACTCCTTCCATTGTCAATCCCACATAATACAATTCAAGGTTATGTGCAGTCCTGGCCAAAGAGAAGTACAAACCAATAGTTTATTTGTGCCAAATTTAAATGCACTGCAATGTAGTTAACATGTTGGATTGCAATGCAATGCATATTCATGTCGTGCATTTTATTTTGGCACCGTTTTATCATGTCATAATTAAAATATAATCAACCAAATGATTGCTTTTCACTATGGCACACAATTTTGTGTCATATTAAATACAATTGTATGCATTTTGCCTTTTCATTCATGTCCACAGATTGTGTGTCATAACTAAAAGCAAAGTGGCTGCTAAGAGTGTACAGTATTGCATTTCGATTTAAGATCACATATTAATTGTGCCAAAACTGAATGTAACCAAATGTCCAATCAGGGTCAAAGAGTGAAGCAAGGGGCGTCAACAGTTGAGGTAAGAGGTGTTCCACTTCTAAACATTTCTGCGTTCTGGCAGCAAGAGCAAGTTTCGTCACTTGTGCAGTGACAAACCAAAACATTTAGGTCTCACTTAAAACATTTACTCTCAATTGTCTAAATAATGTGCTAAGCTTGCCTTATATCATATTGTTCCATTTAGCTTCTGGTAGATCTGACCAATACACGAAGCAGTTTACAGGACATATTTAGACAAATACTTGTGTATAGACACCCCAGTTGATGATCTACATAATCATAATGCTGCAGCTCTTTGGGACATTAGCACTTGAATGCATTCCACGGATGTTACTGTAAAGGAAACTCTTCTCTTGCTGCTTCTATAACATCGGTTCTTTTAGGCAACCAGTCGACAAGGAAGAGAATTAAATTGTTGTTTACAGCACCGGATTTCAGCTGCTTAATGAGACGGCAGATCTCCTACCTTATATCAACTCCCTGCGCTTGGTGAACACACTTTGTGATTTGAACGCCTCTAACCTCATCTGCCGACACCCCTTGCTTCACCTATTGATGCTGATTGGTCATTTGGCCTTAATCTGATGCAGTATATTTGGGACAACTGCCAAGCGAAATACAATACATCTGGTTTGTATTATGACATGCGATCTATGGACATGAACATAAAAGCATAAAGGTTTTGTACAGGACTTTAAACTTAGACACAAATATTGCCTACTGTAGTAAAAACCAATGGGTTTGGATGACGTTTTTAATGACACATCAAATCGTGACAAAATTAAATGCACCACATGCATATATGTTGCAATGTAATGTAGCTAACATGTTGGGCTGCATTTAACTTTGGCACAAATAATCTTTTGTTGGAGCAGTTCCCAAACTCACCCTGGGGACCCCCTGTGGGTGGGGGATTTTGTTCCAACCAATTTTCTATTTTTAAATTGGGCTACCCTGAATAATTACATAAGCTGTTATTTCCCAGTTTCTGTGTTTTGGGGTCAATGTAGAATTACAAAACTAAGCTTGGTAAAGTTTTATTAAAATGTACTAAGCAGTACAATAGGGATATATACATATTTTTAAAAACTTTTTAGCAATATTTCCCTCCCAATTTTCTTTATGTTCTGGATATTTAACCTATTATTTACAAATTACTGGGTCTGACACTTAAGCAATGCCAGCCTTTATTCATTCAGTGTTGTTTGCCTGGGTATCTGTTCTGCTTGTTTTAAACTGTTATTTGAAAGAAGCAAACTACACAGAAAATTGGCAATATAATAGAAAACAACAGAGGCGAGTTAATTAATCAGTTACACCTATAGCAAAAAAACAAATATTTCTAAATGTCTTATAAATATAAAAAAGTCATACCGCTGTGCTTTTCTGAATGCAGAATATGAGAAAAGAAAAAAAGCCAAGCTAACTAAATAAGATCAGCTATAATTATTTATCATCGATTGTGAATCTGGTTGGAACAAAAACCTGCAGCCACAGTGGGACCCCAAGACCGAGATTGGAAATTAATATTTATTACAAACCTCCCCTGAACAAGCCCACCCCATTACAGGGCACACTTGTGACTGACCCATACTCACTGAAACACACATGTCCCCGTTAGAGGAAAACAAAAATACCCAGAGGAAAACATTGAAACATTAGAAGATGGCAAATACACACAATCAGCCTACAGGGTTAAATTTTGGAACCCGTAAACTGTTGCAACAGGGCTAACCTCTGCGGCACCGCAATCTAAATCCAAGAAGCCTTTGCATTTGACACGTAATTCCTGTCTGGACCAATAGAACGCACAACCACTGGCAGTTCCTTGGTAGGAGGGAATGGTGACATACCTCGGAGTGTACTTAATTCAAAATCGTTTTTCTTGGCAGATCTTTTCGCTTAAGTGTCTTTTATCGAACACTGGCGCCGTCTTTCTGAAGCCACAGATTAACTTGTGTATTATGAATGAAACGCGTATGCCTGGAAGCACCTTAATCTATCCATATACAACTCCACTTAATGCTATTCAAGGTCGCCGAGGACCGGCGCTTCTCACTGGTGTATTGGTTTAACAGTTAGATGAACAGACACTGCCATCCAGGACTCCGATTGTTGCCCGCTTACTGTTAAAATGCATCCTTAAATTCGCAAGTAGTTTTTGCAGCTTTATTTAAACACAAAATGCTTTAATCTGCCCATTATAACACAAATCGTCTGAATAAATATCCAATTCAAACCGCTAAGAATATAGATAAGCAATGTGTGTATTAAATCAATCACAAATCCACTACTGCAGGGCCGACTTCTCTGTCAAACCACACGACACCTCGGCCTCAACCCACCCTTCACCCATCTTACCTGACAAGCTACGGAAAAAAATTGAATGGGTGTCTTTGATGTTGATATTGTCCAGAAGCACCAGCGTCCTGCCGTTGGAAAGGACGCTGTTAACGTGAAGCAAAGCCAAGAGAACGATGAGCGGGCAGCTGCTAAACACGCTCGAAAACCTGGACCAACCAGCACAATTTACTCCAGCTGCCGCCATCTTTCAGCGCTGCGCGTCGTCAGCACTTCCTCGACGTTTCTCCGCTACTATTCCACCAATCAGAAGGGATAAATCCAAAGGTTGCTGTGGCGACTCCTATTCAACTTCTGGGTGCCGTAAATCGACTTGTCCTGACGCAAAGGACGCGTGCTGCTGCGGAGAATAAATCTACTAAAGCAGGCACCGCACGAATAGATCGTACGGTGTTTCTATTGAGCACAAAGCAAATTAATCTGGACGGTTAGATGTACAAACGTTTTTCATGAAATGCAGAATACACATATAGCCTACTATTTGATGCTTGTGTGACTGGATTCGATTCACCAGCCAATCAAAATCGGACAGGTCTTACCGGAAGTTGCGCCGTGACGACAACGAATTCACATCGCCCCCTGCTGGCAGTTCTTTCGAACGTTGGCGAAGCTTAGTAGAATATACAGTAGTGGCCAAAAGTTTGGCAGTGACACACATGTTGTGTTTTGCAAACTTTGCTGCTTCATCGTTTTCATATTATTGTTTTACATGTTTCTGTGGTGTATTGAAGAACAATTATAAACATTTCATATGTTTCAAAGGCTTTTATTGGCAAATACATCACATTTCTGTAGAGTCAATATTTACAATGTTGACCCTTCTTCTTCATAACTTCTGCAATTTGCTCTGGCAAGCTGGATATCAGCTTCTGGACCAAATCTTGACTGATGCTGATCCATTCTTGCCTTTTTAGTGCTTGGAGTTGATCACAGTTTGTGAGCTTCTGCTTGTCGACACGCTTTTTGAGAATTGACCACAGGTTCTCAATGGGATTAAGATACGGGGAGTTAACTGGCCACAGGTCCAGACTGTCAATGTTATTATCTCTGAGCCACCATCATGCTGGAAAATACACAGATCATCACCAAATTGCGCCTGGATTGTTGGGAGAAGTTGCTCTTGGAGGATGTGTTTCAGTTCCATTCTTTATTTACGACTCAGAACCCAGCCTTGTGGAGCCCCTGTGTTGAAGATGAGGGATGATGAAGTGTGGCCATCCAGTTGAACCACCTGGTGATCTACCTGTCAAGGAGTGAAGTATCCAGACGCAGGTCCCTAAGCTTGGTGAAGAACTTAGAAGGTTTGACTGTCTTAAATTCTAAAGCATCTATATATATAATTCACTAAGCCGCCGACAAGTAGCCACCCATGGAAAACACGCAAGTAGCCACCCATGGAAAGCATGCAAGACAGCCACGCCCACCAACTCTAAGACCATTGGATACGACGAAAACTCGCAGAGCCACGCCCACCAACTCGGACGCAGCAACTCACAAAACACGACGTCATTGGATACGACGACAACTCGCTGAGTCACGCCCACCACCTCGGACGCAGCACCTCACAACACAGGGCGTCATTCACGTTCATCTCTGCTAGGCTCCACATGCACCTCTGAGCCACGTTGACTTTTCATTATTCTTTTCGGTTATGACTCACGCGCCACCATCGCAAACTGTTTTACACGCCATGGTCTTAGAGTTGGTGGGTGAGTCTCCGTGAGTTGCTCTTGCGAGCGGGCACATGACCAGGCGGTGTGTATGCTTTGAGAACGAGGGTGGACGCGGCAGGACCATGTAAGAAGAGGCATGTTTGTCACGGATGTGAATCGCTGAATGAGCGTGCGACGGCGGTCCTCCAATTGTCAGTCACGGACAATTGTATGTTTCCCTCTCAAAACACAATGAAGGAAGCAGTCTTTAAAAACCAATAAGCCCTATGCCTCTGTTTCATTAGCGTCTCACCTGCTTCACCGATGCAGGCCCTGCAACAGTCGAGATACTCTCTCAGCAGCTGACCTTCTACACAAGCTGTGTGGGTGGGTGGGTGTTAGTTAGTTAATTAGTTACTCAAAGGATTTCAATATTTAATATGCACAAGCGGTAACACTGCAAAAGCAGCCCAAACCAGAAAAGACGGCTGGCAAAAAGTGTCTGACAAATTAAACGCGTGTGCATTGTACTTATTGAAAGCAGCGTTACGAATTTTGCAAATGTTCATTTTTTTTCCCTCCTTTTAGACAACTGTGTCTCTCCGGAAGTGTTCAGCCATCAATAAATAATTATGCGGCGTATGCCTGCAGGAACACATACAGCGAGCGAGAGAGAGCGAGCGAGCGACACACACACATACAGGCACGCGCGCAAGAGAGAGAGCGCTGGACACATAAGAAAAATAATACTTCATTACATTGATATAGCGGTGTTCTCAGTATTCAAAGTGCTATCCACACAGGGAGGAACCAGGAAGCGAACCCACAATCTTCCAGAGTCTCCTTACAGCAAAGCAGCAGCACTACTACAGCACCACAAGGCAGTCAAAGAATACACCGGGCTTGATTTTGTTTTCACTTCTGTTTAAAGAGATCGGGTCGTAGATAGCATTGTTGCAATGTTACTTTCTTGGTGGCTTATTACATTACGGATGTTTCACATGTTCATTGTTTCCCCTGTGCTTAAAAGACATTAAAAAAGTGTTTCTCAACTGTGACTCCGGAACCTCACAGTACGCAAGCTATATTAAGCGTCAACAATGAGGACCCGCTACACCTTAATCTACAAGTACTGACAACTGTTTCGTTCAGGAAGTGTTCACCCATCAATACATAATTATGCGGCGTATGCTACGCCGCGGGTTGGCTAGTAGTCTATAAACACCATTCACACAGAACTCCTTCTCCTGTTGTCCAGGTAGGCCGGTACTGTATGTAGGATCAAGGTGATCGAATCATCTGTGGACCTACTGGAGTGAAATGTGAACTGTAATGCATCTAGGTCTTTGGGCAGTGAGGACATATGTAATTTCATTATTTATTTTATAGTGTACAATTTAATGTGCATTATTATAGTGTGATGTGTGAGTCCCTGTCTTGCACCCCAAAACACGAGGCTGAGTCTCAGAACTTTAGCAAAACCAGCTTTATTCAGCTTGAAACAGGACCAGCTCGGTTATTCATTGTAGTAGGATCTACCACTCTCCTATACACAGACACAGCAATCATGCAGGGTCTTAGTCAGGTTAGTGGCCAAGTAATACTGTTCCCTGCATTTATAATGTTCCTTGCATCACCCATCGATAACAGGCGCTTATAGGGTGACCGCGATCTTTTTCGGATTTGAGCTGCTCCAGTGTTGGGAGCCTGTAGTTGCACTGGCAACTGATAGGCTGTCTTCCACAGTATGTGGCAATCACGCTTCGGGACACTGTTTGGCATGTCGTCCTGTTGGAGGGGAGTCCCAAAAGAGTTTAGAAACCTTACAATAGTATACCTGACCCCAGTATATGTTACTCCAGGGGTCTTACAAAATAAAAATACAATTTATTAAGGGTTTTAAAGTATATATTATTAAAATGCAAGCCTTAATTAGCATGACACAGAAACACTGGATTGTCTCACTCTGGTTGCACATCCCAGTTGGAAATGTTGTATATTTTGTCATAACCCTGTAAGTTCATAAAACACGTATACGTGTACGTTTTTCAGGTGATATGTTCTCACCTGTTTTCTGGGTCACTGAAGCTTAAGTCTGTTCTACTCACTAATTAGGGTGACATGTTTGATGTTAATTAACACATGCAAGTAAGAATTTCACTGTATTCAATACACGTGACAATAATGAGCATATAAACTATAATGGCGATGAATTTTGTTTTCTATTAATATTCTAACATTTGGTAGACGTGTAATTTGAATAGTTGTAATTGCCAAAGAGCCCTGTAGATGGCAGCAATAGCTCGTGGTACAGCCTCTCGTTCTTCTTACTCACTGAAAACTGAGAAGACGTGAGCTCCGTTTGATGAGGTATTCGTAAGAGTATTATTTTTTTTTTTGTTCTGTTGCTTACAGTTTATAGTAATTGTTATTTTAGAGGTCAGCTGATCAACATAATTCGTTGCTTATTATGTGAAAGTGCATGCATAGCTTGGCTTTTCAAAGCAGAAACCTGGACGAATGCGATGTTGGGACAGCTTAGCTATTTGCTAAACAAACGAGCCTGATGGCCTGAATGGTTTGTCAAACTTCTTATGTTCTTACACATTTATGCAGTTGTGCTCAAACTTCATTTCCCCGGACTGTTGAGACAACCATCATGCAGCCTTAATGAAACTGATGTCTGGCTCATCCTCTACAAAAGTGTTTGAAATACATTTTATGTGCAACAGTTTGCTTACTACAAGCATGACTACTTTCTGACCAAACATGAGAGAACAGTAATCATCACATTGAATTCAGTTGTATTCAAATCAATTTTATTGTCGCATAAGGGAAATTTGGCTTGTGAGCTGATTTTAAAAGTGAGGCCAAGATGTCACATTAAAAATACAACAATCATTGACTCTTCCTTCAAATAAATACAATTTAGCAGTGAATATAACAGGAGTAATATCACATAGTATATGTTACACATGAACATTAAAACAAAATTAAGACTTGAGCAATGCAGACCACAATATACATATGCTGTGTATATATACATATATATGAATCCTTAATTTATAAAGATATATTCCCACAAAGCGAATTATGTATATGTTGGACATTTTAGAAGTATTTTTGAACCTTTTTTGGGACTGTGCAGGCCTTGAACCTGCTGGTTAAGGTTAGGTGTCAGACTGGCTAGAGTGAGTTGAGATTTGTTTCTGACTAGTGATGTTCTGTTCAGGTTTTTGAGGCCTATCACCCATTTTTGAATATTTTTTGGTCTATACAGTATGTAAAAAATGTTTGGGTAGAGACGTGATCATCTTTGAAGTCCCACGAGACTACTTGCTCGTCACACCCTACTTACAAACAACTTCTCGGACACACTTTAACATCCCATGAGACAAGGAAGTGAGACAAAAGAGACGTGAAGTGGCAAGCGTGAAGTGCGCCCCCGGAGAGAGGGGTTAGGGGGTGGGAGAGCAAAGCGAGTAGGGGGCAAAGCCCCCTAGTGTATGTATATACTGTATATATATATGGCTTTTGTCGGTTCATTTGACAATATATATTATATATAAACTGTTCAAAAAATGAAAGGAACACTTTGAAAACACATCAGATCTCAATGGAAAAAAATCCTGCTGGCTATCTCTACTGATATGGACTGATATGGTGATGGGTTAGGAGCGAAAGGATGCCACAGTGTTTGATGGAAATGAAAATGATCAACCTACAGAGGGCTGAATTCAAAGACACTCCGAAAATAAAAGAATGAAGCAGCAGGCAGGCAAGTCCATTTTGCCAAAATGTCATTGCAGCAACTCCAAATCGTACTCAGTAGTTTGTATGGCCCCCACATGCTTGTATACATGCCTGACAACGTCCTAATGAGACGACAGATGGTGTCCTGAGGGATCACCTCTCACATCTGGACCAGGGCATCACTGAGCTCCTGGACAGTCTGAGGCGTCGGATGAACTGAAACATAATGTCCCACCAGAGGTGTTCTATTGGATTGAGGTCAGGTGAGTGAGCGTGGGGGCCAGTCAATGGTATCAATTCCTTTATCCTCCAAGAACTGCCTGCATACTCTTGCCACATGAGGCTTGGCATTGTCGTTCACCAGGAGGAACCCAGGAGCCACTGCGCCAGCATGGGGTCTGACAATGGGGCCAAGGATTTCATCCCGATACCTAATGGCAGTCAAGGTTCCGTTGTCTAACCTGTAGAGGTCTGTGCTCCCCTCCATGGATATGCTTCCCCAGATCATCACTGACCCACCACCAATCCGATCATGCTGAATGATGTTACAGGCAGCATAATGTTCTCCATGGCTTCTCCAGACCCTTTAACGTCTGTCACATGTGCTCAGGATGAACCTGCTCTCATCTGTGAAAAGCACAGGGCGCCAGTGGTGGACCTGCCAATTCTGGTATTCTATGGCAAATGCCAGTTGAACTCCGCAGTGCCGGGCAGTGAGCACAGGGCCCATTAGAGGATGTTGGGCCCTCAGTCCACCCTCATGAAGTCTGTTTCTGATTGTTTGGTCAGAGACATTCACACCAGTGGCCTGCCTGCTGGAGGTCATTTTGTAGGCTCTGTCAGTGCTCATCCTGTTCCTCCTTTGCCCAAAGGAGCAGATACCATTGGGTTCTGCTGATGGGTTAAGGACTTTCTACGAGTTGCCCTGTCCAGCTCCCCTAGAGTAACTGCCTGTCTCCTGGAATCTCCTCCATGCCCTTGAGAATGTGCTGGGAGACACAGCAAACCTTCTGGCAATGGCATGTATCAATGTGCCTGCCATCCTGGAGAAGTTGGACAACCTGTGCCGCCTCTGTAGGGTCAAGGTATGGCCTCATGCTACCAGTAGTGACACTGACCATAGCCAAATGCAAAATGAGTGACAAAACAGATGAGGAGGGAAAAATGTCAGTGGCCTCTCTCCACCTGTTAAACCATTCATTCCTGTTTTGGGGGTCATCTCGTTGTTGCCCCTCTAGTGCATCAAAGCAGCTGAAACTGATTAAGAAGTCCCTCTGCTACTTAACTGACCAGATCAATAGCCCCCAAGTTTCACTGACTTGATGCTATACTCTCATTAAAAAGTGTGCCTTTAATTTTTTTGAGCAGCATATCAGTGACCAAGTGGATGTACACATGCCAACAGAAAGAGAAAGAATGCCATAACAAAGTCACGTAAAAAGGCAAATGTAAGACTGCCTTTTAATTCTGGGAATGGTTTGGCCCACAAAGACAAATCTCACATCCAGTAGTGAGGCGAGTGAAGCTCCTGGTCTGTCAGTATCCAAGCCAGAACTGATTAGCTTTCTTCCAAGTTGTCCTTTTACGCAGCCATGTAGTGACAGGAGGTAGTGCTGTCTGTTCCTGCTGGAGATCTCATGGGGCAGATCCTGGGATGGATGGCCTCAGCGCCCTTACTGGGTGTGGCCTCCTTTTGCAAACGTCCAATCCTCACCTGAGAATGAGGTCAAGCTTTTAGATTTCTGGGGCCCCTCTATTTGAGCCTAAAGTTTTCAGTGGGCTTTGCGTCTCAGACAGCTGGCACGAACTGTGACTGCGATTTGTGTATGAAAGGGTAATTATACCCTCTTATTTTTACACATCCAACCATAACTAACAACCATCAAGATTTCATTAGCAGGGGGGATGGTAATTTCAAGTTTGACCCCCCTTCAAATATATGTTACGACATTTGTAACTGATTCATCCTAGATGGAATTGTGATTCATGTACTTTCTCATCTCCTCCTGAAATTAATTTCTGGCTACACCCGTGGCTCAGATAGCAAATGACACCTAATAGCTTTTACTTAGTCATTTTATTATTTGAAAATTATATAAAGAAATATGTCAACGTGCAAATGCTGTGCCTTCTAATGCATCCCAGACTAATGCTCAGTAACTCAGTGCTTCTCTAAGGTGATTGCAAATGTCTTTTTTTCCTGGCATGACATTGGCACAAACTTAAATTCTCCAAACAGAACTGTAAAGTGCCCTGCTTTTATACCGAGGTGGTTCTGAGAGAACTGCGATAAAGTCAAATCTGTAAAGTGCAGTTAATCTAATGTTAGTGGTGAGGACCGTAAGATTGTTGGTGATTTCCTGAAATGAAGATAGATAGATAGATAGATAGATAGATAGATAGATAGATAGATAGATAGATAGATAGATAGATAGATAGATAGATAGATAGATAGATAGATAGATAGATAGATAGATAGATAGATAGATAGATAGATAGATACTTTATTAATCCCAATGGGAAATTCACAAATTTTTACTTGAAAGAGGGCACATAAACTCCTTCACCAGGCTCTGCATCCATCTGCCTTTGTATGTTGGAGGAGGAGAACGGACATCCCAGATGAGAAGAGGAAAAATACATCACCTGGATTGGAGGCCAGCACAACGATTAAAGCAAATTTGGACTGGAGAAATAACTTGCATGTCCGGCTGGCAGGAAATAATGGATGGACCAGTGGAAGCTGAGATTCAGGAATGGTTCCATCCCCCATACGCAAGGTGGCAGTGAACCTCATGTGACAACCCAGTTGGGACACCCGCAGGGGTGCTTGGGAATTGGAGTCCGGATGTGCAACCCTGTCGGGGTCCCTGGGTCTCGTTAGAGGGCGCTGTCGAGGCAGGACCTCCCTACTTTCTTTATGGTCTGGAAGAGAGGGAGTAGCGCCGGAAACATTCCTGGCATCTTAGCCCCCCAGGCAAAGTAGAGCATTAGGTCCCCTGTTTTGATAGCAAAACAGAAACATACATAGGCATCAGAAAAAACCGAGGGCCCCTATGCTTGTGGGGTCCCTGGGGCAACTGGCCAGCATGCCCATGCAATAAGGTGGCCCAACATTAAAGTAGTCCTCTGCCTCACATTGGGGAATCAGAGTCGGGAGGCAGCGGGTAACAGTCAACGGAATTGGAGAAGGAGAGAGAATTGTTTGATTTATTGTATTATTGTGGCTGATCATTAGTAAGAGGTCTGTGAAGAAGTCCATGGAAAGAATAAAAGGTAACACTTTAGTTTAGGAATTGCAGAAATGCATCTATCACTCATCTACTCTTGTGTAACAAGACCTTCACAAACACGTTTTTGGGTCTTCACAACACTTACAAAGCATCAGTAAAGTGTTTATTTATCTCAGCAATGGGATCGGCTTACAAAACTTCACCTTGGAGTGGTCTGAGATGGCTTAGCTGAGACGCATTTCTTCTGATGTTACTTATTTAGTATAAGACCCTTCATAACATTAAGTAACTTTACCATTATTTCAAAATGTTAACACTGCACATGATGAATAACTGATCTACTGATGCTTCATAAATGTTATGAACACCAAAAGAAGCCTTTGTTAAGGTCTTGTTACTTGAGTGGAAGTGAATAATAGATATATCTTTGCAGTACCTAAAGTGTTACCGAATAAAAGTTTGTTATTTTAACATATTAACGTATGGGGCAGACCCCCGTGACGCTGTAGTTAGGATACAGCGGGATCGATAATGGATGGATGGATAACGTGTGGGGCTTTACTGTGTTTGCAGTTTGGGGTTCTCTGGCGCCCCCTTGCGGTTATAATGTATATACAGGGGGTCCTCGGGTTACAATGTCTCAGCATACGACGTTTCAAGTTTACAACACTCACTCCCATAAACACTTTAAAAAAATTGAGACGTGAGAAGTAATAAAGGTAAGGATTTCTTTTTACACTCATTTTTTCTGTTACTACAGTACAGTGTACAGTACAGTATATTTATGTCCTTTTCCTTTTTCTGTGGCTTAGTTGTATTTTTATGTTCTAGATTATGATTTTGTAAATGTGTTAGGAAAGGCAAGTGACTTAGGCTAGGGTGTGTTTCGACTTACACCAAAATTCGGGTTACATCACTGTTGTAGGAATGGAACTGTAGTTTACATATGCAGCTCAAAAAATTAAAGGCACACTTTTTAATGAGCGTATTGCATCAAGTCAGTGAAACTTGGGGGCTATTGATCTGGTCAGTTAAGCAGCAGAGGGGCTTGTTCATCAGTTTCAGCTGCTTTGGTGCACTAGAGGGGCAACAATGAGATGACCACCAAAGCAGGAATGAATGGTTTAACAGGTGGAGGGAGGCCACTGACATTTTTCCCTCCTCATCTGTTTTGTCACTCGTTTTGCATTTGGCTACGGTCAGTGTCACTACTGGTAGCATGAGGCCATACCTTGACCCTACAGAGGGGGCACAGGTAGTCCAACTTCTCCAGGATGACACATCAATATGTGCCTGTCATTGCCAGAAGGTTTGCTGTGTCTCCCAGCACAGTCTCAAGGGAATGGAGGAGATTCCAGGAGACAGGCAGTTACTGTAGGAGAGCCAGACAGGGCCCCTCGTAGAAGGTCTTTAACCCATCAGCAGGACCCACCGGTATCTGCTCCTTTGGGCAAGGAGGAACAGGATGAGCACTGGCAGAGCCTACAAAATGACCTCCAGCAGGCAGTAAATGCCTTTGAGCAAACAATCAGAAACAGACTTCATGAGGGTGGCCTGAGGGCCCGACGACTTCTCTAGTGGGCCCTGTGCTCACTGCCCGTCCGGCACTGTGGAGCTCGATTGGCATTTGCCATAGAATACCAGAATTGGCAGGTCCACCACTGGTGCCCTGTGTTTTTCACAGATGAGAGCAGGTTCATCCTGAGCACATGTGACAGACGTTAAAGGGTCTGGAGAAGCCGTGGAGAACGTTATGCAGCCTGTAACATCGTTCAGCATGACCGGTTTGGTGGTAGGTCAGTGATGGTATATCTGGGGAGGCACAGACCTCTACAAGTTAGACAACGACACCTTGACTGCCATTAGGTATCGGAATGAAATCCTTGGACCCATTGTCAAACCCTATGCTGGCGCAGTGGCTCCTGGGTTCCTCCTGGTGCACGACAATGCCCGGCCTCATGTGGCAAGAGTATGCAGGCAGTTCCAGGAGGATGAAGGAATTGATACCATTGACTAGCCCCCACACTCGCTCGCCTGACCTCAATGCAATAGAACACCTCTGGGTGGGACATTATGTTTGGGTCCATCCGATGCCTCAGACTGTCCAGGAGCTCAGTGATGCCCTGGTCCAGATGTGGGAGGAGATCCCCCAGGACACCATCCGTCATCTCATTAGGACGTTGTCAGGCATGCATACAAGCATGTGGGGGCCATACAAACTATTGAGTACGATTTGGAGTTGCTGGAGTGAAATTTCGGTAACATGGACTCGCCTGCCTGACGCATCATTTTTTTCCCTTTGATTTTCGAGGTGTCTTTGAATTCAGCCCTCTGTAGGTTGATCATTTTCTTTTCCATCAATTGATGTGCCATCCTTTCACTCCTAACATGTTACCAGATCAGTCCATATCAGTAGAGAGAGCCAGCAGGATTTTTTTCCCATGGAGATCTGATGTGTTTTCAAAATGTTCCTTTCATTTTTTTTGAGCAGTTTATATAAAATCCAATGTCTGTCTGTCTGTCTGTCTGTCTGTCTGTCTGTCTGTCTGTCTGTCTGTCTGTCTGTCTGTCTGTCTGTCTGTCTGTCTGCTTTTCACGAGAGAACAACTTAACGGATTTAAATTGTTTTTCTTTTCTATAATTTGCTTGAACATTGTGGTTGATTTTGCGACTTCTCTCATGGCGCTAAGTATCATAGTTCACTTGCGGTACCGATTTATTTGCACGAATCCGAGAGAGACGCAGCGGGCCTGGGCCCTCCTCACTCACACGCCAGCCTCGGGGTGTGTACCTTACCTCCACTTACCTAGTGTCACAAGCGGATTGGGGACAGACCCAGCTGGGATGGCTGGAAGGACTGGGAGGTGGCGTATTCGTCCTCTGGGCCATGAGGGGGTAACCACCCTGGAACTGGAGAGTACCACGGGAGAGGAGCAAGGAGGCTCAAGCCCATTGGGGCCTGTGGCCACCGCCAGGGGGCGCCCCAAGTCTCAGAGAGCCCAGGAAACATTTACTTCCGCCACACCTGGGAACATAGAGGATAATCCTTCCAGGGACGCCCAGAGTGCTTCCGGGTGCTCTCCTGACACTTCCGCCACATCAGGAAGTGTTGTCAGACGGAGCACCTGGAGCCCATGCGGGTCACTATAAAAGGGGCCGCCTCGCTACAAACAGGGAGCTAGAGTCGGGAGTGGGAGCAGGATGAGGCTCCCGTGGAGAGAGGAAAGGCGGTTCACGGACAGTGAGAGAAATGCCCGGAGTAGGGGTGATTGGTGCTGGGGGCACTGCGTGTTGTGCAAGAACTGTGAATAAACGTGTGTACTTTTATAAAGATGTGGTGTCAGTCTGGTGGTGTTTGGGCAAGTCTCACACTAGCGAACGAGAGAACTACTTAGCGGATTTGGCTCGGGTTTTTTTCTATAATTTGCTTGAACATTCCAGTTGATTATGTGACTAAGAATCATAGTTTGCTTGAAGGAGAGATTTATTTGTGCTAATCTGAGACAGAGGCTGCAGACTGAGGAGAGGCGGACGCATGACGTCACGAGTGGGGAGTCGGGTGGGCCCTCCTGACTGTCCTGTTTCACTAATACGCGGGGGACGGCTAGTCCTGTATAAACGCAAAGTACAGACAGCCTGGTCTCGCGAGACGCCTACGCTCTTAAAAATCAAAGTGCCAGAGTGGCTCTTCAGGGCGATGCCATAAGGGAACCACTTTTGGTTCCTAATAGACCCCCCACCCCTGCATGAAAGTTCCATAAAGACCCCCTTATGTATTTAGATCCATAACAGGCTCCATACAGTAACTATGAATCGATGGCAACAGATCTGTGAAATACCAAAGGGTCATGATTATAAAATGGCTCATATATACAGTAGGCTAAATCCAGGATTTCTTACTCTGTTAATGCCCTGCTAGGTAGCCTACCATACATTGAAGATTTCAGTTTTCATCCATCCATTATCCAACCCACTATAGTTATTTTTTTTTTACATATTAGAAAGTTTTTCAAAGTAGGAAGAACCAACGTCACATGCAAAAAACCCTTATGAGAATGAAATGGCGCTCGGTCAAGCAATCAAGGAGCCACACAACCCAGTAAAGAACCATAAAATGTCATTAAAGAGCCAGCATTGTTAAGAGTGTGCATACAATGACACCGACTAACTCCAGGTTTTTCTTAAAGCTGTTGGTGCCCTCCTAGGTAGCGTACCACACATTAAAGATTTCATTGTTTTCTGCATATTAGTGAAGTTTATCAAAGCACAAAGAGCCAACTTCTTATGTAAAGAACTCCATCCATCCATCCATTTTCCATCCAATTTAAAGTGATGCTACAAGGAATCACACAACCCAGTAAGGAATCATAAAATACCATTAAAGAACCAGGATTTGTAAGATAAGAGGTGTGGTGTGTGGCTGGGATGTCCCGACAACATAAGGACTGGGGAAGAGAGTATTTTTCAGAACATTTTCTCCCCAGGACTGAAAGAGGGCAACCCCCTTGGACGACAGCGAGACCACGGGTTTGGAGCATGGAAGTTCAACCCTGCTGAGGCCTGTGGTCACCACCAGTGCCATACAGAGGAGGGGGGGGGGGGGGGGTGAAGGGGCATCCAATCCAAAGAGGGTGGCTCTCTAGGAGAGCACTGTTTTGAAAATAATTTTAATTTAATACTAGGGGACTTCACTTGCCCACCCCCCTGGCCTGCGCTACGCACCAGCCACTTCGCATTTCTGCCACTCGTGTTGTGAAGAGGGCAGCTGAACGCACCCCAAGGAGATGCAGTCGCTCCTCTGAAACCCCCTCTTAAACGGTGACACAATGAGAAACAAATACAGTTTGCTTTTACCTCCTCTTTGCTCGATCGCCGCTGGTTTGCTGCTGCTGCCGTGCCGTGTGATCTGCATCTCGTGCGGCGCTTCAAACATTTAAAATGCCTGTACAGCAGCTGTCCTTTTGTCCCACTGCCTTGTCTCTCTTCTCCCCCAGATATCCTCTGCTCCTCTGTGGGGGTCCCACTCCCTAGGTGCACCCCTATGAAGAAGAAGATTTTCTATTCTTTTAATTGAAAGATGGAACTGTCCCTTCCGACAACACAAAGAGCTCGATTCACTCCCGAAAGAGCCTTATGTTTGTTTGAAGTGTTTGAATAACGTCTCTGTCTCTAAAATCTCCTGAGTATCTGTGCAACTCTGTGACCCAAGCGTGACAGCGTATGTGGATTTCACTTTTACCAAACAACAAATCTTTTAATTCTCGCGGATGTGCCTCTTAATTAGGAAGAAACACTACTTTTCCCTGATGGCAACATGAATTAGATGATCTACAAGTCTCCAACTTAAATTTTAAATCCGAACAATATATTCAATCTCTTTTCGCTGTTCCAATATTTCACAGAGTAATTATTTTCATTTGTTTGCACTAATGCGATCTTTATTATCAGTTTTTTGAGACTTTCGAATTTTCGTACTTCCATTATTTCTAACCTGCTCTGCATGTGTATCACGCCAATGTTTTGAATTCTTTACGACGTTCTACTTTGTCATCTACTCTTTGTCTCGCGGGACGTGAAAGTGTCTCTCTGAGAAAGTTACATTTCGTCTCTCTGAAAAAGACTTTTCTATATAATAGAGAGATGAGCAAATGTAAATGATTATAGCTCATTCTCAGTGAAGCACTGTGACTTCTAAGCACTAGAAGTGCTCACACCGGGTCTGACCGGGACCCACTCAGCGAATTATGAGAACCATGTTTATTTTACATGGGACAAGAAATTGAACCCGTGAGTCAAACAACCTTGAAATGGGCTTCAGCACGACTCGAGAGATGCTCCGCTCTGTCTCCCAGTGAACGTGTTAGGGGGTCATTTGTCCAACCTTGGTGGTGCAGTGAAGTGTTTTTCTGAGACTGAGTTTACCTCCCTTATTCTTTTCCTAGCTAGTCCAGTAAGTTAAGTCAGAGAAATACAGTATGTAGTCTGTGTCGCCCCAGTCAATCTGGGTTATGTCATAATTCTTGCCTGTGCAGGAGTTCAACTGGGGTCCTTAACCTTTCAGATCTTCCAATTACAAGAGTGTCTGAGCAGCCCGACTTTAATCAGCATTGAAAAAGAATTCCTCACAGATGATGTATAAAAGGAAGGAGATCTAATTTGGGGAAAACAAACTTAACTGAGTATTTAATTTGTATAAAGTGTTTATTTCTTATTTAATATGCCTTCTTTACCATTCACTTTGACAGCACCTCACCTTAGGGGGCATACAGTTAAGGAGTTTGCCCCAGGCATCTTAACTAGCCTCTGCACGCCACTGGCCACCACCGTTCACTGGGCCCTGTTTGGCTGCACTTCTGCCACACCAGGAAGAAGGTCGTTGGACACCCGGAGTCCTATAAAAGGGGGCCACTCAGCACCAGTCGTACCACCCCTATGTTTTTCCACATAGATCTACGTTTTTTCCATTTCTGTTGTGAGAGCTAGCCCGAACACCATCAGACAGACACCAGCTCTACTAGTAAACACACGCATTTATTTACAGTAAAGTTCCCAAACACAGTCCCACACAGCACACAGTGCTCCCGCACCAATCACCCCAAATCATGAGCGTGGGACACCTTTCTTCCATTCACTGGAGCTTCGTCCTCCTCCAGCACCTGACTGTAGGAAGGCAGCCCCTTTTAAAGTCACCCGGATATGCTCCAGGTGCTCGTTGATGTCCTTCCCGTGGCACTTCCTGGTGTGGTGTAAGTGCCACATGAGCACCTGGAAGCACTCTGGGTTGTCCTTTCTCCACCTTCCCAGGCTCCATGATGCTCGGGGCACCCCAATGGGTTTGAGCCTCCTCTCTCCGTCCCTGTGGTCTCCTCACTATCCAGGACGGTTGCCCCTTCGTGGCCCGGGGGTCATATAGACCGTCTCCCAGTCCTTCCAGGCATCCCAGCTGGGTCTGGCCCCCAGCCTTCTGCCACACTGTCTATGTTTCTATGTTTTGGTCTCCTGAGTTTATGCTTTTACATCACAATCAGCCCCATCCTCTACAAGTTGTTCACCCATGACTGTGTCGCCTCCCACAAAGCTAACATCATCCTAAAGTTAGTAGACGACACCACAGTGATAGGATGCATCACTGGTGGGGATGAGGCAGCCTACAGGAGGGAGGTGGACAATCTGGCGTCATGGTGAGGACAACATCCTCACCCTCAACACAGATAAGACGCAGGAGATGATAGTGGACATGAGGAAGGAGAGGAGACCTCACCGGCCACTGTTCACCCGAGGACTTGAAGTGGAGAGGGTGAGCAGCATTAAATAGCTGGGCGTCTCCATCAGCCTTTTCTATCTATCTATCTATCTATCTATCTATCTATCTATCTATCTATCTATCTATCTATCTATCTATCTATCTATCTATCTATCTATCTATCTATCTATCTATCTATCTATCTATCTATCTATCTATCTATCTATTATATAGTGCCTTTCCTATCTATCTATCTATCTATCTATCTATCTATCTATCTATCTATCTATCTATCTATCTATCTATCTATCTATCTATCTATCTATCTATCTATCTATCTATCTATCTATCCATCTATCTATCTATCTGTCTATCTGTCTATCTATCTGAGGAGGCTGAGGACATTTGGTATGTTGACTAAGATCCTTGGCAACTTTTACAGCCGCATTGTTGAGAGCATCTTGACCAGCTGCATCACCGTGTGGTACGGCAACACTACTGCTATGGACCACAAACGACTGCAGAGAGTGGTAAAGACTGCTGAGAAGATCACCAGGACCCCACTGCCCTCTCTACAGAGCAACTACAACTGCAGAGTCCACAGGAGAACTGCTTCGATCCTCGGGGACCCCACCCACCCCCAACCTGAACTGTTCATACTTCTGCCCTCAGGCAGGAGGTATAGAAGTATGAAATGGCGGACTTCCAGGCTAAAGAACCATTTCAAAGGCCATTAGACTCCTAAATAACTGACTGGAGTTTATAACCATGGTTCACTTCATTCTATCTACCTCACACAACTGTATTTGACTTGTCCATCATACACCTACCTGCACATTACACTTCTGTTTTTATACTTTATGCTGTTACTTATCCATCTGCTACTAATTATTTATGTTTATCTTTATATGTTGGTTTTGTCATTTGGTGTGGACAGCAAAGAAAGAATTTCATTGTACAGGGAAAAGTGTTTCCTTACTGTGCACATGACAAACTTTGAACTTGAACTTGCATTTCTTTTAGCACAATTCTTGAACTACAGTTTCTTACATAAATTTATTTTTCTGTACATCTTAACAAAAACTTATCACCTCCGCATGTCTCTAAAACGTAATTACTAGTCTGTACATAACCAAATTAACTTGGTGATTGGGATTGGTAACCTGTGCCTTGACGTCACACCCTGCATGGTGCACGCGCCTTAATGTCAGTCAGTCATGTGCGGATAGCAAAAGGGGTGGTCATTAAATATCAAGTGCTACTCTTGGAAGTCACCAAAATCTGTCATTGAGGACATTGAAGAAGGACGGAGCCATAAACGGTGTTGTGAGAAACTGAAAAAGTACAAACAGGAACATTTAAAGTTGTTGATTTGAGTGAAGATGAGTTCTGTTTAACGTTCTGCTCCCAAGCTTGAATGTGACATTTCCTGCTTATCAGGAATATCATATGATGAGTTTTAGATTTATTTGGCAGACATGTTCTGCTGTTGTATTTAATTAGAACATTTATTGCATACCTTATTAAACAAGTCTGCTTTTCTGTGTTTATTTGATAACACAGTCTGCGTTTTTCTTAAAAGTTAGAGTGGCAACACTGGTCACCACAATTGGACGGCTAGAGTCGGGAGAAGAAGGACGAAGCCTGTGAAAATGCGGTGCTGTGTTTGTTGGCTCTTTACGTACTGTGCTGAGAAGTGGGGAGCAATAGGACAGGGGTCACCAACTCCGGTCCTGGAGGTTTTCATTCTAACCCTTTTTTTAATGAGTGCCCTGTTTGTGCTGCTAATTAACTTCTTGTGAATTCATTTTAATTGACTTGTTTTTTTAGGATTTGTTCCCCTGGTCGTTCCTCTGAATTGCTTCATTTCTTTCCTTAAACAGAAATGAAATGTGAAGTGAGTGAGCCAACAGAAGACCTAAGTCAGGGCCTCAAACTCCAACCAATTTCATTCCCAGCAGTTGCTTAAGTAGGCGCCGAGTCTTGCCGCTCATTAAACTCATTCTCTCTTTTCTAAGAGCACTAATAAAATGTTTTGTGGACCTGAGCAGATTGACATTCCTGAGACCTTCATCTTTCTTTATTTTCAGATATTGTATGATGGACACCAGTTGTTTTGGCTCATTTTGTAACTCATTATTGTTTGGCTGCTAATTAAGGAAAAAGAAACAGTTAAGGGGTCTGAGTCTTCAAGAGCAAGTCAATTAAAATGAATTCAAAAGAATTTAATTAGCAGCATAAACAGGCCACTCATTAAGCAAAGGGTTAGAATGAAAACCTACAGCCACGGTGGTCCTCCAGGACCGGAGTTGGCGACCCCTGCAGTAGAAAACGCTTCCCCACGCGAAGGAATAAAACGCGTGTTGTACGGTGAACTTGTGTCCTGCCTGTCTGGGTCGCGCAGAGTGGACATTCTGATCCTGCCGACCACTGAGCGTGTGGCGGTCGCACTTTCCCCTCGTCCTTTTAGATCCTTCAGTTTCATTCCATCTTAATCACGTTAGTTTAACTGGTGTCTTAAAATGAGCCTTTCAATGTGTCGTCGTTCTTTGCAGAGGGTGGTCATTAGTTCCAGCATTGCCTTTGTTATAGATTCCATCTTCACGCGATTATGTAACCGAAAACGTTCTGGAAATATATGGTTGAATATGCGGAATGTTGCAATGCACATTTCGTCCAGTTGATGTCGCTTTAGGGCCATCCAGCCATCTCTCCGCTCTTTTGTATTGAGCTCTTTGACACGAGCGCCCCAATCCGAATCGCACTGCACGTTTGTGTACGCTTGGTAATACACTCGCGGTTGTTACCTTTTTTTCTGTAAATTTTGGGAAAACGGGTTGACACACACGCACGAAGGCTTCAGGAACGTGCAAGTCAGTTGAAGGTGCATTCTTGAGCTGTGACTGACTTTAGCTGAACGCACACATATCGAGATCATCGCTTTTCTGATCGGAGTTTACGTCATGAACTACCGAGAATGTTTTGATTCATTGAAAATGATAATGCATTGCAAAGGGACAGAGAATGTGTGTATGTATATATGTATGCATGTATGTATGCGGAAATAAAATATTTGCGGTGTGTAGGTTTGTTTGTTTTGTTTTTTTTTTGGCAAGCGATATTTTCAATGAAGTCAAATTCACACTAAATGAAGCAATATGTGTGTGGAGCTTGGCAGTAGCAGCTTCAGATTTCTTGGAGTTTCGAGTCATCTGGTCATCATCAAGGATTCGCGACACTATTTGGCTTTGGTCAAGAAGGCTCTCCAGCACCTCTTCACAGGGCCGGCTCTGGCATTTATGTTGCCTTACAAGCTTAGAAATCGGGAGTGCGCTCCCCTCGACTTTCTCGTACAATCAGATATGGGGATGAATATTTGAGAAACCGCAAGACAATGATTATACTGTATTTTTATATTGTGTACGTTAAAGAATCCATCCATCCATCCATTATCCAACCTGCTATATCCTAACTACGGGGTCACGGGGTCTGCTGGAGCCAATCCCAGCCAACACAGGGCACAAGGCAGGAAAAAATCCCGTGCAGGGTGCCAACCCACAGCAGGGCACACACACACACACATACCATGCACATATTAGGGACAATTTAGGATCGCCAATGCACCTAACCTGCATGTCTTTGGACTGTGGAAGGAAACCCACGCACACACGGGGAGAACATGCAAACTCCACACATGGAGGACCCGGGAAGCTACCCACTGTGCCACCGTGCCGCCCTATAAATGTTGTTCCTCTCCTTAATTATTTGTAATCCTAATTCGCCGTAACTAAGTTATGTTAGGTTAGGTTGCAAGCATGTGCTGATAGTGAATTTATTCAAAATCGAAATTACAATTTCACATTTTGTATGTGAGATCTTATTTTCAATTCTCCTTTCAGCAGCTTGGTTAAACAAGAAATTTCATACATCCAGCTACAATCCGTCATATTGAAGAGCAAGTAAGTACTGCGTTGCTAATATTTTAATGGAAAATATTGTTTTTACCACCCGTTGTTCCAAGATGGATTTATAATTGTAAATGAAAAAATTACATACAAATATATATATATATATATATATATATATATATATATATATATATATATATATATATATATATATATATATATATATACAGTATATATGTAGTATACATAATAATAATAGAATGGTAATAATAGAGGCAGGCTGGATGCCATAACTCTCTATCCATCCATCCATCCATGCGGAGGAGCAGCGGCTCTACTCTGAGCCCCTCCCGGATGACTGAGCTTCTCACGTTATCTTTAAGGGAGAGCCCAGACACCCTACGGAGGAAACTCATTTCAGCCGCTTGTATTTGCGATCTCGTTCTTTCGGTCACTACCCATAGCTCATGACCATAGGTGAGGGTAGGAGCATAGATCGACTGGTAAATTGAGAGCTTTGCCTTATGGCTCAGCTCCTTTTTCACCACTACAGACCGATGCAGAGCTCACATCACTGCGGACACCGCACCGATCCGCCTGTCGATCTCACACTCCATTCTTCCCTCACTCGTGAACAAGACCCCGAAATACTTGAACTCCTCCACTTGAGGCAGGATCTCGCTCCCAACCCTAAGAGGGCACTCCACCCTTTTCCGGCTGAGGACCATGGTCTCGGATTTGGAGGTGCTGATTCCCATCCCAGCCGCTTCACACTCAGCTGCGAACCGATCCATATCTCTACTAAATATAAAAGCAGATGTGTTACGTAAAGTTAGTTTTGAGGAGCTGAGCAAAGACTTTGCAATTAGAAAAAGTAAGACAAAAGTATTCAAATATCAATAAAGTGGAAGAATACAAAAATAAATATAATTTTCCATCTTACTGTAAGTTTTGTTTCATTTCAGAAAATAACATTTTATTTTGCGGTTTATTATTGCTTATATTTTGAATGCGGACTCCAAAGGTCTTAATTCAGCCCTGACGGCGGACTGAAGGACAAATGAACGCTTTTTTAAAACTGAAGTATGCAGAAGGTGAGGGGCTCTGAATGCTTTCGGAGTCTGCTGTGTAGGAGTAGTAGACGTGTGTTTGCTGTACCTAAACTAAAGTGTTACCGGCAGCAGACGTCTTCTCGTTCCTCATTCAGTGTTCGTTCCAGCTTTGCGGCAGGGGGCCGTGACAGCTCAGTTTTCGAGGAGTGCGCTATACCACCACACTGGGACGTGACAGTGCGTCCATTCGTTTTCTGAATGAACCGTCCGTTATGGCATTAGTGGGAGCTGAAGCTAGTCCTAGTTCAAGGTCAATAAAATGTTACTGCTCAACGGTTGACCTTTGATGAGACTTACAGTAAAAGAGATTCTCATTTGTGTTTAATTTAGGAGTCACCGTTGTCACAGATGTTTCCAATAAAATCGTTTTAGACAGCGAGGAGACATGAGATACAACTGAGGTCAAAAGAGTCCAAATTGAGAATTTGGTTTGAAAAGCGTGGCATATTTTGTGAGATCCCTCTCTAATCTTGTTTCATTTTTTTTTAAGGCTTCATATGTTTTTTATTGGACTGATGCTTTCATCCAAGGTGATTTACAACATTTGAGAAACAATCGGTTACATTTCTTTTGTTTTTGCAGTTGGAGCACAAGCAGCTGAAGTGACTTGCTTCTGGCCACTTGGTGTCAGTAGTGGGATCTGAACGCACAACCTCAGGGTTTCAAGTCTAAAGTCTTACCCACGATTAGGGCTGCCAACCCTCCTCATTTTTTATGTGCCATGCATGGACTGTCCGGGAGGAACTTATAAAATTTTGAATTTTGGCGCCTAAAATTTGAAAATCTCCTTATTCTTATCATTGGTAAAATTTGAAAGCGTTTACGGAGGTAGCACGCACACTTTTTTCCCCCAGAATTTTCACTTGCGTTCCGGTAATGATGAGAATGGAAGCGACCCTTCGAGTTCTTGGCTTTTGTCTGTCCAACTTGGCTTGTTCACTTCATCTTTTGAATTCGGCTTTATGTTCTTGGCGAGTAGACAGTGCAACCGAACTGTGATACGTAGCACGATGAGAGAAGTCGCAACAAACAACCAGAATGTTCTAGCAAAGCCAAGAAAAAAACACTATCGAAATCCGTTAAGCAGTTCTCTCGTGAAAGCGGATGGACAGACAGACGTTGGATTTTATATATATATACTAGCAAATTGTTCTTGCAATAATTTTGCAAGAATAAAAGCGTTAATGAAACGATGATGATGAGGGAGAGAAGATCATCACACGTTACAGTAAGAAAGGAGATCATTATAAGAAGTAGTGACTTGTGAGAGGACTCAGTATTAGAACAGTCACATGATTAGTATGGGATGTTATTACAGTCACTTACAACACAGCATGAATTATTACAATTTAAAGTGTAACATGAACAGGTTAACAGGACATATTTGATAAGAAGGGAAATGCAGGGCACATGTAAGTCAGTATGTGTGAAGTGTGGCTGTCAGGTAATGTAGGATACCGATGTCTAGAATAATTGTCGGAAAATGCAATTTGTTGCATAAACGTTATTGTCAGCGAAAATATTCCCCTGTGTGTAACCCTCAAGTACCAGTATGCTTAACCCGGGTTTCGATGTAACTCTGGAAAATGTAGTGTACAAATGGTCAGTGCCTGGCAAATAAGCTCCGACGTTAGGTTAGGTTAGGTTAGGTTAGGTTTCTTTATTAAACGTTTGTGGTTATGACTCAGTGGACAGAGCATTATAAATGTTGTTCAGTCAGTCAGTCATTGTCCAACCCGCTATATCCTAACACAGGGTCACGGGGGTCCGCTGGAGCCAATCCCAGCCAACACAGGGCACAAGGCAGGAACAAGTCCCGTGCAGGATGCCAACCCACCGCAGGGCACACACACACACACACACACCAAGCACACATTAGGGACAATTTAGCATCACCAGTGCACCCAACCTGCATGTCTTTGGACTGTGGGAGGAAACCCATGCAGACACGGGGAGAACATGCAAACTCCACACAGGGAGGACCCAGGAAGCTACCCACTGTGCCACCGTGCCACCCTATAAATGTTGTTCCTCTCCTTAATTATTTGTAATCCTAATTTGCTGTAACTAAGTTATGTTAGGTTAGGTTGTAAGCATGTGCTGATAGTGAATTTATTCAAAATCGAAATTACAATTTCACAATTTGTATGTGAGATCTTATTTTCAATTCTCCTTTCAGTAGCTTGGTTAAACAAGAAATTTCATACCTCCAGGTACAATCCGTCATATTGAAGAGCAAGTAAGTACTGCGTTGCTAATATTTTAATGAAAAATATTATTTTTACCACCCGTTGTTCCAAGATGGATTTAAATGAATAAGTCAGCTATTAAAGGTTTACGACAGTTAAGCTATCCAAAGAAAAATGGAAGGAATGAAGTCTGTTAATTGAAGAGGCTTGACATATTCAAAATATTTAATGGGTTATTAGTTTGCCGGTGACTGTGTGTGGCCATCATATCATAATTATAGTGATAAACTGTTACTAAAGGTTTATATCAATTTAAAAAACCATAAGACAGTATAAAGGGCGAATTATGGCATCACCAGTGAGACCAGTTGGAGACGGTGGCACTGACCAGTAAGCAGGAGACAGAGCTGGAGGTGGCAGAGTTAAAGATGCTAAGATTTGCATTCGGGGTGACGAGGATGGACAGGATTAGAAATGAAGACATTAGAGGGTCAGCTCAGGATGGACAGTTGGGAGACAAAGTCAGAGAGGTGAGATTGCGTTGGTTTGGACATGTGCAGAGGAGAGATGCTGGGTATATTGGGAGAAGGATGATAATTATAGAGCTGATAGCAAGAGGAAAAGAGGAAGGCCTAAGAGAAGGTTTATGGATGTGGGGAGAGAGGACATGCAGGTGATGGGTGTAACAGAACAAGATGACGAGGACAGGAGGATATGAAAGAAGATGATCTGCTGTGGTGACCTCTAATGGGAGCAGCCAGAAGAAGAAGAAGCAACGGCGCACTGCACAATAACATGCAGCGAATATACTTGACTTGGCCATACTCCGTTGACCCTTGGGCTTGACCTTCGTTGACCATATATGTGTACCAAATTTCAGGTCAGTAGGTCAAATGGTTTGGGAACTGCAGATGACTGTAATGGCACACGGTAAGCTATGCGTCAGCTCTGGCCTTCTGTCTTGTTTGTTCTAACTATTCTCACGCCATCAGCGTCTCTTCGTCGTCGCCGGATGGAGTTTTGCTCTGTCTCATTTGTCTTTGCAATTCTTGCACGTTTCACCACTGATGGCCGACGTCGATTAGCCTCTTCCTCAGTCTCATTTGCTCTTGCGATTCTCTTTCGCTGTGCGTCAGCCTGTCGTAAATGCTGAGTGCACTCTTCATAGTCTTCATCCTCTTTCTCTGTATGTTTAGCATTCGTTTGCTCAGAGGTTGATGTGCTTTCTCCACCCTAGCGGCCCGCTTCTTCTCTTCTTTGATCGGCATCTTTTTGCGTTAAAACCGATTAGGTTAGTGTTTGTGTTGCAATTACTTAGTACGTTTTCTTTAATTTTTCACTTGAGCTGGCACTTAAGTCCTCAAGAATGATTTAAGATACGAAGAGGTAGGGGAAGTGACGGCGAAGGTGGGAAGGGTGAGAATGGCGCCTGTACGCATGCGCCTCACGGCCGCCCTGCTGCCCACTGCCGAGAGTTGATTCTACTGCACAATGAAATAAAATAAAAATAAAAAGAGGAATAACCTTGGAGGTCACTCATCACCCCGAAAGCGGATAGTAGCTGTCACGTAGTATATGTATACCAAATTTCAGGTCAATAGTTCAAACGGTTTGTGAAGCTACAGGTGATTTAAAATCCTGGACAGACAAACGAACAGCCACGATGGCGTATTATATAAGAAGATGGAGAAAGGCGTCCTCAAAAGTCTTCGTTTTTCAACCCAAATGTCCTCATTTCCAGAGAAAGAGAGTGTTGGCAGCCCTTACCCACGATGCCACCCTGCCGATCTTTTCTTCTGGAATGAGTCTGATCTAATTGGAGCACAGCAATGTAAATCAGAGCAACTAATAAGTACGAGGGACGTTCAAAAAATTTCCGCACTTTTTTTTTAAACTCTTATTTATTAAGAATTTCCTAAACAAATGACATCACTTTTCTACATAGTCACCTTCCTTTGCGATGCAGTCTTCCCTGCGTCGTATCAACGTTTTAATGTCCAGTTACTCCTCCTCCCGCCTTCTCCGTTTCCAACAAAAATATAAAAGTGCGGAAGCTTTTTGAACGTCCCTCGTTTTATTCAAGAGCAAGAACTTCAGTTGTGTAATCACAGTAATGAGTTTTATCACCACAAATGCCTGCTTCTACATTTCACTGTGCCGTATATCACTGAGCACTCAATGCAAATGCTGTACTTTCAAACTGCAAAAAGGAAAAAAAAATGTGAAGACACTACTTGGAGAATCCGAGCCCCTTATGCGACTTTCCTGAGATCTCAAGAGGTAACGCTGGTGAGACGGCTGGGGTATTTTTTTTCCCCTCAGGAAAAAAATCTGAGAAGTAGGAGACAAAAGAAAACGTCTCCCCTTTATTTCTTTCCGATCTCATTGCTGTCTGTAAGAAGCCAGAATTATACGAAGGAGGCGTCTTTTTGGATTTTTTTTCATTCCTATGGGATACGACAACTGGGCAAAACACGAGAAGCTGCTGTGAACTGAACACGAGCCCACCATACGCTCACACCGGTTCACTTTAGAGTTTCCATTCTCCTCACACACCCCTGTGTGGAATCTGGCAGGAAATTACAGAGCGGGCTCAGTTTGCATGGAAAAAATAAACCAACGTCGACTTAACCAAACGTGCGTTGCTGAGGCTGTGAAGCTGCAATACAAACCACTGCTCCAAAATGTGTGATTGTCCGTGCTGTCTGTACCTATCATTATGTGCAGGATGTCGCTGTTTATTTTTGTACTGTAATTATAAAGTCACTTAAGTAGGAATGAACACGTTAGAAATGCCATTCATCCCCACAGCTTCGAAAGCAGCTAATGGGCAGCAGCTAAGGTGTGGAATACTGCAGCGCCCTCTGATTTACCTGTGGACCCCCTGAAGCCTCAAAATCAAAACTGTAGGGTTGGGTTCATAAAAATAATCTTCTAAAACATCGAATGTACAGTAAATATTTATATATACTAGGGGGCTCGAGCCCCCTAGTATTATATAATTATAATGCCAACTTAAATTCTTAATTGGACTCAACTAAATATGTTCTTTATATGGTGTTGAATTCACTGTTTGTTAGGGTGAAATTGTTTTTAATAAAACAAACCACAACAATGTTTTGCTTTAAACGATTGAAGCAAATTTATTTTAAAATTAGTGCCACACCTTGTACAGTGCCTTCAAACATGAAACATGTTTTTAAACTGACCTAATGGTGGTGAATGTTACTGAACCAGCTATAGCAAAACTCTTTTAGATTTATTACTGAATATTTGCAATACAAAAATCAATTTTTTGGTCATTCCTTGAACATGTTTTTTTCCGTAAATATTCAGAACAAACATTTCACAAAAAATACATATATATATTAAATACATAATATATTTTATAAGCTTTAAACAAAAAATGTTTATAAATTATACATAAAATATCTATTTGAAATAATTATATATACATATATTAAATACACCTTATATTTTGAACATTACATAACATTATATAGTATACATAAAATGTATGTGTATATATACTGTATATATATATATGTATATATATATATATATATATATATATATATATATATATATATATATATATATATATATATATATAGTCACAAACTCGACACAGAGTCATATAAAGGTTTGGGGCAGCCACCTGTATAATTTGGTTTCCTGGATGCAAAGTTGCTTTTCTAAGTAATACGGCACTGATGCGCACAAAACCGAGTCCCAACAGAACTGAGGGAACAGGGAAAAGGTGGAGGCTTTTAAAGGGGGAGACAGGAAGTGAAGTCAAAGGGGTTGGGCTCATGTAGGTCTTCTGCCATTGGTGCGAGCCCCGACGTGACATCACAGGGGTCGGAGCCGGCAAGATTTCCAAAGCGATTTTTTGCTTTAGACTAAATAGAAGAAGTTACATTAAGCGACAGCAAGGTTTTTCAATTTGAAGTAAGGCAAAAAAATTATGTTAGGTGAACAAACATATTAATATAGTTCATTACAACTACTAAAATTACCTTAAATCAAAAAGAGCCCTTTTTCTCTTTTTAGAGTGTAATAAATTGAAAGAAAATTATGATTCATGTTGCATTAGAGGTATTCGTGGCATTATATGTTTTCGTTCTGTTTGGCTTTGAAATTAACACGTAAATACTTTTTAAACTTATACTCTTACTGTAAAAGTTCAGTAAAAACAATATACAACAAGCCATGGATTACAAATGACGTCAAGGGCCTTTTGAACCAGAAGAAAAGGGCTTTTAAAGATGGTGATCAGCATGAGCTCAAGTGCGTGCAGAAGGAACTCCGAGTCCAGCTCAGGGCGGCGAAGGTGCAGTACAGGAGAAAACTGGAGCAGAAGTTGCAGAATAACAGCATGGAGGAAGTGTGGGATGGGATGAAGATCATCACTGGCTGCAGCTCGAAGCGGAGTACCACCATCGAGAGAGACATAAATAGAGCAAACCAAATGAACAACTTCTTTAACAGGTTTGACCACCCTAACCTACTCTCACTCTCACCTCAGAGTATTGCACCCTCCACCCATCCTTCTGCTGATACCAGCATAGGAGAGACATCCCCACCCACAATTACAGCAGCGCAGGTGAGCAGAGAGCTGAGGAGACTTCGTGCCAGCATGGAGTATCGCCACGACTGCTGAAGGTCTGTGCACTGGAGCTGTGGAGTCCTCTACAGCGCATCTTCAACCTGAGCCTGGAACAGGGGAGAGTCCCAAGGCTTTGGAAAACATCTTGCATCACCCCAGTCCCAAAGGTATTATGTCCTAGTGAGCTGAATGACTTCAGGTCTGTTGCCCTGACATCACATGTGATGAAGACCATGGAGTGGCAGCTGCTTCACCACCTGAGGCCACAGGTCCGCCACGCCCTTGACCCTCTGCAGTTCGCATACCAGGAGAAGGTGGGAGCAGAGGATGCCATCATCTATATGCTACACCGATCCCTCGCCCACTTGGACAGACGCAGTGGTGCTTTAAGAATTATGTTTCTAGACTTCTCTAGCACCTTCAACACAATCCAACCTCTACTCCTTAGGGACAAGCTGACAGAGATGGGAGTAGATTCATACCTAGTGGCATGGATCGTGGACTATCTTACAGACAGATCTGAGTATGTGCATCTTGGGAACTGCACTTCTGACATTGTGGTCAGCAACACAGGGGCACTGCAGGGGACTGTACTTTCTCCGGTCCTGTTCAGCCTATATACATCAGACTTCCAATACAACTCGGAGTCCTGCCACGTGCAAAAGTTCGCTGACGACACTGCTATCGTGGGCTGCATCAGGAGTGGGAAGGAGGAGGAGTATATGAACCTCATCAAGGACTTTGTTAAATGGTGCGACTCAAACCACCTACACCTGAACACCAGCAAAACCAAGGAGCTGGTGGTGGATTTTAGGAGGCCCAGGCCCCTCATGGACCCCATGATCATCAGAGGTGACTGTGTGCAGATGGTACAGACCTATAAATATCTGGCAGTGCAGCTGGATGATAAATTAGACTGGACTGCCAATACTGATTCTCTGTGCAAGAGAGGACAGAGCCGACTATACTTCCTTAGAAGGCTGGCATCTTTCAACATCTGAAATAAGATGCTGCAGATGTTCTATCAGACGGTTGTGGCGAGCGCCCTCTTCTACGCGGTGGTGTGCTGGGGAGGCAGCATTAAGAGGAAAGACGCCTCACGCCTGGACAAACTGGTGAGGAAGGCAGGCTCTATTGTTGGCATGGAGCTGGACAGTTTGACATCTGTGGCAGAGTGACGGGCACTCAGCAGGCTCCTATCAATCATGGAGAATCCACTGCATCCACTAAACAGTATCATCTCCAGACAGAGGAGCAGCTTCAGCGACAAACTATGGAGATCGTTCCTCCCCCACACTATGCGACTCTTCAATTCCACGTTAACATTAACATTATACAAAGTTATTGTCTGTTATACCTGCATTGTTATCACTCTTTAATTTAATATTACTTTTTATCAGTATGCTGCTGCTGGAGTATGTGAATTTCCCCTTGGGAGTAATAAGTCTATCTATCTATCTATCTATCTATCTATCTATCTATCTATCTATCTATCTATCTATCTATCTATCTATCTATCTATCTATCGATCTATCTATCTATCTATCTATCTATCTATCTATCTATCTGTTATATAGTGCCTTTCATATCTATCTATCTATCTATCTATCTATCTATCTATCTATCTATCTATCTATCTATCTATCTATCTATCTATCTATCTATCTATCTGTTATATAGTGCCTTTCATATCTATCTATCTATCTATCTATCTATCTATCTATCTATCTATCTATCTATCTATCTATCTATCTATCTGTTATATAGTGCCTTTCATATCTATCTATCTATCTATCTATTATATAGTGCCTTTCATTTCTATCTATCTATCTATCGATCTATCTATCTATCTATCTATCTATCTATCTATCTATCTATCTATCTATCTATCTATCTATCTATCTATCTATCTATTATATAGTGCCTTATCTATCTATCTATCTATCTATCTATCTATCTATCTATCTATCTATCTATCTATCTATCTATCTATCTATCTATCTATCTATCTATCTATCTATCTATCTGTTATATAGTGCCTTTCATATCTATCTATCTATCTATCTATCTATCTATCTATCTATCTATCTATCTATCTATCTATCTATCTATCTATCTGTTATATAGTGCCTTTCATATCTATCTATCTATCTATCTATCTATCTATCTATCTATCTATCTATCTATCTATCTATCTATCTATCTATCTGTTATATAGTGCCTTTCATATCTATCTATCTATCTATCTATCTATCTATCTATCTATCTATCTATCTATCTATCTATCTATCTATCTATCTATCTGTTATATAGTGCCTTTCATATCTATCTATCTATCTATCTATCTATCTATCTATCTATCTATCTATCTATCTATCTATCTATCTATCTATCTATCTATCTATTTGGAATTAACTTTTCGTCAATATCTCATTGAATTTTGATTCCATGTTTGGAGTTACATCGTGACGACACAACATATAACTGCCTGTGAGTGAATATCGTTTCTTTCTCTCTAATAAATAAACTGACTTTTTCGAATGTTTGTCCCTGTGATTTGTTAATTGTCATACCAAAAGCTCTTCTAACGGGAAACTGTTAACGTTTTAATATGAATGTCATATCAAGATCTCCTTTGGTGTCTAATGTTATCCCCTGAAGATGTATTATATTACCTTTCTTGTCGCCTGTCAAAATTTTACGTTAGAATTGTTTGACCAATTTTGAATAAAACTAATCTTGTCCTTTTGCATAGCCCATCACTCAGACATAAATCACGCAATAACATTACGATACGTCCTTCTTTCAACAGTAATTTGGTGGAAGACCAGACGGTGTTAACGGTTGTAGATATTCTTCATGATATTGAAAGTTGATGTTTTCATCTTCCGCACCATCACCACCAACTGTTTCAGCAGAGTCTATTGATACGCATTTAACCAATTTGCCGTGTTACCGATCAACAATTTACACGTTAATTTGTTTGACTTCATTGTTTCTCGGTGCTAGAATTGCCTGTGTACTCATTTTTTCTGTTGATAACTCTTACGGATGAAATTCTACAATAAGATTTAGACATAATAAGGCTTCTTTTATTGGGAACTTAAAGTGAGGAAAACGTTAAAATGTATAAGAGCTGAGAGCGCAGGAACTGTGTCTGACAAAAACACGAATGAGAGTTGAAAGGACTGGGCGAGTGGGCTGTTAACCAGAAATGGTTGAGAGGAGGGTAGGACTTGAAAAAATATCTTGGCAATAGTCTTGTCTTGTGATTTTCTTTTATAATAGAGCAGGGGTCTCCAACACGTTGCTAACGAGCTACCGGTAGCTCACAACCCCTTTCCAAGTAGCTCACCAAAGGGTTAATGAATCCTACATAAATTTGAAAAAACTTGATTAGTCAAATTAGTGGTGGGTGATCTTTTCAAAAAATCATATCACGATCCTTTTAACACAAAATCACAATCCACAATCTGAATTGCAATCTATCTTTTCAATGTGGCAGACACTTAAGAGAATAGCCGGACTCAAACTCATCAAGACCTACGTAACATTTTACGTTAAATATCAAACAAAGTTGAATTCAATTGTTCTCTCGTTCGCTAGATAGGCGGAGTTAAGGACCACGCCCCGAAGGAAGGCCCCGCCCCTCGGCCCGCTGCGTGTTCCTTGGATTCACATTTATAGATCGGTACTGTAAGCGAACTCTGGTACATAGTGAAATGAGAGAAGTCGCAAAATCAACTGGAATGTTCAAGCAAATTGTACAAAAAACCCGATCTAAATCCGTGAAGTAGTTCTCTCGTGAAAAGTGGACAGACATACAGACAGAGAGACATTAGATTATATATATTATATATTTGTAAACCTTCAAAATAATGTGCAGTTAAAGTCTCAACAGCATTTTCAGAATTTCTGGAGCTTAGTAGAGTCAGATAACTATAAGAATCTTCACCAAACAGCTCTGTTTGGGTCTCCATACCTCTGTGAGTCTGACGTGAATGTCAAGAAATGAAAGTTCAGAACAAGACTGACAGACGAACATTGAAATGACTCCAGAAGAGTAAACCTCAGTGGCTCCACTCCACCAGACACCTCAGTGCCAGTCATCTGACTAACTAAAAAACACATCACACCTGCGACTGGGCCTGTGAATAAAGTGACACAGTGACATGTGACAAAATGACAAATGAAGAAGTCCTATCTGTGGATTTGGAATTGCATTGTTTTGTTTTAATTTAATAGTGTGAGATACACTAGAAAATGCATACAGACATACAAAATGGACTTGCAGGTGAACTAAATATTTTTTGTGATGTTTTAATGCCACAATGTGGGTTGTGGGCACCAACATTTTGTAAATGTTCAGGCAAAACAAGCTTATTCAGTTTGTTTGGGTTGAAATAAGCTATGAGAAGAAATGTTAGAAAACATGAGGAGCTCTCAGCCATTTTCATTTTGTAAAAGTAGCTCTCAGGGGAAAAAAAGGTTGGAGACCCCCGGTTTAGATTATAATGTCTGCTGAACAAACAGGTATCGCTAGCTAAGCGGAGGCAAGGTGCGCTCCAACACGTGGTGACAGGTAGAGGCTGGTGCATAAGGGAGGAGGGCCCCGTGCACTTCCCCCTCCCCTCGGCCTGCAGCCTCTCTGTCGGATTTGCGCGAATAAATCGCTGCTGTAAGTGAACTGTTATACTAAGCACGATGAGAGAATTGGGAAAATCAACCGGAATGTTCAAGCAAATTAGAGAAAAAAACCCAAGGAGTTCTCTCGTGAAAAGTGGATTTTTTTATATATGCTAGCAAATCGTGCTTGCAAAAATTTTGCAAGAATAAAAGCGTTAACGAAATGATGATGATGATGAGGGAGAGAAGAACAGCACACGTTACAGTAAGAAAGGAGATTATTTTAATAAGTAGTGACTTGTGAGAGGATTCGGCGTTAGAACAGTCACATGATTACTATGGGATGTTATTACAGTCACTTACAGCACAGCATGAATGATTACAATATAAAGTGTAACAGGTTAACAGGACATAGTGGATAAGAAGGGAAATGCAGGGCACATGTAAGTCAGTATGTGTGAAGTTTGGCCATCAGGTAATGTAGGATACAGACATCTAGAATACTAAAATACAATTTGTTGCATAATTGTTAATTTCAGTGAAAATATTCCCCAGTGCTGCGGTGGGTTGGCACTCTGCCTGGGATTGGTTCCTGCCTTGTGCCCTGTGTTGGCTGGGATTGGCTCCAGCAGACCCCCGTGACCCTGTGTTGGAAAATGGATGGATGGATATTCCCCAGTGTGTAACGTGCAAGTACCCGTTTAGCCCGGGTTTCAATGTAACTCTGGAAAATGTCATGTAGAACTAAACAGTGCCTGGCAAATAAACTCCGACGTTATTAAACGTTTTCGTTATGACTTGGTGATAGTCGTACAATATGCTACACAAACGGGGAATTGCCTACGCCGTAATCTAAAGGGAATGTCTTGTTTTGAGTTGTCGGTGTTATGCTTTTCCGTCGTAATGTTTCTTGTTGTCTGGCAGTTTGCCACTGCCCTTCAGAAAGGTTGTGTGTGTGATTCATTATTCGTTCACTGTCCAGGTGCGAGACTTACTGCCACTGATCTTCAGATAACATCGCTCTGTGGTTTGTCATACGCTGTCTTTGTTGTTCTAAGGCATCTTGCCTGTGCTGGTTGGTGTGCCGTGATGTCGTTGTTTCTGCTTCTCTGTGTTGGTGTGAGTGTGTAGGTCCGGCGAGACCGTTTCTGTTGGTGCCGCTAGGCTGGATGCGCCTTTTCATTTTATCGGGAGGCTTACATTGAAGTGAAGGAAAGAGGAGTAGTGTGTAAAATGGTTGTGTCATAATGCAGTTTCAGTCAGTAACAAAGTATGCACGGAATAAACAGTCAAATAGCACAGTCGATAACTGGTCACATTGAAGAATTGAACACTTGAAGATAAGCCAGAGACCAAAACTCTGCCAGGAGCACAGATTCCTCACTATTGTTGTGGAGGGATATAGCAGTTGTGGCAACCGTTGTTTATATCGAGTACAGACGGACACAAGCGAAATAATTTAAGGTGTGGCGGGCAGCTGGGGATCCTGCCCAGCCGTGACGCCTGGAAGGACCAGGAGAGGGACAATACCTCCCCTGGGCTACAAGAGGGCAGCTGCCCTGGTCTGTATGGGGGTCACGGGACCAGAGCATAGAAGCTCAATCTTGCTGAGGCCCGTGGCCACCGACCAGGGGGCGCCCGGTGGATCAGCCACAATGGGAAGTGCTGCCAGAGGAGGTTCCAGATATACCCAGAGTACTTCCAGGTGCACACCAAGAAGTGCTGCCAGAAGATCATCACGGAGCACATCCGGGACATGATAAAAGGGGCCACCTCACTCCATGGTACGAGCCGGAGTCGGGAGAGAGAAGACGGAGCTTGAGAGGAGAAGAGAGGAGTAGAGGCGGCTGAAGTATTGGAAGACTAACGGAGAGAAGGGGCTGAGGTTGGCTGGAAGGGCATTGTGAGGTGTCGTGTATAAAGAAGAAATCAATAAATAGTGTGTGTTCTGGACAATTGGTGTCTGTCTGTGTACGGGTGGGCTGTCTTTCCACAAAGGATAGATAATACACTAAATAACAAAAAAAAAAATAAAAATAAGGTGATAATGCATTGCAGTTCTTGTCTGCTGATTAATTCTTGACATACATGATGTTCATATTTTGCCTGGGGTGGGCTTTTGACCAGTGAGAGCCTGGGGCCAGTGGAGGTCTTCATCTGGCCTTGGTGTCTTTGTACAGTGGTCCTAGATATTGGGAGAATGAAATACAATGCTAAAGCATTTAACTGCATTAAATTTGATTTCAAATGGCACAAAAACACAGAGGGCATCCAAGTCTCTGTGTCAGTTTTTCCTGTAACTTCTCTCCCTGGTTGAGTATTCGCTGCCTGCCATTGTGTTGTAAAGCTGATTGTGGTTATAGGTGGTCACCTTTAGGCACTGCCCCTTCCATTGTCCCCTTTTCACCCTCCCGTACTTTACATCCGCTGTCACAATTTGACAATGCAGCCATTCATATACTTTTAGAACTTAATAATGGCAGGATCAGGTGTTAGGTGGGAACCAAGCCCAGATGGGGTGGGAGTTCTTTGTCCAAATCTGATAATTACGAGAGGTGAACACAAGCAGACAGAATGCAGGTCAGGGAAGCGTTTCCCACACACCCCGGCCCTGCTGTAACTGACACCACGGCTCACATTGTGAATAACATAAGGACGTTTAGACTCCCCGAGCAGACACTTCAACGTTAAAGTGCGGAAAGTCAAGAGGAGGCGCTCATCAAAACACTTGGAACCACAGATGTCAATGTGTTGATGGACCAGTGACACCTGTGTGACAAAGGCCTCTGGGTAAGCCTCCATCAGCACTCGTTATTGTGCAATGGAATAGAGGTAGCTGATGACAAAGGGGTTCATAAAAAGCCCTCATATTGGAGAGATGTGCACCACCTGGGCACTGCTGCTGCTACTGCCCACCAGCATAATAAGGACCCTGTGCAGTCATGGGAGAAAGTGTCTTAGCAAGAGACGTGACCAAGGACATGATGGTCAACCCGGCTGAGCTCCAGAGAACCAGTGTGGAGATGACAGGAACTTCTAGGAGGACATTGCAGCACTCCCACCTGTGTAGGCTTTATAACAGAGTGGCCTCAGAAAAAGACACAGGCAAGTCGCAAAACAGGCGCCTAAAGGACCCTCAGACTGCGAGAAACAAGAGTCGCTGGTCTAAAGAAACAGCAAAAGCATTCTTTTCTACAGCACATTTTCATACATGCATGGAGCTCAAAGAAACAGAAGAAAAGAAAAACACATTCCAATGAGATAAGAAAAACACCGAATAATTAAAGTGCAACAAGAGATAACGCAAACTTACATAAGAGAGAGAAAAAGCAAGATGAGGTCAGAGTTTTGGGGCTAATTATAAACAAAGATTTGAAGAAATAAAGAAAGGAGTCGTGCGGATTGGGGCATTCTGGGAGGAAGAGGCGGGTCCAGGTGGCCAGCCCCCGGAAGTGATGTCAGAGCTGGAATGATGTCAGTCTTCCTTTCTGCAGAAGGGGAAGACAAGAGATCATTAATATACAGCGCCACCTCCTGTCTCGGTGGAGAATTACCGTCGTCTAAGCCTTCAAGCCGTTTCAAGTGCGCACGTGCGTGACAATAGATGTATAATTAGGGGGAGTATAGTCCTTAAATATAGCATTGCATTTTTTAAGTCTGATAATATAACAGCAGTTATTCCTATAGCACATTTTCATTCAAATGATGTAGCTCAAAGTGCTTTACAGGATGAAGAAAGAGAAAAAAAGACAAAATATAAAAATAAAATTAGGCAAAATTACTAAAAGTAAAGGTCCGATGGCCAAGGAGGACAGAAAAAACAAAAAGTCCAGACGGCCGGAGAAAAAAAAAAATCTGCAGGGGTTCCGAGGCCACGAGACCACCCAGCCCCCTCTAGGCATTCTACCTGACATCAATGATCTCAATCAGTCCTCAGGGTTTACAGCAGGGGTCTCCAACGCCAGTCCTGGAGCGCTACTGTGGCTGCAGGTTTTCATTCTAACTCTTTTTTCTTAATTAGTGACCAGTTTTTGCTGCTATTTAACTATTTCCCTTTATTTTAATTGACTTTTTTTGAGACTCTGACCACTGAATTGATTCTTTTTCCTCAAATTTGATGTGAAGTGAGCCAACAGATAACCAACTAAGTTGAGACCTCAAACTCCAACCAACTTCACTTCACTCAGTTTCTTAATTTGAAGCCAATTCTCTTTGCTAATTAAACCCGTTATTTAATTCTATGGCGCTCATTCTGCCATTTGCAAAACTGTCCATTTTCTTTTTTAAGTGCGCTGTCAAAATGTTTTGTGGACCTGAGCAGATCAACATTACGGAGGCCTTCACCTTTCTTTATTTTCAGTTATTGTGCGATGGGCGCAGGTTGTTGTTTATGTGTTGGTACATTTTGTCTCTTAAAATTGTTTGTTTGCATATTAAGGGAAAATGAAATAATAAAGGGGCCTGAGTCTTAAAGATTTGCATCAATTAAAATTAAGGCAAAGAGTTAATTAGCTGGTGGGCTGGCACCCTGCCCGGGGCTGGGATTGGCTCCAGCAGACCCCCGTGACCCTGTAGTTAGGATATAGCGGGTTGGATAATGGATGGAGTTAATTAGCAGCAAAATCTGATTACTAATTAAGAAAAGGGTTAGAATGAAAACCTGCAGCTGCAGTAACTCTCTAGGGCTGGAGTTGGAGAACCCTGGTTTACAGGCTTCACATGGAAGAATTTGATGATGATGATGGTCATGTGGACCTCTGGCCTTCAATCCATCAATGTAGAGACTGTAGTCAGAAAATCTGGTGTATGTTAACATTATTTTTTATTAAATTCGCGCGCAGGTTTATACAGTCCACCCATACTGATAACAGCATTTGACGTAACTGGCCCTGTGTGGCCCCGCACACCTTTTGGGGTCACAACCCTGCAGTCAAGGTTTAGGATCTGCACCCTCATGGCGCCGTGGAGCTTGGAGTTTCTCTTCTGTCTCCAATACATCTTTAGGATTACAACTGCCAAGATTGTCATCATAATCAGTAAAGTGAGGCTCGTACTACCAGAACATATGGAGTGACTCAAAGAAGGGATTTTTTTTTTAATTAAATATTAAATGACAGGCAGACGCATGCAGAATTAATACATATACTGTAAATGTTTCCAGACAGGACTAAACGATGTTCTTCTTCTCATCACTACTGGTCATCTGTCGGAAAAGTTTGCATTTCATTATTGTTTGCTACTAGTGAATGAAAAAAGAAACAAATAAGGGTCCTGAATCTGAACAACAAATTAAATTCAAATGAAAGCCAAAGACGTGTGTTCTATTACTAAATAAGAAAGTGGCAGGCAAAAACCTGCAGCCAGTGTGGCCCACCAGGATCTAAACTTGACACCCCTGCTCTAAAGAGCCTTCATGGGTTTCGGTAGCGTTGGCAGGGAGAGATTAACAAGTTGACAGCCCTGAGACTCAAACCTGAAGCTTTACAGCGCCAAGTCTTTAGCTGCTAAACACTCTTTTCTGCCAATGCTAGCCTCTTATCTTCCATCCATCCATCCGTTTTCCAACCCACTGAATCCGAACACAGGGTCACGGGGGTGTGCTGGAGCCAATCCCAGCCAACACAGGGCGCAAGGCAGGGAACCAATCCCGGGCAGGGTGCCAACCCACCACAGGGCACAAATACACACCAAGCACACACTAGGGCCAATTTAGGATCGCCAATGCGCCTAACCTGCATGTCTTTGGACTGTGGGAGGAAACCCACGCAGACACGGGGAGAACATGCAAACTCCACGCACGGAGGACCCGGGAAGTGAACCCAGGTCTCCTTACTGCGAGGCAGGAGCGCCACCCACTGTGCCACCGTGCCGCTCACTCTTATCTTCCATTGCTTTGCAATTTCTGTTGTGCAGGTTTAAATACAAAACAGTTGTCACTAACCTCGTATGGACCAATCATAGATACCCCTGATATGCAGAGACACCCCATTGGATGAGGCTGCACTCTGCTCTTCCTGAATGGATGGACTGTAGGAGGGGGCAGGGCTTGGTTGTTTTCAGGTTCATCACATTGCTCCTGCCTGTCAGCTAATGGAGGTCCTGCCTCCCAGATTTTGTGGTTTGCCTGTTCTGCACTCTACGGGAGCGTCCTGGCGCCATGACTGGGGTGTGTTACAGCTCAGCACCCACATTCGTGACTCCATCCATTCACAGAAGACTTCAGAACGGTGACTGCTAACTGCATGCCATGTTCTTTCTGTTCTATTGTTTCTCTTTTAGGACGTCACTATGCACTGGGGAAACTCGGAAGGAGTGGAGAATGGCAAATGTTATATAAAAAGGTGATCAGGCAGATCCAGGCAACTATACAAAGTAAGCTTAACGTGCATCGCGTAATTAATGGAAGGAATCATTTAGGGTAAGATTGAGCAACACATGGCAAGAACAGGGGCAGTCAGCATGGGTGCAGAAGAGAAAGGTCATGCTGGAATTCTCTGAGGCGGCAGCAAAAGGATACGGCCAGAGTGGAGTTTAATGGCAGGCCTGGCGCCATCATTTGGGGCGCAGATCATAAACGGGGAAAAAACCCAGCTGCATGGGTTAGCTAGCAAACAGGTGGTTGGTGCACTAATAAGCTTGGCGCAGGGTGCAATGGCACTGCATATGAGATCATTTATCGGCACTTTCAGAAAGCATTTAATGAGGTGCCACCTGAGAGGTTGGGCATCAAACTAAAATAAGTGGGAGTTCATGGTGTGGTGTGTAGGTGGGTGCAGAATTGGCTCAGACACAGGAAGCAGAAGGTGATGGTACGAGGAACCTCCTCAGAAATGGGTGACGGTAAGAGTGGTGTCCAGCAGGGGGCAGTGCTGGGGCTGCTACCCGTTTTTAATGTATATGAAGGATTTGGATAGAAATATAAAGAACAAGCTGGTTAAGTGTACAGATGATACCAAGCTGGGTGGATTGGCACATAACCTGGAATCAGAGGAGTCATTACAGAGGGACTTGGACAACAGACAGGCGCGGGCAGATTTGTGGCCGATGACATTTAATGTCAGTAAATGTAACATGTAGGAAGTAAAAATGAGATTTGAATACACAGTAGGAGATCTGAAAACTGATGGTACAAATTAGGAGAAGGATTTAGAAGTCGTAGTGGACTCGACACTATCAACTGCCAGACAGGCTAACAGAATGTCAGGTTATATAGTGCCTTGATGTGTGGAGTACAAGTCACGGGAGGTTCATAACACACTGGTGAGGCCTCGTCTGGAGTACTGGGTGCAATTTGGGTCTCCAGGCTACAAAAAGGACATAACAGCACTAGAGAAAGGTCCAGAGAAGAGCAACAAGGCTGATTAGAGGGGACGAGTTATGAGGAAAGAATAAAAGAGCGGAGCCTTTATAGTTTAAGGAAAAAAAGATTAAGAGGAGACCTGACTGAAGTGTTTCAAATTATGAAGGGAATTAGTGCAGTGGGTCGAGACGGTGATTTTTGTGATAGAACCAGGGATGTCAGCAAGCCCCAAATCCCCAAACATGAACACACACAGTGTCCCAGGTACAAATACGGGTGTGTTTATTACACCTCACTCCTTTACAAGTTACAAAAGCACTAAACACAGGTTTCTCTCTCCTCACTACGATTTCTCTCACCACTGCAATGCCCTCCTCCAGTCAAGTGCTGCCTCTCAGCTTCCCAGCTCCGTCACGCCTGGCCAAGGAAGTGCGGTCCCTTTTATTAAGGACCCGGGAGTAGTTCTGGTGCCAGGGCCATTGCCCGATGGAAGCGCTTCCGGGTCATACAGAAGTCCATCACAGCAGCGCCCTCTTACGGCACCCAGTGACCCAAGCAGGGCTGCTCTGCTGGACTTCATCTCCCTGTATGCCCTGCTGGCTTCCCACCAGGCACCAATATCTGGGGCTGCTGCCATCTAGTATGCTGGGGGAGTTACCAAAAAAACCTGAGCGATATTTTTCTCTTTCCATGGGTTGTCCATCCATCCCTTCCGACTCTTCCTTCCGGGTCTGCTCTTTTTCTTCTTCCCGGCCGGGATGCTTATCTGTCCATTAGGAGTCTCCCATCCGGGCAAGGAACCATCCCTTCTCCTGGCCGGGATGCCCGTCCAGCCCATGTGGCATCTACAAGAATAAAAGAGCAGAGCCTTTTACAGTTTAAGCAAAAGAAGATTAAGAGGAGACCTGACTGAAGTGTTTAAAATGAATGAAGAGAATTAGTCCAGTGGATCGAGACGGAGACTTTAAAATGAGTTCATCAAGAGCATGGGGACACAGTTGGAAACTCGTGAAGGGTAAATTTCACACAAGCATTAGGAAGTTTTTCTTCACACAGAGAACCACAGACACTTGGAATAAGTGACCAAGTAGTGTGGTGGACAGCAGGACTTTCGGGGATTTTAGAGCAAGTAAGTGGATAGGACTGGCGAGCTTTGCTGGCCTGGTGTTGTGTAAATCTTTCTGATGTTCTCATGTTCAGTTTGAATTGGGTTCATTTAAGACACTGGTACTTTTGCAGTCTATAAAGGGTATAGTAAGTGATTACTAAGGGGGGGTTAATGAAGGGTGGGGTGGCAGCTTTGAGGCGAAGGATCTCCGCTGGTATTCTGAAGGTTGCCAGTTTGAATCCCTGTTACTGCCAAAGGGGATCCTACTCTGCTGGGCCCTTACGTTGCTGTACAATGGCTGACGCTGTGCTCTGACCCCAAGGGCTATGCGACAAGCTAACAAATTCCTAACACAAGCAATTGAATAAGGAACATAATAAAGTGTTATAAAATAAAGAACAAAAAAAGAAAGATCACTGTTGCTGCAGCTGTGGAGCTCAAGTACAAAGCGTGAGTCACGAAGGAAAATTCAAGAGGGCGAGGAACACTTTATTATTATTTTTTTTCCTTCTTCTTTTCATGATTTTTGCTCAGTGAATCACAGGACAGTTTCATAACACTGGGAAGACACACAAATCCAGGCCACCCATACCCCCCCACACGAGCCACTGGGCGCCTGGGCCACACACTGGCAGGTCTTTTCACAGGCCTGTCTTTGGTTAACATCACAGAAGTGCAGCACCGTCAAGGCCCTTCACGTTCTGCACACTTTATTGTGTTTTGTAGATTTCATTTTAAATTTATCAGTTTGCCGTTTTTGCCCCTCGGCCGGCACTCAGTAAGCTGTAATAATAAAGTGAAAGCAGAAAGGTTAGCAAATTTATTCAAAACCCAAAGCTGAAATCTCTCCTTCATTTCCGTATTCGGACCCTGTGAGGTGGCACTCCATCCCTTGAGATGTTTCTAGAACTTGCCCACCTGTGGCAGGCTGAAGTGACTGGATGTCATTTGGAAAGGCCCACGTGTGCCTGCGTCGAGAAAGTCCCACAATTCACACTGCATGTCGGGGCAAAAACCAAGCCATGGAGCCGTCCGTAGTCCCCCGAGATCCCACTGTGGTGAGGCGTAGGTCAGGGTGAGGGTCTAAAGCAGTGGTCTCAAACTCCGGTCCTGGAGTACCGCAGTGGCTGCAGGTTTTCATTCTAACCCTTTTCTTAATTAGTGACCTGTTTGTGCCGCTGATTCACTTCCTTTCTTGTAATTGAGCTGCTCTTGAAGACTCAGCCCCCTTATGGATATGGAGTGGGTGTGTGTGTGTGTGTGTGTGGGGGGGGGGGGGGGTGTTTGACACCATCGATGATGACACTTCTGGACCTGACGACATCACTTCTGATCCCGGAGCCGTTGATGATGTCACTTCCAGCATCTGGGAGGACGGGTTGGATATGGGGGGGTGTTTGGTGTCATCAATGATGACACTTCCCATTCCAATGACATCACTTCCGGTCCTGGAGCCGTTGATGACATCACTTCCAGCATCTGGGGGGGGGGACAGGTTGGGTATGGGGGGGTGTTTGGCGCCATCGATGATGACACTTCCCGTCCTGATGACATCACTTCCAGTCCTGGAGCCGTTGATGATGTCACTTCCATCACTGGGGGGTTGTTTGGCACCATCAATGATGACACTTCCCATCCCGATGACATCACTTCCAGTCCTGGAGCCGTTGATGACGTCACTTCTAGCTTCTGGGGGGGGACAGGTTGGGTTTGGTGGGGGGGGGGTGTTTGGTGTCATCAATGATGACACTTCCTGTCCTGATGACATCGCTTCTGGTCCTGGAGCCATTGATGACGTCACTTCCAGCATTGGGGGGGGTGTTTGGCACCATCAATGATGACACTTCCCGTCCCGATGACATCACTTCCAGTCCTGGAGCTGTTGATGATGTCACTTCTAGCTTCTGGTGGGGGGGACAGGTTGGGTATGGGGGGGTGTTTGGTGCCATCGATGATGACATTTCCTGTCTTGATGACATCGCTTCTGGTCCCGGAGCCGTTGATGACGTCACTTCCTCTAATGGCACTATTAATGATGTCACTTCCATTAGGGGGGCACAGGGGTTGGGTGGGTGTGATGATGTGTGTTGGTGCCATTGATGATGTCACTTCTGGTCCTGACGACATCACTTCCGGTTCTGGCCTTTTAAGCCACCATATTCTCATTCTACCATCAGTTCTATGAAGAACTCAACCATTTACCCATTTGCAGCCAGGGTGTAATATACGGGTGACTGACCCAAAAATGTTTTGATGTCTCTGGCTCATTTATATGACACAGTGCTCTTAGAAAAGAGAAAATCAAGTTTTGGAAATGTCTGCCATTGCACAATGAGAGCATCAACAAGCCACGGAATTAAAGATCGAGTTTAATTAACAGCAAGACTCGGCTCCTCATTAAGCAACTGGTTGGAGTGAAATGGGTTGGAGTTTGAGGCCCTGACTTTGTTGGCTCACTCACTTCACATTTCATTTCTGTTTGGGGGCCATTTAAGGAAAGAAATTAAGCAAATCAGAGGAACGATGAAGAAATTCAAGGGAGCAAAGCTGAAAAACACAAGTCAATTAAAATGAAAGGAAAAGGAGTTAATTAGCAGCAAAAACTGGTCACCAATTAAGAAAAGGGTTAGAATGAAAACCTGCTGCGATTGCGACCCTCCAAGACAGGAGTTTGAGACCACAGGTCTAATGCTTTTTTAATAATTACGGCTATGGAAATGATGAGCAAGGAAAGGTGAAGGATATTTGAGACCGATGTCTCCATGAATAACTGATGCCAAGCTTAAGGGAAGGGAAGGGAAATCAGCATCAGGGCAAGCAGAAGCCACCAATCATTGTTGGACACTGAAACGAGAAACATCAGACGTGGAGTACTAACAAAAATCAGCAGCTCAGCTGAACTAATGCAGTGTGTCAGCATCATTATGTAGTTAAACACACTAAACGCAATGACAGGTCATTTTGTGTCTCTCCAGAATCCTACAGGATAAGTCAATCCACAATGATATTAAATTAAATCTATCATAACTGCCAGTCAGTTTTCAGGAAGCAAACTTTTGGAAAAACGGTGTTGCTCACCTCGGGGGGGCTTGGTGACTCCACCGTGGCTAATGAGAAAGCAGTGGTGGCCCTGGCCTCTGTAATTTAGCTCTGGAATTCCTTTCGAGGAGAAGGCGAGGGTGTAAAAATGAAAATTACTGTTATCCATGGAAATATTTCTACGACTCGTGCTTGCATTTCCTGAAATAGACAGCTTGAGTGGAAAGAAAAGTCCTTGGGAATTACACTGCAAGTCGGAGCGAGAGGCACTTCTGCAATCAAAAGGTCACATTTGGGCACCACGAGGAAGATTGTGTGACAGATATGAATGCCTGGAGCACAAAGAAGGTGAGCCTCAGTAACTTGATACTTCACACAGTCAAAATAAAATGGACCTCCACCCCCCTCACATTCTCCACTTGAAAATATCCATGCATCCATCTGTGATCCACAAATAATTGATGTTAAGATTAAGGAGGGCATTTTTGTTGGTCCACAAATCAGACACATCATCGATGACAAGCAGTTCCAAGATCTGCTAGTGGGGCTGCAGAAGCTTGCATGAAAGGCGTTCAAAGATGTTCTTGTGGATTTTCTTGCCAACTACAGACCATCAAACTATACGTCCAGCTAGTTGACAACATGCATCAAGCATCCAAAACCATGAAGTGCACTGCATTTGTCTTTCCAATAGATGCATTTTCTTTCTACAAATGTTTGTGATGCGCCATCTGTTGGAAAGGAAAATGACAGAGAGAGAGAGAGCGAGAGAGAGAGGTTGGGAGCATGCACTGATACAGTGCATTGCCACACCCACCACATGACAAACCAACTCAGGATCCCAGATTAGGACCAGAGTGCAGCCATGAAATGGGTGACACCTCAGCACCACACTAGTTCAGATAGAATGGAACAGTGTGGAAAATGCAATCCATTTAATTTGTACAACTGTTTGTGATGCGCCATCTGTTGGAATGACACATGCAATGCATTTAATTTGTACAAATGCTTGTGATGCACCAGCTGTTAGAATGACAAATACAATGCATGTAATTTGTACAAATGTGTGTAATTCACCATCTGTTGGAATGACAAATGTAATGCATTTAATTTCAACAAATGTCTGTGATGCGCCATCTGTTGGAATGACAAATGTAATTCATTTAATTTCTACAAATATTTGTGATGCACCATCTGTTGGAATGGAAAATGCAATGCATTTAATTTGTACAAATTTTTGTGATGCACCATCTGTTGGAATGACAAATGCAATGCATTTAATTTGTACAAATGTATGTGATGCACCATCTGTTGGAATGGAAAATGAAAGAGAGAGAGAGAAATGTTCAGAGCATGCACTGATACAAAGCATTGCCACACTCACCACATGACAAATCAACTCAGGATCCTAGATTAGGAACCGAGTGCAGCCATGCAACGGTGACACCTCAGCACCACACTAGTTCAGATAAAATGGAACAGTGTGGAAAATGCAATGCATTTAATTTATACAAATGTTTGTGATGTGCCATTTGTTGGAATGACAAATGCAATGCATTTTATTTCTACAAATGTTTGTGATGTGCCATCTGTTGGAATGATAAATGCAATGCATTTAATTTGTACAAATGCTTGTGATGCGCCACCTATTAGAATGACAAATGCAATGCATCGTATTTCTACAAATGTTTGTGATGTGCCATCTGTCGGAATGATAAATGCAATGCATTTAATTTGTACAAATGTCTGTGATGCACCATCTGTTGGAATGACAAATGCAATGCATTTAATTTCTACAAATGTTTGTGATGCGCCATCTGTTGGAATGACAAATCCAATGCATTTTATTTCTACAAATGTTTGTGATGCGCTATCTGTTGGAATGATAAATGCAATGAATTTTACTTCTACAGATGCTTTTGATGCGCCATCTGCATTACAGTCATAAAGTAAAAAAAAGATGCATCTGACATAGCTGATCAGGCTACCAGTAACAAAACATTAAACCATACCAAAGGAACACTCTTTTCAAATCACTGTATATGGAAACAGCACATATCTATCTGGCCATTACATAAAGGTGGGAGCACTGAATGTGAAGCAGAAATCAAGCCTGGATGGGATGGCAGATCACCACAAGATATGCACACACACATATGGTACCCACACAGTGGGCCAGTTTTGGGCAGAGGGTGATCCTAAAATGTTTGTCCTTGGGATGTGGGAGGAAGCCGGAGCACAATTCTACACATGCATTGCATATATATATATAAAAAGAAATAAATCAAAGCTCCCATTCCCTTCCCAGGGTGAACTTCTGTGAAACGTATGTGGCTGATGGGGCAACCCAAGCTCCAGACCGCCTGCAGGCTAAGAATAACACTCTCCTGGGAAAACATTTCAAAACTCTAATAAGACGGCAGTTAAATAAAACCTTACAGGATGTTGATGTTTTGGTCCGCTACAGCTGGGGGGCTCGCCATGTCAGTCCCAATGGGGATCCCACAGCCCGGCAATTTTCTCTCTAAAGAATTTCCTAATCAAAAGCCAATTACTGCCTCTAATTGGGGAACTTGCCAAATTAAGCCTGCGGCCCCCTCTTTCTTCTTTGGCTACGTCCTATTGAGAGAGTCAGGGCTGGGTTTGCCATTTAAGAATCAGTCTGAGTTTTAGATGGAGATGTGGACGGACATTTCTAAACTTGGAGAACTGAACATTTTGTTACTTAATTCATTATCAAAAAATAACGTGATGGGTGACATGGTGACAGACAGGCCCCTTCCTTTTTATTAATATGCAGTGCTGTGTAGGGTATCATGTGTAGATGGGTGCAAAATTGGCTCAGACACAGGAAGCAGAAGGTGATGGTTTGAGGAATGTGACGTTATGGGTGTTGTCCAGCAGAGGGCAGTGCTAGGGCTGCTGCTATATTTAATAGTGTACATTGTAAGTGCCCTATAGAATAGACTGGCACCCCGACTGGGATGAAGGATGTTTCCTGGCCTGGTGAAGGATACTATAGATGGTACTTAAATTATACCAGTTTGGGTGGAGTATTACTGGGGGAACTGGGGGAGGTTGTCTGTCAAGAGCAATTCCTTCCCCATTACAACAGATGGCAGTGCTCCTCTGGCATGGCCCCTGTAAGCACAACTGCAGGGATCCATGGGATTTGTTGTCCTGAGAGATAATCCTGTCAGGGTCCCTGGGTACCACCAGAGGGCACTGTGGGGAGAACAGCTTCCTGTATTGTGGGCCTTCTGTTTGACCCTAAGTGTTTCCACCATTCAGTGTTATGGCACCATAAAAGAAGACGCTTGACCTCATCCAGGTGAGCTGCAGTTGGGTGGAAGAGGACAACGTTTGCCTGTTGGACTGTGGAGGGAGATTATTGGATTTCTTTGAGAGGTCATTTTGGATGTTAAAGAAACAACCTATGAAAGGTATTCTTGTACAGTAAAGTTAGCTTTATGTGGATCCATGGCTCTGTGGGTGCTCTTGTGTTTGGAGTCTGGGACTCTGGAGCGCCCCCTGTCTGTCACGATATAATAATACTGTAATTTGGACAGGAATATAAAGAACAAGCTGGTTAAGTTTGCAGGTGATACCAAACTGGGTGAGTTGGAAGATGAATCATCACAGAGGGACTTGGACAGCACACAGGCTTGGGTGGATTTGTGGCAGATGAAGTTTAACATCAGTAAATGTAAAGAATTACATGTAGGAAGTGAAGATGTGAGGTTTGAATACACAATGGGAGGTCCACCTCATGAGAAGGACTTCAGAGTCGTAGTGTACTCAACGTTATCAATGTCCAGACGGTGTTCAGCAGCCATGAAGAAGGCTCACAGACTGTCAGGTTATATAGCGCCTTGATGTGTGGAGCACAAGTCACAGGAGGTTTTGCTCAAGCTTTATAACTCACTGGTGAGGCCTCATCTGGAGTACTGGGTGACGAGGCTGAGGAGGGGATGAGTGATGAAGAAAGATTAAAGGAGCTGAGCCTTTACAGTTTAAGAAAAAGAAGATGAAGAGGAGACCTGACTGAAGTGTTTAAAATGATGAAGGGAATTAGTGCAGTGGATCGAGACGGTGACTTTAACATGAGCTCATCAGGAACATGTGGACGCAGCTGGAAACTCGTTAAGGGTAAACTTCACACAAACATTAGGAAGTTTTTCTTTTCACTGAGACCTACAGACACGTGGAGTAAGTGACCAAGTCGTCTGGTGGACAGGAGGACTTTTAAAACTCGACTTGATGTTTTTTTAGAAGAATTAGGTGGATAGGACTGGCGAGCTTTGTTGGGCTGAATGGCCTCTTGTTATCAACATTTCTGATTACTCTGAGGGTCCAATGTTCAAATCCCAGGTACCCCCGTGTCTGTGTCCTCTTCATCCAGGAGCTCCAGACATGCAGTGGACTGACTTGGCTCTGGTGTGTGTTCAGTGTGTGTGCGTGTGGGAGTGTGTGTGTGTGTGTGCACGCGCGTGTGTGCGTGTGTGTGTGTGTGTGTGTGTTTGCGTGTGCGTGTGTTTATGTGTGTGTTTGTGTGTGTGTTTGGTGTGTGTGTGCATGTGTTTGTGCGTGTGCTTGTGTGTGTGTTGGTGTGTGTGTTTGTGTGTGTGTTTCATATGTTTGTGTGTGTGTACGTGTGGGAGTGTGTGTGTGTGTGTGTGTGTGCGCGCGCGTGTGTGCGTGTGTGTGTGTGTGTGCGTGTGTGCGTGTGTTTGCGTGTGCGTGTGTTTATGTGTGTGTTTGTGTGTGTGTTTGGTGTGTGTGTGCATGTGTTTGTGCGTGTGCTTGTGTGTGTGTTTGTGTGTGTGTTTCATATGTTTGTGTGTGTGTACGTGTGTGTGTTTGTGCATGTGTTTGGTTTGTGTGTGTGCGTGTGTGTGTGGGAGTGTGTGTATGTGTGTACATGTGTGTGGGGGAGTGTGTGTGTGTGTACATGTGTGTGGGGGAGTGTGTGTGTGTGTGCGTGTACGTGTGTGTGTATGTGTTTGTGTGTGTGTTTGTGTGTGTGTGTGTGTGTGTTTGGTGTGTGTGTGTTTGTGTGTGTGTTTGTGTGTGTGTGTGTGCATGTGTGCGTGTGTTTGCGTGTGCGTGTGTTTATGTGTGTGTTTGTGTGTGTGTTTGTGCGTGTGTTGGTGTGCGTGTGTTTGTGTGTGTGTGCGTTTGTGTGTGTGTGTGTGCGTTTGTATTTGTGCGTGTGTTTGTGTGTGTGTTTGGTGTGTGTGTGCATGTGTTTGTGCGTGTGCTTGTGTGTGTGTTGGTGTGTGTGTTTGTGTGTGTGTTTCGTATGTTTGTGTGTGTGTACGTGTGTGTGTTTGTGCATGTGTTTGGTTTGTGTGTGTGCGTGTGTGTGTGGGAGTGTGTGTACATGTGTGTGGGGGAGTGTGTGTGTGTGTGCGTGTACGTGTGTGTGGGGGAGTGTGTGTGTGTGTGTTTGTGTGTGTGTTTCTGTGTGTGTGTTGGTGTGCGTGTGTTTGTGTGTGTGTTTGTGCGTGTGTTGGTGTGCGTGTGTTTGTGTGTGTGTTTGTGTGTGTGTGTGTGTTTGGTGTGTGTGTGCATTTGTGTGTGTGTGTGTGCGTTTGTGTTTGTGCGTGTGTTTGTGTGTGTGTTTGGTGTGTTTGTGCGTGTGTTTGTGTGTGTGTGTGTGTTGGTGTGTGTGTTGGTGTGTGTGTTGGTGTGTGTGTGTGTTTGTGTGTGTGTTTGGTGTGTGTTTGTGTGTGTGTTTGCCCTTTGAGGCACTAGCCCCCCTGTCCAGGGTTTGTTCCTGCCTGGCACTTTGCGGTACCTGGGATAGGCCCCACCCTCCCAGCACCAACCAACCACTCCCCCCACCCCCCCCGCGCCACCCCTACGTCCCCCCCCCCCCACTCTCAAAGCCCTGGTGTGGATCAAGCAGGTGTTGTCAGGCTGTTGCCCACCATGGGGTCCGCATGTTCTCGCCATTTCATTTTTCATTTCATTTCCTCCCAGCGCTGTGCTTTTCTTCCCACCTCCATAAAGACGCGTGTGAGTCATCAATGCCAAGTTGGTCACACGGGTGTGTGTAAATGGGCCCTATGGTGGGCTGCTGGCCTGTCCTCGCTTGGCTGCTTCTGTAAAGTTGTCACATACTTGGCCCCCTCTGATGGCGAAGGTTCATTTCACTGAAAATTCACAAAACCTTAGCTCTGCCATTTCCAAAAGGAAAAATGTGTCCATATCTGAGAGGTCCAGAACTTTCATTTTAATAACCTGTAAGTTCATAACGGTATACAGGCAAAGGCTGAAGATTTTTAGGGGGGCAGCATTCCTTGTCTTCCACCCCAAAAGTTTTTTTTAGTGAATTTTAACTTCTGACATTGTGAAATCGCCTGCAAAATGAGTTTAAGTTTTGGTTTTGAGGAGGGAAACTCGCCTGTTTTGCCCATCACTAGATGTGGGGAATGAATTGGCACCTTTGTGGGTAATAGTCCAAAATCTTTACCCATTTAGTAACATCCATCCATTCACCCATCCATTTTCAAACCCAGCAGTCCAGTTCAGGGTTGAAGAGAATGGCGCCTCTCCCACCAACGTTACACTCAACACAGGAACCCATGCTAGACGAGATGCCAGCCCAACTTTGTACCCTCTCACCCACCCTGGGCCAGTTAGTGTGACCAGTTAGCCTAACAGCCTCATCAGGGGTGCAGGAGGATAACCAGAGTACTTGAAAAAGCACAGAGAAAATATGCAAACTGCCAACAGAGAGTCACCAGGCTGGCATTGATACCCATCAGTCCTGCTGCCCTGCGTGTCCTGATCTGAGTGTAGATGGGGCCTTTCAGAATAAGTAGCACTCCAGCCTTGATGTGCACAGCTCTCCCTAAAGGCTGATTCATTTTCTTTTAAGCTAAGGGAGGCGAGGGGACTCAGTCAGGGTCTCGCAGCGAGTCCATCTGAACTGACAGCCCTGTGGGGTGCAGACCTTCAACTGACATGGAGTCCTCTCCTGTATTCACTCGCTTTCTGAGCCCAGTTATACCAGCGGGGACGGGGGGAGGTCACACAGGATGGTGTCTATCCTGGAGGTAATACAAGAAACAACCCTCAACAGGGTGTCAGTTTAGTTGGCACACTCAGGCATACACACACCTAAGTCCAGTTTGGAGTCATCAAGTTTAAATTTAAGTGTTAAATCGTATACATCTTTAGGATGCAGGAAATCCCGAAGGAATGGGGGAGAACGAGGTGAGGGGGCGTGGGGGTGCAAACTCTGCTGACACGACGACCATGCTGGGATTCAAACCAAGTCCAGAAGCTGTTAGGCGGTGGCACAAACCACTACACCAGTGTAGCTTAAAGTGACACATTTAGGGGTCTCGACAGCTGGAGCCAAAAGAAGCGTCACCTAGTAATGGGGGGCAAGCAATCTGGAAAGTCTACAGTTGGATTATAGATAGATAGATAGATAGATAGATAGATAGATAGATAGATAGATAGATAGATAGATATGAAAGGCACTATATAATAGATAGATAGATAGATAGATAGATAGATAGATAGATAGATAGATAGATAGATAGATAGAAATGAAAGGCACTATATAATAGATAGATAGATAGATAGATAGATAGATAGATAGATAGATAGATAGATAGATAGATAGATAGATAGAAATGAAAGGCACTATATAATAGATAGATAGATAGATAGATAGATAGATAGATAGATAGATAGATAGATAGATAGATAGACAAGGACAATTAGCAGGGATACCTGAGGTGGTCCCTGACTAAGCCCACCATGGGGAGCACCTTTGCATACCTGTGCCCAGTCCTACAATGCCACCCTACTGAAGCACAGGTGCTGTCACTATATAAGGCCATGATGGAGTGTCGTGTGATTCCCAGGGTCCCTGTACACTCAGAAGCCGCATTTCCCACCCATGCTGTATCTGTATGTGGACGGATGGACGGATGTAAAAGGAAGTTTCTGTATTCTGGCAAGAAGTGCCATGCAGTGAGTTAACGAATGTGGAGCTGAAGTGGCAGTCATGGGTTTGGTACCCCAATAAACAGAAACATGGAGTCCCTCACTCACTCTCCGTGTCTTATTTTCCATGACCCGGTTGAGCTGTCAATCAGCAGTGAGGTCCCAATACACATAAAGCCACACATCTGCAGAACTTTCCAAGGACAACAAAGAAGGAGAAAAAGTAAAACTCCAGTGTGACGCAAATCCTAAAGAAAAGCAAACCCTGGAGCCGTAAATTGTTTGCATGGAGGGCACGTCTGACAGACATAAGCCAGCTGACTGCCCAGACTAACAGCACACTGGATGAAGGCACCTGGGGGGGGGGGGGGGGGGGTTTGGGGTGTCACTCTGCAGGCCAGGCTTGGGGGGAGTGGCAAAATGCAATCTTTTCTTTCCTTCCATATGCACGTCATGTTAATCGCAGTGGATGGGTCAAATGTTTAGGTGTTACCTAAGGAATAAACATAAGCAGAGTTGTGAGGGTCCGGCTTTGCTCCAAACTCCTTGAGCCGTTGATAACATTACTGAGGATGAGGACACACACGGTCAACAGGGCTAGGTATAAGTGCTTAAGTGCTTTTATTTAAAATATTCAGGGTCCAAAAGTACAGTGCTTCAATTAATCATTCATCATTGTACCAGTACACCAACATCATCATCATCATCATCATCATCATTCATAAAGTCAAAGTGATCCATGCAGAGGTTAAAACTCAATAGATAAACGCACATGGAGGGAGAGGTTAAGCCTGCATGGAGCTTGCAATGAAGTGACGACTCTGAACAAACGTTTTAAGCATTCATGTATAGCCCAGCTCTCTAAGAGAGTAGCGTCAGCCACCTTTCCACTCTGTTCCAACTACAGGAACTTGGAGAGCGTTATTTCACAAATGTGAACCTCCTTGAAACTGCCTCCATGACAGCAGGGTGCTTTATGTAGCCCGTTGTTGTTGTGTTCAGATGAGATTTTCCAGTGTTCTCAGTTGAAAAGCACATACTTAGATCTGCAGGAGTCCACCTTAATAGAAAAACAAGAGGCTTTGTGTCTGTGAATCTGTGTGTCTGTCCAGTTGCTATGTCTCTGTTATATGCCATTTGCTGCAGGATTTGTAAAAGCGGTGCTAATGTTTGTGATGCACCATCTGTTGGAATAAGAAATGCAATGCGTTTAATAACTATAAATGATGCACCACCTGATGCACTGACAAGTGCAATATGTTTGATTTCTACAAATGTTTGTGATGTGCCAACTGTTGGAATGACAAATGCAATAAGTTTTATTATTACAAGTCTTTGTGATGCAGGATTGGCACTTCAGCCACTATAAAAAAACTCAAACTCTTCAGTGTGGTGCTGAGGTGTCACCCGTTGCATGGCTGCACTCTGATTCCAATCTGGGTGGTTTGCCGTATGGCCGATGCCCCTAACCTCCCTGTCCTTATCCTTTGTGATGCATCATCTGTTGAAGTGTCAGAAGGAATGCATTTTATCACTACAATTGTTTGCGATACGCCGTCTGTTGGAATGACAAACACAATGCATTTTATTACTGCAACCTTTGTGATGCACCATCTGTTGGAATGAGAAATGCTGTGCATTTTATTTCTACAAATGTTTGTGATGTGCCATGTGTTGGAATGACAAATGCTATACATTTTATTACTAGAACTTGTTTGTGATGCACCATTTGCAGGAAAGACAAATGTAATGCATTTCATTACTACATACATTACAAAATGCATCCCAATGTATTTGACTCTGTTCATTGACAGACAGACTAAATCAGTCTCCACCAGTGAGCCTTAAGTTTATGAACTTAATATTCTGAAAAAATATGACCAATGTACTGTGTTCAAAGTGAGAAATAAATTAAAAAAAGAATTAAATAAGGGATTTGGATTTATATATAGGTGCACATAATCCACCTTAACAAAGGGAGACATGTCTGTGTTTGTCTGTGTATCTGTTCTGTTGCTATGTCTCTGTCATTCCAGCAGATGGTGCATCACAAACATTAGCACCTCTTTTACGAATCCCATACCAAATGCAATATAACAGAGACAAATGCATTGCATGTTGTGTCACAAATGTTAACACTGTGTAGATTACTTTGATTGTAACCCATCTTTGACGGGTAGCACTGTTAATTAAAACAATAAAGTGTTGAGTGAGCCCGGAGGTGCTGATGGGCCACATCCTTCAATGAGATTTTGTTTCCTGTAGAAGGCAGGACACTCGTGTAAGTGGCTGGCAAAGTTCTAAAAGATGCATAGCTGGGAAAAAAAATGAACAAAGAGGGTAGATGCACTTGGAAAAAAAAAAGGAAAGGAAATGAATTGCAGCTGCCAACAAGTAAATCATCAGAGCATTTGACATCCTTTTATCGAGATAAAGATTCTGAACGCAGCTGGGAAATGGACCCTTGGGACTGGCACCCTTTACACAGGACCAGTGCCATGGCAGCTCAGGGCTTGCCAGCCACTTAGTAGTCTGATTCACTTGTAGATAGAGAGATAGCTATGAAAGGCACTACATAATAGATAGATAGATAGATAGATAGATAGATAGATAGATAGATAGATAGATAGATAGATAGATAGATAGATAGATAGATAGGCACTGTATAATAGATAGATAGATAGCTAGATAGATAGATAGATAGATAGATAGATAGATAGATAGATAGATAGATAGATAGAAATGCACTATATAATAGATAGATAGATAGATAGATAGATAGATAGATAGATAGATAGATAGATAGATAGATAGATAGATAGATAGATAGATAAGGCACTATATAATAGATAGATAGATAGATAGATAGATAGATAGATAGATAGATAGATAGATAGATAGATAGATAGATAGATAGATAGATAGATAGATAGATAGATAGTACTGTATTTGTCCCCAAGGGGACATTTGGCCTTTTACAGAAGCACAATAAAGATTTAAGTACATAAATAGGGTGATAATTAAGTAAATCGATAAACATACACACACGTTTGTCTGAAGACTCACTGGAATGACTATAAACTTCTGACTTGGCTGTCCCAGGCCCAGCGAGGTGTTATGCAGACAGGAGCCCCCACAGCGTTTCTTGACACACTTCTGCTGAATCATTTGTTGGCTGACAGTCAGCGTGTAACATGGCCCTGGCTATCACTCCTCCTGTGTCTCACCCCTTTCATGAGTACACCCCAAGAGTGCAGAATCATTTCATAATTTCTGTAAGTGACAAGCCCTTGTTTTATAGTTCTACTCAGAGGTGTACCGTGTGAAGAGTAAAGCTGACAGGCCTGGTCCTGCTGGTGCTCCAGTGTTGCTCACACGGTCCTCAAGTCTCCCAAACTGCGGTCCACCTGACAGGTCGTCCATCATCCAGGACACCACAGGCTCATCCACCTGCGTGTCTCTGAGTTTACCCCTTAACATGGATGGCTCGATGGTATTGAAGAACAGCGCTGCCAGCTTTATGCAGCCTTGTGGAGGGAGACAGATAATTGTGTCTTCCCCTCCAGTCTTTGTCTAATAGGCAGACTGCAGGGGGTCAGGGTGGTCTACCACAAGAGGACCTCCAAAGTCACACGGCTGAAGTCACCACATATTCTAACCTGAAAATGGCAGCAGTGAGCTGGAGCAGGCAGTGTGCCTTAGTAGTAAAGGCTTTGGACTTCAAGCCCTCAGGTTGTTGGCTCAAATCCCACCGCTGCCACCTGTCCCTTCACCTGCCTCTGCTCTAACTGAATGCGGGTGTCAGTCAGATATTAATGTGGTAACAGATATGGGGGACCAACGAGTGAGGAGTTTGTTTTACTACAGAGATGTCTGGCCTCACTAGTGTGGCGGGTGTGACCTACAACACTCACCTGAAGAACATTCATTTACAGAACCTCAAAAAAACCAAACAACATGTAAATTATCTGCTCTTAACCTGTCTCCACACGCGCCTTGAAGACGTTCCCGCTGCGTCATCTCGTAAATTAGCTCGGGGTGCACATAATGGGCAAATAATGATTATATATATTTTTTTTTTAAATATTACAGGATGAATCTGTCCGAAAATGTCTTCAGAGCTCATTCCACAGCTCCAGGATTGCATTTGCCGTCTAGCGCATTTCACAGGGAGTGCCACCACAATTCACATACAAAGTGAGACCCTGAGGCCAGCAAGACAACTAAATAAGAAAAGAAAAGACAGCAGTTGCCCTTTTGGTTTGGCATTCGTCAATGATGGGCTTCGGAGGACGATTTCGGCTTGTCTTACAAATGAGGGCCTTTTATCGTAGTGACCCTGTGGGTCAGATTGACGACGCTGTCACACATGTGCGTAATGGGAGGCAGCGGGGGGTGGGGGGGGTTCTAGCTACTACTGACACACAGGCACAGGGGAGTTATCAGGCACACTAATGCCTCTTCTTCCTCCCCTACAGGAGCAGTAAGACTTAGGCTCCTCCCTCCTTCAATTCCAGGCCACGCCTTCAGATGACCACTTCCCTCTAGATGACCCGCCTCTTCCTCTTCCATGGCAATAATAAGCTAGCAGCCTTTCTCTACAGTCAGTCTACTGCAAGACTCCGTCGTTTATGATCATTCGCTTAGTTAATTAATTACTTGCTTTCAGTGAACCCTTCAATATACGGGGGGCTCCCCAACCCTTCTCATTGTGTTCTGTCTCTCTTTAAAATGCACATAACTGAAACAACAAACATCTTCAAATTAGAACATTCTGTTCTAAAGCTCAGAGAACCATGCAGGTCCGGGTTTGGGGGGACAAATTCAACGATGTTCACAGCTCACCCAAGAGAATTCACAATGTGCTCAGATCTCTCACCCAGTATTTGGTCTTGGCAGCCATTCCAGTCTGGCATCTCCTTGGGCCTTCATCTTCATCTCTGATGGAGGAGCACTGCAATCATCGGGGAGAAGGGTCCTTTCATCGGATTGGCTGGCCCAGCAATGACTCATAGTGGGGAGGCAGCTTGATGGCCGAAGTCTCCAGGACTCTGGACAAATCAAAATCCTATTATGTCATATCATCTACTCTTGCCTTTTACTCTGTACTTTGGCACACACGTGCACATGGGATGCAGCTAGAGGTCTCACAAAAAGGATAATTCCACGCCGGACCAGGGGAGGGCAGAGTGCACTGGTCCTTTCTCTTTTTCCTTTCCAGACTGAACATGGGAAGTTCGGCCTGCGCTCAATGATGTCACTTCCAGGTTCTGGGCCCCATGACATCTCTTTCACTTCCTGTCTGGATGACATCACTTCCGGCTCCAGCCAGGATGACATCACTTCTGGTCCCTGCCCCGATGACATCACTTCTGCTTCCGCCCAGGATGACATCACTTCCAGCTCCGGCCACGATGACATCACTTCCGCTTCCAGCCAGGAGGACATCACTTCTGGCACCAGGGAGAAGAACATCACTTCTGACTAAGGCCATTATGACATCGCTTCCACTTCTGGCCAGGATGACATCACTTCTTGCTCTGGCCAGTATGACATCACTTCTGCTTCCTTCCTGGAAGACATCACTTCCAGCACCGGCCAGGATGACATCACTTCCACTTCCTGCCCAAATGACATCGCTTCCACTTCTGGCCAGGATGAGATCACTTCTGGCTCCGGCCAGTATGACATCACTTCTGCTTCCTGTCTGGAAGACATCACTTCCGGCTCTGGCCGGGATGACATCACATCTGATCCCTGCCCCGATGACATCACTTCTGGCACCAGGGAGGATGACATCACTTCTGACTGCGGCCAGTATGACATCACTTCCACTTCCTGCCAGGATGACATCACTTCTGGCTCTGGGCAGGATGACATCACTTCTGGCTGCGGCCAAAATGACATCACTTCCTCTTCCTGCCCAGATGATGTCATTTTCCACTGCCTGGCACTAAAGCCACCATGTTTTTGTCTGCCTGCCAGTTCTGTTTCGGACCGATGTCTGTATGGACCTGTGAAGCCAGTTCTTCACTTTTGACAGCCAGTTTCAAGTAGACGGGTGGCTTCCCCAAACCTTTCTTCAAAGGTCTCTGCCTTTGTGGGGTTTTGGTGGGCAGTCTTCTCCCCCGAGAGACCATGACTTGTAATATTACTATTGTGCTATCGTATTGTATTGAGGATCCCTTGTGTTCTGTTCTGTGTATTCTATTGTATTTACCCCCTTTTTTGACACCCACTTACATCAGGGCAGGAGCCGGAAGTGATGTCATCGGACCCCACTAATCACACCCACACCACCCCAAACCCCCAGGACCCCGAAATGATGTCATAAGACCCAGACCCGGTAGTGATATAATTTGGACAGGAACTGGAAATTATGTCATCGGGGCAGGAACTGGAAGTAATGTCATCAGGGCAGGAGCCGGAAGTGATGTCATCGGACCCCACTTATTGCACCCACACCACCCCCAAACCCCCCAGACCCAGACCCGGTAGTGATGTTATTTAAACAAGAACTGGAAATGATGTCATCTGGGCCAGAAACAGAAGCGATGACATCTGGGCACGACCCGGAAGTGATGGCATCGGGGCAGGAAACTGGAAGTGACGTCATCTGTCCCCACTAATCACTTCCCCCAACCAAAACCAAAAACCCCTAGGACCCAGAAGTGATGTCATCTGGATAGGAACCGGAAGTTACGTCATTGGACCCCTGGAAACTGGAAGTGGTGTCATCTGGGCAGGAAAACAGAAGTGACATCATCAAGGCCTGAGCTGGATTTCCCATGGTTGGTCTGAATTAGTGCACTCTGCCACCTCCTGGTCCGGTGTGGAATTACCTTCTTTTTGAGCCCCTTCAGCTGCCTCCCATGCGCAGACAGAGCCTAAAGAAATAAATGTGCCATGATGAAAGGTGTCCGTTTCTTCACGTAGTTCTGTTCTTCTTCGGTCATTGATGTATATCAGTGACACCGCACACCACGTGAAGGACACACGCCATGAAGTGAAAGTCGAGTGGGCGGGCTCTAGCGAGGGCTGCGTTTTGATTGGTGCATTTATCTCTCCTGTCAAGAGCTTTAGGAGAGATGTCATCCAGTTCTACAGCACTATATATTATCAGTCTAAAATGCCCGATTTTAAATATAATAATTTATATTTCAGCAATCAGCTCATCGTGTCAGAACAGATTCTGCCGAGCGCGCATTGCTCATGGGCGCCGCTGTTAAAACTCCACTTAATTGGTAAAACTCCTGACTAATTTCTAGCAATTATCATTTGGTGCCCAGATTCCAGAGAGTCATTTCAACATTCTGCACATCAACTCATCGCAGCTTTTATCCCGTTAACTCTTTCAGGGCAAGCGTATCTCCGGATTCTCGTTACAGGTGGTCCTTGTATGTTATTGAAGGGACGTTGTGATGTCGTGTTTGCGTGGTCTCGTCTGCTTGACGCTTTGTAGGCAAATGGCAGGCTGTACTGTACCAGCGTCCCGCGGTGTAATTTGGTGCTTTAATCTTAACAGCATCATAGGACCCCCCGGCAAAGTAGACCACCGGGGCCCCTGTTTTGGTAGCAAAACTGAAACATACACAGGCATCAGAAAAAACGTGGGACCCCCGGGCAACTGGCCAGCGTGCCCATGCATTAAAACGGCCCTGCTTTAATCATTGTGACGCCTCATTTTCTTGTATAACAAGATGAACGTCTGCACTGGCAAAAATAATTTAAAGGATTTCAGGGGGCAACACGGTGATCCAGTGGCTAACAACTCCCAGGGGGTCCACTGTCATTATGGAGGTTGCAGATTCTGCATGGTTAGTTAGGTTTCCTCCATTTTATGGTCTTCAGGTTTGTTTAGTTGCCAATTCTGATTTGGTCTCGTGTGTTGTGTACAACTGGTCAGGCGTCCCATCCGGGGTGGGATCTCTCGGGAATGGAACTTCAGGTCTCCGTGGCCCCCTATTAGAAATGGCCTTGTCCAAAAAGTGAACGAGATGAAAATAATTTTATAATTACAGATTCACATTAATAAAAAGTGTGCTAATGGATCCTTTGGTGTACGGTAGGGTGGTCCCGGTCTCAATTAGCAATTTATAATCCTAGCCTGGCCTAAAACCCACCTTTTATTTGATTATATGGGGTTTAGCCTTCGAGTAACCCCAAAACTTTACTGTCTGTTGCATTATAATACGAAGACAAAGATAGGAGGCGGGCCTACGATCCTGTTGCTCATTTGCATATGAGCGCAGTCCGTTATACTTCACGAGAGCGTTTTACGGAAGTGGTTTATTTACCAATACTTCAGTAAAAATAGTGGATGACATGACATGCAGATTATGCGACATGAGTAACATGAAATTTTCTTTTGCACTTTTTGATACTCTTTTCTGTTGTCCAGCGTTGGTCACCATAGGTCCCCGTTATATCAGAAAATTTCTTATGTCCATTCTGTATGAAAACACGACATTTACATTTGTCTCGGCTACCACTATAAAGTACTCGGGTAAAACAACAAATAAAAAACATCATTCTTAGGTGGAATATAACGTTAAAGCCTGTGCAGGCAGGAATCATCCTGTGGGGGGCTGGCTGCCTGGGGTGAGGCCAGATCTGGGCAGGCTGGTAAAGATGCTGGTCTGCTTTGGGAGACTTTTTGGAAGGCATGCACCCTACATTTGTGTCTCCACTCCGTAACATCAACCAGTTAAGCTAACCTCAGCTTTTTAGGGTGCGCCGTTCCTTTCTTATCTCTGAAGCCTTCTGCTTCTTCTTCTTCTTTTGGCTGCTCATGTTAGGGGTTGCCACAGTGGATCATCTTCTTCCATATCTTTCTGTCCTGGTCATCTTGTTCTGTTACACCCATCACCTGCATGTCCTCTCTCACCACATCCATAAACCTTCTCTTAGGCCTTCCTCTTTCCTCTTACCTGGCAGCTCCATCCTTAACATCCTTCTGCCAATATACCCAGCATCACTCCTCTGAACAAGTCCAAACTAACGCAATCTCACCTCTCTGACCAGCCTGAGCTGACCCTCTAATGTCCTCATTTCTAATCCTGTCCATCCTCGTCACACTCAGTGCAAATCTTAACATCTTTAACTCTGCCACCTCCAGCTCTGTCTCCTGCTTTCTGGTCAGTGCCACCATCTCCACCCCAGGGGGCCTCCATTGCGTTATGTTTACCCCCCGGAAAAAATGAGCCAAGAATACTGAATTTGTTTCAACAAGAAAAAATGGTTTTATGTGTAAAAGGAACGTATAAATACTGAAACGTCAACACGAATCGAGTAGGTGACGTCTGTCGAGTGGCCACTGTGGTGCTCACGCTGGTTTAGTTCTTCATGTTCTGAGACAGACACCAATGCACAGAGCACAGCACAAGTCTGTTTCTTTACACGCCTTTCTTTGATTTTTTTTCGCTACTTGTGCATGAGAGGGTTGAATGCCAGTGCCTGACCTGCAGGATTGATGTGCCCGTTGTGTCACCGTAGGCTACCACAGCACAAGGCTAAGTGACATGTCCCTGAATCGAACATAAACAGTCCTTAGGGAGCTAACGTCTTTCAAGTCCGTCTATTTGATTGCAATCATTTGGCCTGTTTGTCACACGCCAACTTGTACCGCAGTGAACCTTCATGGGATGAAATTCATCACAACGGTTCAATCGTACAGTGCCATAGGCGCCAGAATCACCATCTGTCTCAACGCACGATGAGCAACTCAACATCATCACCACCACCACCACCACCGCCTGCTTCAACTAATGAGTCTGCTAAACCTGAAGACTCCGCCCACTCATGAATATTGATGAGTTACCACAGTACTAGAAGGCTGTCCCAAGTGTTACCTGGGCTTAATAGTCTGTACCTCATCAAAATCAATGAACCAGAGGATTAACTGAAGTGACACTGAATTCTGAGTCCAAGAGACCCTCAGGGTAACGCCAAGGAGGTAAAATTGCTCCTACATTATTGTGAAAATCCTCTCAATAATGAAGCCAAAAGAAGTGCTTAATAGATAGATAGATAGATAGATAGATAGATAGATAGATAGATAGATAGATAGATAGATAGATAGATAGATAGATAGATAGATAGATAGATAGATAGATAGATAGATAGATGTGAAAGGCACTATATAACAGATAGATAGATAGATAGATAGATAGATAGATAGATAGATAGATAGATAGATAGATAGATGTGAAAGGCACTATATAACAGATAGATAGATAGATAGATAGATAGATAGATAGATAGATAGATAGATAGATAGATAGATGTGAAAGGCACTATATAACAGATAGATAGATAGATAGATAGATAGATAGATAGATAGATAGATAGATAGATAGATAGATAGATAGATAGATAGATAGATAGATAGATGTGAAAGGCACTATATAACAGATAGATAGATAGATAGATAGATAGATAGATAGATAGATAGATAGACAGATAGATAGATAGATAGATAGATAGATAGATAGATAGATAGATAGATAGATGTGAAAGGCACTATATAACCGATACAGTAGACAGACAGACAGATCCACGAGCTCCCACGTTTCCCTAAGCCGTTACTCAGAGACGTTTCTTCTTCTTCTGCTCGCCCTGCCACTCCGTCAGCTGATCCCACTGTTTCTCTAAGGTGTAACCGGATGATTTTTTTCTTTATTAATGGAGTCCTCCACCCAGAAATGTGATATTTTGTTTTATGTTACTTACTCCATGTACTTTGTAGTGGTGGCCAAGAAAAATGTTTAATCTCGTGTTTTCTTGTCGAACAGAGCAAACATGTTTATGATGTAATAGAAGCCCATAGTGACTAATGCTGTTCAGTGACAAACGATGTAAAACTGTCCACAGAGAAAAATAACTGAAACTCCCACCTTACTCAGGTTGCGTGATCCACCTTTCAGTTATCCAGCCGCATGCACACACAGTGTAAAACACATATTTGTTGCTCACGTATTGTTCAACTAGCATAGATAAAACGCCTCTTTATTACCCAAATGACTTAATGGTGCTACGGTCGGTCCGTCTCTTTGGCCGCCATCATGCATTTAGGACCCTCTGCTCACCGGATGTGCCTCTTTGCTTTTCTTCGTCAGACATTTCCGCCCCCTGGTGGACGCTCTGAGTTAATTTCCTTTCTTGGTCATTATCTCTGTGTAGGCTGCATGTTTCTCCTTGTGTCCTCTACCCACATGCCCAAGATGCCCAGATCAGATTAACTGCTTGTCTTTAAGGTGGTCCCTAATGAGCGAGTATGCTCTGTGATGGACTGGTGTCCCCTAAAGTTTGGCTTCTGTTTTTATTTTTTTTGACACCCATTGCATGTCCATCTAACCTGGAAGTGGGTCTTTCTTTGAACTGCCCTACCTAAGATTTCTGCTTTGTTTCTTCCTGTTTCCTTAGAGAGTCAAGGCTGGGGGTCTGTCAATTAAACGGGTCAGGTTGAAGCCTGTATTAGACTTCTTTGTGTGATTTTGGGCTACTGCATGTAAAAATAAATTGTTGCTTCCATGACTGCACTGACCCACATGCCCTTAACTGGGCAGATGGTTAACTTCTGGTTTCAGTAGGACGTATCTGGATGAGTTCTTACCACTTAGAGATACGTGGAATAAATGATCAAGTGGTGTGGTGGAGAGTGGAACTTTAGGGACTTTTAGTCATAAACTAGGAGTCCCAAACATGAAAGACTTCCATAGCATTTCCAATAAGGCCCACTAGAGGGGGATGTCACTGTCAAACCCCGGTAGTAAGGACAAGCATCGAAACTTTAAAAAAAAAAAAATCAAAGATTTATTCTTCACAAGAAGTATTCCAAGCGCTATGAAGGTCCATGGAGCACAAAGGCCAAATGGAATTACCTGAAACACGAAGGCAATCCGAATCAAACGCATCCCAAATACAGACTCCAAAGGCAAAGTCCAAAAAAACAAAGTCGGAAATCAGTGAGCCGGAGATCCAGTAATTGGCATCTGGAAAGGTGCTGGTTCAAATCCCATTACTGCCAGAAGGGGTCCCACTCCATTGGGTCTTTGAACAAAACCCTGTGACAAAAATAATGAGGCAAGGAACAAATAAAGAAGAGTTGGGGAAGCTTCCCCTTTGTAATGTCTGGCGGACCAGGTTATGAAATAGATGAAGAGAAGGTCAAAACTGAAACAAAGCATTGGACAAAATGACAGAGTAAACGAGGTTATGGAAGGAATGGCAGGAAGAAGGAAGTTGGTGGCAGAAAGGAAATGGAAGGGATGCCATCGGAGGGACGATCGGAAGTGACGTCATCATGGCTGGCCGGAAGGGACGTCATCAAGGGTGGGACCGAAAAACAGTGACGTCATCGTGGCTGGCCGGAAGTGATATTATCAGTGGTGAGTCAGAAGTGATGTCCTCATGGATGGCCAGAAAAGTGATGTCATCAAGAGTGGACTGGAAGTGATGTCATCAGTGGTTAGTCAGAAGTGATGTCCTCATGGATGGCCAGAAAAGTGATGTCATCAAGAGTGGACTGGAAGTGATGTCATCAGTGGTTAGTCAGAAGAAATCTCCTCATGGATGGCCAGAAAAGTGATATCATCAAGAATGGACTGGAAGTTATGTAATCAGTGGTTAGTCAAAAGTGATGTCATCATGGATGGCCAGAAAAGTGATGTCATCAAGAGTGGACTGGAAGTTATGTAATCAGTGGTTAGTCAAAAGTGATGTCATCATGGGTGGACCGAAAAACAGTGACGTCATCGTGGCTGGCCGGAAGTGACATTATCGGTGGTGAGTCAGAAGTGATGTCCTCATGGATGGCCAGAAAAGTGATGTCATCACGGCTGGCTGGAAGTGACATCATCAGTGGTGAGTCAGAAGTGATGTCATTAAGGGTGGACCGGAAGTGATGTCATCATGGTTGGCTGGAAAAGTGATGTCATCAAGGGTGGACCTGAAAAGTGACGTCATCAAGGGTGGACCGGAAGTGATGTCATTAGTGGTGAATCAGAAGTGATGTCATCAGAGGAGACTGGGGTGGAAAAAGAATGGCTAATCTTCTGTTGGTCTGTTAAAAGAGGTAGAAAGGCGTCAGCACTCCATTCCAATCCCTTATCTTTGATAGTTTCACTCTCACTCGGACCCTTCGGCTTCCCCCTAAGCCCCGTAACGTGTCTGGCAACCCTTAAGCTGCTAATGGCTCCATGGGTCACTGTACCTGACCCTGCGGTCGGACCCCTAAAGGGCATGCGATAAGACAGTTTCCCCTCAGGGGTTATTACAGTCTATCAAATACCAAAATACCAGCTAAATACCTGACTTCCAGATTCATAAAAGTCCACGAAAAAATCAAAAATGAACAAAATTCACAAGAAAGACAAGAAAACTCAGCAACTCCTTAGCACGTTTGAAACAAACTGCCAGGAACTGTGGGAGAACCTGTGGGTTTATGGGGGCGGAGATTGGCAGGTGGCTCCGCCTCTTGGGGAACCACACACAAGTCACATGGAACATAACAAAGACAGCTACTATGCACAAACTGGAATGAGAAATGAACCAAAGAGACCTAAAAGGGGAATGTGAAGCCCAGCCGGGGGAAGACGTGACACCTTGACGTGTTTTCTTGGACAATGAGATGGACGGGCAGAATGTGCCGCTCTAATGTCCACTCAGATGTCCTGCTGCAGTAGGCTTTAACAGACAGGTGCCCTGAGCTGCCCCTGGGAGAAGCTTCATCCCCATGGACCCGACGGATGGCGCTCACGTCTGCTTCCTTACAAGCTCTCAATTACCGTCACCTTCCTGTGAAATTAAAGACAAGCATTGTGACACGTAATCCAGCGGCGCCGCTCCCAGTCCTCTCCCCATTCACAGATCAGGCAGGAACCTAACGGCGCAGTGCGGTTTCCCTCTCTGTTTGCGTTACCAGGACACCACAAAGCTGCTTTTGGTGGCTTTCATAATTCCGAGGTGAGTCAGCAGGTGTGGCAGGCGTGCGATTCCCAGGCTTGGGGTTGTCAACAGCACTTCGTCTCCGCTGACACTCAGCTTCTCACATCTGAGGACGGCGGAGTTGGCACCCAAAAGAATGTGACGACGACATCAAAGCTTTTACTGTAACTGAGCCGACGTTCATAACTTCACTTTGATCTGTTGGGAATCAGATGTGGAATGAAGGAATCCCAATACGGCATAACTTTACTGGAACTTCTCACTGTAGCATTCAGCATTGGTTAGGGGGCTTAGAGGGGCAGGGGGGCTTAGTGTCGATCCATGAGGGTTTATTACATCGGGGCTGATTATTTACGGAGAGTCCGTTTTCATAACTTGTTGAAGTTTTATTTGTATTATTCAGGAATTGGGGAGCCCTCAGCAGCAGAGCATCAAGTAGCACATCACAGGACCCTCCATAACTATAATGGCATTTCAAGTGGGGGGGGGGGCAGAAGTTCACTTTAACCTGGAGCTGTGAGTGTTAGGAGGAAACCCCCGGTATAGCCTGGGCTTGTGGTGTGGTGTCACAGCTTTACTGTCACACGTTCATCTGTTGGGAGTCATTTGGAGGGGCGGCGGGGGGTCTGAACCAACCTCACAAGATTCATCCCCAAAACCTGAACCAGCCAGGAATGTTGAAAGAACATACAATCCCGATTTTCTGAGGTATCCATTTACTATTCCCATGAAGCGTGGCGAGCAACGGCTGTTGTGCGTTATCTGCAGTGTCTGGAAACAAAGTCTGATACTTACAGATGTAAATGGTTTGACTTTGTAAATGAAATTCTTATACTGTAAATGTGGTGAGGGAATAAAGTTGGCATCATCCTGATGACCCCGGTTAACTGGAATGCAGCAACGCAAAGAAAAAGGAGCAGTAACTGCAAAAACGCCTTTTCAGACGCGACTTCCAAAGTGATCTGTTTATAAAATGGCCAAACATCCAGTCAGAAGTCCTTCTGGCAGGAAGAGGCGGGTCTAGACGGATGGACACCGGATGTGATGTCAGAGATGATACAGCTGTCAATCATCCAGTCTGCAGAGGGAGGAAGAGAAAAGACATTACATTAGAGTACAGCGCCAACCTCTGGAGCGGTGGGGAATTACAATTACTAGAGCCCTTAATGTGTCCCCTATATTCACTCACATGACAATACGTATGTGTATATATATATCTATATCTATATCTAAATATATATCTATGTGTCTGTGTGTATATATATATATATATATATCGTGTACTCTTTGCATTTATTTGACAGTAAACTATTTCAACCATTCTATGATCTGCTCCTCACAAACTGAGGGCACCGTGGCAGATGTTAGCAGATTGCTGGCCAACCACAAGCGTTACCTGGTAGGTAACCACCCATACAATCAGATTGTGACACAGACTACGAATGCCGTGAATGTAATTACCCCGATCTACATGCTGTCAAATAAACGAACCACACGCCGTGGCGCAACGTTAGGGGCATCGCCTCTGGCACTGACGTCCGAGGTTCGATTCCCGAGAGGGAGTGCAGTGGAGTGTGTACACCTGATGAGCCCAGAATGAGGGCGAAACACGTGTCGCGTACTCTTTGCATTTATTTGACAGTAAACTATTTCAACCATATATATATATATATATATATATATATATATATATATATATATATATATATATATATATATATATATACTAGTCGTGTAAGCTTGTGCTGTAAAAAGCCTGGGGTCCTAGAAACTATAAATCATCAGAAAATAAACTGAAATATGGAGATGTCAGGTAATTGAAAGGAACTTCTCTGGGCGTCTCTCTTCTAGGAGGATTCATTTTGCTGACGTGCTCACCTCACTTGTGTATTTAGCGGCAGGAGGAAAAACCAAAGGGATACCATTTTGACGATGTTAATGGCTAAGCAACTTTTATCTTTCTTCAGAGGTTTTGTTTTGCCGACGTGCTTGCATTACTCTTGTATTAGCGGCTAAGCGACTTTGTCTTTTTTCAGACGTTTCGTTTTGCAGACGTGCTCACCTCGCTTGTGTATTAGCGGTGGGAGGAAAAGTAAAAGGGATACCGTTTTGAAGATGTTAGCGACTAAGCGACTTTGTCTTTCTTCTGAGGTTTCGTTTTGCTGACATGCTGGCCTCATTTGTGTTATTAGCGGCTAAGCGAGTTTTCTGTTTCCTCAGAGTCGGAGCCCTTACCCCGACTCCACGTCTCACATCCAGGCCGGACAGACACACACACTTCCACGCGTAGACGTTTATATAGAAGATATATATATACTGCCAAATAATACAAAGAGCACACAACACGTATTTTGCTCTTATTGAGGCTCATGAGATGTACGCACTTTTGCATCCTCCCTTACGGTGAGCGACTCTCAGACGTCAGATGTTTGCAGACTGGCTGACCAACCACAAGTGTTACCTGGTAGGTAACTTCCCAAATAATCAGATTGCGATTCAGAACTAAGAAATTAAATATACACATACAGTATTTATTGTCACACATGCGTGTCAGAGGGTCACCCTCTATGTTCGTCCCAGATATGTGGTACCACCCCAGGCCGAGAGGGGGCGCTGCCACTAACTGTTTTGTCTTCTTCTTCCTCCACAGTACAACAGACTCCACCCCTTATAGTCCCATAAAAACATGACCATCCGGAAGGAGGTGTCACTTCTCTCCTGAGTGACCAGAGCAAAGGAGCACCTCAGTCATCTGACAGCAGTCATAACAGCCATTATTGTACTGGCCGCGCTATTTCAGTGGCTGCAGTTTTTGTTTCCATTTTATGCCACTGAGTATTGTTTTTGTTCATACAGTTAAGTAAATGGGTTGGTGAGCCCACATTTATTCTTGTTTGAGCCTCAGATGATCGCTATACATAAATATATATATATAGTGTCACACACACGTGCTTAGGACACAACTAAAGTGCTTAAGTACATGTAATTCCACGCCGGACCAGGGGGTGGCGAAGTGCATTAATTCTCCCTCTCGGTCTTTTGCAGACCACTCTAGGGAAATCCCGCCCAGCTCTGGGGTTGCCAATGACGTCACTTCCGGTTCCGGTCCTGATGACATCACTTCCCCAGCCACTTTGGGGTGGCTGCCCCAAACCTTCGCAATGTCTAATGGTCATTCTTGTTACAATATATATTGTCACACACGTGTGAGTAGGAGACAGCTAAAGGGCCTGAGTAAATGTAATACTACACCAGACCAGGGGGTGGCAGAGTGTGCTGACTGTCTCTCTCAGTTTCTTGCAGACCTTTCCTGGGAAATCTTGTCAGGTTCCGGCACCTCTGATGACGTCACTTCCGGCTCCGGCACCTCTGATGACGTCACTTCCGGCTCCGACACCTCTGATGAGTCACTTTCGGTTCCGGCATAGATGATATCATTTCCTTCCCCAGCCCTTAAAACCTCCATCTTACCTCCAAATATTCAGTTCTGTTTTGGACTCAGTCTTGTGAACATCTCTGTTCAATTATTTCAAAACTTTTGCAGCTGGGATATAATATACAGGTGGCTGCCCCAAACCTTTATAATGTCTGGAGACTCATTCTTATTACAATATGCGGCACAGTGGCGCAGTGGGTAGCTCTGCTGCCTCGCAGTTAGGAGACCTAGGTGGACCTGTGTGGAGTTTGCATGTTCTCCCTGTGTCTGCGTGGGTTTCCTCCCACAGTCCAAAGACATGCACGTTACGTGCATTGGCGGTCCTACATTGTCCCTAAAGTGTGCTTGGTGTGTGGCCTGGCGCCCTGCCCGGGGTTTGTTTCCTACCTTGCTCCCTGTGTTGGCTGGGATTGGTTCCAGCAGACCTCCATGACCCTGTAGTTAGGATATAGCGGGTTGGATAATGGATGGATATACTGTATATATACTAGCTGTCCCCTGCGACTCCGCCCGTGTAGAAGTGAAACGGGACAGTGAGGGGGGCCCACCCAGAACCCTACACCTGATGTTATACTCCCCCCCCCCCCCCCCACCAGCCCGCAGCTTCTGTCTCGGATTAGCGTGAATATATATGGGAGAAGTTGCAAAATGAACCAGAATATTCAAGAAAATTCTAGAAAAAAATCCCATCTAAATCTGATAAGTAGTTCTCTTGTGAAAAGCAGACAGACAGATTATAATACAAAAGATATCGGGTCGAGACGTGATATTCTCGGATACACTTTAACGTCCCATGAGACAAAAGGACAGCTGCTGTACAGGCTTTTAAATGTTTGAAGCGCAGCGCGACATTGAGATCACGCAGCACGACAGCAGCAGCAAGCCAGCTGATCAAGCAAAGAGGAGGTAAAAGATTGTATTTGTTTCCCATTGTATCACCGTTTAAGAGCGGGTTTCGGAGGAGCGACCACATCTCCTTAACGTGCATTCAGCCCCCCTCTTCACAACGTGAGAGGCAGAGACGCAAAGTGGCTGGTGTGTAGGTCTGATCACAATCAGAGACCACCCAAGGTTCAGTCCCCACAAGGGAAATCAAAGGTGTGTACACCAGATGAGTCCCAATCAGGGTGAAATACGTGTCGTGTATTATTGGGCAGGTACTACGTATATATCACAGACACACACACACATATACTGTATACACACAGTACCAGTCAAAAGTCTGGACATGCTCAGAAATGGTCACGTTTTTGATATAATTTGATACCTTTTTTTTAATTATATTCCATTTAACTGATTTAAAAATAGAGCCAAGACATTCCTAGAGTTGCTAATGGCTGCTTGTAATGACTGATTTTTAATTTATTATTCACATTGGACTGCCAAGCCCCATTGATGTTGATGTCTGAAAATCAAAAGTACGCCTAATGAGAAGGATTTAGGAGTCGTAGAGGACTCTATACACCCTCAACTGCCAGACAGTGTGCAGAACCATTAAGAAGGCTAACAGAATGGCAGGTTATATAGCGCCGTGACATGTGGAGTACAAGTCACAGGAGGTTCATAACACATTGGTGAGGCCTCGTCTGGAGTACTGAGTGCAGTTTGGGTCTCCAGGCTACAAAAAGGACATAGCAGCACTAGAGAAAGGTCCAGAGAAGAGCAACAAGGCTGATTAGAGGGCTACAGGGGATAAGTGATGAGGAAAGATTATAAAATTTAGGACTCATAGTGGGCTCTAAACTATCAACTGTCAGATGGTGTTCAGAAGCCATTAAGAAGGCTAACAGAATGTCAGGTTATATAGCGCCTTGATGTGTGGATTACAAGTCATAGGAGGTTAATAATACACTGGTGAGGCCTCGTCTGGAATACTGAGTGCAGTTTTGGTCACCAGTCTGTTAAAAGGACATAACAGCAGTAGAGAAAGACCAGAGAAGAGCGACAAGGCTGATTAGAGGGCTACAAGGGATGAGTGATGAGGAAAGATTAAAAGATTTAGGAGTCGTAGAGGACTCTACGCCATCAACTGCCAGACAGTGTTCAGAAGCCATTAAGGAGGCTAACAGAATGTCAGGTTATATAGTGCCTTGATGTGTGGAGTACAAGTCATAGGAGGTTCTGCTCAAGCTTTATAACACACTGGTGAGGCCTCATCTGGAGTACTGGGTGTAGTTTGGGTCTCCTGGCCACAAAAAGGACATAACAGCACTAGAAGTCCAGAGAAGAGCAACAAGGCTGATTAGAGGGCTACAGGGGATGAGTGATGAGGAAAGATTGTAAGATTTAGGAGTCATAGTGGACTCTAAGCTATCAACTTCCCGTCAGTGTTCAGAAGCCATTAAGAAGGCTAACAGAATGTCAGGTTATATAGCGCCTTGACGTGTGGAGTACAAGTCACAGGAGGTTCATAACACACTGTTGAGTCCTCATCTGGAGTACTGGGTGCAGTTTGGGTCTCCAGGCCACAAAAAGGACATAACAGCACTAGAGAAAGGTCCAGAGAAGCAACAAGGCTGGCTCTAGGGCTACAGGGGATGAGTTATGAGGAAAGATTAAAAGATATAGGAGTCATAGTGGACTCGACACTATCAACTGTCAGATGGTGTTCAGAAGCCATTAAGAAGGCTAACAGAATGTCAGGTTATATAGCGCCTTGACGTGTGGATTACAAGTCACAGGAGGTTCTGCTCAAGCTTTATAACACACTGGTGAGGCCTCATCTGGATACTGGGTGACGAGGCTGATTAGAGGGGATGAGTGATGAGGAAAGATTAAAAGAGCGGAGCCTTTACAGTTTAAGAAAATGACATTAACAGGAGACCTGACTCAAGTGTTTAAAATTATGAAGGGGAATTAGTGCGGTGGATTGAGACGGTGACTTTAAAATGAGCTCATCAAGAACACGAGGACACAGTTGGAAACTCATGAAGTGTAAATTTCACACAAACGTTAGAAAGTTTTTCTTTGCACACAGAGAACCACAGACAGGTGGAGTAAGTGACCAAGTAGTGTGGTGGACAGTCTGACCCTCAAAACTCCACTTGATGTTATTTTGGAGTACATGAGTGGTCAGGCCTGCCAAGTTTTACTGTCTGTTCTCATCCAATGTTTTCCAGTGTTCTGCTCTTCATAACTCCATAACTGTATTATGACTTCCATCAGGCTGGGGGTCTCTGTCGTGTTCCAGATGAGCAGGCTCTGCATTGTTACAGTGGCAGGCCGCTGACATCTTATCAGTGATGGTCTTCTAGGTGTCCCCTTATGACCTCTGACCCCCAGCTGTGTTAATCGTAGCACTCGGCTGCTGTAGAGTGCAGCCCACGTTGCCGCAGGTGTGTCTAGTGGCTGAGCAGTCGCTATGGCAGAGGTGACGTGTGAGGGTGGTGACGATGATAAGATACTGGCTATTAAAGAAAAACGCTTTAAAATCGTGTTACAGTACAACACAAAGCCACAGGATCTTCCTTCTGGCCTGGTGACAGCACACTTCTGGATGATCATCTGTTAGCTGACGCTGTCTCAGAGGGTGACTGTTACCGAGAGCGCATTCCTCCGAGTTGAAGTCACCCACTGCCATGATATGGCCAGAGAAAGGTGTCATTGTTCCTCCGGGAACCTCCCGTGTAGTGGGTGGGGGGAGAAAAAAAAAATCCCCTTCCTTCCTCCTGTCCATTTGTCTTGTGAAGCCCCCCAACATGGCACTGCAGGCGGGCCAGCTGGGAGGATTTTGTTTTGTTTTGGGAGGGCTTAGCGTAGTTGGCAGAGCATCAAGTTTGTCGCATTGCATGATCGTCTGAGCTGGTTTGCTCATTGAGGGGCTGGCATAGTGAGACAGCTGGTAACGTTGCCACCTGCCAGTATGTGCCCATCCTGTGTGATGCCATCTACTGAAGCAGCATTGCAAATGTGCAAGAGGGGCTACTTCAGAGTGAATGCAGAAGACGGGAACAGCTTTGAGGTTCTACTTTCCAGGCACATGGGCTCTATAAAGACCGAATGAGGTGCTTCAAGACCCTCAAGCAGGTCATGGGAGGACTACCAGAGTTCCCCCAATTTCTCTTTTCTTATACAAGTTTGACCAGTCAAGGTGTGTCTTAAACAAAGAGGTGCTGTTCAGTATGCAGAGACCCCTAACTTTGTGGGCAGGTGGGTTTCTGTGGTTGACTCGCGGTTCTCCTCAAAGATGTGCCATCTGATTGGTGGATGCCCTGTGAGTCGACATGGAGGGGTGTGGTGTAGCGGGTCCACAGCTCACGTCAAAAAGACCACTTTAATAAATAAATAATTAGCGAGGGGGCATGGTGTGTGTGGCGGGTTGGTGCCCGGGGAAATTCGTGATGCAAGCACTTACAGTAAGTGCACAGGTAAGGAGTCGTCCGAATCCGTAATTGTTCCCACAGCTGATCCACGTCCCCGTGATATATAGAAGCACGAGGCAGCTAGTGAAGGAGAATAAGAAAAAGAAAAGAAAGAAATGGAGGTCGCAGGGAAGAAGGCGGCTGGAAGCATGGAGAGGATAGCCGGTGCGAGCGAGAGAGAGCAGGCTTGATGGAGCAGAGAGCCCCAAGAAAGAGTGTTAGGCCGACACTCGGTGGGGCTCCAGCTGAGCGATCAAGGAGCTGGAGTGACCGGTGATGAAGACCACTGGGGGGTTAAAAACGCTGGCCGAAAAGTGCAGATGAAAGGCAAACATGGAGGCTCATGTCTGCTTCTTGGAACAAAAATGTAGTTGTGCAGCCTTAGTGATGGCGACAAACTTGATATGCAGAACAATGGATGGACCTTCTAGAATGGGTGACTGTTAAGAACTGCAAGGTACTGTGCTGACCAAATGGCAGAGCCGGTCAACCCATTAGGCGACATGGTGGACGACTAGGGTGCTGTCATCTGTGGGGAGCCATTTATGAAAGTTAAGGGAGGTGTGCGCTCTCTAAACACCGAGGGGGACAAACCCCGTCGTCGGACCCTGATGATACTGAGTGTGCGGTGTTGAAGTAAAAGTGTACCAGGGTCTGTACACCAAGGGGCACACGATCCTTATAGTCTGCGTTATAAGCACAGAGGGGCATGCACTCCGACAGAGACCCTCAAGGTCACCGAACTCCGATGATGCTGAGTGTGCGGCGTTAACCGCCGTTAATTAAAGTGTGCAGGCTCTGTACAGCAAGGCACTCCAAAATATATGCAGGAACAAGACTATCCATCCATCCATTTTCCGACCCGCTGAATCCGAACACAGGGTCACGGGGGTCTGCTGGAGCCAATCCCAGCCAACACAGGGCGCAAGGCAGGAACCAATCCCGGGCAGGGTGCCAACCCACCGCAGAGCAAGACTATTTAAAGCTTTCTATACCATTATTGTCAATTCAAAAGGACACGGGTAACCAATGTAGCGACGCTAAGCCTGGCGTGATGTGCTCAGACTGACGTTTCTCTGGCTGATTCTGAACTCACTGTGACTGACTGATGCCATTCTGAGGTGGGCCAGTTAGGAGCTCATTGCAGAAATCGAGCTGTCTGAAAACCAAAGTGTGGCCTGCTCAGTCATGGAGACATTGGGTCTTCATCCGCTACCTCAGCTTATCACCTTGCACCCTACACTCTGCCACCTTACATGCCCGGCTGCTCTGCTCCCTGCACCTTCCCTCCTGCACCCTAACCCCCCACTTCTACTTCTGTAGTTTTCCAGAAGAGAATCTCTACTTTGACTCAAACATGGCCGTTGGGAACTTCACCGAACACTGTACCTTACTCCATACACTCCGCTTCAGCTCCCTATGCCACACAATATGCCATTGTACCCTAATGCCACACAATCCCCCCATCATACTTTTCACCTTCTACTCATTACACCATACATTCCCCTTCTGCACCCAATACCATGCATTCCTTGTGCCATGCATTCCCATTCTTTACCCAGCGCCATACACTCCCCTGTTGCACCTTATCTTATACATTCCCCCACCATGTACTCCCCTTCTTCATCCTACACCACACATTCCCCTTATACCCCCTATGCCATTCACTCCCCTGTTGCACCCTGATTCATACAATGCCCCCACCATACACTCCCCTTTAACACCCAATGCCATAGACTATGTGAGCCTACATCCCTTTGTGCCTTATGCCCTGCAATCCCCCTGCCATACATTGCCATTCTGCCTCCTATGTCAAATACTCCCCCGTTGCCCCCTATCTCATACAATCCCCCTGCCACACAATCCCCTTCTCTATCCTACACTATGCACTCCTTTTTTTCCCCCTTTGCCATACACTCCCCAATGGCACCCTACACCATACACTCCCCCTCCACACCCTATGCCATACATGTTCCTTTAGCACACTATGCCATACAATCCCCTACCATACACCCCTCTTGTACAATCTATGCCATATCCTCTGTGTGCCATACATCCCTTTCTGCCATATGCCCTACAATCCCCCTGCCATACATTGCCACTCTGCACCCTACGTCAAATACTCCCCCGTTGCCCCCTATCTCATACAATCCCCCTGCCCTGCACTCCACTTCTCCATCCTACACCATGCACTCCTCCTTTTCCCCCTTTGCCATACAATCCCCTGCCATACACTCCCCCTCCACGTCCTATGCCAAACCTCACCCTTCTGCATGCTATGCCATACAATCCCCCTGCTGTACACCCCCCTTGTCCACCCTATGTCATACACCACCTATCCCATAACCCCCCCTCTGTACCCTACACCTTGCCCCTCCTAGCCTATACCTTTAATTTGCACCTCAGACCCTCCACCTCTCCTGCCCCACTGCTGCTGATTAAGAATGCCCCCCAAGTGCTCTGGGCGCTGATCCTAGTGACAGAGTGGCACTTCACAGAGCATGGCAGAGATGTGTTAAGATGTCCTGATCTTTGAAATTAAATGAAGTTCTGTATTTTAATACGTGTTTGTTCATTAGGGCACCGAAGGGTGATGCTGTCTTGTGTGTTGGTCGGGCATACAAGTAAAAACTTCACTGTGTTCTGTACATGAGTCACAACAGCCCTCCCAGGTCTTATACTGATGAGGGGGGCCGGTGGGAGAGATGTTAAAGTTGGGTGGTGCTGATGGTCACAACTCCGCAGTTTCTTTTCTACAACCATGTGACACGGAGGGGGAGAAAAACTGGTGGCAGCCCTGCGACAGGCACCTTACCCACCAGCTGCTGGCACCTGCTGACTGCGGCCACAATACATTTTGTTGCTCTCCTTTTCTTTTTTTTTCATTGTCCTCAGGGAGGTGGTCTCGAGGGGCAATAATAGAGACAGGCAGGATGTCCCCACATGCTGTGTAAACACCAGTGAGGCTTTATTGAAGTGGCAGAGCAAACTTCCAGGCAGGAGATGAGAGTCACACAAGCTTGACCCCCCCCCCCGCCCCCCCAACACACCACACACTTACACTCAGATACCCTTGTAATGGCCTAACTAGCAGCTGGGTGACAGGCAGGAGTCACAGCAAACGGGCCATTCATCTCCTTGTGATTGCTGCCGTTAAACATCCGCAGCAGGGCCACCTCATCTCATCATTGCTGCTCGCACAGCTGGACTTCCCGTAAAGCTCACTGTGACGTGAGGGGGTGCAGGAGGGGGTGAGTGAGTGTGTGTGTGTGACTGCGACTTCCTTTACGCTGATTTTCCAAGGGTGTGCTTGTGATTATTCCAGCTTCTATGAGATCCAGTGGCTCCGGCCATTTGTTTGTGTTATTGACCAACGACAATCTGGTCATGCAGATAAAATGGGACGAACCCACCGTTGAGTCCAAACTGTCATTTCAGTGAAGGCCTCGTCCAGGTTAATGGGAATGAGAATGGGAAAGGTGCTATATACTGTAAAGAAAATGTATTCTGATTATTATTATGTTATGTGATTCTCTTTAGGGTGATGTTGACCCTTAAAGGTGCTATATAAATAAAATAGCATTATTATTATTATTATTATTATTATTATTATTATTATTATTATTATTTATGTGAATCTCTTTAGTCAGACATGACATCCTACTGTCCAGAATGGAGAACATGCTGGGTATGTCTGGCACTGCCCTCCAGTGGTTCAAGTCCTATCTGACTAATAGGCAAGAGTTTGTTAGTCTTGGCAACAGCAGATCCAGCTCAGCGCCAGTCACACAAGGAGTCCCTCAGGGCTCAGTCCTTGGTCCTCTGCTTTTCTGTATTTATATGCTTCCCCTTGGCATATTATCCGTAGTTATGGATTGGGTTATCATTTTTATGCAGATGATACCCAGCTCTACTTCAATGTTAAAAGTGGAACTTCATCAGAGCTTTCTCAGCTCACAACCTGCCTTAGTGAAATTAAAACCTGGATGGAGCAGAACTCTTTAAAATTAAATTGCAATAAAACTGAACTCCTGTAAATTGGGACTAAAGTGCAACTTAATAAAATGAGCTCCTTCCCAGTCAATCTTGGCGGTGATCTCATCAGACCTGCCTCTACTGTAAAAAATCTTGGTGTCATTTTTGATTCCTCCCTCACTTATTCCGCCCACATAAATCACATTAAGAAACTTTCTTACTTTCACCTCCGTAACATATCTTGTGTTCGGTCCTTCCTCTCCTTCTCTAATGCTGAGAAACTTGTCCATGCTTTTATCACATCCTGCATCGATTATTGTAACTCCCTACTTGCAGGTGCCCCTTCTAATCTTATATCACAGCTCCAGCTTATTCAAAACTCAGCTGCAAGAGTCCTTACTCGAACCAGCAGCAGCGAGCACATCACACTCGTCCTGCTCCGTCTCCACTGGCTCCCTGTGTCTTACAGAATCGAATATAAAATCCTACTAATAACCTACAAAGCTTTAAATAACCTCGCGCCAAACTACATCAGTGACCTTCTCCACCACTATGTGCCTGCCCGCCCACTAAGGTCCTCTGATTCTGGTAATCTTGTTGTGCCCCTCACTAATCTACACTCCATGGGTGACCGGGCCTTCAGCTGTATAGCGCCCAGACTCTGGAATGACCTACCAAAATTAATCAGGTCAGCTGACTCCATGAATTCTTTTAAAAAACAACTCAAAACTCATCTGTTCAGGAAGGCTTTTAGCTCTACTTGACTTTATTACCCTTCTCTCAGTTTACTTCTCTGTCAAGATGCTCATGTAACCTGTATGTGTGTGCGAGACCATCAATTATGTTGTCTGTTTTTTTTCAGAATTTACTGTCTTAATCTTCTTTATTTATTTATCTGGTTTTTACAATGCTATATACTGTATATTCTGCTGTTCTTTATTATATTCTGTAAGTGCCTTGAGCATGGGAAAGGCGCTATATAAATAAAATGTATTATTAGGGTGATGTTCACCCTTAAAGGCGCTATATAAATAAAAAGCATTATTATTATTATTATGATTTATATAAATCTCTTTAGGGTTATGTTTATCCTTAAAGGCACTATACAAATAAAATAGCATTATTATTATTATTATTATTATTATTATTATTATTATTATTATTATTATTATTATTTATGTGAATCTCTTTAGGGTCTGCGGTGGGTTGGCACCCTGCCCAGGGATTGGTTCCTGCCTTGTGCCCTGTGTTGGCTGGGATTGGCTCCAGCAGACCCCCGTGACCCTGTGTTCGGATTCAGCGGGTTGGAAAATGGATGGATGGATCTCTTTAGGGTGATGTTTACCCTTAAAGGTACTATATAAATAAAATGCATTATTATTATTATTATTATTTATATAAATCTCTTTAGGATTATGTTGACCCTTAAAGGTGCTATATAAATAAAATAGCATTATTATTATTATTATTATTATTATTATTTATGTGAATCTCTTTAGGGTAATGTTTACCCTTAAAGGCACTATATAAATAAAATGCATTATTATTATTATTATTATTATTTATATAAATCTCTTTAGGGTTATGTTGACCCTTAAAGGTGCTATATAAATAAAATGGCATTATTATTATTATTATTTATATAAATCTCTTTAGGATGATGTTTACCATTAAAGGCACTATATAAATAAAATGCATTATTATTATTATTATTATTATTATTATTATTATTAATATAAATCTCTTTAGGGTTATGTTGACCCTTAAAGGTGCTATATAAATAAAATGGCATTATTATTATTATTATTATTATCCATCCATTTTCCAACCCGCTGAATCCGAACACAGGGTCACGGGGGTCTGCTGGAGCCAATCCCAGCCAACACAGGGCACAAGGCAGGGAACCAATCCCGGGCAGGGTGCCAACCCACCGCAGATTATTATTATTATTATTATTATTATTGTTATTATTTATGTGAATCTCTTTAGGGTGATGTTTACCCTTAAAGGCGCTCTATATAACACGTGGGCTCCTTCAGAGTGTCTGTTAGAACCCAAAGCTTTGCTTGGTCTTAATAAAGCAGGCAGTGTGGCGTAGCGAGGACCCCAAGGATGTGGGCTCAAATCCCACTTCTGACACCATGTGAGACCACGAGGATGTCACCTCACCTGCCTGTGTTCAAACTGGAAAAACAAAAGAAACGTAAAGCAAGTGTGTCTCAAGTGTGGTAAGTCGCTTTGGATGAAGGGGACAGCCACATAAGTAAATAATAAGACTTATAAAACCCCAGTGACACCTGACAGTAGGAGTGTCCTACATGATTGTCAGTCACAGCTGGGTGACGAGCGTTCTGTTGGTGTCACACAGCAATATGTGACTACTGCCAGCATCTCTAAAGCCACCATATTGTAAGACGTGCCACTGCTTTATTTTGCGCCCTAGGCCAAGTGTATTGGTGTGCCAACCAGCTGTTTGTAGGGTTATGAACTCCGCCCAAAGCGAGTGCCAGCCCTGATTGTAAGGTGTCACCAAATCCTGAAGGCGCCTACTGCAGCCTGCCTCTGGGTGCCATCTGCTTGTCTTCCAATTGTGCAGCAGTGTGTTGTGTTGGTTAATCCAGACCAGGGTCATGGGAAGGGGGCTGGAGCACACAAGGCAGGACCACCCCTTGAACACAGACACCCCCCCCCCCACCCCCACACATCAAACATGTTACAACCCCATGTTTCAAACATATCACCATGGAATTTGAACCCAGGACTTTGGATCCATGACTAAACAACTTTAATGACAGCATTCCTGTACTCAAGTCCGGATTAAGCCCCCCATAGCCCCCTTAGTTTCTTAACAGAGGGCTGATCATACTTTTAACAGTGCAATGTGCGCGGTAGTTTGATGCGGCACAATGTTTCCCACTCTTGGCATAGACTGAGTTTTGTCATCGAAGGTGGGGGCCTACAATGCTATGGGGTGGGGGGGTCTTCTCAGCGACAAGGACAGAGAGACTGGAAAGGTGAATGCAGCCAAATCAAGAGAAAAACTGCTCCAGAGTGCCCGCCGCCTCAGACTGGGGTGACACTTCACCTTCCAGCATGACAAGCGCACCAAGACAACGCTGGCATGGCTTTGGGACACGTCTCTCAGTGTCCTTGAGTGTCCCAGACTCAAACTCCGTCTGTGGAGAGACTTGAAGATGGCAGTTCACAGACTTGTGGTCAAGTAAAGGGACAGCAAAGCCACTGGAAACTGCTTGGGGGGGCAAAGCTAGATCTCCCCGTTTAAGTTCAACAAAATATTCACTTTAGAACAAACAAAAATGAGGGTCCGCTAAGCATGGCAACAGTAAAGCTTCTACAGAAGACTGTCATCCGGCTATGGAATAGCAAAGTTCTTGGGACGCCGTCAGCAGAGGGATTTATAGCTCAGGGATTGAAGATCGGAGTCAGTTGCCCTCACTGGGCGTCTTCTCTGTGTTGCGGTGGGAACAAGAGGGGAAATGTTAGCAGCAGCGCCCCCTTTCAACCCAAAGTGGCATGACACCCCTGAGAGGGTCCACAGGTGTGAGAAGATGCTTCCCATTCAATCTAATGGAGCTTGAGAGGATCTGCCAGGAAGACTGCGATAAACTTCCAAAATGCAGGAGTGCAAAGCTTATAGAGACTCAACAAAAGAAGACTCACAGCTGAAGTGAAGCCAGAGGGGCTCCCACACGCTACTGAGTTAGGGGGTCTGACTACTTCTATAAATGGCAGATTTCACTTTTTGACTTTCAATAAATTTATAAACCTTTCTGACGACATTCACTTTGTCATTACGGGTTATTGAGTGTAGACTGATGGGCAAAAAGTGGCAAATGTGTCCATTTAATAAAGTGTGCAGAAACTGAAGGGGTCTGAAGGCTTTCTGAATCCACTGCACATGGGGGAAATGTCACCAAAAACACTTGTCTGTCCTCATTGTTGTTAACTGGCCCAGTCCGGTGTGTGTGTGTGTGACAGAGAGTGCCCTGCAATGGACTGGCACACCCCTCCACATTTAGGACAGTGTGGTCAGATAGTCCAGAACTGTAATCAGTGGGTGTGATAATGGATAGATGGGGGGGGGATTCTAGAATTTCCAAAATAATTCAAACCTCAGAGATTTTGCTTCTTGACTCCTCATTAACATTACTGATGAGCGAGGCTGGCAGTGGGGGGCACATTTCAATCTCTTCATGAAGTAAAGGCGCTATATAAGGTGGGCTTAAGTGTGCCAAGCGTTGGCCTGTTGGTCACAAGTCTGGCTAATAAATAAAAGCTGACATGGGGGGCAGTAGATCTGAAGGCATTAAAGAATGGAACCATATGAGGATCTGGGTGAGCTTCAGTACAGTGGAGAAAAAAATAAATAAATAAACTTCATCCAGGTGGCCAAAGTCACGAGGACAAAATCAAAAGACGCCAGTTAATGAATCTCAGCGTTTACTTCTGTTTCAGGCTTAATACGACCTGACAGCCAGTTGCAGAATTTGTCACTGTCATTGGTTCTATCCGGGTCACCTGGCAATAAGGTGCTAAAAAAGTGCCATTTCTACATAGTGGCACTCGGCCACTAGGGGGAGATGGGGAGACTGATCACCCCCAACTTTGAGAGTCCCAGACCCCCAACACAAAGAGCTCGCTTTGATATGCCCATGAGATCTGAAGGCCTTTGACTTTGTTCTCGTAGAGCTGCAGGGACTGATGATTGAGATGCTCTTTGATGCTGTCTGGTGCTCCCTTTATGACAGCTCATCCTTAATGCCCCCTCGGCCCCTGAGACAAGCCCACATGTGGGCACGGGCACATGTATAGCGCCAGCATGAAGAAACAATAGGGAAACCCGGGCAAGTGCACAGGCATATCGGAGTGAAGCCTCTCATCCACATGGCGGACACACACAGACACACGCACACACACACACACACAGAAATACACACACAGAAATACACACACACAGAAATACACACACACACAGAGAAATACAAACACAGAGACACACACACATACAGAAATACACACACACAGACACATGCAAATGTCTGTTTCTATGTTTGAATAATTTAAATATTAATTATTGAACTCACTTAATCCAGTTTAGTAATCCTATCTATCTATCTATCTATCTATCTATCTATCTATCTATCTATCTATCTATCTATCTATCTATCTATCTATCTATCTATCTATCTATTATATAGTGCCTTTCATATCTATCTATCTATCTATCTATCTATCTATCTATCTATCTATCTATCTATCTATCTATCTATCTATCTATTATATAGTGCCTTTCATATCTATCTATCTATCTATCTATCTATCTATCTATCTATCTATCTATCTATCTATCTATCTATCTATCTATCTATCTATCTTATAGTGCCTTTCACATCTACTGTATCTCTCTGACTGTGATTGTGATATAATTGTAAATAAAGGTCTGTTTAAAATCAAAATCCATTATAGTGCCTTTCATATCTATCTATAGATATGACTGTAATTGTACAATAATTGAATACAAAGGTTTGTTTAAAGCCTATTTATTATATAGTGCCTTTCACATCTATCTCTCTGACTGTGATTGTGATATAATTGTAAATAAAGGCCTGGTCTTTCTATTATATAGTGCCTTTCAGATCTACCTCTTTGACTGTAATTGTAATGTGATTGTGTTAAGTTTAAATCCATTGTACAGTATCTTACTCACTTATTTATCTATATAGTGCCTTTCACGTCTGTCTGTCTTCTAAGCCACTTCTCCAGTTCAGGTCACTTGTCTCCAGTGCGTATTCCAGCAGTGCTGGGCAGACGTCGAGCCTTGATGAGGTGCCAGTCCATCACAGGGCACCCTGCTCCTTGCCCATGTGTTGGTGGGTAATCTTTAGTCTAGCCCCTTTGTTCTTAGTGGTCTCCTCCTGGCACATAACCCCCCAACCCCCACCCCCCCCCGTAGATGTGACTTGTGTCATCTCTTTCTAATGGTAGACTCAAGTGCTTTGGTATGAAGAGTGGTCAGATTGACCCGGAGGTCCCGTGATTAAATTCTGGGGGTCTTAGAGATTTTGTATTGCGCTCTCAGGCTGAGCTTGCTGGGCTCGACAAGTTGCCATACAGCTGGAATTCTGCTCCACTTGGAAATGATCTTCTGGACTGTGTCATGGCTGATTTCTAAATGTCTAAAGATCTTTTTACATCAATTCCTAGCCTCGTGGCATCTAGAACCTTCTTTCTGAAGGTCTCAGTGAGCTCAGCACACACTCTCCAAGAGCAAAGAGCAAACCAAAGTGCACATCTGAGTGAGGGGATCAGACACGGTCCCCTCTAATGGCATTCTGAGGTAGTGACACATGCAGAGGTGGCCTTCAGTTTTTCCACATCTGCGTTTGTGTTTATTAAAGTGGATTATCAGACGTAAATGAGACTTGAGGATTGTTACTTGACCACGTTTGGTGAAAACCAAAGACAGCACTGGACCAGAAGACCCTGACAGCAACTGTAAAGCATGGCGGTCTTTTTTACGGAGGAGTGGTGGCTCTGAGGCTGGGGATCTGCGCTGGCAATCAGAATCCAATAAACGCCAGAAGTGATTCCACTCCGTTGGGCCCTCGAGTGAAAGACCCTTAACCTGCGATGGCTCTGTCTTGGGGATGACGTTAATCTGCAGGTCCTCCAGCTTGGTTGGTGGCAGGATTGGCACTACAGCCATTGTGAAAAATCCTCACCGTGTTCCATTCCATTTGAAGTAGTGTGGTGCTGAGGGTCCTAATTTGGGGTCCTGAAGTGGGTATGGCACTGCACATTATCACTGTGTGCTCTGTGACCTGAGCGTGTCACCATCATAGACTCCACTATGAAGCCTTCACTGTATCTGAGGGTCCTCAAGGATGATGTGAGACCATCTCCCAGAAGAATGAAGTTCAGCCAAATGTGGGCCTTGCAATATGATGATGACCCTAAACACATCAGTAAAGAAAAAAAGAAAGTAACAGAGGGTTCTGGAATGGCCAGCTCCAATCCCCAATCTGGATCCCATCAGAAGACTATGGGTGGGACGCAAGGCACCCCTCAAATATTACACAGGTGAAAGAATTCTGCATGGAGCAACATGAAGAGTGTCTTTTTCAGGCTGATGTCAGAGAGTGGTAGACATTTAAAGATAATGGAGACTTGGGGGGACACAATCAGCTATTAGAGGCAAAGGTGGACTTACTTTTACCACAGATGTTCATTTTTTTTCTTGAATAAATTATTGCAAAGTCAATTTTTTTTTATTTCTAAATATCAATTTAAATGAAGATCAAATCTCGATATGTCTACAAATGTTATAAAAGAAAAAAAACACATTACATGGGGTGCACTTACTTTTTCACACGAAAGAGAAAAAAATCACTGGGCTGTAAATTAAAGGGGGAAAACCTAAAAAAGAAGAAAAGTGGCCAGTGACATATTTAAAGAGGGGACCCCGGGAGTGACACAGGAGGACCCTTAAACTCCACAGACACAGTAACGATGCTTTGATGAAAAGGAGGAAAACCTGGAGAAAATCCCACAAGGACACGGGGAGCCCATGCAGGCTTCACATGGATAAAGGCAGCACTTACAGTAAAGCACAATACCAAAGGGGGAACATACAGACCCCCCATAGATGCAAAGAAAGACAAGGGGGCTCCACAGCACAAGGGGATGTTTGTAAAATTCATCTAAACGGTGACAGGACTGGGGGGCTTAAAGGAGGAATGGGGAGCTCCTGTGTAACAATCCACTTTATTACCAGGAAAAGTCTGCAACTTTCCACTGGTCAGTGAGGGGCTGGCATTTGAAGCCATCACTTTGGAGCTGTGGGTGCTCTCCTGTACCCCCTGTGGACCCCCGTGGACCCCCATGGATGGGTCTCAGGTGAGCTTCAGACGGCCTTTCAAGCTCCCAGGTGTGCATTTGTGTTGCTGGAATCCCCCTCAGATGATGATGGTGATGACAGATTTGTGAAGAGCCGCACATTTCTTGACTCGTCTGGCCTGAACATTTACATCTGACGGCTCCAAAGATCAATAAGTTCTGAAAAACTGGAGTCATTTTGATTTATTTTTATAGCATTCATTGATGTACGTTATTTGTTAAATCATTTGACCAATCGCCTATTCAGGTTTTATGCTCCAGGGCAGCAGCCGCTCTTGAACCCTTCCACCAGCTGCCCTTACATGAGGGGGTCCCGCTGTGCCTCGGATGGTGGAGTTGTGGTTAAGCGATCAGCTCTCATCTTTTCTTCTTCTCCGTCTTAAGAGGCACTGAATGAATTTGTTCCTCGTTGTTTCATGCTGGCTCACGGTTGAAGTAACACTGTGGAATTTCTCCTTTAATGTCACCCTTGTCACCGGTGTGACGTGGCTGGTGTGTGTGGCCAGCTTCGGCCTGGATGCGGGTGTTTAGTAAACAGTGGGGTCTTCTGCTAATAGGCAGCGTGGAGGAGCCACACATATAGCCACAGGAGGCCCATAACGTCACCGGAGCGCAGATGACGAGGACACTTCTCAGAGGTGTGGAGGAACATTTGGGACAAAATGAAATAAATAAATGAAACTAAATAAATAAAAAAACATACATAATTTCATAAATATGCTGTGACAGTAAAGAAATAAAATGCATTACATTTGTCATTCTGACAGATGATGCATCACAAACATTAACACTGCTTTTTAAGAATCCCATACCAAGTGGCATATAACAGAGATGTATATAATTGCATTTGTCATTCCAACTGATGGCGTGTCACAAATATTAATACTGCTTTTACAAATCCCATACCTAATGGTATATAACAGAGATGTTTTGTCCTTTCAACAGATTGTGCATCAGAAATATTAATGCTGCTTTCACAAATCCCATACCAAATGGCATATAACAAAGACTTATATAATTGCATTTGTCATACCAACTAACGGCGCATCACAAACATTAACACTGCGTTTACAAATCCCATACCAAATGGCATATAACAGAGATGTATAAATTACATTGGTCATTTCAACAGATGGCACGTCACAAACATTAACACTGCTTTTATGAATCCCATACCAAATGGCATATAAGAAAGATGTATATAATTGCGTTTGTCAGTCCAAGAGATGGTGCATCAAAAACATTAACACTGCTTTCATGAATCCCATACCAAATAGCATAGATACATTACTTGCTTTTGTCATTCCAACAGGAGGCACGTCACAAACATTAACACTGCATTTTACGAATCCCATACCAAATGGCATATAACAGACACCTATGAATTGCATTTGTCATTAGAACAGATGGTGCAGCTGTTCTACGCACCATTTGTTGGAATGAGGAGTAGCTGCGACAGAAGAGACAACTAAGTGGCTCCACACATTTGAGAAGTGCTTCAGTCTTTCTGACATTTTGCCTGTTGCATCACTGTATGTCATAACAGAGTCTAGATAATCATTGTGGTCTATGGATTGTGCACAGGGTGCCTCTTCGAAGTGTTGGGGTCACCCTTTCAATTGTAATGGCAAATAGACACGTGAGTGAACAACGCCTAACATAAGTAGCCTTTCTACCTCTTTCTAAAGTGGCTCTTCCTGAATGAGACGCTTGAAGCGTTGGGTTCTTATAGATCTCAGGCAGGAAGGAGCGGGGCTAGTTACCCCTGTGAGATAGACGCTGGGCAGCCTCATTGTGCTTCCACTGGTGTCTTTAGGTTGTTTTGGGGCGTGGTGAGTGCTCTCTCTTTGTTATCAGATCTCTTAATGTCAGTCCTTCTCACCTCCCGTGATACATCGCTTACAGTGAATGTATATTTTGCCATTCATATTTTCTCAAACGTAGCCGCCAGTTCTTTCAGCCTCGCATCGACTCCTACACTGCCGTCGTAACTGATCTATTCTACAGGGTAGTCCATATCTAATTATGCAATCATTGCATTGCATTAAAAGTTGCAAGTTAGATCTGGACCACCCTATACAGAGAGCACCCGCGGCTTCACGTCGTTCACCTTTACCAAGCGTCCATTGATGCCGTCAAATGCTGACGTTTAATCTGATTCTACAGAAAATATTTTCGCTTGCATCAGGTTGTGTTTATTTTTAAAAGGTGCGATGTGCTCTTCGGACACACGTTTAGATGTCTAATAGTTGTGTTTAGGAGACTTCGACTGTTGACTCTTCGTCGTAACCAGAAGCTCGCTGTCTGTTGGACCGAACTAACGAGAGCACCTGCAGTTCAAAAGTACCGCCCCTCCTTCGAGCCCCGCCCTCAAAAGACGTCGGATTGGTTGAGAAATGTGTCACTCGGGACCTTGGTGCAGCCCCTTTGGCGGTGATTTCAGCTGCCAAACTTCGCGTAACTGGCTTTGGCTTTTTCTTTCCTCTTTCTTTTCTCAAGCTCTGTCAGGTGGGGATGAAGACCTTCAGTGCTCAGCTGCTATCAGGGTCCCTCAGAGACATTCAAGTGCAGGCTCAGGCTGGGCCACTCCAGAGCATTCCCTGAGTTGTGCTTCGGCCACTCCGGGGTTCTCTTTGCTTTATGCTTAGGGTCCTCGTCCTGTTGGAAGGTGAATCTTCGGCCAAGTTGGTGGTCCTAGAGAGCTCTGGAGGAAGGGCAGCTCTGCAATTTGCTCTGGTTGGCTATAATAATAATAATAATAATAATTCCTGTACATTTATATAGCACCTTTCTCACAGTGAGCCACCACTAATGTGCAGTGGCCACTTGAAGGACGTGACGCCAGACATTTTTGCACCATGTTGCACATTAGCTGTTAGGTGTTCAAAGTGGTGAGAGACAGTTAGCCAACTGGAGACAGGGGATGATTAGGGGGCCAGAATGACCAGGCTGTGGTGGGCAATTTAGCCTCGACATCGGGATGCACCCTAGTCTTTATGAAGGATGCCCTAGGGATCTGTAATGACCAGAGGGAGTCAGGACATCAGGTTTACGTCTCATCCGAAGGACTGTGTCTCCCGTCACTGCACTGGGACATTGAGTTCCACATTGAGACCACCGGCTAAGTGCCCCCCACTCTGCTGGCCTCACCAACGCTTCATCTAGAAGGAGCTCCAGAGCATGACGTTACTGTATATGACACAGGTGAAGAGGGGGCCTCGTCTCCTTCAGATGTGACCCCCAGAGTTCAGTCTTGGCTTCACCAAACCACAGAACCCAATTTTCCCAGTCTGATAGTCCTTTTATTTATTTCACTTTATACAATTTCTTGCATTAGGAATTTGTTAGTTTGTCACATACCCCAGGGGGTCAGAGTGCAGGGTCAGCCATCATACAGCCCAACTTGGAGCAATTTTAGGTTAAGGCCACAGCAAGGTAGGATCTCCTTTGGCAGTAACGGGGGGCAATCTTCCGGATACCGACTCCGAAAGGCTACCATGTGTTAACTGGGACCCTCAGGTTAGTGGAGAGTTTATAGTGATGATGGTTGCTCTTCATCTCCGCAGAGGTCCTCTGGAGCTCCACCAGAATGCCCACTGGGGTCTTGGTCACCTCGCTTACTAAAGCCATCCTTGCCTGACTGCTCAGTTTGGCTGGACCACCAGCTTTAAGGGTATGGGGGGGGAACTTGTGGTTGGTCCAAACTTATTCCAACTTAGGAATTATGGAGACCACTGTGCTCCAGTGCTGCAGAATTTTCTCGCAGCCTTCCCTCAGATCTGCTCCTCGGCTCAATCCCAGTGAGCTGTCAGTTGGACGTTTCCACTGGAATGCCCCCCCCCCCCCCCCAACATCCTGCTCACCAACCCCAACTTCAAAATTCCAAGATGGCTGCACAGAAGTGAAAGCTGCAGTGTCATATTGTCCATGCATGTCACATTCTACCTGTGGACTTGTCCCGCTTCGACACACAAAATACCACGGAATGCGTCCTCCAGTTTTTTTCCTGTTTTCCAAAAGAGCAAACACAGCAGACGTTTTCCTGGAGGGGTCCATGTTGGTTTTTCTGGAATATGGTGTGACGTCACTCCCAGTTCTGACATCTGACGATGGAGATAAATGGAACACAGCCTAAGCTCTGCAGGCAGCACCTGTGAGCTCATGGATCCACTGTAAGACCCCCTCGGGGGGGGGTTTGGGGGGGCTAGTGTGTGTGCCTTTCCTAATCAGTCCAATTTAATTGAATGGACCCCCAGTGGACTCCAGAATGCCAATCAATAGAGTGGGCCGCACCTCAGCCAGACGTTGTGTCACAGCGAAGCCTCGAAAATCTCATCTTAGTGGGACGTTTCAGTTTTCGATTGTTAAAAAAAATTCCCCAAAAAATTCCTAAAATCCCATTTTCACTTCGTCATTCTGGGATTTTGAGTGTTGCTTGATGAGGGGAAAAAATGAACTGAAATGATTTAAGCTCAATGTCTGCAACGTGACCAAAGTGAGGGGGTCTCAAAACTGCACTGTAACGCCCCTCACAGCCACCAGCATCACAGAGCGGAGCAGAGGAACAGAAGATAACAAGATCAGAACACAAGTTGGTTTAAAACCACTGGACACTCGGGACCACTCCCGAAATCTCCCAGCAGTCCACACCCCACCTGGCTGCTTTGGGTGGGCTGGCCTCTCGTCCAGACTTGGTACCTGCTTTACCCCCAGAGTTGCAGTGAGAGGTGCCAGCGGCTCCCCAAACCCCAAATTGGATATGCAGGTCAACATTGAAATACAAATAGCGTCGGTGGTCCCGTTTGTAAATCTTCACGCGCCCCACCTTGAGCTGCCTCTCTTTTTCAAGCCTTAATGGACCCCTTGACGTGTCTGATTGCTCTCTTCTGGCCTGCATTGCTTCCCTGTGACATCATGCAGTTTCTAACACAGACACACCCCTAGCACCCCCCCCACCAGCCCATCACTCCCCCCTAACTGGAAATTGCAACACAGTGAAACATAATAGAAATTCCATTCTTGCAGGTGGCCTGAACCGTAATTATAGACTGTAAGTTGTAAATGTGGTGACGCCTTTAACAGTGGGGGCAAAGCGTGCTGGAAACACCTGAGTGGGGGGGGGGAACGCACCCCGGGGGGGGCAGGCCAAGTGTCACATGTCTACTGCTTTCCACCTCATCCAGTGTGTGCCCTTTAGAAAGAAACAGAGAGACGGCAACTAGACAGCAATTTATCTTAAAGAAGCTCTCCTCATAATCGCAAAATACCGGAGAATGCTGGCTGCCAGATTAGTGGTGACACGCGGAGCTGGCGCTGAGCCACGGAGTCAAGTCTGGGCTTGGCAAGTCGCGCCACATGAGACGACTCTGCACTGCAGAACTGTGGCGGCTGACATGGCTGACTTGTTGACTTAATTAGGACAGAAAACACGCGTGGGTTTTTGAAAATCTCGAAGACCACAGCGGGCCTCGTGTGGCGGGCCATAGCAGATCTGACTTTGATAGGAAACTGTTTGGTTACCTCGATTTGGTTACACCAATGCCCGCGATCTGCACTTATCTTAATGTCCTTAACTGGCATCACCACCTGCCATCATCCAGCTATCCTGTCCTGCTGTCACAGAAAAATGACACATCAGACCTTCATCTGGAGGGTCTCTGCTGCTTAAGTCCAAATCAGATTTGGGGGTCTAGATAGATAGATAGATAGATAGATAGATAGATAGATAGATAGATAGATAGATAGATAGATAGATAGATATGAAAGGAACTATATAATGGATAGATAGATAGATAGATAGATAGATAGATAGATAGATAGATAGATAGATAGATAGATATGAAAGGCACTATATAATAGATAGATAGATAGATAGATAGATAGATAGATAGATAGATAGATAGATAGATAGATAGATAGATAGATAGATAAAAGGAACTATATAATAGATAGATAGATAGATAGATAGATAGATAGATAGATAGATAGATAGATAGATAGATAGATAGATAGATAGATAGATAGATAGATAGATAGATAGATAGATAGGCACTATATAATAGATAGAAAAGGAAAGGGAATGAATTGCAGCTGCCAACAAGTATATCATCAGAGCATTTGACTTCCTTTTATCGAGATAAAAATTCTGAATGCAGCTGGGAAATGGACCCTTGGGACTGGCACCCTTTACACAGGACCAGTGCCATGGCAGCTCAGGGCTTGCCAGCCACTTAGTAGTCTGATTCACTTGTAGATAGAGAGATAGCTATGAAAGGCACTACATAATAGATAGATAGACAGATAGACAGATAGATAGATAGATAGACAGATAGATAGATAGATAGATAAGTCACTATATAATAGATAGATAGATAGATAGATAGATAGATAGATAGATAGATAGATAGATAGATAGATAGATATGAAAGGCACTATATAATAGATAGATAGATAGATAGATAGATAGATAGATAGATAGATAGATAGATAGATAGATAGATAGATAGATAGATAGATAGAGAGATAGATAGATAGATAGATAGATATGAAAGGCACTATATAATAGATAGATAGATAGATAGATAGATAGATAGATAGATAGATAGATAGATAGATAGATAGATAGATAGATAGATAGATAGATAGATAGATAGATAGATAGATAGATAGATAGATAGATAGGCTCAGCCTGTTCTGGTTCAAACACTCTGTATGTTACCAGTGACTTTCCAAGCATTCGAGGTTGCACACTTTACCTTCTGCTTCATATGCTGAGTTTGAAACGTCGAGGCAGAATTCTCCATCTGCTCCTTGTGTATTCATTCCACACCTGATCATCAACCTTCAAGATACAGGAGGACACCTGGCGTCACTGACTGTAAGATGGCAGACGTCACTCTGTTGCTTTGCTCCCATTACATTATGAGCCGTTGTCACAGGACAGGACCTCGGGATCAACGAAACCCTGCTGGTCACAACTGGTACTGCAGACGTGGATCCTTAATGGCTGTCAGAGGCCAAATGGGTCCTGCATCTGGAGCACCAGGTGTGTGTGTGTCTGTGTGCATGTAGGTATGTGTCTGTGTCTGTGTGTGTGTGTAGGTGTTTGGGTGTCGGTGTGTATGTGTGTGTGTGTGTCTGTGTGTGTGTTTGGGTGCTCAGCACATTTCTGCCTCCCTCTCTCTTCCCTTCTTAGCCGCTGACCTCCCCTTTGGATTAATTTCTACTTTTTCAAACCCCTCAGGTGGTGGGTTAACTTTGCTGTCTCAGCCAAATTCCAGCTATTGCCCTAAACCTTAGTCTTCGGTCACGAGGGGGCTGGGCTGGTGGTGGGGTGGGGTGGGGATGGTGTGTTGGAGGGTCTGGCAGCGTACAGCAGGCACTGCGCTTTATGGTTCTTGTGGTCTGATTGCTTAATGGAATTGTTGTTTATTGGTTAATTGTTTAATTGGGAGGAAGCAGGTGTGCTGAGCCCCTCTGAGTTACTCAGGGTTGGTGGGGGGCTTTGTGACAGACTGCTGCAGCCAGGGGCACATTAGTCAATTGGTCAAGAATGCCCTGAGGCAGCTCTGAGGACCCCCATTGATAATAGATTAGAGTACCCTGGGGACCCTCTATATCATTATGGGGACTCCTTTGATTGAGCTCTGTATTGTTTTTGGACCCCCACTGTGAGGGGTCTACACGACTCTGTATGGGCTCCCTAATCACACTGAGATTCTGGCACCGAGGGGGCAGATCTATAGTCAAGGTGAGGGGGCCTTCTCACCAAAACTTTTCACTCAAAACCTCACCTCTTGATCTCCAAGGGAGACCACCCATTTGATGAAACAATCAAATTTCCTGTGTGCCAAAACCAAGAGAGGGACACAGTCAGTACGACACCCAGGGGTCTGTGGAGGTCTTACTTCAGGTTTAACAACACCCATTAGTCCTTCTGTAAAACCCATCTGTCGTCTTCCTTACCGCTCCATCAAGGTCTCTCCTCTCACAAGTTGAGGATTTGTTCTTTGCGTGTATTCAGGCCCACCTGCCCGGCACTGCCCTCCAGGTCCATAAAGCCTGAGACGAGCCCCCAGTCCCTTGCGGTTCATTGAATGCACCAGCGTTGGTGGGCGTCTTTTGTGATTTTTTTGTGCTTTTTGGTACACTGTAGTAATCCCTGAGGAGTCACTGTAGATGACGAGACATCATAATTGGGGGGGCTCTGTGGTGTTCACTGGAGGTCTGGAGCTCACCCTCTGCTTCTGACTTCACATTCGTGGTTTGTGGGTCACTTTTTGCCTTTCCAGTCATCCGCTGCTGGGCCTTTCATGCTCTTCAGAGAGTAAATAAATCTTTTTCATTTATTTATGATGATTCTTTGTTGCTAGCCAAGGTTTGATGCCCACTTTAAGTGGCCACTTTGTGTGCTTAGGAACATTTTAAATTTCTACCACATTGGGACTCCAATACCCATTAACTCCAATATAAAATGCAAGAGTGAGCCGATTACTTTTTTAAATTTATAAAATACGCTTGACTTTAGGACACAAATTCATGTCGCCAACTGATATTTGCCATAATTAAGATTACATCCTGCCTGAAGCAGGGGCTTGAGTTGTCTCGAAAGCTGGCATATTGAAATCTTTCTAGTTGGCCATCCATCCATTCATCCATTATCCAACCTGCTATATCCTAACTACAGGGTCACGGGGGTCTGCTGGAGCCAATCCCAGCCAACACAGGGCACAAGGCAGGAAACAAACACCGGGCAGGGCGCCAGCCCAGCACAGTTCTAGTTGGCCAATTAACAAGAAATAACGCTGACACTTGAGTTTAGGTATCCATGATAAAGCAGCTACTAAGAGCTGCTCCATTAACTACGTATATTAATAACAGTAATAAACAGGGATTAAGAGGAATAGTGATGGTTTGTCACTGTGTTTTATCATGTTAAAAAAGTTTATAATATTTTCTATAACATCCAACCATTTTCCAACCCACTGAATCCGAACACAGGGTCACGGGGGTCTGCTGGAGCCAATCCCAGCCAACACAGGGCAGGAACCAATCCCGGGCAGGGTGCCAACCCACCGCAGGACACACACAAACACACCCACGGGCCAATTTAGAATCACCAATCCACCTAACCTACATGTCTTTGGACTGTGGGAGGAAACCGGAGCGTCCGGAGGAAACCCACGCAATCACGGGGAGAACATGCAAACTCCACGCAGGGAGGACCCGGGAAGCGAACCCGGGTCCCCAGGTCTCCCAACTCCGAGGCAGCAGCGCTACCCACTGCGCCACCGTGCCGCCTATTTTCTATAACATGAAAACTCTTAATAATTGATCATAGCAGATACCTAAACTTAAAAACCTACCGATTTAAAAAAATCCCAAACATACCAATTGGAGGTCAGAAATCGAAAGTACGCCTCATGAGAAGGATTTAGGAGTCGTAGTGGACTATTAATTGCCAGACGGTGCTCAGAAGCCATGAAGAAGGCTAACAGAATGTCAGGTTATATAGCGCCTTGATGTGTGGAGTACAAGTCAAAGGAGGTTCTGATCAAGTTTTATAACACACTGGTCAGGCCTCATCTGGAGTACTGGGTGCAGTTTGGGTCTCCAGGCTACAAAAAGGACATAACAGCACTAGAGAAAGGTCCAGAGAAGAGCGACGAGGCTGATTAGAGGGCTACAGGAGATGAGTTAGGAGTAAAGATTAAAAGATTTAGGAGTTGTAGTGGACTCATCACTATCGACTTCCCGTCAAGTGTTCAGAAGCCAGAGTTTAGAGGCCATGAAGAAGGCTAACAGAATGTCAGGTTATATAGCGCCTTGATGTGTGGAGTAAAAGTCACAGTAGGTTCTGCTCAGGCTTTATAACACACTGGTGAGGCCTCGTCTGGAGTACTGGGTGTAGTTTGGGTTTCCAGGCCACAAAAAGGATAAAACAGCACTAGAGAAAGGTCCAGAGAAGAGGAACAAGGCTGATTTAGGACTACAGGGGATGAGTTAGGAGGAAAAATTAAAAGAGCTGAGCCTTTACAGTTTAATCAAAAGAAGATGTCAAGGAGACCTGACTGAAGTGTTTAAAATTATGAAATCAATCAGTCCAATGGATTGAGACAGTGACTTTAAAATGAGTTCATCAAGAACACAAGGACACAATGGGCAGTCAGAAAATTGAGAGTAGGCCTTATGAGAAGGATTTAGGAGTCATAGTGGACTCTAAGCTATCAACTGACAGACAGTGTTCAGAAGCCATTAAGAAGGCTAACAGAATGTCAGGTTATATAGCGCCTTGATGTGTGGAGTACAAGTCACAGGAGGTTCTGCACAAGCTTTATAACACACTGGTTAGGCCTCATCTGGAGTACTGGGTGTAGTTTGGGTCTCCAGCCTACAAAAAGGACATAACAGCACTAGAAAATGACCAGAGAAGAGCGACAAGGCTGATTAAGGGCTACATGGAGAATGAATTGTGAGGAAAGATTAAAAGAGCGGAGTCTTTACAGTTTAACTAAAAGGAGATTAAGAGGAGACCTGACTGAAGTGTTTAATATTATGAAGGGAATTAGTGCAGTGGATCAAGACAGTGACCTTAAAATGAGTTCATCAAGAACACGGGGACACAGTTGGAAACTTGTGAAGAGTAAATTTCACACAAACATTAGTTAGTTTTTCTTTACACAAAGAACGATAGACACTTGGAATAAGCGACCAAGTAGTGTGGTGGACAGTAAGACTTTAGGGACTTACAAAATTCAACTTGATGTTTTTTTGGAAGAAATAAGTGGACAGGACTGGCAAGCTTTGTTGGGCTGGATGGCCTCTCCTAGTCCAGATTGTTCTCATGTTCTAATATCCTTCAAGTTGTAGCAGCAGTAATAAGCCTGCAACATTTCATAAACTTTGAATCAGCCATTTTGTAAGCAACACATATCCCCAGCACTCTCTTGGTCCCAGTTGAATTTCTAGCCTGGAATTTAAATGAATTCGGCTTTATTAAACATGCAATATTGCATTATGATCAACATTTTAGAATTTTGACAGTTTTTGACTTGGCTCTGCATTACAAATCTCCTTCCTTATGAAATTTTTGATATGTCATACAGTTCGTAGTTTAAGTTGGACCACCAGCAACCTTCATGTCAAATTTTGTGAAAATCGCTTCCGCTGTCTTTGTGTGATTGACGAATGTGCCAAACAGAAAAACAAGCAGATGGGGCGTGAGCTGAGGGCTGAAATGAGGCCCTTAGCGTTCAAAATGGAAAAATAACATCAAACAGAGCCACAGAATTCAAAGGACAGGCATCACAGTTTTATTTATATAGATACCCCCCCTTTCTTCTTCTTTCGGCTGCTCCCGTTAGTGGTTGCCACAGCAGATCATCTTCTTCCATATCTTTCTGTCCTCTGCATCTTGTTCAGTTACACCCATCACCTGCATGTCCTCTCTCACCACATCCATAAACCTTCTCTTAGGCCTTCCTCTTTTCTTCTTCCTTGGCAGTTCCATCCCTACCTTCTTCTTCTTTTTGTTTCGGCTGCTCCCGTTAGTGGTTGCCACAGCAGATCATCTTGTTCCATATCTTTCTGTCCTCGTCATCTTACTCTGTCACACCCATCACCTGCATGTCCTCTCTCACCACATCCATAAACCTTCCCTTAGGTCTTCCTCTTTTCTTCTTCCCTGGCAGCTCCATCCCTACCTTCTTCTTCTTCTTCTTCTTCTTTCAGCTGCTCCCATTAGGGGTTTCCACAGCAGAACATCTTCTTCCATATCTTTCTGTCCTCTTGCTCTGTCACACCCATCACCTGCATGTCCTCTCTCACCACATCCATAAACCTTCTCTTAGGCCTTCCTCTTTTCTTCTGCCCTGGCAGTTCCATCCCTACCTTCTTCTTCTTCTTTCGGCTGCTCCCATTAGGTGTTGCCACAGCAGATCATCTTCTTCCATATCTTTCTGTCCTCTTGCTCTGTCACACCCATCACCTGCATGTCCTCTCTCACCACATCCATAAACCTTGTCTTAGGCCTTCCTCTTTTCCTCTTACCTGGCAGCTCTATCCTTAGAACCCTTCTCCCAATATAAGTAACAAATAATAAACATAAATGGACGAAGTGACTAAATGGAGACTAATTAGGTAGGACAGTGGTCCGTGGACATCAAGGAGGACGAGTTCCCATCATCACTACTCACTGGGGTTACACAGTATAATGGTACAGAAAAAAAACAAAAAACCCAACTCTGAGAACCGTATGGCACCAACATGTCGGACTTTTCGGTCTCAGAAGTTAATGTCAGCTTACCTTTCAATGCCCCCCCTACCCCGCCCCCCCTTTCCTTGACACTCGCTATTGCAGTTGTGGTAAATCAGCCGCATTGTAGACGTCACAGCACAAAGCTACATGCTTTGATGCAATAGGAATTTCGGTGGGTCAGACCCCCCCGTAAACTTTTTCACTTTTTTACTTTAACAGGATTGGGACTTCACAGGGGAGATTATTGCTTTGATGTGAGTGGGACATCATGGGAGAAGCCCACCCCCACTTCTTATTGTATCGACAGCAGTGGGGCTTCATGGTCGTGAATAACATCAACGCTAACCAGGACTTCACACTGAGATTACTACTTCGATGTGATTGGGTCTTCGTGGGGGATTTTAGGTTGATGTCATCAAGACTTCACGGCCGCCAATAGCTTCGACCTTATTGGGACTTCACTGGTTAAACTGTTGTTTCAGTGTGATTAAGACTTCATGGGGGACCCCCATTCCCATTGTGCTGACGCAATCGAGACTTCATGGCTGCCATCGTGATCGGGCCTTTGCAGGGCAAATTCTTGCTTTGTCACATCTGGGACTGCATAGCCCCCAGTTTACCTCCCTTATTGCTTCATGGCTATCGAGGGGGGAGCAGCATGATTGTGTGGTGCACCAGGTAGATGAGTAATTGTGTGGGAAGCTGGATTAAGATGGGAGTTTTTGAAGTTCTCCGTTACTTTCTTCAGAAACCGTTTTATTCCTGGTACTGAGTTTTGAAAGCTGCTGTCGATCCCAAAGTCAAAATTTCAGTACCGATCCAACATTCCCAGTCACCAGATAACCAATCACTTGCAAGCTTGGTGATCATTCCCTGACGTGGGGACCAGACCCCTCCATTAATCCTGAATTCCGAGAGTTCAAGAAGAATTAGATTGTAGCTGTGCTACCAGCTGGAAGGACTCCAATTCCCAGCAGCCCTCATTGGATGTCTGAAACGGGCACAGGGGCTACTGGGGACAAGAAGGGCCAGCGGGGAAACTTGAAAAGGGGCCGGCGAAGCAGCAAGAGGAGGTCTGCACTTCTGTTTATCTGTTTGTCCCATCTAAAATAACCCCTGTGAAATATCGTCATACCCAGGATCGTGTCTCGCAAGGATAGATGGACTGTCTTGTGCCCGCCTGCCATGTGAAGAGTGGTGGATTAGTCGTCATGCGCCTTCAGAGCAAATCTCACCCCTCGCTGCTCAGGACTACTGGTAGGATTGTTTAATTAAGTTCTTATGGATTCTGTTCTCGGGATCGTGACCGCCACCCTCACTCTATGCCCATTTGTCCGTTTCTGCCGCATCAGGACTGCGTTAGGGACATTGTCGTGAGTGTCTATTGTCATGGTCAATTGTTGTGTTAAAATTGTATCGCCGAAGGGGGGGAGGGTTGTCTGTTTCTTGCTTGTCTGTATTTGATTTCCCATTCTGTGTATTATTTATTCATTTATTTGTTTCGTGTCTCGGTCTGTGAGTGGGTGCGGGTCGGGCCAAGGCTGGGTGCGTTCCTGGAATGCCCACCGAAAAAATAAATAACTCACTGCCCCTTCAGCGGTGTGAGTCTGAGCGGCACCGGACTGCTACAAGATTATCAAAAGGAGATTTTCAACAGCCAACCGAAACAGAAAAGGGGGCTTTCCAACGAGAGGGCAGCGCCAGTTTGGCAGCGCAGGCACCCTGAGTCTGAACATCTTCTGCGATTGCTCTTGGGGGCTTCTTGGGAGAGGCCTGTATGAATGTAGGTATCCATTGCTAGAGGCTTCTGGAGAGATACAGTTTGTAGTGGTCTTGACCTTTTTTGGAAGGGGTCCATAAGGAGTGACCAAAACAAACCCCCCAACCCAGGAGCAGCGCATGCACTCAATCCACTGTTTCTCTCTGCCATTTCAGAGTGGTCTTAATTGCACAAGGCCGGCACTTCTCTCTCTGGCAGGCCAATTGGGATTGCTTGTCATTAACCTAGAGGTCATTAAAATGGGTACATATTACCCAGATGAGCAGTGGGTGGGCTCCATAGTGTCTTGATGTCCAGTACTCCACAGGGCTCTCTCTCGATGCCAGTGCCCTCGCTTCAAGTCACATTCAGCTGCCAGGCCTTCAGGTTACCCTCCCCTCACGTGTGCCCTGCCTCTTCCAGCCACAGGACCAGGGATGAAGCAGATGCTTCCTAAAGTGCGCGGCCCAAAGTACCGGTCTTCCTGTGCCACAACAACCCATGATAACCGCGCGCTCTCACATGGAGGGATTTCAAGTCGGAAACGATTTCTAAGGAAGCTGATTAACCACAGAACTGGGACTTTCCTAGAGACGGCTTAGGCCCTGCCAAGCAGCTCAGGAAGGATGAGGATTTCCTACAGATGGGGCTCATGCCAGCTACACGGGTGGGATAGAGGAGGCTGGATGGGATGGAAGGATGTGGGGGGTGAACAGGTGAATGGAAAAAAGAAAAAGAAAGAAAAGTAGCAGGGGCACCTCCTCGTTTGAGGACGTTTATATCCACACAGGACCCTACGCAGCTGTCGGCGGGCACTGCTGTCACGCTTTTTTGTGTAAATGTCACACTTGAAGGGACGCGCTTTACACACTCTGAATCAATCAGCTGTTACCAGTCATAAGGAGCAACGAATAACTGAACTGAGGGGGGGGGCCTTTGTATATTTCCTGTTGCTCATTGGCAGCCTGGAAAGTCACTGATTGAAGTGGATGGACTGGCATTTACCCGTGTGGCACGGGTGACAGAGGCAGAATGAGTCCAATGGTGCCAACCCTGTTTAATACAAGTGGGAAAATAAAATAAAATAAATCAACAGGTGGAACTCAAACACAAACCACCACAGGCAACTGCCCCAAGGGTCAGGGTTTTGGGGGGAGCTCCAGTCTCTGTGGTGCTTGGGTCTAAAATGCAAGACCACCTCCTGGGGGACGTCTGCTCTGAAGTTGGAAAGGGGTGGGGCTTTGCTGGCTCTGTTCACCTCATTGGGCACTGTGTGGGGAAATAGGAGACAAGACCAATGAGGGCAGCGCCACCTCTCATCCTGGGGTGGTACTGCATATGTCACGGGGACCGAAAGGTGAACCTCCAAACAAGTGTTCATTGAGATTAATTAGATGCAGGGAGAGCCATAAGGGTCTGGTGCATTGTGACTTGGGTGGCGGTCGAAGGCAGGGGTCTTGATGGACTGAACCTAAATGGACCTAGAATGATATTCACAATATTAATAAATGCATCCGATTTGTGATCATGTGAAAATGGTCACGTGCATACGCATAGGGGACGGCTAAGGGGCCCGAGTGACTGCAATTCGACTGCCACTCCAGGGGATGGCGCTGTGTCCTAATGCTTCTTTCTCTCCTCCTCCTCCCTCTGCAGACCAGTTGTTGATGGCTAGGACACTTGTGATGTCACTTCCCATGTCTGTCCATATGGACCCGCCTCTTCCCGTCCAAAACCAGAAGCTCCACCCTCTTGGGACAGACTCTATTTTTTTTAATACAATACAATTTATTTTTGTATAGCCCAACATCACACAAGGAGTGCCGCGATGGGCTTTAACAGGCCTTGTCTTTTGACAGCCCCCCCCAGCCTTGAAAATAATGGATCCCCTGCTCTGACTCGAACCTCACGCTGGGTAGCAGTCTGTGTGAATTCTTCCCATGCCAGGTAGCTCTGGTACTCCTTCCAAATTCCTAAAGACATGGAGGACAGATTAGTCAGTGATTCCAAATGACAGCCCCCATCAAAAGGATTCGCCCCCCATGGCCATGTCCACATTTTATTGTTTGACAACGCAGAGTCGCAGGGGTCTCTGATTAACAGAAAAGTCTCTTTAAAGGCAAAGGGGAAACAGAACTCTGCAAAATAAAATCAAAATAATATACAAATAAATAATCCAGAAATTTAAAATACAAAATAATCGATATCATAAATATTCATAGCAGTCATCATAACCTGCTTAGTCCTGAAAAGGGTCATGGGGGTCTGCTGGAGCTTTGGAGGGGTTTGCAAGTCTTGGCAGGAGAGGTGACACCATCAACAGTGCAGCAGTAGAAGCTCACCTGTATTTCGGCTCTTTAGCCCCCCGTCAGGAAGAAGACCCTTCGCTGAGCCTCTTTGAGTTTGGCAGACCACGAAAGGGACCTGAAGTTGCTAGGAGAGCCATTGACATGGAGTGGAGCAGGACTGCCTTTGTTCTTTCTGAAGTCAATGGTGGCCACCTCCTTTGTTTTGGTCGGAGGACCACCTTCCAGGTTGATCAGAAGTGAGTGATACCACCGCCCGGGGCGACAGGTGGCGCAGTCACTCACATCCTTGTGTCTTCTCTCACAAACTGAGGGCAATTGACTCTGCCCTGATTATAAAAGAATGCCCCCCAACCGGAGAACGATGTCTCAGATCGGACCTGAACTATGAATAGCACAGAGCTCCCCAGGACGACCCCATTGATTCCTGCTAGAGAGAGCCAGGACCCCTTTAAGTTTATTTCAATTTGTTTCAGTATACCCCATCGAGTGTTCTTTTTGCTCAAATGATTTTTCGTTTGGTTTGAAAAGGGGATGACCTGGCTGGTACACCAAACCCTCCCAATCGTCCACAGCTGACATTCAGGGAGAGGTTGTTGTTATGGCAACATACAGTTAGGTCCCTTACGTCACTGCTGTCGCTGATGAAGTCAATCGCAGTGTTGTCATGTGAGACCACCTATCAGTGGGTTGAAGCTTAACCTGAAAGTGGACCACCAAGGAGTGGATGGCTGAACAGAAGGAAATGGACGGTTCTGGAATGGACAAGTTAAAGCCCGGATTTTGAGTGGGGGGGTTTGAAATGGGCTGTCCACACAAGACCCCTATGACATCACCCAGCTGAAAGAATTCTGCATGCAAGGAGATGGAAGAGTGCGGTAAACATTAAGAGGAAACATCGACTTGAGGGGGCCACACAGTCTTTAGGAGCCAAAGGGTGGACTTACTTTTTCCATGTTTTGTTGAATAAATATAATTTCATTTTTTTAACTATAGATAGTGTTTACATGAAGATCGAATCTCGATTATATCCACATACTCTCACTGGCCACTTTATTAGGTACACCATGCTAGTACCCGGTTGGACCCCCTTTTTACTTATAGAACTGTTGTAATTCTTCATGGCACAGACTCAGCAAGGTGTTGGAAACATTCCTCAGGGATTGTGGTCCATATTGACATGATAGCATCACACAGTTGCTGCAGATTTGTCGGCTGCACATCCATGATGCCAATCTCCTGTTCCATCACATGCCAAAGGTGGTCTACTGGATTGAGATCTGGTGACCGTGGAGGCCATTAGAGTCCAGTGAACTCATCGTCATATTCAAGAAACCAGTTTGAGATGATTTGAGTTTTGTGACTTGGTGTGTTATCCTGCTGGAAAAGCCATCAGATGATGGGCACACTGCGATCATAAAGGGTCAGCAGCAATACTCAATTAGGCTGTGGCATTTAAATGGCACTCAGGTGGTACTAAGGGGGCCCAAAGTGTGCCAAGAAAATATCCCCCACACCATTACACCACCAACAACAACTTGAACCATTGATACAAGGCAGGATGGATCCCTGGTTTCATGTTGTTGACACCAAATTCTGAGCCTACCATCTGAATGTTGCAGCAAAAACCGAGACTCATCAGACCAGGGAACGTTTTTCCAATCTTCTGTTGTCCAATTTTGGTGAGCCTGTGTGAACTGTAGCCTCAGTTGCCTGTCCTTAGCTGACTGGAGTGGCACCCAGTGTAGTCTCCTGCTGCTGTAGCCCACCTACTTCAAGGTTCAACGAGTTGTGTGTTCAGAGATGCTCTTCTGCATACCTCAGTTGTAATGAGTGGGTTTTTGGGTTAATGTTGCCTTTCTAGCTGCGTATCCCTGTCCGGCCATTCTCCTCTGACCTCTGGCATCAACAAGGCATTTCCGCCCAGACAACTGCCGCTCACTGGATATTTTCCCTTCTTTTTCACCACTTGCTGTAAACCCTTGAGATGGTTGTGTGTGAAAATCCCAGTTTCTGAAATACTCAGAGCAGCCTGTCTGGCACCAACAACCAGGCCACGTTCACCTTCTTGCCCATTCTGATACTCGGTTTGAACTTCAGCAGGTGGTCTTGACAATGTCTACAGGCCGAAATGCATTAAGTTGCTGCCATGTGATTGACTGATGTGACAGGCGGTTGGTGTCCTTACTCAGCCGGGACGCCCCTGCACAATATATTCAGGGGGAGCAGCCATGGACACTGCAATACCTCCCCCTGGACGCTAGATGGCCGCCTCCCTGAGGTGGAGCAGTGCCTCGGGTTCCCGCAGGGCATCCTGGGAATTGGAGTTGGGTGCAGCCCTGTTGGGTCCCGCAGACACTGCCAGGGGGCGCTGTGTTTAGGACTCCTGAGCCCGTATGGGCAACATGTTCGTCACACCCGTAAGTGCAGCTGGAAGTCAGGGATCAAGCACCTGGATCACTTCTGGGTGAACCATAAAAGGAGACAGCAACCACCACTCAGTGGCCAGAGTCGGGTGGGAGGAGGACAAAGCTTGGTGAGGAGGGGTGAAGGATGAAGAAGAGAGTGTGCTGTTAATATTAAGTGCTTGTGGGACTGTGTTGTGGCTGGGGGGTTCACGGGGAAGACGTGCCCTCCAGCTGAAGAAAAATAAAAGTTTATTTAATTTTACACGTGCCTCTCGTGTCCAATCTGTGTCGGGTCGGACGCTATATAGCGCTATTCTTACACTGATTAGATATTTGCGTTAACAAGCAGTTGTACCTAATAAAATGGCCGGTGAGTGAATATTTAAGTAGACATTTCATGGGGTGTACTTACTTTTTCACATCACTGGACTTGATGTTAATTTCCACTTCAAAAAATGGATAATAACAATAAGTGGGGCAAATTAACCGTATCACACTTTCATACATACAAAGGTTAAGCACATTTTGTGAACATTAGCGATCAGCTGATTGATTGGTGGTCTTCTCTGGTACTGGCAGTTCCGAAACTGTATGGATCGACTGAGAGAAGTGTGCGACATGGAATTCTTGAATAAATGTTTGTCACTCCGAGAGGTTTTCTGACATGGCGTCTCATTCTGAGGTGAGTCCTAGCGCCTGAGCTTGCTCCCCAAGCGTTCGCTGGACGCAGGACCTCCTTAGTGTCTTTCTTTTGTGACCCCCCAAGTCGCAGAGCAGCTTAAAGAAATATTTTTGGAGCTTCTGGGAAATGGTGAGTGTAAAAGTAGCTCCCAGTGACTCGCAGATATACCGTGTCCTTGCTTACTGCCTCCTCATCCTCACTTTGTGTGCTCTGAAGAGCGAGCTGCCTCAGCACAGATGTTTCCGGTCTTAGTGCAGGGACGAGGGAGGGCCTGGCATGCATGGCAGTAGCTAGCGAGTGAGCGCTGTGTGCCTCCTCCACTGGCTGCTGAGGATTACAGCCGTTGGTTTTCCTCGCGCCTGGCTGGCTTGCCGGCTCATTCAGGTCTCGAGTTACAGCTGCCGAGGCCCGGCTGTGTAGACAGGTGGCCCGAGACACAGAAGGCTGCTTGTCCTTTTATCCCAAAAGCTCTCATGCCTGCTGGCTCCTCGCGTGCCTTCCTGTAAACAGAAATGCCCACCCTTCGAAAATGACTTGGCTTCCAGCAGCTGGAACTGAAGGATCCTGTCTCCGAGTGTGCGTCCACTTCATCCATTCATTTCAAAAGAGGAGGCAATGGGGAACTGGGAGTGACCAGCGATGACAGGGACCACCTCAATTGGCTCCTTTCGATGTGCCCCTCCGTGAATCGACCGGCACCTTATCATGGTGGAGGGGATTGTGTGCTCCAGCGATCCTAGGACTCATGTTGTCTGGTAGGGTCACCCAAGGTAAATTGGTCCACATGAGGGATTGACCACTATGGATGGTCCAATCAGAGGCTGGGGTCCTGCCCTGGAGCCTGACATATTGGGCTCATTAGCACCTAGTAGTGAAGTCTTGACCCATGGGACTGAGTCCTGAAGGAGCAACATGGGTCCGTCCTTCTGTGTGCCCACCACATTGTGGCTTGGGTGGCAGTCGAAGGCAGGGGTCTTGATGGACTGAATCTAAATGGACCATCTTATAATGATATTCACAATATTAATAAATGCATTTGATTTGTGATCAAGTGCAAATGATAGATATTGTCACGTGCATATTCATAGGGGACAGATAATTCTACTGCCACTCCAGGGGATGGCGCTGTGTCCCAATGCCTCTCTCTCCCCTCCTTCCTCTGCAGACCAGTTGATTGGCGGCTAGGACACTTGTGACATCACTTCCAGTGTCCGTCCGTCCGCTTTACACACTCTGAATCAATCAGCTGTTACCAGTCATGAGGAGCATCAAATAACTGAACTGAACTGAACCTGTTGCTCATTGGCAGCCTGGAAAGTCACTGATTGAAGTGGACAGACTGGCATTTACTCGTGTGGCACGGGTGACAGAGGCAGAATGAGTCCAACGGTGCCAACCCCATTTAATACAAGTGGGAAAATAAAATACAAACACAAACCACCACAGGCGGCTGCTTCAAGGGTCAGGTTTTTGGGGGGAGCTCCAGTCTCTCCGGCGCTCGGGTCTAAAATGCAAGACCACCTCCTGGGGGACGTCTGCTCTGAAGTTGGAAAGGGGTGGGGCTTCGCCGGCTCTGTTCACCTTATTGGGCACTGTGTGGGGAAATAGGAGACAAGACCAATGAGGGCAGCGCCACCTCTCATCCTTCGATGGTACTGCATATGTCACGGGCACCCGAAAGGTGAACCTCCAAACAAGTGTTCATTGAGATTACTTAGATGCAGGGGGAGCCATAAGGGTCTGGTGCATTGTGACTTGGGTGGTGGTCGAAGGTCAGGGGTTTTGATGGACTGAACCTAAATGGACCATCTTATAATGATATTCGCAATATTAATAAATGCATTCGATTTGTGATCATGTGAAAATGATGGATACTGTCACGTGCATACGCATAGGGGACGGCTAAGGGGCCCTAGTGACTGTAAATTGACCGCCACTCCAGGGGATGGCGCTGTGTCCTAATGCTTCTCTCGCTCCTCCTCCTCCCTCTGCAGACCAGTTGATTGATGGCTAGGACACTTGTGACATCACTTCCCGTGTCCGTCCACCTGGACCCACCTCTTCCCGCCCAACACCGGAAGCTCCGCCCTCTTGGGACATTTCTTATCTTTAGAGACGCCTCTGTTTTTTTTTTAATACAATACAATTTATTTGTGCATAGCCCAAAATCACACAAGGAGTGCCGCAATGGGCTTTAACAGGCCCTGCCTTTTGATGGCTCCCCACCTGGCCTTGACTCTCTAAGAAAAAACCCTTTTAGGGGGAAAAAAATGGAAGACACCTTGGGAAAGGCAGTTCAATGAGAGACCACCTTTTTGAATCTCGCTGCCTCCAAATATACGGGGTGGCCAGCTGTTTATCGTTGTCCTCTCCTTCTGTGTCAATACATGTCTAAAAGATCAACGCAGCATCCATGTACAGCCGATCAGTGGCAGCCTTCTTCATCATTCATCCTCCCCATCTTCAAGTCTAGTGACTGTAATCGGCTACTTTCTGATCCAAGAGGATGCTGGGATATCTTCATAAGAACAGCAAACCCATAAAGCCAGAACAGGACCCAAGTTCCGATAATTCAAAACCAGATGAGGTAATTGGCTCTCTTTCTGGACATTTTATGCCTTTGAGTTCACTTACCATTAATAAGTAATAGGGGTTGGGGGGGCTGTGGGGGGGCAGGGCACAAGTTACAATTGGCTTTACAACAGCAATTGCCTTTAAAGCCCCTCTGCTGCCTGTGCTTATCCAAGCGTAGTCCATGAAATATGCAAAGCCCGCCAAATATCTAGCACATGGGGCAGAAAAGAAAGAAATTCAGGCGAAGCGTCAGCCGGAGGGGGGGCACCCCCACCCCCCCATCGCCTTCCCCCCCAGCTCATTCCCCACACTCGCCCAGCTGTGAGTTATGCATTGATGGCTCTCCCAAACACTTGTCTCCCTTTGCTATGCAGATTGAGAGATGCCAGCAACAATAGGCCAGTCTGTTTGGCTCGGTTTGTTGCTGGAGAGTTAAGACCCACGTGCGCACACACACACACACACGCACACACACACACACACACACACACACGCACACACACACACACTCACACACACACACACACACGCACACACACACACACACACGCACACACACTCACACACACACACACCCTCAAACACACACTCAGCAGCACAAATGGGACAGGCTCAGCAAAGCTGTAAAAAAGCAGCAGATTGCATTGATGATCAGCCAAGCACCAAATGCTGACCCCCAGCTAGTCCCGCTATGGAAATCCATCAACAATAGCCATGCAGTGGAAAGGAAGGGATGGGGGCAGCGCTGAGTGACGGGTGAGGGGGTTGAGGGGATCAGCACAGCCTGTGGACTGCAAATGAAATGAACACAAACAGATAAACAGCCATGGCGATGGTGGGGTCACCTGTGTCCCTAAAAACCTGCACTTACCCCCACCCCCCACCATGAGAGTTGGAGACACACACTTAGTGCTGAAAAGGTCGTCAAAGTTTTTATTCAGTCTGCTGCGCTCACAAAAGTTTTGCTGGGTCTTTGAGACTGTGGCGGCAGCACACGACACGAATCATTCAGGACTCTTGGCTCCTCCAAATTGTGTTCCAAAGTTTATTTGTTCATTTCTTAGATTCACCGTCACTGGTCATCTTCTGATGGACTGAATGGCCTGCCCAGAGTTTGTTCCCTGCCTTGAGCTCTGTGCCAGCTTGGATAGGCCCCAGAAGACTCCCACAACCCTGTTCAGGACCATGCGGGTTAGAAAATGTCTGACTAACTGACTGACCTTCACTGATTGTCCTCTGGTGGACTGCTGGCCTGTCCTGGGTTTGTCCTTCCTTGCACTCTATGCTAGCTGGGATAGGCATCAGAAGACCCCCACGACCCTGTTCAGGACTCATCAGATATGGCCAGGAAAAGAGGAAGGTGTCTCCTGATGCTCTGCATCAAGTGCCCACCACAAACTCATCCATTCTGCCCCTCAAATCATCCCCTGTCCTTTATTAGCTAACTATCTCTCTCACACCTTCGTTCATGCAGTGCCCCCCGCACCCCAGCGGTTCTGCATCAGCACATTACTGGGCTCTCTGAGGGTCTCTTTGCATGTGAAAGTGGTCTTTTGGGCTCTGAAAGGGTTCCTATCTCTATCTATCTATCTATCTATCTATCTATCTATCTATCTATCTATCTATCTATCTATCTATCTATCTATCTATCTATCTATCTATCTATCTATCTATCTATCTATCTATCTATCTATCTATCTATCTATACATACCAGTAAAGCACAAACAAGGCTGCACAACATCTACCTTCTCACTGCACGTCTACACGAATACCGTATATACTCGTGTATAAGCCAGGGCTTCATTTTACCATATCATTTAAGGTATTTTATAATGTCGGTCGTATAAGTCGATTATGATTATTGTGGTCCAAGAGATTATGATATGCTAACACTCATCTGAGAGAGTAACTACGGAGCACACTGCCTTTTTTTTTTTCTATATATTGTGCCTACGTGACCACACTGTAATACCCGAACTATTCCGAAGCGACATTTGCACTGATTTGTGATTTTTGTATGTCACACTATCATACACCTTTATCGTAACAGCATCCCATATCTATGATGGAAGAAAACATGAAGCTGGTTTTAAATTAAAAGTCATTGAAGTGGCGAAAGAAATTGGTAACTGCGTTGCTGCAACAAAATTCAATGTGTCTGAGAAACTGGTGCGAGATTGGAGGAAAATAGTAATAATAATTTAAGTGTTGTATTTTCGAACGGCGTAATCTATCTATCTATTATATAGTGCTTTTCATATCTATCTATCTATCTATCTATCTATCTATCTATCTATTATATAGTGCTTTTCATATCTATCTATCTATCTATCTATCTATCTATCTATCTATCTATCTATCTATCTATCTATCTATCTATCTATTATATAGTGCTTTTCATATCTATCTATCTATCTATCTATCTATCTATCTATCTATCTATCTATCTATCTATCTATCTATTATATAGTGCTTTTCATATCTATCTATCTATCTATCTATCTATCTATCTATCTATCTATCTATCTATCTATCTATCTATCTATCTATCTATCTATTATATAGTGCTTTTCATATCTATCTATCTATCTATCTATCTATCTATCTATCTATCTATCTATCTATCTATCTATCTATCTATCTATCTATCTATCTATCTATCTATTATATAGTGCTTTTCATATCTATCTATCTATCTATCTATCTATCTATCTATCTATCTATCTATCTATCTATCTATCTATCTATCTATCTATCTATCTATCTATCTATCAGATGATCTCAAATCAGATGAGTTATCACAGAAGGACGTGGACAGCATAAGGTTTAGGCAGATGACACTTATTGTCAGTAAATGTAAAGAGTTACATGTAGGAAGTAAACATGTGAGTTTTGAATACACAATGAGAGGTCTGAAAATCGAGAGTAGACCTCATGAGAAGGACTTAGGAGTCATGGTGGACTTTACACTATTAACTGACAGACAGTGTTCAGAAGCCATTAAGTAGGCTAACAGAATGTTAGGTTATATAGCACCTTGATGTGTGGAGTACAAGTCACAGGAGGTTCTGCTCAAGCTTTATAACACACTGGTGAGGCCTCGTCTGGAGTACTGAGTGCAGTTTGGGTCTCCAGATTACAAAAAAGACAAAACAGCACTAGAAAATGACCAGAGAAGAGCAACAAGGCTGATTCAGGACTACAGAGGATGAGTTAGGAGGAAAGAATAAAAGAGCGGAGCCTTTACAGTTTAAGCAAAAGAAGATTAAGAGGACACCTGACTGATGTGTTTAAAATTATAAAGGCAATTAGTCCAGTGGATCGAGACAGAGACTTTAAAATGAGTTCATCAGGAACACAGGGACACAGCTGGAAACTTGTTAAGGGTAAACTTCACACAAACATTAGGAAGTTTTTCTTCACTCAGAGAGCCACAGCCACGTGAAGTAAGTGACCAAGAAGTATGGTGGACAGCAGGACTTTAGGGATTTTCAAAACTCAGCTCCATGTTATTTTAGAAGAATGAAGTGGACAGGCCTCAGGGTCAGAGTTAGGCCTGTTCTCGTCTGGATTGTTCTAGTGTTCTGCTGTCCCCATCCATTATCAATCCTAATTTAACAGTCACACTCAATTATTTTAGTCTCTAAGTCCTCATCACAGATGCACATCTGAAGACCACCCTCCAAGCTCCTTCCCAGGTAGGTGATACCACCCCGGGCCGAGAGGGGGCGCTGCCACTAACCGTCGTGTCATTCCCTTCCGCCCATTGAGGGCCACTGACTCCGCCCAGTGAGGGCCACTGACTCCGCCCCTTTCCAGCACCCTGGGATTTTAAAAGGCTGAGCACCTGGAAGGCGGCGTTACGTGATCGTGAGATGACCTGAGCGAATATCAAATTGTGGAAAGAGCCTGATTAATGGCGGGCACACACTCTGTCGTATGTTTCTTTTGTTTAAAGAACTGAAAGTAAACGGGGCGAACACGTTGGGCACCCTGGAAATTCTCCCGTCTTCCTCAGATGACCACAATACAGCCATGGGTGCCTCTGATATGTCGATTCAGCGTGGAGTCCATCACCTCATATCTCTACACTGTGTGAGGCTCTCCCATAATTTATCAATATGTTTTGGTTTATTTCTTACCCCCGGGATTAGCCAGCAGCAGGAGGAGGTCCGTCTGTCTGCTGACATTCGGTGGTTTGTGTCCTTCAGAGGTTCTCAGTGTGGTCAGCAGCTCAAAGTACTTCACAAGATGGGTGAACTTAACAGGAAGACAGAAAGCAGACAGCAATGTGGAATGCACGTGGGACACCAACAGTACGGTGAGATCAGGGTGGGCACTGGGGAGGGTTGAGGAGGGTCAGCGTGAAGTGACGTGTCACTGAGTAAACCCAGGAGTGCGGATGTCTGACATCTCAGCTCCTGAATGTCACTTCTGTGGAGCGCAGTATCTGTGAGGAGGAGCATCTTGTGGGTGCCTGGAGACCTTGTGGGGTCTCACACACACACACACACACTCACACACATACCCTATAATCAGGCCTGTCTGAGTGCACCAAGCCAGCGCATTTCCTTTACGCTTTCTGCCATCTTGTTGTCCTTCCCCTCCCGAATTCCCAGATTTCAGCTCCTGTAACCCAAGCTTGGATCCCGTGGTCACCCAATGGACTGAATGTCAAGTTCCCTCCTCCTGCTGGTCGGGTAAGCCCACCTTACCCTGATTATTTCCAGGGTCTCATTCAGGACCACGTGAATGAGCTCCATGATTGTGTGTCCCTGGTGTGAAAGCCAGTTGTTGTGCGCCTGCAAAGCCATCTTATATGCAGTGCGATTCCTTTTCCGCACTCTGAGGCACGGCATTACCGTGACCCCCTCCTGACAGATTTCACGGCTTATTTACATGCTAATTTTGCGCCACTACGAAACAAGTTTGGGCCTCCAGCGAACCAAAAAAAAAAAAAAGCTTCCAGTCAAGTGGCTTTTAATTGCGGAATCCAGCGAAGGCAATTAGAATGGAAGCCAAGACACCTCGGAGCGCCTCCTGCTGCTCTCAGGGTGAGCTGAATAAAGGCGCCCCGGGGGGCTCCGTCAGCCTGCTGACACTCTTCACAGGTACAGACCCCCCAGCCATTGCACTGAACGTCAGGTGTCACCTCACGTGTGGCAGCTGCAGATGCTGATGATGATGCCAGGGATAGACCCTGGGCACAAATGCTGCACAAGACATTCAGGACCCCACTGGAGACCTCATGAGGTTACCAGGTACACACACACACACACACACACACACACACACACACACACACAGAGCTCCCTGTAATCAGGCCTGTCTGAGTGCACAAAGCTGACACGTCTCCTTTTATGGAGCCCCCCCCCTTCACTTTGGGCTCCCCTTATTGTGTTGTAGATTTCAGTGTACGCGGGTATGTCTGCCAGTTGTGCCCATCAATCTGCACTCATGACAAAGTGAAAAGGTGTCTTCAGGAAAGTTTGCAAATTTACCAAACAATTTCAAAATTGTTTCTGTTTGTCTTCAGACCTCTAATCCAGCATCTTGTGGGAGCCCCTTATGGCGGCAAATCCAGCTTTGAGTCTCTACAAGCTTGGCGCACCTGGATTTGGCCAGTTGATCCCATTCTTCCTGGTTGATCCTCTCAACTGGATGGGATGACCCATCTTCAGGTGTCCCTCCATGCATGTTCTGTGGGGCTCAGGTCTGCGGTTTGTCCCCAAAGCCACTGCAGTGTTGTCCTGGCTGTAAACTTTAAGTCACAGTTGTGCTCCAGTCTGAGGTGGCATGTAGTCATGGACCCCTCTGTACCTGGCTGCTGTCATCCTTCCCTTAATTCTGAGCAGTCTGCCTGTCCCTGCTGCTGAGAGGCACATCCATAGCATGATGATGCCACCATAGAGATGGCATTACGCGGGTGACGAGCAGAGCCAGCAGACTCGGTGCTTGGAGTTTTGTCCAAAGAGTTCAATTTTCTAATCCTGCTGTCCTTTAAACTGTCCTGTTCCTTTTATATCTATCTATCTGTTATATAGTGCCTTTCATATCTATCTATCTATCTATCTATCTATCTATCTATCTATCTATCTATCTATCTATCTATCTATCTATCGTAAAGGACAGCCGGGTCCCATGCCCGGCAGGGACGCCTCTCCTACATCTGTTCTGGGGGAGCAGCCATGGACTGTTCAGTACTTCCCCCGGGACGCTTGGTGGCAGCCTCCCTGGCAGCCAATGATTCCCCAGCCCAGCGCATGGCTCCATGGGAGATGGAGTCCTCCACAGCCTGGTTGGGGGCTCGGATGGCCGCCAGGGGGAGCTGCGTGGAGTCAGCAGCCTAGCTGGTCATACCTTCAGCCCCACCCGGAAGGGCAATTAGGATCAGGTGTCCAAGCACCTGGACTGCTTCCGGGTGGGATATAAAAAGGGCCAGCCACCACCACTCAGGGAGCCAGAGTTGGGAGGAAGGAGAACGAAGCCTGAGGAGGAGTGGTGGTGCTGAGAAGAAGTGCGGTTAGTTGTGCTGTATATTTAAGTGCTTGTGGGACTGTGTTGGGCCAGTGGGACACGGGGAAGGCATGCCCCATGGCTGAAGATAAAATAAAGAAGTGTGTTTTTAAGACATACGGTGTCTGTCTGTCTGTGCCTGGGGCCTGGTCTTTTACACTATCTATCTATCTATCTATCTATCTATCTATCTATCTATCTATCTATCTATCTATCTATCTATCTATCTATTATATAGTGCCTTTCATATCTATCTATCTATCTATGTATTATATAGTGCCTTTCATATCTATCTATCTATCTATCTATCTATCTATCTATCTATCTATCTATCTATCTATCTATCTATTATATAGTGCCTTTCATATCTATCTATCTATCTATCTATCTATCTATGTATTATATAGTGCCTTTCATATCTATCTATCTATCTATCTATCTATTATATAGTGCCTTTCATATCTATCTATCTATCTATTATATAGTGCCTTTCATATCTATCTATCTATCTATCTATCTATTATATAGTGCCTTTCATATCTATCTATTATATAGTGCCTTTCATATCTATCTATCTATCTATCTATCTATCTATCTATCTATCTGGTGGGATTTCTCAGTTCAGGTATACAGAATCTCGAGCAGTGCAGTGATCCATGAGTAGTCTTATCTTCCTCTTTTTTTTGACGATGACCAGCTACTCCTTTGGACATGTAAAGTAACTCCTGCACTCATGTCAGTCCGCCGCTCTTTCCGCAGTTCCACGGATTCCGTTATTCTTCTGTCTGGTGAAGGAGATGGCAGTTGATTCTTTGGTCTTCTCCTTCAGTAGCCAGTGGTCACTCAGCGGTCAGCTCCACTAATGATTACCCTAATCAGTTGCCCACAACACAAAGTCTTAAGCCTGCCCAGTAGCTGAATTAGTTTACAACCCTGCTGTGTCAGCAGGACCCACAGGAGCAGCAGTGCCATCCTGGCTGTGACCCTCCAACGAGGTCTGTCGATTGCTTTTCAGCACTGTGTGTTATCTTAATGTCGCTGTGATGCTTTGTAAACATTCCAGATATCCTCTTGCAGAGGGGCAAAGCCTTTAGGTTCAGTTTACTTAAAGAGAATCACTCGCCTGAAGAAGGGGCCTGAGTTGCCTCGAAAGCTTGCATATTGTAATCTTTTTAGTTAGCCAATAAAAGGTGTCATTTTGCTTGGCTTTTCTCTTTAAAGAGAATCAGAAACAGAAGTGTCAAGTTGATTAGCCTGGCAGTGCTAAAGCCACACGGCATGGAAGAGAAGCCTCCGAGCTCAGCCCTTCAGCCTTCAGTTTACTCCTGATGAACATCCAAGGAACAGAAACAGGAGCTGAGAAAAAAGACAATAGGAGAGTATGACGTGGTGAGGGACCGTCTGAATACACAACAAAAAGTGAGCTTTGAGGGCGAGCACAGCGTGGCACCATTTACACACAACAAAGAAGACGTGGATGTGAAGATCAGGAGAAAATAACAGCCAAGAATTTGGCCAGCGTATGTGAAGGAAATGGGGGTGGGATGGTGAATTATTAACAAGGATTATTATTATTATTAACCAGCCTAGCGCTGTCTGAAATTAGCTTTAGGATTGGGGTAAGTTGCCTAGATGGCAAGGGGGTGCCAAAGGAAAGAGAGATAACAATGTGGGGGTGCAGAAGAAAGAAGAGCCCACCACAAGTGGGGCATCTGTGGGTAACAGAGGGAGTAGATGAGGGCAATCAAGGTGGGCACAAAGGGTGAGGGCACCAGAAAAGCAGGGAGGGAACCCACAGGGTAGTGACAGATAAATGAGTGTAGCCATCTTTGGAGATAGATAGATAGATAGATAGATAGATAGATAGATAGATAGATAGATAGATAGATAGATAGATAGATATGAAAGGCACTATATAACAGATAGATAGATAGATAATTTTTTTAAAATGACCTTTATTAACAATTATAACACAACTGCAGTCAAATTAACAGCCAACATTCAAAAACATTTAAAAGTAAAGTTTTCCTACTCAGACTTTAGTACCAGACATTCATTTTCCATGGAACATAAAACATCATTTACAGCCCAGATTTCACTAAATACATCTAATTGATTAATTAGTTTAAAATATGCAAATTCAATCTTCAATCTCCTTTGAAGGAGGACCTTAAACATTAATAAGGCGTCAGTGGTTTTCAGACCTTTATCTCTATTTCTTCTTGTTTTTAAAGTTGCCATCTTGGCCTGGCCTAACAAAAAATTACAAAGTAAACATTCTCTTTTATGAATTCTCGACACCGACATTCCAAAAATATAAATGAGTTCATTAAATACAATTCCCAAATTCAACAACAATAAAGCAAGGAAAGTCAGCAATGGTTGTAATCTGGTACAATACAGGAATAAATGATAAATTGTTTCTTTCTGAAGGCAAAATGGACACTGATCTGTTGTGCTGGCGCCAATGGTTTTTAAGAATGAATTGGTAGCTAGTGCTACATGTAGAATCCTCCACTGCAGGTCCCCAACTCTTTTCTCAATGGGAGGTTTATATAAAGTCCTCCATGCTGGAGATGTCGTGTCATGCAGACACAGAGTGTTCCTCCAGAGGGTATCAGTCATTTCCTTCAAATGTATAAAATGGGACACTTTAAGACACCAGTCATACAATTCTTTTTTTGACAAATCTTGGAACAAAATTCCATTTATGTGATTAATTTTTAAAATTGAGTTTTTAGGCCTGATAAAATCTTTTACATTTGGTTTAATTCTAATATCACATTCAGGAGGTTCTGCCTCTTTTATGAGATCACCAGAGAAAAACTCCTCACACAGGGGACCTGCACCCAAATGCACTAAAGAGACTTTTAGTTTGTTAATAATCGACCCCCCAAAGCGGACAGACCTAATCCCGAGCTCATGTGTCACAGCTGCCTCAGACTTCCACTGGTTGCTGATCGGATCAATAAAGTCAGCTACTTTAGTAAAGCCTTTGCTCATAAGCAGGGAGTTCAAACTAACTGAGTCAAACTCCAAGGTTGGATTCCATACTACTGGTTCTTCAAGTAACCAGAAGACTGAGTCCAGATTAATTCCCACTCTGCTTGCTTTAGTATGCCAAATTAATAACATATTGCGGTAAAAAACGGGCAGCACAGACAGCGCCAATTGCTTGACGTCAATGAAAAGGAGTTGCAAATCAAAAAGAAGATTACCAACCCTATGAAAAAAAGCGAACGCCAAACTCCTCCACAGTAAAGGCTGAGGGGCGTACAAAAAACGCTGTAAATCTGTCAGCCTAAAAGCTTCAATTCTGCACAGAATGTCCACCAAGCCCTGACCACCTTCATCCACAGGCAGATGTACCACACTGCGTTTAACCCAATGAATTTTGTCCCAAAAAAAATCCAGCAAAATTCTCTGAATTTCTTTTAATAGCCAAAGTGGAGGATCTGCACACCTAAATTTATGCCAAAGCATTGAAGCGATTAAATTATTAATAATCAGCACTCTACCCCTAAAAGAGAGCTTGGTGGCCACCCATTTCCATTTCTTCAGTCTCCCCTGAATTTGATCAATTAAGCCCTCCCAGTTATCAGCTGTGGCTCCAGACTTCCCAATGTAAATTCCCAGATGTTTAAACACCTTAGAATTCCATGTTAAACCACTTGGGAGGCTTGGGGGAGGACAGTCCCACTTGCCCATCAGAAAGGCGTTACATTTGGACCAGTTGACCCTGGCAGATGACACCGTTTGAAACACCTGTAAACAGTCCTGCAGCAGGACAACATCATTGGGTTCAGTGATGACAACTGTGACATCGTCAGCATATGCCACCACTTTAAAGGATGCAGTGGGACACACAGGCAATGACAGGCCATGAAGTAATTGGCGAAGTCTGTGGAGCAGGGGCTCTATGGACAGTGAGTATAACATACCAGAGAGTGCACACCCCTGACGAATGCCCCTTGTAACAGAAAATGGGGCTCCCAATCCTCCATTAATTTTTAAAACACTAAACACATTTGTGTACATTAATTTAATATAACCTAGAAAGGTCTCACCAAAACCAAACCTCTCTAGAACTTTAAATAAATACTGGTGGTCTACCCGGTCAAAGGCCTTTTCTTGATCCAATGAGATAAGACCTGCCTTAAACCCAAGAATCTCAGATGCAGATACCAAAGAAAATGTTATCAAAAATACATCGTTCAGGGACACAGTATGACTGATCGAAAGCCACCAAGCAGTTCATAACAGTCCTCAGACGAAGAGCCAACGCTTTAGAAAAGATTTTGTAGTCCGAGCATAGTAGGCTGATTGGTCTCCAGTTCTTAATGTTGCAAAGATCCCCTTTTTTTGGCAAAAGAGTCAAAACAGCTCTCCGACAACTCACAGGAAGTTCTTTATCCCTGATGCTTTCCACGAACACAGTCAGGAAGTCCTTACCCATGATATCCCAAAAGGACTTGTAGAATTCGACGGGAAGTCCATCAATCCCAGGGGCTTTGTTCTGATTTAGACTCCCAAGAGCACTAGTGAGCTCCTCCAGCGATAGTGGCAGGTCGAGTACTTCCTTAGTGGATGGAGTCAACTGTGGTAAGTCATCAAAGAAAAATTCTGTGGTTGAAGACAAGTCCACGGTTTCTGCAGAGAATAAGTCTTTGTAAAATTTTAAGGCAAATTCCTTGATCTCCTCAGTCTCCGTCATTTCAGTCCCATCTGCAGTTTTCAGACAGTGAATGATTTTTGCCTGAGCAACCTTTTTCTCCAAAGAAAAGAAAAACTGCGTAGGGGCGTCTATGTGAGAAATATTCTGGAATCTCCCCCGGACAATGGCACCCTTCACCTGTTCATCCAGCAGGGATCTTAGAGAATCCTTTTTGTCTTGTAGGGACTCAAGCAAAGTGGCATCAAAACCGCTATCCAGTTTGGCTTGAATTAGCCCAATGTCCTCTTCCAGTTCTTTAATGGCCATGGTGACCTTTCTAGAAGAATGTTCAGAATAAAACTGGCAAAACAGTTTAATTTGGACCTTGGAGACATCCCACCATTGTTTCAGAGATGAGAATTCACTTTTGCTGAGTCTCCATTTGTCCCAAAAGAGATGAAAGTGTTGAAGAAATAGAGAGTCTTTAAGAAGTTTAGAGTTAAAGTGCCAGAAAGATTTAAAATTACTCTCAGACCCCAAAGAAAAACGAGTGAGAGCTAAACTATGGTCTGAAAACCCTGTGGGCAGAAGGCAAGAGCCCAAAATGAGGTTCAAATTGTGCTGTAAAGTATAAATTCTGTCCAGCCGTGCCATAGATAACATGCCACTGGAGGCCTTGAGCCATGTATACTGTCTCGCCGTCGGGTTCAACTCCCTCCACACATCCACAAGTTCTTGCTGATGAAGGACCGACTGCAACACCTTGACTGACCCCGGGTGAGGCTCAGCGCCATTCCTGTCCATCACTGCATTTTCAGTGCAATTAAAATCACCAGCTAAGAACACGACATCCTCTGAACTGCACTCAGCGAGTACGTCTTTTAACAAAAGAAAAAAAGAAATTCTCTCTTTGCCCTCATTTGGAGCGTAGACATTTATAAAAATAATATTTTTCCCCTGAATATGAACAACAACCTTCATGAGACGGCCTTTAACTTGCTCAATACAGTCGATGGACTCTGGGAGAATTGCTTTACTGAAGAGCACTGCCACCTCTGCGCTGGCACTGGAGCCGTGGCTCAGAAACGTCATGCCACCCCAGTCCCTCTGCCACTCCGACTCATTCATTGGGTCAGTATGAGTTTCTTGAAGAAAAATCACATCAAGTTTTTTCTGTTCTAAATATTGAAAAAGTACGGCTCTCTTAGAGGAGTCTCTGCAGCCGTTAACGTTCAAAGAGCCCAAAGAGAGAGCAGGCATTAGAAAGAATAGAAATGGAGCAGCAATGACAACAAGAACTTTAACTAATGAAGCAAAGAGGAACTGGTGTGGAGCCATTATGTGCTGGAGGTGAGAGACTTTCTAACTTTGCTGATAACATTCTTTAAACGATTAAATTCTTTTCTTTCCATTCCCAAAGGAACAGCATTAAGCATAACACGCTTGGCTGAAACCAAAAAAAGTTCCAGGTCAGGAAAATGTTCTACAACATTGACCCTCCTTTTGCCTTCAAGAAAATCCAGAAAGCTCAGAATGCTTTCAGTGCTGTACTCCGTTTTTCCAAGAGTACCAGTTAAATTGTCACTTGACATGCAAGAGTCACTGTCCTCACCACCCTGCTGACTCTCCTCACACTCTGGGCTAATTGTCACCTCTCTGGTATTTAAAAAGCGATTTTTTAAAGACACGTCAGCCCCCTCTGTCAGGTTCATTTTGTTACTTCTCTTTGCACCTACTCCACCGTCTGAGGTTTCTTTCCTCTTTCTGGGGAGTGTCGTCCATTCTTCTTCAACATTCATTTCCTCAACAATTCCAGCTTTTTCTTCTCTAACTGCACTACCTGAAGTGGTGCCTGGTTCAGTTTCTGCCACAGCTTTGAGATTCAAGAGAGGGTGAGCAGCTTCACTGTGGACTGTGGACTCAGGACTGGCCTCGGCCCGCTCATCCACCTTAGATGGTTCACAGGCAGTAGCAGCAGCAGCATTCATACTTTCAATGTCATCCACCTCAGTTGGTGATGTTTCTCTGATAAGCTGCATAACCTCAGCCTCAGCTGGGCCCTTTTCTTCAACCTGATGTATATTTAGATTAGAGGACTTCAACTCGGCCTTAGCCAATCCGTCCACTTCAGGCATTTTTGTCTCAGCTTTCTTTATTTCACTCCTTTCAACTGTGGAGCTACAACTGGGTATCTGATTTTCAGAACTTCCTGAAGTCAAGCTAAGAGTACCTGTGGATACCTCACAGATAACAATCTGCTGATCTTCAGCATCGGAGTCGGAGTCCTCAGACTCATTCTCTACATCTGACTCCCTCGCTACATGTATGTTACCTCCCATAGAATAACTACTATCAGTTCTCTTACAATCAACTGCTTTGTGCCCTGCACGGCCACATTTAAAACATTTCATTGATTCAGAAGATATAAACACAATATAATCACATCCATCAACTTTGAATTTCAGAGCAACATCTAACTCATTGTAACCTCTGTTGAGGAGCATAAAAACCTGTCTCCTAAATGAAACCACATGCTTTAATTCTGGCTGTTTACACCCCAAAGGAATCAAAGTAATATCAGAAATAATCTCGCCATACCTGCGCAATTCATTACGTAGCAGTTCATTCTTCAAGAAAGGAGGAACATTAGAGATTATAATCCTCTTTGCAGGAGTTGAAAGCGGCAAAACAGAAATGAGGGTTCCATTAATAACTAGGCCTTCCTGAACCAGATGGTGAACTAAGGCCTCCTCATTTAGAAATACCACAACTGCCTTATTCATTCGCGAAGCAGAAATAATGTTTTTACATCCAATTATTTTTCCAATTTCAGTAACACACTTCTCTACTGAAACTACTGGATCAACAATCAACTTGATGCCATTTCTTCTGCTAAGGTTTTCAAAGCCATGTGGCAAAAGGCCTGGCTGTATCCCTCGGGACACAGCCATCCTAGCCACTTCTTTTTAAAAACAAAATACTATATAAACTTGAAATAATAACTATATATAAATAACACAGCTAAAAATTAAGAGAAATGACTAGAGAGAAAAAAAAAAAAAAAAGAATAAAATAAAAAAAAAAAAGAAAAAAAAGAAAAAGCTACACTCACTCTCCTGCTAGCACAAAGGCCACTCCCACTCCAGACCAAAGCAATCGACACACAGAGTAACAGTAAGACAGGATAGATAGATAGATAGATAGATAGATAGATAGATAGATAGATAAGTCACTATATAATAGATAGATAGATAGATAGATAGATAGATAGATAGATAGATAGATAGATAGATAGATAGATAGATAGATAGATAGATAGATAAGTCACTATATAATAGATAGATAGATAGATAGATAGATAGATAGATAGATAGATAGATAGATAGATAGATAGATAAGTCACTATATAATAGATAGATAGATAGATAGATAGATAGATAGATAGATAGATAGATAGATAGATAGATAGATAGATAGATAAGTCACTATATAATAGATAGATAGATAGATACATAGATAGATAGATAGATAGATAGATAGATAGATAGATAGATAGATAGATAGATAGATAAGTCACTATATAATAGATAGATAGATAGATAAGTCACTATATAATAGATAGATAGATAGATAGATAGATAGATAGATAGATAGATAGATAGATAGATAAGTCACTATATAATAGATAGATAGATAGATAGATAGATAGATAGATAGATAGATAGATAGATAGATAGATAGATAGATAGATAGATAGATAAGTCACTATATAATAGATAGATAGATAGATAGATAGATAGATAGATAGATAGATAGATAGATAGATAGATAGATAAGTCACTATATAATAGATAGATAGATAGATAGATAGATAGATAGATAAGTCACTATATAATAGATAGATAGATAGATAGATAGATAGATATGTTAGGCACTATATAACAGATAGATTGATTGATCCCTCTGATGAGCTCCGCACTCTTGTGAATGTCACACACACACACACATACACACACACATACACACACACACATACACCCCCCCCCACACCCCCCCCCCCCCCACACACACACACACACACACACACACACACACACACTGCGTGATGCACAGCGGCCTTTTCCACGAATCTCAAACTCCGGCCTAAGCCGGCTTCATTCGCCCTGCTAAGCTGCGTGCCTCTCCTTTGTTTCCGTGGGCAGACCTGGGGGTTTCATGAAGCACTTTGAAGAGGGCCCATCAGTGACTGTGTATGTGACAGCTTCCTCACACCGGCCCTTCCAGACGGACGACTTTTCATTGCTGCTAGGCGACTCTCTTCATTGACTGACAGACCAAATGTGTCTCTATCAGTGAGCCTCAGGTTTATGAACTTCAAGTTCAGGAAGATAAAGGCCAATGTACAGTATTGTGTGCAAACTGAGAAAAGAAATAATGTAAGGAATAAGTGAGTTGGACTTATACTGTATGTAGTCGCACATAAGCCACCTTAATGAAAGGATAGGCGTCTGTGTGTCTGTCTGTGTGATGTCTGGTTGCTATGCCTCTGTCATTCCAACAGATGGTGCATCACAAACAACACTGCTAATACGAGTTTCATATCAAATGGCATATAACAGAGGCACATGCACGACATGGTGTGCTGCAAACATTAATGCGGAGGTCTACGTTGATTATTTAGATTTCAGCCCATCTTAGACGGGTGGCACAGCTAATTATGATATGGTAGGAATAACAGAAACCTTGGGTAAATAGTAAATATGGGCAGGAGAGCAGCACACAGTAGACAGGTACACGCTATTTTGGAAAGACAGGCAGAGCTGAAATGCTGGGGGAGCCGCCACCATGTATGTCAAATCTGAATGTGACTTTTCTTCAGTTAGGTGCTGAGCCAGAGCTTTGTGAGGATGTTTGGATTTCACTGAACCACATCAGGGACTGAGGCCTCATATTAGGAGTGTGTTACAGACCCCCTAATGCACACAATAACATTAAAAAAAGACAGTTTAAAGAGGGATATGATAGCCATGGTGGGGTCTTTAATTACGCAAGCATTAACCAGACTTGTCTTACTGGAATTTTTAGACATAATCACTGATTGTTCTTTAACCCAGTCTGTAATAATAAGGATAGGACTCGGGGGGATAGATGGGATCGAACCATTATTATCTAGCCAGGGATATGCGGTCAGGGGAGGCAGGCGAGGTCATCATAAAAAGTAAGTAAATGTGTCCACTGGTCTGTGCTATAAATTTGTTTTCTGTATGATTCCAATAGTTTTGATCATTTTTCTAGTCAAAATTGCTGAATTTGCGCATTTCCTGATCAAATACAAGGGGAGAAACACGAGGTGCGCCAGCAACGAGCCTCACCTCACCTCGGACTGCGCTCTTCTTCATTCACGGGGTTTTGATGCCTGCGATTGGTGCGTGTGTGTTGTTGTCTCTCTGTATGTCGCCAATATAATGATTGCAGACACGTTTATTATACACCCTGACTTTCCACAGTCTGTCTAATATCTTTAATGAATGTGTGTGACATCTTTAGTCTTGCTGATCGGACATAAAACCTCAGTGAAAAGGCACAAACTGGGGCAGACAGTACCGTGCCACCCTGAAGGGGGCGCATGTGAGCCCAACAGGTGGTCGTTGCTGCGGTCCTTCTACGCAGAGACGCCAATAAGTTAGCGATATCAGAAAGTCAAGTGCACTGCAGCAGTCCGTTTATTTTTATTTTTTGTCCCGACTGACTGCCAAAATGGAAGATTAAGGCTTTTAAAACTAAAAGACAATAAGGAGGACTTTTACAAGAAAGTGACGGACATTTTCGTGGAGAAGGATAAGGGCATGGACTTCATTTACAAATAAAGGTAAGACTAAATAAACGGTTTTCAATTTTATATAAAATGGGATCAGACTAAGAAAAAAACAATCCAATATTTAAAAATTAAATTTTGACCTTAAATAAAGTATTCATTTGTTTTTCTTGTTATCCTTTTGTTGAACAGTCCGTATTAAAATTGATTAAAGCTTTTCAAAACAAATAAACATTAATATTTCAAGGTCAAAATTGAAATCCATTTTTTGTACACCACTTTATACTTTGTAATGAACGAGTATGAACTGTGAAATTTTGAAGGTAAATTTAAAACACACGGAGGGTGCCGAGCAAATCCGCTCTCTCTCGCCGCTATAAACGTAACGTTCTTTCTCAGCCAAATAGGCGTCTTACCTGTGTGTGTGTGTGTAAAGAATACTGATGAGATATGAAACATAACCAGTAGTCAATGTGCCAAATGAATAGTGAATAAGTTACTCTTTAGCGTTCATATATTTGTAAAACTGACGGACTCTGAAGGAGTCAGCGCTTCACCAAACCGCACGTCACTGGATCTAGCGATCTTTGAATAAAACATTTCACATCGTTTGAACAGAGCGCAGATTCAAAAACTGAAACCGTTACAGTTCATTTCACAAAGGGCAAACTCTAAATCCTCAGTAAGGTCATTTGAGATAAGCCTGGAGAGAGCTGAGGAGACAGTGGGTCAGGTCTAAAAAGCGATTGGCGTACAATGCAGCACAAGCTCATCCCGAAATTCTTAAGAAGAAAAGAAATTCTAGACTTACGTGTCAGTCATATGAGAGCAACGGCTAGAAAGGATATTAGGAACGTCAAAAGGCAGTTAGGAGGAAATAATGCAGGAAAATGGTGAAGGATGACCCAAAGAGACTCCTTTATTATTTTAGAACGGTCAAGGAGGGGATGGAGAGTAGGAACTGGAAAAGCGAAGTGGAATATACAAACAGTGAAACAGCAGAGGCATTTCATAAAAGTTGCGTTTTATTAAAGTTTATATGAAGGTGATGAACTCTGTGACGGACGCCTGGAGAATGAGAAGATCGAGAGCGAGGCAATACACGAGAGGGCGCTTGGACGATCGCGGAGCCCTGGACTGCAGCACTTCCGCCACACCATGAAGTGCTGCCAGAAGATCATCAAGGAGCACCTGGAGAACATACGGGTACGATATAAAAGGAGCCAATCGGAGAGCCGGGGTCGGGAGGTGGAGGATAGAGAAGAGAAGAGAAGAGAAGAGAAGAGAAGAGAAGAGAAGAGAAGAGAAGAGAAGAGAAGAGAAGAGAAGAGAAGAGAAGAGAAGAGAAGAGAAGAGGACTGAGTTACTGCTGGTGATTGCAGCACTGTGTAAGGTGTTGTACTAAAAAAATAAATAAATAAAAGATGAAGAAATCAAAAGCGTGAGTTTCGTAAGTGTGTGTCATGTGTCTGTCTGTGTCGGGTTGGGTGGCTGGCACGTCCCCTACAGGTGTCACAACTCCCAAAAGTAACAGGGACTACTAAAGAGGTCCTGAGGGACTTGGAAATTGTAGAGAGAGAGAAGAGCTGTTTGGATAAAACAGGCTGAAATCTAACAAATCACCAGCACTGGACGGCATGAAGTTAGCTAGTGAGTGCAAATGGAAACCCTTGATGCAGATTTTTCAAAAATATTTGGACGCTGGGGAGATTCGTCAAGTGGAAATATAATCCCGTTGTTTAAACAGGACGATCGGGCCGCTCAGGGTAACTAAGAGGCCAGTGAGCTGAATGTGCATCACCGGCAAATGAACGGAATGAGCTGTGAAGGAGAAGAGCGAGGAGTAAATGCCTGGCAGTGAACAATCAGCATGGGCTCAACTGGAGAAGGTCGTGTTTCACAATATGCTGGAATGATGAGCGTCGAAATCCTTTCTATCTTCAGGCTAATCAAGAATTCCTAATCGGAGACTTTCTGAGGTCTTTGTTTTATTTTGCGAGTTATGCTTTTTGTGAATACGAAGCTCAAAACGTTTCAGTCTCTCTTTTTTTTAATTGGTCCAAGTATCTCTAAGCCACACCTCCAGCCTCGTGTCATTGGTTGGTCTCCAGGTTTGTTAACGTCCGACTTTATTGAGCTTCTCCAATACTTTTTTCACAGTCATCACCCGAGGGGTTCTCAGACTTTTTTTCCAGCGTACGTTGTGAATGTTTGAATGGGATAGTCAGTGTGGACAAGAGCAGCACAAACATTTATGTGTCGTTACTTAAAACAGATTGAGCTTCTTCATTGTTGTAACTTGAAGATCAGACCGTTGATCAACATGTTTTAAGTCCACTTTACACCTAAACGGGTGATTTACAAAGGCGTCACCAACTTTTTCTTGTCACGTATTAGAAAACTGACACTGAATATCTGATATTGAATATAACTGACATCCTTTATTTAACCTCCTTAATGTCATTTTTAATTCAAAGTCCGTGGTGAAGGAGTGAACAACTAAGTAGGGGGCCTTGGCATCATTGGTGACAAGTAACCGGAGTACCACCGAGGAGGACAAACTCAACAGGCGGCCAACGAGCGACGCGAAGACTCAGGCAGAGGCGGGTCTTGTGTGTTGTTGGGAGGAGGAGATGGTCAACTGGAGCCAATAGCAAGGCACGTAGCCGGTCTAACCGGGAAATGGCCTGCTAGCTGCAAGGTGGAAAGAGTGGAAATCACTGCCATTGAAGGATGGCATTGAACAACAGCAAAATGTCATTTAGCGTCACGGCAGCACCGACAGCAGTTTATGTCTAGTAGAGCCCAGAATCACACAAGGAGCGCCTCAGTGGGCTCTAAATGGCCCCGGTTTTTGATAACAGCTAGACGGCCAATCTATCATTGAAAATCAGAAATATAAGGATGGCACTTGTCCTAGTGAGCAATGGGCAAAGGCTGGCACCAACTCTGCATGGTGCCATTGCAGGGTAAACATATTGACTGATATGGGGCCATTCACAGCCACCCTAAAGTCACACAAAGGTGCACGGCTGGGGAATCAGAGGTGAAACTGCAAGAGAAAAATAATAATAATAATTTTATCATTATTATATAACCGACTGACTATTATTATTATTACAACAACAACAATAATAATATAATACAACAATAATAATAATGAAAATAATAATAATACAACAATAAAAATAATAACAATACAACAACAACAACAACAATAATAATAACACAACACTAATAATAACAATAATAATAATAATTTTTTTTATATTTATATAGTGCCTTTCTCACAGTGTAAACCTTCCTCTGGCCATCTCCAGTCAGACTTACTGGATTGATGTATCGAGCCGACAGTGGAGCCCCAGCACTCACTCACTCACTCACTCACTCACTCACTCACTCACTCACTCACTCATTCATTCATTCATTCATTCATTCATTCATTCACTCACTCATTCATTTATTCACTCACTCACTCACTCACTCACTCACTCACTCACTCACTCACTCACTCACTCACTCATTCATTTATTCACTCACTCACTCACTCATTCATTTATTCACTCACTCACTCACTCACTCACTCACTCACTCACTCACTCACTCACCCCCTCATTCACTCACTCACTCACTCACTCACTCACTCACTCACTCACTCACTCACTCACCCCCTCATTCACTCACTCACTCACCCCCTCACTCACTCACTCACTCACTCACTCACTCACTCACTCACTCACTCACTCACTCACCCCCTCATTCATTCACTCACTCACTCACTCACTCACTCACTCACTCACTCACTCACTCACTCCCTCACTCACTCACTCACTCACTCCCTCATTCACTCACTCACTCACTCACTCACTCACTCACTCACTCACTCACTCACTCACTCACTCACCCCCTCATTCATTCACTCACTCACTCACTCACTCACTCACTCACTCATTCCCTCACTCTGTTCTTCATTATTTATAACTTCTTACACAGAATGTGAGGGCCGCCATGGCGTGAGTTTTGCTCTTTTTCTTCTTCTGGTGCTCATGCGTCAAGTGAATTAAAGAGACACAAATAAAGGATCAGCTTGCCTTTCATATTTTCTGATCCTTTTTCCATGAAGCCTTTACTTTTAATTATCCTGCCTGTCTTTGTGCTTCATTTTGGCTTATAGGGAGCGTCTTTATCAGCAGGGATTTGCCTCATAATTATTGCTCAACAAGTAACTCTGGGACAGCTAAATACCTAAAACAAAAGGCTCCTAAAACAACAGTAATAAAAATAATAATAATAATAATGATAATAAAGTAAAGCAATCCAATTGGAAAAACCCTGGAATGGATCCAGGTTAATTTTTAACTGCCAGTGCCCATCTTATCCCCTGTGTAGCCCACCCTGCACAGTTGCACAAGAGAAGTCACCGCGAGTTCAGCGCCAAACCCACCAGCGTCAACATTTTCACTTGGAGCTTCAGCACAGCGGAAGGCGGGTGGGCGTTTGGGTGGGCGTTTGGGCTTTGACATCTGCTCAACGAGTTTCAGACTTTGGATTACTTGAAAATCTGCGAAGTTAGACTGGCTGTGGGTTCAAAAGCCCTAAAAAAAGAGCGATGACCATCAATGGGCCTCCATGAATGGAGAACTGGGCAGGGCAGGGGCACCTTAACAGCATTATAAGCACCTCGGCCTCCTACCTACACATACATAGATTAGCAGGGGGGCCCCCTATGCTCGTGGGGTATAGTCCTTGCTAGCCAAAGCTTACACTTCATGGATTTGTCTCAACTCATAACGAGACACCGACAGACTCTTTAGGTTCCATTATAACAGCCATAATAAACAACAAGTCTCCGTTAAAGTCTGCAAATGAAATCCTACAGATAACATCAGATGGAAACAGCGTCAGGGTCCTTCCTGTTGTCTGCTTCTTCTTGTCCTCTGATCTCCGTTTGCTCCTACACACGCCTGCACGTGCCATCCAGCTCCCAAGCGATTGCATCTCCCATGTGAAGAATCGACATACATGTAACTTGCACATGCTAACTCATTTGCACGGTCATGCGGTGGGTCGGCCCTTCCTTTAATGGGACAGATGAGGGGCACGTAGCACACGGAGAGCGCTGGGGCCGTGACGCAGAATGAATGTTCTGTCTGCCATTACAAAACGTTAACATGCAGAACAAAACACCCTGAGACCACCATAATGTGGGGCTGGAGCCTCTCCCAGCAGCACCACGATGGTAGGCCATGTGAGGACATGTGAGAATGCTGCATATAATAGAATAGAATAGAATACAATACAATAGAATGCAATATAATAAAGGTTGTGGTATAATAGTAGACCATGTGATGGATTTCTGGGAATGTGATTTATATTTAAATATGATTTTATATAAATGCTGTTAAGGATGATCCCACTGGGTGTGCAAGGTTCCTTGCCCGGATTAGAGTTCAGCCTATTGGGTGCTCAAGAGGAAACACCAGGTGTTGTGTACCCTAGCCAGGAAGATGGCAGAAGATGCCAGTGTTGACCTGGGTATGTGGGAATCCCAGCAGGGTCATAGCGAAGAATAACACCCAGCCTGGGGTGCCAGTGTGATAGAAGGACCAGGGGGGAGACAACTGGTGAGGGCTACATGCTCCCCTGATACATTAGGTTGAAGCATCCCTGTGTAGACACCCACAGGGCATGCTGGGAATTGTAGTCCCATGGTGGAAGCATTGTTGGATTCTGGAGGTGCTGCCAGAGGGTGCTGTGAGGGTTTGTGTTTCCTGCTTTTGGGAACTTCCACTCGACCTGGAAGTGCTTCCACTGGTCTATGCCATAGCACTGGGAGAAGAGCTGAACGACACTCACCTGAGAGGAGTGGAGGAATAAGAAAGAGAGGAGAAGAGAATATCTGTGGATATGCGACATATCAGATCCTTGTTGTGAGGTACTTTAGTTAATAAACTTGTTTTTTCTGAATCCGGGACTTGTGTAGTGTGGTTGTGATTGGGGTGCTGCAATGCCCCCTACTGGTCACAATACACACAAACACACATATATATATAAATGTGACCCCTCTCTTTGCTTGTGTACAACAAGGGGGCTTCGCCCCCTGCTCGCTTCGCTCATCTACCCCGGCGTTTTGAACCCGTGCCCGCTGGGCAGCTGTAGTTTCAGACGCGCGTTGTAGGAGCTTGCGTTGTTTTCAATCCGTGCTTGCCCTGCTTCTGCGGTTTGAGAGGCGCATTGTAGGCGTATATCCGTCAGTCGAGCTCGTTCGGTTTGAACCCGTGCCTGCTTTGCCTCCGCAGTTTCAGACGGTGGGTCGCGTTCGGCGTTTTGTACGATCCCAAGCAGCACATTATTCCTAACTTCACTCCGCAGTAGTGCCACGCACAATACGGCGGCAACGCCTGCGCCTTCCGTATTATGTCGGGTTTCACCATACTGTGTAGGCGCCTTTGCCTTTCGTACTTTCCCACGCCTTCCAACGCGCAATGTAGGCGCCTGCACCTTCCGGGTCTGTCTCCGCTGTGTGGTGTGGACGTTTAACTGTCGTTTTTTTTGCTTTTATATTCTGTATCTCGCTGTGCATGTGTTTCGTGCCTAGGTTTTTTTGAAGCTGTTGCATTCCAGTTTTCATCATCTGTAACCTGCTCTCCATGTGTTTGGCCCCGTTCTTTAACCTCTTTATGACGTTTTACTTTGTTTCCTATTCTGTCTCGCTCTGTCTTGTTTCTCCCGTTTCGCTCTGGGGAGGGGGGCTTTGTGTGGCGCCTGCGCACTATGTCTCCTGCGTCCACGGGCAGGTCCCTGCGTCCATATCCGGTTTACCATTCTCGGTTAGTAATATGGATTTGAACAGATTGTTATTTTCATGGGAATTGTTACATATGCATAATAGACCTAACTATTTGACAGTACAGCGAGTAATTAACCATAGTAAAAAATAGTAAAACGTAATAAATTGAAAGAAAATTATATTTCATGTTGCATTAGAGATATTCGTTGCGTTATACATTTTCATTCAGTTTGGCTTTGAAATTAACACACAAATACTTTTTAAACTTATACTTTTACTGTAGAACTTCAGTAAAAACTATTTTTTAAATTAACTTTTCGTCAATATTCCATGGAATTTTGATTCCGTGTTTGGACGTACATCGAGACAACATAATGTATAACTGGCTGTGAGTGAATATCGTTTATTTCTCTCTAATAAATAAACCGACTTTTTCGAATGTTTGTCCCTGTTGAAAGAAGATAATCAGATTGCTTTGTTTCAACATAAAGTAATTGTGTTTGTGTGAAATCTAAGAAACGTAAAATCAATGTAACTAGAAAAAGTGAACTAAAACTGCACACCCCAGACACTGACGTGGACCTGTCCCATCACGTCATCAAGCTCTGATGATACTGAGTGGGCACCATCAATGAAAGATAAAGGGTGTGCACTCCAGACAACCAAGGAGCAACCCTGGTCTTCAAACTCTGATAATAAGGAGTTGGCACTGGTACCTGTAGGGCACCATGAATGAAAGTAAAGGTGTGCCCGCTCCTTAAAGTCCAGGCTCCATTTGTGTGTGCTCCAGACACTGACGTGGACCAGTCCCATCATGTCATCAAGCTCTGATGATACTGAGTGGGCACTGGTACCCATTGGGAACCATGAATGAAAGTAAAGGTGTGCCCGCTCCTTAAAGTCCAGGGTCCATTTGTGTGTGCTCCAGACACTGACGTGGACCAGTCCCATCACGTCATCAAGCTCTGATGATATTGAGTTGGCACTGGTACCCATTGGGCACCATGAATGAAAGTAAAGGTGTGCCCGCTCCTTAAAGTCCAGGCTCCATTTGTGTGTGCTCCAGACACTGACGTGGTCCTGTCCCATCATGTCATCAAGCTCTGATGATACTGAGTGGGCACTGGTACCCACTGGGCACCATGAATGAAAGTAAAGGTGTGCCCGCTCCTTAAAGTCCAGGCTCCATTTGTGTGTGCTCCAGACACTGACGTGGACCTGTCCCATCACGTCATTAAGCTCTGATGATACTGAGTGGGCACCATCAATGAAAGATAAAGGGTGTGCACTCCAGACAACCAAGGAGCAACCCTGGTCTTCAAACTCTGATGATAAGGAGTTGGCACTGGTACCTGTAGGGCACCATGAATGAAAGTAAAGGTGTGCCTGCTCCTTTAAATCCAGGCTCCATTTGTGTGTGCTCCAGACACTGACGTGAACCTGTCCCATCACGTCATCAAGCTCTGATGGTATTGAGTTGGCGCTGGTACCCGCTGGGCACCATGAATGAAATTAAAGGTGTGCATGCTCTGTACACTAAGGGGTGTCCGCTCCTTAAAGTCCACAGCATAGGACCGCCATTTGTGTGCACCCTGAACACCATGGGGTTTCTCTGAGTCCAGTAATACTGACTACCTGCTCTGGACAACGAGGGGCAACACCCGTCCACCCCACCCAGTGCTCCAAATGGGCTGAATTTGGTACATTAATTGACACATCTTATTTTTTGGAGTTTACTAAAGCACATAACTTCATGTCATTTAACAGAAAACGCAGACCCCCTGCTCTTGTTTGTACGTATGAGTCCACGTCTGAAGCCCGCTGGGGCGGTGACCGCCCCCTCAAAGCTGTCACATGATCCACATTGCATGTCATTAAAGTGCCAGTCGTATTCCACTTTTACGCCTGAGGCCTTCAGCCCCCTTTGGTGACGAGTTCCGCTCTTTTGTTGGTTGTTTTGGTGCCAGCGCCCATCACGCCGCGTACACGAACACACGGCCCATACAGCATCCTGTTAGGATAAAATAAACACCGGGAAAAGAGGAGCTCGGTGGAACTTAAGATGTTTTGCTTTTTTCTCTTGAGGAATTTAAAGTACTTTGTGAAGGACCCCTATGGAGAGCTGGCAGCCCTCCAATCAGGGTTATCAGATTCACAACAGGAAGGCCCAAAGTATTCTCAACCATCCTGACGAAAGCATCCAGGATGTCACTTCCAAGCATAAACAACAGGATTCCGACTGTTTTACTTTTTACTTTTTTCAGTCTTTGCCCCGGCCTGTTCCATCACAACGCTTCGGGCCCACTAAGCCAGGACTGGCTTCCATCTTAGAGAGGGGGTCTTTGAAAGGCATCAATCCGAATGGGAGGACTGATGACAGAAGCGCAGAATGAAAGTCAGCCTTCACGTTAGGAGATGAGACTCACACATAATTATAATTACAATTACAATACAATACAATTTATTTTTGTATAGCCCAAAATCACACAAGAAGTGCTGCAGTGGGCTTTAACAGGCCCTGCCTCTTGACAGCCCCCCAGCCATGACTCTCTAAGAAGACAAGGAAAAACTCTCCAAAAAAAAGAACCTTGTAGGGAAAAAATGGAAGAAACCTTCGGAAAGACAGTTCACAGAGAGACCCCTTTACCAGGTAGGTTGGGCATGCAGTGGGTGTCAAAAAGAAAAAGGGGGTCAATACAATACAATACACAGAACAGAACAAATCCTCAATACAGTATAAAAATAAAAATTTTAGAAGTACAGAGTATAATCTAACAGTAGATGATACCCCATAATATGATTTGGATTTGTTTAGAGTCCTGGAGACCTCTGCCATCAAGCTGCCTCCCCCAGGTGGCCATTCCACAGCTGAAATAGCGCTAATCCGATGAAAGGACCCCTCTACCCTACGATTCCTGCGATCCTCCATCAGGGATGACTTCACAACTTGGCAGGCAAAACAACTTGGCAGGTGGGCCGTGTCACCAAGTGCCACATTTGAGTACCGAGAAGAGAAACAGAATAGGTGAGGGTTGGTAACAAATTCTAACTCTCATGTTCCTTATGTTTTAGTGCTAATGGCTAACAACAGAGATGTAGTCTGCACAGTTAATCAGCAGCTCTACTCAGGGTGTGCTAAACTGAAGTAGTGAGTCTTCAGCCGGGATTTGAAAGCTGAGACCGAAGGGGCATCTCTTATAGTAGCAGGTAGACCACTCCACAGTTTAGGGGGTCCTGTAACTAAAAGCTCGACCTCCCATTGTTATTTTATCAATCCTTGGAATCATAAGCAGACCGGCATCTTCAGATCTTAATGTGCGCTCAGGTTTGTAAGTCATCAAGTATTAGCGCCATGCATGTTTCATTATCAAGGTGGGTAAGTCCGTGTTTGCTGGCTCTGTCCGCACTGCTACACTTCATAAACGGTGTTCTCAAACGACAAGAATCTCCATCCACAAAAGTAATTTTATGGAATTTGATAATTGTGAACACCACAAGTGACGTGTTGAGCCCCTTCTGTAAGAGCGAGTTACGTTTTGAGCGTGAGTGGCGCGCTTGGCGAGTGTCTGTGTGACTTACAGAAGTGGCATCACTGCCAACATTATTGGAGGACGAAAGCGGTAAGGGCGGGACTTTGTTCTTCTAGCCAATGGGAATATTCAATGTGAACCAGCCAATCGTGTAGCACACCTCCTCCAAACGGGACTGCGCTTAGTTGACTGCGTGTCTCAGAATTTCAGAGGGGTCCGGCCACCGACCCCAACAGCATTATGATTCAGCAGCTGAAGTCTATTCCGGAAGTCACTAAAATTATTTTTTTTTTTGTTGGTTTACTACAGATGTTGTATCCAATTCAGTCCCGAACCCCCGCCCCCCCCCCCCCCCCCGCACCAAACATTGAAATCAGTGACAGCATTCACTGCACAGCACTTCACTTCAGCTTTAACGCCTCAATTAACTGACTGAACGATTTGTTTAAAGGGGCAGACTGGGTGTCTGTGCTTTGAAAGCTGCGGACGTGAAGGACACAACAGGAGGGTGAGGAAGGAAGTGAATGGACCCCGCTTATGCAAATTATGGCGGTGATGTCACGCAGGAACCCTGCCGAAAAAAATCACACGTGACCACAAAACAGCACGTCACTCACACTCAAAATGTAACTGGCACTTACGAAAGGAGCACAAAACGAGCGGCGCTCAGACATGAACACTGGACAGTAATCCAACTCCATATGTTTACTGACACGACCAAAAACGTGTACAGACGTCGACGTTCGCCTACACTGGGCATAGACGTTATTGGGGGGAAAGAAATCCTCGAAGGGCTGGTGACGTGACCGGTGACAGAATTTACTGTCATCTGAAACTGTTGTGACAGGCAAGTAACTGGCATCTTGTGTTTGCATTCAAACTTCACAAAACGCGGTTTCCAAGAATACAGGTAAGCAACACTACAAGCGCCATGGAAAGCGTCTTCTTTATGCCCGCTTTGTTAGATTATGAACTGTGAACAGAAGGGAGGGCCAAAAGAAAGAAAGAAAGAAAGAAAGAAAGAAAGAAAGAAAGAAAGAAAGAAAGAAAGAAAGAAAGAAAGAAAGAAAGAACACAAAAGCACAGAATTAATCAGAAAAGAGAACTCACCGACACCACAAGCGCATTCAATGAACCGCAAGGGACTGTCTTTAAACACTGAGATGTTAATTATTGGAGGGAGTGACGCTGATCACAACAATATTCTGTCATTATTTAACTCAGTTGGAATCCCCATTAACTTTACTGAATCAGCCCTCAATCTAGGAGTTATCTTTGACTCTAGCATGTCCTTTAAAGTGCACCTTACAAAGTTGTCCAAATCAGGTTTCTTCAAATTAATTCATGCAGTTACTTCTAGTAGGATTGACGGCTGCAATGTGGTGTTCACTGGATGTTCAAACTGTTCTCTACACAGCCTCCCGTTAATCCAAAATTCTGCTGCAAGAATTATTACAAGAACAAGAAATACAAACACATAACTCCAGTTCTTAAATCCTTACACTGGCTCCCGGTTAAGTTTAGGGCAGATTTCAAAATCCTCCTTTTAACATATAAAGCCTTAAATGGTCGAGGTCCGGCTTACTTATCTGAATTTATCATGACTTACAAACCTGAGCGCACATTAAGATCTCAAGATGCCGGTCTGCTTATGATTCCAAGGATTAATAAAATAACAGTGTGGAACATAAGGAACATGAGAGTTAGAATTTGTTACTAACCCTCACCTACTCTGTTGATGCCAATGCCCACCTGCCAAGTTGTTCTGCCTGCCTAAGGTAAAGTCATCTCTGATGGAGGACACAGGAATCGTCGGATAGAGGGGTCCTTTCATTGGATTGGCTGAGGAATGGCCAATATGGGGAAGCAGCTTGATGGCTGAGGTCTCCAGGACTCTGAACAAATCCAAATCCTCTTATGTGATAAATTCTGCTCCGTACTTGTACTATTTCTATTGTATTATTATATTGTATTGCGGATTACTTGTGTTCTGTTCTGAGTATTAAATTGTATTTATGCACTTCTTTTTGACACCCACTGCAACCCACCCAACCCACCTGGAAGGGGGTCTCTCTCTGAATTGTCTTTTTTAAGATTTCTTCTATTTTTTCCCCCTCTACAAGGGAGTTTTTTTTTTTTTCCTTTTCTTCTTAGGGAGTGAGACCTGGGGGGCTGTCAAAGGGTTAGGGTCTGTTAAAGCCCATTGCAGCACTCCTTGTGTGATTTTGGGCTCTACAAATAATAAATTGTATTATGGGTTTCCTCGGAGCCTTTAGAGAGCCGTCCCCTGACAGTGAGTGTGTGCGTTCATATGCACACACCGAACAGGATTAAAGCAGAAGGCTGAATGTCTTAATTAATAATCTGCGTTTACACGCGCAAGTAATCTTCTGGAGTTCTCCTTTGACAGAACGCCACGACGTCTTTAATGTGCGGAAGGACGAGTTAAACGTCGTCATCATAAACTGCGAATGCGAGACGCGGATTATCGCCTTCTTGTGTTTTAGTCAAATCGCTGATTCATGCGTCGCATTCTGTTAACGGATTACACTTTTGCGCTTGGCTGTGCGACTGAGCCCTGCAGAGGAGCGGCCCACCGGCACGTGACGAGTGCTTCTCGCCGTCCACCCAGCGCTGCTTCATTAATAAGAGGGAGTGTTACTTCTGTAAGATATGCGTTACTTTATAAAGTAATCAGTAATCTGCGTTATGGCCGTCACTGTTACCGTGTTACTCTGCTCCTCTCGAGATTTTGCTACCGTGTTTAGAACCGCATTTCTGCGATTTCTGAAATACTGATAAATTTCAGCCAGGAGAAGAAATAAAGAAGTCGCCTGAACACTTATCCATTTGGCCACTTCTACTCGGGACTGCTGAAAGCGCATGTGTGAAGTAATCACCTGCCCAGTGCAACAGACATGCGCAGACTACAAAATGCTTAACAGTAACCCGGCTAAGGGATTACATGGCCACGTAATCGGGTTATTCGCGGACAGACTTGCCTCGGTTAGCCCGGTTTCTCGAATCGGAGTAAGGGTTTACACGAGGCTTCTGTGAATAGCGACATTGATTCTGCTGCACAGTAGCGAGGAAACTTGTGATATCTGCAAAAACTGGAGGGATGGCAGACACTGAGGAGACAGCCAAAAGAACTCGGAAAATGGAGTTTAATGTAGAAAAGTGCAAAGTGTTACACGCGGGCCAAAGGAACGTTAATTATAAATACAAGATGGGAGACGCCGTCAGTGTTGTGCAAGTTCACACCTCACAAGAACTCGCTCAAAGTTCAGTTCACACAGATTATAATGAATCCATTCACGTTCATAGTTCACCATTTCAGATTTGAACTCGTTCATGTTCAGTTTATTTTGTGTTTTTTAAGGAGTGAAAATAAATGAGCCACGATTTTACCTTTTTCAGTTTCGCCTGCCTTATATTAGGCTATTACAGCGTTCTTGAATAAAATACAATAATTTCGAAGACTTTTTTTTAATTTAAATTCACTTTGTTGAGTTATACCCAGCAACAAACATGTATAACCAATCCATCCATCCATCCATCCATTATCCAACCCGCTATATCCTCACACAGGGTCACGGGGGTCTGCTGGGAACAACAACCATATATGCTAATAACCATCCATCCATCCATTTTCCAACCCGCTGAATCCGAACACAGGGTCACGGGGGTCTGCTGGAGCCAATCCCAGCCAACACAGGGCACAAGGCAGGAAACAATCCTGGGCAGGGTGCCAACCCACCGCAGGACACACACAAACACACCCACACACCAAGCACACAGTAGGGCCAATTGAGAATCGCCAATCCACCTAACCTGCATGTCTTTGGAATGTGGGAGGAAACCGGAGCGCCGGAGGAAACCCACGCAGACACGGGGAGAACATGCAAACTCCACGCAGGGAGGACCAGGGAAGCGAACCCAGGTCCCCAGGTCTCCCAACTGCGAGGCAGCAGCGCTACCCACTGCGCCACCGTGCCGCCCTATGCTAATAACCTCCTTGTCAAAAAAGAAATTAAACAGGTGTAAGTATACATATAAAGTACCGCTCTATTTCCAACCGTGTGACACACATGGAGACTGTGGAACCAGCGTGTAGGTGAAATAACACGCAAAATGAATATAATGACACATAAAGCAAATGACACAAGTGACAATACTAAGTTAAACAAAAGAAGAATCACAATTTGGACCTGAAGTGGGAATCTGAAAGGCATGCATGTCTGCTTATAATATACGAGACCACTGCCACACACCTCCCTGCAGCAGAACACACACTCTCACACACTCACACACACACTCACTAAGACACTCACTAACACACACACTCACACACACTCCCACTCACACACACTCCCACTCATACTCACACACACACTCCTACTTGCATTCACACACACACCCACTCACACACACACACTCACACTCCCACTCTCACTCATTCGTACACTCACACTCATACTCACATTCACACTCCCACTCGCACTCACACCCTCACACTCATACACACTCCCACTCACACACACACTTATACTCACTCACACACACACTCCCACTCCCACTCATTCATACACTCACACTCAAATTCACACACACTTCCACTCACACACACTCCCACTCACAGACACACACTCCAACTCCCACTCCCACTCCCACTCCCAGGGCTTACACTTTCAGGTCTCCATTCTCTTCCTTCCACTCCCTCCTTTTGTGTCCTTCACGTCCGCAGCTTTCAAAGCACAGACACCCAATCTGCCCCTTTAAACAAATCGTTCAGTCAGTTAATTGTGGCTTTAAAGCTGAAGTGAAACTTCAGAAGGCGCCATTGGGGCCTTTGCGGCACGATCTGCTGCTGCTCCCCGTCCTCACTGGTGGTCTTAACCGTTGGTCTACCCAGGGGATTTTAAGGATGGCCAGCCATCTGGCTGAGGGACATTGGGGTCCCAGGGGCCGGTTACACTGCATACAGACTCCATACTCCAAAGTGTGTCCGAGGCGTCGCCATTCCCTCAAAGTGTCACAAACAATCGGCCTGCCACACTTCGTGCCCCCCGTATCACCTTGGGCTGCCCTTCATTTTTTAGGATTAGATGAGCTGGCCCTGGCAAGACGGACACCAAAATCACATCCAGTCCTGCTGGAACATCCTGAAGGTCCACAAGGCTATGGAGACCTCCTCAGATTTCTCACTCCAGTTCATGCCCACTGCGAACGTAGTGCCAGCTGGAAGGCAGAGGGGTGCTAGGCCGAACAGTCAAGTCACAGTTATGGAAGCATCGAAAGATAAAGGAAGCAACCTCCAAAAACTCACAGCACTACTTGAACTCTGCACAGCTAGCGTCACATCCTGAAGTTAAGGCTCAGAGGTGCCCACTTTATCGTAAATTGCGCTCGTGGGGTTATGATGTGTTTTTGAACCCCCCCCCCCCATAGCCCCTCTTTGATGAATAACAGAAGATTGGGAGTGGAACCCAAACTCCTGAGACTAATCAGCCGCAAGTGAGACTGAGCAGAGCCGCGCTGGGGCAAATTCCAGACTCCGCAGGTTAATTTAGTTACAGATTTCCAGGTTTGGAAAAAACGGAGCAGTGGGGCAAAAGTTCACAGGTTCAGAAAGTCGAGGAGCGAGCAGAGAGGGCAAGACAAGAAGTTCAGGGTCTTGGATGCCTTTGGCCATTTCATTTCCCTCTCAGGCGTTGGATTCTTTCATTTCCCAGACTTCAGGGTTCCACAGATTGTGCTGGCAGCCCATCCTGGCAAGCATTGGGCACAATGCTGCCAGTCCACCTCACCCTCGTGTCTTTGGACCATGAGAGGAAAGCGGAGCAGCTACAGGGAAACCCACAGGGACACAGGGAGAACATGCAGACCTCCTTGTTGACATGCGGCACTGCCACCACATCACCGTGCCACCCCTCACGACTCAATCAGGTCAAGTTAACATTATTTAAGCTCTTCTAACCCAAATGATCTTCTGTTCTCTGAGTCCGCTTCTTTGCAGGATGCACAGCCGCAAGACCTGAGATACCGGTATGGCAGATGGCACATTCACCCATACCAGTCCAGTTTAGTGTTTCCAGTCCATTTAGCGAGCAATAGTGGGAGAAACTGAAGACCCTGCAGAATACGAACAAGGCAGACATCACACAGATGGTGAATGACGTCCAGCATCACCTGGAGTTGTGATGCAGCCACACTAAGCACTGCGCCACCGTGCCGCCTAGTAACAGTCTTTAGGTTATACAACATTACTTAGATAAAGCGTAATAAGAAGGCACATAGCAAATCAATAAGGATCAATCTTTGACAAAGTCTGGGTTTTATAACAGCGGTGTGGCAACAACCGACAGGACTCCGTGCTGATTTGCGTTCTTTGCTTTTCCATTGATTTGCTTAGCAGAAGCTTTTATCCAAAGCGACTTACAAAAGAGGTCAATGTGATCAAGCAAAGATCATTCTGGGGGGCTGTTTAGGAAGAAGTATTACAGGACAAGGGTACACAATTGATGACCACAAATGAAGAGCTCAGAGCAAAAGTCAGTGACGATTCCTAGCTTATATACGAGTCACATAACAAGGGGGGCTTCAAACATAGGCATCGTTCAAAAAGAATAGGGTGTCCCCCCGATGTCCTGGCTAAGGTGCCCATCATGACCTGGGTTTTCTTGACCCCCAATCATCCCCCACTGCCACAAGAATAGCTGACGGCACTTCATCCTTTGGTGGTGCTTGAAGGGGCTCACCTGCTGTCCATATAAAGTGTTTAGAGTAGGTTAGAAAGCACTAAATAAAGGTAATGTCATTAATTAATTATTAATAGATAGATAAATAAACAGGAAGGACAATGCGGCTACTCCATCTTTGGACATGGTCATTCACGCTGGCAACAGCCAGTCTGCAGAGGTCAGGCAACCCACCATGCAAATCTAACTAAGGAAGGGCATCTGTAGGTGGGAATTCATTTAATACAGGAGATCACTGTAGATAGATAGATAGATAGATAGATAGATAGATAGATAGATAGATAGATAGATAGATAGATAGATAGATAGATAGATAGATAGTAATTTTGGTATAGTCAGCAGGATAATCGATAGATAGATAGATAGATAGATAGATAGATAGATAGATAGATAGATAGATAGATAGATAGATAGATAGATAGATAGATAGTAATTTTGGTATAGTCAGCAGGATAATCGATAGATAGATAGATAGATAGATAGATAGATAGATAGATAGATAGATAGATAGATAGATAGATAGATAGATAGATAGATAATTTTGGTATAGTCGGCAGGATAGTCAATAGATAGATAGATAGATAGATAGATAGATAGATAGATAGATAGATAGATAGATAGATAGATAGATAATTTTGGTATAGTCTGCAGGATAATCAATAGATAGATAGATAGATAGATAGATAGATAGATAGATAGATAGATAGATAGATAGTAGATAGATAGATAGATAGATAGATAGATAGATAGATAGTAATTTTGGTATAGTCGGCAAGATAATCAATAGATAGATAGATAGATAGGTAGATAGATAGATAGATAGATAGATAGATAGATAGATAGATAGATAGATAGATAGTAATTTTGGTATAGTCGGCAGGATAATCGATAGATAGATAGATAGATAGATAGATAGATAGATAGATAGATAGATAGATAGATAGATAGATAGTAATTTTGGTATAGTCGGCAGGATAATCGATAGATAGATAGATAGATAGATAGATAGATAGATAGATAGATAGATAGATAGATAGATAGATAGTAATTTTGGTATAGTCGGCAAGATAATCGATAGATAGATAGATAGATAGATAGATAGATAGATAGATAGATAGATAGATAGATAGATAGATAGATAATTTTGGTATAGTCGGCAGGATAGTCAATAGATAGATAGATAGATAGATAGATAGATAGATAGATAGATAGATAGATAGATAGATAGATAGATAGTGTGTTTTAGACCTTCATTTGTCCTCAGACGGTACATGTACACACTGTGTCCTGAACACATAGACGTCTGATTTGGCGGTCTCACTGGGGTCTTATGCAGGCGTATTCCTGTTGTTGTTATAAAGCCCCCACATCGTTTCTGAAGAGACACCTATTGAATAATTTGTTGGATAAAAGTACAAGGCATAACATTAGTCCACGACCTTCCACATTTACACAGGGACAATCTGGAATCGCCAGATCGCCCAACGTGCGCTCCGAAGAAACCGAGAAGTAATAAGAGTACCGAGAAGAAAAGCCCCGGAGTACTCGCCGCCTCCACCCAGTTAACGACCGCGGAGAGCGTCTGTTTGCCGGGCGTGTCTTCTTGTTCACCTACTGATCGTTACACTCTTTCTTCCCTGTTGAAAGGCAGATCGTTAATATTTGTGCAACGTCGTTTCTGACATGTGCTTGTAAAATAAAGAACGACGTGCAAAAGCCTGCGACCGGCAGGGCGGCGCCACCCAGCGCTCGGGTGCAGGAGCACATTCGTGTTAAGCCTCGGCTCCAATGTCAGGCTTCTTCGCTGAATCAGTTAGAACAGTTCTGTTCTGTATCTCGGGCCTTGACGGATTTCGATTGCGAAAGGATTTCTGAACAAAAGCATAACAGTCATAAATCATGATGTTAATCGCTTATTTAAATGTTAAGCGCACTTCCAATCGGCACTTTGTGTGATGCCTACAGCAATTGAAAACCTTTAATCTTGTGGCGGCTTTGATAGAGGAAAGAGCCATTAAGGCAGAGTAGGCTACGAGTTTTCTTAATTACAGCGATATTTTCATTATTGCTCTTCATTGCAGGTTCCAGTTAATTTTGTAAGAGCAGGTTGTATCGTTCTTTCTGCTGCTTTTAGTGGATAAACGATGCGTGCGTGCGCTTAATTAGTCGTGAAATGCTTTGTCATTAATGGCAACCCTAAAACCAAAATTTTCTGCAGTAGTTTGGAACGAGAATGCCTTCACTATCTGCCCCTCTTCACTTCTACTGTACAGGCGTGAAGCACTTGACAATCCGACAAGACTCCGAGCTAAGCGCTGCGCCCCCATGCCGCCCTGCGCCCAGCGCTTGAAGACTCGCACCGGTGATTCTGTGTTCTGCTGTTGGAGGTACTGGGCAGTGTTTGAAGTCAGACGGCACACAACACGACCAATCAGCACAATAGTGTCTCCTGAAAATTATACAGCAAGTCCCCCATCATCACGACTAGACTCCCCGGACCCCCGCGCCTTCTCCGGCCTCCAACCTATTATTATTACCATTACTTATTGTTTGAATGACGCCTTTATCCAAACACACTTACAACATTTACGATTCAGTTGATTCCATTTCTTTCGTTTTTCTTCTTGGAGGCAGGTGAAGTGACTTGCTCAGGGTCACACTATATCACTAGTGGGATTTGAACCCACAACCTTCAAGGTTTACAGTCCAAAGATTTGACCACTAAGCAAAAATCTGTCTTTCCCCTGCCTTATATACGAAGGGTCTCGCTAGTTATCCGAAGAAGAAGACATACCTGGACTACTCTATAAATGATCTACTACTATAAACCAAAAGTTAGAGTCCTACCTGTAACCACACGATCATTCAGGAAGTGGACCCCGGAGGCTGAGAATACTCTGAGAGAACTTTTTGGAACTACAGACTGGGATATCCTGCAGGGATCTCATAATGAGAACATTGAGGAAGTTGTTGACTGCACTACTGACTACATCAACTTCTGTATGGACATTGTAGTTCCAGTAAGAACAGTACGCTGCTATGCTAACAACAAGCCATGGATTACAAGTGACATCAAGGGCCTTTTGAATCAGAAGAAAAGGGCTTTTAAAGACGGTGATCAGCATGAGCTCAAGCGCGTGCAGAAGGAACTCCGAGTCCAACTCAGGGCGGCGAAGGAGCAGTACAGGAGAAAGCTGGAGCAGAAGTTGCAGAATAACAGCATGAAGGAAGTGTGGGATGGGATGAAGATCATCACTGGCTGCAGCTCGAAGCGGGGTACCACCATTGAGAGAGACGTGAAGAGAGCAAACCAAATGAATAACTTTTTTAACAGGTTTGACCACCCTAACCCACTCTCACTCTCACCTCGGAGTACTGCACCCTCCACACATCCTTCTGCTGATACCAGCATAGGAAAAACATCTCCACCCATAATAACAACAGCGCAAGTGAGCAGAGAGCTGAGGAGACTTCGTGCCAGCAAAGCAGCGGGTCCAGATGGAGTATCGCCACGACTGCTGAAGGTCTGTGCATCGGAGCTGGGGGGTCCTCTACAGCGCATCTTCAACCTGAGCCTGGAACAGGGGAGAGTCCCGAGGCTTTGGAAAACATCTTGTATCACCCCAGTCCCAAAGGTATCACGTCCTAGTGAGCTGAATGACTTTCGGCCTGTTGCTCTGACATCACATGTGATGAAGACCATGGAGAGGCTGCTGCTTCACCACCTTAGGCCACAGGTTCAACACGCCCTTGACCCTCTGCAGTTTGCATATCAGGAGAAGGTGGGAGCGGAAGATGCCATCATCTATATGCTACACCGATCCCTCTCTCACTTGGACAGAGGCAGTGGGTGCTGTAAGAATTATGTTTCTAGACTTCTCTAGCGCCTTCAACACAATCCAACCTCTGCTCCTTAGGGACAAGCTGACAGAGATGGGATTAGATTCATACCTAGTGGCATGGATCGTGGACTATCTTAAAGACAGACCTCAGTATGTGCGTCTTGGGAACTGCACGTCTGACATTGTGGTCAGCAACACAGGAGCGCCACAAGGGACTGTACTTTTCTCCGGTCCTGTTCAGCCTATATACATCGGACTTCCAATACAACTCGGAGTCCTGCCATGTGCAAAAGTTCGCAGATGACACTGCTATCATGGGCTGTATCAGGAATGGGCTGGAGGAGGAGTATAGGGACCTAATCAATGACTTTGTTAAATGGTCCGACTCAAACCACCTACACCTGAACACCAGCAAAACCAAGGAGCTCGTGGTGGATTTTAGGAGGCCCAGACCCCTCATAGACCCAGTGATCATCAAAGGTGACTGTGTGCAGATGGTGCAGACCTATAAATATCTGGGAGTGCAGCTGGATGATAAATTAGACTGGACTGCCAATACTGATGCGCTGTGCAAGAAAGGACAAAGCCGGTTATACTTCCTTAGAAGGCTGGCTTCCTTCAACATCTGCAATAAGATGCTGCAGATGTTCTATCAAACAGTTGTGGCGAGCGCCCTCTTCTACGCAGTGGTGTGCTGGGGAGGGCAGCATTAAGAGGAAAGACGCCTCACGCCTGGACAAACTGGTGAGGAAGGCAGGCTCTATTGTTGGCATGGAGCTGGACAGTTTAACATCTGTGGCAGAGCGAAGGGCGCTCAGCAGGCTCCTATCAATTATGGAGAATCCACTGCATCCACTAAATAATGTCATCTCCAGACAGAAGAGCAGCTTCAGCGACAGACTGCTGTCACTGTCCTGCTCCACAGACAGATTGAGGAGATCGTTCCTCCCCCAAACTATGCGACTCTTTAATTCCACCAGGGGGGGTAAACGTTAATATTTAACATTATACATAGTTATGGTCTGTTTTTTTCACCTGTATTATTATCATTCTTTAATTTAATATTATTTATTGTATCAGTATGCTGCTGCTGAAGAATGTGAATTTCCCATTGGGATTAATAAAGTATCTATCTATCTATCTATCTATCTATCTCTCTCTACCTTTATAATTAAAAAATACAAAACAGAACAAAAAAAAGTTAAATGATCCAATCTTTATTTTATATAGCGCTTTGAACAGTTCCCACGGTTTACATAACGATTACAATGAAATGGCATAAGCATTATTAGCACAACATAAAAATTAAATAGATAACTGTTATGACTTCACGTACTCTGTGTGCAATAAAAGGGACAACATTTCGATTTTTCAACATCAGAGCCGACTGAAACAGAACTGCCAGACCTCCGCGGGGTACACACGCGCCCCTCAGACTGGCCCAGTCGAGTGTCGCCAGTATAATGTAATAAGATAATGGAGATGCAATCTTAAAAACAGAAAAAAGTGCAGTTTATCAGAGAGACGTCAATGGTTCCGCAAAGAACCGTCCATATGAAGGTTCCACTCAATACCCGTTATGTATTTAGATCGTAACAGCCTCCTTAAGCAGCCATATAGCCGTGGGCTTCTTAGGAGTGCGCAGTCCACATGATATGTCAGTTACGTGTATTTGGGCTGATAATTGTGCGAGACATGTGTGTGTGCGTGCGTGTCCCCGCCCTGTGATGGCCTGGATTGTTTCTGCTTTGCGCCCAGTGCTTGCTAGGATAGGCTCCATCATCCCCGAGACACCATTAAGCGGGTTCGAAAATAGATAGAGTGATGGATAAATGATTCATTAACAATGGCTTCCTAATTATAAAAAGACCTTTGTTCCATTTAATCACACTGGCTAAGCTCAGGTTTTCTTGATCTATTCTGCCATAGGTCGCCTGTTATATATTAAAGATGCCTGTTTTGATAGATAGATAGATAGATAGATAGATAGATAGATAGATAGATAGATAGATAGATAGATAGATAGATAGATAGATAGATAGATAGATAGATAGATAGATAGATAGATAGATAGATAGATATGAACATTGGAACACATAGGAACCCCTTCAGAGCCCAAAGGACCAATTTAACATACAAAGAGTCCCTCAGAGAGAAATGGTTCTTTGTCAAAGAATTGTACGACGTTATAACCACACAGTATAGCGCTAATACAGAACCGTTAGAGAGCGGGAGTCGCCGCATGGACGGGTACCAGACCATCGCAGGGTGCACACACACACACACACACCTCATACTGGTTCATCTTAGAATCGTCAATATAATGTTAAGAATTAGGAATGAAATAGAGTAGTTTTTGTCCTTGCGAAGCGCTCGTACCACTTCGTCTCCAACACAACGAGCCCCGAGTTGGGTTCATCTGGGGCGCCCGCAAAGTATGCGTTTGATTTTCTGAACTTTTCCGTACACGCGTCGCGCTGTCGTTTCTCGGAATCTTTTGGCAGCTCGCTGCTTTGGTAAGCCCGGCACAGAGCAAATGAGACGTTATTTAAATGTGACATGTCGGACTTCTCTTGTTCGACTTTGCGTTCCTGACAGACAGCAGGAGGACGCGCTCGCCATAAACTGTAATTAGCTGCAGTTGGCCTGGCAGCGGAAAGGCGCCGTAAAAACAGATGACTTGGGGACTCGGTTTGTTAAACTGACAATATAGTATTTTTTCTTTAAAATCTAATTTTATTTCTATTCAATTCAATATCATATTGTACAACAAAGTATGTTTTGATAGCCCCACTGGTGGTGAATTTCCCCTTGGGATTAATAAAATATCTATCTATCTATAATCTGGTGCGAAAACTTAAAAAAAATTAAGTGACAATATCACGACACAGCAGATGGGGCAATATCAGTATCAATAAATACCACTAAATATGCAAACGGATTTAATTAAAATAATTATGGAAGAATATGGACATGCAACATGTATAAAACAAATAATCAGACAATAGAAGTGATCGTATAGGCTGACATTGTGCCGTCCCATCGGCGCTGCACAACTATATATTTTTTATTTCCGTATTACAGTCATTTAACTTGTTATTTTAAATTCTTAGTATAGTTTTATTACAAAGGTCAGCCCGAAATGACCAGTTAAGGCAACTTTTCCAGTTCAGTCCCATTTCTGATTTAAGGTGAGAGTCTCACCAACGCTCCAGTTCATTTTCCATGTAATTATGCGCTGAGATGTTGAGCACTCAGGGAGGCGCTATATAAACTACATTCTCCTAACATTTCGCAGCACGCGAGCCAACTTCTTAAGTCGTACTTAATCGTGATTGATGTTTTGACTTAGTTTGCACTTGTATGGCCGGCATTTCTTCATTCACTTGTGATTTGTGGCTCGCTTTGGATTGAAGCAGTCTGTCAAATAAATGCAAATGTTTCCATCTGAAAGGCGCAGGGTGAAGGAGTGTAAACCTCTTTTGGCAAACGTCCTCCTTTACCTTTCCTTTCATCTTTTTCTCCTCGGGCTCAAGACTAACAGTGGGCACACCCACATTGCTCCTCCGCCCAGTGCAGCACCATACAGGGTAAGCCGGGGCTTGGGGCGGGGCTTAATGTCGCGCCCGTCCCATGAATGGGGAGCTCAGTTGAAGAAAACTTTTAGTTAGCAGGTCTGTTACGTGTGGCGCGGCCGAGAAGCGAAAAAGGATTAAAAAATGGATTTCAGAGCAAACAGAAGGATTTTATTTTTTACTGTATTTATTAACTATGTATTTATTAGCCACCAGGCAAAAGAAGGTAAGTCATTCGTTTTTTTTTAATATTTATAATTTAAAGCCGAGTTGTTTGCTTTTTAGTCGGGGACTGGGATTGAAAGTGTACTAGTGGCCGAAGCGCATGGCTGGGACTGACGCATTTGGGCAAATTTCCTCTTTGAGAATCTGTTCAAATGACGATCTCGCAGATTTGCTGTTCAGAGTCGAGGACGAAAATATACAAATGTGGTTTTTTACGTTCTTTCCTGAAAAAAAAAATCAAAGTAATGTCTGGCTGTTTTTCCTGCTAAAAGCCGAGTTTTGCTGGGGGAGGTCATGGCGCACGAGTCGGTGGCATGCACAAGCCACTCTTTAATGTGATCTCTCTTAAATGGATTTGCCCCTAAGAAGTACAACAAATTCCACGTTTCATAGAGGAAAGGCATGGATTCCACAACCGGACAGCCTCGCTCTGTAATTCTCTAGGCTGCTCTAATAAGTGCAGATTAATTATAGCGTGGGAAACTGAGAAATCTGGTTAGTACAGTGGCAAATTGTACGCTGAGACGCTGCAGATGAAAGGCAAGGTGTTGCGTGGGAGATTTTCATAAGCCTGCAGGTATAAAAAGTGATTCACCTTAACCCTTACTGGAGTCAACCCGACTGAAAGGAAGTGCACGCCGCCCGATTGTGCCGGGTGGTGGCAGCTTTGTGGTCCTGGTGACAGCAATCGCTACGGCGAACGTCTCACCAAGTCTGTCTGTGTGTAGACGTGGGATGTGGGTGGGGTGCCGTTTCCCATTCATGTTGTGTCAGTGAAGCGTGGATTATAAATGGAAGGTTATAACGATAAGAAGTGGCAAATTTAGTTAAAGGCTGTACAAGCTGCTTTATGCATACTGGATTTTCTATGTGTCAGTCTCTGTAAATATCCGATAGGGGATTTATCCCAAAGTGTGTCAACATGGCATCTTAATCTCAGTTTTTTTTTTATTTTGTTGTCACTTGCGGAATGTTTGGAATAGTTAACATAGCTCGGAATCATTGATGTATATTGACAAGGTGTGTTAAAGTATTGTGATTAAAGTCTGCTGAGTCACAGCTTGTAGTCCCCCAGGAAACTGTTCTTTAGAAATCAATTATGGTATCGTCGGCAGATCAGATTTCGTGGATCAAGGCTCGTTTTCCCAAAGGGACGGTTTCATTGTAGATATTTATTATAGTGTTTTATTCTTAGTGACAATTCTCTATCACGCAGATTCGTGGATTAACTGGCCGCGTGAACTTGACACTGCGCGAGTGAATGTGAGTGATTTGCTCGAGGGTGGCATGCGACCCCACCAGAGACGGTTACTGTCCTGGGGCCACTTGTGATGGGAATGAACAGCGAGCGATATGGGCGTCCAGGCCTGCCACCTGAACCGCTCTGATCAAGCGTTTAAGTTTAAAATCGCGCAAAGCTCAAGTTTGTACTGTAGTAGTATTTGAACACATCCGCAAAATGTCTTTGGTTTTGAACAAGGGAGTCATAGTTTAAGGTATTCAGAGATAATCTGGGGCGTGCCAGCGGTGATAGATTCCTATATACACTCACTCGTATTACTTATTATTTAGCTGATGCCTTTGTCCAGTGTGGCGTGCTGGTCAACGCGTTGGACTTCAAACCTGGAAGCTGTCGGTTCAAATTGTCACAAGGTGACACTGAGCTGCAGGTCACTTCACCTGTGGGTGCTACAAGTGGAAAAATAAAAATAATTGTGTCTCATGTGTTCAAAGTCGGCTTATAAGTGCGAATAAGTACTACTGTAATAAATCTAAAATGCGTGAGATGCGTGAAGTCCTATAAGTGACTTTGTGTGTCATATACTGTAGTCCCCTGGTCTATCTATCTATCTATCTATCTATCTATCTATCTATCTATCTATCTATCTATCTATCTATCTATCTATTATATAGTGCCTTTCCTATCTATCTATCTATCTATCTATCTATCTATCTATCTATCTATCTATCTATCTATCTATCTATCTATCTATCTATCTATCTATCTATTCGCTCTGTTTTTGACGCTTTAAAGATTTAATGTTCCCATCAGCATTCAGAAAGCTGCTCAAGATGTTGAAAATATTAACTTTTTACTTAACAGGGCTAACATGTCTCACTGTAAAGTAAAAGTTCCAATTATACTCTTCCTGTTAAATTGTAGAGGGTTTATGGATGGAAACACGGTCCTAATAAAACTGTCGTTCGAAGTTTATAGCGATTCGGCACCATGACGCGTTGTAAAAGTTTTATAAACATCGTGTAGTTTCCTTAGATTCGTCCATCTGTGTTACATCAGACTAACATTGTCGGTTCTTTGCTTATTATTATTATTATTATTATTATTATTATTATTATTATTATTATTATATCCCTCAAGCCTGTACACTCTTAACGCTTCTTTAATGATTGGGTTGTCTGGTGTCTCGTGCTGTTTCTTGAGTTTCATCCTGAGAGGAGTTCTTGAATGAAGTTGGCACTTTGGCCGTTCCAGGGGTTCCTAATATGTGAGATAAACGGAGGTCCTGAATGTACAGTAGGCTGATACTAACAGATGAAGGGGGCCCGAACTTGGCCTGTGTCAGTTATGCAGCAGGAGTTCTCCTGGGATTTCACAAATCTGTTATCATCGCTACCAACGGAGCCCGTTACGTCTCTAAATAAGTAATGGATCTTTCTGGAAACTTCAGATGGGTGATTCTTTTGGGCGGTAAAACATGTCTCCCAAATGGCACCGCTCTGAAGAGCCCCCTCGCCCCCTGTATCCGATGAATGTTATTCCGCTGGTCCTTAAACGGCACTTGACATGCCCATTCCATTGCTGGCCAAATAACCGTCTCATTCTGCAGGCTTCTTTGTATTAGAAGTCGGCTCTTTCATCTTTGAAGAGGTTCCTTATACGCGGATGAAACTGAAAACTTCACGAGTTAGAATGTAACCGATCAACAAGACCTGATGTTTGACTGCGTGATCACAAGCAGCAAGAGTCCTTTAAAAATGAGGAAGCCATTGGGATTTCACCAGTCTGTTAGCGTCCATTCTTGGCTTTTTATATATCTTGTTACGGATATAAATAAATAATGACTCTTTCTGGAACCTTCGAGTGGTTGGTTCCCCTATGGCATCGCTCTGAAGAGTCACCCTACCACATTCATTATTAGCGAAATACAAGAAGCCTCGTGTGCGTTTCGAGTTGCAATGCTGTCGATACGCGCGATTATTTTAATCGATTAAATTGCGCTTATCCGATATTACCAGCTCTTTTTAAGCCGCGTCTATTACGGAATCCCCCTTTTCAATCAGGTCCATTCTTAGCCCCTTTTTTCATGTTAGTTGGTCTGCCGCTGGTGCTGCGGATCGCCATGCGCCGTTCGAGTTTACGTACACCGCCGTATAACTGGAGCCCCTCGAGATCCGGCGGGTGGACTGTCGGCTCTCAATCGGACCCCAGTAGAATAGCCCCCCATCTTGCCCAGTCCGATCCCACCTGTCTGCACAGTCAGCTTCGCGTTTAAACCTAACGGGAGTTCCTGACCGAGTATGAATTGCCTCGCGTGGTCTCACTAGACTGAGCATTGCATTTTAATGTGAGGGGGGCTGTAGGAAGTGAACTAGATTACCGGCTTGTGATTATTCGAAATTAATGTACCGCATAAGCAAAATATTTCCAGCTCTTTTTTTTCTCGCGAACCCACCATCAGACCTGAATGGGATGCCAGTCGATAGCGAACACACTCGGGCACACGACAGGGGCACATTAAAGGTCCCAGTTAAGACAATGCAGACCCCGATCCATGCAGCGCAGGATTAACCATTAAGCTAAATAAGCACGTGCTTAGGGCATCGATCACCACAGAAATGCTCCATTGCCGTCTTTTCCAGGGCCATACTGTGCGAAACTGCAAATGGTGCAGATGAAACCAGGCTCCACAAAAAGTGACTCCCACATTAAATGGGAGTATATATAAATACCAGTAACGGCGCACTGCACGTGAATACACTTGACTTGAGCATCCCTAGTTCTCATTATCTTTCTCTGTACGTTTAGCATTCGTTTGCTCAGAGGTTGATGCGCTTTCTCCACCCTAGCAGCCCGCTTCTTCTCTTCTTTGATCGGCATCTTTTCCCGTTAAAACTGAATAAGTCAGCATTTGTGTTGCAATTACTTTGTACGTTTTCTTTAATTTTTCACTTAAGTGTTCAATCTCAATGATTTAAGATATGAAGAGGTAGAGGAAGTAACGGCAAAGGTGGTAGGGACGAGAACGGAGCTCATACGCATGCGCCGCACGGCCACCCTGCTGAGTGCTGCAGAGAGTTGGTTCTACAATAAAATAAAAATAAAAAAGACGAATAACCTTGGAGGTCAATCATCACCCCAAAAGCGGATAGTAGACGTCACGTAGTATATTTGTACCAAATTTCAGGTCAATTGTTCAAACGGTTTACGAGCTACAGGTGATTTAAAATCCTGGACAGACAAACTGACAGCCACGGTAGCGTATTATATAAGAAGATTATTGTTTTTATTTTTTATTTTACGGTTTATTATTGTTGAATTAGGTATATATGGGGGCACCTCTAAAGGTGTTAATCCGTCCCTGCCACATCCTAAGTTCTGGAAAACAGTAAATATATATATATATATATATATATATATATATATATTCGGTAATAAATAACTGCGGTGGGCTGGCGCCCTGCCCAGGGTTTTTCTTCTGCCTTGCGCCCTGTGTTGGCAGACCCCCGTGACTCTGTAGTTAGGATATAGCGGGTTGGATAATGGGTGGATGGATAATAAATAAAGGAGTAAATAGTAGAGGTTAATGATAAATATTAATATCGGGAATACAACGAGATTAGAAAGTGGCGCACAGACACCGAGGCTCACATGACCATCCTCTTCTTCGTCCCGTCTTTATAAAATAGCAGGTTGGATAATGGATGGATGGATAATAAATAAAGGAGTAAATAGTAGAGGTTAATGATAAATATTAATATCGGGAATACAACGAGATTAGAAAGTGGTGCACAGACACCGAGGCTCACATGACCATCCTCTTCTTCGTCCCGTCTTTATAAAATAGCAGGTTGGATAATGGATGGATAATAAATAAAGGAGTAAATAGTAGAGGTTAATGATAAATATTAATATCGGGAATACAACGAGATTAGAAAGTGGCGCACAGACACAGAGGCTCACGTGACCATCCTATCCCTAACCCTAACCCTAACTCTTTGTCCCGTCTTTATAAAATAATCACAGAAGACAATGTCGAGTGTGCCTTTCTAAATGTACACATTTGCTTTTGTGTCTTTTTAACATTAATGGTCACAAACTGCTCAGCCGAGCGCACATTTTCTCAGTTGAAGAATATGAAAAATACCCAAGAGATCAACTCCATAACTAGGCAGGAGGGATGCCGGATCTCAACTAAGTCCCGAAGCTGACGCGTTACGTAAGGTTAGTTTTGAGGGTCTGCTCAAAGACTTTGCAATTAGAACAAGTAAGAGGAAAAAATTCATATGTGAAGAGAGTGGAACAGCAATAAACATCACTTTACATCTTACAATAAGTTTGGTTTCATTTTGAAAAATTAATTTTTATTATTGTTGAATTAGGTATATATGGGGGCACCACAATCTTTTGAGGACCTCTAAAGGTTTTAATCTCTCCCTACTCCGTCCCAAGACCCCACATCCTAAACTCAGTAAATCTGCGTGTTTAAAGCGGGCGATGATCCCTGCGACCCTTTCCCTTTAAAGCCTCTCACGTCAAGTTCTAACATTTCTCTGTATGCTGATCTGTCTGGGCATGTCCCTAAACGCCCACCCATCCACCCCCCCTATGAGAATCCCACTGTTATACAATGGGGTTAGTGGGCACTGTAGAAATGGACACCCCTGAATGCGACGGCTGGTAGCAGTACTGTACCCTTGTTTGATGTCCTAACACCTCAGACTGAACTCCACACCAGAGTGGCAGGCCTGGAATGGAGTGATGGGGTCCCTACAAATGGGGGGGGGGGGGGGCGCTTGACTTGATATTTGATTACGGCAGTGCCAGGTTATTTTATACAGCGTGTGCCAACTGACTGTTCAGTAGCTAACCCGTATGGCTGCCATAAGCAAACACCTAATTCACCTTCACTACAAACGACGTGGTAACCAAAAAAAAATCTATCATTGTTGGGGGTTTGTTTTGGGGGGGGGGGGGGTTGGGGGGCATATTGTTTTAAGTACAAAATCAGGAGTCAAATTATTGGACAGGACAGGTCATCCGCAATCAAACGCATGCCGGGTCAGTTTCGAGTTATCAAGTGATCAGATGTAGACACCTTTGACTGGGGTCCCTGAAGGAAAGCAAAGGGGGACGAACATGCAGTATGGATTCAGCTGGTGGTCTGACTAGGATCTGACAAGACCCTTTATTATTATTATTATTATGATGATGATGATCCATTCAATGGTTTCCTTACCAGCTTATCCATAAGAGGATTGAGTGCCGCTGGGGCCTCTGCCAAGAGGAGTGTGGGCACAAGGCACTGGCACTCCTATGGTCACACTGGGCCAGCTTTAGCCGATATCACATTGTGGGACCTCCGTCAGACTTGCTGATCAATTTAAATGAGTGAAAAGGTGACATTTAGTGACAGCCTGATGGCCTGCCTGCCAGCACAGTCACTCTTGGCCCGTCTTCTGACAGCCAATAATATGCGGCCTGATGGAGCCGGTGCTGTACGAAGGGTTAATAGCTATGGTGGACTCAGCCGCAGTCTCAGTCCTCTTCCGTCGTGATACATAAAACTCGAGATATCAGACAGACAAGCGTCTCTCGCTCTCCAGTTTGTGAGGTCCGTGTTCCTTGTCACTGCATTGGCTCTCACCTTTCATTCACGTGATGACTAAGGACAACACCAAACCCGCTTGGAGCGAATGGCTGGGCCTGTCATGTTACACGACTGTCTCTTGACCTGCTAAGATTATGATGGAAAATATGACATGGCCTTCAGAGTCAACGTCTAATCTGACACACACAGGCATCTCAGACACGTGGGAGGAATACCAAAGTGCCAGGAGGAAACCCAACACTGGCAGTGAACCTCCAGTTCTGAAGCCATGAGGTGGTCATGCTGACCGGCCAGTTACCCGTTGTTATTGTCCCTCTTATTCAAATGTTTATTTCACGTTCCTTTTTAATTCTAATGAAATTTTGTGGTCCTGCGTATCCCGCACGTTGCCGTGATGTCCCGTCGACCCGCACTCCGCTATCAGTGCTGTGCCGCGGCCAGACTGCCTGACAGGATGTGAGAAATGGAATTGTCTGCATCTTTCTTTTTTTTTTTGTTGGACTCTCATCTTCCTGTGGATAAAATCAGCAGCTCATTCACAGGAGATATGTGAGCTGGACCCCCAAGCGCACCTTAAGAGTGGAGCAGGCGGAGAGGCTGCTGGTGGCAGTATTGGCGGGCACCTCCTGCGGGTCTGCTAACTCGTTCTGAGCCGCTGCCAGGCTGTCAAGCTAGGATGAAGCACGATGGGGTATTCCCTGTGAAGTGTGTGAGCATGAAAGGCGCTTTAAAAAGAGGACTTGCTCTTCAGGGGGTACCACAATGGCTAAATGTGATGCCCATTTCATTTGCTTTGAGTTTAAAAGCTTCATGGGGAGTCAAAGTGGCTCTTGCCATAAGGGAGCCATTTTTGGGTCTTAAAAGGTTTCAGCAGGAAGCTTCATTCATTTAGAGCTTCAGAAATAACCAAGAACAGAAGACAGGAGCTCTGGGAAATACCAGCGGCTTCCTCATTTTAAGGGGGCTCATGCAATGTCGCCCGCGGAGCTCAGGTTTTCTTGGTCTGTCAGTGTCCTCTGTGTCTGTGCAGAGGGTGATGGAGGCTGGTGCCGGTTGGTCTCGGTTTCCCTTCTGTTGATCTTTAGAAAAAGAAGAAGAGAGGTTAGTGCACTTGGGACCCTGTGGGTGTCCATACTGGTAGCACTGCCCATGGATCCTGCCACTTAATGCGTCCCTCATGGGTTTGGGGATCATGTATCCCTGACTGATTATCTCCCCCTGTCCTTCCATCACACTGGCCTCCCAGCTGAGTATTGTTCCATGGGGTCCAACCCTGCCAACCATCTTTGTAACCCGCTTATCCAGAGCAAGGCTGCGAGAAGCTGTAGCAGCAATAATCAACAGGGTGCCAGTCTGTCACAGGGCAAACACACACACACATGTCAGGGGCCAGTATATCATTGCCAGTCCACCTGACCTGCATGTCTTTGGACGGTGGCAGGAGACTGGAGCACCCGGAGGACACTCAATAAGGGAACGTGTGGTCCTTGTTACAAGGCAGCACTGCCACCGCTGCAGCACTGTGCCACCCTAATGTTATGTTATATTATATTATAGATAGCTAGATAGATATGAAAGGCACTATATAATTGATAAGTAGATATAAAGTTCTATTTATCTGTCTGAAATTCATATATTATATTATATTATATTATATTATATTATATTATATTATATTATATTATATTATATTATATTATATTATAGATAGATGGATAAATAGATATGAAATGCACTATATAATAGATAAGTAGACAGACAGATAGAAAGATAGAACTTTATTTGTCCCCAATGGGAAATTATTATATTATATTATATTATATTATATTATATTATATTATATTATATTATATTATATTATATTATATTATATTATATTATATTATATTATAGATAGATGGATAAATAGATATGAAATGCACTATATAATAGATAAGTAGACAGACAGATAGAAAGATAGAACTTTATTTGTCCCCAATGGGAAATTATTATATTATATTATATTATATTATATTATATTATATTATATTATATTATATTATATTATATTATATTATATTATATTATATTATATTATGTCATATCACTTTCCAACTCTCTTAATTCAGACCAGGGGTTGCTGGAGCGTAACCCAGCTAGCATGGGGCACAAGGTAGGAACAAACCCCAGACAGAGTGCCAGTCCGTCACAGAGCGATAGACACACACACACACACACACACACACACACACACACACACACACACACACACACACACATCACAGACCAATGTAGAGTTGCCAGTTCACCTCACCTGAATGCCTTAGGGTTGTGGGAGGAAACCCACAGGGAGAACATGCAAACCTGACAAAGGGAACACCTGGCATGTGAACCCTGATTTCCATTTTGCAAGGCAGCAGTGCCACCACTACAGCACTGTGCCATTATTATATTATATTATATTATATTATATTATATTATATTATATTATATTATATTATATTATATAAGGGGTGGCACGGTGGCGCTGCTGCCTCGCAGTTAGGAGACCCGGGTTCGCTTCCCGGGTCCTCCCTGTGCTCAGTTTGCATGTTCTCCCCGTGTCTGCGTGGGTTTCCTCCGGGTGCTCCGGTTTCCTCCCACAATCCAAAGACATGCAGGTTAGGTGGATTGGCGATTCTAAACTGGCCCTAGTGTGTGCTTGGTGTGTGGTTGTGTTTGTGTATGTCCTGCGGTGGGTTGGTGCCCTGCCCGGGATTGGTTCCTGCCTTGTGCCCTGTGCTGGCTGGGATTGGCTCCAGCAGACCCCCGTGACCCTGTGTTCGGATTCAGCGGGTTGGAAAATGGATGGATGGATGGATATTATATTATATTATTAGACTTGCTTATTGACTCTTGTGGGGGGCCTGGCACTTATCCCGCTAGCAGACCACCTTTGGGGGTAGCTGATGAGTCTGGAGGAGAGCCCTGAACTCCAGCGCTATAAGCCAGCCACATGTATCTTAGAGAAGGGGGCTATTAAAATGAAATCTGAATTTAATTCCAAGACTGTTCCAACACTATTTGGTTCAAGGTAAACACACGCCTGGTTGGGATTCCCTTCCATTGCTGGGCACACTCACATACACATCCATGCCAATTTCGAGCTGATTTGACATTCTGCCCCTCCAACGGCCCCCCTAGTCCATCACCATTCTTAGATCTGCTCAGTCCAGTGGAGTATCTTAGGAGTCAGAAGCTACTAGCAGCCTTAGATGGGACAAACTGAAGGACCGACGGCAAGAAGCCCCCCTTTACTCAAAGCATGCTGTGGAGTCTGAGCAAACTACCAAGACATGGAGGTGAAGCAGAAACCTCGACGACCTTAAAGAAGAATCAGGAGGAGGTGTTGGGACAGCTTGGCTATCAGCTAAACAAACGGGCCTGATGGACGCCATGGTCTCTGCTCCGGTGTCAGATCTCTGCTGTTCTCCTGAGTGTTTTATACTCAGAATGAGAAATGTCCTCGTGAGCGTTAAAGGACTCACCCTGAGATGATTCAGGCGAGGTTTGTGTGGGTGACGAGCTCTCTATGTGGTGCTGGGGCTGAAGGCTCATGGAGCCGTGTCTGGTGTGGAGCTGCAAAAAAAAAAAAAAAGCAGGGGTGGTGGATGTGGGTGGGGGTCTTGGTTCTTGGTGGTCTGCTTGGGCAAGACTGGACATGTTGTTACGGGAAAGGAGAAGCAGCCTGCATGGACAGAGAGGCCAAATGAGGGAAGGAAGTGAGGCAATAAAATAAAATGTCACCACAATCACACCTGTAGGTGTCACAGTCACGGTGTAAATGTGACCGGAATGTTCAAATGAGCTAAAATTATTAGTAAAGGTCACTTGGTGCCCCCCTACTGCCCCAGTGTGTTATTGTGCCCTCTGATGGCCTGGCATCTCATTCTGCCCTTTTTCACTGGGCTTGGCTTCATTTCCCCTGGCCCCCCCCCATAATATTTTGAAAGAGTGCCCCTCTTAGCAAGCCAGCACAAGCCCCCTCGAGCCGAGGGAAGGAGGGACTGCCTTTCTTGTGTTAAAGGTTAGCTTTGGGAAGATCAGCCATCAGAACGTACTGCAGAAAAGCCACGCGGCCATAGCAGTGGTTGGCGAGTCGTAAGGAAATCAAATTTCAATCCTGGCTGCCTGGCACACGCCTGCCTCAGTGTCAGACCACCCCTGTTTTATTGCCTGTTTACACCGCGGCCTTTGCCAAGCAATATAAAGGGTGGTGCTGTAATTACGGAATGCCACCAGCTGTCTGCTCTGCTACTCCAAGCATGGCATCTGGATTGGGAGACAAAGACCCTCTTCAGATGTCATCAAGAATAACTCAGCAGAGTGCCCCCTGCACCCTGCCCACCGAGCTGCTCCGTAGCGCACTTTAAAACTCAGCAGATTGCCTACATACCTGGAGATGGGGGCAAACAATCAGCATAACCAGGAGCTGAAGGGATACTCTTAGGGACCCCCGGCAAGGTGGGATGGCTGAGGTGAATGAGGTCTGGCATTCTTAACAAGTTCTCCCTTTTTTGTTTTTGCAGAGGTGCTGCTGGACATGGAGGCCACCAGAGGAGAGCTGGGCTGGCTAGCGAGTCCATACGAGAAGGGGGTAAGGCTGACGTCCATCTCTCAGCACTGGGGGGGGGGGCAGCAGCTGTGAGTCTGACCTCGCACTTTCTTGGAGGGGCGCAAAGGATGAAGCAACTCCTCCCTCATCCTCTGCGCCGGGTCCCCCTTTCATCTCACGGCCTCTCCATTTGTGTAAAAAACAAAAAAAATGGCCGTTTCCTTTACTTTGGAACTCGATGTGTGTTTCACTTTTAAAATGGGTGTACACGTGTGTGTGTGTGTGTGTGTGTGTGTGTGTGTGTGTGTGTGTGGAGCCGTCGGGGACTCAAGGGGCGATTAAACTGTGTACACAGACAGACAGATAGATAGACAGAATGACAGACTGATGTGAAAGGCAGATAGATAGATAGATAGATGTGAAAGGTACTATGTAATAGATAGATAGATAGATAGATAGATAGTGTCTTTCATATCTATCTATCTATCTATCTATCTATCTATCTATCTATCTATCTATCTATCTATCTATCTATCTATCTATCTATCTATCTATCTATCTATCTATCTATCTATCATATAGTGCCTTTCACATCTATCTATCTAACAGATAGATAGATAAATGTGAAAGGAACTATATAACAAATAGATAGATAGAGTGATGTGAAAGACACTATATAACAGATCGATAGATAGATAGATAGATAGATAGATAGATAGATGTGAAAGGCACTATATGATAAATAAATAGATAGTGTCTTTCACATCACTCTATCTAACAGATAGATAGATAAATGTGAAAGGCACTATATAACAGATAGATAGATAGATAGATGTGAAAGGCACTATATAATAGATAGATAGATAGATGTGAAAGGCACTATATAATAGATAGATAGATAGATGTGAAAGGCACTATATAATGACAGATTAACAGATATTGTACATCCTCGTTTATTCCTCTAGCTGGCCTCATGCCTACCCCTTTCGTGCCTTTAAACTCCCTGTTGAAATCAGGCGTCACCTTGAAGCAGTCAAACCGTGAGAATTGTGCAGTCGAGAAAGGTGAGGCAACACACTTGGCGGCTGCCACCATTTCCTCAAGCAGGTTTGTCAGGGCGCCTTTCTTGTTAGTTAATCAATTATGAAGGTTCGCCGCTGCAGGCCCAGCCGAGCAGGTTCCTGTTTCCAAGTCTGTCTCGTATTTTTGCCAGACAATGGCGGAGTGGTGGCTCTGAGGCTAAGGATCTGCTCTGGTATCTGAAGGGTTGCCAGTTCAAATCCTGTTACTTCCAGAAGGGATCCTACTCTGTTGGGCACTTGAGGAAGGTCCTTAATGTGAAAATTGCTCTGGGAGTGCTGTACAATGACTGACCCTGTGCTCAGACTCCATAGTGTTCCATAAAAGATCAAGTCTACAGCTGTTACAGACCTGTCCATTTCTCTATCCAATGTTGATTATAAAGTCACTAAAGAATTACTGATGGTCCTAATTAAACTCTGTAGACACGTCATTGTGATTACAGATAATGGTGTACAGTGATTGCCTAACTGACTGACCACTCAATCATTTGAATATAAATGATCAAATATCCTAAACCTGCTGTGTAAAGAGTAAATAAAGAAGGCTGCACAGTTATGATCAGCAAACAAGCCACTCTTTGAACTTCTTCCACGCTGATCCTACTGAGATAAGGACCAGGACGGCTCTGAACTGGATTGACAGCTCAGTGGATGGATGGACTGTTATTTGAAGCGTTAGGTGATTGTGTCGTGACGATCGCGGCTGATGTCCATGCTAGTGACCCCCACCCGGCTGGATGGCACTTCCCCATTAAGATACGAGTTCAAAAGCCACAGGGTGACCCACAGCCAGTCAATGAAGACAATGAGCCTGTTAGCCACTGGTCAAAAAAGCTGAAGGAGGAAGCTGACGAGGACCGCGGATCTGATCTCATCCTGCAATTCGCAAACAGTACAAAAATAAAATAAAGGGCAGGGAGCCAACACCATAATGGAACTTCAACAAACATGACTGGCAGTCTCCTTATCTTAAGCAACCATTGAAAAAGAAAGTAAACAGAGAATTGGGAAAGCAAAGACGGATCAAAGTTGACCTGAGTTTTGTAAAAGCGAGCCAACCGCAGCCTAAAGACCCTCACGAGAAATAAAAAAAAAAAAACAGAAAAAGTCGAAGTGGGCTGCAGACGGAGTTTCGGGTCAGCATGTGGAATGTGCGTCTGCTCTCACTGCACCGGCGTCTTCACAGGCGACTGTCAGGAGGGCAGAGGAATGCGGGCAAACATGTCTGAACCTGTGAGTGCATCCATCTATTCACACCAAGTTCACAGAGACACGGCAGGGATGGACTCGAAGGAATTTCATGGCCACTCGTTCACACGTACGTTACGAAGGCACAGCAGCGGCCCACAGACGGAGTGTGTGAGTGTGTGTGAGAGTGAGAGAGTGAGACACTCGTACAGACAAAACCTGCAATACATAGACAGGCGCTGAGACCCAAAGTGCTCGGACACATAACCACCTGTCGGCCATTTTAGCAGAATGGTGCCCACCGACTTGACTAGACAGCCATGATAATTACGGCTGCTTCAGAAGAGTCAGAGAACACGAGATCTTCATCCAGGTCTGACCCTGAGGCGGCGCTGTCAGGCTTTGTAGAACGGAGTGAGATTGTTCACCATTTTCCTGTCCTACACCACTCGAGCGCCGAGCGTGACGTGGGATCGTCCTGCTCTCCTCTTCTGGTTCTAAACTTCTGGACCAGAGCACCACCTGGAGTTTTATTTTCTGTTTTCCAGCTGTTCACTTCTGGTTCTCCACACTAGAGAATCTTTAAACGTTTTTGTGAGTCATTTACAGCAAAAAATACGATGTTCCCAAATACAAAAAGGTCCGAAAACGACTCAAAAAATCTCCACCAGAGGTTTTTTTGGGGGGGGGGGGCTTTCAAACCCCCTTTCTTTCCCAAGGAGCTTTCACATTTCATTAAGGTCCATGTGTTTGCGCTTAGTACTTGCCGGGGTTTGGCTGTGAATTCCCCCTCCTAGTGGCCAGTTTTGTGACTCTCAAGAATCCTAACCCCAATCTGGACCTTTCATGCTAAGCAGCTTTGGTTTGTGACTCGTTTGTCTTGTCAGAGGTCTCCGTACTGCCCAGGTGCCATGCCGCCTGCACTTCAGAAGAGGTTACCCACCTGCAGCTGAGCACGTTCAGGCCCGGCCAGCACTTGGATGGGAGACCATCTGGGAAAAGCTGGGGTTGCTGCTGGAAGAGGAAGATTGAGAGAGCAGCAGGGGGCGCTTAACCCTGTGGTGTGAATGTGGAACCCAATGTCCCAGTGCAGTGACGGGGGACACTGTCCTGTAAAACTGGCACTGCTGTGGTCATCAAAGACCACTGAGCAAGAGTAGGGTGTATGGCCAGGCTAAATTACCCACCATGGCCTAGTCATTCCGGCCCCCTAATCATCCCCTGTCTCTAAGTGGCTAACCGTCTCCCACTCCTTCACCACCTAACAGCTAATGTGTGGTGAGCATACTGGCACAAAATGGCTGCCGACACATTAGTGGCTCCCCACTCCCTACGTTAAGCAAATGTAACTAATTATTATTATTATTATTATTATTATTATTATTATTATTACTGTATTATTATTATTATTATTATGTCTATTGTTGAATAATTTAAGAACCCACTCTTTAGCAAACCAGCAATTCAGTGTAGCATTTTGGACTTTCTGTGTTGCTGTTCTTCTTCTTCTTCTTATTCATCGATGAAGGTTTAAGAATTTGCTCCTTTTCCTGTTTCAGTGGGACCTCCTTCAGAACGTGATCAACGGCTCAATGATGTACATCTACTCCGTCTGTAACGTCCAAGAAGGGGACCAAGACAACTGGCTGCGTACCAACTTCATCCAGCGGAAGGACGCCTCTCGCATCTTCATCGAGATGCGCTTCATCGTGCGAGACTGCAACTCTTTCCCGGGCGGCTCGGTGTCCTGCAAGGAGACCTTCAACCTCTACTACATGGAATCGGATGTGGATTATGGGACACACTTTCAAAAGCGCCACTTCCGCAAAGTCGCCACCATAGCCCCTGATGCCATCACCACCAAGGGTGAAGAACATCCCAACACGGAGATGCGCATGGTGTGGCCGCTGACCAAAAAGGGCTTCTACTTGGCCTTCCAGGACATCGGGGGTTGCATTGCGCTGCTCTCCGTGCGCGTCTACTACAAGATGTGTCCCGGCACCGTCCGCAACTTGGCCCTCTTCCCAGAGACCGTCGCTGGAATGGATTCGCAGTCACTGACGGAGGTCCGCGGCACCTGCGTGGAGAACGCCGTGAGCAGTGACACTCCCAAGATGCACTGCAACACCGATGGGGATTGGCTGGTGCCTATTGGCCAGTGCCAGTGCAAGCCAGGCTTTGAAATGGGCAACGACAGCTGCCAAGGTAAGAACTAAAACCGTGCAAATGCATGTGTTCTGTCGTCTGTAGTCACGTATAACCAGTCGGTATGGAGATGTTTGGGGTGAAGTTTGACATGAGCAAAGTAGAAAGTCAGGAATGAGATGGTACACCTCCAGATCTTGGTGGAGTAGAGACCCTGCTGTGGTTCATGGGCTCCAGTCGGTGTATTTCTGTATTCATAGCTTACCTTCACCTTGTAGATCTTGGCTCTATTTAGGAGAATGGGGCAGACATCTCAGAGGGATGCCAATGTGGTCCTTCTCCCACGGGTTGGTGTAACAGCACTTGAGCAATTTTCCTAATTTTGGAAACTTTACCAGGACTTAGGAGAGCTCATGAGCCGCCATGACCATTGTGGCTGTTACTTTTTGTAAATGCTTGTCTCGTAATCCGCTGTCTGAGGGTGTGCACAGTGGGCACCATGTTTTCAAGACTAGGACTCTGGATCATTCCATAAGTAAGGTGGCATCAGTGTTGTGAAGTGGCAACTATAAGCGCAATGCCCTTCTTCTTCTTCTTTTTTTACTCCTTCATCTTCTACTCATTCTTCTTCATCTTCTACTTTTTCATCTTCTATTTTTTCTTCTTCTTCTGCTTCTTCATCTTCTACTCCTCCTTCTTCTTCTACTTCTTCATCCTCTACTCCTTCTGTTTCATCTTCTACTCTTTCTTCTTCATTATCTTCTACTCCTTCTTCTTCATCTTCTACTTCTTCTTCTTCTTCTTCTTCTACTCCTTCTTCTTTATCATCTTCTACTCTTTCTTCTTCTTTTTTTCTTCTTCTTTATCTTCTTCTTTATCATCTTCTACTCCTACTTCTTCAACTTCTTCTTCTTCATCTTCTCCTTCTACTTTAAATATTATTATTATTTTCTGGTTAGTATCAGAAAAGTCCAGAGTGTCATTTTGGGGTAGCGTCACTCATCCTCAAACGTGGCAGGGGGTGTACTGGGTGTCATGTCCCGTTCTGGTGCTCGTATTTACGTATCAAGCGTAGTCAAACGGCTCCCAAATCAGCAAGCGACATCAATGTGGTCCTCCTCTCTGGTGTGTCTCAGACAGAGTGACGATTCTGAGACCCTCGATCAGGGCAGGCGCCGCGGTGTGTGAAATCCTAAATTCCTATCATATACGCGTTCCTCAAAGTGATTTTGAAATAAAGTGGCTGGGTGGGCTTAGAGAGAAAGAACACAATGTGGGACCCTGGGGCTGAAATCTGGTGTCATCATATGAATGAATGCCTGTGCAATGAAGGCTTTAGTGTTTTGAGTTTGTCATTTGTGGAGATCACTTGGCTGAGATCTACTTTCACTTTGACACTGAAGACTCCTTCTCTCTACTGAGTCCAAAATGCCAAATTAACGTGTCCCTCACAATCCAAACTCCATGCTGTTGTGCCGCGGGTTTGAACGTTTCTTTGGCTTAATAAATAATTCTGCCGATTTGCAGATCTACAGCGTGAAGTCCACAGGGATTGACAATGAAGAAGCGGCCCCACCAACGCTCATCTGCTCCTTTATCTGCCCCTCTGCTGGCTTTCCATTTCCCCCTCGTCTTGGTCTTGTTGCTCATTCCTTTTATAAATATGGCTTTTCCTTAAAGAGGAAGTTGAAATCAGCAAAAAAAAAAAGAAAGAGGGGCAAAATGTGGAAAGGAAATTAACCCTTTCTCTTCTGACCCCCCCCCCCCCCCCATTTGAATTGCAGCAGGAAAGCATAATTTGACAATTCCGGCCCCCCCGACAGAATGAAAGGAAGTAACACCACCCACCACCCACGTCAAAAATAGGACCATGTGGAATGGGGGGGGGGGTCAAACACCCCCCAGTATGGCCACTGTGGCTGTGACTTTTCGTAAATGCTTGTCTCATAATTCTCTGTCTGAGGGTGGGCACAGTGGGCACCACGTTTTCGACATTTAGACTCCGGATCATTCCCTATGTAAGATGGCATCAGTATTGGGCTGGCATGCTCTCCCTGTGTTCATGTGGATTAACGTCCACACTCCATAAACATGTGGTTAGGCTGTTGTGAGTGTACCCTGTGGTACTGTAGGTGGGCACCCTCTCCAGATTTGGTTCTTGTGTGATGCCCAGCAGTGCTGAGTTAGGATCTGGCACCTCGCAACATAGTCATAGAGAAAGCAGGCTTAGCAGACGGGCACATCGTTCTGTCCTCCATTTAATGAACCAATAATGAATAAGGCTGCTTTTTACTTTCTCAAAGAATTTCCCTTTCATGTGCACTTCTTGTATGTGTATCTTTGATATATTCTGTTCAGTTAATTCCCCTTTGTTTTACTTATTTGTGTTTGCCTTAATAATTCATCTGTGGGTCATACAGTAATGCGGGGTTATTATTTATATCTCACAAAGCAAACCGTAGCACAGAGGAGGGACTGGAAAGTACAAAGTTCATCAGCTAGTGGAGAACTCAATTCACGGCTTTGACGCTGCCGTCCTCCGGCTCAGTCACTGCCTGTATGGCAAGCGCGACGTGGGCACTCGAATATCCGCCATGCAGTGCATTAGCTTTGGGTGCTGATTAGCACGTGCAAGGAAGAATTTAGCTGTACACATCACGGGAATGGCACAGTAAACGTACAGACCCATGAGTGTGCCACCCTGGGCTGGCATCGGCCTTTAGGTCAAGGCTGCCAGCGGGAGATCTGCCTGCACAGAACCAGTAAATAGAAAATGGAGGGTAGACATTGTGACCCTACTCTGGATAAATGGGTTTGGAAAAAGGATGGTTAATATAATATAATATAATATAATATAATATAATATAATATAATATAATATAATATAAAATGTTTGTGATGGAATAGTAGGGTAGTTTGCCACCTCACACCCAGTGCTGTTGGGATGTGCCATGGCATCCTGTGAATCTGCAGTAAGAGGATTTGAGAACGTCCTGTTATGTATAACACAATATGAGGCAGACAGAGAGATATAGAGAAGAGCCATATATATAATAGATAGATAGATATGAAAGGCACTATATAATAGAATAGAATATTACATAACAAAGAGGATGAGTGGATTGAATAGAATGCAATAGAAATTATTTGTGTAATGCATTGGTGCCCATTACTGGTTAATAATAATAATAATTCATTATATTTATTTGGCACTTTTCTCACTAAGAGAGGACCTGTAATGTAAACCCATGACCTCCTTATGGTGAGGCAGCAGTGCTACCACTCTGCCACCAGTGCGGGTTGCTCCCTTGGGTCCAGTTTTGTCACATTAGTCTTCAGCTTCTCACCACAGCAGTTTTGAAAATGGATGAGTAAATAAGAATATAATATAATATAATATTGCCTCGCAGTTAGGAGACCTGGGTTCGCTTCCCGGGTCCTCCCTGCGTGGAGTTTGCATGTTCTCCCCGTGTCTGCGTGGGTTTCCTCCCACAGTCCAAAGACATGCAGTTTAGGTGTATTGGTGATTCTAAATTGTCCCTAGTGTGTGCTTGGTGTGTGTGTGTGTGTGTGCCCTGTGGTGGGCTGGCACCCTCCCCGAGGTTTGTTTCCTGCCTTGCACCCTGTGTTGGCTGGGATTGGCTCCAGCAGACCCCCATGACCTTGTAGTTAGGATATAGCGGGTTGGATAATGGATGAATGGATAATAGAATAGAATAGAATATATCTATGATGAGCTGATAGTTTCCTGCTGCTGGGATGGACCTCAGTGTCCTCTGAATCTGTATTAAGAGGATTTAAGAACATTATAATATAATATAATAACGATAGAACCATAGGGAGAGAGAAGAAGGTAGGCAATATATTGTATATTTCATAGATAGATAGAAATGAAAGGCACTATACAGCATATAGATTTACAGATATGAAAGGCACTATATAGTATATAGATAGACAGAACTTTATTTTGTCCTCATAGGGATATTTATATATTACAGAATTTCAAGAAATGTTATAACAAACAATAACAACAACCTTCCTTAAACTCATAAAAGAATTATGGAACAGAAAAAAATAATAATAATAGCATGTACAGGGTGAGTGAAAATCATTTTGCACATTTGAAGTTTGTTTAGTGCATTAATTGTTTCCACCATTCAAATGTTAACATCATTTTGCTCACCCTGTATAAGCAAGTGGATGGGTGGCTTCAATAGAATGCCCTGTTATTCATCCGTACGTTACACTGGTGCCCATTCCTGCACTGGCTCTTTCCTTGTGCCCAGTTTTGCCAGGTTAGTCTTCAGCTCCTCAGCACAGAAGACAACATTAAGTACCTTTAAAAATGGACGAGTAAATAATATAATATAATATAATATAATATAATATAATATAATATAATATAATATAATATAATATACTGCGGTGGGTTGGCACCCTGCCCGGGATTGGTCCCTGCCTTGTGCCCTGTGTTGGCTGGGATTGGCTCCAGCAGACCCCCGTGACCCTGTGTTCGGATTCAGCGGGTTGGAAAATGGATGGATGGATGGATAATATAATATAATATAATTTAAAAATTCCACTTTCAATCTAACAACCTGCAGACTGGTCAAAGGCCCCCATCCAGTCTATAAAGAGCGCTGAGCCTGAGAAATGACCCCAGCCATATGGTGGGCCGCCTATTCTGTTTGCTCCCACCGTATTCAGAACTGAGAGAATAAAGCGCCTCTCATCTTGACGGTTTGTCCTCAGTTCCCCCTTTCTGGTGATCTCTTACCACTCATAAGCACACCCCCCTCCATCACCCCCCAAACAATACTACCCCCCACCCACCACCATGTGATCCTGACAAGGAGCGGCCATTTATTCTCATGATGGACGTATTTCAGAGTCAGTATTAGAATTACATGAGGTGGTCAGTAAAGCCCTTCAAATGTCACAAGTAGCCCCTAGCTGGTCACATGTTGCCCCTAATGGCTGAGCGGCGTCCCACAGGGCACTTGCTTGTATTCATGTTGTTTGCTCCCAGGGTTTCTCTGTAATTGCCTTTTGCTTGCTAAGTTTATTTAAATGGAGATCTGCTGGAGAAGTCGTGTAGCATGACAGGCCCTATAGCTCAATTGTTCCCTTATAGTAGTGCCTAAGGCTTACTGAGACACACCCCCCCCCACCCCACCCCATATGTGATTCAATATTTTCGGCTCAATAACTGGGAGGGTCACATTCATTTTAAATGATCACCAAACAGTCGTTCGATGTGCCCTGCACTTAGTTGTCGGGGTCAAGTGTGGTCCCACTTACTCACCATTCCCACACATTTGGACAAAGATGAAGACTCGCTAAGATGTGGTGATGCCAGTGCCCTGCAGAAATATAAGAACAAAGTCTGATCATGTGACTCACGCTCGCCTAATTGCTTACAAATGGAGGTGGGAGGGGACGGGGTATAAACAACAAATAATTATAATGTCAACTAAAAATGTGAACTTACCAGTGGTAAACAGAATGATACGTTAAAGGGGGTCCGAAGGAGCTCTGAGAAATTGCAGGGCTCTAAGCGGCTCTGCTGGGGTGGGCACTACAGTATATAAGAATAAAGTGAGAGGAACTGCATTCATGTTGTCACTTTATGGTGGCGTCAGCTTGATCAATGCGCACAACCTCGTGTCACCCGGACCCCATGAGCCCCCCGACACAATGCGACTAAAAGCCTCGAGGTGCACAGCTTCCTCTCCAAACCAGTCTGTGTGTCTTTGGAAAAACGAGTGCCGTCTCGTTGTTCGGGCTTGGGCTCACTTGGCCCCTCTGAATGCCCATCTGACGAGTGTTTACTCAGGAACAATAGACCCCAGTGTTAGAGTGGCAGTGGAGCAATAAGGTGGCCGCTGTCAGAACATTCCTGAGAGATTTAATGCGGGAGCCTCCCCAGTTACCACAGCGGAGAGGAATGCCGAGAGCAAAACTCCTCCTGCACCTGCGCCCGCGCAGCAGGGGCCTCCCGAGTGTCTGCCAGCCGTCAGCTTACTGCAATGGCATGAGGGGGTCAGGCAGGCCCTGGGCCACAGACACGTGCAGGCCTTGGAAGTCGAGCTCCCCGTGTTTCCAAAGGGCTGCAGAAAATATTTTAAGACCTGCCAAAAAAATGCAGGGGGTGCGTTGGCAGGCTGGCATGAACCTCTTCCAGCAGCCCTGATCTGTTTCATTTCATTTTGCTTTTCATTTTGTAAACAGTAAGATCTTCTTCTTCTTCCTCTTCTGTCTGTGAGGTTTTAGGTTTTGTGGTGAGCTGATTGTTTCCAGAGCTACAGAATGAACTGTAGGGAAAGAACTGAGAGGAGCATTGGGTGACGTTACCCCCTGAGGAAGACGAGGGGATGAGGGGACGGCAAAGCATACGAGAAAACTCCGCACCTTAAATATAGTGCCTTCAGAAATCAATCTATTATATAGTGCCTTTCCTATCTATCTATCTATCTATCTATCTATCTATCTATCTATCTATCTATCTATCTATCTATCTATCTATCTATCTATCTATCTATCTATCTATCTATCTGCTAAGTGTCTCCTGGCAGAACACCAATCAAATCAGAGCACACACTAGAGCCCGCCCTCTCAGCTTTGACGGCTCTGATTTGGCCGTTTTCATTTGATGGCGGGTGATGTCAGTAAAATTAATGAATGACTTAATGATTTTGAATGATTATCCGGGTGACACTTTTATCCAAGGAGACTTTTGAAGCACAGGCAGGTCAGGTGAGGTGACATTCTCAGGGTCAGTTGGTGTCAGTAGTGGGATTTGCTATCACCACTCGGTGTTTGAAGTCCAAAGCCTTACAGTACACCACACATACAGAAGTACACAGTCAAGGCGTATTTCATGGCACAGTTCAGTATTAATGCTCACATATTGTTGTGTGTTTTTTTTAATTTATTGTCACATTTCACAGTACATTTATTTATTTATTTAATTTTGTCTTCCATGTTCCTCCATAGGGATATTTCTAATATTCAGCATATGCTTGTTAGCAGGGTCTCTGCCAGGATGTCCATATTTTTTACGCTTTGCGCCACTGTGGGTGCCATTTCATGTTTTGTTGTAATGCCTGATGCCCTCTTTATGCCCGCTCACTCGCTCTGTCAAGGTGTCATCTCTTCTTTTGGGGGGGTCTCGTGTGGATGCGTGTGGCTGCACCGTTTCTGCCACAAGCGCTGGCGGTCCTGTTAGTACTCTGACTGAACGTGGGTCTCCGACTGGGAATGACCCGATGGGTGGCTCACTCGTCCCCATGGCCTGCCGTCAGTTTTATATGCCATTTTAGATGTTCCTGCTCTTTGCCGCCTTGTTCTTGTCGATGCCTGAGCTCATTGCTCCTTTCGTGCCTTTGTGTTCACACTTTCCATTTTCTGATGTACTTGAATCTTCTGCTTTGATTATTTATAATGGAGTGGCACTGGCGTGAAATCGGGCACATCCTGTATGGAAAATCAGCATCGGCTGGCCGGCATGCTGTGTGCCTTCCTTCCTTTTTTTTTAACCCCATTAATTGCTGCTGGCATCGACCGTTTCTGGGGGCTGTGGTTGTTTATACAGCTCACTGCACAGCCCTAAGGGTCCCGCATGAGGAGGGTAATGAAGAAGTTCACCTCCTTTCATTTCTACTGATCACCTCAGAAACGAAAGCACTTGGAGCAAAGATGACATTCTTCAGTGAGTCACCCACCTTCTTAGGAAGTGATACATCCGAAAGTTATTCTCATTGTTCCGGGCAAGACAAAAAAAAAAATAACTAAATGAAGAGTGATAGGAATGTCGGGTTGAACAATGCCATGAGCAGTGGCCGATGGTAATGGGCGGGGAACGCGATCGTCCCCCCACACCGCCATGACCACCGGTCTGCATGGGGGCCTCCTCACTTCCACAGGAAGTTTTTGTTGTGTCACTGGGATCCTGACCTCACCCTGCTCAGTTCTCTGAAGCCCTCCGACTCACCCGCTCCTGATTCCCATGTCTCCGTTTGGCAGGTTCAGCAGGAGAACTCTGACCTCGTCAGGCAGGTCGACAGAAGAAGATGACATTCATTGTGAGGGCTCAAGCGGGATTAGTGAGCAGGGGGGGGAGTGGCTTAAAAAAACCCAGCGGCCCACCGTCCACGGCGCATTGCTGCTATGTGCCCAATACGCTCAGCATAGACTGGAAGGTAAAGAACCAGATAGATAGATAGATAGATAGATAGATAGATAGAAAATAGTAATTTTGGTATACTGTAGTCGGCAGGATAATTGATTAATAGATAGATAGATAGATATGAAAGGCACTATATAATAGATAGATAGATAGATAGAAAATAGTAATTTTGGTATAGTCGGCAGGATAATTGATAGATAGATAGATAGATAGATAGATAGATAGATAGATAGATAGATAGATAGATAGATAGATAGATAGAAAATAGTAATTTCGGTATAGTCGGCAGGATAATAGATAGATAGATAGATAGATAGATAGTAATTTTGGTATAGTCGGCAGGATAATCGATAGATAGATAGATAGATAGATAGATAGATAGATAGATAGATAGATAGATAGATAGATAGAAGTAATTTTGATATAGTCGGCAGGATAATATAGGATGTTATATAGTGCCTTCTCTATCAATCTATCTATCTATAGATTATCCTGCCGACTATACCAAAATTATTATTATCTATCGATCTACTTATCTATGTATTATATAGTGCCTTTCATACTCTATCTATCTATACATTACCCTGCCAACTATACCAAAATTACTATTTTCTATCTATCTATCTATCTATCTATCTATCTATCTATCTATCTATCTATCTATCTATCTATCTATCTATCTATCTATCTATCTATCTATCTATCTATCTATCATATAGTGCCTTTCACAGCAGCCCACCCCACTCACAAAGCCACTATTGCTCACAGATTTGCTTCCCGTTTTCCCCAAATGATACTTCAGGGCTCTGATATGTGACGTTGACTCATCGAAAGACAATGAAGACAAGTCGAATGAAGTCATTAAACACTTTGACGGCCTGCCATATGCCAGTCTCTCACACTCGCGCTCACACCCTCCATCCTGAAGACGGTTAATTGGAACTTAAAATTGCCAAAGTGCGTCTCGGCACGTCCTCGCTGGGCTCCCATCATGGCAGATTGGTTCTGCACCCAGGGAGGGATCTCAGTTCTGTGGGTCCTCAAAAGTACCCTTTAAATTTAAAAGTCACAAATAAGAAATCTGGGCCTTCCTACGTGAGAAACTCTTCAGCAGTGTGAACAGAAGTGTGTGTGTAAGAAGGTGGTGACCCTCAGCTTCAAAGGCCAGAGTGGAATTGTCGGAAAGGAACAGAAGCAGGGTGGATGACGGGAAGGAGACAGTGAAGGTGGTATTTATCTTGGGTGAAAGGGCGTTGACCCGGCGTCCCTCTCCGCTTCCTGTTTCTCTTGAAGGGACGGGCGCTTCAGTGAAGGGCTCGGGTAGCACGCTGTCTCCATGACGCTGAGGCTGGAATGCAACAACGAGGAAAAAGGCTAATCCGGAGGTTTCGCAAGCCATTCAGAGGGACCCGGCCAGGTGGTCAGCAAGTATTCTCTTGGCAGTGGGATGGGTGGCCCACAGGAAGAGTTACAGGGTGAAGGGCAGCTCATTCCTAGCATAATATCGGCCACACCTTGGAAAACACCTGGAGTGTTCGGCCCCTCCGCTCAAACACCTGAAGGGTGCTGTTAACAAAGAGTCTGTCAGGACCTCCATACAGTGGGCAATGAATGCAATAAATTACACACACTCGCACAGACACGCACACACAGACACACACACACGCACACACACTTACACATGGACACGCACACACACACACACATACACACTCTCGCGCGCACACACACACACACACACACACACACACACGCAGTCAGGTGTTCAGAGCCTGAACTTGGGTTCGTTTTCCTTCCTCCTTCAGGGCCACAATCCCTGCCAGTCTGTAAACCCTGCCAGCACTGTCCAGCGTCCCCTCTGTAAAGTGCTAATCATCGTTCCTCACTAATTACAAGTTTCCACTGAAGCCCTAATTAAAAGGGATCGTGCCACTGCCGTCCCCTCGGCCGCCTGGCTTATCTTTTGGGTTTAATGAAACCCTGCTGCTGTGGCTGTTGCACGTTGCTCTGTGAGCCCTGGCGTTAATTACAGGACACTCGAGCGAGCTGCCTGGAGCACAGCCCAATTGTTCAGTGGGCGACCCCCGAATTCCTCCATGGACCCTACAGAGCAGGCTTGCCTCAAATACCCTCCAAGCCTGTAATTTGTTCCCATTGTTCACTTAATGGCACAAAGTATTACAAACATCCCCAAAGTGCATACGAGCCGCTGCCAGAAGCATTTGCAGGCTCCCACAAAATGATGGGCAACGTTCAGAGCCGGCCCTCCAAATACGAACAGAACAAAAACCACTGAAATACAAAAGGCGTCGAACTGACACCGAGAAGAACACAAAGTTTATATCCGTTAAGATTGGGAGGACTTAGAGAGCGAAAACCAGGCAAAAAATCAACAGCCGACTAACAGAGAGCAATGCAAGCTAACCTAGAATGTTCCAGAATCAGTAATATGCTGACATAGAGTCCACAGCATGATATCTGCTGTTGTAGAGTCCCAGGGTAATGTATGACACACGCATGAAACTCGAACATCAGCAACACAACGTAGAGAGCAGGAGGGTGGAAAGAAAAAAAAGAAAGTTATGGAGACGGCACTCCTAAAATCATTACAGCAAAGTCAGCACTATGTGTGGACTCTATGTACTGGAATACTACAAAAGTTTGTGATGCACCATCTGTTGGAATGCCAAATGTAGTGGATTTTATTACTACAAATATTTGTGTTGCACAATCTGTTGGAATGACAAATGCAATGCATTGTATTACTACAAATGTTTGTGATTCACCATCTGTTGGAATGAAAAATGCAATGGATTTTATTACAAATGTTTGTGATGCTCCATGTGTTGGAATGACAAATACAGTGCATTTTATTACTACAGACTAGCTGTGCTAGCAATCTAAGTAATCAAAGTAGACCTCAGTCCTAATGTTTCAAGTGCACCATATTATTGGAACGTATTTTGTAATGCATGTTATAATAAAATGCTTTGCATTTGTCATTCCAACAGGTGGCACATCACCAACATCCACCTTAATAAAAGTATAGGTGTCTGTGTATCTGTGTGCCCATCCAGTTTCTATGTCTCTGTCATCCCAACAGATTTTAACTTTAGAACAGTAGAACAATCTGGATGAGAACAGACCTTTCAGCCCGGAGTGGTGGCTCTGAAGCTAAGGATTTGGAAGGTTGCCGGTTCAAATCCAGTTACTGCTGTTGGGCCCTTGGGCAAGGCTCTTAACCTGTAAATTGCTCCAGGAGGAGCTGTACAATGGCTGACCCTGTGCTCTGACCTCCAAGGGTCATGCAAAAAGACAATTTCCCCTCAGGGATTAACAAAGTATATCAAAATAAAAAAAACAGAAAAGTAAAAAAAAAACCAAAGCTTACCAGTCCTATCCAATGATGCATCACAAACATCTGTAGTAATGAAATGCACTGCATTTGGCATTCCAACAGATGGTGCATCACAAACATTTGTAGTAATAAAATGCAGTGTATTTTTCTCTCCCTCTCCTTTACTCCATTTATCTCTATTCTTTTATTATTTTATCTATTCATTTGTCTTTACTAGCATAAAGTTTTACACTGCTGGCCTAGGCGCATCACAACAGGACTGGTTTTATGAATCCCATACCAAATTGCATATAACAGAGACATAGCAACTGGAAGGATGCACAAACACTTGTCCTTTTATTAGAGTGGATATTTATATATTCTTATATATTTATATATTTGTGTTATACACAGAGTTGGTTCAGAAAGTTTTCAGACCCCTTCACATTTTGCCCACTTTGTTATGTTGTAGGTTTCATTTTAAATAGATCATTTTGCCATTTTTGCCCTTAAATCTCCACTTAATAACCCAGAAGTGATCTGCACATTTTTTTAAAATCAAAAGCTGAAATCTCTCATTCCCATAAGCATTCAGACCCTTTGCTGTGGCATTTCAACATGTGCTGAGGTGCCGCCTGTTTACTTAGATTCTCCTTGAGATGTTTCTAGAACTTGACTGAAGTCCACCGGTGGCAAACTGAACTGATTGGACGTCGTCATCTTATAGAGAAGGTCCTACACTCACGCTGCATGTCAGGACAGAAACCAAACCATGAAGTCCAAGCACCCCCTCTGCAGACCCCTGTGGTGGGGCACAGATCAGGGCGAGGGGGTCAAACCATTTCTAAAACTTTGAGCACGGTGGTCTCAATAATTGTGAAAGTGAAGGAGTTTGGAACCACCGGGACTCTTCTTAAGAGTTGGCCATCCAGTCAAACTGAGTAACTGGGCAATAAGGGCCGCTGGTCAGGGAGGTGACCAAGAACCCAGTGGTCACTCGAACAGAGCCTCAGCTCCCTTGTCAGAAGGACGACCATCTCCGCAGCCCTCCATCGGTCAGGTGGCTAACTCCCACATATTGATGAGCACCCTGAAATTCCCAGTCCTCAGCACAGCTATGGATGACAACATAGCCTGTCGTGGTCCTTAAGCTGCCACTGGTGGCCAGGTGCTCAGTACTGCGGGGCACACAGCTCTGCCCATACGAACTTGGACTATTTGCCCATTTTAGTTTCTGTCTGGATAAGGCACAACACCTGGCCCTCGTCTCACACGTTTCCTCAGACGGCTACCTTCAGACAACGCAGGGTGTGACAGGCAAGCAAATACGTGGAAGGTGACATTGCGTGAGGAGCAGCTCCACAGAACGGTTAGGAGCAGACAGGCATCAGGGTCCTACTGGCCATATCAGGTGGCCTGCTTATCTGACAACATGAAGGTCAGTTCTGCTCACACGTCCAATAGGATCGTTAAGGGGAGGGGTGTGTGTGTGTGTGTGTGTGTGTCTCCCTGTCGCCATAGCAACCTTGTCAGTTTCTACCTGTTGAGTAACATGAGGGGAATTTTGGGAAGGAAATCCAGCGCTGAGATGGTGATTAATGAGGGAAAGGCGATGATTAAAAATAAATAACTAACTTAAAAAGAAAGAAAGAAAGAAAGAAAGAGAGATTAAGAAAAGAAAAAAGAGCAGATATTTGATGACGCGTCGCTTCCCCGCCTCCGGACAGAAATTCCTGAGGTGGTGGTACAAGTCAAGGCCTGATCCTGCGCCTCCACCTGCTCGTGGGAAAGGACAGCTGTACTCCGGCTATCTCTGATTCGGGAATGCTGGGAATGAGGAGCACAGGGCTTGCTGGGATGGCAGAGGTCTCCGCCCGGGGATTGCCATACCTCATTTAATTATCCCCTAGTGGTACTGTTAGTCTTGGCGACGGTGGGCATGAAGCTGCTGCGCCCTTTTTAATGAGGCTTTTTTTAAGAGGCGAGTTTAATCAGCCGGGGCGTTTTTCTCTGCCGCCGTGCTGCCAATAAAGCCACGCGGCCCGCCTCGCCAAGCACAGGATGCCAGTAAATCCCCTGCTTGTGTTCAGGCGGGCCATGTGCTGTTGTTGGCAGGTGTACTCGCATGAAGAGCCCCTCCAGTACTTTTAATCCCAGCCGGAGATGGAGTTCAGGCAGCCTTTGTGCGGACCCCTCTGTGCTCTCCCCACCCACTTCAGTCGGGAGAGGGGCATTCCAGTCAGCTGGCTTTGGGGCTCAAGTGTGGATTGGCACACTGTCTGATCTGACAGGATAGAGGCCAGACAGGGGGCTGCCAGCCTCAGAGGAGGCAAAAACCTTTAGGCTGCTGCCTGGCACCTATATGAGCAAGGTGAGCGCCCCAAACCCCCCCCCCCCCAACACTGGAAAGGAAACGAGGATGTCCTGGAGCTGCCATCTAGTGTTTTGGGGGAGGCAGTGTCCTGGAAAATCCTTCCATCGCAGGGGCGTCCCGGCCGTCTCTTACAATGGGTAGAAGAACAAGTGAGACCAAAGTAGCTCGAGGGGGTCCACCATCAACAAGCCCACGTTGAGATGGCAAATGCCTTTATGAGCGGAGACTGATTCGGATTGGGATATCACAGCTATGGGACTGCACACACCATAGTGAAGTGCAGGATGACTTGGGGTACCCAAACAGCTCACTGATCCCCCCCATTAGGAAGTTTCAAATTTTGAAAAAATCGGCATGGCATCCCTGTTCAAAATCCCACAGCACGGCATCCATGTTCATTGGACCGTGGCTTCAACTAGGCTAACAGCAGAGTGTCGCGCTGGGCATGTCTAGACTACCCATAAGCCACTGCAAATGCCATGTGCTGTGCCAGCTTTTATCCCTTGCCATTCCTGTGTTGTTTTCACATTGTACCCTCATATAATGCAAATGACTTTAAAGCAATTAGCATCAACGATCCGGTTGAGGATGAAGTGGGTTTAGGGAACGGACGGATGGATGGACGAGTTCTGTTAATTTCAAATTTTAAAGGGGGGCTGCAAGCTGCTTCAAAGACGCGGGTTCAAATCCCCGGCCGGACGTTATCCCGTTCTCCTCCGACCTCCCAAATGCCAACACCAACTCGGCCCTGTGTGACTTGAGCTGACCATGCGGTGTGGCGTCCCACCTTGTGCCCAGAGACAGGCACTGACGGACCCCCAGCAATGCTAGACTGGATATGTGAGTTAAAGCCAAGAAAAAAAAGAATATTTTAGGAGAAAAATGTGAACATATTCATTTAAAATCAAAGAAGTCCCAGCCGTGCCCTGTGGGCACTCATTTGAAAACAATGCAAAGGTGTGAGGGTATTTTTTCTCTTTTCTTTTTCAAAGTTGATTTGGGGGTCCGTTCTTTCTGCTGGAGGCCTGATGAGCCTAACGATCGGATGAAAGCCTTCCAAATGTGTTCATTCCAGCCCCTCCTGCTGACAGCTGCCCCTGATCTGCATGACAAGTGATTGGCCTTTCCCCTGGACCCCCGGGCGGGCCGCCTGCCTCTGCCCTGCGCTTTTATTTGCTGTCTCTGTTTATGTCGGCTTGGCTCGCCCAGGCAGGACTGCCAGGCATTCAATCATCAATGCATTTTCTGAATGTCCTGGCATTGCCATTCCTGGATGAGGTGCCCATCTATTATTGGCCACCCTGAGTCACCCCAAGCCATCTTAAACTAATGTCTTTGTGATAAAAACTACAATGACATGGTGAGAACGTGCAAGCTGCACACCACGGCAACAGACCCCAAGGTTGGCATTGAACCCGAGTCTCTCCTGCCCCGAGACAGTAGCGCCGACCGCAAGGCTACCATTGACTGGAAATCCAGATTACTAATGAGTCTAATCTGGAATATCAAATGCATGCCTTAGGCCTGATGGGCACAAGTCCAGCTCCATACCACAGATGTAGCCGGGGCTCTCTGTGGCATTCCGACAAATAAACAGCGAGATCTCCCGGCTTCCTCTGGGGGCTTTCTCTGGCCAAGATCTCTCCCGCAAGCACACGTCCACTGGTTTATTTTCAAATGGACGCTGCTTTCCCACGCCTTGTGCTACAGCAGGAGCTTTTGCATCCTTTTAATCCTATTTGACTGGGGGTCCCAAAAGGCCTGAGCTGTTATGTGACTGGAAATTACAAAAAAATAAACACTACATTATATGTATTGAGTTCATATACAGTAAATATATATTTATATACAGTGTGCATGTACTGGAGGGGCTTCATATATACATATATATATATATTTATACAGTGTATATGTACTGGAGGGGCTTCATATATATATATATATATATATATATATATATATATATATATATTTATATACAGTGTATATGTATTGGAGGGGCTTCATATATACATATATATATTTATATACAGTGTATATGTATTGGAGGGGCTTCATATATACATATATATATTTATATACAGTGTATATGTATTGGAGGGGCTTCATATATACATATATATATTTATATACAGTGTATATGTATTGGAGGGGCTTCATATATACATATATATATTTATATACAGTGTATATGTATTGGAAGGGCTTCATATATATATATATATATTTATATACAGTGTATATGTATTGGAGGGGCTTCATATATACATATATATATATTTATATACAGTATATATGTACTGGAGAGGCTTCATATATATATATATATATATATATATACAGTGTATAAACTCAGTGCATTGTGGTGTGGATTATAACTTTATCTAGCACATTATCTGACTAATGATGAATACATAGTGCATTATGGGAGAGGGCTGAGAGCAAAGCCGACTCCTCATTGGCCACAACAAATTAGCATAATTAATTAAGTGATTGCTAGCCTCATGTCTGCAGTCAGACTGACGGTCACTTAGAGAAGTGGTAGTGTTAAGACCTCATCTCGGCCCTCAGTGTCCCTCTGGCTGACACCGGAATGCCCTGCACAGCAACCACCATTACCACTACAAAAATACAGCGGCATACATCGGGGTCAGATGGGTAGAAAAAGAAGAGAAGCCTCCAGAAGATTTCTAAAAAAAAATGAAAGGAAGGGGATAAAAAAGCAGCGACTCCTTTATGAGATCTTTGGAGACACAGCCCTGTGGGAAACGAATCACAAAGCACCGCGGCGTCCTCCCCGACATCTGCAGCAGCACTCACCCACTCCCCTTTTTTGCTACAGTAGCATTTTTGGTAAGCCGCTTTTAATGTGAAACAGAGGGGCTGCGCTCGCCTAAATCGGCTCCAGCGACATGAAATATTGATTTGCGTAAGACATTGCTTGACTTTGGCTTTTAGATGTGCTACATGAGAAGCGTAACCGGCGAGGGGCCCTCTCAGCTCCCTGCTCGGCAAGATGACTAAGGCCTCCGACATGAACACCCGACACTGTCACTTAAAATGGGGGTTAGAGGAGTGCAGGGGGGCGGGATACGCAAAGTGGGAACAGCCAGGCAGGTTAGGAGTAACAAGTAGGAGAAGAAAGTCAAGAAATGTATGGTCTATCTATCTATCTATCTATCTATCTATCTATCTATCTATCTATCTATCTATCTATCTATCTATCTATCTATCTATTCTATTCTATAGTGCCTTTCATATCTATCTATCTATCTATCTATCTATCTATCTATCTATCTATCTATCTATCTATCTATCTATCTATCATCTATCTATCTATCTATCTATCTATTGTATAGTGCCTTTCTTATTTACAGTTTCTCTTTGTATCGTATAAATAAATGAATGGGAATAAGAAAAGTCAAGTTAGATGTTAGAAGATGCATAACTTCAAGAGAGGCTGCTCACAAAAAAAGAGGCACTTTGACACACACCCTCTGTTGTTTGTGAATGAATTCATTGAAAGAAGGAATGTGTTAATGATATATACACCCTTTTCTACAGCTTGTGAATGAGTAAAGAAATGAAGAAACACAGGAAATGAATGAATGACTGATTGACGTGATTGATTGATTCATTGACTGATCTAATATTATCCGCAGAGATGAAATACATTCCCTGTGGTTTATCAGCAAATTAATGATGTGATTTTTTGATAGACTTATAAAACCTTAAATATCATGCTGTGATCATGTGATCGTGTTGTGAAAGAGAGAGAGATGACCATCCAGTCCATCCCGCGACGCTGTCAAGCCGTCAAAGGTTTCTGCTTGAGCTCCATGTCCCAGTACTTTAGTACAGATTCCCACAATTCTTTGGGTAAAGAAGTAAAGTACTTTCTGGCTTCAATCCTCAATGGACTTAATCTTAATCTTCAAGTATGTCAAATGTTGTAAGTCGCCATGAATAAAGGCGGTGTAAACCAAATAATAAATAGCTAGCTGTGATACCCATCTAAGACGTTCTGACATCTTAAGTAATCAACACAGAACTCACTGTTAATGATTGCAGTGTACCATCTATTAGAATGTATTTTGTAATGCATGTACTAATAATATGCACTGCACTTGTCATTCCAACAGATGGAGCAGCACAAAAATTTCTAGTAATAAAATGCATCATTGCAAATGTTTGTGAAGCACCATCTGTTGGAATGACAAATGCAATACACCTGTCTTGGTTTGGAATTGTTAAAAGCAGCATTAATGTTTGTGATACGCCATCTATTGGAATGACAAATGCAATACATTTTATTACTAAGAATGTTTGTGAAGCGCCATCTGTTAGAACGACAAGTGCAGTGCATCTGTCTCTGTTATATGCCATTTGGTTTGGAATTCTTAAAAGCAGCATTAATATTTGTGAAGTGCCATCTGTTGGAACGATAAATGCAGTACATTTAATTACTAAGAATGTTTGTAAAGTGCCATCTGTTGGAATGACAACTGCAATGCATTTGTCTCAGTTTGGATTTCTTAAAAGCAGCATTAATGTTTGTGATACGCCATCTTTTGGAATGACAAAGACATAGCAGCCGGACAGACAGAAAGATGGACACTTCTCCTTTCATTATGGTGGAAGTTTCTCTGTGACCCTTTATGGTATCTAACTAAGGTTTTTTTTTTTTTTATGGGATTTCCCCCCTCAAGTGGGCTTTTTTTGGAAGAGATTTTGGGACTTATGTGTTTTGGGACTGCCAAAGGGGGCCCTGCCTCTTTAGGTACCAGTCACGGGAGGCAACAAATGGATTCAAAATTACACACACACACAATACATACAAACGAAATCAAACATAACAATGTTAACAAAGACATTATACCAATATTTAAAACATATAGTAAATAGTGGTGCAACTATTACAAAAACAACAATTAAATTAAAAAAAAAATAAGCAAATATAAACCAGGGAATAAATGATGGGTGTAACATGACAGTAGCTTGTGAATGAATGAGTGAATGAATGAATGAATGAATGAACCAAGAAATGAATGAGTGAGTGAATGAATGGATTTGCATGGTAATTGATTGGTTAATTAGATAGCATCACACATTATGCTTTCTTTATTGTCATTTAATAAGAAAGAAAGAGAAAGAAAGAAAGAAAGAAAGAAAGAGAAAGAGAGAAAGAAAGAAAGAAAGAAAGAAAGAAAGAAAGAAAGAAAGAAAGAAAGAAAGAAAGAAAAAAATCAAGCTGATTTAATCCCAGCTCCATTTCTAGCCTTTGTTTATGTAGTTTGATGTCAGATGCCAATGCCAGCCTTTCAAGGCTGGCATATGTGTTGTGTTCTTCCATGCCCGCCGTTTGGCGGTAGGTGACACTTTCGTCTTTCCTGTCCTCCTCTGCCCGTTTCTTGTCTACTTCCCTTTTCCATGCTCATGCCAGCCTGTGTGTACTTGAATTACTCGCTGCCAGTCCGTGCCAGTCCATTTAAGCTGTTATTGTGTTCCTTGAGTCTGCCTGCCCGCCCAGCTGCCTCAGCCTGTTAATGCCGACCCCCCCAGTTCTCTCCACTCCATCCTGTTCTGTGGTCCCTGGAACACCGGAAGCCCCCTTTTTTTCCAATTCTTACTGCTGCGTTACAGCCAAGGAAGGAAGGCAGTCCGGAGGTTCCTGTTGCATCCTGGACAGCCTGGTGTCTGCGGGCGTCGGGCGCACAGAGATGTCTGCTTATGGGGGATTTTATTCTGCTGCAAGCCAACTGCAGGAAGGCATAAATCAGTAGCTGATATTTTATTTAATTCATTTGTATTTGGGACCAAAACGCCAACTTGTGTTAAGTGTGCCTTGTGCTCCTGGGCTTTCCTTTGCACTCGGGCAGAAATGAATTGTGGTTTGGCACACGTTTTTGGGCTTCGGTGCGGCTGGTTTAATGGAATGAAGCCCTGCAGCTTAGCTGTTGTTGGTGTCCGCTCACTGCTGGCTTCTTCCTCTTGTGCTTATCGACTCCGCTGCCAGTCGTTCCCCATTTCTGCGGCCTTGCCTCTCGCCAGTTCCTCTGACTGCGCCACACCCAGCGTGATAAGATCTTCGCGCAGAGCCGGCAAACTGGTTTGTTCTGAAGGTAAGGACGGGTCTGCTTCCTCTCCACCTGGATTGGCCTCGGGGTGGCGGGGGGGGCCCTCGTGCCACCACCCCTAGGAGTGCTCAGCTGCTTCTGTTTACACCAATGAGAGCATCGGGCCACTCGGTGTCATCCCAGCTGGTGACTCTTAGTCTTCTGCCATTCAACCTTCATGCTGAGCCCTGAGAGCAGAGGTCTGGCCAGCCAGCTGGCAGCAGGAGGGAATGACTGGCATGGGGCTGGCATGAAGAGAACCCCAGAAAGTTCTTTTCATTGTAATCATATTCATAATAATTAATAAATAATAATAATGATAACAAATAATAATAATAACTAATAATAATAATCATAATAATAATCATAATATTAAGCATAAGTAATTAATAATGATAATAATAATAATAATAATAATAACTAATAATAATAGTATTAATAATAATAATGATAATAATAATAATTCATTTATATAGCACCTTTCTCACTACTCAAAGCGCTTTACTTAGGTTGTGGGGAGCCACTTCAACCACCACTAATGTGCTGCACCCACCTGGATGATGCGATGGCAGCCATTTTGTGCCAGTACACTCACCACACAATAGGCTGTTAGGTGGTGAAGCGGTGCGAGAGATAGCCAATCAAAGACAGGGGATGATTAGGGGGCTGGAATGACTAGGCCATGGTGGGCAATTTAGCCAGGACACTGGGATACACCCTACTCTTTACAAAGGATGCCCAGGGGACTTTGATGACCACAGGAACCTCAGTTCATGAAAAAGGGATGGCACCATTTTTACAGCACAGTGTCCTCCATCACTACACTTGGGCATTGGGTTCCACATTCAGACTACAGGCTAAGCACCCCCTGCTGGCCTCACCAACTCCTCTTCCAGCAGCAACCCAAGCTTTTCCCAGATGGTCTCCCACCCAAGTACTGGCCGGGCCTGAACGTGATTAGCTGCAGGTGGCATGGCTGTCAACACAGAGTAAAACTCAACTACTGTGCAGAGATGGCGCAGGAACCACACTCACACGTTGCCCACTTATAAACGATGGTGACAAGCCCCATTTCCTCAGGGAGCAGATAAAGACAATCCTGAAACCAATGGGAAGGACCGTCCCCAGATTGTCACCTCAGAGTGCCATGGGGACATTGTACAGTGATATCAAAGGAAACCAGGCCTTCTTCTCAATTCCTAACAAAGAGTGCCAGCATCAGTGCCAGGTGATGGAAAAGAGTGGAGGTGACCAGAAGAAGAAATCAAAACCAAGAAGGTCCAAGAGGTCCAAAAGCCAGAAACTAGACGTCCTTAACAAGCTCGACACCGACCACAATCACTCTGAGAGTTTCTTTGATTTATCCGTAGTACTAGGGTGTTGTACCGTGTCAGCCATTATGAATGTAGTGAGAAGTCAGGCAAAATGACACCTTTTATTGGCCAGCTCTCGAGGCATCTCAGGCCCCTTCTTCAGGCAAGATCTGAGTTGCCTCGAAAGTTTGATTTATCCGTAAACTCGGATGCTCTGGGAATGCTCGATGTCAGCCTTTTTATTCCGTCACCGCTGCCAAGCATCTCTGGGTGACGTAGCATGGCGTGCATTGTGACGACTGCTGCTCAAATTAACAGCACACATGAAAAACGAGATGGCATCAAGAGCCATATTAATAGATAATCTAAGATCGAAAGTAATGATAGAAACGGATTGTGTTACCCCAAAAAAATGACAATAGAGTGTAACGTGTACCAGAAAACGACGACATCAGAGGATTCTATCGAGTCCGCCATTGTGAGAGGTGCCAGTTGCTCTAAGCAAAAGTGGCAGTGTTTGTTTGGAGAATTTCATCTGAGAATAGAAGTGTTGTATCCTCATTGCAAATGCCAGGGGATACCAGGAGGAGAGAAGACGCTCGGTACTGTTGGCACGTTGCACTATCATAAGGACGTGGTGCCACTTGTACACAAGGCATTTCTCTGTGATGCCAGGAGGAGTTCACAACTTCGGTCATCCCGCCCGGAAAGCCTTGTATAGAGGAGTGGAATTATATGTTATGGGCAATAATGGCGTAAAGATAGGACCCCCGTGCCCCTGTGGATGAAGGTGCTGGCATTCATCAAGCTGATAATCCACCATAATGGAGCACTTGATACCAGCCTGAACCCCCCCCCCCCTTCTCTCTATTAAAGATGGAGGCACTCACTTTTCTCTGCATCAGAAAGTTACCTTGGAAACATACACTTCCTGGCATGGGCACCCTGGCATCAATATGAGGGAGATTAAGCACTCCTATTACGTTGTACTCCTATTACGGTGTTGTGCCAAGTTGTCCTTGAGGATTTGCGCTGCACCAGGGTGGTCCGCCATGTGTCTGTAGTGCGGAATGCTGTCTTGGCAGCTTTCACTTGTCTCCCTGGCATGTGTCGCCCCGCTGTTCAGCCGCATAGAGTGTGTTTATACAGTACAGCCTGGCACTGCCAAGGCTTGCCTTTGTGGCTAGTTAGTGACCCAGGTTGGGGTCTTTTTTTTTAAATCATTTTATGATCTCAGGTGGGCACTTGGATGTTAATCTGGCTGCAAGGAAATGGAATCAAGAATTGGCATGTGGAGTGATGGCTTTAAAGTCATACTCGGGGTGGCACGTTGGTGTCGCATTTGTTTTTGGCATTAACATATGGCAGGCACCTGGAGACCTGGAGCGGCAACCCGAGAGGCGGCTGATGGGATCACGAGAGGTGGCGTCAGACGCCCGTTCCTTAATTAAATGCATGTTAAAAGCCTGAGTGCTGCCTTTGTGGCCTCGTTGGCACTTTCCTTACGGCTTCTTCCCGTCACCTGCGGTTTCTTCATTTCATGCTAAATTAGCTGCAGCTGGCAGAGACGGAGAGCAGACCGACTCAGACGTTTTTACTGTGTCTCTTGTGCAGTATGGCTTCTTGGGCGATCGCAGACGGCACCCGCGGTAGGCACAGAGGGGGGCAGGGCAACGTGGCCAGGGGGTTACGTGGGCAAGAACTGTGCATGAATGGGCATTGCCATGCTTGGGTGTGGAGGATGTACTACTGTATGAAGGCCAGTCTCTATGTGTGTGTGTGTGTGTGTGTGTGTGAGAGCGGGCATGACTCTAATGGAGCTCTGTATGGGCATGCCTGTGTGGGCGTATGTGAGTGTGTGTGTGTGAGAGAGAGTGGGAATAACTCTGCCGGAGCTGTGTGGGCATGTCTGCTTTGGACTGTGCGTGTGAGCGAACATTGCCATACTGCGGGTGCTGTGCGCCAGTCTCTATGTGTGTGGCCATTCCCATGTCTCTGTGGGCCTGACTGGGTATTGCCCAGGTATTTTTAATGGGCATGCCCAGATAGAAATGAGGGTGGATGTTTGTGTGTGAGAGTGAGTGGCATGGCGGGGGGGGGGGGGGTTTGTTTGTGTATTTTTTGTTTGGTTTCATTCTGGGGGATCAGTCATTGATGGCAGCCCCCCAACCCAACCAGCTCTGTCTGTTCAATGCTGCCATTCACCCGAGTCTTGTTAGCTTGGCGTCATCATGCGGGTCCCACCTCCTGGTGTTTCGGGGTCTCCATTCGCTTTCTCTTTCCTAGCGACATTGTCTGCCGCACTTTCCCCACCAGCACTGCTGTGGGTTCAGAGGATTTGACGCAGACGGTGGTTTAGGGAGCCTCAGATCTTCTTCTTCATGCTTTGTAGTCCTCCATGTTTCTGCTCTGCACAGCGTCACCGACTTAATATTTGTGCCGTAGAGCTTCGTCCTTATAGGGCGGCTGATTTCTTTGGGGCTCCTGATGTTTCCAGAGCTGGAGGGACCCCCTATCCACTGTTTGACCTATTGTCAATTTATTGATTACCAGGGACGTTAATAAAGTCTCCGCCCTTTTATACTGTCGTTGGAAACGGAGAAGGCGGGAGGAGCAGCCATTGGTCGTGTCTGAGAGGGTCATGTGACTAGTTCTGTCTGGCAAGTCCTTGCAGTTCAGTATCAGAGCTGTCACCCTGTGGTGAAGATGGTGATGAAACTGAGGAATGGCGTTCTGTTGTACGCTTTTAGTGGGCAGAAGCTGTGCCACACATGTGCTCAGTATGGGGATGAAGTTCCCTCTCGTCGTCTATGAGTGGATTGAAATGTTTAAAAATGGCCGTACTAGTGTGACGGGTGCAGAGCGCACTCCGGACGTTCAGCTACAGGAATGAAAGCAGGGGGGCATCAGTGGCTATGCGCTCAATGCTGATGGCATTAACAAGTTGGTACTAAGGCCGCCTTAATGCATGGGCACACTGGGCACAAGTGCTAATCTGTGTTATGTATTTACATTTTTATGCTTGTGAGTGGTTGTGTAGGGGGGGGGGCACAGTGCACTGCTTTGCCCGGGGGTCTATAATGCTGTTAAGACCACCTTGGGTACGACTCTGGGATTGTGATTAGTACTCATGTGTGGGCATTGTCGTGATTGGTACTCATGTATGGGCATTATTGTGACTGGTACTCAAGAGTAGGCCTCCCTCCAAATGAACTGGAAGGCATATTGACGTGTGAGAGAAATATGATTTTAATATTTGATCACAGGGCAGGATTGGATGGGTCTTGTTTGTAGAAATCTGTTTACGTGCATTGGCATGAATAGTACCTGTGCCTGGACATTTCTGAGAATGAATGAGACGGCTTATTGATGTGTAGGCCTGTTGCTTTCTGCAAGAGCAGGCACCATCATACCCTGTTAACCCATGGATACATCTCTGGTAATTATCATTATGGGGTGGGCTTATCAATGGGCAGGGCTAGGTGGTGGGCCTGTTTGTAGAAATGTAGAAATCATTAGTGGGCCTCCTTCCAAATGGCAGAGATATCGACATGTAGCCCTTTTTTTATGTGTGTGTGATTGGGCACCACTGTTCCAGGCTGTTAATGTGTGGACATGTGCTTGAGGACATATTATTTGAGTGTGTGTGTGTGTGTGTGTGTGTGTGTGTGTGTGAGTGATAGTGCAGGTGGGCATATGGATAAGTGCATGAGTGAGCACTGGCATACCGCATGGCTCTGTCTGACCCTGACTCTGTTTCTAAGGGCATGTGTGTGTAGGTGGGCATGCGTATATGTACGTGTATAAGTGCTGGCTCGGGCATTTTTCCTGCCAAAGGTAAAGCTGCAAACAGGGGGGCTCCACCACCCCTTTCCTTTGAGCAGAGTCATTACGGCCAGACCTGTACATAGAAACCTGGAGTCACGGAGAGTGAAATATGAAAGGTTTGGATATCAAACCATCAACTTACAATTACAGAATGTCGATGGGAACGGTTCATTACTTAATACAAGAAAAATACTCGCTTGCGGGGGTCCATTTCAGAAAACAAGTAAGAATTATAGCATATAACATTTTCTTAAATTGTCAATGTTTTAAAAAGTCACACTATCAATTAACTCTGAAAAATGCTGTCTATAGCTCACTATTTAAACCTCCAACTAAGCATACATTTTACAGTGATGGTGACAGTCTATTTAATAATCGAAATAAGGCATCTCTCTAACATATACTTGTCATTTAAATGTATAAAATAAATCAGCAAGCTTAAAACAAGCACAAAATGTAATGAAATGGAAGTTTAATGATTATCTTTAAACATTCACCCATGATTCCTATTTCCTCTCTCTCCTTGCTAATATATGCAAATAATCCAATATAACTCTCCAATCAGTGGACAACCGCCAAAGAGTTTTTTTCCAGCAAGAGATGGACAATGGAGGACTGCCTTGTTGTGCCAAGAGTGACACTTCGTAGTTGGTGGTGAACGGCAGATAGGTTTTAACGCAAGTTTTTAGCGTAAGCCCCTTTGGGAGACAACAACAGACTGAATTAAATTGTCCGTCAAGAGCTACCATCCTGTTGCTGTTTTGTTCGTTTCATTTCATTTTGTGATGTCTGTGTCTTCTATGCTACAGTTTGAGGATTATTATTATTATCATTAGCGTTATTGTCAGACGTTAAGACCAAATGCCGCTAGTAGGGGTAAATCATTTTAAACAAACAATATGATTGGACAGTTGGATTGAGTCCGAGTGTTCATAGGCCTGTATTGATTAATAACCCCTGCCATCCCCCCAAATTTTGCCGCTCTATTTGACCACCAAGTTCACCTACAGGGTAGTGCGGACCCTGATTGCAGCCCCTGAATGGATGGATTACGTGAGTTTTGAGACCTTTGTGGGTGCGTTGGCACCAATGCTGGTCTGTGGGTGGATATTGTTGGCGTGTGGGCATGTTTGTTTAGGTGTGTGTCTTTTACATGTATGAATGGGCGAGCCCGGATGGCGGTGTTGAGAATGGTGGCCTGCCTCTATGTGCCTGGGTAAGTCTGGGCATGTGCCGACGTTGGTGGGCACATTCAGATTTGAGACTGGCATGTGAGGGAACATCCCAATATGGGAGGTTAAGACAGCGTGTGGGCACGTGCTCTGTAGGTGCTTTTCATACTTGCATGGACGTGAGTGGGCACAAATATGTAGGGAGATGAGTGTGAGTGTGTGATGATGGGATGTCGACCGGCCCCTCTCCCTCTCCTGGCTTGCTCCTGTGCCCACACCCCCTGCCCTGTTCTGCAGATATGCAGTTCTCATGCCAGGACACAAACTGTAGCCCCCCATTACATGCATGGAGTAGGCACCAGGGTGTTATTCACCTGCCAAAAGGGCAACCTTGGCGAGATGAGAGGCTAGTCTGCCATCCCCAGGACCGGATTTCGGCAGGTCTGTGTTCAGGGGGCACTCTCAGCTCTGAGGTATGACGGCCGCCTTTCTTGTGCTAATTAATGGCTGTTCTCCACTTGTCTAATTCCTTGTCTTCAGAAGAACAGAGGACTGAGTGGAAGAGGAGGAGGAGGAGGAGGATTAACATGCTCGTTACAACCTAGGGAGAGATAAACAAAGCATTTTGCTCCAACTTCACAAGGCCCGCTGTTCCCTTTGTAGATGAGGGAAAGAAAAACAAAGGCGAGCGACGGCACTCATTTACAAGACAAGAGGGAGGAACCGAGCGAGCGCCGCAGCTTCACAGAGTTGGGGTGACAAAGGCCCAGAGCAAGGGCCACTCCGCACAATGGCACGTCTGTCCAGAGCCCCGCTGCAAATGAATCAACATCCCCCCTGCTGGCATTCTGTAGCCGTAAAACAGAAGAAGGTGAAGCGGGGGGCCTCCTGCACTGGACCCTCTGAGCTTGTCACCTACTAACCTAACAGCGTTTATTATTCTCAAGGTGCTTCCTGAAAGTCTGCTCCCACGTCCCTGAAGACGTGCAGGTCACGTTAATTGGGGATTTCAAACTAGGCCTGTGCAAGTCGGTGGGCCCAGCGGGTCAACTGCTGCCCAGTCTGGAGCTGGCGAGATTGGCTCTGGGACCTTGAACTGAATGGGTGATATTAGAACATGCGCCCTGCAGCAAACGGGCAATGTCCCTCATTTGTGCCAATGTTTGTGTCGGGCCACTGATCCATCATGACTGCAGAACTGGAATAAGCTCAGTCACACAGGGGTGGAATGTGGAACATAATATCTGTCCATCCGTTCATTTTCGTAACCTGCTAATCCAGGGCAGGGTCGCGGGGCAGCTGGAGCAGTCGTGGGGCGCAAAGCAAGAACAATCACAGGACAGGATGCCAGTCCGTCACACACACAAACACACACACATTTTGCAGTTTGATTCTGCAGTGATAATATAATATAATATAATATAATATAATATAATATAATATAATATAATATAATATACATTTTTCAGAGTTCAAATTCACAATCAATGTGTGTCATCTTACAGGGTGGGTTCCCACCTTATGTTTGATTCTGCAATGATAATACAATATAACATAACATAACATAACATAATATAATATAATATAACATATAACATAATATGATATAATGTAACATAATATAACATAACATATAACATAATATGATATAATACCATATAATATAATATAATATAATAACATAACTTAACATAATATAATATAATATAATATAATTTAATATAACATAACATGATATAATTTAATATAATATAATATAACATGACATGACATAATATAATATAACATATAACATAATATGATATAATGTAACATAATATAACATAACATAATATAATATCATATAATATAACAACATAACATAACATGACATGACATAATATAATATAATATAATATAATATAATATAATATAATATCTCTAGGTTTGAGAATGTTATGTTGTGTTCTAGTATGATAAGTGATGTTGTGTCCAGTCTCCCAATTTCTAACCTGCTTATTGAGCCCTCACTTTTTCCTGCCATGTGCCAATGTCATCTTCTTTGGTTAATCAGCATCTGTAATTTTGCCCAGTGCCAGTAAGTATGCCCTACGATAGACTGGCAGCTGTCAATGTTTTTATGATAGGCCACCAAAGACAATGATTGAGTAATATAATATAATATAATATAATATAATATAATATAATATAATACAGTATAGGCAGCATGGTGGCACAGTGGGTAGCGCTGCTGCCTCGCAGTAAGGAGACCTGGGTTTGCTTCCTGGGTCCTCTCTGCGTGGAGTTTGCATGTTCTCCCCATGTCTGCGTGGGTTTCCTCCCACAGTCCAAAGACATGCAGGTTAGGTGGATTGGTGATCCTAAATTGTCCCTAGTGTGTGCTTGGTGTGTAGGTGTGTGTGTGTGTGTGCCCTATGGTGGGTTGGCACCCTGCCTGGGATTGGTTCTTGCCTTGCGCCCTGTGTTGGATGGGATTGGCTCCAGCAGATCCCCGTGACCCTGTGTTTGGATTCAGCGGGTTGGAAAATGGAATGATGGATGGCTAATATAATCCCATTGTATAACCTTATGATATTCATTAGGCCTGTATTCCCTGATGCCAGTGCCTGGCAGTATAAACTTACCTGACTGCAGCGACTTCTGTAACAGGCGAGCTGTGAAGACCCCCAGGCCTTCGGCTCCAGCTGACCCCAGTGATGCTCGTCATGCTGCTTCATTTGGGTGACCTGAGATGTCCCATCTGTAAAATGAAGTCACTGTTCTAGAAATAAGCTATCAATAACAGAAGGCCATAAGCGACTGTGACAGGGTGACACTGTCAAGTTGCAATTCCCAGGGTGACAAGCCAGCCATTTTTTTTCCGTTCCACTAGCACTGGTACTGAGGATGCGCAAAACGGAAACGCGGACCTTCAGTGAGGGGGTGTTAGACGTGCCAGTCATATGTGGTTGAACTCAGAGAGAACAAAGCTTACATGGCTTGACTTTGTGGGCCGTGACGTGACCATGGCGTGTCCTGATGCAAGTGTCCGGTCAGTGAGCCCCTTAACTGGCCATAGCGTCCGGTTGAAGAACTATGGAGATGGTTGTACTTTGCACTTGTAATTTAGAGGTTTTTGTGGATGCTTGTCATACTAATAAGCAAGTATATATTAAGTATGAAGCACTTTGTTTCTAGCGTTGCATTGCTAATCTGCCTGATGTTGTGTTCTTTATCAGTTTTCTAATATTAAATTATTCATCCCACTTGACTATGAACGTGGATCAATGGCAGTTATCTATTGGGCCCTCTTGGGTTCTCAGCTCGTATGGCAGAATGTCACAGAGAAGCCTAACAATGTGATTTGCATTCTCAGCCGCCATTTCTTTATTCAGGTTGGACCCCCTGCACCACTCAGTCATGCTTTCTCTGTCTCTTCCAGCTTGTAATGGCGGCTTCTTCAAGCCCGATGTGTCAAATGGCCGCTGCATGAAGTGTCCCAAGAACACGCAGCTGTCCCCTAAAGGCTCCTTGTCTTGCCTCTGTGAGGACAATTACTATCGAGCACCTGACGACCCGCTCACTGAGGACTGTACGGGTAAGTCGTCGTCTTCTGGTGTTCACACCTTCTGTTGCCATTCGTACCAAGTGGCCCCCCATCCCTTCTCAGACACTCATTTTTCTCCATTTCTTTTCGAATTCTCCTTCACTTGCAGCACCTCCTTCGGCCCCTCGTAACATTCTCACTTCGGTGTCCGGCACCCGACTACAGCTGTCATGGCAGCCCCCTTTGAACACGGGTGGCCGCCGCGACCTCAGGTACAGCATGACCTGCGAGCGCTGCACGGCGAAGGGGGAAACTTGTCAGCCATGCGAGACCAACGTGCGCTTCGAGCCGCAGGCCAAGGACCTCAAGGATTGCACCGCCACAGTTTGGGACCTGGAAGCCCACGTCAACTACACCTTCTGGATCGAGGCCCAAAATGGAGTGTCCCATCTCAGCACGCAGCGGGCCGTGACCTCTGTCACAGTGAGCATCAACCAGACAGGTGAGTGGCGGTTAGAGCAATGGTGGCTCCCCTCCCGGGCAATGTTCTCCCACCCTAAGTGACTCCCATCTTTCTCTTTCACAGAACCTCCAAGGGTGACCTCCATGACTCTGGAAGAGAGTAGCAAGACCAGCCTGACCGTATCCTGGCCGGTGTCCAATCGCCACCTTGCTCGTGGCGGCCATTATGAAGTCATGTACCGCAAGAAGGTGGGTGAAGCCTTTCGAGCTGGCCATTATTTCAGCCTGACTTGAGACCGTGGGGTTAGCCCTGTTTGTTACAGTAGCGGTGCTGGAACTGCAATGAAATCAATACATGCCCGTCCAACACAGGTGAGCGCCTGCACTGGGAGTGCGGACATCGGCCAAAAAAATCCTTCAAGGGGCACCAACGCTGCTGTTGGACACAACATTTATCACCAGACTGTAAATGATTTGCACTCTGTGCCGTGTATGCAGCATTCAGAATGAACAAAACCCAATTTATATGCATTTGGGGAAGCAGCACAACAACTCCACCAGGTCTGCCATGCTGGAATTAAGAGTTTCTTTACATGAAGGGCGACCAATCAGAGAGTGAGAGGGTGAGCCAATCAGGGAAGGCCTACATAATACAGACGAACCAATCAGAGCTCTGCTTTTCCAGATCTCTTCATTTTCGCCCACCTACTTTACATTTTGCTCTGTGGAGCGTTGTCATGTGGACAAAAAGGCAAAAACGGTGACCAGTGTCGACACTAAGTAGTGTGGACGGACCCTCAGTGTGACCCAACTGTTTGACATGTCGCTAACTGCTTTTCTAGTATATTGTCCAATTCATTTTTTTTTTATATATTTACTGTGGTAAATAATCAAGCCTTGATACACAAAGAGGTTTGGGGGCAGCCTCCCGTATGCTTGGCTGCAAAATATGAAAAAAGGGTCCAAAACAGAACTGCACAGGTCAGTAAACATGGCGGATATATAGTTGAATGGCAGGAAGCGGAGGGATCTTGGGAAAGGAACAGGAAATGAGGTCATCGGACTGCGACTTCTTGGGAGGCGGAACCCGGAAGTGACATCTTCTGGGGCGGAGCCAGGTGGAATTTCCCACATTTGGTCTGCTGGGAGATAAGAGAAAGGACTGATGCACTCTGCCGCCCCCTGGCCTGACCGGGAATTACCTTCTTTTGAGCCTCCCATGAGCATGTGGGTGACAACGGGCTACACGTGATTAGGGTGAACATTTTTAGAAAGATCCAATTATGGTATCATTTTTTAAAACATTAATTACTACACTAGCTTACCACAATCATGCCCGCTCTGTATAATTGCCATCTGCTGGGTATGGGCATTGTCTGTGCTGCCACTCATGTCAGGCCCACGCTTTGTAGAAAAGCAGTCTGTGCAGTTGGTGATGTTAAACCCACAGCTTGTTCGCCATGCCTGTTTCTTATAAAAAATGCCAACTTCTCTGCATATATGGCATCTGCACAGCCACCAATGTCATAAGTGCAGTTGATTACTTAAAAGATGTCTGCACTGCCACTGACGTCAGACCCTCAGTTAGCTCACCATGCATCTCTGACACAGATGCCATCTGCTCTGTATAACACACTGGTACCAGTTCAATCAATAGATAGATAGATAGATGGGTAGATAGATAATAGTAATTTGGTATAGTTGGAAGGATAATGGATAGATAGATTGACATGTAAGGCACTATATAATACAGACAGACAGATAATAATAATAGTAATATTATTATTATTATTATAATAATAATACATTTTATTTATATAGCGCCTTTCCCATGCTCAAGGCACTTCACAGAGTTTAAGAGAGAATGTCAGGGTATACAGTATATAGCGTTGTACTAAACCAGATAAATAAATAGAGAAGAGTAAGACAGTAAATTCAGAGAAAAGCCTAACAGACAACATAATTGATGGTCTCACACACACACAGGTTACATGATCATCTTGACAGAGAGGTAAACCGAGAGAGGGGTGATAAAGTCAAGTAGAGCTAACAGCCTTCCTGAACAGATGAGTTCTGAGTTGTTTTTTAAAAGAATTCAAATTATGGTATCATTTTTTAAAACATTGATTACTACACTAGCTTACCACAGTCATCTGTTATAAGACCATGACATGCTAGTGAGGAAGACAGAAAATGATTCCTTGCTGTGAACAGAAACAGCATGGCCCATGGCCATCGAGGAGCTGAAGGGTCACCAGTTTGGACAGCAATATAAAGAACAAGCGGGTTAAGTTAGCAGATGATACCAAGACAGGTGGATTAGCAGATAATCGAGAATCAGTGGAGTCATCACAGAGGGACTTGGACAGCAGACAGGCTTGGGCAGATGAAATTTAAAGTCAGCAAATGTAAAGAATTACACTTAGGAAGTCAAAATGGGAGGTTTGAATACACAATGGGTGGTCTGACAGTTGAAAGTACACCTCATGAGAAGGATTTAGGGGTCATAGTGGACTCGACACTATCAACTGGCAGAAGTCATTAAGAAGGCTAACAGAATGTTAGGTTATATAGCGCCTTGATGTGTTGTTACGGCCTACCAAAAGGCCTAGGGGTATAGAAATAGGCCACACACAAGGGGGGTGTGGGGGGACAAACCACAGAAAAAATTAAACCAGCTAAATAAAAACAGACTCCATTTTATTGTCCAAAAGAAAAACCTCACAAAATATGGAGAAAGTTACACACAAAACAGACAACCCTAACTTAGCGATCCAGCTAAACAACATGTACACAGCTAGATACCCACTGTCCACATTTATCACATACTGTAGATGCTTAGCTTACAACAAGTAATAAGAAAAAAAAGAAACAAAACCCAAAGCCAGGCCATCCCACCCTAACTCTCCACACCTGAATCCTTCTCCTCTCACACTCTCTCTCGCTCCCCTAAAACCCAAACTAACCTACACCCCACCGACAGCCCAGGTGATTTATTAACAGTGAGCAACTGAATAGGTGGGTAATTAGGGCAGGACTCGATTAAGCCATCTGCACCAAATTAAAGTAAATGAGCAGAGTTTAACAGAAAGATCTAGAAGAGGTTGTAACAGTGTGGAGTCCAACACACTGGTGAGGCCTCATCTGGAGTACTGGGTGCAGTTTGGGTCTCCAGGCTACAAAAAGGACATAACAGCACTAGAAAAAGACCAGAGAAGAACGACGAGGCTGATTAGAGGGCTACAGGGGATGAGTTAGGAGGAAAAATTAGAAGATTTTGGAGTCATAGTGGACTCATCACTGTCAACTGCCTGTCAGTGTTCAGAAGCCATTAAGAAGGCTAACAGACTGTCAGGTTATATAGCGCCTTGATGTGTGGAGCACAAGTCACAGGAGGTTCTGCTCAGGCTTTATAACACACTGGTGAGGCCTCATCTGGAGTACTGAGTGCAGTTTGGGTCTCCAGGCCATAAAAAGGACATAACAACACTGGAAAAAGCCCAGAGAACAACGACAAGGCTGATTAGAGAGGACGAGTTATGAGGAAAGAATGAAAGAGCTGAGCCTTTACAGTTTAAGTAAAAGAAGATGAAGAGGAGACCTGACTGAAGTGTTTAAAATTATGAAAGGGAATTAGTGCAGTGGATCAAGACGGTAATTTTAACATGAACTCATCAAGAACACGAGGGCATAGTTGGAAACTTGTTAAGGGTAAACTTCACACAAACACTAGGAGGTTTTTCTTTACACAGAGAATAATAGACAAATAGAATAAGTGACCAAGTAGTGTGGTGGACAGTCTGATTTTAGGGACCCTCAAAACTCCACTTGATGTTATTTTGGAGTAATTGAGTGGACAGGCCAAATTTTACTGTCTGTTCTCATCAAATGTTTTCCAGTGTTCTGCTCTTTGTTGCTCCATAACTGTATTATGACTTCCATCAGGCTGGGGGTCTCTTCTTCATCTCTGTCATGTTCCTGACCTTTCCACCCCCCAGGCTCTGTGTTGTTACAGTGGCAGGCCGCTGACACGTTCATCTTTTCAGTGACCACATGACTTAATAACGAGTGACTTGGAATTTGCTTTATAATTAATTAATGAATTAGTGAGTGTTAGTTATTAAGCCCTATCATCAGTTTGTTTTAAAAATACACCTTTGCTTTCAGGTGGATGAGAAGAGCTACACGGTACTGAGGTGTGACCAGAATTCTGTCACCATTACCAACCTGAGTCCGTCCACCAAGTATGTGTTCCGTGTGCAGGCTGTGAGTGCAGAGGGGCCTGGCACCTACAGCTCAGAGCACGAGTTCAGCACCCTGCCAGATGGTGAGTTGACATCCCCACAGAAATCAGGTGAAAAAAAAATAGTGCCCTTGATCCACACAACATGTCAGCAGAGCCTGGGCACAGCCAGCAGTTTGCACCGCCATGCCCGCTCTGTATAATTGCCATCTGCTGGGTATGGGCATTGTCTGTGCTGCCACTCATGTCAGGCCCACGCTTTGTAGAAAAGCAGTCTGTGCAGCTGGTGATGTTAAACCCACAGCTTGTTCGCCATGCCTGTTTCTTATAAAAATGCCAACTTCTCTACATATATGGCATCTGCACAGCCACCAATGTCAGAAGTGCAGTTGATTACTTAAAAGATGTCTGCACTGCCACTGACGTCAGACCCTCTGTTAGCTCACCATGCATCTCTGACACAGATGCTATCTGCTCCTGTATAACACACTGGTACCAGTCCAATCGATAGATAGATAGATAGATAGATAGATAGATAGATAGATAATAGTAACTTGGTATAGTTGGAAGGATAATGGATAAATAGATTGACATGTAAGGCACTATATACAGTAATACAGACAGACAGATATATAATAATAATACATTTTATTTATATAGCACCTTTCCCATGCTCAAGGCACTTCACAGAGTTTAAGAGAGAACAGCAGGGTATAGATAGATAGATAGATAGGAAAGGCACTATATAATGGATAGATAGATATGAAAGTCACTATATAATAGAGATAGATAGATAGACAGACATGAAAGGCACTATATAATAGAGATAGATAGATAGATAGATATGAAAGACACTATATAATAGAGATAGATAGATAGATAGACAGACATGAAAGGCACTATATAATAGAGATAGCTAGATAGATAGATATGAAAGGCACTATATAATAGAGATAGATAGATAGATATGAAAGGCACTATATAATATAGATAGATAGACAGACATGAAAGGCACTATATAATATAGATAGATAGATATGAAAGGCACTATATAATAGAGATAGATAGATAGATAGATAGATATGAAAGGCACTATATAATAGAGATAGATAGATAGACAGACATGAAAGGCATTATATAATGTAGATAGATAGATAGATAGATAATTTGGTATAGTTGGCAGGATGGCAGATAGCTAGATATGAAAGGCACTATATAATAGAGAGATAGATGTGTAAGGCACTATATAATAGATAGATAGATAATTTGGTATAGTTGGCAGGATGACAGACAGATAGATTGACATGTAAGGCACTATATAATAGAGAGATAGATGTGTAAGGCACTATATAGGTAACTAGATGTCTGCTCTGCCATTAATATTTGACCCCCCCTGTTCTCTCCACCTGACCACCCATCCGTCCAGCTCATTTTTGCTGATCCATTCGCAGGTCAGGTTCAGCTTACCCCAGCAAGCATCGGGTACATGGCAGGACCAATTCCTGAACAGGGTGCCAGCTCAGCACCGGGTGAGCACAGACACACATGCCACCTGACCCGCATGTCTTTTTACTGTGGGAGAAAACTGGAAAACATCTGGAAGAAGTGCACGTGGACACGGCAAGAACAGACAAAGTCCATGCAGGAGAGCCCTGTGTCCTTGACGTGAGACTGCAGCCCTACCACTGCACCACTGTGACCCAAATATGACCTGCTTGGTATAAACAAAGCAAACGAAGGGTCATAACTGTCGGTGGTGCCCATGTCCTGCTCTGCCCCACCATATCTGCCCATCTGTGTCTCCCATAGTATGCCCCCCTTCTTATCTGCTCCACTTTTTATAAAAGGCCCTGGTGTGGGCCGCTTTCTGCCTTCAGCATGGGAAAGGCGCTATATCAATGAAATGTACTATTATTATCGTCATGATGTAAGCAAGGCTGTCTGCTTGTTCGGTTTTGATGACATTACTCCTAACTCCTCCTGTCTGTTCTCTTTGCAGCCGACAAGCACACTCAGAACGACTCGACTATCATTGCCGGTGCCGTTGTCGGTGGCCTTGCCATGTTGCTGCTTGTGGGAATCTTTCTGTTCCTCAGGAGGAGGTTGGTGTAGTTTTTATATATTTTTTTTTGTACTCAACCGCTCAAATTCTTCCTCATTTTTCGGATGCATGCCTTGCGCTGTTTTGTGACAGGGAATGCGGAGCCATATAATTTACATTTTTCTGTAATAAGCACATTACTTCTGTCCCAACAATGAGAGCTGGCTTGCTGCTCACTGGCATGTCCCACTAAAGCTCATTTCCGCTTAGGGTCTGAAGACGTGGAGCTTTGCGGAAGTGACCCCCGAGTGTGACGTGTTCGGATATATAGCGCCCCGGCACTTCCTGTGACTGGCAGGTCGTCCAATGTGGTCCACTCTTTGTGGGTGGGCAGGCTGAGGAAGAGAAACCCCACTCACCCACCCCACCCACCCGCAGACAGTGGCGACTTGTTGGAGCCTGCAGGCCAGGGAGTGGCATGGAGTTGTGGGCCAAGCAGGTGACCACCACCATCCACATTCCTCCCTGCTGGTCACCCGCAGCTCTCTGAGCTCGGCTCTCCTAAACATTCACAGAAAGCATTCTGACATTTCTGGCTTTAGCTTTAAAAAAACACTGAGTGCACCGGCCAATGCACCCGCAATGCCGCTACCTTCATTCTCAGGCCCTTCTGCTTTTAAAGATTTAAAAAGGAACAAACAAAAAAAAAAAAGTTAAAATTCCACAAGGCAAGAGAAGATTATTACTGTCATCTCATGTCTTGACTCAAGGCTTATACCTCCTCCTGGGAATGTTTATTTGCCTTTAATAAATCGGCCACATATCAGTGTGTGGTGATCAAAGTCCGAGGGCTAAGCTGGCAGAATGCAAAGCAAACATGACTGGGCAATCCTATCAGCTGGCGGATGTGGACTTTGTGACTCAGACGGAGAAACACGAAATAAACACACACTTGAAAAAACACACACACTCCATAGAGTTACACAGAGCTGACATTCCTCATGGATTTATACAGCGCCTTGTAAAGGTAAGTATGGTGAACCCACAGGGCGCGTTTACTTCCTTTTCAGAGGCCTTAAAGTGAAATACGCAGAAGTGGACGCCCGCTCAGCAGCCAGCCCTGCCATGCGGGGGCCAATTTAGATTGAGTCGCCATGTGCTGGGTGACCAAGCGACTGTGTGCTAGTGAAGAAGACAAAATGTACACTTCAGGGTGAGCTACGTGGTGGGACTAAAATACAACACCCCAGATAAGGAGGGGGCAACAGAGAGAGAGAGATAGATAGATATGAAAGGCACTATATAATACAGACAGACAGGTAGACAGATACATATACAGTCATATGAAAAAGTTTGGGAACCCCTCTTAATTCTTTGGATTTTTGTTTCTCATTGGCTGAGCTTTCAAAGTAGCAACTTCCTTGTAATATATGACATGCCTTATGGAAACAGTAGTATTTCAGCAGTGACGTTAAGTTTATTTGATTAACAGAAAATATGCAATATGCATCATAACAAAATTAGACAGGTGCATAAATTTGGGCACCCCAACAAAGATAATACATCAATAATTAGTTGAGCCTCCTTTTGTAAATCTAACAGCCTCTAGACGTTGTCCTCCTATAGCCTCTGATGAGTGTCTGGATTCTGGATGGAGGTATTTTAGACCATTCTTCATACAAAATCTCTCCAGTTCGGTTCAATTTGACGGCTGCCAAGCATGGACAGCCTGCTTCAAATCATCCCATAGATTTTCGATGATATTCAAGTCAGGGGACTGTGACGGCCATTCCAGAACATTGTACTTCTCCCTCTGCATGAATGCCTTTGTAGATTTTGAACTGTGTTTTGGGTCATTGACTTGTTGGAATATCCAACCCCTGCGTAACTTCAACTTTGTGACTGATGCTTGAACATTATCCTGAAGAATATGTTGATATTGGGTTGAATTCATCTGACCCTCGACTTTAACAAGGGCCCCAGTCCCTGAACTAGCCACACAGCCCCACAGCATGATGGAACCTCCACCAAATTTGACAGTAGGTAGCAGGTGTTTTTCTTGGAATGTGGTGTTCTTCTTCTGCCATGCAAAGCGCTTTTTGTTATGACCAAATAACTCAATTTTTGTCTCATCAGTCCAAAGCACTTTGTTCCAAAATGAATCTGGCTTGTCTAAATGAGCATTTGCATACAACAAGCGACTCTGTTTGTGGCGTGAGTGCAGAAAGGGCTTCTTTCTCATCACCCTGCCATACAGATGTTCTTTGTGCAAATTGCTCTGAATTGTAGAACGATGTACAGATACACCATCTGCAGCAAGATGTTCTTGCAGGTCTTTGGAGGTGATCTGTGGGTTGTCTGTAACCATTCTCACAATCCTGCACATATGCCGCTCCTGTATTGTTCTTGGCCTGCCAGACCTGCTGGGTTTAACAGCAACTGTGCCTGTGGCCTTCCATTTCCTGATTTCATTCCTTACTGTTGAAACTGACAGTTTAAACCTCTGAGATAGCTTTTTGTAGCCTTCCCCTAAACCATGAGACTGAACAATCTTTGTTTTCAGATCTTTGGAGAGTTGCTTTGAGGATCCCATGCTGTCACTCTTCAGAGGAGAGTCAAAGGGAAGGAAACACAACTTGCCATTCACCATCTTAAATATCTTTATATCACAGGATTGGACACACCTGTCTATGAAGGCTTAACAAGCTAATCCAACCAATTTGGTGTTGTAAGTAATCAGCATTGAGCAGTGACAGGCATTCAAATCAGCAAAATGACAAGGGGACCCACATTTTTGCACAGCCAGTTTTTCACATTTGATTTAATTTCATACAATTAAACACTGCTTCACTAAAAATCTTTGTTCAGAAAACACCGCAGTACTCAGATGTTCCTAGGAAATGAAAGACAGACCACTGTTAACTTTTTTTGTTGAAATTATTATGCAGTCTGAGAGGGGCTCCCAAACTTTTTCATATGATTGTATATGAAAGGCACTATTTAATAGATAGATATGAAAGGCACTATATGATAGATAGATAGATAGATAGATAGATAGATAGATAGATAGATAGATAGATAGATAGATAGATAGATAGATAGATAGATAGATAGATAGATAGATAGATAGAAGGCATTAATGAGCCCATTAAATGAGGTCACTTTGCAGTCAGATGACTCACTGATTCTGAAGCTGGGAGCATCAAACCCCAGCAGCCACAAGGGGTCCTCAGTACTGAGTTTGAGAGCCACAAGAACGGAGAGTTCAAGAGTGACATAAATGGATTCACATGGGAAAAAAATGTAAGAATGTTCCATCCAACTAAAGCCCCCAATATCAACAATGTGAGGTTTGCTTGGGTGATGACCCACTCAAATTGCCCCTGGTAGCATTGCGAGCAGAACTTTATTTATTTATTTACTTATTTATTTATGTATTTATTTATATCACAAGCCCCCACTGTTTGGAGAGTATGTACTGAAGAAGATCCTCCCAGCCGTGAGGAGGACGTGTCAACTCCAGACAGACAGGAGCCTGGGCTGGGATGCCAGCTTCAGCAGACAGCAGCAGTAACTTTTACACTGACACGATCTCCGTCCACCGTAGCGTTTCCATATCGTTCTCATTACACGCTAAAACAACTGAAAATGCAGATGACGCAGACGTTCACCGTCACAGGGGGTGCACACATCAGCGGGACGATCCTTGAAAGGATGGTAAGACTGCCGATCGCTGCAAGTGGTAAATGATTGTCCTTTTGCGCACGTATGCAGCATTCCAGCTGTACAGGACGTATGCATGAGGGTAACCAACAGAACAAGCCGCTTTTTGATGCCCACTTTGCTGGAATTTGACTTTCTTCTGTGAAGGGCAACCAATCAGCAATCAGGGAATGAGACGCTGTATAATGAGTGAGAGCCAATCAGGGAAGGGTTACATAATCTGTAGACTGAGAAGATCATTCCTCCCCCAAACTATGCGTCTCTTCAATTCCACCAGAGGGGATAATCGTTGAACATTATTCAAGTTATTGTCTGTTTTTTACCTGCATTTTTTATTACTCTTTAATATTTTTTGCTGCTGGAGTATGTGAATTTCCCCTTGGGATTAATAAAGTATCTATCTATCTATCTATCTATCTATCTATCTATCTATCTATCTATCTATCTATCTATCTATCTATCTATCTATCTATCTATCTATCTATCTAATATGCGCTGACCAATCAGAGCGCGATCAGAGCCTCCTTTCACCCGTCCACGTTGCAGTGACGAGTTTGCGGCCCTGGGGTATTCGTTGTGATGGGCTGCAGATGCCGGGGGGTGTGTGAACTACAGGTGACAATGGAGACTCATTGTCCGTATTTTAATAAGTGTGGACAGAGAGCCTCGTGGTTATCCATCTTCCCAATTGCTAGATTTTTCTGTAACTGTTTCTCCTGGATATCGTTTAATTCAGATTTTTACTTTGCTGTACCCTAAGTGTTTTTCGCATGAAAGGTAAAATGATTGTATTATTTCGTAATATAAAAGTATGGATTAATAAACTGACATGTTTTGTCCTACTCATATGTTATAAGGCTGCTGGCCATGACATTCTGTTGAGTAAAACAGAAACCTTTTTTTTTTTTTCTAATATGATTCTTTCCTTTGAACAGAAAGAGAAGCCCCCACGGTCGTCAAGGAGTCGAGGACACTTATTTCAACCCTGGTAAGAATCCCAACACTCCTGTGATACTCGAGCAGCCATCATTATGATCATCCAGCCATTCCAGGGGTCAGCAGCTGCCTTTACTCAGGGGTCACCCACTTGTGAGCACTTTTGTGTCCCGGTAGCCCCTCAGTAGCGTGAGAGTGTGGCGTCCAGTGGTGAGAAGTGTCATCCATTCAACGGCGGGCTGATTGACAGGTCACAGATGGTAATCTCACTCCATGGGACAGGAGGGGGGGGGGGGGAGGGGCTTTTTGGGCACCCATCTTCAAAGCTTTCTTTGTTGTGTAGCGCCAGCAGCTCCTTGGGGGGAGGGAGGGGAGTGCTTTTTTTTGTTTGGGGGACCCCAGTTTGGGGAAGTGGGGGATAAATAAGACCTCCAAATTTCATTCTTGTTAATAGATAAGGGGTCCGATCAGATTCCTGCCCTTCAGCATTCACCTGGGGGTCTTTTTTTTTTTTAATGGAAATGCATGGTTACTATGCCCCCAGTTTGCTCCAAGGTGTTTTTTTTTATTTATACACAGGTTAGTGGCTGGTGACAGGTCACATCAGGGCCAACTTCACCCCCCCCCCCTTCCCACCCACCACACCTTTGGCCAGTCTGACCACATTCTTCATTCAAACGGAAAGGAGGTGTGAGTGAGGCTGACAACAACAAAGCCTGAACAGATAAAAAGTCTTCAACACCCCCCCCACCCCCCAAGCCCCACAGCCCCCCCACCAACCCCCGTGGTCGGTACAGCTGGCACCTGGAAGGGATTTGATTTCAACATCCCGTCATTTTCATGGTTGAGAAGCACAGGATAAAAGAGATTCACCTATAGAAATGAACTCTCGCTACCCCCTTCTCCTCTCCACTTGCCATTCATCCTCCATTCTGCAAAAATGTGTGAAATTCCCAGTGGGGTGCCACTTTTGCCCCCCAGGCAATCAACCTCCTTCAAATCGTCTTCTCTTCTTCCTTCTATACAGAGCAACTGAAGCCCCTGAAGTTCTACGTGGACCCCCACACTTATGAAGACCCCAACCAGGCTATCTTGAAGTTTACCAGAGAGATCCATCCGAGCAACGTCACCAAGCAGAAGGTCATCGGGGCTGGTGAGTTTCCTTCGGTGACCAGCAGTAGCCTGCAAAATGAAAGGCAGCACAGGGACAAGTGCCATAGTGCTGGCCAGCCGATTAGACGAGAGCTATTTGCATACACTCTTAACGGCGCGTTTCTGTGATTTCGCTTGACTTGTCGAGGTTTCAGATTTGGCCCTTCACCCTCAGAGGTGATTCCCATGACTCTCCGGTCATTGATCCAGCCAGCTATGAAAGCGAGGGGCCGCAGAGCCCTGCTGGGAGATGACAGGCTGACATGGCTTTCCTTTCCTCTCTTCTTTGCCTATGAGTGACTGATATCCCGTGAAGAGGGGCTACATTTTAAAAATCAAAACTCTCATTTAAAACTGATAAAACGAAAATCTGTTTGAAATTTGTGAGCTCCGACCCTGGGCTTTGCCGCAAGGCGTTTGGTTTAACTGTGCCATCCCAAAGACGCCGGCGAATGACGCTGCCCTGGCTCAGCGTGAGGTGATGCATTGTGATGGACTGGTGGCTGTCTGGGTCTGGCACCCTGACAAATGGTGTGAAAATAACAAATTACAGAGAAGATGCTAAATTTTAGTAAAATGTACTGGTAGTTTCAAACCAATCATTTCGGGAATCCGGTAAAACTGAAATGAGCAGAAGCCAAAATAATGAAAATGACTTAGTGGACATAATCCCAGAAAATAAAATATGGGAAGGATTGTTTATTTAATGAAGTCCCGCTACCCCCTTCTCCTCTCCACCTGCCATTCATAGTACAGCAGTAGTCGTAGTGGTGAGGCAGCTACTGTATGAAGAATAGTGCTGACTGGGAAAGAAGTGACAGCTCAGTGACAGGACTGGCGCTGGAGAAAATCAGGATGGACGAGCTGCTTTGATGAGGGGACTTTTTGGACATGATCACCGTGAAAGACCCTATGAGAAAAGTATTACCTCTCTATCTGTAATATAGCACCTTTCACATCTATCATATAGTGCACTCATCTATCTATCTATCTATCTATCTATCTATCTATCTATCTATCTATCTATCTATCTATCTATCTATCTATCTATCTATCTATCTATCTATCTATAATGAATAAAGAATGGGACCGAAACATCCTCCGAGACCAACTTCTCCGCACCATCCAAGAACAGTGTGGTGACCCACAAGGCCTTTTCCAGTATGATGGAGCACCGGACCATAAGGCAACAGTGATAACTAAGTGGCTCGGGGAACAAAACATTGAAATTTGGTGTCCATGGCCAGGAAACTCTCTAGACCGTTAATCCCATTGAGAAGTTGTGGACAATTCTCAAGAGGTGGGTGGACAAACAAAAACCCACCAATTCTGATGATGCAAGAATGGGCTGCCATCAGACAGGATTGGACCCAGAAGTTGATTGATAGTCAGCCTGCCAGGGTGGATTGCAGAGGTTTTGAAAAAGTAAGAAGGGCCGACACTGCAAATATGGACTCTTTGCATAAACTTCATGGAATTGTCAATAAAAGCCTTTGAAACTTATGACATGCTTGTAATTCTACTTCAGTATACCATAGAAACATCTGACAAAAAGATCTAAAGATACTGCAGCAGCAAACTTTGTGATAAGCAACACTTGTGTCCTTCTCAAAACTGTTTGGCCACACCATGAAAGGCGCTATACAGTATAAAGCAGTGGCACGGCTGATCGATAGGCGCAGGCTCCCCTTAATCCTGATCTAGATTGGCACATAGCGGCCATTGCGTGAAGGTGCCGAGTGAACAAACCCGGATTTGCATAAGCCACACCGCGGAGAGACGGAGAACAGACGGCCGGCACCTAAGAGCCCAGCCGCCCAGCAGATGCCTCCTCTCTCATCTCGGCCTTTTCTCATTTTTTCCCCCTTTTTCCCACACTGGTGTCAAGCCGAGGTATTGAATTGGGACTCAGCTGGGAAGACGCGCTCAGAGCTTTTCTTTTGCACCCAAACGCTTGACAAGCTTAGGAAGACAAAAAAAGAAGGCAGAGAACAAATCTTTTCCTGAGAAGCGCTGCTCGTTCAGACGGGTCTTTTATGGACGATCTTTTTACAAGGAGAGAAAAGTCAAAAACAGCTGCCTGAACGAGATCTTGGGGGGGGATGAAAGCCATCATGTGCCGCTTATCTTAATTACAATCTGGGAGCAAATTACAAGCAAGTGGAGTGTGCCGCCGTTATTAAGACTCACATTAAAAGGTGGCAGCAGATGCTTTACATATCCTGTCCTTCCAGATGTGCACAGCAGCAGATTAAATAAAAGAGAAAAGGAAATCAGCCGCATCGACATTCCACTAATTCACACTAATAAAAGGGATCCCCCCCCCACCAAAAAAAGACTTCAAATTAAGTAAAGAGTTAAGCAGCCACATGTTTTGAGCCATCCAGTTGGCACTTCAGCGGGGTATGCTCGGGGCCTGAACTCCATATGTCTGCTAAATGTGTCAAGCACATGGCACTGGGTGTTTGGTGACGGCCTAATAAATCAGAGGAGCCGCTCACCTTTAATGAAGACGTCAGCGGGAAACAAATGGCAGGAGCCACTGGGCAGCTTAAGAGAGCTCTGAGCACCCGGACTTGGGATTCAAGCTGAAGTCACTGCAGTGGCCAGAGTTGGTGAGAAGGTGGCACCTCCTGCTGGTCTGTCTGTGCAAGGCTGGTATGACGTGGATGGTGTTGGGTTTAACTGTAGGGTATTGCCCTGTAGCTGCCTGTCTGCATTATGTGTATCTGTTTAGAGTGATGAGGGCTTTTGAGTTAAAGATATCCATGTTTAGAAAAACATCACCTGAGGACCACCAGGACAGGACAAATGGAGGATTAGCATCCATCCATCCATCCATCTAACAGGTCTTTCTGTCCAAGTTTAATATAACATGGGTGTTGTAGATTTAAACCAACGGGATGTCCTCTAGCTGCCTGTCTGCATTATGTGTATCCGTTTAGAGTGATGAGGGCTTTTAAAATTGAGAGATGTCCTCCAGGTGCCTGTCTGCATTATGTGTATTTGTGTAGTGGGATGAGGGCATTTGAGTTACCGATATCCATATTTAGAAAAACTACACCTCAGGACCACCAGGACAAGATAAATGGAGGATTAGCGTCCATCCATCCATCCTAGAGGCCTGTCTGTCCATGGCTGGTGTGACGTGGGCGTTGCGGATTTAAACAAAGGGGATGTCCTGTAGCTGTCTGTCTGCATTATTATGTATCTCTTTAGAGTGATGAGAGCATTTGAGTTAAAGATATCCATGTTAAGAAAAACTCCACCTCAGGACATCCAGGACAAGACAAATGGAGAATCAGCATCCATCCATCCATCCTGGAGTCTTGTCTGTCCCAGGCTGGTATGACGTAGGTGTTGTACTGTAGGTTTAAATATGGGGGACGTCCTCCTCCAGCAGCTGCCTGTCAGGGTTATGCATATATGTGTATTGTGATGTGGGAGTTTGAGTTAAAGATATCCATGTTTAGGAAAAAACAACACCACCCCACCCAGGCCAATCAGGAAAAGGTGGACAGAAGAGGGCTGAGCACACATCCCTGGGTGGGCTGCAGTGCTGAGCATTGTGTTGTTAGAGATATTACTGCCGACGCGGACTGTTTGTGGTCCGTCTCTCTACTAAGGAAGTCCGATCTCCAGTTACAAAGGGGAGATCTGCAGCACCAGCAGCCTTAGCTTTCATATCAGGTGGTCTCTCGGGCCCACGCTTTACTTTTTGGATTTATTGTATTGCTTTACGGGCTGCAGATACACTTGATATATTTAAAAAAGGCACCTGTTTAGGTTAGCGTATGGGTAACTGTGTGGCTCTTCCAGTTATGGTTCCTTTGTTAAATGTTAATTGTTCTGTTTTACTGTTTGTAATTGTGTGTTTTAATTGTTTTCTATGGTATGCAGTGCTTTGTGACTCTGTCTGTGAAAGGCGCTTTATTAATAAAATAAACAACTTCCTTTTGTAAAGACGAGCAGAATGCTAAGAAATGAGCCGGGGAGGCTGGGTGTGCACCCTGACTCTGAGCCATGTAAGGAGGTCCATATCCCCCTCTGAATCCCACCCCTCCTTTTTCTGCCCTGTCAATCACCTCCCTAACCTGCCAGCTGTTACTTAGTGTACCGCTCAGGTACGTCATCAAACCAAACCTGAACTAGGGCCTACTCCTACTCACAGTGTATGTGTGTGTGTGTCCCTGTCCTTGCAGGTGAATTTGGGGAGGTCTACAAGGGTATCTTGAAATTCTCTGGAAAGAAGGAGACGCCGGTGGCCATCAAGACACTCAAGCCGGGCTACACGGAGAAGCAGCGCAAAGACTTTCTGAGCGAGGCCAGCATCATGGGCCAGTTTTCTCATCAGAACATCATCCGTCTGGAGGGCGTCGTCACCAAGAGTAACTACGGCTTTGTCTTTTTTAAATTTGGTCAGAGGCAGGGGTTCTTCGGTGGGCTTTCTTTCCTGAGCAGGGATGTAATGAAGGTTTCGTGAGCCACCTTATTGCATTTTGGGATCTTTGGAATGAATAGATAGAATGATGTGTGATGTACCGGGCGAGTTACTGCTCTGGAGGGGTGGTTTACTGGATTGGGGTAAGGAAAAACAGGATGATAACCAGTGACTGTGTCCTAACATACTAATAAAAAGATGACAAATCTTCCCACAGATAAACATGCCATGATTATAACTGAGTACATGGAGAATGGCGCACTGGACAAGTATCTGCGGGTGAGTTCTCATTCCATTTTCTTCTTGGAGTTCTTGTGAGCCTATTGACTTAAACAATCCAGAATGTCTTAGTTTAGCACAGGGGTCCTCAATCACAGTCCTGGACGGCCGCAGTGGCTGCAGGTCTTTGTTCTAACCTGGTGGCTTGATTAATTTCATGGCTCGTTAGTGCTTGAAATCTGCCATGTCAGGTCATTCTCATATCCTAGATTTTCTTCCGCTTTCTAAAGACTATGGGGCTCTGCCCTCTGCCCGCTTCGCTCGCCCACCCCCGGGTTTGGTTAACCGGATATACAATTTCAAGAGATTGTTATTTTCATGGGAATTGTTACATATGCCTTATTTTCACTTTCACTTTAAAACTTTAGTAAAAACAATATTTGGAATTGCCATTTCTTCAAGATCGCATTGAATTTTGATTCTGTGTTTGGACTTACATCGTGACAACACAACGTATAACTGCCCGTGAGTGAATATCGTTTCTTTTTCTCAGATAAATAATCAGACTTTTTCGAATGTTTATCCCTGCTCTTTCTTCTTTGCTTAGTCCAGCGGTTCTCAAACTGTGGAGCGCGAATGAAGTAGCAAAAAAGGGGGCGCGAATGTTGCCATATGTGGCGTAATTTCGCTATTCGTTGGAAAATTTTAAACTTGTAGCGGTGTAACGGCAGCAAAAAATATAGGAATAAATTTTATTAGGGTTTCAAAAAAACATTAGGGTGGCGCGATCAAAACTGTTATGAAAACTCGGGTCGCAAATACTTAAAGGTTGAGAAACGCTGGCTTAGTCATTGACGTGTCATCTAGAACGTATAGAATTATTGTGCTGATAAAATTTATAAGAGCTGAGAGCGTAGGAAGTGAGTCTGACAAAAGTATTCACACGACTCAGAGGTTAGATGATCATTGTCTTGTTTGAAAATAGTTGTAAGTAGGGCGTGACTTGAAAGAATCTCATGTTAAAAGTCTCCGGCTCACAGGACATCATACTGCAACAACATTTTTGGAATCTTTTAATTCTCGCTGGCAACACAAATTAGATGATCTACAAGTCTCTGACTTAAAGTTTATACCTGAACAATATATTCAATCTCTTTTCGCTGTTCCGTTATTTCACCGATTACCGTTTGTTTGCACTAATGTGATCTTTACTATCATTTTTTTGAGACTTTCGAATTTTCATACTTCCATTATCTCTAATTTGGTCTGCATGTGTATCATGCCAACATTTTTGAATTCTTCACGACGTTTTACTTTGTCATCTACTCTTTGTCCTTTATTTCCGGCCCCGGGCGTGGACTCGTCTCGCGGGACATATAAGTGTCTCTCTGAGAAAATCACGTCTCGTCTCCTTCCAAGATTTTTTTTATAATAGAGAAATATCATCTAAGGCTTAAACAGATGAGTAATTCTCAGTCCTTCACTTTTCTGTCTTCACTTTCATTCCAAGTATTTAATTAAACCTAATAGTGCAGGATAAATACACATGGGTGTAAATGGTAACAAGCTAAATGGAGAAATGCTGGTCTCTTTTGTCATTTGCATGTTATTGCTAATTAGGAGCAATTAAAAACCAAGAATACAGCAGTTTAAGGCTAAAATAAGAAATAAGTGTTCAAAATCTTAACAAGTGAGACAACGAAGGTGAAGTAGAAGTGTTACTTTGAGCAATAACTGCTTCTTATTAAGCAATTGGGTTGGAGCAAAAACCTGCGGCCTTCCAGAACTGTGATTGAGGACCCCTGGTTTAGCAGATACTCAATTGCTGTCAGCTCAATTCACTTGTTTGTCTGTAGTGCTCTTCAATGAGTGCAAACTGAAAAGTTCCCTGGAAACCGCAATTACAAAATGTACAAATGACTAATTACATAATGAGTACACATAAAGAACAGAGTTGTTTTCAGCAGACCTGAAAACAAAGTATTTCAAAACCGATTAACATAAATTATTAGTAGAACATGAAAAACGTTTCTCTTTTAGCTATGTGCTACATTTCCAACAACACAATGCTCAGCACTGTAGCCCACCCAGGGATGTGTGCTCAGCCCTCTTCTGTCCACCTTTTCCTGATTGGCCTGGGTGGGGTGGTGTTGTTTTTCCTAAACGTGGATATCTTTAATTCAAACACCCTCATCACACCACACACATACACATACACATAACTCTGACATTTCTTGCCTTCCTCACATTTCCTGTTATCCTACATTTCCACAAATCGTCATAGATACGGAACACGCATGAAATGCATGTGTTCAAAAATAATTATCTCTTATTTACCCAATACAACTCCAGGCACCTCACACACAGATAAGGAGTCTTGACTGGGGAGAACTTTTTGTCCGAGTTGAGCTGCGGCGGTTTGGTGGGATAGCAGGCTGCTTGCTGCTTGAGCTGATCGACACACTTGCAAAACAAAAGATGTTGATGAGGAGGTGCAAAGGAATTTAAAGTGGCCTGGCATTACAGGTTTTATCGAAGGCTTCAGGGATTCTAGTGTTATTGGCAGGATGGGACACACCCTTTGGTGTTTTATTTACCTGCGGACAGGACTTTCTTGTAGTGACACAACAGAACGAATGTTTCTGCTTTTGATTTGTGACCGTGGATGTCATGGTTCAATAGTTCCCTAGTTCAACAATCTGTGAATGAACAGATATTTCTGGATTTTATTATTATAATCCATTTCAAACCACTTTGTCGCAGGTCTTTTGTAACAAACCTATGTCTTTATGCGTACACATCACGTGATTAGTAGTCTGTAACGTCTGCAAAGAGAGCTCGACAAAAATAACGTGAATTGAACATTTATGAAATAGCAGCTGCTTTCGTGTCCAATTAATTCCGTGAACACTCACGCACTTTTTTTTTCTTTCTCTTTCCTAGGGCCGTGATGGAGAGATTCTGGCCTATCAGCTAGTGGGCATGCTGCACGGCATCGCATCAGGCATGAAGTATCTGTCTGACATGAACTACGTCCATCGGGACCTGGCGGCCCGTAACATTCTGGTGAACAGCAAGCTCGAGTGCAAAGTGTCCGACTTCGGGCTGTCACGGGTGCTGGAGGACGACCCCGAGGGCACCTACACCACCACTGTAAGTGGGATGGGTTTCAAAATTCTGCATGTGTTTTTTTTTATTATTCTGTTTCACCAGCACAGGGTGAGCTCTTATGTTTGTTCCTGGGCCTTAAGCTAAACAATGGGATTGATAGGAGGAGTAAACTTGGAAGCCTTGACGTGATCTGAAATTGTTAGGAGAGCTGAACAGCTTTGTCTGTGTGTCCAGTCAGGGAAAAGAGGGACATTTTGGGTGAATTTTTAAGAAACTGGTGGCATTTGTTAGCCTGCAAGTACCTGAGTTGAATGAATCTAAGGAATGACCGTGAAATGTGACTCACTGGTGGCACTCCTGTCTTACCGCTCCAGGGATTTTGGTGCGACTGTCCATTCTGAGCTCTGCATAGTCACTTCATGTGGGTAAGGGTTGATTGATAATCCTGAACTGACCCAAGTGTGTGCAGGAGGGTGTCCTGAGATGGATACATACTGCCTTGGGCCTCAGTTTGCTGTCATAAGATTTTGCTTATGTAGCCTGACCCTTTATTGGAATGAGTAGGACTGGAAAACGATAAGGTGTTGACTTATGAAGACAGACGTCTTGAGGTAAGGGAGACAGACGTACAGGCCCGCGTGGGACGGGCTGCAAGGGTCCGTTAAGGCATATGTGTGACATAAATTTCGTCAGCAGTCATGGTGCATGGGCCATCTAGTCAGCAATGGTATGTCTCCAGAATTTTGTGACTGCCCCGTCCTGTGCACGTTGACTGCACATGCACTAGACACTCACCTATACCAGGGGTGGGCAATGTCAGTCCTGGAGAGCCACAGTGGCTACAGGTTTTCATTCCAACCCAAGTGCTTAATTAGAAACCAATCCTTGCCAATCTCAGACCTTATTTAATTCTATGGCATGTTAGTCTGCAATATTAGGTTCTTATATCATAGTTTTTTTCCTTTCCAAGGATGTCATCCAAATGATTTGAAGCCTAAAACGGATAATCTTCAGTCTGTCACATTTTTTCTTTGAAGTGTTTTATTAAATCAAACAGTGCATGATGAACACACAGAGATGTAAATGGAAACAAGCTAGATGGAGAACTGCTGGCTGCTTTATCATTTACATCTTATTGCTAATCACGAGCCATTAAAAACACTGAATGCATCTGTTTAAGACTGAAATAAGCAATTAAGGGTGGGGAACCTTAACAAGCGAGACCACTAAAATCTAGCATCAAAATATCACTTGAGCAGTAAGTGTTTCTTCATCAGCAATAATTGACTTTTCACCAAGAAGGTGGGTTGGAAGAAAAACCTGCAGCCACTGCAGCCCTCCAGGACAGACATTGCCCACTCCTGACCTATACAATTCAGCATTAAACATGCACAGAGAAAGCCAAATGGCACAAAATTGGTCAGACTCTGGGCCAAGATGAAGTCTGTGCAGGCAGAAATGGAAATATCTACAAGATTGATATATAAAGTTACTGTCGCACTCCGAACAGTTGCACTATAAACAGACGAGGGTTTGCAAACCTCTGCGCAAGCCCACGTCTGCAGCTGTCAGCTCCCGAGTATAAACCCGCCACTATAAGGTAGATCTACTCGTGGACTATGACTCAGGAGAGTGGTGATGTATCAAGTGTTGATGAGCAGAAGCAAGTACTCATGAGAATAAGGGGCAATACAAAAATAGGACATGTTAGCAAATTAAGTATGTGGCTTTACATTCAGAGTGTGTTACCATTAATGGAGGAGCATCTTGCAATGGTCACCGTGGTCTGGCTTTGAATCCTGAGCCCGGTGCTCATGTCTCCAGGGACACACATAAGCTTCAGCACAGCTCACAGTCATTCAAGTTAAGTTTGCTGGGGTTGCGAGGACACTGTCTGAAGACAGGGATTTGTTTATTTTATTACTAGGACCCCAGGAACACACCCAGCCTTGACCTGGCACATATACACCTATACACAGAGAGACACTGATAAGCGATAAATAATAAAGATATCTCTCTATTACAATAAAAAAATCCTGGGACGAGACGTGACTTTTTCAGAGAGATACTTTCATGTCCCACAAGACGAGACTTTGTGCCAAGAGTTTTAACCAGGCCTGGGCCGGAAATAAAAGACAAAGAGTAGATGACAAAGTAGAACGTCGTAAAGAATTCAAAAACGATGGCGCGATACACATGCAGAGGAGGTTAGAGATAATGAAAGTACTAAAATTCGAAAGTAAAGATCGCATTAGCGGAAACAAACAGAAATTATTACTTGGTGAAATGATGGAACAGTGAAAAGAGATTGAATATATGGACATAGGTGAAATGACAGAAGTATGTAGATATTGTTTGGATTTAAACTTTAAGTTGGAGACTTGAAGCCCCCTAATAATATAGATAATAAAGAAATAAAGAAGATAATCTTTAAGCAGAAAACACATGCAAATGCATATGATTCCTTGACAGCGATAATTATTTACATACAGGAAACCGAACGAAACAACAGACACTACTCAGTAAACACTTCACACACACTAACAATAAACTCCAAACACAGTCCAGTACAGCCGGTACAGATGACGAAGGTGTGTGGAGTGAACAGCCCTCTGAAAGAAATGTCAGGTTTTGTCCTACCAGTGTCCAGTTGTAGTGTGAAGATCTGATGTGACTGGATGCACAAACGAAGACGTAGCCAATCAAGACCAAACCAGACGGACAAGCAGGCGTAGGACAGCACATATATGCAGAAAATGGTGATTGAGTTGTAACCCAATAGTGTGTGTGTGATGCGTAGAAACAAATACAGACAGTTGATTGCGATCTCCTCTGTGCGTATTTGGTTCCTTTTTAAAGAACCCGCCTAATCATCCTTTTTTCCCAGCAACCCCTGTGCCCTCTGAATCTGTCCAATGGCATAAAACCACCGGGGCTGCTGGGAGTTGTAGGCAATTTTAACTAGTGCACCGACTGACGAGTTGAAATGTCTGAAGTGGTGCTACGTCCGTGTGGATGAGGTGCTGTGATGGTCTGATACGCCACCCAGTGCCAGGTCCTCCATGGCGTCGGATGTTGCTAGAATGAGCTCTGCTGACACCATTACCTTTTATCATCACAGCTATATATTTTGTAGGTATCTGGTGGCTCCTAAAGTGATTTACAAATATGGAGTCATTCGTAAATCTTCCCTGCAACTGGAGCGCAGCCATATTAGGGTCTTGCCCACTCTCAGACAGTGACATCTTTGCAGTTGACAGTCCAGCCTCTACTAAGCCACACTGCTTGTTTGATTAAATAGAAGAATGGCACTGTTAAACGCTAGTAAACTCCTTTATTTTTTTAAAGAATCTTAAATGAATCTGTTGATCCATTTTCTTAAACGTTTTTTTCAGTTTGGGGGCTTATCAGACTCAAAGCAGGAATCAGCCTGATGTTGCATCCATCGTAGGGCAGCATTCACGTATTTTTCTGAGGCTGCCCATCTCCATCTGACCTCCATCTTTGCTAATCTTTAATTCTCTATGGAGAGGATGGGGAGAGTCTGGTAGCGCACTACTGAAATAACAAAGATAAGGATTGCATTTATGAGGATTTGAATGGGACTCTTTCCTGCACTGTGAATAATATTATTATTCCTTACAAGAATAGTTTTATGCATAAGGCACAGCAATATTTTCTAAATCTCAGCAACTCATTCTGGATATAATAACAGCCTTCCCTCTGGGGGTTGAAAAGAAGAAGAGCAGCTGAAGCAGTTTTGCTTTACTTCATGTTCAGTTCAAATCAATTCAGTTAATTTTTTTATAGAGATCTTTGCAGAGTTCTCAGGTAAAATTGCAGTTTTAAATTTCACAATGTAATAAATATAGAATTAGTACACGTAAAGATGCAAACATGCAGAAAACAAAGTAGAACCTGATTAACACACATGGAAACTAAACCAACGTCTATACATGAATTAATTATTGAGTTATGGCCAGTTGACAATGGAGGAGGTCAGGTCAGATCTGGTTGCGGAGCATGCACTGGTAAGGCGTGCTGCCGCACCTGCCACACAACGAAACAACTCAGGACCCCAGTTGGCAACCCCCCAGGCAGACACGTGCTCCAGTCACACTCTCCGGAAATGACCCTCTATCTACCACAGCCAGGTGCTTTGTGGGTGTCCCCTTGGCCTGGTCCAGCCACTCGGGTCCTCAACAATGAGGGTCCTGCAAGCCAGATCACGCCACGTGGCCATAGTGCCGTAACTGACGCTCCTTCACAATGCAGGTAATGTGCCTCATTCGGGACTCCGGGAACAAGAAAAAGTCAAACCAACGGTACCCAAGGATTCTCCGTAGAGACACAGTACTGAAGGAGTTGTGGAAGAAACCCCCGAGGAAGACAGGAATAATTTAATCAATCCGTCTTTATTCAGGCACCGGTGAAGACATGGATTCATGCGTTGCAAGGTAGAAGAGCGCAGATTTCCTTTTTCGATCGGCTTTATATCCCCCCCCACTTCCCTTATCAATAAGCATAATATAATTTATCTAAGTATTTCATCTTATATTACGCAAATTGGCCAACCATTTCTATTTTTTGTACGTGTCAGATGGGGCCCTAAAGAGGGAAAGGTCATCTTTCCTGTGTCTAACAGATGCATTCCTAAAGAGGAAGTTCTCTTCGGTCAGCTTACTGCACCCTGTCTTATGACTGGCGCCTGTATGAATAACCTGCCGTTAGAGCAAAACAGCTTTGTCAGCTTTTAACCCGTAGCAGCTTGCAAGCAGTTCATTTTTCCTTCACAGAGTCCAGTCTTCATCTCCGGTCACTGGATAGCATCCATGTCTCGCAACCATATAGCAAGACAGGAAGCACCAGGACTCTAAAGACTTGCACCTTCATCCTTTTGCAGAGATATCAGGAGAATCACACACCCCTTACTGCTGACCTCATGACCCCCTCACGCTCTCCCAATCCATCTACTGACTTCATAGGAAGAGTCATCAGAGACATAATCATAATAATTTATTACATTTATATATTAATGTTGTTGTGGAGGAGAGGAAACCAAAAACTTCAGCCGGCAGCATCAATGGAGAAAATGGTGTCCACGGTCAGTGATAACAGACACACTCAGAGTCCTGGAGCCGCCTGCCCAATCCTGACTGTTTTATAGGAGAGTCTGTACTGGGCCACCCTTTCCGACGACTGGATCTTTCCATCTGATGATTTGAAGGCTCCCCAGTATCTGAGAAGCCGTTACCATGGGCAGACTATCAACCCAAAACACCTTTTAAGTATAAAACATTTCCACAATTTGATCCTCCCGCATCCAGATATGCCGCTACACATTAGGCTATGCCATCAAATGGAGTTTATACTTCTGGGTCACGTCACACCGTGCTGAACGCTAGTTGCTGCTGTTTGTAGCACACGGGAAAAGCAAAAGATCCACTCAAAGGCAGGTAATTTGCACCCTTCCACGGTGACTGCTTCTCTTGCTAGACATTTTCTTTCGATAGGAATTTGTCTCTCACATTTTTCCACTTTTTCCTACGTTCGCCGATTTCCAAACCGATGTTAGCCGACATTTCATACTACACAAGCCGGCTGCCCTCTGTTTGTCTTTGATGAGATATCATATAAAAGTATATATTTTCTAACTTCATCTGCAAGTCTTTCCTCGATCTGCTCCATGTGTACTTCAGAGTAGCAGAAGATAAATGGAAATGCGTTACTGGAGATACGTGGTTACCAAACTGGCCGGTTGGAGTCGTGGGGGCTGCTCACTGATCTTGTCAACATGACACATAGCCACATTTTTGGAGGAGGTGCGTGTCAAGCTATGCTGTACCTGCAGAACTATAAATCTGTCTTCACAGTGGGACCACTGACAGATTATCTAGGGTCATACAGCGTGACTGAACCTGCATCCCTGTGGTCCAAGTCTTCTCCACGAGGTCACACTGCTGCTCAACTAGCAGCCTAGTTTGTTATCCATTTCCATGAGTCGGCTGTTTCATATTTCTATGTCTTTCCTGAATGTGCTCAGTGTCATAACTGCTATTGCTCTTCTGTTTCACCCCAGCCTCACGTCAGCTGGTGACATCATCGTCTTTTCCCCTCGTTTTCTTACTGTATCGGTTTTTCCTTTAAACAGGGAGGCAAGATTCCGATCCGCTGGACAGCTCCAGAAGCCATAGCCTACAGGAAGTTCACCTCGGCAAGCGACGTCTGGAGCTTCGGCATAGTCATGTGGGAAGTGATGGGCTACGGGGAGAGGCCCTACTGGGACATGTCTAACCATGAGGTGAGCTGCCGGCCATCTTAGAGACTCTTCATCCAGCAGCTTCACAGTGCTGGTTTGCTGTGTGGACTTTGAGTGTAACAATATGGCCCTGCAGATGTGGGCACTCAAGCTCTTCTACATACAGAATGTTTTTAATGCTTCTATTAGTGTGCGGACATCTTAGGAAAGAGTAAATTCTGGTCATGTGAGGATGAGGAAGATCTGTAAGGATAAAGACAAACACTGACAGGGAAGAGTGACTGATTCCTCCAAGTTATCAGCCATTTGTTTCATTGCATGCTGTTCACAAGCTGACTGAGCTTCTTCTTTTCTTCCTACTGATTCACAGGTGATGAAGGCAATAAACGAGGCCTTCCGGCTACCCGCTCCTATGGACTGTCCGTCAGCCGTGTTTCAGCTTATGGTGCAGTGCTGGAAGCAAGATCGCAGCAAGCGGCCCCGCTTCCCCGACATTGTTAGCCTCCTGGAAAAACTGATGATGAATCCCGATTCACTGAAAGCTATTGCTGACTTTGACCCACGGTAAGAAACCTTAGAAAGGTAGTGGCTTGGAGATAAGGAGTGGACTGGGCAGACCCTTAAAAGCCAACAGTGTCCTTCCAGCTACCTGTCTTTCTAGAATTCATTTAGTCCCCATGCTATTGTTATGCTGGCCATTCAACTCATAAAAGTCATTAAACTGCTGCTGCTGCTGCTGCCGCCCTCAAGTGATATGCAGGGGAGCTGAGGGGGCGGGGCCTCACCAGAGTGGGAGGGGAAGGATGAGGCCTTTGAACTTATTTGGTAAAAGGGTGTGGCCTTAGAGTTGGAGTAGGGTAGTCTTTTGAAGAGGGCACAACTCTGGCAAATCAGAAGAAGCTTTGAGACTAATAAGAAAATATGAAGGATGAACACTCAGAGACAGGCTTAATGGTGAATGTGGAGCATCATAGACCAATAAAGGGGCCTTGGCCTTCCATACAGACATACAAGGGGTGGGGCCTCCCACATGGTTGTGTAACAATACCCCCAGGCCCTATGCATACTGCAAACAAAATAGAGGAGAAAAGATAAAGTTTTGGGGATTCCACCTCTTATATTGACTGCCCCCTGCTAACAATGACTGCGTCATTAAGATATTAACATACTATAGGCTGAACTGGTGAGTGGAGGGCAGCTCTTTAAATTTTCTTAGCAGAAAGAGGCAGGATTAGGAGGGGTAGTGAGGTAGGCAGGAAGGTGTGGTTTGGCCCCGGAAGTAGGAAGAGCTTTAGCTGGTCTTCCCTTCTGAAGGTCTTGGAAAGAGGGAGAAAGCTGTTCATCAGCCCCTGTCTCTGTGATTTACCTTATGTTAAACCCTTAGACTGCCTCCCATGCGCACGTGTGACAATACATATAAAATATATTTAGAATTGATTTGTGTAGAATTTTATGATGCTTGTGTTATGTTTTTTATCTGTGAGATTTGAAAAACAAAAGTGTACCAAGCCACTAAGCAGCCAGCCAGTTAATATAGCACTATGCACAATGTCTGTTATCAACAACTCAACAAATTACACTCATGAAAACTAACTTAAAACATGGAGACAGGAAATGGAAGATCTGGATGGAAAGAAGTGAGGAAAGAGAGGGAGAGAGAGAGAGAGAGAGAATGAACAATCAGAAGAGTCAGCATGATAAGAGAATCCAATCAGATTATTATTATTATTAAAAGATCAGTGTTCACATTGGGGGGGCGGCACGATGGCGCAGTGGGTAGCGCTGCTGTCTCGCAGTTAGGAGAACCGGGTTTGCTTCCCAGGTCCTCTCTGTGTGGAGTTTGTATGTTCTCCCTGTGTCTGCGTGGGTTTCCTTCCACAGTCCAAAGACATGCAGGTTAGGTGGATTGGCGATTCTAAATTGTGCCTAGTGTGTGCTTGGTGTGTGTGTGCCCTGTGGTGGGTTGGCGCCCTGCCCGGCGTTTGTTTCCTGCCTTGCACCCTGTGTTGGCTGGGATTGGCTCCAGCAGACCCCCGTGACCCTGTAGTTAGGATATAGCGGGTTTGATAATGGATGGATGGATGTTCACATTGGGATAATGCTACGTGCAGTCCTCTGTTTGCATGTATATGCAGTATTCCTCCCCCAAACTATGCGACTCTTTAATTCCACCAGGGGGGGTAAACGTTAATATTTAACATTATACATAGTTATTGTCTGTTTTTTTCACCTGTATTATTATCATTCTTTAATTTAATATTATTTATTGTATCAGTATGCTGCTGCTGAAGAATGTGAATTTCCCATTGGGATTAATAAAGTATCTATCTATCTATCTATCTATCTATCTATCTATCTATCTATCTATCTATCTATCTATCTATCTATCTATCTATCTATCTATCTATCTATCTATCTATCTATCCATCTATGTTCTTCCCATGTGCAACCTGAACATCGCAACTTCTGTCTACCTGCAGCGTGTCCATCCGTCTTCCCAGCACAAGCGGGTCTGATGGAACTCCCTTCAAGTCAGTGGCGGAGTGGCTGGAGTCGATCAAGATGAGCCAGTACTGTGAGAACTTCTTGTCAGCCGGCGTCACGTCTATGGACCAGGTGGTGCAGATGAAGGCAGAGTAAGTATATTCATTTAGCTCCTGTCAGTGTGTTGTGCAGCATGGCCTTCCTCTTTGACTGCCAGGTATTTTGGCCAAATATCAATTATGTCAATCATGGAGAATCCACTGCATCCACTAAACAGTATAATCTCCAGACAGAGAAGCAGCTTCAGCGACAGACTGCTGTCAATGTCCTGCTCCACTGGCAGACTGAGGAGATCGTTCCTCCCCCACACTATGCGACTCTTCAATTCCACCCAGGGGGGTAAACGTTAAAATTATACAAAGTTATTGTGTGTCTGTATACCTGCATTGTTATCACTCTTTTAATTTAATATTGTTCTTTATCAGTATGCTGCTGCTGGAGTATGTGAATTTCCCCTTGGGATTAATGAAGTATCTATCTATCTATTTATCTATCAAATGCACATCACTAAGGCATCTTCCATACACCTTTCAATCTGTGAGTCATGATAATGCTGCCCTGAGCACAAGGATTTTACTCCAGTGAGCCAAGAAGAGTGGGCTGTCCAGCTATGAGAATGTCCATAAGACCCTGCACCTACCACGGGAAGATATGACAATGGGCAAGTCACAGTTCCCATATGGACAACCCAGCAGTGACACTTTCAGTACACAGTCCAGTGAGGGCTGTCCGGCTACTTGACTCCCTGACGTTGTCCTTCTACATGACAGTCAGGTGTCACCCAGAGTTACAGTATGTCAAGCTAAGACTGCTGTCTGACCACCAAATTTCTCTCCATTACTATGACAGCTCTTCCTTAGCGTATGGTCCGGCATTGTTATGATTCTGTTTTGCTTTTAACATTTTATTGAATGTATTTAAAATCAAAAAACATTCCATGCAAGCAAGTCAAGTTTTACAAAACTAAATTTGAATCAATGAACTCCCACCCATGAGAAAGAGAGCTAGGCCAGCAGTGTAAAACTAATAAAAATAAGAGAATCCGCTTCCTCAATTTAAGTGCTTATTCTAAAATGTTATTGATTAGGTCCTGCCAGGGTTTGAAAATGTTTTGAACGGATCCTCTAAGTGTGAATTTGATTTTTTCCAGTTTCAAATCGCATATAACATCAGTTACCCACTGACTTAAAAGAGGTGAGTTAGGATTCTTCCAGTCGAGCAAGAAAGGCCTACATGCTGTGATGGACACCCAGCGTCAGCAAGCCCAAACCCCGACATGAACACAGAATCACAGTCCTGGGTTCAAATAAAGGTTGTTTATTAACCAAAAAATACCTCCAATATGGTACAAAAGGCACAACCCACAAGTCATCCTCTCCTCCCTAATAACTCTCTCACCACCGCACTGCCCTCCTCCAGTTAAGTGTTGCCTCTCTACCTCCCAGCTCTGACTCGCCTGAATAAGGGAGTGCAGTCCCTTTTATTACAGACCCGGGAGTACTACCGGTGCCAGGGTGATTGCCTGACGGAAATCCATAATAGTGAGCTTGTCTCCCTACAGCGCCCTCTCGTGGTACTCAGAGACCCCAGCAGGGCTGCTCTGCCGGACTACATATCCTGGCATACCCTGCTGGTTCCTTATAGTGCACAGAACCCCAGGGCTGCTGCCATCTAGCATGTTGGGGGGAGTAAAAAACGTCCATCCACATTTTCTCTTTTTAATGGGGTGTCGGTTCACCTTTTCCGATCCTTCCTTCCAGGTCTATTCCCCATCCTGGCCAGGATGTCCGTCCAACCCATGTGGCACCTACAGTGTAGTAAAAGCGATTACAGTTTGTTTGTCCTTCTCCACTTTAAGCCCATCTGGAAGCCCACCAAACACAGCTGTTAATGCATTAGGAGGGATTGTGACTCCAAGGCTATCTGATAGGCATTTAAAGATTTTGGTCCAGAGTGATGTTAATTTGGTGCAGGCCCAAAACATGTGACCCAGTGAGGCTGGAGCTCCACTGCAACGTTTGCAGGTTGGATCTTGCCCTGGAAACATTTTTGATAATTTTAAATGAGAGTGATGCGCTCATATAGATTATTTTAAGTTGAATAATTGTATGCTTTGCACATATGGAGCTAACTTTTATTATTTCTATAGTTCCCATGATGCTCTGGGGTGGACTTTTAGCACTTTCAAAATTTTTTTTTTTTTTGTATGTTGAATTTAATTTTTCATTTAGTTTTTGTTTTGATGTGGTTGCTTTTTGTTACTGTCTTGTGTTATTTTTTTACATGACACAATCACGTGATGTGTTCTTCTCTACTGGAGACATGTTTGTCCTTACGGTATAAATATGGCAGTGATCACACAGCTTGGTATCCCTAGGTAGATATTCAACAGCTCGGTTTACCAGTAGTCGGCTTTCTCCTAAGTGAGCCTAGAGTGTTAGGATTTGATCTGCAGTTTCGACTTTGTTGTCATCACTTGGTTCTCAACCCGTCTTGCCTCCTGGATTTCTTTGCTTTGCATATTTCTTGTTTTAGCTCTGATTGATGGTCTATCTCTTTGTCATCTTCATTATTTATGCTCACAATAACCCATGGATGCAGCAAATGTGGCAAAAAGGGGTGTGAAGCCTCCTAACAGAGCCACAAAACAGGCTGTGACCTTCATCTACTTGCCCAGTCATAGTCTCACCCTTTGGCAGCCAGACCCCATACTCCACAGGCAGTCTGTGGAGAAGGCTTTAAAAGTTCAAAACATCTTAAAATGTTCAAGAAATGTACAAAAATATCTTTCAAAAAAGATGAACTATCAAACCATCTGGCTTGATAAGACAAGTCCAAACAATAATTTATTTAGAATGAAGGAAAAGGGGCAAATATATATATATATATATATATATATATATATATATATATATATATATATATACATAAATATATATATATATATATATAAAGATTAGCGTAAAAAGGCAATTTAAGGTGAACGAGTCCCAAAACAAAATCCAAACATCAGGAATCCAAAATGAAAAATGAAATATTGAAAAAAAACAAAAACAAAGAGAAGCAATACTCACAATAACACCTCCAACAAACTCAATGACCCGCTACTTGGACCTTCTCGTTCTCCTCGATGTAAAGGCTGAGAGTGGTCCCAGCAGCTGTGACATCAGGGTGGCCCCGCCTCCTAGGGCTCCCCAAATATATCACAGTACTTAAAGACACAGTATACCAGTGGTCTCAAACTCCAGTCCTGGAGGGCCGCAGTGGCTGCAGGTTTTCATTCTAACCCTTTTCTTAATTGGTGACCTGGTTTTGCTGCTAATTAACTTCTTTACCTTTCATTTTAATTGACTTGCCTTTTTAAGATTTGTTCCCCTGAATTTCTTCATTGTTCCTCTAAATTGCTTTATTTCTTTCCTTAATTGGCACACAAACAGAAATGAAATTTGAAGTGAGTGAGCCAACAGAAGACCAACTAAGTCAGGGCCTCAAACTCCAACCAGTTGCTTAATGAGGTGCCAATTTGTGTCGTTTAATTAAACCCGTTCTTTAATTCCGTGGCCTGTTGCTGCTCTCACGGTGCATTATCAGACATTTACGAAACTGTTGCTTTTCTCTTTTCTAAGAGCACCGTTAAAATGTTTTGTGGACCTGAGCAGAACGACATTCCTGAGACCTTCGCCTTTCTTTATTTTCAGATATTGTGTGATGATCACAGTTTACTGGTCATGTCTGGATCATTTTGTATCTCATTATTGTTTGGCTGCTAATTAAGAAAAAAGAAACAATTAAGAGGTTGTAGTCTTCATGAGCAAGTCAATTAAAATGAATTCAAAAGAAGTGAATTAGCAGCAAAAACAGGTCACTGATTAAGAAAAGGGTTAGAATGAAAACCTGCAGCCACTGCGGCCCTCCAGGACCGGAGTTTGAGACTACTGCAGTACACAATGAACAAACCTAACAGGAATTACACATCAGCCAGGGAAAGGACCTCCAGATCACGGCACAGCACATCCCCTGAAGTGTTGTCTAGGGGTCCCGGTCCCAGAAAAACTGGTGTCTGGAAGCAGAAGAACCACTCAAGCCAGCAGTCTTTATTAGCCACATGAAGGACAGACTGGGGCAGATTTCTGCTTGTGTAACTTGGGCAGAGGAGCAGGAGACACTGGAAATGTGCAAGAAAACGTGAAACTGGAAGTGAGAAAAATGTCACTTTTTTCTCGTTACATATTCATAAAAATATGAAAATTGCAAATGTTTGTTACAAAGCAGCCTTTATGGTGAGCCCCCATTCGAGTCACAACATGATTAGCAGCACACAAGATCTCATGTTCGGAGTCCCACAGTTGCCTCATGACAATGTTTGCTATTAAAGGCACAATAAAAATAATATTGGTTTGTTGGCCAACGAACCGTGGGGTTTGATTGTGCCTCCCCACTAACCAGCAGCTTGGCTTGGTTTGAGCTCATTTGGTAAGTCCGATCTTTCTTTGTGTCTTTCAGGGATATTCGTAACGTGGGTGTCCGACTGCCTGGCCACTTGAAAAGGATCATCTACAGCATTGTGAGTCTCAAGGACCAGACGAGCACCATGAGCGTCTTCGCAGTGTAGATGCCAGCATACGCCCAATTCCGGTGCTTGGAAAACAGGCAGGAGGTTCAGGTCCAGTTGCTTCATACCTCAGGGTGGCTGACCAGAGACAGAAACTGGCTGTTTCCGATCAGAGAGGACTGAGTCAGCCCAACTCCTACAATGGCACTGCCTATAAACTTGAAACAGAAGATTTCTATTTATCTATAAAAATGAGAGACATGCAGAAGAGTTCTATTTTTTTTTTGAAGTTGTAGCCATGCTCTAGACCCGCATCTGATCTTCGAGTGGAGGCCACATCGTTGTTGATACAAATCCTCTTTTTTTCCCAACTTAAGACTCCAACATTCCTGATTGGGAACTTGGAACAAGCAAGCCCACGACGCACGGGGTCTTCTCAAACTTGGCGTCACCTGTGCCACCCCGTGTCTCATTCCGACACTTTATTTTTTTTTGCTTTGATTGGTGGGTGGCCTTTTCCACCCCATTCTTTTTTTTTTGGATATAAAGTGCCTCCATTTTTCTGCAAATGGGTTTCCGCTTGGTGCCTTTGTGCCCTCAAGACTAATAAATGGCTGCTGGGCATCGCTACAGCAACTCATTTCGTAGGAGATGAATCATGCCTTAAGCTCCGCTGGTCAGCAGATCCCATCTGCATCACTTCTAAGAATCTCCGTGTTATTTTTTAAATATATGCACATAGATTATGCACAAATGTAAATAATTTATTTAGTAAATAATTTATGTAGAATTTGATGATGTATGTGTTATGTTTTTTACCTGGGATCAGAAAAAAGTATTTTATACCACTTCAGTTAATTAATGTAGAACCATTCATAATGGACACTAATCACTGAGGCCTCAAATTACAGTCAGTATAAAGTCAGTAGAAGGAAGGAAGGAAGGAAGGAAGGAAGTGGAAAGACAAATCAGTAATTGAAAGAGGTAGTATGAGAAGAGAATGCAGAATGATTAGTAGAGGAGCATCAATTGATCAAAACACACTTATGGGGTCTGCATATTCTCTCCGTGTCCATGAGGCTTCTTCTCATGCTGCTTTGCTTTTCCTCCAACATACGAAAACAAGCCTGATGTGTGTGAGGGTGCCCTCCTGTTCCTGGGTTGCTGCCAAGTCCGTGCTCAGGAGAACGTGGGGTGGTCAGACTGTTCACTCGGCCATCTATTTTCTAGTTGCAGGGGTAGCAGTCTAAGCAAAGATGCCCAGACGTCTCTTCTCCCCGTCATCTCCTTCATCTTCTTCATTAGGAGGATACCTAGGCATTCCCAGGCCAGTGTGTTCTGGATGTGCCCCCCCAGGTCTTCTCCCGGGTTGCACACACCTGAAACACCTCAACAGGGTGGCATCCTAATCAGATGCCTGAAACACCCTCAACTGTCTCCTTTCGATGTGGAGAAATAGCGGCTCTACTTTGAGCTCTCCCCAAATGTCTTCGCCCATCATCCAATCTCTAAGGCTGAAACCAGACACCCCAAGAATGAAGTTAATTTCCACCGCTTCTATCTGTGATCAAGTACCCAAAACTTGTGGCCATAGGTGAGGGTGAAAACGTTAAGGCGATTGGTAAATTGAGAGCTTTGCCTTTTGGCTGAGCTAACGGATACGACATGGACAGACTGAATGTACTTATTTAGTAGACCATTATTTAAGTCAGTAATAGGTCCTGACTTCCCATGAGCTAGTAACAAATGGATTAATTGATTATTTAAGATTTCAGTGCGCCAGTAACTGTACCCAGAGATCGAATGGCATCCCCGTTCCTGTCTTGCCTCAGATGCTGCAATGATAGGATCTGTCTCCTCGCAATTCAGAAAATGAAAAGCATGAGTGGAAAAATTAGCAATAAGAATTAGGAATGATAATACAAAACTTATAATAAAACCTCAAAATGATGAGATCTAAATACACTAATAAAATAATCGTTCCAATATGGTGGTTTCAGAGCACTTTTAGATGGTCTGGGCTGCCCAGTATCTTACCTGTAATAGTGAATGTCAGTAAATACGCTGATTTTTATTTTATTTTCGCACACCTGCAGCATTCAGCTCTTCTGTAATTTATTATGACTTCACACCCGCAGAGCTGCATGTCTCATCAGGCTGTGTTTCTATAAAGCTGTCAGCTTTGTCAGTAACACCTTGTTCTAGTTTCAGTTAGGAGCCTGTCATGCTAACACTGGAGACTAGGCTGGAACCACCTCTAGACGAGATGCCCACTCATAGACACTGGACCAGTTTAGTCACCAACAGTCAAGTCATTGGGAAGTGGGAATAAAAAGCAAAATACCTGATGAGAAGCTAGGGGAGAACATGCAAATTCCACACATACTGTGAATAAATAAGTCAGGACTTAAAGTTAGGTCTCCAGAGGTGAAAAGCAGCACCACTAAACATTATATGGTCATTAAAAAAATATATTGTTTATACTTGAACTGTTTCGTAGTGATGGCTGAGAAAAAAAAATAATCTCACGTTTTTAATGAAGCGTGGAGAACTTTTCTGATAGAACGGGACATCTACATAGACCAAAGCTGTTAAACAGCAAGAAATATATAAACGTCCATGATAGGAAATATTTATTAGAGTTGCATAATCCACGCATCAGATATCCGTTTGTATGTTCGCAATGCATGCCGCGTTTGATAGAATATTTTTAAATAAGCGCAGGTATTGGGGAAAGCGAGGCTTTGAATGGACGTCTAACCAACGAATGAGCGCGAGGGGCGGGTCTTCAATTTCGAAGCGCGTTCCCGCGTTCCCTGTCCGTGAGATTAAAGTTTTTTTTCTCATCCGTACAAGCCACGTGAGGTAAGTAACATATAAAAATATCATTTTAGAGAGGAGTATTCCTTCAAAACAAACGTATACTGTGAGATTCAAGAAATGAGCTTTACAAGAATCCATTATATAATAAATTTAGCCTTCAAATGAAATACGTTTAAACAATCTTGATGCATTAACTCGGCGTGTTGATTAGCATTCAGGGCTGTGTTTCCGAATATAAGACGTTTGTCTAATAGGAGCGCACCACCTGTCATTAGTTCAGCCGTAATAACTGCTTGGAACTAAAGCGGTCAAGAGAAAACAGTTATTAAAATATTCAAAGCATCAAGAAATACCCGCAATTATATTGACAGCGTCTGGACTAATATTTGATGACCGCGTATTTCAATTCTCGTTTGAACAGCGAGGTACAAAAAAAAAAAAAAGAAATCAAGCCGAGATATTAAAAAAAAAGGATGGAATCACTAAGCTTAGCAAGGCACTTTTTACCACAAACTGCCCCAGTGGGTTTCCACTCCCATAAGTTAAACGTCAGCTGCCCGCTCTTATTATCCTGTAAATCCCTTTGTGTTTTAAGTTGTTCTTTCTTTAAATGTCCGACCACAACCTTTGTTTTTGGGGATCTGTTCCTTCGCGGGAAGTCTGAGCCTTGAACATTCCTTGTGATTCCTCAAAAGGCAGAGCGGTGTGTGAGACTGTAGTCTTAATATGAAAGCAATAAGCCACAACCAGCAGGAGCAGTGGCAGCGTGACATGTCACCTTGTCGTGTGTAACTGAAAGGCAGGGGTGTCGGGGACACCACGTTCAGAGGGTCTGCTCGTGCCTCCTAGAGCCGCCAGCCTTTCATTCCTGCCAAGTGTCTCCTAATAATACATTCAAATGTACAGATTGTAGATAATTTGTCTTCCTTTGCTCTTTCACAAGAGGTGGTTTAAGAAAAAGCAAAAAAAAAAAAAAAAAGATAAAACAGTAAAAAAAAATGTATCCTGTTATGAATAAAATAACACAGGTGGGGCTCATAAGCATTTTATATTTATATATAATAGACTTTTAACAGCCTTTAATGAATTTGTACTCTGTGAACTTGAATTTAGAAATCTATGTTGAAGGGGTTTCTGAAATTAGATGTGTTTATGGTGTGCCTATAGGTACTCATGTATGTATATACAGTAATACGCGCTATATGCACCTATGTTTTCATACCTACATAAATATGTACCATATATGGATTATATGTACAGTACAGTGACAGCATAATGCATACATGTACATTCAGGATATACAGTTTATGTGTAGCATCCATTTAATGCACATAGATGTTTCAGTATATATTATATATAGTTTATTGAATACTGTATATATGTATCTACATTGTGTGTGTGTGTGTGTTTGTGTGCCATACCGTATTATACCATTTACTAACCTGAGCAGTGTCATGGGAGATATATATATATATAAAAAAATATATATATATATATATATATATATATATATATATATATATATATATATATATATATATATATATATATGTAGATATATATGTAGATATATATAAAGATAAACAGATAAATATGTAGATGTATATATGTATAAATAGTGTATGTTGACCTTCTTATTTTCTTATACTGTATAGACAAACAAGAGAGGACTATTTTTGTCCATCCAGCTTATTGGGGCAGCTAAATACATGTAAATGCAGTATGTACTGTGCAGTCTTGGTGAGTAGAATGGATGAGCTTGGGCTGAGTGGTTTGCCCTCCTCATAATTGTTCTAGTATGTATGTTTATATGCATATAGTAATCATTTTAATGTATTCATTCAGTACATCTATCATATGAGTGTGTTTACCATTTTGATGGACTGGCATCATCTCCAGGGGTTGCTCCTGCCTTGCACCTTATGCTTGCTGGGATTAGCCTCCAGCTCTCTGGTGGCCGTACTCAGGATAAAGCTGCTTTAGAAGATGAATGAATGGATGAATATTCTGTATACACACACACACACATATAAATACAGTATATACTACCAGTCAGAAGTCTGGACACACCCAGGAATGTTCATGTTTTTAACAGAAACTGATACTCTTTTTATCAAGATACCATCCTCTGTTGCAGATGACACTAGTAATTGCCGTGTATTTAATGAAGAAGCCAACGGAGGACCTGTTAGGCGTTTGTTTGTCACCCTACACACTCTGATGTTCTTATCCTCTCATGCAGTTTTGCATCTGGGCCTTCCCCGTCTTTTTCTATCCCAGTTAGACCCACTTTGCCCTCGTCTGCCGTGTTTCTTGAGAAAGCTGTTAGTTTACCCTTTGGCCATTTCTGAACCCAGGACTGAACTTTAGGAATACCAGGGACCTTGGAAATCAAGTGAACAGAATAACAGGATTCAGTGGGGCAAATGGAATTACAAAGGTTTCTCTGATAACCAATTAACATTTCAAATTAATAATTAAGGGTAAGCCAAGGGAGTTGACCTTTAGGGCTTTGAAAGAATGGCTGCTAAAAGTGGAGCTTTGCATTTACAGTGTATGTGAATAGTAAATTACAAGTGAGTAAGCCATTTCAAGTAGTAAAAGCAACGTTAGTAATGCATTGGCTGTATTTTTAAATCAATTTAATGGTATCTTGATGAAGTATTTATTTATATATACACACACACACACAACCAGAAGAGTCCCCAACTCACACCCCAGGGTCCCATTTCCTTGCGCAGAGGTTTTTTTTTTTTTTTATTTCATTTTATGTATTAATGTCTCTGAGCTTCCTTTATGTTTTCACTGTACAATATCCTTTTTTTAAAAATTTATTTCAAATTTGAAACATGCTTTCTCTAGCAGAATCTGGTTTTATTTATTCTACCAACAAGGCCTTCCCCATTTTGACTCCCTTATTGTTTCTCTCCTGTTCTACTCCTACCCCACTTTGTAATTTATTGATGTTTTTTTTTTAATTTATTAATTCTTGAAGACTAAATCTAAAAAAAAGCTTATATGCTCTTGTTGGATTTTTTTTTAATAAAATGGTAATGAAGCCAAAGACCACAGGGAGTCTGTAATTTGTTTTCTCTTTGCTTTCCTGGTTTTTCATTTTTATCTCTCAGATGTTTCCTGGCTAGCGCTTTGCACAAAGATGGATTCGAAATATTAGATTCTATATATCTGGCCCAGTGTTTTAGTGACAGGTCAAGGGGTTCAGTGAGAACAACTGAATAATAAACAGCGACAGAAGGCTGTTAGTGATCTGAGGTTCACATCCTGCTCTTTCTTGTCGGCCTCCTCACTTCCCCGCTGTCTCTGTCAGTGACTCCTGGGGTCAGGTTGTGCTGCTCAATAATTAAAAAATAAATAAGAAAACTGAAACTGTTGTAATTGATAAACTTTGAATCTTGATTAAAATTCCCATGAAATGTATTTGAGAACTTAACACAGCTGGATGGAATGACAATGTTGCAGTTTGATCACTAGGGGTTGTGCGTGGTGGCGTTCATTAAAGATCTGCATTTACTCCAAAGTGAAGGAGATGGGGGACTGGGATAAGAAAAAAGAAAATAAAACCTTCAGAGACATGAGCCTGTCAGGAATCGGCAGGAACAACAGAACGTAAAGCAACAGAACTACTTACTGTAATGTCACATAACATAACCTAATATACTGTACTAACAACATATACTATATAAAAGTAGACAAACCCTGGTCTGATATTCTCAGTTAACAGTAAAGATTAAAATGGGCAAAAGAACGCAGGCATTTAACAGACGATAACTGGAAAAGTGGAGCAGGTTCAACAGCTTGGATTCATCTTTTTCCCTTGTTGCAGATGACACTGGTATTTGGTGTGTGTGTGTGTTTAGTAAAGAAGCCAACTGAGGAGATATTTCACACACTACACACACTCTGTTGTCCACCTCCTGTTATACAGTTGCCCATCTGGGCCTTTCACATTTTGTTTTTTTTATCCTGGTCAGATCCAGTTTGCCCGCTTCCTTCAAGACAGTAACTGACACCTTTGCATGAAATCTTCAGTTTCTTGACAATTGTCGTATGGAATAACCTTCCTTCTGAAATAAATAAATAGATAGATAGATATAACTGACATGTTTCTTTAGAAAGCCATTTCATTTTGACCCTAGAGCTGAACTGTAGGAATGCCAGTACCTTGTAACCCAAGTGAACAGAATAACAAGTTTCAGCCATGTCGACACAGTTAGTGTGGTTGAAATTTAACATCTCTCTATTATAAAAAAAAAATCTTTGGTAGGGAGATGAGATGTGATCGTCTCGGAAGACAATTTGAAGTCCCGCGAGAGACACTTTAACTTGCTCCCAGCTCTTAAAACAACAACAAGCGACAAGCAAAACATGCAGCTCACCAGCAGCAGAAACCCAGTAGATGACCCGACCGCTTCTCCTTGCGTGTGTTCAGCCACCTTAACCCCCCCCACCCCCCCTTCACAACGCGAGTGGCAGAGACACGAAGTGGCAAAAGGACAGCTGCTGTACAGGCTTTAAAATGATCCACAGGCAGCGTGACAGCAGCAACAGCAGCAGAAAGACAACAGATGATCTGACCGCTTTCTCCTTGCATGCGTTCAGCCGCACCCACCCCATGACAATGTGAACAGAGTTGTACGTCCTGTGAGAAAGAGATTTAACCACGCCTGGGGCCGGAAATAAAGGATAAGTATTGTTTTTACAACATCACGCGAGACAAGGCAGTGAGACATCATTTAAAACAAGTCCACGGACATCTAACCTAGCAGTTGTTGGATTGCTGTTGGCAGACACGCTTCATGTGCTCCCAGCTCTTAAAACAACGACAAGCGACAAGCAAAACACGCAGCTCGCCAGCAGCAGAAAGCCAGCAGATGATCCGACCGCTTCTTCTTAACATGCAATGAACCGCACACCCTTCACAATGCGAGCAGCGTTATACGTCCTGCGAGAAAGTGATGTAACCACACCCAGGGCCGGAAATAGAGGACAAGTATTGTTTTTACAAAAGTTTTAAAGTAAAAGTGAAAATAATGCATATATAACAATTCACATGAAACTAACAATCTCTTTAAATTGTATATCCGGTAAACCAAACCCGGGGGTGGGCAAGCGAAGTGAGCAGGGGGCAGAGCCCCCTAGTCTTATTAAAGAAAGAAATATCATCTAACAGGACAATTCAGTAATCAGGCAGGAGAAAAGCTGTTAATTGTATCTTTGAATTACTCCTCAGCAAAATGCCTTGGAGGGAACATTCTTCAGAAGCAGTCCGTTACAGCATGGTTGACATGATCAGAATGGTCAGAGAAACAAAGGATAGAGGTTCATTTTATAAACTGTTTAATTTACATACATTGTCAATCAATGCATACATTTTACTCTGGTTGGTTTGTTGGTTTACACCCAAATATTTATATAGAATAAAAGTCTTATTATATTATATTCTGGTTCTTCTTATACCTTTTGAGATGAGACACCACCCTTGAAACTTCTGTGCATATAACAATTGTCCATTCTCATTGTTTATAGGACATCTGCTGATTTCTTCATCATCTCTTAGTCATCCTTCAGTACATTTTGTATATTACATCAACCTTTCTTGTGGTACATTCTTTATTTACTTGACCATCTCAGTATTTTTCCTAAACCAAATCTAAATTTTGTTGTTCTTGTGGACGAAAAAGGCACACTGAAGAGCAGACAGATAATATTTTTTCTCAATTCTCTTGTTTATTCATTCGGAGTCACAGTAAGTAGAGATTCAAAAGAGCATAACTTATTGCCGCAAAGCTCAATTGAACCCTGATCAAAAGCCAGGAGGGGTTTTTTATACTTTAGCATCTCATGATTAATAAGACAGAAAGAACATCCTTATCAAAACAGTAAAGTTAAACAATATGTCTGTTGAGCTAAGCATTATCTGTGTTTTCAAAGCTAAGCACAGGAGAGACGCCTTTGCATAAACTACGTGTACTTTCTGCAGCCTCATGACCTTGTCCCTGAAACATTCACTCTGAGAAAGGGAAAACAAGAAACAGCTTAGATTTTATTCATGTGGACACTATTTCTCCTGAATCCTGGAATAACATATTTTTGTTAGTTCATAAGCCAAAGTGTCTCTCACTGGCAAGTTACAAAATAGTTATTATAAAAATTCTAATTTACTAAACACACAAAATACATGGTGCTGAGGAGAACATTCTTCTTCTACATTCTCTTGACCTTTATTTGGTTTCCCACATTTATTAACCCTTTATGCTATTTCTTTAAGATGAATGCTGTTACCCTAAAATTATTCTTCCACATTAGAAAGGTTTCTCTAATAACCAGTTAGCGTTTCAACAGGACTAATGAAGGATAAGCGAAGGGAGTTGACCTTTACGACAGTGAAAGATAGGACGGCAAAGCTCCATTTTCAGTAGGCAATGTCAATAATAAAAATCATTCATTACCAGCTGTAATAGCCATTAGAAACACTAGTAATGCCGTGGCTTTTTTTTTAAATACTAGGGGGCTCTGCCCCTTGCTCGTTTCGCTCGCCAACCCCCGTGTTTGGTTAACCGGATATACAATTTTATGAGATTGTTATTTTCATGATAATTATTACATATGCATTATTTTCACTTTTAGTTCAAAACTTTAAGTAAAAACAATATTTGGAATTATCATTTCTTCAAGATCGCACTGCATTTTGATTCCGTGTTTGGACTTATATGACGTGACAACGCAACATATAACTGCCCGTGAGTGAATATCGTTTCTTTCTCTCTAATAAATAAACAGACTTTTTCGAAAGTTTGTTCATGCTCTTTCTTCTTCGCTTAGTCGTTAACGTGTCATCTGGAACGTATGAAATTATTGTCCTGATAAAATTTACAAGAGCTGAGAGCGTAGGAAGTGAGTCTGACAAAAGTATTCACACAACTCAGAGGTTAGATGACTGTGGTCTTGTTTGAAAATAGTTGTAAGTAGGGCGTGACTTGAAAGAATCTCATGTTAAAAGTCTCCATCTCACGGAACTTCATACTGCATCAATGTTTTTGGAAACTTTTAATTCTCGCTGGCAACACGAATTAGATGATCTACAAGTATTAATCTACAATGTATTAAGCTGAGTTTGAAATGAAATTAAAGTTTAAATCTGAACAATATATTCGATCTCTTTTCGCTGTTCCGTTATTTCACTGAGTAATAATTTCCATTTGTTTGCGCTAATGCGATCTTTCTAATCCCCTTTTTGAGACTTTTGAATTTTCGTGCATTCATTATCTGTAACCTGCTCTGTATGTGTACCGCACCAACATTTCTGAATTCTTTACGACGTTCTACTTTGTCATCTACTCTTTGTCCTTTTTTCCGGCCCCAGGTGTGGACTCGTCTCGTGGGACATACAAGTGTCTCTCAGAGAAAATCACGTCTCGTCTCCATCCAAGATTTTTTTTTATAATGGAGAGACATTTAACAGTATCCTGATAAAAAAAAAGGTGTCAGTTACTATCAGAAACATGGAAATTTTTGGGTGACCCCAAACTTTTGACCAGTACCGTAAATTGGCTTTACTTACAAATAGAGGAGTCGGAGTTGAAGGTTTTGTGTGCTGACTGCACAACCCTGGTTGTGAGTGACACTACAAAAGAGAGGCAATTGTTAATTGCTGTGCGCTTCAGCACCTGGCCTGTGAGTTTGGTGGTCTACCACTTGGTGATTGCGCTGTTGGTGCTCCTTGATGTTTCCATTTACAGATGACTGGGGCAGATCTAGCAGAGCGAACATTTCACATACTGACTTTTGCCAAAGGTGACATCCTATGACAGTGCCGTGTTTGAAGTCACTGAGCTCCACAGTCCAACTCATTCTATGGCCAGTGTTTGTCAATGCTGATTTCATGGCTGGGTGCTGGATATTACCCACCTGTTGACAGTGAAACACATGAACTCCATCATTTGTTCACATAATGTAATTAGTGGATGGATAGACGGATGGTGCATTTACCTTTCCCACTATGACTTTTTATTTGTTTTTCTCTTCTTGGTCCTCTCCCCTCTACAGTTCTTTTCTGCCTTATCAATTCCACCCCAGCTTTTTATTTTCACTGGAAAGCAGGAGATCCTGAAGATCCATTTCACGTGCATTGGGAATGTGAATTATACTAGGTCCTGAGCTACTGAAACCTCCCGAGTCCCCAGGGTGAACAGAAATTCAATCTTGGCCTTTAATTAAGTACACAGCCCAGGTTGGAAAGCGTGCAGCGCAGCATGTGTGTTCATGCCGAACGAGAGAATTCTTCAGATTCCTCAAACGAACAAAAGAGCGCAATTCTTAGAATGGCAAACCCAGTATGACAAGAAGAAGGCCTTTGGGTCAGAGAACAAGAATAAACAATGAGACAGCGATTGCCCTCCAGGGATTTACAGTGCAGACATGAGAAGAGGCGGAATGTCAGACCAGGCTGCGCACAACACAAGGAAGTCACATTTTGAGCTCATGGAAACAAGGCAGTGGAAGATCCCATGGGAGAAAAACACCTCTGCGGGGCCACTGGGTGGGCAATGAGACTTGAAGGCAAACCCAAACCTGAATGGAAAAGCTTTCAGTGTCACAATGACTCATCCTAAAGAGAGTGTTTTCAAAGAGAGATTTTACTTGGGCTTTGTCGACGGTGCCTGCATGGCGTGACATTCAGGTGCATTCGGCGACTAACTTAACTGATAGGAACGGTGGAACATTTCGCAATTTTTATTTCCTTTGACAGTTTTGTTTAATAAATAGTTTTGTAACAAAGAGTCACATTCGAAAGTATAAGGCTTATACTATAAGCGATACTAGAATGCAATTCCTTGCTTTCGTAGACAACATTAAATGTGTCCTTTTTAACTACACTTTAAAGTGGAATTGAAAATAGAGCGCAAAGGGGCTTGTGGTGGCTCAGTGGCTTTCATACACGGCAGACTGCAATTCAAGTAATGTGAACATGTTAGTGGTGGAGGGTCTGTGACTGATTCATGTCCAGTTTTCTTAAACATTGCATATTTCACAGTATACCCAGTAGAGTTGTATCCAATAATTATCAATTGCAAATATTAATACAAAATGGCCAATACTAGCATAAAATCAGTATTGCCCAGTGAAATGATAAAAGCTCCTGAAATAAGTTCCTCATCCATCTATTAATATTAGTCAAGCACAACCGTTTGTTAAAATTATATAAATACTTTAAGAATTTGGAAAGGAAGCTGATTTATTATATAACAGGAATACGAATGGTACACGATGGGCAAGAAGATCAGGGGCTTACTGTGATTACTGTATTTGTGTATATCTGAGACTCAAAAATCAGGGGCTTAAGCCACTGAAGCCCACCCCACCTCCCGACTCCACTGTCCAATTTTTAACTTGTCCTGTGTTTGTATCAGTTTAGGGCAGATGCGCCTTTCCTGTGTTATTAATTAGTTCATTTAGCTGCAGTTGTTTCATGTGGAGAGACAGACAGACAGACGGGCTTTTGTAGTCGGAGCTTCACACATTACAGTAGACCCCCGCAAAGTCGCTGTTCAGTGTTCGTGGCCTCAGTCATTCACGGATTTTTCCTTAGAATCTAACTAATAATTGTTAGCGGAAACCGCAAATATCCTCCGCAATTTTTTATGGCTTTTTTGTAGCAATACTGTACTGTAGAGAGAACAAAAAGCAATCGTTGAGGAAAACGCGGCTTGGGATGGTGAAAGTAGCCAATCCGAGAGCGTTATTCATTTCTCCTTGCTGCTGATTGGCTGCTGCTCTGTGACGCATCTGCGGCAGATGTAGCCCAGCATTCCCGTATCATAACAGTTTACTACGTGTAGCTATCTCGAGTGTTTCACAGAGTGTTCTCGTGTTTTTCGTTTTGTTCTTCTTATAGCCGTAAGATGCTGCCCAAACGCCCTGCACCTTCTAAGGCTTCTGGCAATGAATCTAAGCACCAGAAAAAGTTTAAGACTCTCCAGGAGAAGGTTGAACTACTGGATTTGCTCCATGAACTAAAAAGTTATGCCACAGTAGCCATCTGAGGAGCTGTAAATCCTCTGCTTTGCTTTGCAGTCATTATCTTCATTACATACCTTCATCGTACTGCACAGCTAATTCATCATCATCTTCAATCAATATCATTCATTATTGGCGAGTACCCGTACATTTTACTGTATTTTTATTAAATTAAATTATTACGTATATACCCTACTTATACCAAAGAAAACAAACAGGGCATACCAAAGAAAATGCACTTCGATGAATCACAGTACATATTGGGGTAACATCGGTATTTTACATTCTAGCACTGCGGGATACATAGCAGTACAGTACTGTACAGTAGACGGGTTTACCTTTACATTCTTTTTTTTTTTTTTTTAGAGTAATGTATTAAGCTGAATTTGAAATTAGTTTTTTTGGGGGGCATATTTAGGGTTTAAACTATAAAAATATGCATTTACAGTAATCCCTCCTCCATCGCGGGGGTTGCGTTCCATAGCCACCCGCGAAATAAGAAAATCCGCGAAGTAGAAACCATATGTTTATATGGTTATTTTTATATTGTCATGCTTGGGTCACAGATTTGCGCAGGAACACAGGAGGTTGTAGAGAGACAGGAACGTTATTCAAACACTGCAAACAAACATTTGTCTCTTTTTCAAAAGTTTAAACTGTGCTCCATGACAAGACAGAGATGACAGTTCTGTCTCACAATTAAAAGAATGCAAACATATCTTCCTCTTCAAAGGAGTGCGTGTCAGGAGCAGTGACTGTCACAGAGATAGAGAGAAAAGCAAACATGCGAAGCACCGCGGCACAAAGCTGTTGAAGGCGGCAGTTCACACCCCCTCCATCAGGAGCAGACAAAGAGAGAGAGACAGAGTTTGTTTTTCAATCAAAAATCAATGCGTGCCCTTCAAGCTTTTAAGTATGCGAAGCACTGTGCAGCATGTCGTTTCAGGAAGCAGCTGCACAAAAGATAGCAACGTGAAGATAATCTTTCAGCATTTTTAGCGAGCGTCCGCATCGTCTAGGTGTGCGAACAGCCCCCCTGCTCACACCCCCCTACGTCAGCGCAAGAGAGAGAGAGAGAGAAAGTAAGCTGGGTAGCTTCTCAGCCATCTGCCAATAGTGTCCCTTGTATGAAATCAACTGGGCAAACCAACTGAGGAAGCATGTACCAGAAATTAAAAGACCCATTGTCCGAAGAAACCCGCGAAGCAGCGAAAAATCCGCGATATATATTTAAATATGCTTACATATAAAATCCGCGATGGAGTGAAGCCGCGAAAGGCGAAGCGCGATATAGCGAGGGATTACTGTATAGGCATTTTTTTGACCACATCCAAAATTTGTGGTTTTTCACAATTCGCGGGTGCTCTATGAACGTAACCCCCATGAATTTTGGGGGTCGTCTGTATAGTATATGCAACTGCACCTAAAAGGGAAGTAGGAATGTTCTTAAAAAAATCTATGCAGATTTTATTTTTTTAAATCGATATTAATTATTATATTGTTTGATCTGCCTTTAACAGTGTTATTCAGTACTAGCCAAAGTGGCCGGTGTTGCATATTGAACGATTTTATTTAACTTGACACCTCTGTCTGTCTGGGTCAAATCTTGCAACTGATTTTAAACCCACTTTTGGCAAAGTGAATTTCTTCAAATTTTACACACGTGTTCAGTATCGTTGACAATACTATAATCTGTCAAAACTGATGCAATTACGTCACAGATTTCTCCGTAATCAATGGTTATGTGATTCCAATTAACGCACACACAGCAATTGTGGAGAGGGAGAGTATAGTGAGGTATTGGAGCTTACAAGTGCCCCCACTTGCCTCTTCCAGTGAATGAAGTCGGTAAATATGCCTGCCGACTTGTTGACTCTTGTGAAGGAGTAGCCTTGATGATCTCGGTGAGAACGTATTGCCGTAAGCTTGCTGTTCTGTCATCGATATTATTTTTTTTTTTACATAGTGACCGAACGCTAATCCTATAAGAGCCTGATCAGAAAAATAGAGACCAAAATATCATTCTTTTTAGTATTCAAATAATTCTGTAAAGAAGATATATTATGTAATACTTTTAAAAAAGCTTCCTGTTCATGAAAAATTATTAAAGAAAAATCATTTGCGAAATACTCAAAAACTAAAAAGTAAAAAATAAAATATATAAAAAAATGTTTTTTAAGTTAAATGATTATATATTTACTTTAGTTATAAATGCAGTAAAAAGAAAAAAATAAAATTTTCTTTAACCATAATTTTCATGGTTATATGCAACAAAATAAAATTGTGGGGCGCACAAAAATTAAATCATTCAATCAATTAATAGAATAGCTACTTTTATCATAACATATACAAAAAAACAATTCCCCACCATGCTAAACAAGTTTCAAAAATTGTTTAAATCAATTAATTTATGTGCGCCCCACGATTTTATTTAGTCACATATAACCACGAAAATTGTGGTTAAAGAAAATTCTTTTTTACTTTTTAGCGCATTTATAACTAAAGTAAATAAAATCATTTTACTTAAAAAAAATTTGTATATATTTTTTGTATGCTGGGTTAAGGTAAACGAGCAAATTCTGATATGTTTTTAAATGTTGCCCTTTTGTCATTGCTGACTGTCCCATCGATTATCTACGCTACCCCCCTATCAATTTCTTTGCTCTGGATTGTTGAGAATGTGTTTGCTTTATCTATAATTTGAGTCCATAACTGACATAATTGTGAATTTCCCCTTGGGATTAATAAAGTATCTATCTATCTATCTATCTATCTATCTATCTATCTATCTATCTATCTATCTATCTATCTATCTATCTATCTATCTATCTATCTATCTATCTTCATTGTTTGGCACTACGGATATTGGCACGTTGCGTCTGTGTGTTTCCAGGTTTACTGCTGTTTCACAAGCAGATGTTTAATCCCAACGTTATTAAATTGAATATCTGAATCCATGGGCTGTGTAAAGCATCCACAGTAGAGGGGCCTGGGGTGGGTTGGGGTTGGGGCTCACAGACGTTGATGCAGGCCTCTGTGTTATTACAGGAGACATCACCTGTGCTGGTAGTCGATAATGTTATTGTCAATAACTGGGAGTTGAAAGCACTAGAAAGTTCCAAAAGCACTTCCAAAAATACCAGCCACAGGGGGAAATTCCCACCATAAACCTCAACTAGACACAAAAAGGGCCTCATAGAATCTTTAGAAAACTTAAAATGGTTTATTTCCACAAAGTACCCAGAGGCAAAAAAGAAAGCTCTGTGGAGTACCAGTGAAGCTCAGATGAAAAATGGAGTTTCCTATAACAACAAGGCAATCCAACGTCAACAAAGTACTAATTAATATGTAATATTTTAATAATATATTTAATATATATGTAAAATTCAACGTCTGTCTGTATGTCTGTCTGCTTTTCACGAGAGAACTTCTTAACAGATTTAGATCGTGTTTTTTTCTGTAATTTGCTTGAACATTCTGGTTGATTTTGCGACTTCTCTCAGCACGCTAAGTAGCATAATTTGCATGCGGTAGCAATTTATTTGCGCAAATCCGAGCAAGACAGGCTGTGGGAGGGTCCCTCCTTATTCACATGCCAGCCTCTGTTCGAGTCGCTCTACCTGTCGCCACATGTTGGAGTGCACCTTGCCACCGCTTAGCTAGCGATACCTGTTTGTTCAGCAAACAATATCATCTAGAGATTGTTAATGAGAAACGCTTGACGTCTTTGAGAGAGAGATCAGAGCTACGTGTGTTTTAGAGGGTAGCTGCTGATTGGCAGAGATATCATAGCCATGTGCTTTTCTCCACACATGGGGGCCACTCTCCCGTCGGAGCTAAACACGATCAGATACAGTGCCAACGTTCGAGTTACTTAATGCTTGGCCAGAATTACATTTTTTTGTTGTTTTTATTGATTTTTAAAGTTTGTCCTGTTTCACTACTACGTGGGTGGATTTGCAGGGGACAGCTAGTTTACAATAAGAGAAAAGAGGTGTAGAAACTCACCAACTCCAGAGCACATTCCCAATGGACCATCAGGAACTGTGGGAGGGAGACCCTTTAGATTTATAGGGCGGAGGGCAGTTTCTGGCAAGTGAGCCCACACCATGTGGGACCACCCACAAAACACATGCAACATAACACAGCAAGTAATTAATACAAGCAACATTAACATAAATAAATGGCTCAGCAAAGAACAGAAAACGATGTAAAACAAGACTTTGAACCCCAGCCAGGAGAGGAGAGGAACCCTGGATGAAATATAACAGCTGTAAAGATGATTCAGAGTTGGCTCATTCAACGTTGATTGAAAGATTGGTACAAAACACACTGCTGTGCTGGCATCAAAGCCTAAAATTATAACCGCCTCCTCATAAAATGGATTTAAAGAAATGTCTGCCATCAAACCAGTAAAAGTGACTAACACTCGTATTCTGAACAGCGACTCAGCATGTGCTAATGTTCAGTTTCTTCCAGGCTTATCTCTATCACACTTACTGTAGTAATGATGTGCTGGTGTCCAGTAGCGTTGGCTTTATTTAAAAATGTAAAACTGTGTGTCAGAAGTGGTGGTGTGTAATACTGGAGCACCTCTGGGCACTGTCCCCTCTTCCTTCCTGTTCGCTCCTCTGCCCAACAGACCTCCAGCTCAATAGTAGTGCTTGCCATCTACAGAATTCTCTGATGGCTCCTCCATCACATGCTGCACTAATAACAAAGACGAGTCGGAGTGCAGGAGGCTTTGGAGGACTTCATCTTGTGGTGCACGGAGGACCACCTGCAGCTCAGCATCAGCAAGACAGAAGAGCTGGTGGTGGACTTTGGCATGCCAAGGAGCCTCCGAGAGCAGTCACCATCCAGGGGGATGACATGGAAGTGGTGTAGAGCTACAGGTACCTTGGGGGTTCACATGAACAGCAAACTGGACTGGTCTGACAACAACAAGAGCGGCCAGAGAAGACTGTACTATTTAAGAAGACTCGGGTCTTTTGATATATGCAGCAGGCTGCTGGAAATGTTCTGTCAGTCTATGGTGTTCTGTGCTTAGGGAAGCAACTTGAACTCAAAAGAAGCACAACACCTGAGCAAACTTACAAGGAAAGTCCGCGCCATCACAGGGCCAACACTGGACATGCTGGAAATGGTTTTAGAAATGAGGATGGCAGCAAAACTGGATTCTTCTTCTTTTGGCTGCTTCCGTTGCCACAGCAGATCGTCTTCTTCCATATATTTCTGTCCTCTTCATCTTGCTCTGTTACACCCATCACCTGCATGTCCTCTCTCATTACATCCATAAACCTTCTCTTAGGGCTTCCTCTTTTTTTTCTCTTGCCTGGCAGCTCTATCTTTAACATCCGTTTCCCAATACACTCAGCATCTCTCCTCTGCACATGTCCAAACCAACGCAATCTCGCCTCTCTGATTTTGTCTCCCAACAATCCAACCAGAGCTGACCCTCTAATGTCCTCATTTCTAATCTTGTCTATCCCCGTCACACTCAATGCAAGTCTTAACATCTTTAACTCTGCCACCTCCAGCTCTGTCTCCTGCTTTCTGGTCAGTGCCACCGTCTCCAACCCATATAACATAGCTGGTCTCACTGCCGTACTGTAGACCTTCCCTTTCACTCTTGCTGATACCCGTCTGTCACAAATCACTCCTGACACTCTTCTCTATCCATTCCACCCTGCCTGCACTCACTTTTTCACCTCTCTTCCACAGTATCCGTTACTCTGTACTGTTGATCCCAAGTATTTAAACTCCTCCACCTTTGCCAGCTCTACTCCCTGCATCCTCACCATTCCACTGACCTCCCTCTCATTTACACACATGTACTCTGTCTTGGTGGTCCTACTAACCTTCATTCCTCTCCTGTCTAGAGCAGATCTCCACCTCTCCGGGGTCTCCTCCACCTGCTCCCTACTATCGCTACAGATCACAATGTCATCTGTAAACATCATAGTCCATGGGAATTCCTGTCTGATCTCGTCTGTCAACCTGTCCGGGAGGTGCTGTCTTGGTGCCCTTTTAGCCACAGGCTTATTCCACCCCGGTGTGTTAAGAGGAGCATCTCCTGTCTGCTGCTGTCAGGCAAATCAGTCATTCTTCCTGACGTCCCAAACTAAATGCTGATGCTCTTTAAGTTCACTTTCCAGTTTCTGGACAATATACATTTATTTATCTAGCCATTGATTGATTGTATTATTTGTTCTGTGAGTATACACTACTGGTCAAAAGTTTTAGAACACCTCTTAATGTTTCATAAAATCAAGGCATAGAATAAATAAACAGTAACAAATAAAAAAAATTCAGACATGAGTGTTAGTAGGCTTTGTGCCTTAGGAACCAAGTTACCCAAACTATTCTCTAACATTTCAGTGATCATTTACTGCTCTGATGCGGATATTTCTGATCGTAAAATAGGTCATTATGAAAGCAACTGATGAGAAGAATTCATAATGAATTGCAGAATTACGGTGTTTGAGAGTTCCTCTCGAGTGCCTCTTTCTCTTGCATGATTTGGCTCAAAAACCAATCAGCACATCGTCATCTTATAACAGGCTGAAGTTTCGAGTTTGGTATTTTTCTGTCCATCTTGACACCCACACACACACAGAGATAGACAGACACCCATCATCAAGATATCAATGTTTTCGGTATCATGGGACACAGTTTTATATTCCCGTCTACAACTCGGCAATGAATCAGCTGCACAACTGAACTATGATCCTGGATGGCTAATAATTTTCTTGATCTGAATCAAAATAAAATGGAGGTGCTTATAGTGGGTCCATCAGCTAAAGCCCAAACTGGTCTTGGACTTCTCGGCTCTTTCTCTCTGTCTTTTGCAAACCTCAAGTGCGCAATCTTGGTGTTATCTTTGACAGTAACCTCTCTTTTGAGAAACAGATTAATTCTGTAGTCAAGAGTTGCTTTTTCTAGCTTCGTCTTTTAGGTAAGATCAAGCCATTTTTATCTTCTAGGGATCTTGAGAAAGCTACTCCTGCTTTTATCTTTTCTCGCCTTGATTACTGCAACTCGCTGTGTTCTGGGATTAGTAAATCCCTGATATGCAGGTTACAGTTGGTCCAGGATGCTGCCGCTCACTTTCTGGTTGGGGCAAGAAAGTCTGACTCTGTTTCTCTAATATTAGCTTCTTTACACTGGCTGCCTGTCAGTTTTCAAATTGATTTTAAAATCTTGTTGCTAGTTTTTAAATCTTTACATGGGCTTGCTCTTGCCTATTTATCTGAATTGTGTGCTTCACACCAGCCATGTAGAGTGCTTAGATCTTCTGGTCAGTTGTCTCTTGTTGTCCCTCGTACCAAGTGTAAAACTAAGGGGGACAGACAGGGCTTGTGCAGCTGCTGCTCCTCACCTGTGGAAGTCTTTACCTGATCACATAAAGGAGTCGTCTACAGTTGAACTGTACAAAACAAGATTAAAGACTCATTTCTATTCACTTGCTTTCCGTGACCTTCAGTAATTCTGATGGTTTCCTCATTGTGATGATGTAATCTTACTTCTATTTATTATTTATTTTATTTATGTTCATTTATTGTATTTCTGTTTGTTATTTATATCAAATTGTGTGTTTTTTTTCTTCTTTTATTGTAAAGCACTTTGGCCACAGCATTCCTGTGTTGTTTCAAATGTGCTACTGTATATAAATAAATTGACATTGACTCTAAAACGTCAAGATCTGCCGAAAACCGGAGATCAAATTTTTTGACAAATCTAAATCTTCCCTTTCACCAAGTTGATGGCGTACAAATACCCTGCATCAGTGATGAACTGAAGATGTCACATTTGCATTCATCGCTCCATAAGACTTTCCTGCAGTCTGCAGTAGTCACAGGTATTTCAAGGTCCTATTTTATCCTTTAAGGAATGGCTGTCTTTCTGCCACTCGCCGTGTCAATCCTGCAGCACAAAGTCCCCTCTTCACAGTAGACACTGACATTTGCTTTTCTTGACCTGCACTGTTAAGCTGTGCTTGAAGCTGTTGTGCTGTGAGGCGCCTTAGAAACTTGCCTTCTGATTAGGTTGTGACTTTGGGTCTGCCAGATCTCGTCCTATCAGAGTTTCTTCTACTTTCCTATTGACTATAAATTGTGTAGGACACCACTGGACTCACGGACGCTTTGTTTTGCAGTTTTTGTAAATGAAAGACAGGCAGAGTTTTTAATTAACCAACAGAAGTTGGGACACCTGTGCAAATTGTTTGCTTCAGCTTGCAAGACTTAAAGACTGTTTCCTAATGGGAATTGTAGTTCAGCCTTGGTTTTTGGGTTGCTCCCCTACTCAATTACAACCCCTGTCCCTCATACGCCATATAGCCTACATTTTAAGTTGGACCAATGACGATATAAGCAAAACGTAGTGAAAATCAGGTTGGCACATGGATATCAAACACTGCCTCACCCAGACCGCTAGGTGGCAGCTTCCTTACAGCTTAATGGTGCCCCAGATTCTCGCAAGGCATCATGAACTTTGGAGTTCGGTATCGCAGCCCTGCTGGATACCGTGGGTGCTACTAGGGGATTCTGTGAGATGACCCTGGGACAGGAGTCTAGAAGTACTTCCGGGCGAACAAGAACCTCAAATTCTCCATCTGACCCGGAAGTGCTGGCAAGTCATGTGAACGGAAGGATGGAAGTACTTCCGGGTCAGACCATATATAAAGGACTGCTGAAAACCCAGCAGGTGAGCCAGAGTCGGGAGGTAGTAGACAATGCTTGCTGGGAGGTGTGGAGGAGAAAAGGGAAGGAGAATTGTGTTTATTTTTATTATAGTTACTGTATTAGTGGTGGCTGTGGTGCTTTGGGCTTTGGGCACTATTTAACTCTTTTAGGGCTGATGTCGACTTTTGTCAACAGAAAGGGTTGAGGGCGAATGTCGACAAAAGTCGACATCCAGGGATAGAGGGCGACAATCAGCTGCTAATGGCGACAGATCTCACTGTCACGTCACAGGCATTCCCTCTGTGCTTGGAGGAATGCTAGACTCATTGACTCGGCAACTAATCCTTGCGTGTGCGTGAGTTGCGAAATGTAAACAATGGCAAGATGGCATCGACATGTGACAAGGGAGCGAAGCAAGTGCAGAAAAAAAAACACTTGGCAGACGATGTTTTGCGCATTATCGCGGAGTCGGACTCTGATTTTTCAGAATCGGATTTTATTGACAGTGATCAGGAGATCGAGCAAGAGAGTGAGAAGCCAGCATCAGCTGATCAGACACCAACCGATGCCGCGCCAGCTGACCCGCTGCCAGTTGAGCGCCTTCGCGCAGCTGATGCATCTACGGCAAGGTTCGCGTGGGATAAATACACAGACATTGATCCGTTGAGAGCCGATCTGGCTACCAGATTTCACAAGACGGCATGGCTTGCTGTTGGACACCCAGCTGTTGAACTAATTCAGGCTGCTTTCTCCTGATGCTGCTTTTCAGCTACTGTCAGACGAGACAAACAGGTAGGCAGAGAGATTTTTTGAATCGCGGGCTGCGGTTGCATTGCATTCTCGTTTTTCAAAGTGGAAACCCACAACAAAAGACGAGATGAAGCGTGCTGTGGCATTACAAATAGAGATGGGACAGAACTGGTGATATAACTTCAGGGAGCATTGGTCCAAACGTGCTTTGTCCCCTGGTGGCTTTGGACAAGTTATGCAGCGTGGTGATAGGTACGTGCTGCTGCAAAGTTTTATTCACTTCTGTAATAAACAGAAGCAAATCCCATGGGGTGAGCCAGGCTATAACACCATGCATAAAGTTCATAAAGTTTCAGAAGATGAAAAGAGGTGACAATATGGTTTTCATGCAGGCAGAAAACTTGGTGGCAGTGGCATGGCACAATGGCAAATGGGTGACTTGTCTCTCTACAGTACACACTAACAATCTATGTGAGAAAGTGCAGCAACAGACAATTGAAAAGTAGGCACCAAAGCAACACATATTGTAAGCAGTGCAATGTGGCAATGACTGAAATTGGCTGCTTTGAGCGAGATCAGACTTTGCAGGACTTTGCTGTGTAAAATGTATGTGATATGTATGTGAAATCATAGAGTATGCATGCTCATACAATATGCAAGACAGTAACATTTGTCAAAAGTAAATATTTTTTTTGATTTGATATGTTAAACGATTGCTTTGTGTTCTTTTTTAAAAAATGTTAGTTTTTGGAAAAATATTCAGCCCTGGGAGATAAGAAACAAAAAAAAAATTAGCCCTAAAAGAGTTAAAGAAGAGAAATATTAAATGTCTTCTTGGCGCTTTTAACTTGTGTCCTGAATGTCTGTCTGTTGGTTTTGAAGGGGCAACAGCGACCCCTTGCGTTCACAATAGACAATTAACATGCACTGAGGATGTCCTGTGCGGTCCCCTAGTGGCCAAGGCTCCGAACTGCTGGTTCAGTCCCCACCACTCACTCACTGGGTGACCCTGAGGGAGTCTCTTAAACTGTCAAAAGTATTACAGAACAAAGACTCTTTATCAACGAAAACTCAGTGTCATGCCTATGTGAACTTCAGGAGTCAGGGTTCAAACCGGAGCGCTGGCACTATCTGTGAGAAGTTTGTTTGCTCTCCCCTTGTATTTGTGGGCTTTTGTTCAGGCTTCCACATCTAAAAGGTGCAAGTTTGAGATCCTAAATTGATCCACTGTTGATTTTTGGGAACAACTAAAAATCACAGGGACCTAAATCGGGTGAATAGGGAGGATGATCGAGGACAGGAATGTTTTTGTCAGTCAAAAACTGCTTTACGGAAAAAGAGAAAATTCACGAGAAATTTGATGTTGATTCACTGTTCGATTTTTTTCACCCGACATTATCGCAGCAACTCGTGTAGCGATTGTTGTGCAAATACTGACTGGGCTATTCACAGGATATACCTAGACGGTCGGCGGTTTGAGAGGGCGTGTAGGAGGGATATAGTTCTATGATTCATGTCCAACCAACCTCCAGGTGGTTTTTCAGGAAAGCCCCAAGCCCAGTCCAGTTATTTTTATGTCTCGCCTCGTATAATAATAACATACCATATATACTTCTGTTTAAGTTCTCCCGCGAATAAGTCAGGGCTTGATTTTTTTCGTATAATTTCCGGTATTTTATAATGTTGGTCATATAAGTCAAATGCGGAAAACTCACGCTATTGGTCCAAGAGATTATGATATGCTAATGCCCACCTGAGAGAGTGACCATGGAGCACACAGCCTTTTTTTACTATGTGTTGTGTCCTACGTGACTACATGGTAATACCCAAACTATTCCGAAGCGACATTTGCACTGATTTGTGTTTTTTTGTATCTCACACCCTCATACACCTTTATCGTAAGAGCATCCCTTATCTACGATGGAGCGTTTGATCAGAAGAAAATATAAAGCTGGTTTTAAATTAAAAGTTGTTGAAGTGGCAAAAGTAATTGGTAACTGTGCTGCTGCAACAAAATTCGATGCGTCTGAAAAACTGATGCAAGATTGGAGGAGGCAAGAAGATGTAAAAAAAAATGTAAGGGTTGCATTTTTGAACAGCGCCGTAGCGTATAAGTTGGGGTCTGAGTTTATGATTGATTTTTCTGGTTTCAAGACCCGACTTATACGTGAGTGTACTGTATATGGTAATTGATATAAAGTACTGAGCAAAGCACCGGTGCAGTCCCTACATTGGTGGATTGAAGGCCAGAGGTCCACATGACCATCATCGACAAATTCTTCCATGTAAAGCCTGAAAACCATGAGGACTGATTGAGATCATTGATGTTAGGTAGAATGCCCAAGGGTGGTTGGGGGGGGCTGGGTGGCCTTGTGGCTTCGGAACCCCTGCAGATTTTGTTGTTTTTTTTTTTCTCCAGCCCTATGGAGTTTTTTTTTTCTGTCCTCCCTGGCCATCGGACCTTACTTTATTCTTCGTTAATTAGTATTGCCTAATTTTATCTTTATATTTTTTTTTCTTTTTTCTTTCTTCATCTTGTAAAGCACTTTGAGCTACATCATTTGTGTGAAAACGGACTATAGAAAGAAATGTTGTTGTTGATGGGTCTGTTTAGAACTTTATTTGTCCCCTGGGCAAATTTGACTGTGCACAGATCTTCTTATATAATACGCTACCGTGGCTGTCTGCTTGTCTGTCCAGGATTTTAAATCACCTGTAGCTCGCAAACCGTTTGACCTATTGACCTGAAATTTGGTACTCATATACTACGTGACATCTACTGTCCACTTTCGGGGTGATTATTGACCTCCAAGGTTATTCTTCTTTTTATTTTATTTTATTGTACAATCAACTCTCGGCAGTGGCCAGCAGGGCGACCGTGAGGCGCATGCGTACGAGTGCCGTTCTCATCCCTACCACCTTCACCGTCACTTCCCCTACCTCTTCATATCTTAAATCATTCTTGAGGCAGATTGAAAAATTAAAGAAAATGTACTAAGTAATTGTAACACAAACACTGACTTAATCAGTTTTAACGTGAAAAGATGCCGATGGAAGAAGAGAAGAAGTGGGCCGCTAGGGTGGAGAAAAGAAGAGCTGCTCAGGAAGCAGCAAGCGCATCAACCTCTGAGCAAACGAATGCTAAACGTACAGAGAAAGAATGAAAACTAGAAATGCTCAAGTCAAGTGTATTCATGTGCATTGCGCCGCTACTGGTCTTTAAATAAATAAATACATACATAAATAAATATGTATATACACACATACTATGGTTTGAACACATACCAGAATGACGAAAAAGGAAGAAAATGTTTAACAAAAACTTCTGATTTGGCAGTCCGAGTGCCAGTGAGGCATTATGCAGGCTTATTACGTCTAGTTTGAAGATTTCTTGACACAATTCTGCTGAATAAATCACAGGCTGAAAGGCCTCAGTTTTAGTTTGTTATGGAGAGAATATGCAGCATTGGTCATAGTGATACTCAGTTTTGTTTTAATTCTGTCCTCCTCTATGACCTCCAGAGTGCAGCGTGCATCCCATAACTGGACCCACCCTTTTAAATTAGCCTGTTGATCGGGTAGGCCTCTCTTGAAGTGATGTGACCAGCCCTGCACACCACACTGGCCACCACTGAGTTATCGAAGATGTGAAGGATGTCACTGCCCCATATTAAAGGAACGCAGTCTTCTAAAGAAGAGGAGCTTTCTCTGCTCTTCCTTCTGTAATTCCACTGTGTTCCAACACCAGTCCAGTCTGTCAGTGATATGGACCCCAAGTACTTGAAGGAATGGACCACCTCAACAGCCACTCCTTACGGTGCAGGCAATTCTCAGAGTTCTCCACCTGACCCCTCTCCTCTGTCTCATCTCCCTTATTGATTAGAGCAGAATCATCTGAAAATGTAACATGACCTGCGAGGACAAGACAAGACCTTTTATTCTGCTGGCACTTCCTGGCAGGTGGTGCCAGTGCATGGTGCAGGGTGGATGACGACATTGAGAAATGACATGATCCGTTCTGTTAAGGTTTGTTCCTTTTTCTGATAAATCCCACTTTCTAACTTTAGCGTGACTCCCCCTCGAGTCATTGTCCTGGTGGAAGAACAGCCTTCAGCCCAGTCGGAGGTCCACCACAGTCTGGAGCAGGTTTCCATTAAGGATATCTCACCACTTTGCTCTGTTTGGCTTTCACTCATCCCTCTCTAAGTCTCCCATATTCCCCAACCCCACATATCATGGTGTTGCCGCCACCATTTTTCACCATTGGAATGTTGTTTTGCAGGTGATGAGTGGTGCATGTTTTCCTCCAGACATGATGCTTAGAATTGTCTCCAAACAGTGCGGTCTTCATTTCATAACCTTGTTTCTCATAGTTTGAGAGTCTTGTTAGGTGCCTTTTTACAAACTCCCAGCAGGCTTTCATCTGCCGTCTGGCCACTCTGCAATGAAGTCCAGATTAGTGGAATGTTGTTGTGGTAGCTGTCCTTCTAGAAACTTCTCCCATCAGCACACAGGTTCCCTAAAGCTCAGCCAGAGTGACCACCATGTTCCTGGTCACCTCTCATATCAATGCCCTTCTCCTATGGTGTGTGATAGAATAACGACTCCGAAAAGTCTCAAAAAGAGTTGGGGAATGACCCCGTATAATGTCCTTGGACAGAATGAAAAAAATATCACAAAAATGGATCAGAAACAAGAGCATTTGACACATGAGAACTAAATACATCAGATTTTTATATCAAAATGGTGACAGGAAATGACATCAAATGCAGATTGATGGAAATGATGTCATCATTGAGGACCGGAAGTGACATAATTATGGCGGACCAGAAAATGGCGTCATAAAGAGGAGCTGGAAGTGACATCATCTCGGGAGAGCCGGAAGTGGCGTCATTGATGGAATATGGAGACAGGATTGTTGCGTGGTAGCCATTTTGAATGACCGGAATTATTGACGGTGAGTTGCGGTTTGTCGTCTTTAGTTCTGTTGATGGAGAGAGAGAGGCATTAGTATGTACAATCAACCCTTTATCCCTTGTAATATCACTCACCATAGTGCACTTGTGTGATGGATGGTTTAGCTTGGCTATGCAGATAGTTCTAGGAAGAGTTGTGGTTGTTCCAAACATCTTCCATTTAAGAATTACAGAGATTAATCACAGACAATCACAACAATCACATTGTTATGTGCATAATTCAATAATGAACTCAAAAGTAGTGTATTGCGTGTATTTGGTTTGCAAACACTTTAAACAAATAAGGTGCTTTTTAACAGCAGTATTCCCTTTACATAGTAACAGTTAGAATATTTCTTGTAAATCTCAACTTAAACATTAATGTAATCAAATCAAATATAAAACCAAAGCTATTTGCCACTGCTAGGGCATTAACGTTTTATCAGTTTGTTATAGAAAAACAAGTTACCCTCAGAGTCCAGAACCATGATCACAACATTATAACAGGCACCTTCTGAGCAACATTTCTAAATCTGTTTGCTTTTTTATCTGAACAGACACCAGCAGAAACATTTTCTTTTATCAGGGAGCAGCATAATCAGTCATATGTTCAGTAGCAATGGTTTCACCCATAAATGAACATAAAACGTCTGTTGCTGCCTGTTGTGCCTGCTGTTGGCACTTGTTTGCAGTTTGCAGCGGCTTGGCGGCCAGCAGGAATGCACAGTGGGCTGGCTGTCTTTGTGAGATAGGTTGGGGTGGGGGGGGCAGGTTTGGTGGCAGTTGCAGCGAGATGCAGTATGGTTTGTACCTCCTGTCATCGTAAGTATCTGTCCTCCCAGGTGAACGTTGCCATCGGTGCATCAGCTACACGAACGTGTTCAGCACCACGATCAGCTGATGCCGGGATCCTCATTTTGTTTTGGATCCACACCTCCAGATCACTTGCATCAAAATCGGAGTCTGACAAATCAGAGTCCCATTCAGCGATAATACGAAAGAAGTTTTGCTTTGGGCATTCGCTTTGGTGTCTCTCCACATGCCATTTTAGAAGCTGTTTGCTCTTCACTACTCATACACACGCAGGGAATCGAGGTCAAATCAGCAAAGCTAACTTTCCTTCTAGCAAAAGCATATGGAAAAGTGCTGTAAGAAGAAGATCACTTATCTCTATTGATCGCTAGTGAGGCTGAGGCTTTCAAAATAATAATAATAATAACAACAAAAATTGTGTTAACACACGATAAAATAATTGTCAGCGTTAATTAATAACGCGTTAACTTGCCCAGCCCTCATATTAACAAATGAAATGAAGCTGACCAGACAAAGCATGCAATATCTTGGGTTCATCCGTGTACAATGAAATTAAAGTCAAAGGAAATTTAAGAATTACTACTTTTTTTATTATTACAGTAGAGTCTCGCTTATCCAACATTACGTATTATCCGACGTCCCACCGCAAAAAAAAACAAACAAAAAAACGCATTAATCGGCAACAAGAACTGCAAGTTGTGAGTGTAGTCTATTTTTTGTTGCTTAGTTCATTTTTTCAGTTAATTTTTTCTGTTGTTTTGTTGTAAAACATGATTATTAGGTTCGTAATGTGTAAAATTATATCATAGTTTGATGTTTAATAGGCTTTTTCTTAACACCTCCCATTATCCAACATTTTCACTTATCCAACGTTCTGCCGGCCCGTTTATGTCAGATAAGCGAGACTCTACTGTATTTGCATTTTTCATACTGTCTCAACTTTTTCTGATTTGGGGTTGTATGATGCAGGCCGAGCTTAGGGCAGACTGCACTGCACATTCATCATTTCAGAAAATTGGGCAGAATTATAGGAGCTTCTAAACTCACCATGATGTGAACTATAAAGTTGTGTGAGTTCCAATGTCCCCCTCTACAAATAATGTGCTCCTACCAGCCTAACAAAAATACCAAAACGTCAGTTTTTGATTAACATTGAACACAACACTTCACATTCCAGTTATAACCAAGGAAAGAATTTTCATCCTAGCCATCTGAAAAGCCATCTGTGCCTTTTCTAAAAATACAAATATAATTAAAAGGAAAGGCCGCTTCACTTTTATCCACAGTGGAATGAGCAAACAATTAAGGGAGTGGCTTTCATCGTCAAGTTCAGGCGCATTCAACAAAGTATTCATGGCAGGTAAAGTGCTAAACCCCCTTTGGCTGAAGACGAGTCTCGCTCGTTCTGGCAAGAGATCAGTGCCCGATGAGACAGCCAGGACTCAGACTGTTGGCTTCTAACTGAACGTTTGGCTGACTTGTAGATGGCTAAAGTTACAAAGCCGCCGTAATCTCGAAACTGCTCTCTAAAGTTTTTTTTTTTTTTTATTGTGAGCAGAGGCGTAGAAAGATGCTTTAATTAGGGGGTACACCTGACAGAATGTAAATCCGTGACGTCACTGCACTTTTAATTAACAATGGACAGTGTTTTGTAGAAATATACTTAGGCTGGATATCCATGAACACCTCACTTGATGACTGGCATCAAATCCTCTTTGACTTTTGCAGCATACTTTATTTTTTTTATAACTACTTAAATGTAACTCAGGATGTTTTGTGTGACCTTTGAAAATGTTCTAATAATGCTCCCCTCTCCTCGCCTTAGAAGAATGATAATATCACAAGTTTCCAAATGGCTCTGGGAGTGCCGAGGGTTTAATGTCCATATGTGAAAAAACACAAAAAAGCCTAGCCCGAAGGTTTTGGGTGTCACCACACTGGCCCGGGTTAATGAGAATCCAGTGATTAATGGCAACAAAAGGTAAGGAGCAGTTTAATGATCTCCTCTTTTTGCTAAAGATCTTCTAAATTATGCCTGCTCCCTCCATGGCTAGATTTTTTGAGACAGAGGGACCGGTAGGGTAATATAAGAGAAGAGGTCACAAATCATCTGCCAGGTTGTCTTCTGAAAGGAAGAATGGTAAGCCACTGTGCCATTCCAAAACCCACATCTCTATGTACCTAACAAATTATTCCCAATAAGAAGCTGCTGGTGGTGTCAGAAACATAACGAAAATGGTGTAAGGCTTTCAACAAATGCCCTCAAAGCACCAGCCTGTCTAGAAATGGCATCCACACCCCCCCACAAATACCACAGGAAGGCTATGCTGAAATGAAACCTGACTTTTTTAAAATGTCAAAATGTGCTTTAGATTTAGAAAATGAACAAAAGTACTACTCAAGGGAAACGATTACCATCAACCTCTGGCTTGATCAGATTAGTTCAGCAGATATCTTATATATAAAGCAGAGTCTATGTTTGTTTGTCCGCCATACAAATCTGCACCGGGCATCCGATCGCCTCCAAACTGGGCATGGGGCTGCTTTGTGACCAGGAGGAGGTCATGGGGTGTGTTTGGTTGGGAAAAATGTCCTTGGTCAAGCATAGGACAGCTTTTGACCAACACAACGTTCGCCACACGTCCCTGTTCTTATCATCGACAAGATGGCTGCACGTTGCAACAGACGTTAACAGCGGCACCATCTAGCGGCACCTTCTAGCGGCACGTTTGTTCTCTGTGCATCCTTCTTTACCAATGTTTCTCAAGTATGCGAAAGCCGGAATGATTTACCCTTTGATTTCAAACGTCTGCACTAAAGCTGAAGGGCAATCACTCAAAGTTAAAGGCATCAATTTGGAAAATCCATACTTTTCACATGGACAACTCTACGTAGCATGTTCTATAGTGGGCAATCCTCACAATTTGTTCATTTTCGGAACCCCAAGACAAAACAAAAGATATAACTTATATTACCTGTTACAGTAAAATGTCAATCAGAAAAATGTTTGTTCGATTTCTATGTTCTGTTTCTTTCATTTTGGAAATTCACCAGTTATGGATTCACGGGCAACGCCGGGTACTCCTGCGAGTCTTCTTATATAATACACTACCGTGGCTGTCCATTTGAATGTCCAGAATTTTAAATCACCTGTAGCTCGCAAATCGTTTGACCTATTGACCTGACATTTGGTACACATAAACTACTATCTGCTTTTGGGTTGATGATTGACCTCCTAGGCGCCATTCTCATCCCTACCACCTTCGCTGTCACTTCCCCTACCTCTTCATATCTTAAATAATTCTTGAGGCAGATTGAAGACTTAAGTGCCAGCTTAAGTGAAAAAGTAAGGAAAACGTACTAAGTAATTGCATCACAAACACTGACTTAATCAGTTTTAACAAGAAAAGATGGCGACGAAAGAAGAGAAGAAGCAGACCGCTAGGGTGGAGAAAAGAAGAGCTTCTCAGGAAGCACCAAGCGCATCAACCTCTGAGCAAACGAATGCTAAACGTACAGAGGAAGAGGATGAGAACTATGAATGCTCAAGTCAAGTGTGGAATTTATTTGAACATCACAAAAAGAACAAAAGAGGAAAAAAAGAGCAAAAAGGTTTTGCCTAAAAAAGGGTAACCCAGGCCAAAGAAGTTCCGATATAAAATCTAAGATTTGAAAACTGACCTAGTCTCTCAGAGCCAGATGTGTAATCTGTATGTCTGGAGACAACCATGAGTACATTTTGCTTAAAAGTGGGTGGGAACAATTAGTCAGCTCACTGAGTGACACCTTTCTAAACCAATCCAATGCGTCATGAAGGCGGTGCTCAAAATAGGAGTGAGGATTTTAAACGGCAAAGAGCACTGGTGTGTCTGTTCACCTGCTCTGATTCTGATCTCAATAAATTGTCTACAGTTGAACACTCCCCTAAAAAAAACATTTTAAACATATAAATGTGTGCCTGCTTCCCAAAGCAGTAACAGTCATGAGTGAGGATTAGCCAGGATGAGGGAGAAAACAAGCAAGGCTTATTACTAAGCAAAAATAAGTATTAGTTTGTTCAAATTATGGAGAAATTAAATTCCGACAGATATGCAAAGCAGTTATTTAATAAATAGTTCACTAAAGAATGCAGTAAGTAATGCATACAACCATCAGTGTCAGACTAATCCAAATAAAATACAATAAACTTTAAATTCCAAATTGGAAAGGTAAAATTCATTGTCTTTCTAATCAGAAACCATAAGTATCCCACATATGCTGTCCACCGCATTCATCTGATCTGCCACCTTAGCCGAGACTTTTGTGGAAAAAACTTTCCTGTATTTTCAAAGCAGGCCAGATGAGAACACAGAACAATTAATTATTTTCACATACATATGCATGGAGTGAGCAATCAATCATACAATTCACTTGCTTTTATGCTTTTCTACTACCATCACCTCATTTAATACATCACATCATCTGACTGTTAATATGCAGAGCTTTATTATTTCATCCAATCAACTAGTGCCACCACTATTTTCTGATTCCTTTTCGACCATAAATAGGGGTGGGTCTGCGGACTCTTCCATTGATCTTAGCACCACTTCATCGGAGGGGTGTTTGGGCTTTTCCATTAGTTTTTCCTTGCTTTCTAGAGGGGTGTTTGTTACTCATTTACCTCATCCTAACTTTGGCAAATCAGGCTGGTGGTTTCATCAAAGATGAGGCAAACCTCACGTCCTCAAGCTTTAAGCCACGTTTAGTTAAGCCTTTAGTTACAGTCAGTCCTTATCCTTATGTTTTAATAATTCATTGTAACAAAATATACTTCTAATAAATTGTAAAAGATTATATATTAACTAAATATTCCATAGTACCCACAGACCTCCTCCGCCAGTTCTTGCAGCTTCTAGGTCACCTTGTCCTCTCCCAGGTGCTGCCATGTCAGGACCCCATTCTTCTCCCTGTTCCTGTGGCTGTCAGCTGACTAGACCCCAACTACCTCTTGGAAGTCCTCCAGCCCTCTATCCTCCTCCCCATAAACTCATCAGCAGTGTAGATGCAGTTGGATTTGTTCTCCTTGTTTACCTCACCAAAATCACTGGTTACTTTCCATTTTGTTTCTTTCTTTTTTTTTTCGTTTTCTTTCCCTATTCTTTACTTTTCCTATTGCATGAACCCCGATGTCCCTTCCATTCTCCAAAACCCCCCTCATCTGGCCACCTCTGACTGCTGTGCTGCTGTCAGCTGGCAATCGTTAATTAGTAATCAGGCATGCCGTCACGAGTGCGACTCGTACCAAATAACGTGATGTGTCATAATCACTAAAATGGATTAAACAATTAAAACTATTCATATCAATCCACCCCATATTCATCTCACAGTAGAAGCACATCTTGTGCCCATCCACGGCTCTCGGCTTGTCTTGAGTTTAGCTGGCTTTGCTACCACATGGTCTTTGAATGGAGTTCTGAAACAGGCAACGTGTCTGTCTCAGTATGGCTGCTGAGATATAATTGTCTTCATCGTGGTCTTCACTTCTTGGCCAGATGGTGAAAGAGAGAGAGAGGAGTAAAGTCAAAGTGACCAACTTTATCCAATTCTTGCCTCAAAACACAAACCAATGGGGTGTTGTAGTACAGAATAGCCTCCAATTCAAAAACCAATCATAAACAGCCATACTTTAGACCAATAGAATTAGTTTATCTGTCCCTTCCTGGGCCAGTTACCAATGAAAGCGCTCAGATACAACTCCTCTCCCAGTTGCTTTGTTTATTCAGTTTATGGCCTTCCTGTGGAGACGGCTTATAAGTCCAACTACAGTCACCCTCACAAAGCTGGTCTGATGCTCCATCCCCAGCCAACATAAATTCCACATTCTGAGTCAGTCCTAACTACTGGAGGGGTTGGTTAGGCAAACATCAAAGCACCACTGTTCCCATCAGTGAAGTAAAACATGCCTCCTGAAACACTAATATTACATTTTCTTTGTCTAGTTTACAAATCAAGACATACAAAGTATTTGTCAGCTTATATGCTAGAAATCACTCCACCACCACACAGTAAAAGTAAACAATATGTTGTCGCTGCTGTTTATAGTTATGACGAGAGTATGGGAGTAGATGTAAGGTTGAAAGAATTGGCAGCTACGTTTGTGAAAATAAGACTTGCAAAATACGCATTTACAATACAATACAATACAATTTATTTTTTGTATAGCCCAAAATCACACAGGGAGTGCAAAAATGGGCTTTAACAGGCCCTGTGTTTTGATAGCATGGGAGACAAGAAAAGAAAATCCAAAAACAAAGCCCTTGTAGGGAAAAAAAATGGAAGAAACCTTGGGAAAGGCAGTTCAAGGAGGGACCCCTTTCCAGGCAGGTTGGTGTCAAAAAAAGGGGGTAAATACAATACAATTCAATACACAGAAGTAAACGGTGTGTCACACTCCATCAGAAGGACTGCCGTTAAGAGAGCTGATTACCTAGAGGCACAGGAGATGCAGATTTCAGTCCTCAAAACACTCAAATCGATAAATCTGCCTAACAACACCAGCAGATGCACAGATGAGGCTGCACAATGTCCACCTTCTGGACTGCACATCTAAACAAAAGGGTAAAGGAAGCTTACATTACTGTCTAAATGGAAATGCAAGCATGTCCTGCCAGAATACAGCCTCTGCATTTTAACACGTAGTGTACACGCAGACCACAATGCTTCTCTAAACTCTGTGGTTGTTAGGCCATATAGTGATGCAATAGTCGAAAGTGACAGAAAGTCTTTAGAGCTGGCAGATGTATAGCACTTCTCCAGCATTTTGGGTCAAGTATCTGCAGTAGTTCATGTTCATGTGTGTGTGGGGGTCTCTCTTCTGTCGCCATACTCATTAATAAATAAATTAATCATTAACCTTCAGTTATCTGCCACAGAGCCCCTGAAATGATAACCGCAATTTTAGCTTTCTATTTTCTCCCGCCGTGAAGTCTTCTGTTCACTTTCCTTTCCTCTCTCTCTGTCTCTCCATAGTTATTTTATTAGAACACCACAACCCCGAACATTTAAAGTGTGCGGACTGGAGGAAATTTGGGGGCTCTTTTGTTTTTTTTTTTTGAAAGAATCCCTGTGGGTGGAGCCTTTCTTTTCCCTGGCGGATTTCACTGCCGTTCACTGCAAATATTGTCGTGAGATGCTGTTTGAGAATCCCACCTGGTGCCACGACATTACTAACTGAACCAACACACAAAAGTCTCTCCATACTTGCAGGAAAAAGCCCTGCAGATTTAGAGAGCGCTTACAGCCTCCATAGATACAGTGCTCATGCCACGCCTGGATTTAACCTCGGGACTCGAGAACAGTGAGTTATGAGACAGCATTATTAACCAGCAAGCCGTCTCCTGTAAAATTAGATCCCAGCATAACAACAACAATATATTTCTTGTATAGCCTAAAATCACACAAGGAGTTCTTCAGTGTGCTTTAACAGGGCCTGTTTTTAGACAGTCCCCCAGCCTTGACTCCCTAAGACAAGAAACAGCCCCCCCCCCAAAAAAAACACAACCCTTGAAGGGGAAAAAAATGGTAAAGGCAATTCAGAGACAAGATCCCCTTATCAGGTAGGTTGGGCATGCAATGGGTGTCAAAAAACGGGGTACATACAACACACAAAACAGAACACAAGTCATCCTCTTCACAGATCTTGACGGCCAATCTGCCATTGCCACTTCAGAATAATCTGTCCCAGTTCACTTTGAACACGTCCCCCTGAGTGCTAGAAGGGGTGTAAGTGAACTTTTCAACCTTTGTTGAGCCATTGGTAAAATAAGAACTCATCCAGACGAGCGCCTATTTCTGTATCATTTTAAAAAAATACATCCCCAAATATTACAGATGCTAGCCCAATCCATAAAAATCTGCCAAGTCAAGTTGGGGAGCATGCACTGGTACACTGCATTGCCACACCAACCACACAATGAAACAGCTCGGGATCCCAGTTGGCAACCCCCCAGGCAGACACACGGTCCAGTCCCACCCTCCGGAAATGACCCTCTATTTGTCGCAGCCAGGTGTTACGTGGGCTTCCCCTTGGCCTGGTCCAGCCACTCGGATCCCCAATAATGAGGGTCCTGCGAGCCGGATCACCCTCTGGGAATTACGCCAAATGGCTGTAGTGCCATAACTGACCCTCCCTCACAATGCAGGTAATGTGCCTCATTCGGGACTTCATAAGTAACTGCAAGTTCGACGCAAGTCATTAGCCTTGTTGCGCCTTCACTTGAGAGATGAATACGACTCAAGCCAGACGGCGAGTGGCCCAGCTACTGTTAATCATCAGGCTCTATAAATTCTGACTTTTAATTGCTCTCTCAAATGCTTTCGGCGGCGGAATGTGAAGAATAGCTTTGTTTTTGATGTTTATTAAAACTAGACCCTCGAGAGGGCAACTGACTCCACTTGATTAAAAATATGCCAATTAAAAAGAAAAAAACAGAAAAACGGTGTAATTGCTTGTTGTGATTAAAACAAATTATCCTTTTGGGTGACTCAGTGGAAAGTAATGAGTTTGGCTGTGGTCCTTTTATCACAGATTTGTTTAAATGTCTTGTTGCCATCTGGGGGTGGAATTAAATTTATCATGCGTCGTGGCTCAGAACGCAATTGAGACATATTAGTAAAAAATGGTGTGATGCCACATTACTGTAACCTGAAAAGTGTTTCCATTCCCATTTTGTGAGCATCTTTGCATGGCCACAGCCATGTGTTTTACAGTCGATACGCCTGTTGTGCCAGGCAGGGTTCTGATTCTCTTAGAAATAATTGAACAAACTTTTGTAGTGTTAATTAATCACAGGATTTGTGTAGCCATTTTGTTTGACTGTGGTACTTGCTTAGTGTTTTGGCCTTTTTTATCAGTTTTGACAGCTTCTTTTGGCTATTTAGACTTGGCATTTCCCTCAGCAATGATTTTTTTCTGCTTGTAAATTCTTTTGTCCATCTCCTGGTATTTTCATTCTCAAATTATATTCGAAACAGCTGGCTCTCCTCATAATGCTCAGCATACCTGCTGGTTTTGAAACCCTGCACCACCCGTGACATCTGATCATAGCTGACTGACTGATGTGGATGCCAAATTGATTTTTATCAGGGATATTCAAACCAGGGGCAGTGGGACGGCAGAGTGGTTAGCACTGCCCCACAGCTCTAGAGCTCGGAAACAGAATTGCTACTCAATCACTGTCTGGCTGCTGTTGTCGTCTTCTCCCCATGGCTGAGGGGGCAATTCTCCAGGTATTCCATCTTTTTTCTCCTACCTCTCATAGACCAGCAAGTTAAGTTAACTGCTGAATGTGCACTGCAATGGTCCTCAGATTTAAATTACATCAAGCCACTCTAATAATGGATGGACGGATGGATGGTGCTTGAATACATTGAAGATTATAACTTACAGTTCCAAGATAAATTTGTCATTGCGAAAAATAAAGTACTAAATAAAGTAAAACAAAAAGTACTTTTTGTAATTTTGAACAGTGCACCACCCATCTCAGTTAAAGGTGCTATAAAAATGAAGATTCATATGATTGTACCTTATGAGATATGTTATGTGATATAACATTGATTAGTGGCTTTGATACGGGCTTTGTGGTTCTGTTCACTGTGAAAGGCTCTATCTATCTATCTATCTATCTATCTATCTATCTATCTATCTATCTATCTATCTATCTATTGTGGAGCCCGGCGGGGGTTCATGCCCGGCCGGGATGCCCAGGAGGACCAGAGGAGGGCTTGTGCCTCTTCCAGTACACGAGGGGGCGTCCTCCCTGGTTGCTTTGGGGGCCACAGGTACAGAGCTTGGATGCTCAACCCTGTAGGGGCCCGTGGTCACCGCCAGGGCGCGCCCCGATGCCTTGGGAACCCTGGACCTCAGTACTTCCGCCACACCCGGAAGTGCTGTGGCTACAGAAACCCTTAGGATGCACCTGGAGCCCATCCGGGGTGTATAAAAGGGGCCGCCTCCCTCCAGTCAGGGGCAAGAGTCGGGTGGAAGAGGACGAAGCTTGGTGAAGAGGAGTGGAGGCGGACCAGAGACTTGTAGAAGGCATTGTGTTGTGGCCAGGACTTAAGGGGTGATTGTTGCTGAGGCACTGGGAATGTGCACTGTAATGGCTGTAAATAGTGTAAATAAACGTGTGTGTGGTGAAACCATCTTGTCTATCTATCTGTGTCTGGGCTGTTCCCCACATTATCTATCTATCTATCTATCTATCTATCTATCTATCTATCTATCTATCTATCTATCTATCTATCTATCTATCTATCTATCTATCTATCTATCATAAAGTGCCTTTTCTATCTATCTATCTATCTATCTATCTATCTATCTATCTATCTATCTATCTATCTATCTATCTATCTATCTATCTATCTATCCTGATGATAGTCCTTTCATTTTTGTAGCCCATTTCATCCAAGAAGTGAAGGTAATAATTAAAAGGTTCTTTCAGATTAAGAATTGGCTTTTATTGAATTTAATCTTTTAGCTTTGTTGTCCCCCTCAGACATCACAAAATGCCATAACATGGTCCAGTTCAAGGTGGATGAATGACATGTAACATTCCAAGTTCCAGTCTCATCGATGGAGATCTAAAGGTTCAAGTGAACAGTGATGGAGTCAGGAGGAGTGTGTTAGTACAGACATGAGCAGACAGGATCGTGGTAAGGGGGTGCAAGAGGGGACCCAAGACACAGCATAAAGGCTGCCTTTTCTAAGTGAACTCATCAACGCCCCAGCCCCAACCCCCAAATAATTTAAGGGCTCCTTCTTTCTTAAAGAGCTGATGACTGTGATCTCAGTTATCCCATTGGGTCACATAAACTTGACATTTCTAAAATAATCAAACTGTCATGTGTCACCAGTTAGCAAGACTCTTTAGAATTCCATACAAAAGTAATCAGTGGCCTGAAAAATGTTCCCAGGGTCTCCAGATAGTAATCAGGAGTCTCCAGACTGTGAGTGTGAGAACTTTGTTTTCCTTTCTCTTAATGTGGCAGCTCAGGCTGTCAGGTTTGGAAAACTGAACTGTTCAATTGTATGACTTCATCTTCTCTGAAGATAGCACTTCTGCCTCACATTTCTGGATTTCTTGGTTTAAATCCAGGTCCAGTCACTGTCTGTGCAGATTGTCTCCTTATTATCTTGTGGATTTTTCTTGTATTTGTCATGTCCAGGGCTATTTCTTGCTGCCAGGATAGGTTTCAGCACCTTCAGATACCCCCTTCTTGAATTCAAGATCAAAAACCATATTTGATAAGCCCAATTGACAAGTCCAAGTACAAATAACACCAAGTTCTAGACAATAGAAAAAATGGTCTCAAGACTGGACCTGAGTCCAAGAAGTACTACAGCCCTCGCTCCAGCCCCATGACCCTGAATTGGATCAAGTCAGAAAATGTTCCACTTTTATTTTTATATGGATAGGTGGACTAACCTCAGAGCTCGTCAATCCACTAGGTAACCTAGGTAGCTGGCACTAACTAACCTTGTCTCCTGCTTTTCATCCACTGCTCCTGCAATAGGCTGTAGCCCCAGACAAACAGTTATTCACAAAGGATGAATAAGTGATGGCCCAGAAAACTCTGAGGTGGGTAATGGAGCTAAAAGGAAGGTACAAGGAAAAAATCAGCAACCCCAGCTCAAACTGTAGGGTCTATGAGAGCAAAGGTTACAAAAGGATATTAGGAAGGATAAAAGGCGGTTGCAGAGAAACATTGCAGAAAAGTTGAAAGATGACCCAAAGACATTATTTCAATGTTTCAGTGGTAAAAGAACAGTCAAGGAGAAGGTGAAGAGTATTAGGTGAGCTAGAATACACAGATAGAAAGAACACCACAGATGCAATGTTTGCTCTGAGGGTGTTGATGGAGAAGTATAGAGAAGGCCAGAAGGCATTGCATTGTGTCTTTGTGGACCTGGAGAAAGTGTATGACAGGGTGCCTCGAGAGGAGCTGTGGTATTGTATGAGAAAGTTGGGAGTGGCAGAGAAGTACGTAAGAGTTGTACAGGATATGTACGAGGGAAGTGTGACTGTGGTGAGGTCTGCGGTAGGAGTGATGGTGGAGGTGGGATTACATAGTCAGGTGTATGACCAACCAATTATACCAAACAGGTGCTAATGATCATCAATGTCACACGTAGGTTGAAACACAGTCATTAACTGAAACAGAAACAGCTGTGTAGGAGGCTTAAAACTGGGTGAGGAACAGCCAAACTCTGCTACCAAGGTGAGATTGTGGAAGACGGTTTCATGTCATGGCAAGATTGAGCACAGCAACAAGACACAAGGTAGTTCTACTGCATCAGCAAGGTCTCTCCCAGACAAAGATTTCAAAGCAGACTGGGGTTTCAAGATGTGCTGTTCAAGCTCTTTTGAAGAAGCACAAAGAAATGGGCAACGTTGAGGATCATAGACGCAGTGGTCGGCCAAGGAAACTTAGTGCAGCAGATGAAAGACACATCAAGCTTATTACCCTTTGAAATCGGAAGATGTCCAGCAGTGCCATCAGCTCAGAACTGGCAGAAACCAGCAAGACCCAGGTACACCCATCTACTGTCCGGAGAAGTCTGGCCAGAAGTGGTCTTCATGGAAGAGTTGCAGCCAAAAAGCCATCCCTCCGACGTGGAAACAAGGCCAAGCGACTCAAGTATGCACGAAAACATATGAACTGGGGTGCAGAAAAATGGCAGCAGGTACTCTGGACTGAAGAGTCAAAATTTGAAATATTTGGCTGTAGCAGAAGGCAGTTTGTTCATCGAAGGGCTGGAGAGCGGTACAATAATGAGTGTCTGCAGGCAACAGTGAAGCATGGTGGAGGTTCCTTGAACGTTTGGGGCTGCATTTCTGCAAATGGAGTTGGAGATTTGATCAGGATTAATGGTGTTCCCAATGCTGAGAAATACAGGCAGATACTTATCCATCATGCAGTACCATCAGGGAGGCGTATGATTGGCCCCAAATTTATTCTGCAGCAGGACAACGACCCCAAACATACAGCCAAAGTCATTAAGAATTATCTTCAGTGTAAAGAAGAACAAGTTGTCCTGGAAGTGATGGTCTCAACATCATCGAGTGTGTCTGGGATTACATGAAGAGAAGGATATGAGAAAGCCTACTGTACATCCACAGAAGATCTGTGGTTAGATCTCCAAGATGTTTGGAACAACCTACCAACCGAGTTCCTTCAAAAACTGTGTGCAAGTGTACCTAGAAGAATTGATGCTGTTGAAGGCAAAGGGTGGTCACACCAAATATTGATTTGATTTAGATTTCTCTTTTGTTCATTCACTGCATTATGTTGATTGATGAAAATAAATGATTACCACTTCCATTTCTGAAAGCATTCTTTGTTTACAGCATTTTTTCACACCTGCCTATAACTTTTGCACAGTACTGTATATACAGTATATATATTTTTTACCAAACTTAGTTTTCTAATTTCTATATTGTTATCTTATCCAAAGATCTTGACCATACATTGTTCTCCTCTCTTGCTAAATGAATCTTAGCCTGAAGAGGTCTATTAATTTTTTACATTTAAGATGTCTCACAAGGTTTTCCAATGTTGTATCCATCCTGGTGTCTCAATAAACACGGGAAACTCCAGTTTCCGTATTACATCTTGCCTGAAGAAGGGGCCTGAGTTGCCTCAAAAGCTTACATATTATAATCTTTTTAGTTAGCCAATATAAGGTGTCATAGACTTCTCACTATATTGTTCCCAAAACACAGAATCTGGGAAATAACGGTTCACTTAAATAGTCCAGGAGTCCCATTAAAAACAGAAACTGGTTGGAACAAAAACCTGCAGACACAGTGGGGTCCTCAGGACCGACGTTGAGAACCCCTGCTCTAAAGCATGGTAGAGTTACACCTAATAGCACACCCTGGCAGTACCCAAGGACCCCAACAGGGTTGCCCTTCAAAACTCCACTTCCCAGGCCACCCTGCAGGTGGGGACCAACCAGAGGAGTGCTGCCCTTTTTTGTAAAGGGAGATAAATTGTCCATAATCTCCAGCTTCCTTTGGTCCATTCATTATTTGTTTATTCCAACTGGAATAAGAATCTGTAACCAACCCAGCTGGGTGGCACCTCCTTTCCTGTGCTTCCATTACGACCAGGCAAGGATCCGTCTTCCATTCCAGTCGGGATGCCCATTCATCCAGCACGGCACTTACACTGTATAGACCAGATATAAATAGAGTCAGGTTTTAGATAATGGAGTACATCAGGTAAGATGATTTGTATTCCATTTCCAATTCCAACGAAGTTCTTTATTTGAATACATTCTTGTCTGTCAGGGCACTGGTGAGCAGCAACATGTTGCATGTTGGTTAGACATTAATATTGTACATGTGGCAATATCAATACCACAACTACTCGATTAAAGTGACCCCAAAGGGGCAGGGTAATTACTAGAGATCAGTGGAAGACCCCTAAGGTCAAATCAGTAAGAGCAGGACATGGTCACATCACTTCTCACTCCTGATTTGCTTTGAAATAGTATTAGGAGAAGATGCCAAACAGATGCAGGCTGGCATACAAAGACTGAGGCACCTCCTGTTGGTGCCAATCACACCAGTTTTCAGTGTCACCCACTCCTTGCAGTGTCCCAGTCAAACACTTCTTTATGTTAACTGGCAGACTCACACACTTTTGTAGTCATCCCAAAGGCCCCCTTGACCAGGCACTAGTTTGCCACCCGCACGAGTATGAAACACTTGGAGCTGTTTAGTCGTTCCCATTTCCCACATGAGCTGGGAGTGTCTCAGAATGGGCAGCTGTTTCACATGCGTGTTTTATGGTTAATGGTACTTGACACACATGACACACACACTTTTACTTGGAGGGTTTGGTTCCCCGAGGGCAGATAATGATGGCTTGGACTTTTTCTTTTCCAAGACTCGCTGCTAATTGCATCTTTGAAAAGGGCATAGTGGCCACGGAATGGAGAGGCATATGGGAACAGAAAAGGAGAAGACCTGGAGAACAGCTGTGCGGCAAAGACCACAAGAAGGACGTGCAAAGTGGAAGGAGACGTCCCCAAAGCATCCATTATTTATGAGCTCATATCTTTACGGGAGCGCCTTCTCACAGTCTGAAGCCCCATTAGCAGTTTCACACAAACACACACTGCACACCACACAGCAAAAAAAAAATGAAAGTGTCAGATACGGCGTCACAGCCTTATCAGTGCACTGACATCTGCTTAGCCTTTTTGTCTCATCTTTTGTTTTTCAGATAACCATCACTCGATCTTGGCTTTATATATGGCGCCTGTAAAAAGGATTCAGTTCTTGGAAGTGTTGCTATACCATATTGAGTCATTGTGGATTTCATTTGGCTTTTTTAGTGAGAAGCCAAGCAAAATGACACCTTTTATTGGCTAACTAGAAAGATCACAAAAGCCAATAAAAGGTGTGTCATTTTGCTAGGCTTCTCACTACATTCATAATGGCTAACACGATACAACACCCGAGTACTATTTGGCTTTTTTGATACTGACAATCAGAAAGAGACATTTTAATGTCAAAGTGAAGAGTGGTCTAAACTTGGGCGCTTTGCCCCCTGCTTGCCAAACCACCCCCCCACTCGCTTTGCTCGCAAACCCCCCCCTTCTCTGCCGTTGTAAAGAGTGGGGCTGAACACACCCCAAGGAGACACAGTCGCTTCTCCGAAACCCCCTCTTAACCTGTGATACAATGGGAAACGAAGAGGTTTTTTTTTTTTTTTTTTTACCTCCTCTTTGCTTGATCAGCTGCTGGGTTGCTGCTGCTGCTTGATCTGCATCTCGTGCACCGCACTTTTATATATCACCTATGGCCATATATTCAATCTCTTTTTGCTTTTACCTTTTCATCAATATTGCATTGAATTTTGATTCCGTGTTTGGAATTAGATCGTGACAACGCAACGTATAACTGCCCGTGAGTGAATATCATTTCATTCTCTCTACACAAACTGTGACTGACAATAGCATTCACACAAATGAGAAATGATTTCTCTCCCAGGATTTCATTTTCACCAAACAACAAATCTTTTAATTCTCACAGATACACCTCTTCATTGGGAAGAAACACTACTTTTTTTTTTCCCTGATGGCAATACGAATAATATAATACAAGGGCTCGCTTTGCTCACCAATCCATCCCTGGCCTGTTCTACGTGCCAGCCACTTCCCATCTCTGCTGCTCACGTATGTGGATTTCACTTTCACCAAACAACAAATCTTTTAATTTTCACGGATACGCCTCTTCATTGGGAAAAAACACTATTTTTACCTGATGGCAACACAAAGTAGACGATCTACAAGTCTCCGACTTAAAGTTTAAACTGGAACAATATATTTGATCTCTTTTCGCTTTTACCTTTTCATCAATATCGTTCTGTTATTTCACCGGGTAATAATTTCCGTTTATTTGCACTAATGCAATCTTTACTGTCATTTTTTTGAGACTTTTGAATTTTAGTACTTTCATTATCTCTAACCTGCCCTGCATGTGTATCGTGCCAACGTTTTTGAATTCTTTACAATGTTCTACTTTGTCATCTACTCTTTGTCTTTTATTTCCAGCCCGGGCATGGTTAAATCTCTTGGCACAAAGACTCGTCTCGCAGGATATGAAAGTGCCTCTGTGATAAAATCACATCTCGTCTCCTTCCACCCTTCCAAGATTTTTTTTTATAATAGAGAGATATACAGTAAAACACAAAATTCTCGATTACTTGAGTCCATGTTTAGTAGATACACCAAATCCTCCATTGGACTGAGGCCTGCACTCTGACTCGGCCACTCCAAGACATTCACACTGTTGTTTAGGAGCCATTCCTGTGTAGCTTTATGCTTGGGGTCCTTGACTTGCCGGAAAACCAATCTTCTCCCATGGTGCAGGTTTTCCTGTAGGAATTTCCTGAATTCTCTTCCATTCATTTTTTTCCCTCTACCCTCACCAGTCTTCCAGAGTCTGCTACAGAGCAGCATCCCCACAGTCTGATGCCACTACCACCATACTTCATGCTGGCGATGGCGTGTTCTTTACACTGTACAGTGTCTCAAACCAGAATTCACATCTGGGTGACAACCAGTATGTAGTGAATAGCAGCGAAATCCTCTGCTGCAAAGGCTCCACCCATAGGCCTTCTTCCTAAAATATCTGCATCCTCAACAGGTCCTCCAGTCCGTGTGTTTTAAACTGCCGTTGATACTGAATCAAACTCGCTTAGCCACTAATACATAAGCGAGGCGAGCACATCGGCAAAACAAAACCTCCAAGAATAGAGAAACTCGCTTAGCTGCTGATATACATTGGAGGTGACCACGTCAGCATAACGAAACCACTGAGGAAAGAGAACCTTAACCGCTTTACCGCTAATACATAAGTGAGGCGAGCACATCGGCAAAACGAAACCACCAACTAGAGAGAAACTCACTAAGCCGCTGATAGACAAGTGAGGTGAGCACATCAGCAAAACAAAACCGCAGAGAAAAGAGAAACTCGCTTAGCTGCTAATGCACAACTGATGTGATTGATTGAAGTGCCAGAATCTATGGTTTCTAGGAGCCCAGGCTTTTTACAGCACGGGTTTACACAGCTAGTTGGAAATAAAAGTGCACAGTTCTAAGTAAAGTAACAATGAGAATGACGCACTGCTTGAAAAGTGTCACACCACTAATATGTAAACGCACAACTCAGCGGTGTGTGCCTTTATTGTCAGAACAGTGATGCACAACCAGTCATTACGCTCTCATAGTGATCTTCCATCTACTCAAAATGATCGAATGTTTTTATTTATTCTAATAATGAATGGTGAACTGATGTGTAATAAGATAGAAACTCAAATTATTTTTATTTTGGAACTATCATACTTATTCCTATTTAATTCACGACTGAAAACGGGTCCTAAAAAGTATTCGGGAGCACAAAATCTGAAAGAAAAAAAAGAAACGTACCAAAAGACAATGCGAGCACTCAGATACTTTAAACCAACGGATTTCAACCGGCAGTATAAATGTAAGTGAAGGGCCGCCACGCCACTCTGAGCGGTGCGCACCTTTATTGTCGGAACCGTGATGCACAGCCAGTCGTTACGCTGTTGTAGTGATCCTCTGTCTACTCATATCTTTACGCTTTCGGTGTGCTTGAAGCTAATTGGATTTTAATTAAGCCTGATAGGTTGCAAAGCGTTCGACCGTTACACACAGCCGAATTTTGTTCTGTCCTGAATCTTTTATTTTTTTACATATTGTGTTAATTTTATCGAATGTTTTGCAATTTGTTTACCATATGTAAATACATAAAATTCAAAAATAATATTTTTTTGTTTTCTTTGCGAATACAATAAATTTTGTTCTATCCATTTTGATTGAAGAAGGGCGCTTATTTTCCCTTTTGGCACCAGGCGTCTTTTTGCAACGCTCGGGCTCTGCCCAGACCTTAACCCAATGGAGGTGCTGTGGAGAGCCGTTGACACCTGACATCCTAAGACTGTGGCGCAGATGAAGCACCACTGTAATGGGGAATGGTTCCCAAGTTCTTCCTGAACGTTGCCCAGGTCTGATCCGCAGCTTGAACAAGCGCTTGTGAGTGGCTGCTTCTGCCAAAGGAGGTTCAAGCAGTCATTAAATCCAAGGGTTCACTTCCTTTCTCTTCAGCACACTGTGAATGTTTGATGAAGACATGACAGACTGTAGTTGTTTGTGTGCTGTTAGCATCAGCCTATTGTGTCTGTCTGTACTTGATGATGAAGATCACACCACATTTTATGACCAGTTAGTGCAGAACACCCCAGTCAATTCCAAAGGGCTCACATACTTTTTCTTGCCACGGTAAATGCCAAATTAATGTTTTAGGTTCATGTGAGCCCCTCCAACCTGTTGGACCCTCAACACCCCAGACCAATTAAATGTGATCCACTAATATGTATTTTCATTGGTAAATGAGGTGAGTCCCACAAGTGACCCCAGATTACTTAAGGATGGGGACGGCCAGATGAATGACAAGAAAAACAAGAACAGCTGGTGTTAGGGGAATCAACCTCAGTAAATAATTTTAAAAGAAATAATTATAGTCCTGCTATCACTTTATGAGAGTCGTCTGCTCTCTCTCTCTTGTTGGATATCCTGCACCATACCAACCGCCCAAACCCCCCCCCCTTAACCGCCTTCCTATAAACTCCTTGTTTAAGCACTGGATTCCTTTCCTTGTTTGCTTTGGTCCCAAGCCCGTGGCTTAGCGATTCCAGTGCAATTGCCCGGTTACCGTGGTAACCACAAGTCTGAGGAGGACTCTGTGTCATTATCGAATTAACTTGCAAAAGCTTCAATTAAAAACAGATCTGTCCCAATCAGCGTCCTGAGTGTCTGGAATGGCATTCCACGGAAGAAAGTGGGATGAATGTATGGATCAAGGAAATCAGACCAGACTGACAGATTAGGACCTGGTCTCACAGCTTCAGCAGGCAGCTATTAAACTCCTCAGGCCTGGCTTTAATCAGCTTCTGGCTGTCCCAACAGTTTTATCTTTTCAATAAATCATTTCTGTTTTTTGAAAAAAACTGAGCCAAGACAACTGACACCGCAATAAAACTGAACTGCCATCATCTAGCAGCTTTGACATAATGCAGTCTGTTTGCTTTTGCCCAATTATTCTGAGCCACCTGAGAGATTATATATGTGGTGTGGGCGGGGCCACTATGATGGGCACGTGGTGCTATTAACACTTTTAACAGAAGCTGGCTCCCCCTGCTGGCAAAGGATAGCATACACACTATGTACTTTATCTTCTTCTGTTAGTTGTTGTAGGAGTTGTCTTGTATTTGTATGGCATGTGTTGCCAATCATATCAGTTCTGTTACAGCCAGGATTTGTTCTTAGCCTTAGGTTTATCCTCTGCTTTATGTTTTATTTGTTTTTATTTAATTTTAGTTAATATTGTTATGTTTGAATATTAATCTAATGTACAGTATTGTGTATTTAAGTTGCTTTCTTATGTTCCCTATGTTTTGTAGGTCCAACTCCTAAGTGGTGGGACCACCGTGATGTTACTGCTGCTCAGGCTGCCCTTTGCCTTTATATTAAGGTGAAGATGAAGGTCCCTGGAGAGGTTCATTGAGTGCTCATTATTGTGAGTATTGTATTATTTGTTCTGGTTCCTGATTATTTTTGGTTTATCCTCTATACACCTCCTCCATGGGCCAGATCATTGAGTCCCATGGTTTCTCTTATCAGTTCTATGCTCATGATACACAGCCGTATCTGTTGTTCCTTCCAGAAGACCAGCCTCTGCATGGCCACATTGATATTGCAACCTGGATGAAGAAACACCATTTCTAGCTCAACCTGGCAAAGATGTACCTTATTGTTAACTCAGATCATCCGTCTGTTCAGCACCCCATCTCTGTTCACCTTGGCTCATTTTTGTTAAAACCCAGCCAAGTCTGTACACAATCTTGGGGTGGTGACCGATGACCAGCTGTCCTTCAGGGACCATGTGTGTGTGGTTTCTCAGTCTCACCAGTTTACTCTACAGAGATAAGGTGCTATATGATAGATAGATAGATAGATAGATAGATAGATAGATAGATAGATAGATAGATAGATAGATAGGAAATGTATTATATTATAGATATGAGATGCATGACACTGTACAATAGATAGATGGAAAAGACACTATATTAAATATAAAAACTTTAGGTAGATAAATATGAAAGCACTAATGAAATGAAAAATAGAGGGATATTAATGGCAAAATACAATAGATTTAAAAGGCATTAGACAATATAGATACAGTAGTATATAAATATACTGTAGCGAATCTATACATAAAGACAGACACAAAAGGCAATTTATAATTGATATCAAAAGTACTCAGCAATAGACAGTTCCTGTCTACCTTTTAGTTAATTAAAGGCACTAAGTACAGAGCGATATGAAAAGTACTATATATTGGATAGACCATTCCTCTCCACAAAACAGATAATTATGAACGGCACAATATAATAGATAGATAGATAGATAGATAGAAAGAAAGAAAAGGCATTATATGATAGAGAGATAGGAAAGGCACTATATCATAGATAGAACTTTATTTGTCCCCAGGGTTAATTTTAGGATATACATCATCCACTTAATCAGACTTTATCTGACAGAGCATGGGACACAGCTCCTGGTCCAGCCCTTGGTCTTGTCATGTCCGGAGTACTGTAGCTGTCTGCTGGCATGTGTCACCAAGCTGCTGCAGATGACTCAATATACAGCAGTGTGTTTGATGTTCAGCCACCTAAGGTGGGCGCATGTCACTCCTCTCTTAAGTTTACTACATTGACTCCCAGTAGCAGCACATATTAGGTTCAAGTGCTTCATTCTTGCCTGCAAAGTAGTCAAAGGGTCAGCACCTACATATATGGGGACATTTGTGAGGTCCTCTGCTCCTTCTCACCCACTCAGGTCTGCTGATGAATGACATCTCGTGATTCCACCTCTACATGGCATCAAATCTCAATGTGTACACTTTTCATGTATAACTCATAGCTGGTAGAATGGGCTGCCCACCTCCATTTGAAATTCTGCCCCCCTCAATGTGTTTAAGAAGCGTTTGAAGGCCTTCTTGTTTGGTGTATTTCTGTCCGGTTTTTGTACCCGGGGAATTCTGAGTTCTCCACTTGTGATGATCTGTTTTGTCCCCTTTTCCTGTAACACTTGCTCATAAACAGATTGATGTTTTCTCGGTTATGTTGACCTCTTTTGTAAGTCGCTTTGATGAAAGAATTTGAAAATAAGAGTAAATGCCCTTAGATTTTGTGGGCTGGACTCGATTCCCTTGGCCTGCTCTTTTATGCTATTTTTAATTTTTTTTTTCCTACTTGCTCATTTATTCATCTTTTCTTTTGAACATTTAATGCGAGGAACATTGCCAGAGGTTTATGGTTATCTTCTTCCTTGAAGGGCATTATTTTTGTGTTTTTTGAACATTTAAAGGTATATTTTCAACTTTAAATGCCAGGACCCCCATTTCAGGCCTGTGCTGGCTGAAGGCTGCCTTTGGAGTTTGGGGACTGGCTGCCTGAGGTGAGTCTATATGAAGGCAGGTTGGTGCTTTGTGGAACATTTAGGAGGCTTCAGACTCTTTTGCCATGTTTATATTGCCTGTTCACAATGTTGTCAACAGTTTGCACTGTATTGTTCCATAAAGAAAAATAAGCCGAAAGCTATTTTTTTTTAAAAGTGAATTTGAAACATTTATGAGGTTTGAATTTAGTCAAATAATTTTTAATTGAATGAAAAAAATTCTGTATTTAATAAAGTAAAGTAAAGCACAACTGAATGGGCAACACAGACATGTCACCTCACAGCTTTACTGGTCTCTCCATGTCTGTGTGGGTTTTGCTCCCAGAGTTCAAAGACCTGCAGGTGAGGTCGAGTGGTGATGTGACGCTTGTGGTTGTGTGTGTTCACCTGGCATTGAAGTGGAAGCCTTTCGCCTGATGCCTCCTAGGATAGTCTCCAGCCACCCTGCGACCCTTCTCAGAATGAAGATGGATGGATCAATGGGTAGGTGGATCATTCCTGACTCACCTGGACAAGGGAGTGCAGCCCTTTTTTATTGAGGACCTGGGAGTGCTCCCGGTGCAAGGGCTGTCCCCCTAGTTATTTAATAAAATAATGTTATTTTACCCTGGAATCACGTCTGAGGTAGTTGTATCTGGTGTTTGGGACTCAATGGCGCAGGATTTATTTTCAGCCATTTGTGGGTGAAGTAGGACGCCACATGTGTCTGTGGATATCAAATATATGTGAGTCCCAGGTGGATGTTGTTTTCAGGTCTGAAGTGCAGGTCTCTTTTCGGAGGGTCTAATGCCTCCCACCATATTTTCTTTTTATGGCGATTTCACTTCACAGCCATCACTTAAGGACACCTGAATTCTACTCTGTGTCCATACTGTCATGGTATCCTAAGTTTTAAGGTAAGATCCACATTCGGCTAGTTATAATCACTGATCAAATGCCAAAGTGTTGGAGTTAAGTGAATTTCCCATTGGGATTAATAAAGTATCTATCTATCTATCTATCTATCTATCTATCTATCTATCTATCTATCTATCTATCTATCTATCTATCTATCTATCTATCTATCTATCTTAAGTTGCACGTTGATTAGATGTTCAAGTAAGAATTTCACTGCACACTGTACATATGACAATCAGCTTAACCTAAAATAAACTTAAACAACATCAGTCTGTTTAAACTGCCATGTTCAATGGACCCTCGCTTTATTTGTCTTTCAGCATCAGAACATTACTGAGTGGGACAGACTCTACTTTTCAGACCATCCAGCCAAGGATAAAGGATTAAAAAAAAAAGAGAGTAGGTGAACTGTCTCAGTACCTGTAGGGACTCCTGAAATGATCTTGATTGTGAAAATCTTGATAATCCCGGGATGCTTCATCAAGCCCATTATCTCATTTAAGTTGAAAACAGATTGGCCCCCTGGGAAATGTAAGGAAGGACTCAAGTCAGTTTAGCTTACATACCTGAATTACAATGGATAGATAGAGGGATTGGAGAGGAACACTGAAGTTTCGAGGTCAGGCTGTTATACTCACTCATCATGGCACTGGAGTGGGGTGCCGTGTTGCACGATGATTAGCATGTGCAAGTGAGATAATGTGCTCTGTATGTGAGACATTAATGACCGTATATGCCTATAATAATAATAATAGACACAATACTAGCAAATCGTGCTTACAAACAGTTTGCAAGAATAAAAGTGTTAATGAAATGATGATGAGGGAGAGAAGAACAGCACGCGTTACAGTAAGAATGCAGATTATTTTAATAAGTAGTGACTTGTGAGAGGACTCAGTATTAGAACAGTCACATGATTAGTATGGGATGTTATTACAGTCACTTTCAACACAGCATGAATGATTACAATTTAAAGTGTAACATGAACAGGTTAACAGGACATATTTGATAAGGAGGGAAATGCAGGGCACATGTAAGTCAGTATGTGTGAAGTGTGGCTGTCAGGTAATGTAGGAAACCGAAGTCTAGAATAATTGTCGGAAAACGCAATTTGTTGCATAAACGTTATTGTCAGTGAAAATATTCCCCTGTGTGTAACCCTCAAGTACCTGTATGCTTAACCCAGGTTTCGATGTAACTCTGGAAAATGTAGTGTACAAATGGTCATGGGTAAAAACAGTGCCTGGCAAATAAACTCCGACATTATTAAATGTTTGTTGTTATGACTTGGTGATTATCATACAATATGCTAAACAAACGGGGAATTGCCTACGCCATACTATAAAGGGAATATCTTCTTTTGAGTTGTCAGCGTTATGCTTTTCCATCGTAATGTTTCTCATTGTCTGGCAGTTTGCTGCTGCTCTACAGAAAGGTTGTGTGTGTGATTCGTTTTTCAGGTGCAAGACTTGCTGCCTCTAATCTTCAGATAATGTCGCTCTGTGGTTTGTCATACGTTGTCTTTGTTGTTCTAAGGCAGGGGTGTTGAACTCCAGTCCTCGAGGGCTGCAGTGGCTGCAGGTGTTCATTCTAACCATCTTCTTCATTAGTGACCAGTTTTTGCTGCTAATTAACTTCTTTTGCCTTTGTTTTAATTAACTTGACTCAGACCCCTTAGTTGCTTCTTTTTCCTTAATGAGGAGCCAAACAATAATGAGACACAAAACAAGCTGCCACATCACCAGCTAACCACATTATCTGAACATAAAGAAAGGTGAGGGTCTGAGTAAGGTTGATCTCCGAGATCACCAAAACATCTCGACGGTGTTCTTAGAAAAAACAGAAAATCAACAGTTTTGGAAATGTCTGTTGTGGCAGAATGACAGCAGCAACAAGCTGTGGAATTAAATAACTGGTTTAATGAACAGCAAGAATTGTCTTCTCATTAAGAGATTGGTTGGAGTTTGAAGCCCCAGTTTAGCTGGTCATCTGTTGGCTCATTTCACATCTCATTTCTGTTTGGCTGCCATTTAATGAAGAAGTGAATCAATTCAGAGGACTGAATCCTTAAAAACGAGTTAATTTGCAGTGAAAACTGGTCACTGATTAGGAAAAGGGTCTGAATGAAAACCTGCAGCCACTGCGGTCCTCCAGACCCGGAGTTCGACACCTGTGTTCTAAGGCATCTTGCCTGTGCTGATTGGTCTGGCGTGATGTCAATGTTTCTGCTTCTCTGCATTGGTGTGAGTGTGTTGGTCGCTGCTGGGCTGTATGTGCCTTTTCATTTTATCAGGAGGCTTATGTTGAAGTGAAGGAAAGAGGAGGTGTAAAACGGTCGTGTCATAATGCAGTTTCGGTCAGTAACAAAGTATGCACCGAATGAACAGTCAAATAGCACAGTCGATAACTGGTCACATTGAAGAATGAAGTCTTGAAGATAAGCCGAAGACCAAATGGATTCCTCACTATTGTTGTGGAGGGATATAGCTATTGTGTCAACCGTTGTTTATATCAATACTGTAATATAAGGAGAGCCAAACAGTGCAGAGCGGTTACTTGGTGTAATATATCCTTGTCCAGCAGAGGGAGACAGTCGCTACCAAAGTTCAACATGCACCATCACTTTAATTTTTTTTATTTTTAATTTAATTTAATTTTATGATTCTGATAATAGCAACAAATCCATTTTCACTTTATGCAAAATGTTTTTAAATATTGGTGTATTTCTGTAGGATTTCCTTGTGTAGACCAGACTTCCATCCATCCACTCATAGCAGTTGTAATCGCTATGATTCAATGCGTTTTTAGCAATGTGTTAGAATTGGACCCCTTCCTGCGGCGGCGACAGATTACATTAAATAATAAAATTAATCTATACAAAAAAATGCCCCAGGGAAATGGTGCAGTGAATCAAATGTAAGAAATCAACTATATACCATCCATCCATCCATTTTCCAACCCGCTGAATCCGAACACAGGATCACGGGGCTCTGCTGGAGCCAATCCCAGCCAACACAGGGCACAAGGCAGGAACCAATCCCGGGTAAGGGTGCCAACCCACCGCAGTCAACTATATACCAATCACACAAACTCAACAGCAATGTTCAGACATCAGGCCCATACCTCCCAAAGGTCCTCCCTATTGTCGTATACCCAATATGCCCATCTTGGGCCTTACACTGTGTTCTATGTGTGTTCAGACAGAGACAGGGTTCACATTGGTAATAACACAGTGACAAAGGAAAAAGCAGACAATAAATGTATGTGGCAGTGCTACACACGTTTGAACCAGTGCAATCCCATCCAGTGTCGCTACACTACAGAAAAGCACTATATAAAATATCCCCCCATTGGCCAACCCACATGTCCAGGTCAGGGTCATGAGGAGCCCCTGCCTAGCCTGGCTGCATTAGGTGCCAACCTTCTAGATGTGGGAGGAAATTGGAGTGCCAGAAGAAAAGTCCACATGGACATGCAGGGTATGGACACACTCTGAGCAGATGCCAACAACCAACTCCCCCCCCCCCCCCCCCCCCACTAGAGTGGGATTGAAACCCAGGAGCTCTGAAGCCATGCTACAGTACTGTTAACTACTGTGCTGCCAGGTGGCCCCACCCATATTCATCAAACAATGCGTTCTAATTTTATTAAAGACGGACCCCAGCTCTCTTAATTATTTAATGATCTCTGAGCAAGCATTGCATTGGAATTTGTGTAAACACTGACTGTGTCAGGCGCTATATAAATGAATTGACTCATTTTCTCATGCAGCAGAATTTAGAAGTTAAATTGAGTCAGAACAAAGACTGATTAGTACGATCTACTGTACTTGAGAGAGTCCATTTTGTAACCGTAATTTTATGGGGTTCCTTATTGTCCATTGAACACGCAAACTCCACACATGTGCTAATCAAAAAACAACACATCACCAGGAACCAACCCTGGACGGGATGCCCATTGATCGCAGGACGCTATATCAAGGCCATTTTAAATTTGCTTACCTAAAAATGAAAGGAGTCCGGGATGTGGCTCGGGTAGAGAAGGTGCCCTGCACTTTGTGTGGGCAGGCGTGCGTCAAGTTTAATTTTAGATGTGCCACACTGCACTGTCGGCTTCATTCTCCTTCTCTGCACTTAATTAACAACCGCAGGACCCAACACAGCAAAGAGACAGGGAGGTGGGCCAAGGTGGCAGAGATTTGTGTGTGCCCTTCACAGTTCCATTGGCATGTAGCCAAGGGGGGGGAACGGTGGTAGGAGAGGTGGGCTGTGTTTGTTGTTTTGTATCGCTAGGCAACATGGGTGGAGGGCTCAGCAAGCTTATGGTCTACATAAAAAGAAAACCCTAAAGTGCGGGACGACAAGTCTAGGCTCCAAAGTGCCTATTATGGGCTTTTTAATAACAATAATAATAAGTTCATCCTGACTGTCAACGTAAGTTGCCTGTGACCTTTAAAGACCATTTCAGGCCTCCCTTTTAACACAGTATCTTCTTTCCTATGGTGATGTCAGATAGTGGTCACATGTTGTGTGTTGGTCGTACATGCAGGTGTAACCTGGGCTGTTTTAGACCAGGGTTGTCGAACTCCAGGCCTGGTGGGCCGCAGTGGCCTCAGGTTTTCATTCTAACCCTTTTCCTAATCAGTGACCAGTTTTCACTGCTAAATAACTCCTTTTCCCATTATTTTAATAGCCCTGTTTTTAAGGATTGAGTCCTCTGAATTGATTCGTTTCTTCATTAAGTGGCAACCAAACAGAAATGAGACATGAAACGAGCCAACAGATGACCAGCTAAACTGGGATTTCAAACTCCAGCCAATTTCACTCCAACCAATCTCTTAATGAGAAGCCGATTCTTGCTGTTAGTTAAACCCATTATTTAATTCCACAGCTTGTCGCTGCTGTCATTCTGCTACAGCAGACATTTCCAACACTGTTGATTTTTCTGTTTTTTCTAAGAACAACATCAAAATGTTTTGGTGACCCGAGAGATCAACCTTACTGAGACCATCACCCTTCTTTATTTCCAGACTAGGGGGCTTTGCCCCCTGCTCGCTTTGCTCGCCAACCCCCATGCCTGAGCTACGTGCTAGCCTCTTTGCGGTTCTATCGCTCGTGTATGAGGATGCGGATGTACAATTTAAACAGATTGTTATTTTCATGGGAATTGTTACATACAGTATGCATAGTAGAACTATTTTACATTACAGTGAGTAATTAACCATATTAAAAGAGACGTAATAATTTGAAGGAAAATTATGTTTCATGTTGCGTTAGAGTTATTCATTACGTAATACGATTTCGTTCTGTTTGGCTTTAAAACTTCAGTTAAAACTATTTTTTGAATTAAGTTTTCATCAATATCAAATTGAATTTTGATTCTGTGCTTGGACTTTCATCGTGACAATGCAATGTATAACTGCCTGTGAGTGAATTTTGTTTCTTTCTCTCTATTAAATAAAACAACTTTTTCAAATGTTTGGCTCTGAGATATGTAAATTGTCTTTGCAAACGCTATTCTAACAGGAAACTGTTAACATTTTAATACAAATGGCATATCAAGATCTCCTTTAGTGTCTAATGTTATCCGTGGGAGATGTACTACATTACATTCTTTGAACAGTAATTCGGCCGGAGGAAGACCAGACGGTGTTAACGGTTGTGGATATTATATGGGGCGGCATGGTGGCGCAGTGGTAGCGCTGCTGCCTCGCAGTTAGGAGACCCAGGTTCGCTTCCTGGGTCCTCCCTGCGTGGAGTTTGCATGTTCTCCCCGTGTCTGCGTGGGTTTCCTCCGGGCGCTCCGGTTTCCTCCCACAGTCCAAAGACATGCAGGTTAGGTGGAATGGCGATTCTACATTGGCCCTAGTGTGTGCTTGGTGTGTGGGTGTGTTTGTGCGTGTCCTGCGGTGGGTTGGCACCCTGCCCGGGATTGGTTCCCTGCCTTGTGCACTGTGTTGGCTGGGATTGGCTCCAGCAGACCCCTGTGTTCGGATTCAGCGGGTTGGAAAATGGATGGATGGATGGATGGATATTATATGGGACATTGTAAGTCGATGTTTTAATCTTCCGCACGATCACCACCAACTGTTTCAGCGTAGTCTATTAATACGCATTTAACCAATTTGCTGTGTAACCGATTGACAATTTTCACGTTAATTCATTTGACTTCATCATTTCTCGGTGCTAGGATTGCCCGTGTACTCATTTTTTCTGGAGATAATACTTTGGAATGAAATTCTTCAATAAAATTTGGACACAATATGTCTTCTTTAATTGGGAACTTAAAGTGAGGGAAACGTTAAAATTTATAAGAGCTGAGAGAGCAAGAACTGTGTCTGACAAAAGCATTCACACGAATGAGAGGTGAGATTACCGTGTGCTGGGCCATTAACCAAAAATGGTTGAAAGGAGGGCGGGACTTGAAAAAATCTCATTGCCAAAGTCTCGTCTCGCGGGACTTGAAAAAATCTTCCAAAAAGTCTTGTCTCGTCTCAGGATTTGTTTTATATAATAGATATAGTGTGTGATGAGCACAGATGAGCTGGTTATGCAGTGGCTTGTTTTGTTTCTCACTATTGGTTGGTTTTTAATTATGGAGAAAGAAACAACAAAGGAGCCTGAGCCAGTTTTAGTAAAATTAAGGCAAAAGAAGTGAATTAGCAGCAAAAACTGTTCACTAATGAAGAAGATGGTTAGAATGAAAACCTGCAGCCACTGCGGCCCTCCAGGACTGAAGTTTTTAGAGAAAGGAAAAAAAAGCACCTAGTGTGTGACGTTTTAATAAAGTTAATTCAAGAAAAAAGTATGAGTGGTTGAAGGGAATTGAAGTTTGACCACTTAGCATGACTCATAGCTGCTAGTGCTCCCTGATTGGTCTGTCTCAGTTGGTGTGGGGCAGTAAGCGGGACAGGACTGGAGGATTGTAAAAGAGAGAGAGAGAGGCGGGGTTTGGGGTGATGCTTGGATAAGAGACAAGAGCACAGCATTGCCAGGTCGGTGGTTTTTCCACCCAATTGGGATACTTTTGATCAGCGTCTGCAGGAAACAAATGGCCTTTTGTAGGTTCTGTTAATTTAAAAAAATAGCATAGCATTTTGGGCTATTTTTCAAACTCCTTCCTACACCTTAATAGCATTTCTTTCATTATTCCGGTACTCCTGTCCTGCACATCACACCTTTATGCGTATTTTTTATTATAAAATCTCCCAGTCTGATTGTATGTACCGAAGTCATCACTCTTAGTGCCAATCAAACGCTTCCCAGTTTATGACTTTTTCTATGCCGGGGATTGGGCTAGTTTTCTTTTTTTGCAGCACTACGTCCAAACATTTTCCTTTATAAAACTAAAATTTTATTATATGATAATCCATATTATAATGTAATAATAAGCCATGATGTCAATAACAACAGATTGATACAACTCTCCATATGACTTTCAGTCTCACAGTTTTCATCATTTTCTACCCTTCATTATAAGGACCAAACACCAGACTGCACTTTGGAGTGATGTGCTTCAAGAGAGATTTTAGTGCCAGAAGCAAAGCACAAGAACACTTCACATGATTTTCAGAATCTTATGATCAATCACCCAGCATGTCTCCTCTTCACCTGTGGGGCTCTCGCTTCTGGCATCATGAACCTGAACTCCCTCAGGCGCAGTGCAGCCCACTCCAAGGACTGTGTCAGGTGGGGAGTTTGACTGGGGCGGTACTCCTGTCACACCATAATAACCATAATGTCCTAAGGTGAGCTCTGGGAGGAAAGTAACCACCCTGGGGAGCAGAAGGACAAAAGCTCTCTTTGCCTACTTGTACTTCTGTGTGCACACTATGGGTCTGTTGTTTTGAGTTGTTCCCATGCTAAAGTACAGCGGAAATCCTTTTCTGTTAACTACTTGACATCTACAAGAAAAAACAACAGCAAAAACCTGCGTAAGTAGCGTAACAACATAACTAGAGAGCAGTATATTATGTGTGTAGTCTAATATAGCGATGGCCACTGGGTTATGACGGGAGAGGCATAGTGGCCTTTATGGAATAAACCTTTAGGGCAGGGGACTGCAAGATTTAGAGAGTAGAGTAGCGCAACAATAACACAATGTCGTTATTCAGGCCGGAGGGTTATGGCGATAGATGAGTTGCTGTTATATCGGCCTTCTGGGTATCTACCGCTGGGCAGCTGGCCCAAAAAGCAGCCTACCAAGTTCAAAGGGTTAACTTGGAGTAAATAGTTTATCATGTAAGGTCGCAAAAGGTCAAATACCATAAATAATATCAGAACAAGAATGTGAATGAAAAAGACAAGCACCATTGTGAATAAAAGAAGTGGGGGCAACATACTAAAGAATACCAGGCCCTGCTCCTGATATGATGGAAAGGGGACACAGGGGCTACACAAGTGAGAATACAACCATCATGACTACTGCTATGTCAGGACTTGGGCCGGGAATCACCAGAAGTGTAGCTAGGGTTTTCAGCGCCGGGGACATCTATCTATCTATCTATCTATCTATCTATCTATCTATCTATCTATCTATCTATCTATCTATCTATCTATCTATCTATCTATCTATCTATCTGTCTATCTATCTATTATATAGTGCCTTTCATATCTATCTATCTATCTATCTATCTATCTATCTATCTATCTATCTATTATATAGTGCCTTTCATATCTATCTATCTATCTATCTATCTATCTATCTATCTATCTATCTATCTATCTATCTATCTATCTATCTATCTATCTATCTATCTATCTATCTATCTACCAAAAAAGCCAGTTGCATTGAAATGTCACTTGAAAGGCATTATAAATTAAATGCACGCTTTTATTTATGGATGAAGAATGGAGGTAGAAGTGAGGTGACACTCTCAAACCTGCTTAATTCTGCAGAGCCTGCACCAGTAACATTGGGCACAAGCCAACAAGGACCATCTCTGAATGTGACATCAGTCCACTGCCTTGTAAACCTTCCTTTTTGCCAGTCAAATTAAATCCCTTAGCCCTCCAAACCTGTAGCACCACAGACCCCTAACAATCCACCCCCAGCCCCACAATCTTAGGTAAGCAAGTTGCCGTCACAGCCTGTGATTTGTCTCGTAGGGTTTCTCGCACACGTAGTCAGTCCGTCATTCACTAGCCACTGCTTGGTGTCCCAGAGGGCACAGCGTCTCTCTGCCACTTAGCACACATTTTCCTACTGTGGCCCTCACAAGTCAAATTCTAACCAGCCTTCTGCCAAGGATAAGGAGCTGCAAGAGAAAACATGTAATGTTGAGAAATGTGCCAGGAGTTTCCATGGAAACAAAATGTCATCAACAGGGTGGCTTAACTAGGATGATGTCACCGGAATGTGACAGTACTCTTGTCTCTCCTGGGGGTCCAGGAAGACGCATTTGTTTATCTCCTGGAGGAGAAAATGACATCATGTGAGGAGAATTGCGGGGAGAATGAGGAGGGGGGCACAGTGGGGGGAGGCAGGGATTTAGGTGATGCTTGGGCACAGGCTGTCCTGTCATTACCACCTGAACTGAGCCAAGGAGCGTCCAGTGGTACACAGCATGGGAGAGACACACAAGCTGACGTGTGGGCACCCATATAATCACACAACTACTAAAGTGGCAGTCGGCTATAAATACAGCACACACAGTCAAGTAAACAGTCATGGAGGTGCACACAGATCAGGCAGCAACAGAAACAAGGTGATGCACACGGAAACACACACAGCTACAACTACATCACACACACACAGCTATAGACACAAGGAACTGCAGAAGAACACGCAGATTCTCAGCCGCATGTGACAGCATGCACACAATCCCACACACGCACAAGCAGCTCCACACACAAAGAGTCACAGTTAGAAATAAAGATGTCACAGGTATATAGAGACACCTGGTGACACACTCAGTGACTTAGCCACAGCACACCGTCATGTGGAAACATACGCACAGTCATACAAGAGACACCAGCCATGGGACAGACCCAGTACTGCACACACAGTCCACTGCAGGTAATTTCATGTGCTGAGGGCTCCCCAACAAGCAGTAATGCAGAGTAAGAGGGGGCGCTGTCGCTAATGGGGTCCTCTCCTTTTTCCACAGCCCAGAAAACACCCCCAGCAAGGGCAACCAAGCGCAGCAGTAAAGTCCAACCAATGTCCTGTCCATTTTGGTCCCGTGGACATAAAACAGCGAGACCCTGGATGATGAAGGAGCTCAGAGGATTGTTGCTTGATTTGACTTGAAATGAATTTGATCCTTATTTGTTTATTTTCGTTATGGTTTTTCATTCATTTTGTGTTCAGGCTTAGCGGGGTGGTACCCCACTTCTTCGCCTTGTGCCACCAGCCACAGTGTGTACTGAGCACAATGAAAGTCGTACTTGCATGAGATAATCAACATGCAACTCGTCTCCAATCTCTGCTCCATGATTAGTCAGTGTGAACTACCCAGCCTCAAAACGTCTGTGTTCTCACCCTGCTGTGTGTGTTTGTGGTGTGTGTGTTTGACCTGCAATGAACCGACACCCCGTCTCAGGATATTTCATGCCTTGTTCCAGTGATTCCTGGGATAGACTTCTGCGCCATTTAATGCCCTGCTCAGGAAAAAGTGGGTTTAGAACATGGATGGAGGGATGGATGGAAACACATGGTAAAGTAGGTTTGGAAAATGGACGGATGGATGGAATCATGTGGTAAAGTGGCTTTAGAAAATGGATGGATGGAATCACATGATAGGATAAAGTGGGTTTTGAAAATGGATGGATGGACTCACATAGTAAAGTGGGTTTAGAAAATGGATGGATGGAATCTAATGGTAGGGTAAAGTGGGTTTGGAAAATGGATGGAATCACATGATAGGATTAAGTGGGTTTAGAAAATCGATGGATGGATGGAATCACATGGTAAAGTGGGTTTAGAAAATCGATGGATGGAATCACATGGTAGGATAAAGTGGGGTTAGAAAATGGAAAGATGGAATCATATAGTAAAGTGGGTTTAGAAAATGGATGGATGAATCACATGGTAAGGTGGGATTAGAAAATGAATGGATGGATAGATGGAATCGCATGGTAAAATGGGTTCAGAAAATGGATGGATGAAATCACATGATAGGATAAAGTGGGGTTAGAAAATGGATGGATGGAATCACAGTAAAGTGGGTTTAGAAAATGGATGGATGGAATCGCATGGTAAAGTGGGTTTAGAAAATCGATGGATGGAATTGCATGGTAAAGTGGGGTTAGAAAATGGATGGATGGAATCACAGTAAAGTGGGTTTAGAAAATGGATGGATGGAATTGCATGGTAAAGTGGGTTTAGAAAATCGATGGATGGAATCACATGATAGGATAAAGTGGGGTTAGAAAATGGATGGATGGAATCACAGTAAAGTGGGTTTAGAAAATGGATGGATGGAATCGCATGGTAAAGTGGGTTTAGAAAATCGATGGATGGAATCACATGATAGGATAAAGTGGGTTTAGAAAATGGATGGATGGAATCAGATAGTAAAGTGGGTTTAGAAAATGGATGGATGAATCACATGGTAAAGTGGGATTATAAAACGAATGGATGGATAGATAGAATTGCATGGTAAAATGGGTTTAGAAAATGGATGAATGGAATCACATGATAGGATAAAGTGGGTTTAGAAAATGGATAGATGGATGGAATCGCATGGTAAAGTGGGTTTAGAAAATAGATAGATGGTTGGAATCACATGGTAGAGGGGCATATAAGCTTCTGTGGCCAAGAGTGGACTCCCTTTTTCCCCAGTAGACTGTCACACCTATTTATATTTTCATTTAATGCTTGGCAGGTGTGTGAATTTTCCTTGTGTTTAAATTCTGGTGTATCCCCTTTATCTGGTGGCACTGTCTGCTTGTTCAAATATGCTGGCAAAGTCAACAGTTTCCATTTTTTTTTCTTTTTACTTTCTTGCATGACTGTAACTGCCAGGTCAAGGTGGGGTATACGAGCTGAGGTCAGCCATCGTCCATAGCTTACAGCTTCCATAGCCCCCATCACGTTTAGGTAAAGTCAGCAGGGCTCAGACTGGAGAACTTCACAGTTGAGTCGGTGGCCAACCCTGTTTGCTATGGCAGGAAACACTGAGAGGCTTCAAACCGATGCCACTAAAAAAAAAGCTAATTTGACATGGAAGAGAATCTTAGGCTAAGAAATGTCCTATAAATATAGAGTGGTGGCCGCCCATCAAAGTGCTGAATGTCACCCATCTGCTTTGATGCTTTAAAGCCCAAGGTGCCCGGGAGACCCCGATGAACGTTTCACCTTTAGGGACACAGGACTTAGGTGACATTTAGCTTCTGTTTCTTCAAAGGAAAACTACAAAGATAGAAGGCCTTTTTATTTATGAAGTCCAAGGACGATGTCGGCCAGTGCCCACCGGGGAGGCCTGTGTGCCTCCACACTTCACATGAGGCTTACTGTAGATCAGCACAGATGTAGCCATCATAACAGGACTGAGCCAAATGGATTTACAGGGTCCAGATGGTTGCTTTCTTGGTTGCTGCTGTTCTGACTCATTTGACACCCCATGCCCACGAGTAGCAGTTCCTGGGGCCCTCCTGTCTCACGCACCAGCCTCCATTCAAGTCGCTGTACCTTGGGAAGTCAGTGTGTGTTTAGATTTTTCCAGCAGGTAAGGAGATGAGTGGTGAATGACCTTCCATGAATCTGGACACATACTGTGGTATGTGCATGTCTGATACACCATGTGTTTGGAAATTTCAGCCGTTTTCAAATCCGTTTATCCTCAGCAAGGAAAATATATTATTCCTTACATTTCAGATTTAATCTTAAAAAGGTATATTTGAACTACATATGTGTTACATTATGATTAAAGATATCTCCACACATTTTATTTTGGGTGTACTGCAGAAAATTTCATTTTAGTAAGGGTGATGAGAAAGCACCTGCTCATAGCGACAGTGAAGGCAATGGAAGCCCAGCAGGGGGCACCAATGTGGCATGAATACAGTAGGCCTGTCATAAGGAGAGAACATCCAAATTATAGGAGTGGAAAATGGGATGATATTATATTTACATTTACTTTTACTGTTACGACATTTGTGATACCATTGGTTCCATTTCTTTTGGTTTTCCAATTGGAACTCAGGCAGGCCAAGTGAGTTGCTCAGAGTCACACAGTGGGGTCAGTAGCGGATATCATGTCAGAATGTAACCAGCTAGTTAACAGTTCACAAAAGGGTGTCCCCCCACACTGTGGCACCATGTGCCAACATGTAGTCAAACATTTAATGAGAGGGCACTCTGAAGAGACACAGAATGCTGTAAGAATAAAAGACCACCGTGCCACAGTGGCAAGTAGCAATATGTGGAAGCCGTCCATTTACGAATCAGTTCAGGATCAAAGGAAACCAGTGCCAACACCAGGTGCACTGCGTACGTGGTGGAAACCAACCCAGGGTGCAGTGCCAGTCTTCACTGGGCACATGCATGAATACATCCACACTTACTCACCAACTCAAACTGGGAGACTTTAACCCAACTTTCATGTTTTTGGATATGAGAAGACAACCAGGGCAAAAGCGATGGACAGAGAACTCTGGGAAAGACCCTGGCCAGGAGTTGCACGTTATTTGGCCATAAGAGAGGCAGTTTGACAAGCAACGCTGAGTGGAATTGACAAAAAAGGGGAAAAGGCTGCCACTACAGAAAGGAATTCTGATTATACCTGACCAAAATGGACCACCCAAGTACTGTATCAAATAAATTACGTAGATTTCAACCCAACTGAGATTGGTAGCCCAGCTTGTAAATGGAGGGCACCTCCAGGTTGCCAAATGCTTCAAGACAATGTAAGTAGCATCAATAGAGTGGGAGGCACAAATGAAAGCCCCCCTCCCACACATAGTGATACAGAAGGCCATGATGGTCCCTCATATGAGCTTACATGTGGTTTTCCCATGAGCTTCATAATAAGACTGAGAAAGGGGTGAGCACTGCCATGCTGTCTCAGGGTTGGTAAGAGGGCAGCGTCCATAGTCACAAAGAGGTACGACACAAAAAAGAGCTGGCTGGCATTATCACAAAACAAGGCAGGAACGATGCCAGGGTGGGACACCTGCCTCTCACAGAGCTACCTCCATTGCTGCAGAGTAAGTGAAGATCTCATAATTATTTGTGGTAGTGTTATTCCTTTTTAATGTGTTTTGTGTTCATATTTGATTGCTTTGCTTCTGTTAATATTTTTATTTATGTTAATATTTTGTATTGTTATGTTTTTTTACTTGGTGCATTGTTTAGATTCTAAGTTTGTTCTATTATGTTCCATGTATTTCCTTAAGATGTGGCGACGCCTGTCCATCTCTGTCAAAGGGACTGCTCTCAACCTTGTAAAGCCTGGCAGAACACACAGTCCCCAGTGGCACACTGAGTGAAAGCACTAAGTGGTGTTGGTGAGTTCTCAAATGATGATTGCTTTCTTTATTGTTGAATCTCTTGATTTTTTGACCTCTTTGCTCTGTTTTCTCGACCTCTCATTACATGTGTGCTTCTAGAACTTGTTTGCCAAGGTGTTGTCTGTTTTTGTGAAGGTAAATCCTTCTGAGCCTTTTGTGCTCTTAAGAGCTTCTTGTGCATCAGAACATTTTTTGTGACAAATAAATCTTTTTATTTTGTAAAGATTCCTCATTTGCCCTTTTTGCTTTACAAGATGAAGGTTAACAGACCCTTCCTCTTGTGGGTTTATTGCTACAGTTTTTGAAACTTAATAGTGTATTGACCCGTTAACCATTTTCAACAGGGCCTGGTCCCCAGCTACTAACAGAGGCCTTATTATGGGGTTTTGTTTGGAGGAATTGTCTCCTCATGACAACGTGAAGAAAGTGCAGTGGAGTTCCGACTTGTATGTGCCGATCAACATGAACCGCATTGTCACCCTCTGGTACCGTGATGAGTGAGTGTCACCCACTGACCTCGAAAACTCTGTCTTCAATACTTGAAACATCTCACAACACTTTTCACAACATTATTTACCATTAAGGATGCAGTTTAACTTAATCAATTTTGGAAAATGAATATAAAATTGAGTGAGTGATAGATAGATAGATAGATAGATAGATAGATAGATAGATAGATAGATAGATAGATAGATAGATAGATAGATAGATAGATAGATAGATCATTATATAATAGATAGATATGAAAGGCACTATATAAGACAGATATGAAAAACACTATATAAGATAGATATGAAATGCATTATATGATAGATAGATAGATAGATAGATAGATAGATAGATAGATAGATAGATAGATAGATAGATAGGAAAGGCACTATAAGTTAGGAAAGGCACTATAAGTTAGATAGGAAAGGCACTATATAAAATAGATATTAAATGCACTATATGATAGATAGATAGATAGATAGATAGATAGATAGATAGATAGATAGATAGATAGATAGATAGATAGATATGAAAGGCACTGTATAAGACAGATATAACTGTCACTATATAAGACAGACATGAAAGGTATTCTATAATACAGATATGAGAGACACTATATGATAGATAGATATGAAAGGCATTATATAAGATAGATATGAAATGCACTATATGATAGATAGATAGGAAAGGCACTATAAGTTAGATAGATAGGAAATGCACTATATAAAATAGATATGAAATGCACTATATGATTGATAGATAGATATGAAAGGCACTGTATAAGACACATATAACTCACTATATAAGACAGACATAAAAGGCACTCTATAATACAGATATGAAAGACACTATATGATAGATAGATATGAAAGGCATTATATAAGACAGATATGAAATGCACTATATGATAGATAGATATGAAAGGCACTATATAAGACAGATATAAAATGCACTATAAGTTAGATAGATAGATAGTAAAGGCACTATATAAAATAGATATGAAATACACTATATGATAGATAGATAGATAGATAGATAGATAGATAGATAGATAGATAGATAGATAGATAGATAGATAGATAGATCTGCAGTCCACATCCTCATCGTCCATTCCTGACACTCGCTGACTTTTATTGACTCGCCATTTCTTTATCTCCTGCCCGTGTCAAGTCTCAGTGCTGTTGCTTTCACTCATTTGATGTCGTGCCACATCATTGACCTCCCAGACCCTCCAGTCTGTTTTTATTTCAGTCTTTCTAAAAATGTGTTGGGTGTTTTACCAAATAGCCACAAACATAACCCCCATGAAGTCTGGATGTTTAGATCTCTGAGTTCTGACAAAGCCGCCAGTGAGACATGACTTCATCAGAGCCGAGACGGACGGAGAGGAGGCAGATGCTGCCGACACCTGCCAGAGCCCCCCACTCCTCCACCCCCTCCACCAGTGCCTATCTGGCGAGCGCAGGCCGAGAGTGTGTGTACGTCTGTGATGGAGAGCAGTGAGGCAAAATTGTGAGGCAGCATGGTGAAGGTTAACCTCAGTGGAAGGAGGAGGAGGAGAAGGAGTGGTGTTGATGGAGGTGGGGGTGGGGCGACGGAGGTGGAACAGCAAACCAGCAGTGTGTGTTTATTTTCTCGCACTCCCCGAGAGAAGCATCAGCTCTGCTGCCAGGGCTCTGTCTCTCTCTCTCTCTCGCTCGCTCACACTCTCTCAATCCCAGCACTAGCATGGCCCCCCCGCTCCCTAGACACAGACAGATAACCAAGAAGACAGCTTTCTGCTCCTGCCCGCCATCGACGATGGGCTCCTGCATTTCCAAAGGTAAGTCTGATCTCAATTTATTTTGCCAGTATCGCCGCTTGCTATGCCAACGTGAAGTAACTTTCCGCTACCACCAACACCCACACCCCCCCTCAACCACCATCACCTAGAGGCACCTGACGCGCAGAATAACACGCTCATCTGGGTTCATCCGCTAATGCCAGCTGAACTGGGAGCTGTGATCTTTTCGAGCTGGAAGTCTCACCATGCCACTTTGCTTCGGGCCGTTTCTCCTGCACTAACTGTTGCTTGCCTCATTGACGCCAAGCACGTTGCCCACCTGCACTAACACAGCCCTGTCCAGACAGCTCAAGCAGGGCATCCCGAGGAGGTGTGAGTGCCACCTTTGCATTTTGTGACCTTTCGGCACAACACACTGTCCTTTTCTTTCTCTCTCTTATGCCAGGCATGTGGCATACTGGACTAGGGCTTGGACATATATAACTAAGGATGACAGCATAACCCCTGCTTCTTACTTTAATGTGTGACCACTATACACATGATGGTGTTCACCAAAGAAAGGTGCTGTATAAAATAAAGATTTCTGGATTGTATGCTCCACTCAAAGCACTTCATCAAATTGCAAAACAAAAAACAGGGTGGTCTGTCACCCTGGTCACATTTAACTAACAAAAACTCATTTCTCCAACATCTCTCTCTGCCACAGTGTCCTAGTCTTGTTTGTGCCAGTTGGCACTCCACGTCCACCTGTGAAAAAAATGGCACTGTACTGGGGTGTCAGGTTCCTCAAAGACCCCAAGAAGCACTTCCTTCTCAGAAGGGTTCCTTGAGCTTTGAAAAGGTTCCTAATAATGTGGACCAAAGAAATCCTTAAAGTGTAGTCGGCAGGACACTAAGAGATCGAGTGGACCTGACAGCCTGTGTTAGTGTGTGCAGCAAATATGTTTAAAATCACAAACCCAGTGGCATTTCACAAGTCTTTTCTCATCTTTTCACTGTTATTTAAAGAACCTGTTACGCATCTAAGCAGATAAATGTTCTTTCTGGAACCTTCATGTGGTTCCCATATGACATCCCCCAGAAAGACCACCCTGGCATCTTTATTTTTAAGAGTGCAGGTACCTCCAAACCCGTTGTCCATCTCATAATCGCACCTTCTCGAAGGAACTGGTTAGAGTCTCGTCCTTAAGGACTAACGTCTGTGCCACCCTTGGAGGACACCACTCTTCTCCTGGTCATTGACATGTTTTCACATCTGTAGCTGTCTCTCACCCACCTGCACGCTGTCCCCCACTTACCTTGGACCTCATTGCCCTCTCCTCCCTGCCTTTGTTTGTTACAGCAGGCCTCCAGAGGTTTGACTCCCCACCCTGATCCTGGAGTTTGTTTTTCCAGGTTTTTTCCGTCCAGCTGTAGTATCTATTAGGTCCGCACTGGTTGCTTTTGTCCAAGTAGAGATAGAATGGCAGGGGGTACCAGATAAGTCATTTCTGTCCATTTTACAAATGGAGGTGGAGGAGATGAATGCATGATTTAAGTGACCTGCAAGGTAGGAGGGACCCCCAGTACACATAACTACAGCACCTCAGGGTCAGGTCTGTCCTTTTTTCAATGTCAGCATTTTTATTCTTTAATCCTGCTGTTTCCTGTAATGGGGTGGGGGGTAAATGGTCGGGGGGGGGGGTTTGGACATTGTGGATTTCCCTTGGGGGCGTCTTCACGCTAGCTGGCTCCTTAAGTGTCACATGGCTACCCACTACCGTGTCTCATCTGCCGCAGTTTTTCTCTGCACATTTGTGACACGTGGATGGAGCTCAGGCTTTTGCACCCTTATGAGACGCCAAAACCTGACCACCTCTGGATCGTCTCGGCCCACCCTTCACGATTGGGGAGATGCTGGGTTATCTCATTCTCGTTATGTAAACGTGTGTGGACCTGCATTAACATGAGTTTGTCACCAGCTTTCTCACGATGGCCAAGTAATTTTGTCACAAAGCATGATGAATATCTGAGTGGACCTGACCTCTGTCTCTTCACCGTGCACCTACTTTCAGTCCTTCATTTGCCTTCAACTATAACTTACTGTATCATAATGGGAGACCAGCTTGTAAATGGAGGGGGTACACCCAAGATGGTGTCTTTTGAGCATCCGCCTGGTTTGCTTGTCTCACACACATAATCAGATGGACATTGGCTTGACATAGTCTTCCTCCCCAACTGAAAAAGTTGTCCATAACACAGATGAGATGTACATGTGTATGCATCTCTCTCTTCCATATCCAAGGTCATCTTGTCCAGCCTTTACATGAGGATTTTCAAGGTCTCCAAGTCACTGTCCATTGTAATTATTTTAGTCAGGTGGCCAAGCTGTCTCTTTCCAGTCTTGATGCGAAGTTTTACTAAAGTTGTCTTTCCCATATGGCCTAAAGCATGCATCTTCATTCTACACTCCCATTCAATCAACTCTCACCTCTATAGCCGATTGGACACTGGTCAGACATGGACCTGCCATCTTGACTTTTACGTCTGTCATTAATGTCCTGTTCTAAGAGATGAGCAGGTGTATTCATTTAGGACAGATGTGTATAGATGACGATCATATCTGTCCATCCTCCACTTTTGCAGTTTCTACTTCTCACTTCCATGACCAGGTGGACACAGCTTTTCATTTTTTTGCCATTGTCCTGTCTTTAAATGAAGATTTTTGTACACGTGTCCCTCTCATATGTCTCAAGGTTTAGTTGTGTTGGTAGATCAGGGTTTTGGCTTCTCGTCTACTTGTGGATCAATAACCAGATGGACACTGGGTTGACATGGTGTCCTTGTCCAGACCCCATTTGTGGGCTGACTTTTTTTTTCTCCTAAATGACGTATCCCAGTTTACTTACCCTAGATAAACCCAGGATGGACCTGGATTAAGTCTTTTCTCCCTACACTTGGTTTAAATTTTCCTCAACTCAGTAGCCAGGTGGACATTGGATGGACATGGTCTCCATGTCCAGACTTCATGTGTCAGCCGATTTGTTTTTGTTTTTTTTCCTAATAGATGTCCCAGTTTCCTCACCCCAGATAAACGAGGATGGACTTGGACCAGGGGTCTTCATCCTACACTTGGTCTAGTCATTGTTCACCTCAGTAGCCTGGTAGACACTGGTTAGACTTGGTCTTCCTGTCTGGCCTCCATGAGGGCATCAGCTTTCTCTTTAATTCTGTTTAACTCACATTGGATGCCCTGGCCTGTGTTTGTCTCTCCTCCATAAATAGGTGGGCATAGGTTTAATACAGTCACCCTGTCCAGCCATCATAGATGGATTGGCTAGGTTTACTCCAATAGGAGGTGGGATTTGTTGGCTCATTTCTGTCTACAATCCATAATGTGTTCCCCCTACCCTGCACTCACGTGACACTGGATGGTTTGGCCGCAGCTCTCTTTAGCACATTTTGGATGAGCTCACTTGTGGTTTGACCTGGACTTCCATCGTGTAACTTGTCCTGCTTGTCGTGCTCCCCTCCACGTCCGTTCTAGTAGGTGCTTGGCTTCTTCTTCTTAGTTGCATGTGTATGAACTTGTGTTTGTCTCCAACCTTCTCACGATGGCTGAGTATTTTAATTAGACAGCATGATGAGCATGTGAGTGGACCTGATTGGTGTCTCTCCAATGTCCACCTACCTTCTTTATTCCTCACCTGGCTTTCAGATGACACTTTGACTTGATCCCACTGCTTCCACAAGTTGGCCAATTAGGACAGCGCCTGCCTCAGCTTGGCATGTTACTGAGTCCTTCACTAACCCTGACTGGGGCCACTCACATAGGGGGTGACTTTGCATTTCTCCGTTCCTTCTCCATGGGGCGTGGCCCTGTCTGTATTGACCCCACTGCCCCATACTAGCTGACTCAGGTTGACTGCACAAAGAGAACTCATGGGCTCTGTAACTGGCTAGTGTCGCCTGTGCGCTGTTTACAGACTGATATGGTCACAAATGTCTTCACTTGGTCACCCCAGCCTGCTGGCACACTCCCCCAAGCCAGTTCTGTGCTGGTTATATCAAGAAGTCCTACACCCACTCCAAGTTAAATGTTAGGGCACTGTCACTTCACAGTGGAGCGAGCAGAGGGACTGCTTGGACCATCTTCATCCTGGAAGGCCATCCCATCAGCTTGTTGCACGCAAACCGTTGAGTCCCATAAGGCCGCTACATCACCAGCACTCCTCTATTAAGGAATTCTGTGGGGAATTCAAGCTGGGGCTTTGTGGTTGCTCAGGAAACCCTGATAGCAACAGGAGTGTGCAAGGAAGACAGGTGCATGCTGGGAGGACAGTGAGGCCTAAAGCAGGCAGGGAAGTGGCACCTGCTAGGGCATTATGACACTTAGGACACTATGGCATCATGGAGTGATGAACTGGCATTTATGAGTGCGAGGGGAAGGGCCTCAGGATCATGAACAGAACTTGAGAGTGCAGTGTGACCCTAGAAGAGAGGTGCACCCTGGGAGTCTAGTGTGACCCTAGAAGAGAGGTGCACCCCGGGAGTGCAGTGTGACCCTAGAAGAAAGGTGCACCCCGGGAGTCTAGTTTGACCCTAGAAGAGAGGTGCACCCCGGGAGTCTAGTGTGACCCTAGAAGAGAGGTGCACCCTGGGAGTCTAGTGTGACCCTAGAAGAGATTTGCACCCCGGGAGTCTAGTGTGACCCTAGAAGAGAGGTGCACCCTGGGAGTGCAGTGTGACTCTGGAAGAGCAGTGCACCATTGGAGTGCTGTCAGAGTCTAAAAGTAAAGTGCACCCTGAGGGTCTAATGTGAATCTAGAAATGAGGTGCACCCTTGGCATGCAGTGTAACTCTGGAAGTGAAGAGCACCCTAGGAGTCTAGTGTGAATCTAGAACAGAGGTGCACCTTTGGGGTGCAGTGAGACTCTGGAAGAGCAGTGCACCATGGGAGTGCAGTCAGAGTCTAAAAGTGAGGTGCACCCTGGGAGTGCAGTGTGAGTCTAGAACAGAGGTGCATCTGGGAGTGCAAAAGTGCTGTAGTGGTGGCACCTACTGGACTACAGTGAACTTCTAGACCAAAGGGTGTATTTAATACTGCATAAGGGTTCCATAACAGGTAAAGCATTAAGAAAAAAGTTGTGTACCATGACAGTGCAGCTGTACCCCTGACAATGAAGTGCCCTAAAACAGGTAATGTCACCAGAAAACAGAGTGGGGTTCTGGAATAAAAGTGGCATTTCGAAATGAGCCGGAGCTTTGAACCACCTGGGTTGCGTGGGAGTGTAGTGGCATCGTCTAACAACAGTAGAATCTGGGCATCTTGTGGAGTTTGAGGACAGATGTGGCATTTTAGAAGATGCAGCAGGAATGTAAAACAGGGAAGAAACTTAAGAAAGTGGTGGAACTTTCAAACAGAACTGAACTGTGAGAATGCTGTTTAAGTGAACAGCAGAATTGGCACCAGGAGGTGCAGCTTGGACCAAAAGCAGATTTGTATTCTGGAAGGACAGTGTGTGACATCTTAGCCACTAGCTGAACAAGCAAACCTGATGGACTGAATGGTCCACTTTCGTTTGTCAAATGTCTTATGTTCTTAAGACTCTGAAGTGGTGGTGCCAACGGGGATGTGGCAGAGAATTAGAATAACGGAAGGCAATGGGATGGTAGAGCAGTGCTGGCAGGCGTCAAACAGAAGTGCACTACACTATTGGTGCCACCAGGAGACATAGTGGGAATCAAGAATAGCAGTTGGACACTGGTGGGGACCTTAAACAGAAGTGGACTGTAAAATGGCAGTGAAAGCAGGGAATACACTGGCATTGAACTCTGAGACAGTGAAACAGTGGTGGCACAAGGGCACACACAGGGGCTCACCTCCTGTCCTGTCCTCTGCCGTAAATGGGCCATATCTCAATGATAATATTAATGGACGGATGCTGTTTGGATCCTTTCACGTCATTCAGTTTGAAGTTGCTTTGTTTTACCGCACGCTTTAACTAATCTGCGTCGTTATGCAATTTGTAAAGTGTGTAATTGTATCTTACCCGAGCCTTCTGTGAAGAGCGCCATACAAAAATAAACTGAATTTAATTAACAGTGAAGCGCTAGAGCGGGGGTCCGTAAGGTCGCTCCTGGAGGGCCGTAGCAGTTGCAGGTTTCTGCTCCAACCCGATTGCTTAATTAGAAACCAATCCTTGCCAATGACAGGTCTTAAATAATTTTATGGCTCGTTAATAAAAGGAGGTTTTATTTGATGGCACCTTTCATGACACTCAAGGTCACCTTTCGATTCATAAAAAGAAACACATCTTTGTACAGAGGCAGCACAGAGAATGTAGAGACCGCCCGCATCTCACCCCGAGTGATGAGAGAGTTTTGTGGTGTTGTGTGTTTTTAAATTTAATAAATAATATGGGACGCGTAGGCACCAGGTTTGGCACAGGGGCACGTGAAAATGCACACGCGCCGCTCCGAGGTTGACTGAACTGCTTGGCTGGTTACACATTCACATGCAGATGCGAGTGTTTCAGTCAAGTGCTTCGTTCACACCTCGCAGTACCTGCGCCCAGGGACAGTAGAAAAGAGGGGCCTGTGCAGGGAATTGGGGGGAGCGAAAAGAAGTAGAAAGGATTGGAAGGTAAAACAAAAGTAAAAAGAGATGGCAGGATGGGGAGTGTAGTGAAGGCCACTGCTGCTAAGTGATGTGTGACCCAGAGTGACCACACGCTCCAGGTGAGCTCCCATGTAAGGCCGAGGAGTGGCAAGCAGGGGAAGAGAAAGCAAGGCTGAGTGTGGTGCCGTGTGGACACCAAAGGACTGTTGGCAAGGACCCAAGCCTAGTTGAAGGGTTGACTGTGCTGGCCGGAGGGGGACATATCCTCTGACTGCAAGACCCATAGGAGGTTGTAAGGAAGTAGCACTGTGGCTCCTGGATTCTTAAAGGAAGGACTTTCTGCCAGTGGAATTTTGAATCCTCATTTTTATGGATTTATTTTTTTTGCATTGGCTTTAAACTCAACTGGACACTTGTATGTATCAGCATTATTTATTAACTATGTATTTGAGGGATATGGAGCACAACACTTTTTGAACTAAAAGTACTGATCCACTTTACACCCACCTCTTGACTGAGAGTGTCCTCATTTGCCCTGCTCATCCTTGGACATGTTATCATTGGTTCCGGGTTCAAGCTGCCAGGGACTGTGGAGCTGGCCCAGACAGTCACGGGGACAGTACTATGTCAGATTGGATTTCCCTACAGGGGGCTGTGAGAGCAGCTGAGAAAATCATTTGGACAGCGTAGGCCTTGGCCTTAATGTTGGCAGAGCACATTCTACTGCAATGTGTTTTGTAATGTACAGTATGTAGTAATAAAATGCATTATGTGCCATTTGTTGCAATGACAAGTGCAATGTATATGTCTCTCTTATATGCCGTTCGCTGTGGGATTCACAAACACAGTGCTATTGTTTATGATGCGCCATCTGTTGGAATGACAAATGCAGTACATTGTATTACTACGCATCTTTGTGATGTGCCATCTGTTTGAATGACAAATGCAACGCATATGTCTCTCTTCTATGCCGTTTGGTGAGGGATTTGCAAAAACAGTGCTAATGTGTGTGATCCGCCACCTGTTGGAATGAAAACTGCAATGCATATGTATCTGTTATATGCCATTTGGTGTGGGATTTGCACATCCAGTGCTATTGTTGGTGAGGTACCATCTGTTGGAATGACAACTGCAATGCATATGTCTCTCTTCTATGCCATTTGGTGAGGGATTTGCAAAAACAGTGCTAATGTGTGTGATGCGCGACCTGTTGGAATGAAAACTGCAATGCATATGTATCTGTTATATGCCATTTGGTGTGGGATTCACAAAACCAGTGCTATTATTGGTGAGGTGTCATCTGTTGGAATGACAAGTGAAATGCATATGTCTCTGTTATATGCTATTTGGTGTGGGATTCGCAAAACCAGTGCTATTACTGGTGAGTCGTCGTCTTTTGGAATGACAAATGTAATGCATATGTCTCTGTTATATGCCATTTGGTGTGGGAATTGCAAAACCAGTGCTATTGTTGGTGATGTGCCATGTGTTGGAATGACAAGTGCAATGCATACAGTATGTCTCAGTTATATGACATTTGGTGTGGGATTCACAAAAACAGTGCTAATGTTTGTAATGTGCCGCCTGTTGGAATGACAGAGAAATAGCACCCGGACAGACGTAGAACTACACAGACACTTTGTCCTTTTGGATAAGGAGGAACTGAAAACAGTCAATACTGCTGTTTAAAATTAAGGGTGGGAAATCTGAACTAGCAAGACAACAAAGCCGAAGCAGAAACGTGCTGCTTGAGCAACAAGGGCTTCAAGAGCAATTGTGCTGGTACAAAAACCTGCACCCACTACAGCCCTCCTGGATCAAGTTTGTATACCCCCAGCTCTACATCCTTAAAAATAAAGGTGCCAGAGTGATTCTTCAGAGGGGAATCATATTTGGCCTCTAAAACAACTATCAACATGAAAGTTCCAGAAAGAGCCCTTGTTTGTTTATTTGGATGTGTAACAGATTCCATAAATAACCGAGAGCAGATCACAGCAGATGTGGGAGACACCAATGGCTTCCTGATTTTAAGAGGACTCCTGCTGCATGCAGTGACACAGCCTCACTTCAGGCTTTCTCGATCACCTGCTGGTGAGCCTACAGTCCCTCACATTAAAGATTTCGGTTTTTTTTCCCAAATATCAGGAACCTTTTCAGAGCCCACAGATACAACTTTACAGGCAAAGGTGACCTCACTAGGGTGGTGCATGGGGTGTATACACCACGGGGGGTGGCGACATCAGAAGGGGTGACACCCAAATGACTGTTGATAAGATTGCTGTGTGGTGTTTTGGGCTGAAATCACCAAGGGGGGGGGGGGGGGGTGCCCTCCAGCCACCCACTTGATGAAACAATCAAGTGTGAGCAGGCTGAAATTACCAAGGGGTTTACATTCAGTGAAACAGTCAATTGTCTGTGGGCTGAAACCACCAAGGGGGACATGCTGGATGAAAGAATCGATTTTTGGATCGATTGTCTGGGGCTGAAGTGATTTTCCTTGGTGATTTCAGCCCATGGACAGTTGAGCGGAGTGTCCCCCTTGGTGGTTTCCCCCCGTAGACAATCGATTTTTTCTCATCCAGCATGTCCCCCTTGGTGATTTCAGCCCCACCAACCACTTGATGAAACAATTGAGTGTTCGCGTGCGGAAACCACCAAAGGTAGGACATACTGAATGAAAAACAACTGCCTTGCCCTGAAACAACCAAGTGGGAAGCCCCCCCACCCCAATAACCCGCTTGATGAAACGATCCAAGTATCCGTGTGCCATTAAGAGTGGGAATTACCATAGCTGGGTGTCCGTGGCGTGCATTGGTTTAAAGTCTATTAAGTGGCTCTATTCATCAAGTCGTCCGTCGGGGGGTGGGGGGGGGGGGGGGGGGGGGGGGGGGGTGGCTTTGGTGTCTCAATCTGGCCTTGGTTACCGCACTGGGTGACACCAACCCTAGTGATGCCAATGATTATTATTTCTTGTTTGTTTTTTTTTTAACTCAGCAAAAAAACACTCCATTATTATTAAGAGAGCGGAGCAGCGGATCTCAAACTTATCGGTATCTCAATGATGGGTGTGTGTGTGTGTCACCGTTTCTTGAGAACGGTCCTAGAGCTAAAACGGCTGGACGGAAAAACACGAAACTCAAAACTTCAACCTCTTCTGAGATGACGATGTGCTGATTCGTTTTTGAGCCAAATCGTGCAAGAGATAGAGGCACTCTAGATGAACCCTCAAATCCAGTAATTCTATTAATTATGAATTCTTCCCGTCAATTTCTATCGTAATGACCTATTTTATAATCAGAAAGATCGGCATCAGAGCGATAAATAATTCCTGAAATGTTATAAAATAGCTCGGGTAACCTCCTGAGGCACAAAGCCAACCGACGCTCACGTCCGAATTTTGTAAGATCGCCCTCGTCCTGTGGTTGTCATTCTCCTCTCGCAGATGTTCTCCTTGCCTCCTCCGTCATTCTTCCTAATGAGCGGCTCAGAGGGTCTGACGCCCCAGCACTTTCATCCTTTTAGCATTCAGCGTCGTCTGCTCGGTTATCGGCTCTGCTTGCTGTTAATTGTCATTATTAGAATACAATTAAGGGAGCAACCGATACAGAAAGAAGGCAAATTAACAGGAAAACAACCAAAGCTTTCAAAGCTAGATGAATTATAAATGGAACATCAAACTGCTGTGTCTTTCTGAATGCAGAAGGAGAGACGAATTAAAAAACCGATGAGCTAATCAATTAGGGGTAAAACGGCTCACTGATTGTGAAACTGGTTAGTGGCGGACACAGCAGTCGTCCCACCATTACTTCAGAATGTTCAGTTGCTGGGAGAGGCGTTGGTGAGGCCAGTAGATGGTCCGTGTGACCCCAGTGGGACGCTGTGATGTAAAACTTAGTGCCATCCTTCAGATGAGACGTAAAACGGCGGTCCTGACTCTCTGTGGTCACAAGAGATCCCTAGGCATCCTTTGAAAACGGATGGTTGTACGGCAATATCCTATCTAAATTGCCCACCATGGCACTGTCCACTTGGAACCCCTAATCGTCCCCTGTCTCTTATTGGCTAACTAACTCTCTGTCTCATCCCAGCACCATCTATCAGCTAATGTGTGGTGAGTGTATTGGCACAAGAATGGCTATGATCACAACATGCAAGTACATTGATGGAGGTTGACGCGCTCCCCAGTGTCCAAGTAAAGGTTGATCTATACTTCTGCATCAGGCTTGTGCCATAGGTATGCCCTAATCTAATGTGCACCTTCTCAATTTGTGACCACTTCAGTGCAAACCTAACGCGGGCCCCTGCGACTCTGATTGGCCAGTTTGGTAAGGACGTATTTCCTGAAACATTTTTATGTTTGTCTTCCTTTCTGGAAGTCGGCGAAGGTATGAATAAATGGGAAAAGGTGAGTTGCTGTGTCTACCCGGTCAGCGCACATGCGTATTGAAAGCGTACTTCATCGCACACTTGAGGGTGCTGGGGCACATGTTTTACGCATGCGTGAACAATTTACGCCGTGTAGCGTGGATCGAGCAGTGTGGTGAAAGTTCGTGGAACTGGCTGGAGTGGGGACCCTGGAGGACAAAAGTTGCCTGCATTTTAAGGGGTCGTTCCCTTTTCGTGTGTGCTACAAACACCGCCAACTAGCGTTCTGGTGTGTACCACCACGGCAGCGTACGCTCCAAGCAGAAGTATACGGTAAACCAGCCTTTAAGCGCTTTGGGTAGGTGAGAAAAACACTACAAATTCTGTAAATGTAATTAATTAATTAATGAACGGGTCTGAGGACCACTGCTCTAGAATAAAAGAGGTGCCATGGAGTACAATGAAGTTTAACAGCATAAGAAACTAGACAAACAAGCTGCGACTACTCCGCCCGTCAAGCTTATTTGTTTAACAGAAGTGATCCGGGGGGTAAGAAAAGAAGTTGACCCAGTGAAGTCATTTGAGATCTAGATCAGGGTTGAAGTCAAGCAGAAAGACAGAGGTGTGTGTGACTGGGGGTTTGCCTATTTATCTGACGCACACTCGTTCACCAGCAGCTACTTTCTTGCTCGCCTCATAATAAAAAAGCTGCAAGGCAGCATCAGTGCTCACCCGAATCATTCATCCACACGGCGCCTTTGTGACAGGCGCATTGAAAGGTTACTCGTTCCCCTGTCGCTTCTTGTCTGCGCTGCCCGGCTCGGAGCGACGTTTCACAGGTTTGTAAAGAACGAGCATGTGGTGTCAAAGCTCTTCCTGTTATTAGAGCCCAATTAAATGCTTTGTGCTTCTGCGCAGTACGCCTGCTCTCCCATAATGACTGACTGATTAGCTGCGAAGAAAAGCCTATGAGCTGGCGATGAAAGCAAGCAAAGGGCAGGAAGGAAGCGACGTGCACTTCACATCTTGTTTAGCGGTCGTTCAGCGGCTCCATCGACAGCCCACGCATCCACCATCCAAATCAAATCAATAGGTCAGCATCAGAGTGGCATGAGAAGCCAGTCCACCATCAGTCCCGGCGTTTGTTAAGAGTTCGAATGTTTGGAGAATAAAGCTGCTATCAGACAGACAGAAAGAGACATTGATATAAAAGACACTATATAACAGGTAGATAGAATGAAAATAATGACACTATATACCACATAGATATACAGGTAGATAGTTGGACAGATACATAGATAGACATGAAAGGCACTATATAATAGATAGAATGATATAAAAAGTACTATATAACATATAGATATGAAATACTGTACACCATATAACAATTATATAAAAGGCACACTATAACAGATAGGTATGAAAGGCACTATATAATAGATGTAATTATATAAAAGGCACAATATAACAGATAGGTAAAGGCACAACATAATAGATATGAAAGGTACAATAGATAGATATGAAAGGCACTATATAATAGAATGATATAAAAGGCACAATATAACACAAATAGATTTTAATAAATTTAAGCTTGTAAGAACTTTACAATGTACAGATTATAAAAGGTTAGATCTTACATTTGCTAGTTCTTTGATGTTTAAGCACAGTTAATATCAGACTAAGAACGTCTAAGAACGGTTGAAATCTAACTGATCAACAGAGATCTCAGCATTAATGTTTGCAGTGCGCCATCTATTGGAATGTATCTTGTAATGCATGTAGTAATAAAATGCATTTCATCTGTCATTCCAACAGATGGCATCACACACGTGTAATAATCAATGCATTACTACAAATGTTTGTGCAGTCTGTTGGAATGACAAATGCAATGCACACGTCTCTGTTATAAGCCATTTGGTATGGGATTTGTAAAATTAGTGTTAATGCTTGTGATCCTCCATCTGTTGAAATGGAAAATGCAATGCATTTTACAACTAAAATGTTTGTGATGTGCCTTCTTATGGAATATGAGAGGCATAGCAACCAGACGTACACAAAGACACCGACACTTATGCTTTTATTAAGGTGGATACGTTGAAAGTTCTACTTTCTCATGAGCAGCTTTTACTTGAGTTGTTTCCAGAAAGATGTCTCTAAATTTACTCATTTTAGAAATCTAATTATAGTGTGTCATCTATCTATCTATCTATCTATCTATCTATCTATCTATCTATCTATCTATCTATCTATCTATCTATCTATCTATCATATAGTGCCTTTCGCATTCATCTGTTATATTGTGCCTTACACAGTTATTCTGCACTGCTTCACATACTATATATGTATGCAGAAAAAGAGAAAGAAAGAAAGAAAGAAAGAAAGAAAGAAAGAAAGAAAGAAAGAAAGAAAGAAAGAAAGAGCGTGTCTGTACTAATGCCGCGTCTCCACCGACTAATAATACAAGCGCTCGATTAGACAGTTTCCCCCGTAACCAAGGACAAGTAAAAGCGCACATCAAAATCTGACCACTAGACTGAATGTGTCACGAAAAGACCACTTTAATGAGAATGTTCCTCGCTCTAATTGTGCCTCATCTCTATAGGCTGGCATTGTCGGCACCCGTTCCTCGGTAAGTGCCATGTCGGCTTTGTTCCCCTCTGGTGTATAAAGCCTTTTTATTTCAGAGAGCTCAATGGGGAGATTTCTGAGAAAACTTCCATTTCTAGGAGTATTCGATCTTAACGAGGCAGCCCGACCTGCGTCTCCATGCGGATGATAATGAGGCGTAACTACGAGCTGCAGTTCAGGAGAGAAGCGCAAACGAATCGCCAGTATGTTGATGTCTTGTGTAAACTTTTCATGTCAATCAATTGGGCAGTGTAAGTGGGCGCCTAGAGCACTGTCACCCGGGCACGGCGACAGTGGCTGCAAAATGATGAATTTCCAGGAGAGGTAGATTACGTGGGTGCCAGAATGATAAACGAAGGGCAGAACATGACGCCAAAACTCATCCAATCGCAAAGAACCCCTGCGGAAACATTTGAAATGCATCTGCCTGTCGTGTTGCTCCCGCAATCCTACTCGGCCCTCCTTCCCCGTTTTGGTCCATGTGTCCGACACGCCACCTTCTCCTTTGCTTCCTCGTAATGTCAATAATGGTGGGCACAACAGTCCAGGGTTGCCAGATTTCCAAAATCACAGATCGGGACAGCCAACATTTCGTTCGACCAAAAAAAAAAAGATGTTAAGGAACTAAGAGAAAATATAGATATAGAATCATTTATATTCTAAACATATATGTAAATAAGTAAATATATAGAAGAGAACATGTATAAAATAGTCAAAGAATAATCACAATAGTACACTTTGAACGATCATTCGCAGGAATCACACAGATTTTGTATATTGATTAGGTACAATCACTTATTGATTATATACATTATTCACATGGATTCCATTTTGATTAAAATACAAAAAGTTTTACAATCATAACAGTTTTCTTTCAAGTATTTTTCGCAGTTTTAGCTTGTTTCAAAATATGTTCGCCATCTTTGGTCAATAAAAATTTTCTAAAGTCTTTACAATTGTAATTAAAATTTTGTTTGATCATTAATTCAGCTTCTACAGTCTTTAGCAATAATTTGCGTCTCTCCTTTCTTCAGGCTGCACTCATTAGACTAAATATTCTTTCAAAAATTGCATTAGAATGTGGAATTGAGAGTATGTGGGTCACGATTTTATACAAACTATTGCAAGTGGTATGATCTTTCAAAAATATCAATTTCTCATCTATTTTTTTTATAATAATAGTAATAAATGCTATTTATATAGCACCTTTGCGTTGGCATCAGTCAAATTTGTATCCAATGTTACATATACCCTGCTGTTTTTTCTAAGACTCTGTGAAGCGCCTTGAGCATGGGAAAGGCGCTATGTAAATAAAATGTATTATAGCATGGGAAAGGCGCTATATAAATGTATTATTATATTCACTACAAATTTGCTTAATAAACAGACATATTCGAATACAAAAAGACAATATCCCAAGTAATAGTAAGTAATTTTGTTAATTCTTCAATTGACAAAAATTCGATTTTTATGTTTGGTGTTAAGGACAAGACATTAATGCATTGAAATTTGTTACTTGTAAACCCCTAACGAGAGCAGCCGAAAGTAGAAGAAGAAGAAACTCCAAACCATTAACGTTACACACGAGCACGAGCAGCCATGATAAGCACGAGAAACGTTCAACAACGTGCACGAGCACACACGATTCAAACACTGAGATTCAGCTGACAGTTACACATCTTATTAGTAAAAGGTGGTAAACCGGGCTGTCTACCAAACATTAGCGAGCCTCTTTAACTAGATATTCAATATTAAAAAACTGAGTTAAGAAATGTTTTTCGACATTGAATTTTTGTTCAATTCAAACTCGAGATTTGCGTGTTGAACTCGGGACAGTCCCGCTCAAATCGGGACGTCTAGCAACCCTGGCAGAGTCTCACATCCAATGCTGTGACATTGTTAGCAATGCGACACTGACAAAACATTGTCATTTACTGACAAGGAGAATATCAACATACCGCAACAAGCGGCCGAAAATGGTTTTACTGTCGCGAGCGCTCACGCGGGCACGCGCTTTGTGGTGCGCTCTGCGTGCCGACCTTTCCGCGGTAAGTAGAGACCAGGCTGTATAAATGAGCACTATGTACACCGGGGGTCGCCGTTTTCTGTAAGTCAAGGGGCGTGTGGTTCGGACACCGAAGGGGACTCCATATGGGCTTCGACCTGCACCGAATTTTATAGCAAGCTCAGTTTTTTGGTTCCATGATGATCTCCACTGGATGTGCTCTGGTAAATTGCGGGCTTTTCGTTGCGCGTGAATTGCTTTGCACATTAATTTATTTTGTTAGTTCAATGTAATTTATTGAAGTAAATAATACATTTTTATGAAGTAATTCACCCAGGAGTCATTTTATCTTAATTTACCGTTCGATTATGGTTCCAGCAGACCCCCTTGACCCTGTTCAGGACTAAGCCGGTTAGAGTGATTTATCTTATACAGCTACGTTATTATTTTACCTTTACCTTTCGTTTCAGTGGATTGTGTTAGTGAAAGGTTTTCCCAACCATACATATGGTCTCAAGTATTGTGGACACCCCTAGAAATGACAGAGCTCAGGTGTTTCATTGTTAACAGGTTCGTCAATTCAAAGACCCAGCCATGCAATCTCCATTGACCAAAATTGGGCTCAGTAACTTTAAACGTGGCACCGTCTTCGGGTGCCATCATTGCCACAAGTGAGTACCTGCAATTACTGCTTTGCTGGATTGGTCCCTCTCAACTATAAGTGCAGCTGTGGTGAAGTGGAAGCGTCAAGGGGCAGCAACAGGTCAGCCACCAAGTGGCAGACCACCAACTCGTGGACCGAGTGCTGAAGCACGTAACAAGTAAAAAAATCACCTCTCCTCTGTGGCATCACTCAGGGCCGTCTTAACGCATGGGCATGCTGGGCAGTTGCCCGGGGGCCCCATGCTAATCTATGTATGTTATGACTTGCTGAGTGGTTGTATAGGTAGGGGTCCCAGTGCACTGCTTTGCCTGGGGGCCTATAATGATGTTAAGACGGCCCTGGAGTCACTCACAGTAGAGTTCTAAAGTGTCACATCAGCACAAGACCAGCATGTCGGGGGCTCCATGAACCGGGTGTCCAGAGTCAAGCAGCCACACACGGCTCTAAGACCATTGTTCCCAATGCCAAGCATCGCCTGCAGTGGTGTAAACCATGCCACCATTGGTCTCTAGAGCAGTGGAAACTTGCTTTCTGGAGTGATGAATCACACTTCATGATCTGGCGGACCAATCTGGTTTGGTTTGGCCACCTCCTGGTCTGCATGGTGCCTCCTGTAAGGTTTAATTGAGGATTAAGGATAATGGCAGGGTTTGGGTGAGGTCCCTTTGGTTCCACTGAAGGGCACTGTTAATGCTATAGCATACAAAGACATTTTTGACAATTGTGCCCACCCATCCTTGTGACTACAGTTTGAGGCCCTTTAACAGACTGTGCCCAACACCAGATATGTAACGACATAGAAGAGCTCGAGTGACCTGCTGCACCCTGCTGAACACCTTTGGGATGAACTGGAACAACGATGGTGAGGCAGGTCTTCTCATTCAACATCAGTACCTGACCTCACAAATGCTCTTTCGGCTGAATGGACACAAATTCCCAGAGAAACCCACTCCAGAATCTTCTGGAAAACCCACCCAATAGAGTGGTGGCTGTTATATGTGCAAAGGGTTTGGGAGTTGATCTGCATTACTGCCCAACCAGTCCAAATAGGTATGAGAGGTCAGGGGTCCACAAACCTTTGGCCATATAATGCAATTGTGATTATAAATTCCATTTATTCCAGAATTGAACCGCTTGAACAATACTTAGGGCTTCAGGAAAAGTTACAGTCAGTCCGTCATGTCATGTATGCCAAGCTTCATTAGTGCCAGTCCCTGAGACCCACTGACCTTTCCTGCACTGCCCAGTCTGAAGTCTTCTCTGCCCAAACACACATGAGCCAACTCAACAGCTGATTATCAAGGTTGGGATCAGGTGTACTGGGGTAGGCAGTGCCCAGTCCCCCATCTGCCATCTTCATCCTGGTACCTTCCATTGGTTTAATTCCATTTGAACACACGATCATAATGTGTTTAAATCACTTTCTTTTGATCAGGTTGTGTTCATTTTGACTTGATGCAGTATAATGTGTGGGAGGAGAACGGGCATCCCGGCCGAGAAGAAGGATGGTTTAGTGGTTTATTACCTGGACGGGAGGCTAGAGTGGAACGACATGGGACGGAAGAATCACTTTGTGCTCTGCTGGTATAAAATAATGGACGGAGTAGCGGAAGACAAGAGTCGGGAGGAGTTCCACCCCCATATGCCAAGTGGCATATGGTAGCCCAGTCGGGACACCTGCAGAGGTGATTAGGAGTTGGAGCCCGGAAGTACAACTCTGTCGGGGTCCCTGGGTAACCTCGAGGGTGGGGCAGGCTTGGAATTCTATGCAATTGTGGTTAACCCCGAGTCAGGCATGGGCTGATGCATAATGAGGCAGTTTTACATTTTTAAGCCCAGATAACACCCAGGACAGCATTCTGCTGACATCTAGTGCATGAAATAACACCATGCTGCATATGTATAAATATATATTTCTTTGTGTTTTGCCATTCTAAGTTAACTCATCCAACGCATCCATCCAATAAAAACACAATGGTAAACAAAAAACAGTAAAGGAAGTTTTTGAACAAACTAAAATGGAACCATTGGTCGAATCGAGTGATAGTGATGACCATGTGACTTGGTCATCAGACACCGACATGGAAAGTGAAACTGATTGGTAGAGCAGCACAACCTGAACAAACCCAATGAATTCAGTCGCATGAAGTGCACTAAGAAAAACAGTTCTACTGTCCTGATTGTCACGTTGAGCTATGTGTTGGTGGCTGTCTCAAAGCATAACACACAAAGGACGTGTGCTAAATCTGCGTCAGTACAGCAGTGGACACTTGACACACCTCTCCTACTGTATTTATGTTGACATTTTGGTATTTACGTGTTTCTGGTACACATACTAACATTTGTTTCTTTTTGAAAAAATTCAATGGCTCTTTTTTCCTGGGGTAAACATAATGCTAAGAAGGTTAATGTTTCTGATGCACCATCTGTTGGAATGAAAATGCAACATATTTTATTACTACAAATGTTTGTGACGAGCCATCTGTTGGAATGAAAAATGCAATACACTTTATTGCGACAAATGTTTGTGATGTGCCATCTGTTGCAGTGAAAGGGCAACAATTATATTACTACACCTGTTTGTAATACACCATTTGTTGGAATGACAAATGCAATGAATATGTCTCTGTTACATGCCATTTGGTATAGGATTCATAAAAGCAGTGTTAATGGTTTTGATGTTCCATCTGTAAGAATGAAAATGCAAATGCATATATCTCTGTTATATGCCATTTGGTATAGGATTCGTAAAAGCAGTGCTAATGGTTTTGATGTGCCATGAGTTGGAATGACAAATGCAATACATTTTATTGCTACAAATATTTGTGATGCACCATCAGTTGGAATGACAAATACAATACATATGGATCCATTATATGCCAGTTGGAAAATGATTCATAAAAGCTGCATTAATGGTCTTGATGTGCCATCCATTAATGAAAAATGTAATACATTTTATTACTACACATGTTTGTAATATGCCATTTGTTGGAATGACAAATGCAATGAATATGTTTCTGTTATATGCCATTTGGTATAGGATTCGTAAAAGCCGTGTTAATTGTTTATATGTGCCACCATCTGTTGAAATGAAAATGCAACACATTTTATGACTACAAATGTTTGTGATGCATCATCAGTTGGAATGGCAAACACTGTGCATATGTCTCTGTCATGTGCTTTTTAGTATAGGATTGATAAAAGCTGCGTTAATGGTCTTGATGCACCATCCGTTAATGAAAAATGCAATCCATTTTATTACTACAAATGTTTGTAATGCACCAGTTTATTGGAATGACAAATACAATGCATATATTTCTTTTATGTACCATTTGGTATAGGAGTTGTAAAAGCTGTGTTAATGGTCTTGATGTGCCATCCATTGGAATTAAAATGCCACACATTTTATTACTACAAATGTTTGTGATGTGCCATCTGTTGGAATGACAGAGAAATAGCAACCAGATGGACACACAGATATACAGACAAACAGACACTTGTCCTTTTATTAATGTGGATTATATTTTATTACTTTCTAGCTGTCGGCAAATGCATTGAACTATTTTGGGGACTGCTCTTTTATTTGTTTTTAGTCCATGACGTTGCCATGGAGATTATATTAAATAATCCATCGCCTGTGCCAGCTAAATCAGCAGGACAGTGCAGCAAAAAGGCAAGAATAAAAACCATCGTCAGGTGTCCCATACTACACAGCATGCATTGAGCCCAATGAAGTCCATGGATTTGTCTGCACTTTTAAACTCCAGACTAAAGCAGCACAGGGAGGAGTAAAGGGATATCAAGTTGCCTAGATAGGAGCATTTTTTTAACACCTTTATAATGATGCCAGCCTTGTTCATGTTGTTTGCCAGTGTAGGCAGCAGCTCAGTTACACTCCTCGACCTCAACGTCTCCCCTCCATACAGAAACAGACCCTTTAATATTCCGAGCAGACTGAGGAGAGACCCTGCAGACCCAATGGCCTCTTCTTACCGTCCATCCATTTTCTAACCCTGCTTTTCTGGGGCAGGACCACCGGGCAAATGTTGCCTATCACAGCAAGCAGTGGTTGCCATCGGGTTCCTTTCCCTTCATTTGTAATCTTTTAATGAACAGCAAACGCTTGCATTTCTCAAATCCAAGGTTTCCTTCCCAAAGAAAACCCAAAGTGATTTGCAAACCTCAGGATGCATTTCTGTGATGGATGTTCATTGGTGCTGTGTGGCACTGGGGCGCTATTTAAATGTAAAGAATTCTTCTTCTTCTTATTATTATTATTCTGCAGCTGATTATGGTGGCCATCCTGTCACTTTGCTCTCACTTGTTGTGTTCTCTTTCCTACAGAGCTCGACAGCGCCCTCAAGCCTCCTATCCCAGACCTGCACTGTGCCGAGGACCATGCCATTCTGAAGGTGTGTTTTACCCGATGCCTGGAGGTTTGTGCCATTTACTGGGTACGGCTTTAACTGGCATTTGCAACAAGCAGGAGAAGACCCTCGAAATGAGCGAGTACAGTGGGAAATGTCAGATAAGAGTGTAAACGTTTAAAACGCAGCACTTGTCCGTAATGATTGTTCCAAGGGTTAAGGTCCACTGATCTGCACTTGTGGTCTTCTTGGTACTGTAACGTCCTGTGTAAGTGATGGTGGGCACAGTGAGGGGCGCTATATGAAGTGCAGGCTGATTTACTGTATAGTCAGATATAATCAGACCTCTTTGCTTCTTTCACATTCTGTTATGTTGCAGCCTTACGCTAAAGTCATTCCAATTCATCTTTCCGCCATTAACTGGTAATCAGTACCCCAGAGTGACAAAACAAAGACAGCATTTTAGAAATGTTTGCCACTGTATTGAAAATAAAAAGCTGAAATATGACATTAACATACAAGCATCCCCCTCTTGACGGTGGGCTCAGGTGCCCTCCTTTACTGTTGGTCGTTGTTGAGATGTTTCTGCACCTTGTTTGGAGACCACCTGTGCTCAGTCCAGTTGATTGGACTGATTAGGAAAGTCACCCGGTGGTCTCCGGCCTGTCGAGGCATAGATCTGGGGAAGGAGGAGGCCCCCGAGAGCACAGTGGTCTCCAGAAACCACTAGTGCATCTACCCCCCCCCCCCCCCAATCCCTCCCATTGTCCTCCCTAGTCCCATAGAATCAATGCTTCAGTATCAGCAGTTTCTGTTAATTTGGGGTTTTTTAGGAACGTAACCCCTGCAGATAACAAGATTTGATTGTATTTGTATGAATTCTGATTGTGCCCTAATTGAGGGGCACTATGTACAGTGGGTATAGAAAAGAATCCCCCCCCCCCTTTGAAATATTCCAATTTTTTTTTTTGCTTTACAGCCTTAAATGACAACACACACAAAAAATATTTCTTCCCAGCTTTGATTACTCAATGCAACCTCTAACATCCAAGTGAAAGATATCACAGCTACAGTTCAGAAGAATTATAAAAAATCAAAAACAAGACCTACTGAGATTAATAAAGGATCACCCCCCGCACCCCCATCCTTCCCAATGTCAATATTTTGCTTTAATGACAGCCTTGAGTCTGTTGGGATCCTACTCTATCAGCTTTGCACATCTAGATTGAGCCCCCTCAATATTTGCCCCCCACTCTTCTTTACAGTTTAACTGTTCAAGTTCGGTCACATTGGATGGTGAGCGTTGGTGGTCCACAGATTTTCAGTGTGATTTAGTTCTGGGCTCTGACTGGCCACACCAGGACATTCACTTTTTTCTCCTTCAGCCACTGTGTGGTCAATTTTGCTGTGTGTTTCGGGTTGTTGTCGTGTTGAAAGGTGAACATTCTGCCCATCTTCAACTTTCTGGCAGAGGGTAGCAGGTTTTCCTCAAGAATGTGATGGTATTTTCATCCATCCATTTTCCAACCCGCTGAATCTGAACACAGGGTCACGGGGGTCTGCTGGAGCCAATCCCAGCCAACACAGGGCACAAGGCAGGAACCAATCCCGGGCAGGGTGCCAATCCACCGCAGGTGATGGTATTTTGCCCCATTCATTTTTTCTTCTACTCTAACGAAAGCCCCAGGCCGTGCAGCACAGAAACACCCCCACGACAGGATGTTTTCCCCTCCATGCTTTACTGTAGGTGTGGTGTGTTGTGGATGGTGAGCTGCATTGGTGGACTGTTTGGTATTGACGCCAAATAGTTTGATTTTGGTCTCATCTGACCGTCAGACCTTTTTCCACTTGGCATCAGAATCTTCAAGGCGCATTCTGACAAAACTCAAACGAGCCTTCATGTGGCCTTTCTTGACAAGTGGCATTTTCCTTGCGACCCTCCCGAACAAGCCACAATTGTGGAGCGCTTGTGAAATTGTTGTCACATGCACACCATTAATGACCACTCTCTGCCATAAAATCCTGTAACTCCTTCAAAGTGGCCATTGGCCTCTTGGTAGCCTCTCTTACCAGTTTCCTCCTAGCTCTTCCATCCAGTTTGGAGGGACGGCCGTATCCAGGGAGAGTCCTAGTAGTACCAAACACTTGCCACTTCTTTATGATGGACTTTACTGAGCTCCTTGGGATTGATAAAGTCTTTGAGATTTTTTTGTCTCCATCTCCTGCCTTATGTCTGTCCACAACTCTATCCCTGAGATCTTTTGAAAGTGGCTGACTGGCCACCCACAGTCAGTTGTTTGCTGTCAGTTGCACTACCAAGCAAGGGAATGAAAGCTCCAGGAACAGCTTCACTAATCACATGGATCACAACTGATGATCACAGGTGGAAGGAAGACAGTTACCAGGGTCTGCAATGGAAATGGTGGGCACTTACACCTGATTGAGTTTAGGATGGGTCCTTTATTAATCTCAGGATTTCTTGTTTTTTATTTTTTAAATTCTTCTGAACTGTAGCTGTGATATCTTTCACTTGGATGTTATAGATTGCATTGAGTAAGTAAAGCTGGATAAAATATTGGTTTGTGTGTTTTCATTTAAGGCAGTAAAGCAAAAAAATGGAAATATTTTGAAGGGGAGGGGATTCTTTTCTAAACTGACTGTACAAACTAAAATGATGAAAACATTTAAGAGATGCTTGGCACATCTGGACTTTGACTCTTAGTGAACTGCTACGCAGTGAGCCATGTGCCGTTGATCTGACACACAATGAATTGATACCTTTACTGGTAGGTTGATTGATCGACTGATGATTTCTTTTCTCTCCCTCCCATGCAGCCGGATCAGTCTGGATTTTGTTGGGACCCCTTGGAGGTAACATAAACTGGCTTGTTTCTTTACATGAATGCAGCTAATGAAACTGGCAAGTGTGGTACAAGGCTCAAAAACACCCCAAGGAGAATCTGACATGCATAGAAACAGGCCTCACCTCAGGCAGCCAGGGCCCAAACACCAGAGGCAGGCTTTCGGCCTACACAGGCCCAAAATGGACTGCTGGCTTTAGAAAGTACACAAATACTTTGAAATATCCCAATTACACAAAAATGCCTCTAGCATCATAATTTCATTCAATCAATTACATTAACAGAGTGATTTTCTAACCTACTCTATGCACTTTACAAAGAGGGTGGGGAGCCACTTCAAGCACCGCCAATGTGTAGCATCCATGTGCAACCCTTCTCACTCCACGAGGCTCCCCAAACATTAGATATTAGGAGGTGAAGAGGTTATGGAGGTAGTTAGCCAAGAAGGGATTGGGTATGGGATCAGAGTGACCAGGCCATGTTGGGCAGTTTAGCCAGGGCAGTGCGGACGGCCTACTCTTTTTGAAACACGCCCAGAGAGTCAGGACCTCAGTTTTACCAGCTTACAGTCTGTTTGCTGCCCGGGACCCTCTGTAATGACTCCTCCAGTTCTCCATTTTCTGTCTTTTGTCCTCATTTACGTGTCTTAGAAAGAGCAGCAGCCCTAGAGTGACTTCTGAGAGGCGCCACTTTGGACATCCCCTAATTCTGCTTACCATTCCCCTCACCATTAATCTTTGCTTTCTGGTAGTGATGGGGAAATGAAGCCTCGTGAAGTTTTGAGGCTTTCTTTCTATTTGTGCCGACAAAGATTCAAAGCTTTGAAGCCTCAGCCCCAGTTTGAACAGCGACATCTGGTGGTTAACTGAGGTCAAGGCAAGCTCTCAAGAGTGCAAGTGAAGCAGCCCTCACTGTTTCAGTGTCATGTCACCAGTAAAGCCTATGTTCATTTTATTCTGCTAAGGTCCTTGTCCATTTATACTATTTAATAATGAATACACAATCATTAGACATTAAATAATGAATTTCTTTCTTAGGAGAGACTTTCGTACTGTACCAGAAGTAAGTGTTCTGTGTCACCTCTAAATAAAGAGGATAGTAGTATAATGGCAGACTTAATGTGCAAACGCACTCATCCAAACACAAGACACATTCCAGATTCAATTTAAGAACAAATATAACTTGGTTAGAGTGTGATGGCTAAAATGTTGGAAGGTCCATTTCAAGCAGATTTAGGATTTAGAGAGTTTAAAAAAAAAAAAGTTTGAATCCGAAATACCGGACTAAAAAGACACACTCGAGATATTTCCTGCTGCAGCTTTACAGGTGGTGCCGCAGGAGTCTCAACATGGATGACGTGTTGTTGTTGTAAGACAAATTTTGCATGGACAGCAAACACCACACCTAAACAGTGTTGTATAATTGAAATGCATTTTAGATAGATAGATAGATAGATAGATAGATAGATAGATAGATAGATAGATAGATAGATAGATAGATAGATAGATAGATAGATAGATAGATAGATAGATACTTTATTAATCCCAAGGGGAAATTCACAATTTTTTAAAATAAAATAAATAAAATAATAATACTAATTAATAATAATAATAATTAATAATAAGTATTATTAATAATTATAATAAATAAAATAAATTTTATTTTATTTAACACTGTAAGAATAAGATTCTAATCAGAACATAAAATGTAGACCATAAGGAGGCAACATATTCTACCTTATTCGGTGGTATGAGATCAAAGTGCTCCCAAACTTTTGAATGTTGTCGTCCGCTGTTAGTCGCCATCTGTCACCAAAGCTCTCCAAATCTCTGTCACCTCACAACCCAACATTGTTGAATGAGAATGATGTATTTTATTATAGGCTACCTGTTAATTTAGCGCCAAAGCTGTCAAACCAATGAAGCGCGCTGTGAAGCACTGAAGACGTTCGAAGCTTCAAACGTCACGGGTCACGTGACAGCGGTGTTTCAACACAAGCTCCGACACAGTGATTTGACTCACTACGCTTCAGATTGACTGGCAGAAGCGTCGACGGTTCGGTATCATTTTCCCATCTCTACTTCCTGGTTTTGAGCCCCCTACAGACCGCACTCTGAACTGCCACTTCTGTTAGTTTGAATTCGCACATCCGCACCTGTGGTGCTTCCCTTTTTGTCACTCCTGTTTTATATGATGTCTTTTAGAAATGCTTCAAGGCGTCCAATGGGATTTTGACAGAGAAGAAGCAGAACAATGGTGGCTATGACATAACGGAGCTGGCAACTTCATCAATATTTGGTGAGTGAGGCTGATGGCTGTTCTTTGGTGTCTGGCGTAGTCTGTGTCTGTCTCAAGAAGGGTCTGGAGATGTTCATTAGGAGTGTCTGACAATTAATAGTCACCAGCTGTGCCACCCATCTAAGATGGGTTGAGATCTAAGTAATTAATGAAGACCTTAGCATTAATGTTTGCAGTGCACCAAACAATGCCTATATCTCTGTTATATGCCATTTGGTATGGAATTTGTAAATGCACTGTTAATATTTGTGATGGGCCATGTGTTGCAATGACAAATGCAATGTATATTTATATGTCATTTAGTATGGGATTCATAAAAGAACTGTTAATGTTTGCAGTGTACCATCTATTGGAATGATAAATGCCATGCCTTTGTCTCTGTTATGTGCCCTTTTTTATGGGATTCATAAAAGCACTGTTAACATTTGTGATGGGCCATGTGTTGGAATGATAAATGCAATGCATATTTCTCTGCTTTATTTGCCATTTGTTTTGGGATTCATAAAAGCAGTGTTGATTTTTGTGATGTGCCATCTGTTGGAATGACAGAGACACAGCAACCAGATGGACACCCAGACAGACACACTGACTCTTTTTATTAAGGTGGATTCCTTCCTGCTTCCCTTTCTTTTCTCTGTCAGATTTACTTATTCCACTATGTGGGAGTATACAGTTAATCCTCAACTATCATTCGGGTGATGTTAGAAAATGGAGTAAAAGTTGAAGGTCTGAATCTTAGTACATTAAATTCCTTCAGGAATTGGGGGCTTGGGTTTCCCTCGACCACCAAAAACTGTAACCATTTGCTAGTGATTGCTCAAAATAGACTTTTCTGCATCGAATACTTTATAACAAAACATTAAACTCTGATAATATTCACTTTACGTAACAGAGTAACCACAGAATAACCCGTAAAATGCAATACACAGCATCAAATTGGTAACTTGCAAAGCATTTTTTTCTCACATGACATTCCCTAGAGTTCTGTGAAGTTTTGTGCTAACATCTTAATAATAAAAAAAAAAAATGTAGTTGCTATTGTCAGAAGACGCAGAGACTGGCGAGGTCTCATCATCCTCTCTGACGCTCTGCTCATGGCTGGTAGATGGCGCTGAAGATCATGAAGGATGCACCGGCTGGAAAGAATGCATCGGCAGCGTCTTATGTTTACATCGTATGGGCTGTGGCACGGCATGTCAGGAACATCATTACCGTTACTTAAGAGGCGCCACCTTGTGATGTCATTGAAGTCTTCTGATAAAAATATGGGAGTTGTAACTTGTCTACATTTTAAATTTTTAAAGGAAACACTTCTTGCTTCATTAACCCTTTTGAGGAGAATTTAAGAGTCGTTGTGAACTCATCACTATCAAATCCTGGATGGTGTTTGGAAGTCATGAAGAAGGCAAATGAATGTCAGGTTATATAGCGCCTTGATGTGTGGAGTACACAGGAGGTTCTGCTGAAGCTTTATAACACACTCGTGAGGCCTTGTCTGGAGTACTGGGTGCAGTTTGGGTCTCCAGGCTACAGAAAGGACATAACAGCACTAGAAAAAGACCAGAGAAGAGCAACGAGGCTGATTCAGGACTACAGGGGATGAGTTATGAGGAAAAATTAGAAGATTTAGGAGTCATAGTGGACTTGACACTATCAACTGCCAGACAGAGTTCAGAAGCCATTAAGAAGGCTAACAGAATGTCAGGTTATATAGCACCTTGATGTGTGGAGCACAAGTCACAGGAGGTCCTGATCAAGCTTTATAACACACTGGTGAGGCCTCATCTGGAGTACTGGGTGCAGTTTGGGTCTCCAGGCTAGAAAAAGGACATAACAGAACTAGAGAAGGTCCAGAGAAGAGCAACAGGGCTGACTCTAGGACTACAGGAGATGAGTTAGGAGGAAAGATTAAAAGAGCTGAGCTTTTACAGTTTAAGTAAAATAAAAATGAAGAGGAGCCATGACTGAAGTGTTTAAATTTATGAAGGGAATTAGTGCAGTGGATTGAGTCTGAGACTTTAAAATGAGTTCAAGAAGAACACGGGGACACAGTTGGAAACTCATGAAGAGTATGAAGATTTCCCATTGGGATTAATAAAGTATCTATCTATCTATCTATCTATCTATCTATCTATCTATCTATCTATCTATCTATCTATCTATCTATCTATCTATCTATCTATCTATCTATCTATCTATCTATCTATCTATCTATCTATCTATCTATCTTCACACAAACATTAGGAAGTTTTTCTTCACACAGAGAACCACAGACACTTGGAATAAGCGACCAAGTAGTGTGGTAGACAGAAGGACTTTCAATAGAATCCCATGGAACACACAAAATGAAAGATTAACAGGAAGTGAGCTTAAAGGAAAATCAAACCTGGAAAAATCCAAAGAGTGTTTTTACCAATAGGAAATGCTGGGAAGTATCTGGCACTTGGCTTTTACTACATTAGGCTGTGATTTCCAAAATGTTACGGACAGTGCACCACGTTTAAAACTGACGATGGCTCTGTGTGCGCCTATCCCCCCCCTGCACAGAGCAAATCCCAGCGAACACAATGGGAAAAGAAAAACAGAACGAGCGCGATGTGCACAAAGCCCTTCGTGACGGTACACTTAATGAACTCTTCATTCTCTTTTTCTTTTATTTTTTTTCCTTCCTTTTCTTATAACCCTCTCCTAGCGAAACAGGTAAGTGCGTATCCCCAAAGCATACACTGGCTTCTGTTACAACCATATCCACGGCACTGGGAGGCTCGTTACCCGTTTCTCCATGAGACTCACGGTGCCGTGGATATGGTGGATAAGGGCCGGAACTGGAAGTGAGGTCATTGGACCCAGGCGGAATTTCCCGTAATTGGTCTGCAGTGGTTAGAAAGGATCAGCACACTCCGCCACCCTCTGGTCTGTTGTGGAATTGCCCTCATTTAGGCCCTTTAGCTGCCTCCCATGTGCATGTGTGTGACAATATGTAAATACACAGTATGTATATACAGTATACAATATGTACAGTATATATAGATAATATATATACAGTGGAATCTCGGTTTGCGAGTAACTTGGTTTACGAGTGTTTTGCAAGATGAGCTAAAATTTTTAATAAAGTTTGACTTGATAAACGAGCGAGGTCTTACAATACGAGTAGTATGTATACGCTTTGTCTGCTGAGTGTCATGTGATCACAACTGAGCTGATGGTTCTTCTCTCTCTCTCACTGCGGAATTATGGGCAATCGTCTCCTATTCCCCATCTGAGTCGGCGTGCCTCACTCATATAGTCAACATCCGTATGAGCGTATACTGGTTACTGCAGCATTGTGACTGTGTGTGTGTGTGCTGTGATGTGCGAGTCCCCATCTTGCACCCCAAAACACGAAGCTGAGTCTTAGTACTTTAGCAACACCAGCTTTATTCAGCTTGAAACAGCAATAGCACGGTTATTTATTGTAGCAGGATCTGCCGCTCTCCTATAGACAGACACAGCAGTCAGCAGGGCCCTGGCCAAGTAGTACTGTGCCCTGCGGATTTATAATGTTCCTTATATCACCCATCGACGGCAGGCGCTTATAGCATGTCCGCAATCTTTTCGGATTCGCTTTTACGGCGAACTGCTACAGCGCTGGGAGACTGCGATTGCTTTGGGACGCTCTTCTGCGTGTCGTCCCGTTGGGTGGAATCCCACAAGAATTTAGAAACTCCCTCACACCAGCCATGATTCTTTTCAAAGGTAAAGGGCAGGTTAATTTGTTTTATGTATTTTTACTTTATATTTTGTATTAATCATTTTTATATGAATAGTTTTGGGTTGTGGTACAAATCATCTGAGTTTCCATTATTTCTTATGGTGAAATTCACTTTGATATACGAGTGCTTTGGACTGCGAGCACGTTTGCGGAACGAATTATGCTCGCAAACCAAGGTTCCACTGTATATATATATATATATATATATATATATATATATATATATATATATATATATATATATATTCACTGCATTCGTAGTCTGTGTCACAATCTGATTGTATGGGTGGTTACCTACCAGGTAACGCTTGTGGTTGGCCAGCAATCTGCTAACATCCGCCACGGTGCCCTCAGTTTGTGAGGAGCAGATCATAGAATGGTTTGAAATAGTTTACTGTCAAATAAATGCAAAGAGTACACGACACGTGTTTCGCCCTCATTCTGGAGGGCACCGTGGCGGATGTTAGCAGATTGCTGGCCAACCACAAGCGTTACCTGGTAGGTAACCACCCATACAATCAGATTGTGACACAGACTACGAATGCAGTGAATGTAATTACCCCGATCTACATGCTGTCAAATAAACGAACCACACGGCGTGGTGCAACGTTAGGGGCATCGCCTCTGGCGCTGACGTCCGAGGTTCGATTCCCGAAAGGGAGTGCAGTGGAGTGTGTACACCTGATTAGCCCAGAATGAGGGCGAAACACGTGTCGTGTACTCTTTGCATTTATTTGACAGTAAACTATTTCAAACCATATATATATATATATATAAATATATATATATATATATATATATTTATATATATATATATATATATATATATATATATATATATATATATATATATATATATATATATATATATATATATATATAAATATATAGTGGAAACTGGGCCGGACACAGACAGACCTCCACTCCTCTCCACCAAGACTTCGTCTTCTACACTCCCGACTCCAGCCATCGAATGGAGGGAGGCGGCACCTTTTATACACACCTGGATGTGCTCCAGGTGCCTCCCGATTAGTTTCCGCCTGCACTCCCCAGTGTGGCGGAAGTACCGGCTGCGTACCCAGAAGCACTCCGGGTGTCCCTGGTCTTCTTCCGGGTATGGCGGAAGTGTTGAGGGCCAGGGCTCCTCAGGCATTGGGGCGTCCCCTGGCAGTGACCACGGGCCCCTATAGGGTTGAGCTTCCAAGCTCAGTTCCCGTGGTCCCCAAAGCCACCAGGGCAGTCACCCCCTCGTGGTCTGGAGGAGGCGTAAGCCCTCCTCTGGTCCTTCTGGGTGTCCCGGCTGGGTACCACCCCCAGCCGCTTGCCACAATATATAGAAAGAGGTATTAATTGGTTCAACAGAAGCCCGTCTGGTTTATACCGCCCAGTTTTATCAGCCCCAGCCTGAGGAGGGTGGGGCTGACAGCGTCTTTTGTGGGCGGGGCTCGGCCTCCTCTACTATCAATTGCTCAGAGCTGTGGGAAAGCAGAAGACGCCATTAGCATCAGCTCCCCATCTCGTCCTACGGTGGTATTTATCGATTTACCAAAGCCGTCCTGATGATGCCGGTGTATAATATGTACATAGATACACACACGAAATATGTGATAATCTGTGCAGAATGCAGTCTGTTGCAGTGATTTGACTTTCTTGCTCAATATTAGTAGGCTGCTAGTGATTCCCCATGAGAATAACAGTGGCACGTACGCTTCATTCAGTTGATTCATTTTTAGTTTTCATGTTCACAGAGTGATATGCAGACACAGGCGCGCACACACACACACACACACACACACACACACACACACACACACACACACACACACACACACACACACACACACACAGACATACAGACATCACTCTGAAATCAGGCATATTGTGTTCATTGATTCCTGAAACGCTCGAAATTCTCACCCTGTCACAACTCATTCCCCTCAGTGACGGTTGGTAATGTAAGATGAAGAAGCTCCGCTTGGTTCGGTCCGTCCTGGATTTGACCTTGGCATTCATTTTTTTTTTGTAAGCATGATTCTAATTGATGTCTGACACGTGTGTCTTATGATTACAACTCATTAGCATATTTTTATTTTTCTGCCCGACTTGCTCCTGATGTGACGGCTTGTTCTTATTCCCTCTTAAGCCATTTGGATGCGCTGCTCTGGTTTTTTCCAGTTCAGTGTATTCTCTGGGAAGCTCATCACTGATATGTTAGGGTATGTTTTATTCACATATATATTTACACTTTTTTTTGGTGGGCAGGGGGGCTGACAAGCAGAAAATGGGTGACATGGGATAGAAATCTGACCCAACAAAGTCTTAAAAAGAGAATGACGTGTAAATCACTTTAGAACATTCGATGGCAGATGTCATGATTCAGCAGCACAGTGGCACAGTGGCTCAGTAAAGAGACCAGAGTTTATGCCCCGGGTCTTCCCTGCATGGAGTCTGCATGTTCTCCCTGTGTTTGCATGGACTTCCTTCCACAGTGGATGGTGGATTGACGTGAGTGGGTGTGAGTGTGTTCCCCTACCAGGGGATTGTTCCTGCCTGGTTCCCTGTGCTTGCTGAAGTAGACTGCAGCCCACCCACAGACCTGCTCAGAATAAGGCAGGTAGAGAAAATGGCAAGATGTCAAGTTTGAAGAACTGACTGTTCTTTTTTACACAAACATTTTTCTTCAAAGACTTTAATTGTTCTGGAAATTCTTCCTCTGATTCAGCTTTAGCCCAAGTCTTCTGAAGAAATCGGGCTTTCGTTGGGTACCTGACAGCGTAACCGTCCTCAATGATGTCCACTTCTCGATGTCTTCCTGTCGAAGAATATTTTCTCTTCCCACTGGAATAGTGACCTATAGAGCTTTGGCAGATCAATATATCGATCATTGAGACCATCGGATAAGATAGATTTGGGGTACTCAAAATGGTGAAAGAGTGTGAGGCCTCTCAGAAGACCCATAAACAATCCAACTTCTTTATTATTTAGCGCTCTTCACTGAGTGCGGGCACAGAGCACTGTGAAGTATCAGAGATGATAATTACTAAATACAGAACTGGAACACTCAGAAATGCAGATTTGTTAAAACACGCAAGAACAAGGTAGACACTGATTAAGCAAAAATGAATACCAACAATTTCTCTCCATGAATTTAATTGACGAACTATGGCCAGTTGACAAGGTTTGGTGATTACAATTGTAGAAGAGAAAGTTAAAAACAATGTCACAGCCTTGGAGACCTTGGCCAACTGGCCACCTGCCCACTCCTGGGTTTTCTAAAGTAGAGTTTGTGCTGGCCGTCCAATCAGATGAGAAAATCTTTCCACCTGATGACTCCAACACTTCTTTACCTGAGGTGACTTTTCCATAAGCAGGAGAACAGCCTGGCATTAGAGCAGTGGCACCAAGTGTTGCATTCAGATACTGAGATGAGAAACAGAATAGATGAGGGTTATTAATGGTTTAAAATGAATAAAAAACAGAAATGTAGTATAATCAGCTTATCGGCAGCTCTAGTCAGGGTATACTAGACTAAAATTGTGAGTCTTCAGCCTGAATTTAAAAGTTGAGACTGAAGTGACTTATCTTACATAAGTAGGCAGATCATTCCACAGCTTTGAGGCCCTGTAACTAATTTAGTAATCCTTGAAATCTTGAGCAGGCCGACATCTTCAGATCTTAATGTGCACTCAGATTTGTAAGCTCAGATAAGTAAGCAGGGCCTTGGGCATTTAAGACTTTAAAAGTTAAAAGGGAGTCTTTAAAATCAGCCCTAAACTGAACTGGAAGCCAGTACAAGGACATGAGAACAGGAGTTATGTGTTCATACTTTGTAGTTCTTGTAAGGATTCTTGCAGCTACATTTTAAATTAACTGAAAGCTACATAGAGAACGATTTGATCAGCTAGTGAATAATGCATTGCAGTAGTCAATCGTACTAGAAGTAAACACATAAATTAGTTTCTCTGTATCTTGCAAATTTAGAAAACATTTTGATCTTTCTTTCAATATTTTTTAAAGCTGTAAAATAATTAGATTTCCATCTTTTCTCAGGTTATAAAGTAATTGATAACCTGAGCCACCAGCATGTCTTCCTTTCTTTGTTGGAACATGTGTTTTAAAAGTGAGGTATAACTGGGAAGAAGACATGCTTTGATTTGTCCTGAATGTAGTTCATCTGTTGTCTTGAACAAAATATCATGGAAATATAAACCAAAATGTACATATTTTTTACCCCACAACAGGATAGTTTTACAATGTGTGCTTTACATGACATGCTTGTGTCATAGTCTAAACCAGGCCCAGAATCGGGCCTCACCCCAGACAGCCTGCACTAATGTGATTCACACATCTTTCAACTCTTTAGGACTTTGTTGGGCCAGATTCCTGTCCCATGTCACCCCCTTATTGCTTGGCAACCCACCAGGTAATGTGTGAATATAGGCACAAGTACCCTCATGTATGTGTGCCTTCCAGATTAAGTGTATTTATCTGACAATCAAGTCCAGACCCCAGACAGGTGACCACCATTGAACCAAAAAATTTGGGACCGCTAAAGCCAATTGGCTGTAACAGTGATGATGTAGGGGTGTTGTGTTAAAGGGGCTTATGAGATCGATCATTTTTGTGTTTTATATTGGTAAAGGGCATCAAAAGAGGTCACCCACCTCAGGCCCGGCCAGTACTTGGATGGGAGACCATCTAGGAAAAGCATGGGTTGCTGCTGGAAGAGGATTGGTGAGACCAGCAGAGGGCGCTTACCCTGTGGTCTGAATGTAGAACCTAATACCCCAGTGCAGTGACTGGGACACTGTGCTCTAGAAATGGCACCATCCTTCAGATGAGACATAAAACCGAGTTCCTGACTTGCTGTGGTCATAAAAGATCCCTGGGCATCCTAAAGAGTAAGGCATATATTGATGTCCTGACTAAATTGCCCACCATGGCCTAGTCATTCTGGCCCCCTAATTATCCCAATTAGTCTCTAATTGTCTCTGTCTCTCTCACCCCTTCACCACCTAACAGCTACTTTGCGGTGGGTGTACTGATACAATAATGGCAGCTGTTGTTTCATCCAGGTGGATGCAGTACATAAGTAGTGGTTGAAATGGCTGCCCAATCACTCAAGCACTTTTAGCTGTGAGAATGGCACTAATATAAATGTAAAAAATTATTATTATTAAATGTTTCAGACCACTGATCTGCCAAATGAAATTCCCCGTGATTCAAAGTTGTTTAACAATAACATGTGAAAACTTCCAAGGGTTAGGGTGACAACTTTGTATACGCTCTGAATCGTTCATTTTTCTTACTGAAAAGCTTTCAGGATTCCATCCGGCAGCGTCTAGCTTTGCTTATCTGTTCAAACTGACGAGTGTGAGATCTGTCTGCTCTCCCTACAAGCTCCAGGCCCAATCCCCCACCCTCCTGATCACATTCATTTAGGCGACTCCATTGACACTTCAGGAGAGATGTGAGGTGAGGGGAGGCAGCAGCAGCTGAAGCCCCCTTTGGAGCTCTTGAGCTTGAGTGTGAGCCTCTCACAAGGTCTCATCTCATCAAGAGGGACGTGTTATTGAAGAAGTGCTCTGTGACGGCTGAACATGCGTGCCTTACGAGCTGTTTGATTTATTATTATTTATATTTTTTGCTGTAGGGCAGCACGGTGGCGCAGTTGTACCTGTGTGGAGTTTGCATGTTCTCCCAGTGTCTGCGTGGGTTTCCTCCGGGTACTCCGGTTTCCTCCCACAGTCCGGAGACATGCAGGTTAGGTGGATTGGCGATCCTAAATTGTCCCTAGTGTGTGCTTGGTGTGTGGGGGTATATGTGTGCCCTGCGGTGGGCTGGCTCCCTACCTGGGGTTTGTTTCCTGCCTTGTGCCCTGTGTTGGCTGGGATTGGCTTCAGCAGACCCCCGTGACCCTGTAGTTCGGATATAGTGGGTTGGTAATGGATGGATGGATGGATGGCTTTGATCGTGATCCTCTTCTTTAAATGGAGCGTCACCCTATGCGTCTGACCCAGGTTAGGAGTAAACTTTGATCTGTGGCAGGGTCTCGAGAGTTTCCTAATGGATTTTGCAAAGGATGTCTTAAAGTCAAAAAGACAGATGGCCCCCTTTCAGATCTTTTCTTGGTTTTGTTGTCGAACACTTTCTTCAGAGTGGAAGCAAATGTGCCAACCTCAGTAAATAAAGGATGAATGGTGGCAATATGAGCGACAAGGTTGGATAATGACTGCTCACGTTTTACATGAGGTCTTTGTGTTTCTTTTGGTACTCAGCTTCATGCATATTCCTTTTTGACTTTCCGGTTAGCGTTTTGGTCTCCGTTGTATCGTGTGTCTGACTCAGGGCTGTCTCAACATAAACGCATGGGCACGCTGGTCAGTTGCTTGGGCCCCATGCTAATCTATGTATGTTGTGACCTGCTGTCAATAAATAAACTATAAATATTTGTTATTGTGTTACAAGTGGACATTGCCATTCGCCTCTGATTTAGTATCACGGTCACCTCTGCAGCCTCACGTGCAGGTATGTGTACGGATCTCACGCACAACATCATGTAAAAGCGTATATGTTAACGTCACTTCAACTCAATTCCCTGCAAAGAAATGTCACAAATGTTTGTGTTGAACACTTGATTAATAATAAATAATTCGTAGTAATTTCATACTGTTCAATCTCCGTCTGTATGGTTTACCAACTGAGTATCATTTATGTGTTTCTCAAGGCTCATGTTATATTGTTCAAATGTTTGTGTTGATTAAACTTTGCTGTACAGCATATTATTTAATGTTTAAACACTGATTTTGTTGGAAGTACCAATACAATAAATACAGTATATGTTTATTTTTATTCCTGTGAGTGGTTGTGTAGGTAGGGGCCCCAGTGCACTGCTTTGCCCGGGTGGCCCATAATGCTGTTAAGACTTCCAGTTTTCACTCACGCATCCTTTCTTCTGCTTCGTCTTTTCTCATTAAAAGCCTTAATGGACTTTCTCCAGTCAGCACAATACAACTTATTTTTTTGTATAGCGCTCCTCACTGACGACTGTTCAACACAAGCATACGAGGTGAGACACAAAAATAACCGGACTCGGCTTGGGGCTTTCCTGGAAAGCCGTCTGGAGGTCGGTTGGACATGAATCACAGAACTCTATCCCCTCCTATACACCCTCTCAAACCGCCGACCGGCTAGGTATATCCTGTGAAGATCCCAGTCAGTGTTTGCACAACAATCGCTACACGAGTTGCCGCAGCAGTGTTGGGTGAAAAAAAGCGAACAGCGAGACAAGACAAGACAATGCTTTTTCCATAAAGCCGTTTTTGACTGACAAAAACATTCCTGTCCTCGATCATCCTCCCAGTTTGCCTGATTTAGCTCCCTGTGATTTTTACTTGTTCCCGAAAATCAAAAGTGACCTGAAGGGAACACATTTTTCTGCAATGGATGAAGTGAAGACAGAAACGGCAAGCCTGTTGAAGAGCCTCAACCAAGAAGAATTTCCAGCACTGTTTCAATCAATGGAAGATACGTATGGAGCGGTTTAGAGATCGTGACGGGGAGCATAGAGAAGGTGACGATGTTTAGAGTGCTGTAATTCATCAATACATATATTTTTTTTTATCAATCCAGTTATTTTTGTGTCTCACCTCGTAGATGATACTAATTACTAAATTCTGAACTGGCACACATACTGCAGGGGTGGGCAAAGTCAGTCCTGCAGGGCTGCAGGTTTTTGTTCCAACCCAATTGCTTGATTAGAAACCAAATGTTGCCAATAATTCAATTTCATTGCTTGTCAGTGCTTTAACTCTGCCATGTCAGGTCATTCTCATATCCTAGATTTTTTTTTTCCACTCTAAGATGATGTGAAGTCCCAGTCACGACTTCCCCATGTGGTGCACCAGTGGGCTTCTTTAGCCCCTCTCCCATCAAAAGATCGGGCCTCTATTTTCGTACTCGGCGCTTCCTCGCCTCTTTACTGTCATGCTGGGCTCTGATGCGCAAATTAAGAAGAAGCAAGTTATTGCCATGGTTACCTGCGGGGCTTTAACCTCTGCTCTACTCCGCCATTGGGGTCTTTGGCTCTCTAACTCTCTGTCTCAGTCGTTGGCACTGTTACACTGGCCTGGCTCAAGCGTCTCCATCACAGGATTCAAGGGACGAGAAACACTTTGATGTCACATATCTCATACGCCACGGACCCCCGAGCTGCTGTCACTGCAGCAAAAAGGGACCCAAGAACGTCAGAGTCAGCGGCCCCACAGAGCCAGAGCTGGACTCAGCTGCTTCTTGGTGGCCGTGCCAAAGCCACCGCGCCACCAAGTAATTCTCAGTCCTTCACTCTCCTTCCAAGTGTTTAATTAAACCCAAAAGTGCATAATAAATACACAGAGGTGTGAATGGAAACAAGCTAAATGGAGAACTGCTGGTTTCTTTTGTCATTTGCATCTTATTGTTAAATAGGGGTCAATTAAAAAGCGAGACTACAGCAGTTTAAGACTAAAATAAGCAATGAGGGTTCAAAATCTTAATGAGCGAGACAATTAAAGTGAGGCAGATGTGTTTCCTGAGCAATAAGTGCTTCTTATTAAGCAATTGGCTTGGAAGAAAAACCTGCAGTCACTGCGGCCCTCCAGGACCGTGACTTTGTCCCACACATCATAGAGGGCACAGTATGCAGTATGTCAGGGGTGGGCAAAGACACATTTGTCCTTGATGTACCCCTCTGCTCCACAGTTTAAAGTGACGCATCCAACAATTCAGACACTGTGATTAAAGTGCGGATTTTCATTTCAGGGGGTCTGCATACATTTCGCTCACACAACACCCCCCCCTCCCCCATTTCAGGGCACCATAATATTTGTGACAATTGGCATCACAGGTGTTTGATTCCTCAGGTGGGTTTCATAAGATACCTAAGCTTGCTTCTACCCTTTGGAGTCTGCAGTTGCCGTTGACCAACAGGAGGACAATAGTTGAGTCAATGAATGTCAAAGAAGCCATCATGAGGTTAACAAACCATTGGAGACATCAGTAAAACTTTAGGAAGGCCAAAATCAACTGTCTAGAATATCACACACCGGTGAGCGGAGTAATCACAAAGGAAGACTGCTGATGACGTAGAAAGACAGAATATGAAAAGAATCTTTTAAAAAGTAACATTTATTTGCAGAACACTAAAAAAAATACAGAAAAGGCTGCACGGAGCAAATAGATGAGTCCCAAAAACACAGTCTGAAATTCAAAATCCTTAAAACAAGAGCAATAATAACCAAAAACACCAGAAAATTCAATCCTAAGCAAAAATACTCACAGTATCAATCACAAGGAGTCCCACTTGAACTGCCTGCCTGCCTAGCCTTTATGGGGCTGGGGGTGTGTGGGGGGGTGTATCCTTAATGGAGATTGACAGGTGGCCCCGCCTCTTGGGGCTCCACCCACAATGAACTTTCTCACATTCAAAGAGACAGAACACCAATTCATAACCACATATGAAATCATTTAATATAATTAAAAGCAATAATAAAACATAAGCTACACATAACTTCATTCCAATCCATGACACTAAGTGGTGGGTCTGGTCTGGGGTTGAATACGGGGGCTAGCGAGGTCAACAGCGACAGACTCTGTCACCGGGCAGTGTGACACCCTTGCAGCAGCAGCAGTTAAAAGTCAGTCATCTGCTCGCCCACTTGTTCAAGATGGGAGTTCCCTTATCACTGAAGTGGGTGAGATGCTGCTTTCTGACCCCTTTTGTCACGGCCGACGTTATCGGTGTGTTGGCATGAAAAGCAGAGGGGCAGGGGCTCTCGTTGGGTTTGGCCCCTTAGTTCCAGTGAAAGGAACGCTTAATGCTTCAGCATACAAAGCCATGTTTGACAGTTTCATAATCCTAACTTTGTGGGAACATTTTGGGGATGGCAACATGACTGGGCACACACCAGTGCACAAAGCAAGGTCTATAAAGAAATGGAGGAGCGAATTTGGTGTGGCTGCACAGAGCCCTGACCTCAACCTGATAGAACACCTTTGGGATGAATTAGAGACCGCGAGTGAGCAAGCCAGGCCTTCTCGTCCAACATTAGTGCCTGACCTTACCAATGCTCTCCTGGTCACAAATTCTCATAAACACACTCACTCCTACACCTCGTGGAAAGCGTTCCCAGAAGAGTAGAAGCTGTTATGGTTGCAAAGGGTGGGCCAACGCCATATTAAAGCCTATGGATTAAGAACGGGATATCATTAAAGTTCATGTGTGTGGAAAGGCAGACGTCCCAGTACTTTTGGCAATATTGTGTATCTCGTCTGATTATTTCTGCTGTGGTTACTGAAGGCCTTTAATGACCTCTTAGGCTCGGCCATCAGCAGTGTGTCTGTCTGAGGAGAGAGTGTTGTCCTCGTCGAGAGGTTTACTGACCTTGGCAGTGACAGTCATGTCTGTGGTGACTCTTCCTATGAAGTCAGTAAACGGATTGGGAGAGCGTGGGGGGGTCATGAGGTCACTGGAAAGGGGTGTGTGGCGCTCCTGATATCTCTGCAAAAGGACAAAGGTCCGAGTCTTCAGAGTCCTGGTGCTTCCTGTTTGCGAGACATGGACACTATCCAGTGACCTGAGATGAAGACTGGACTCCTTCAGAACTGAGTCTCATCGGAGAATCCTTGGGTACTGCTGGTTTGATTTTGTGTTGAATGAGTGGTTGCTCACAGAGTCCCAAATGAGGCACAATATCTGCATCGTGTGGGAGCGTCAATTACAGCATTACGGCCATGTGGTGCGATTACCCAAGGGTGATCCGGCTGATTGTTGAGGACCCGAGTGGCTGGACCAGGCCAAGGAGTCCCCACGTAACCCCTGGCTGCAGCAGATAGTGTGTCATTTCCTGAGGGTGGAACTGGACCTCATGTCTTCCTGGGGGGGTTGCTAACTGGGGTCCTGAGCTGTTTTGTCGTGTGTACCAGTGTGTGCCCCCCAACCTGATCTGACCTGACCTGACCTGACTGAAGAGGTATATCTACAGGCTCAGGTACAGTTGTGCTTGAAAGTTTGTGAACTTTCTATATTTCTGCATCAGTGGCGTAGCTGGGGGGGGGGGGGGGGGGCAAGGGGGGACATCTGTCCCCAGGCGCAGCATCCAGGGGGCGCCGAAATGATGTTCCTCATTGCATTTTGGCAAACAGGAGGGGGCGCGAAATCTTCGGTTGTCTCCGGGCGCTGAAAACCCTAGCTACGCCTCTGTTCTGCATAAATATGACCTAAAACATCATCAGATTTTCACTCAAGTCCTAAAAGTAGATAAAGAGAAACCAGTTAAACAAATGAGACAAAAATATTACACTTGGTCATTTATTTATTGAAGAAAATGATCGAAAATTACATATTTGCTTTCAGTATCTGGTGTGACCCCCCTTCGCAGCAATAACTGCAACTAAACGTTTCTTGTAACTGTTGATCAGTCCTGCACACCGACTTGGAGGAATTTGAGCCCATTCCTCCGTACAGAACAGCTTCAACTCTGGGATGTTGGTGGGTTTCCTCATATTAACTGCTCGCTTCAGGTCCTTCCACAACATTTCGATTGGATTAAGGTCAGAACTTTGACTTGACCATTCCAAAACATTAACTTTATTTAACCATTCTTTGGTAGAATGACTTGTGTGCTTAGGGTCGTTGTCTTGCTGCATGACCCACCTTCTCTTGAGATTCAGTTCATGGACAGATGTCCTGACATTTTCCTTTAGAATTCTCTGATATAATTCAGAATTCATTGTTCCATCAATGAAGGCAAGCTGTCCTGGCCCAGATGCAGCAAAACAGGCCCAAACCATGATACTACCACCACCATGTTTCACAGATGGGATAAGTTTCTTATGCTGGAATGCAGTGGTTTCCTTTCTCCAAACATAATGGTTTTCATTTAAACCAAAAAGTTCTATTTTGGTCTCATCTGTCCACAAAACATTCTTCCAATAGCCTTCTGGTTTGTCCACGTGATCTTTAGCAAACTGCAGACGAGCAGCAATGTTTTTTTTGGAGAGCAGTGGCTTTCTTCTTGCAACCCTGCCATGCACACCATTGTTGTTCATTGTTCTCCTGATGGTGGACTCATGAACATGAACATTAGCCATTAGCCAAATTAGCAAATGCCTGGGGTCCTTTGTGACCTCGCCGACTATTACACGCGTTGCTCTTGGAGTGATCTTTGTTGGTCGACCACTCCTGGGGAGGGTAACAATGGTCTTGAATTTCCTCCATTTGTAAACAATCAGTCTGACTGTGGATTGGTGGAGTCCAAACTCTTTAGAGATGGTTTTGTTACCTTTTCCAGCCTGATGAGCATCAACAACTCTTTTTCAGAGGTCCTCAGAAATCTCCTTTGTTCGTGCCATGATACACTTCCACAAACATGTGTTGTGAAGAGCAGACTTTGATAGATCCCTGTTCTTTAAATAACACAGGGTGCCCACTCACACCTGATTGTCATCCCATTGCTTGAAAACACCGGACTCGAATTTCACCTTCAAACTAACTGCTAATCCTAGAGGTTCACAAACTTTTGCCACTCACAAATATGTAATATTCGATCATTTTCCTCAATAAATAAATGACCAAATATAATATTTTTATCTCATTTGTTTAACTGGGCTCTCTTTATCTACGTTTAGGACTTGAGTGAAAATCTGATGATGTTTTAGGTCATATTTATGCAGAAATATAGAAAATTCTAAAGGGTTCACAAACTTTCAAGCACAACTGTATGTCCTGCATTCAGTGAAGAACACCACCCCCTGAATGAGACACCCTGTAAGCCAATGAGGAGGTCCGAAAATAAACAGGCTGGTGGTCCTATCTATTTAGTTGCTTACAAGCCATTTGAAGTCACTCGTGATCAGACAGCGACTTTGTCCGACGCTCTCCATTTCTCTTTCAGTCGTCTCCCTTTGATGTGCCCCACACAATCAAATGCTTCCTTCTGTCTCCCTGCCCTTCTTCTCCCCGGCCCTTTTATTTTTATTTATTTTTTTCTGTTTGCCATGCCGTCATGCTCCATTACCGTCAGGTCTGCTCTCCGCCTCTTCTGTTGCTATCCAGACAGTCCCAGTCACGATTTCCCCTTGTGGTGCACCAGTGGGCTTCTTTAGCCCCTCTCCCTTCCAAAGAGCGGGCCTCTGTGTTGGTACTCGGCACTTCCTCGCCTCTTTACTGTCATGCTGGGCTCTGATGTGCAAATTAAGAAGAAGCAGGTTGTTGCCATGGTTACCTGTGGGGCTCTAACCTCTGCTCTACTCCGCCATCGGGGTCTTTGGCTCTTTAACCCTCTCTCTTTCTCTCTCTTTTTCTTAATCGTTGACACTGTTACACTGGCCTGGCTCAGGCATCTCCATCACAGGATTCGGGGGACGAGAAGCACTTTGATGGCACATATCTCATACACCACGGACCCCGAGCTGCTGTCACTGTGACAAAAAGGGACCCAAGAACGTCAGAGTCAGAGTCAGCGGCCCCACAGAGCCAGAGCTGGACTCAGCTGCTTCTTGGTCGCCGTGCCAAAGCCACCTTGCCTTCCTGTGGCGTGACTCTCAGCAGCGTCCATGGCAGCAATAACAAGATGAGTGTTCTCAGCGCCATGAAGTAAAGGACAAAAACAAGGAATCCCCTGAGGGGCCAGCAAGCCCCCGGAGTCGCTCTCTCCAAATAGAATCACCGGCAGGCGCCTCTCCCCGGGCCTGACGTGATCCCCACCTCTTCCCCATGGAAACTGTGCGGCAGGCAGCTGAACTCCTACTTGGTTTCATTGTTGTGAATGGGCCGTGCGATTATTCACATCTCTTTTTTTTTTTTTTTGTGGGTGGGATGAGTTGGTGTTTACGTGTTTTTGTTTTTTTTTAATGCCAAGATTGGTGGCACTCTGGTTTCACCTGCTGCCTGACAGGCCGAGTTCAAGTCTCACGCTGGTCACATCCTCCCCTTACTTAGGTGACGTTTTTTCTTTCTTTGCATATGCTAAAGACACGCGTGTTGATTTAGTTTGTGTATCTACGGTCATGTGAAAAAGTAAGTACACCCCGTGAAATGTTCTTTTGTAGCATAGGTGGACATCTCTAGCTCTGATCTTCATTTAAAGAGTATCTGTAGATAAATAATTATATAATATAACTAACATCATCTAACATTTATATTTTCTAGTCTGTGGTATCACTCTATTAAATTAAAAAAGTTTTCTGTCGTGTCCATGTTATTCAGCCTCCAATCGTTACTCCTACTGTGCGCATCCTCTCTGTGGACCACCTATGCTCTATGGTTGTGAGACATGGACGCTATCCAGTGACCTGAGATGAAGACTGGACTCCTTCAGTACTGTGTCTCTCCTTGGGTACCGCTGGTCTGACTTTGTGTTGCTCATGGAGTCCCGAATGAGGCACATGACCTGCATTGTGAGGGAGCGTCAGATCTGCCATGTGATTCCCCCGAGGGTGATCCAGCTCACAGAATCCTCATTGTTGATGACCTGAGCGGGTGGACCAGGCCAAGAGGACGCCCACGTAACACCTGGCTGCAGCAGATAGAGGGTCATGTCTGGAGGGTGGGACCACTTGTCTGCCTGGAGGGTTGCCAACTGGGCTCCTTCAGTACTGTGTCTCTTCGGAGAATCCCTGGGTATCGCTGGTGTGACTTTGTGTTGCTCACGGAGTCCCAAATGAGGCACATTACCTGCATTGTAAGGGAGCATCAGTTACGGCACTACGGCCATGTGGTGCGATTACCCGAGGGTGATCCGGCTTGCAGGACCCTCAATGTTGAGGACCCGAGTGACTGGACCAGGCCAAGGGGACGCCCACGTAACACCTGGCTGTGGCAGATAGAGGGTCATTTCTGGAGGGTGGGATTGGACCGTGTGTCTGCCTGGAGGGTTACCAACCGGGATCCTGAGCTGTTCCGTCATGTGGTGGGTGCAGCAACACGCTGTACCAGTGCATGCCCCCCAACCTGACCTGAGGTCTTCAAGTTATCGTGTTTACACACAGACAGACATCATTTCAAAAATGGTATTTTTAGACTCAGGAAGGCCTAAAACATCAAGATTCATCAAAATCTCGAGGTCGAATTTTTTCACGATTGCTTTACGTTTTTATTACTAAAAATACCTCCCAAAGGTCGTAGAAGTACAACTCTAAACAATTCTATCCTTCCTTCCACATGACCGTCATCATCAAGTTCTTCCATGAGAACCCTGAATACAATGAGGACTGATTGATGTCAGGTAGAATGCCTAGAGGGGGCTGGGTAGTCTGGTGGCCTTGGAACCCCTGCAGATTTAAATTTTTTTTTCTCCAGCCGTCTGGAGTTTTTTTTTTTTTTTTTCTGTCCTCCCTGGCCATCGGACCTTACTTTTATTCTATGTTAATTATCCATCCATTATCCAACCCACCATATCCTAATTACAGGGTCACGGGGGTCTGCTAGAGCCAATCCCAGCCAACACAAGGGCACAAGGCAGGAAATAAACCCTGGGCAGGACACACGCACGCACACACACCAAGCACAGACTAGGAACAATTTAGAATCGCCAATACACCTAACCTGCATGTCTTTGGACTGTGGGAGGAAACCGGAGCGCCCGGAGGAAATTCATGCAGACACGGGGAGAACATGCAAACTCCACGCAGGGAGGACCCAGGAAGCAAACCAGGGTCTCCTAACTGAGAGGCAGCAGCGCTACCACTGCGCCACCGTGCCACCCTCTATGTTAATTATCCAACCCACTGAATCCGAACACAGGGTCACTGGGGTCTGCTGGAGCCAATCCCAGCCAACACAGGGCACAAGGCAGGAAACAATCCTGGGCAGGGTGCCAACCCACCGCAGGACACACACAAACACACCCACACACCAAGCACACACTAGGGCCAATTTAGAATCGCCAATACACCTAACTTGCATGTCTTTGGACTGTGGGAGGAAACCGGAGCGCCCGGAGGAAACACACACAGACACGGGGAGAACATGCAAACTCCATGCAGGGAGGACCCGGGAAGCGAACCCATGTCTCCTAACTGCGAGGCAGCAGCGCTACCACTGTGCCACAGTGCCACCCTCTATGTTAATTAGTGTTCCCTTATTTTAATTCTTATTTATTTTGTCTTTTTTTCTTTCTTCATCATGTAAAGCACTTTGAACTTCATCATTTGTATGAAAATGTGCTATAGAAATAAATGTTATTGTTGTTCCTTCCTTCCTTCCTTCTCATCTCTTCTCTCTCCATCCACCTCCCGCCATTGAGAGTTACCTTCCTTCTTCCTCCCACCTGTGACTCCGCTGGAGGAGGCTGCACAGCTTCCTTTTATGTCGGACCCAGGAGTACGATGGAGTTGTAGCACCATGAGTCAGCCCTGCTGTGTCCCATGGGTGCCACCAAGGGAGGGGATTCAAGTTTTCATTTTTTTTTCTGAGCCTCTGCGTGACCCAGAAGTGCTTTCTGGAAACAACTGATTAAGCACCAGAAGGACTCCTGGGTCCGGAGTTAAAAGAGAACCCTCCACACTGGCCAGGGAGAGTCGGGAGAGGAGATGGACGACACTCACCTGACTTGGGTGGAGGAGAACGCAGCAAACAACGACAGGACTGAAAGGTTTGAGAGGAACCCTTTATGGCAATGTGGCGATGATCTGTGTGAAAAGTACACTTGGTGTAATGAAAAGAACTGGGTTTGAACCCGGGTCTGTGTGTGTAGTAGTTGTGTAGGGGGATTCTGGGCCTCAGTGTGCCCCCTGCAGGCCATAAAATAAATATATGGAAAGAGAGAGAGTGTTTGAGATTTCAAAGTGTGGCCACCAGCCAAATTCCTGACACAGACACAAGTCCAGCAGCACACAAGGCTTTGTTTTCAAGGGGGAAACACTTTTCCCATCAGCACCAACCACAAGTAAAGAGAAAGGGTACTTCCTCATCGCCTTTTCTCTGTCCTTCCACCTTCACTCCCCCACTGGCAAGCTTCGCCCCTCTTCATCCTCCCGACTCCACCTCCCCAAATGCTCCTTTCATAGAACACCTGGAAGTGCTCCACGTGTCCCATAATTTCCTTCCTGTGGCAGAAGTGCTGCAATGAAGGGCCCAGCAGAGACCACGGACCCCAACAGGGGCTGCACTGTACCAAGCCAGGGGAGGCTGCCCTCTGCCATTCTGGGGGGGGGGTAATACCCCATACAAGTCCTCTCCCCCGGTCCTCACATCATGAACCAATTAAGAGCCCCAGCTGTCCATCACAAAAGCTAATAACCGTTTATCTGCCCAGGAAAGTGTTATGACGTCTGGTATTATAGTGATGGATAAAACCCCTACAGCTGGCAGTACAAAGGCCTCTATACCATGGCATGCAGTTTCAAGTCGTGTCCTATGGCACACTTGGACAAGCGGCCTGCCCCTTCAAAATGTCCTTAACTATTAGGAAACCTGGCTATGGACAAGAAAAGCCATTGGTTATGACATCAACAGCTTTGTGAATATCCTCTACCAGAGCTATCCAGAGGGTCTCCAATCATCCTCCTAAATTTACCAACAATGGAATGTCATCCACAGGAAAGATTTCAGTCAGGCCTGGTCAGCTGCTAACTCACTCAGGGCCATCTTAACAGCATTATAAGCCCCCCCGGGCAAAGCAGTACACTGGGTTCCCTACCTACACAACCACACAACAAGTCACAATATACATAGATTAGCATGGGGGCCCCCTGGCAAATGCCCAGCGTACCCATGCATTAAGACAGCCCTGCCCCTTTGGTCTCTTGACGCGGCTACTGGCACCGTTCTCTTTGGTGGAAGCTCTGACTTTTACAAATTGAAGTCCTCGATGTATTCATTGTTCTCTGTGTCTTCTTTTTCTGGGTAGGTCTGGTCGCAACCATCAAGGACCACATTACAAAGCCAACAGCCATGGCCCGTGGTCGTGTTGCCCACCTCATTGAATGGAAAGGCTGGAGCAGCAGGCAAGAGAGCTGGAGCGGCCCACCACTACCAGACGAGGAGCAATACAGCGACCTGACCGATGAGCTCAAAGAAGCCCGCTTTGCTGCAGGTAAGCTCGGGGACAATAGTGGTGACATGGGCCTCTGAGACGAGGAGGAGGAAGGGGAGGCTGTCACAATCTGTTTTCCCCTTTTTTGGTTGACCAGTGGTGATGGAGCCCACCTTGGCATGCATGGTATGGTTGTCAACTATAGTTCCTCACTAAGCCCATGAAGGCGGCAGAGTAAGCCTGATGCCCACCACAAGTGGGTCTTTCCCAGGTCTTCCTGTGTTTTGACTTCACTTCATCACCTATTTACTGCCTTTTCACATCTGCTGAACAGGACTAGAATGCACATTTGTGGCAGACCTGGTTTAGTTTAAGGTTGCCAGTTATACTCATTGACGTTCTTGGTACCTGGTGTACGTAACAGGACCTCAGCTCAGGGTCCTTCACCAGCAATTCTTGTTTGGCTCTGAGGAGTCTTTACACATTCAAACATTCAGACTGTGCCTGTCCAACCCAAAATGTCACTGAGCTGCAAATCAGAGTTTCTCTTAATGCAACAAACACACCACTGTATGCTGGTGGTAGTCCAACCTTGGATGTGCCACTGAACACTCAGACCATTAACATGGGCAGTGCCATGAATGAAGGCAATGAATCACATGGTGACAACTTCTTTCTGTTTGACAGGGGTGGCAGAGCAGTTTGCCATTGCTGAGGCCACCATGAGTGCCTGGTCATCCATGGATGATGGCGATGATCCTGATGGAAAGGCTTCCCAGGATTCTATGCTTTTCCAAGGTAAGACGCATCACTCAGTTCAAGTTTTAAATCTAAATATTGGTATAAGAATTAGCGTGCAAGGTCAAGGCATTAATAATGAAACAACAGAGCCAAACTTTGAATAGATAGATAGATAGATAGATAGATAGATAGATAGATAGATAGATAGATAGATAGATAGATAGATAGTCATTTTGGTATAATCGGCAGGACAATCGATACATAGATAGATAATAGTAATTTTGGTATAGTTGGCAGGATAATCGATAGATAGATAGATAGATAGATAGATAGATAGATAGATAGATAGATAGATAATAGTAATTTTGGTATAGTCGGCAGGATAATCGATAGATAGATAGATAGTAATTTTGGTATAGTCGGCAGGATAATCGATAGATAGATAGATAATAATTTTGGTATAGTCGGCAGGATAACCGATAGATAGATAGATAGATAGATAGATAGATAGATAGATAGATAGATAGATAGATAGTAATTTTGGTATAGTCGGCAAGATAATCGATAGATAGATAAATAGTAATTTTGGTATAGTCGGCAGGATAATCGATAGATAGATAGATAGATAGATAGATAGATAGATAGATAGATAGATAGATAGATAGATAGATAGATAGATAATAATTTTGGTATAGTCGTCAGGATAGATAGATAGATAGATAGATAGATAGATAGATAGATAGATAGATAGATAGATAGATAGATAGATAGATAGATGCAGTCAAATTACTTAGTAAGTCACATGAAGTCTTTTTAAGTTTTTCTTCTTCCTACGGTCCGTCAGCTAAGCCCCCCAGTCATGTTAGCTCTCAGTGGTCTACTTTTCTTTCTATTTTCAGTCAGCCCCCTCCCTGCCTGCAGTGTTTATGATGCTGATGATTTGTTAATTGTTTATTTGTATTTGTGCTAACTGATTTTTCCGTCCTGAATGCGCAGATCCAGAGGGTATATATCTCCAGAACGTCCTGCTGAATGGCCCCCAGAGACTGTACAGTGTGAATCTCGATGGGGACGACGGCGCTCTCTACTCCTATGAGTCCTCCTCAGCCACTTCATTACCACTGCGTAACTTTCAGCCAGAGGACAGTCCTCTGGAGCAGCAAGTTGTACCTGCTGTCCCTGTGACAGGCCTTCCATCTTCCCTCTTTGGGGACACCATAGTGGAGAGGGAGTTTCCCCGAATTGCGCAGAGGACCCTGAGGGGGACACTCCAGCCAAGACGGAGCAGCTCCATCCGCCACGCAGACAGCAGCTCCCTGTCAGAAGACGAAGTCTTTTATAACTAGGTGTGCTTGTCCAACCGATGAAGCATCAGAGACGGGGTTTCTAACAAGCATTTTCCATGTGTCAGACTTCTGACGTGTTGCTCCTGGTGGAGCGACATTGATGCTGCATTTCCAACAGTTTCCGGAGTCTGCAATCAGATGAGACTGGGTACTTCCAGACTGGGAAATCCAACCCTTTAGTCCAAAGCTCAGCCCAATCATTCTCCAGAAGCCTTGTAAAGCCTGTTACCTGTGAGGGGGCTTCAGCCCTGCATGATGATGAGCGCTGGCACTGATTTGGTTGGAGGACCTTGACTGAGGAGATCTCATTCCAAGATTTCCTTCAGGATGTTTGGAGTGCATTTTCTCCATTTGTTACAGTGGGGGGGGGGGGGTTTCACATGTAGAATGGCAGATGACTGGGCACTCGTTGTCTGAATGTCACGAACGCACGTCTTGATTGTTACTGGCCGTTTCTGCCAGGGGGTGGTGACGTGATGAAGCTTCTGTGGATTTTGTAAGTGAATTTAAAAAAATTTTAAAAAATGTCGGTAAGTAGTCCTGTAGAAGGGATGTAGGTTGGAGCAAAAATGTTGATTCTAATCTCTGACGAGTGATAGTTAGGTTAAGACATCTCTTAAGACGACCGATCTTGTAGTCCTTAAGTGATCGGTCGACTGTTGGAAAATCCTTGGCCGTGCTCACAGGGGTGATTTGGCATTATTCTCCAATGTTCCGTCTGTCCAAGACTCAGTAACTCTCACACTTGCAAGAAAGTCCCGAGAAGGTGTTGCTGACGCTGAAACAGATAATGTCACCGCCTGTGTCCTGCCGTGCCTCCTTTGTTGACGTGCTTACACCTTTCCAATGTTCTTCATAACGTCAAGACAAGCAGGAATCCACTGCTCTCACTGTGTACCGATCCTACCGACTACGCCAAGTGGTTTGTAACGTCGCTTCGTTTTATATTTTAGGTCAGAACTGTATCTATCCTTGGGGACAAATAAAAAAAATCATGAAAAAAAATGTATGATGTTGTTTTTTTTTTGGTTTGTGATTATTCACGTTTGAATGATTCACAGTCCAAAGTTAATAAACATCATCATTGTCTACTGTAATGATGCAACTCGCGCTCGCTTGTGGATTTGGGGGCTTGGTTTCAGTGATACAGTGGAAATTCTTAGGGGATGCTTCTTTGTCATCCACCAGAAATGTCACACAACTTGAGTCGAGCGCCGCCACCTCCGCGCGCGTGAATAAGCCCTTTTGTGGATAATTGCGAGCAATTTGGGAAGAGCTATTGTGGCAGAATCTGCCCGCTAACATTAGGAGTCTCATTATGAAGAAGAGGAGAGGCGCCAGCCGGAGAACACGTACAGCCTGTCGCCATAGCAATGAACGTTATATTCAATAAAAAAAAAACGAGATAAAGTGGGACTCGTCGTCAAAGAGGAGACGGGTGGGCCGCACATCCAGGACCCTCACGCTTTTCACACATTTTGTTATTCTGCAGCTTTGTTGCTAAAATCTTTTCCAGTCATTCACTTCATCAAGCAGCACTCGATACCCCGGAACGACAAAAAAAACATAAACGGGATTCAAGGAATTTGTACAAGTTTATTAAAAGATGAACAAAAAAACCTGGAATATCGGCGTGACACGACTACGGAGACCTTCGACTCGGCTCCTAGTTGAAGCCCCTTCAGTGGCAGCCGTGATTGATTTTTTTTATTTAGAAGAATGAAGTAGATAGGACTGGCGAGCTTCGTCTCGTCCAGATGGTTCTAAAGGGTCTGACATGACAAGCTACACACACACACCCCTGGATTTGGGGGGGATTCTCTACCCCCCATTCTCAGCAGATCCTCTCACGTTGTGTCAGGTTGGATGGAGGCCATCGGTGCTCAGCTCTTCTCAGGTCTCTCCAGAGATGTTTGGCGCTGGCTGGACCACTCAAGGACATTTCCAGAGTTGTCACCAAACCACTAAAGGTGACCCTTCAGCCTAGTCGCAGGTCCAGAGCACTCAAGTTTTCTTTAAGGAGATCTCCATACTTTGCTCCGTTCAGCTTTCCCTCGACCCTGACTAGTCTCCCTGTCCCCAACCCCACAGCATGACAATTGCCACCACCATAAGTCACAGCACTGCATGCTGGTGGGGTAGTCTAACCTTGGATGTGCCGCTGAACACACAGACCATTAATGCGGAGCAGTGCCTGTCACACCTACCACTGTCTGTCTGTCTGTCTGTCTGACAGGGGTGGCACAGCAGTTTGCCATTGCTGAGAGACAGAAGTTAGGAGCAGACGCTGATGCAACGCATTGTCACACCCACCACATGACAAACCAACTCAGGATCCCAGATTAGGACTCGAGTGCAGCACACTACTTTGAATGGAGTGGAACGGTGGGAGGTTTTAATGGTGGCTGGAGTGCCAATTCTGCCACCAACCCCCAGGTTGGAGGGCCCACATGGTTTCAGTGACAGAGCAATTGCAGGTTAAGGGTCTTGCTCAAGGGCCCAACAAAGTAGAGTCACTTTTGGCATTTACGGGATTCGAACCGGCAACCTTGTGATTACCAGTGCAGATCCCTAACCTCAGAGCCACCACTCCGCCTACTGAGGCCACCATTTTTTGAATTGAACACCTTCTGAGTGGTATTGTGCAGGTGATGAGCTTAGAAATGAAGCTAGACAGTCCAATCTTGGTCTCACCGGACCCTCTAAGAGGGCTCTCGTGTGTCACCTGGCTGCCAAACCCCCAGAACAGTGGAGTGTCACGGTGATGGTGTTACCCAGAGATCACCTCCTTCCTCATCTTGACTGTTCAGTCGGCCCGCCTGCCAACTCTAAGAAGAGTTGAGGTTCTTCCGAACTGTAGGTGATGGCTGTCAGTGAGTATGCCTCTGTGATCTGTGAGGTTTATTACAAACCCACCATTGTATTAGAGATTATTCCTTTATTGAAGTCACACACACAAACACACACACACACCAGCTGACAGGGTCAAACTGGCGAGGCAGATGGGCACAAACATGTGAAAGAGAATCCATTTAAAATGCTGACGTCAATGGAGGCTCTGATCAGGGCTCTCGAGAGACTGAGTGAGGAGTCTGAGGGTCTGGGCTGGCGAGTGTCCTGATAGAAACCAAGAGCCAGGCCTTTAATGACCTCTTGGGCATGGCCACCAGCAGTGTGTCTGTCTGCGGAGAAAGTGTCGAGAGGTTTACTTACCTTGGCAGTGACATTCATATCTCCGGTGACTCTTCCTATGAAGTCAGTAGACGGATTGGGAGAGCATGTGGGGGGTCATGAGGTCTCTGGAAAGGGGTGTGTGGCGCTCCTGATATCTTCACAAAAGGACGAAGGTCCAAGTCTTTAGAGTCCTGGTGCTTCCTGTTTTGCTATATGGTTGTGAGACATGGACGCTATCCAGTGACCTGAGATGAAGACTGGACTCCTTGTGTCTCTTTGGAGAATCTTTGGGTACCACTGCTGTGACTTTGTGTTGCTCATGGAGTCCTGAATGAGGCACATTACCTGCATTTAGTTACGGCACTACAGCCACGTGGCACGATACCCCGAGGGTGATCCAGCTGATTGCTGAGGACCTGAGTAGCTGGACCAGGCCAAGAGGTTGCCCATGTGACACCTGGTTGAGGCAGATAGAGGGTCAGAGGGTCATTGGGACTGAACCACGTGTCTGTCTGGGGGCTGCCAACCTGTTTCGTCATGTGTTGGGTGTGGCAATGTGCTGTACCAGTACATGCCCCCCAACCTGACTTGACGTTTGCTGCATCACTATATGGCCAGAGTGACCAACAGCCACTGTCTGTAGAGGCCATGAGGACAGGGGAAGGTGTTACTGGAGCCCAGTCCACAGATAACATGGACGGCCCTGCTGGCAGATGCTCATATCTGATAAGACTGCCATGCATGTGTAGGTATGTGAGTGGGTATAATGATGAAAGTCCATCACGTCCTGCTGGAGGTTCATTTAGCTGTCATCACCCCCAAGAGACCTTCCATTGGCTTCTCTCCAGCCTGGATTTGTATCTATAAATGAATTATGTGTTGTAATTTTGGGGGTCGGTGGTAATTACACCCTAAAGCAAATTAAATGCTTACGTCTCATTTTATGGCATATTTCTCTCGTCTGATTCTGGTCACAGGAGGGATGGACATTGGCTCTGCTCTGTCTGTTCTGCATCAAGAAAGGAACAAGCGCCCCCTGCTGGACACACAAACCTCTTCCATCCATCCATCCATCCATCCATTATCCAACCTGCTATATCCTAACACAACCAATCCCAGCCAACACAGGGCACAAGGCAGGAAACAAAAACCGGGCAGGGCGCCAGCCCACCGCAACAAACCTCTTCCATTTAAGAATTATGGGAGCCACTGTGGCTCTGGGAACCTTCAATACTGCTGATATGTTTTTACTTCCTCGTATATGAAGTACAGGGAAAGTATTGTCATCGTCCAAAAATTCCATGTCGAGATTTGAATGAATCTCTTTAGATCTCCATGAGTCCGAAAATACCATTTTTGGAATTATGTCTGTGTCCGTCTGTGTGTGTGTGTGCATGAGTGTTTGCTTGTGTGTGCGTGTGTTTGTGTCTGTCTGTGTGTGTGTGTGTGGGTGTTTGTGCGTGTCTGTCTGTGTGTGTGTGACTGTCTGTCTGTGTGTGTATATGTGTTTGTGTGTGTGCGTGAGTGTTTGCTTGTGTGTTTGTGCGTGTCTGTCTGTCTGTGTGTGTGTGTGTGCATGAGTGTTTGCTTGTGTGTGCGTGTGTTTGTGTCTGTCTGTGTGTGTGTGTATGTGTTTGTGTGTGCGTGAGTGTTTGCTTGTGTGTTTGTGTGTGTCTGTGTGTGTGTGTATATGTGTGTCTGTCTGTCTGTGTGTGTGTGACTGTCTGTCTGTGTGTGTATATGTGTTTGTGTGTGTGCGTGAGTGTTTGCTTGTGTGTGTGTGTGTGTGTAAACACGATGACTTGAGGACATTTTCATTTAGGTCAACCAAATTTTGTATACGAGTATTAAGTATTTGATTTGATTTATGGCCGATGGTTCTTTGATGTACATTATATAAAAATATAATCCATGTCTTGCGGTTGACTCCTCAGATTACATCCCCATACCTGCGTATTTGAGGGGGCCGAGGGGAGACCACTCCCGGTTATTTTATTTTTCTGGAGCCTTCCTCAGATCTCGGCCTCAACTCAATCCTAAGGTCTGCAGACCGTTCTGTCACAGTCAGGGCTTGGGTTTTTGTAGGACCACCCATAGACAGGTGTGCCCCCCTTTCCTAATTGCGGCCAATAAACTAAACTGACCGCAGCGGGTACTCCAAACCAGGTGAGGAAACCCTTCGATGCTGGTTAACACAATGGGAAACCCTGAGGTCAGAGGTCAAATCTCATAGCTAAGGGTCTGAATAACTGGGTCACTGTGATATTTCAGTTTTTTATTTTATAATAAATCTGTCAAAAGTCCTGTTATCACTTTGTCATTCTGGGATACTGAATGATGACCGATGAGACCAAATCTGATTGATTTTCACATAAGGCTGCAATGTGAAACAAGTGAGGGGGTCCGAATCCCCCCTGAAGGCCCTCAGTGGCCGCTGTCTGCCTCGACAGCTTTGGCAGCAGCCGTGACGTCCACAATCTTCACCTTTCTCCCTTTAAGAAGTTCCATTTTGTGGCCCATCGGTGCACATGTACCAGTACCGGGGGTCCTCCTCATCCTCCTGCTGCCCAGCTTGCTGTTACGTTGAAAGAGGAATTTTGCCCAGGGCCAGATCTTCTATGGCTGCCCGTAGCTGAGGACACAAAGGAAAACGTTTCTGCATTCTAACCAAGGCAAGTGAGTGTTACAATATACAATGTCAGAATTATAGCCCCCCATACCAGAGGCATAGCTAGGGTTTTCAGTGCCAGGGGACAACTGAAGATTTCGCGCCCTCTGGAAATGGAAAACATTTCATTCTAAAATTTCGTAACATCAATTTAGCGTCCCCTGGATGCTTCGCCCGGGGACAGATGTCCCCTCTTGCCCCCCCTAGCTACGCCACTGCCCCATACCAGTGCAAATTAATTAAACTCGTGTGTGGGTGTGTTTGTGTTTGTGTGTGTCCTGCGGTGGGTTGGCACCCTGCCCAGGATTGGTTCCTGCCTTGTGCCCTGTGTTGGCTGGGATTGGCTCCAGCAGACCCCCGTGACCCTGTGTTCGGATTCAGCGGGTTGGAAAATGGATGGATGGATGGATCCCTGCACTGAGCCAGTTCTTTGGACCGCTATACCAGTACTGGGTAGGACCCCCTTTTGCTCGCTTCTTCATGGCATGGATTCCACATTCTGCTCCGTGTTGACAAGAGTGTGTCACGTATCGTCTGCAGATGTCATGCATGCTGCCCACATCCCACTCCACCACATGCAAAGGATGTTCTGGTGACTGAGAAGGCCGCTGAAGAACCCTGAACTCAATGTCATATTTGCTTGGTGACACGGGGCATTGTCATGCCGGAAGGAGCCATTCGAAGACGTGGCCAGCAGTGTTGTGCACGAGCGAGCTCAGAAGGGCATCTTCATTGGACAAACTCATATCTCTAAGAACGGGGAACTTAACGTAACGTATTTGCAAGTGAAGACCCTGACCGTGAGCGACTTCAGTTTTAGGTGACATTCTGGATCTGGCTCAGGTCCCGATTAAACGTTTAAAGTAGGGGCGCAGCCGAATCCAAATGCGGTATTCGGATAGGCACAAATAGTGGATTTTCACAAACATCTATTTATTTCGTAGTACTAGTACTATCTTGCCTGAAGAAGGGGCCTGAGTTGCCTCGAAAGCTTGCATATTGTAATCTTTTTAGTTAGCCAATAAAAGGTGTCATTTTGCTTGGCTTTTCTCTATATTTATTTCGTACGAATGTTTTGCCATTTATTTGTATTCGGAAAAAATAACAAAAAAATCAAATCGGCGCCGTCTGTCTGTGTCTGCCTGCCTGCTAGTGCCCTGCTGCACCCCCGCGGACACGCGCACGCGGTGAAGCTCCGCTTTCGCTTTTAGGGCTCGTTTATACTTCACACTCAGAACGTGGACGCGCACTCATCATGGCTGTCACGCGTTCACAGCGTTCATTTGACGTGTCCTCTGAGCAGGTCCTCAGTGCGCGAGTGGCAGTACCAGCAAAACAGTCGGGGGGGGGGGGGGGGGGGGGGGGGGGGGTGCAGTGTGCTAAAAGTTGGAATGTGACGTCAGAGTCTCTGTTTACTATCTACACGTGACAGAAAGCCGCTTTGAAGATCGGTGTGCACGCTTCGATGCTTGATGTACGGTTCGATGTGGTGAAGCAAAATGCCGACGTAGAAGTGCATGCGTGGTGCTTTGATATTCAAGTATCGCATACTCCTCAAAGTAATGACACGATATATTTTCAAAGTCTCACATACCGTCTTTTTTTCGTGCACCTTCACAACATCAGAATGTAGGCATATTTGGGCGACAAAGAAAAAAAAAATAAGGACACAGTGAAAAGGTCCGTTTTGTGATCAAAGTGGAAATCTCAGCTTTAATCTCAAAATGTCCACTTTCAACTCATTAAAGCAGACCGTCGTAGACGTAATCTTAAAACCGACCCAGTTGTTAGTCGCTATTTACTTCTGGGGCTTCCTCCAAAGTTGACAGCAGCAATCGCTACCCACAGAACACATCAAATGTATGATATTCCAGCTCTCTGCACATTTAGAAACCCAAACAATATATTCGATCTCTTTTCGCTATTCCGTTATTAATAATTTCCGTTTGTTAGCGCTAATGCGATCTCTACTATCAATTTTTTGAGACTTTCGAATTTTCGTACTTCCATTATCTCTAACCTGCTTTGCATGTGTATCACGCCAACGTTTTAGAATTCTTTACGACGTTCTACTTTGTCATCTACGCTTTGTCTTTTATTTCCGGCCCTGGGCGTAGTTAAATTTCTTGGCACAAAGTCTCGTCTCGCGGGACTTGAAAGTATCTCTCTCTGAAAAAGTCACATCTAGCCCCATGATTTTTTTTATTAAAATAGAGAGACATATATTTAATCTTAGGAACTAACTCCCACTCTTCTTAATCTAAGGGCTCGTTTATACTTCACGCTCAGAAGGTACGCACCTGAATCATGGCTGTCACGCGTTTCCAGCGTTCATTTGATGCGTCCTCTGAGCAGGTCCTCAGAAATGAACGCAACGCGTGCGCGAGTTGCAGTACCAGCAAAAAAGTCAGGGGGCGCAATGTGCTAAAAGTTGGAATGTGACGTCAGAGTCTCTGTTTACTATCTACACGTGACAGAAAGCCGCTTTGCGGATCCTATGAGATCGATGTGCGCGCTTCAATGTTTGATGAATAGATCGATGCGGTAAAGTAAAATGCCGACATACAGATACATTCGTGGTGTTTTTATATTCAAGCGTTGCATATTCCCGATCGTAATGACACGATACATTTTAAAAGTCTCATATACCGTCTTCTGTGCTGTCTTTTTTTCTGGGGCTTCCTCCGGTCCTGACAGCTGCGGATCCCAGCAATAGATCACCACACTGAACACATTAAATGTATGATATTCCAACTCTCTGCACATTTAGAATCCTTAGATTTATACTTGATATCACTTTCATGATGGAATGCATTGAAGTATGTACATTACATTTTACAGATAAATTGTTAATTTCGTTTAAACAATGAATACTGTTAATAATTACACACAAGGGGGTGACACGGTCGGCAGGGAGTCACGTCGCTGGTATTCACTGACTGGAGTTTGCATGTTTTCCTGCTGGGTTTCCATGATGTGCTCCGGTTTCCTTTCAAAGATATGCAGATTTGGTGCCGCTAAAATGACGCCAGTGTGTATGTGTGTGCTTGTATTCATCTTGCGATGAGCCGAGGCATCGTCCAGGGATTGTTTCTCACTCGTGCCCAGTGCTTGCTGGAATGGACACATCCCTGGATTTAATCAATAAACATCCTTTTCAGGGATATTGCGGTAAGGTGTCATCGGAGTTTAATGGGTGTTCTAGGCAGTTCACAACAGAGAAGCCGAACCTGTTCTCACCGTGTTAATATCTCGCACTACCACCTGGCGGATTTCTCCAGATTTACGTAAAGTGCGCGCGCAAGTATAAACAGTACAACGCTTGCGTAGCAGGAGCGTCCACTGGCGCATGCGTCGCGTTGTGTGAAGTATGAACCCGGCCTTAGACTTGTAAATCGTCTAACTTGTGTTGCCGTCAGTGAAAAGTAGTCTACCCGATGAAGAGTGGTATCCACGAGAATTAAAAGATTTATTGTTTGGTGAAAGTGAAATCCACAAACATTACAGACAAAATATCCGAATCGCAACATTCAATGCTCAAGACGTAGATTAACACAGTTCAGTACCATACGCGATGAGAATCTGTGGTGTCGCAACAATTAAAGCTACGACAAGTTTAATTTCGAAGGTTTATATTTATTATCACGGAGAAGCGATGTAACATAGAATCAAAAGAGTTAAACGATCGCACGTATTAGAAATTCTACAGCCAGTCTATATATATAAAAGTCAATGTGCGCATGTGTGTGTGTGTGTGTGTTCCAGCATCACTCGTTGAAATGATTTTCATGAAACTTGGTACACATGTTTCTCTTTGGTCGACTAAAAATACTGGAGGGTGAAATCAACCCTAACTCACCCCCTTCTGGTGATCTTGCGGTCTTGTATGCACGTTATCATCCAGTAGTTACTCGGAACGACCACTAGAGGGCGACCTGGAGGTGACTGCAAGCATTCTTTATGTTTGAGCGCCAACGCGCGCCTGTGGCTTTTGAAATTAAATCGAGTTGGCCGGTTAAGAGCGTCAAGTGGATGATAACATACATAAAAGACCACAAGACAATCACATCAGTGAGTCTTCATTGTTTGTTAATTTACTTTTATTTTTAAAGTTGTGTTTTTTTTTATTATATTTTTCTCAAACAATTAAAAAAAAATCTTTATTTTCCTCCCGGGCAACACTGAGTATTTCAGCTAATAATAGATACAAATCCATACGTCCAAAAGTATCGCACTTTACATGAAATTTATCTGCAAACCACGGACAAAGACATTTTCTTGGATTTCTATATGAATCTGAAAGATCACGCTCGCACATATAATAAACCAACATGTGACGAATTGTCCGCGATAATAGTTTCAAAAGTCGAGATATCAAAGACAGAGTTGATATTCGTGTTTATCCAAAAGCACAGCACGATTCAGAAGGAGATCCTGATATGCCATTCGTATTAAAACGTTTACAGTTTCCCGTTAGAATAGCTTTTGCTATGACAATTAACAAATCACAGGGACAAACATTCGATAAAGTCGTTTCATTTATTAGAGAGAAAGAAACGATATTCACTCACGGGCAGTTATATGTTGCGTTGTCACGTCATGTAAGTCCAAACACGGAATCAAAATTCGATGCGATTTTGAAGAAAAGTTAATTTCAAATATTGTTTTTACTGCAGTTTAAAAGTAAAAGTGAAAATAATGAATTTGTAACAATTCCCATGAAAATAACAAATCTCTTTAAATTGTATATCCGGTTAACCAAACCCGGGGGTTGGCGAGCGAAGCAGGCAGGGGGCAGAGCCCCCTATTTGTTTTAATAGTAAACTGTGCTGCACCCCACAACTCCTGGGTAATAAATGGGTCGAGTCATCAAGACAATGCCAGACGTCAAAGGTGCCATCAGAAGAGTTTGTGTGCAAACCAAAAGCAGCACACTGGACAGGCCTGTGAAGAAACTGGGCCAGCCGGCCGGCCTGCTTCAAGAAACAGACAATGATTGAAATGAGACATTTTTTTTTTTAATGTTTGTTTGAGTGTTATTGCTAGTGATGTGAAAACAATAGTTAATGTAAAAGTAAAGGTAATTGGCTGATATTGAAGTATAGGGGCGGCACGGTGGCGCAGTGGGTAGCGCTGCTGCCTCGCAGTTGGGAGACCTGGGGACCTGGGTTCGCTTCCCGGGTCCTCCCTGCGTGGAGTTTGCATGTTCTCCCCGTGTCTGCGTGGGTTTCCTCCGGGCGCTCCGGTTACTCCCACAGTCCAAAGACATGCAGGTTAGGTGGATTGGCGATTCTTAAATTGGCCCTAGTGTGTGGGTGTGTTTGTGTGTGTCCTGCGGTGGGTTGGCACCCTGCCTGGGATTGGTTCCTGCCTTGTGCCCTGTGTTGGCTCGGATTGGCTCCAGCAGACCCCTGTGACCCTGTGTTCGGATTCAGCGGGTTGGAAAATGGATGGATGGATGAAGTATAGTAATTGACTCCCCTCCTGCATAGCCAATTAGGGTCCGGAAACGTAAGAGCCAATCCTAGAAAGTTAAAACTTTTGAGTTAAACTCATTTTAGAATTTGCTTCATTTGAATAGAATATCAATTTCTTTCATAGTCATAGACAATGGGACAGTCTCTTCCCCCTGTTAGTATGAGATAGGACTTTCTTGCTATAATTAAGATACAGTGTGTTACTTGTGTCACTGGTTGTACACCAGTACACAGGGACTTAAACGACCCATTTACAACCTAGAAATGGGACAGGCATACAGTCTTCTGACCGTTCAGAAAAGCGATTTGTAATGATTTGAAATGTAACAAGATTTAACTGTGCAGACTGCATCTCTGTTGTCAGCCATTAGCACTAAAACATAAGTAACATGATCGTTAGAATTTGTTACTAACCCTCACCTATTCTGTTGGTGCCACGGCCCACCTGCCAAGTTGTTCTGCCTGCCTTAAGGTAAAGTCATCTCTGATGGAGGATCGCAGGAATCGTCGGGTAGAGGGGTCCTTTCATTTGATTGGCTGACTCCGCTGTGGAATGGCCAATAGGGGTGAGGCAGCTTGATGGCCGAGGTCTCCAGGACTCTGAACAAATCCAAATCCTATTATGTGATGTCATCGACTGTTAAATTCTTCTCCGTACTTGTAATATTTTTATTTTATACTGTATTGAGGATTACTTGTGTTCTGTTCTGTGTATTTTATTGTATTAAACCCCTTTCTCTTTGACACCCACTGTACGCCCAACCTACCCGGAAAGGGGCCTCTCTTTGAACTGCCTTTCCAAGGTTTCTTCCATTTTTATTTTTTTGAGAGTTTATTATTATTATTATTATTATTATTATTATTATTATTATTATTACCACGCTTATTTTAGCTTCACTTGTTTGCTGTCTGGTACAAATCTTGTAATCGAAAACCCACTTCCTATTGTCCAAATGACTTGAAATTTTGCACACTTCCGATGACAATACATGAATCAATAATCAGTTTCACTAACTGATCAATTGATCCATGTTAATTAAGAAATGAAATTTTCATATGAAGAATAGTTCAAGCCTTTCCAAGGTTTCTTCCATTTTTATTTTTTTGAGAGTTTGTTATTATTATTATTATTATTATTATTATTACCACGCTTATTTTAGCTTCACTTGTTTGCTGTCTGGTACAAATCTTGTAATCGAAAACCCACTTCCTATTGTCCAAATGACTTGAAATTTTGCACACTTCCGATGACAATACATGAATCAATAATCAGTTTCACTAACTGATCAATTAATCCATGTTAATTAAGAAACGAAATTTTCATATGAAGAATAGTTCAAGATTTCACCAATAGATGGCGCTAGTAACGGAATACTGTAGTAAAGAAATACTGTATTAAAGGAAGTGTTAAAATATTGATTACAAAATTACACTAAAACAAACCCAAGACTAAAAAGTTGAAAATACTATATATATATATATATATATATATAAATACTTTTTTAAAAAACACTCTTATATTAAGTTAAAAAGTGTACTAAGAAGTAAAAAATAAGTCTCTCATACATCACTCGTAAAATAAAAGTGCGGGCGCTTTTCATCAATCAACATTCAAAAAACACTTCTTAAAATCTTAACAAAAGCGCCCACACTTTTATTTTACGAGTGATGTATGAGAGACTTATTTTTTACTTCTTAGTACACTTTTTAACTTAATATAAACGTGGTTTTTTAAAAAGTATTTTTTATATATATATTTTTTCTTGTCTTCTTAGAGAGTCAAGGCTGGGGGGCTGTCAAGAGGCAGGGGCTGTTAAATCCCATTGCGGCACTCCTTGTGTGATTTTCGGCTATACACAAATAAACTGCATTGCATTATATTGTAAGATTTAAGCTTTGAACGGAACTTTTCTTAACAAGAACTTTCCGGGTTTTTTCTTACTATTTCAATTTTCTCTTTTTTTTGTGTGGACTGTTTTACTTTGAATGTTAACTAAAACTTTTAAAAAACGAAGAGATTTTTGTCTGTGGGATCATTTCAGCACGTCGGGTTTTTTATGCTAGAGCTGCCTGACGTCGGCAATTTTGAGAAAACGCCGCTACGTTGACGTTTGGTTGAAGAGCGGTGCTTTCCCAAATAAGACCAGCGGTGTGGGGGGTCATTTTACACCCTGGAAACAGCCGAACTTGTGGCCTGATCTGAGAGCTGCGGGTTGCGTGCCTCCGAGTTTGAAATTGTAAGTTCGCTGCAGCGCCACCTGCTGTTCCACTTTTGACATACAATACCGTTATTACAAGGTACCAGATGTGGGCCAGTAATGCCTGAAAGAGCCATGGAGTACAATTCAATCCATCCATCCATTATCCAACCAGCTATATCCTAACTACAGGGTCATGGGGGTCTGCTGGTGCCAATCCCAGCCAACACAGGGCGCAAGGCAGGAAACAAACCCCGGGCAGGGCGCCAGCCCACCACAGGACACACGCACACACACACCAAGCACACACTAGGGACAATTTAGGATCGCCAATGCACCTAACCTGCATGTCTTTGGACTGTGGGAGGAAACCGGAGCGCCCGGAGGAAACCCACACAGACACGGGGAGAACATGCAAACTCCACACAGGGAGGATCCAGTAAGCGAACCCAGGTCTCCTAACTGTGAGGCAGCAGCGCTACCTACTGCGCCACCGTGCCGCCCTGTACAATACAATACAATACAATACCGTTTATTATTTGTAGAGCCCAAAATCACACCAGAAGTGCCGCGATGGGCTTTAACAGACCCTAACTCTTTGACAGCCCCCCAGCTTTGACTCTCTAAGAAGACAATAAAAAAACCCTTTTAGGGAAAAAAAAATGGAAGAAAGGCAGTTCAAAGAGAGACCCCTTTACCAGGTAGGTTGGGCGTGCAGTGCGTGTCAAAAAGAGAGGGGGTCAATACAGAACAAATCCTCAATACAGTATAAAAATAAAAATATTACAAGTATGGCGCAGAATTGAACGGTCGTTGATATCACATAATAGGATTTGGATTTGTTCAGAGTCCTGGAGACCTCGGCCATCAAGCTGCCTCCCCCTATTGGCCATTCCACAGCGGAGTCAGCCAATCCGATGAAAGGGCCCCTCTAGCAATAAGAAGAGACAACGAGCAGAAGCAGGCAGAGGACACACACAAGGTGACAGATGGCACCAGTCCTCAGACTTACCTCCTTCCTCGTGACGAGACCAACCAGTGCCCCGGCATTGGTGACGTACATGAACTGGACGCCCAGCAGCTCAAAGAGGGAGTGTGCCTAAAACGAGACACGTGGGGAGGAATGAGAGGACATGTCAGAGTTCAAAGATGTCACAATGGCGCCTGTCCTGCCCCTCCTGGAGGAAGGAATCATTGGAACTCGGACTCGCTGCTAATCACAAGGTCCAAGCCAGGGCATGCATTCAACTAATAAATGGCTTTGTGACGCCACCCACATACCACCGTCACCCCCCCAGGTCCCACCCATGCCATGCTCTACATTTAAAGTGATCAGATTAGGAAGAAGACTTGAGGCCCAACCTGGTGCAAGGAGGTCTGAGGAGAAAGCTGGAAGGTGACGGGCTGGATGGCACACACCTCTGCCAGGCTGGTCTGTAAAGAGGAAAACAAAGAGCTGCATGATGGTCCTCCTCACTGGGATGAAGCATTTGAAAAGTGCCCCCTTCACATGCTCCCCATTTCATGACTCACAGGGGATTCAGTTTGGCTTTTTAAACGACTCTTTAATGTTAAGGTCTGGGCAAAGTGGTCCAAACGAATGACAAATAAAACACACAAGACGATTGATCTTGTAAGCATCCCAATTCAAATTGGTACGTCAAAGACGACGGCCATGACAGTCTGTGTGCTCAGGTCTCTCTCTTTCTCTGTTTCTCTATCAGCTTTGCACTCTCGGCTCTTGAACTTGTGAAGCTCAGTCAGGCGGCGCGTTGATTTGAGAGCTCAGCCTTGTCGAGACCCCATGTGGTGTGCCAGGGGGAGTCACCAGAGACGTGAATGTAAGTGAACATCTCGACGAGGGCGACACTCTCTCCGCAGACAGGCACACTGCTGATGGCCGTGCCCAAGAGGTCATTAAAGGTCTGGATGTTGGATTTTATCAGGACCCTCGCCAGCCCAGACCCTCAGACCCCTCGCTCAGTCTCTCGAGCCTCCATTGAGCATCGTCAGCAAAGTCAAGATCCGTGAATCTCTCTTTACCAACCGACGCCCCACAGCCAGTGGACCCCACGACCCCCCCCCCCCCCACAACACCCAGTCCATGCCAGCTATAGGAGCAGAACAGACCCCTGATGAACCTCAGAATCAACTGGGAAGAACACAGAGGTCCTGCCTCCACTCTGCACAGCACTCCCAGTACCAGTGGACCGGCTGGCCATGATATCCAGCAACCTCGAGGGGATCCCACAAAGTCTCCGGACGTCCCACAGGACACGACGCTTTACGAAAATCAACAGAATTTTGTATTTAAGAAGCAACTGAAAACTCATCAGTTCTGGGAATATCCGTCCAACTGACTGGAAAAGAAACTGAGCTCTGTGATATTTTACATTGCTGGTGTGACAGACTGGGGGCGCTGTCGTCCCCTTGAACCCTCAGACCACTCGTCAGACACCAGGCAAAAGTCCAATTATTATTTATTATAATAATAAAGTGCACAAAGCAGCCTCCACTCCATAATACTCCAATAATAATCACGATACACAATCAATAAACAAATCCTCCACTCCCAGCAGCTCAGTCAGCCTTCCTCCCAACTTGGCGCCACCTGCTGGGCTTTCTTTCCCACAGTCCTTTTCTATCTCTTGACCCGGAAGAGCTTCTGATCCCTCACTCCATGAGATTTCCCAGCACTTCCGGGTCAGATGAAAACTCCTTCTTTTCTTCAACCCAGAAGTACATCATTCCCTCTGTCCCTGTGACTGGGAAGTACTTCCGGGTTATAAGTCAAATATAAGTCCCTGAGCCTCCTTGCAGCGTCCCCTTGGTATCCAGCAGGGCTGTGAATTAAAACTCCAAGGTCCAATTCGAGGTACCTCCATGTTGTAGGGAGGGCTCCATCTGGCGGCTTGGGGGTATTGGCCGGGATCGACTGCCAGCCGTATACCACACTGGTTAACTTGGTGTTCGACTGACTTAGCGACTGCAATCCGTGATTGTAATTGTGACGGTTATTACGTCTTTGTCACTTGTGGCATTGAACTTTTGTTCCCTGTCCTACTATACTGACTCAACAAATAGGCCTTAGCCTCATTACGGTTACCTCTTTTGTAAGTCGCTTTGGATAAAAGCATCTGCCAAACTAAGAAATGTAAATGTCATTAATTTAGACCAGTGGCTCTCAAACTCAGTCCTGGGGACCCCCGGAGGCTGCAGGTTTTTATTTCCACCAACTTCTGTTTTTAATTGGACCCTCAGCCTCATTAAGTGAGCTGCGCTCTCCCAGTCCCTGTGCTTTGGGGGGTCAGTGAAGAAGTGACAAGAGTGAGTGTGACGATACAGTCAGTCAGTCATCGTCCCACCTGCTATATCCTAACTACAGGGTCACGGGGGTCTGCTGGAGCCAATGCCAGTCAGCACAGGGCACAAGGCAGGAAACAAACCACGGGCAGGGTCGCCAGCGCACCACAGGGCACACCAGGGACAATTTAGGATCACCAATACACCTGACCTGCATATCTTTGGACTGTGGGAGACATGGGGAGAACACGCAAACTCCACACAGGGAGGACCCGGGAAGTGAACCCAGGTCTCCTGACTGTGAGGCATGTGATAATACGTTTTAATAAAAATGAAGCAGTTATATGTGGATTTTTGTTTTTTACTTTTTATTTTTGTTAATCCTGATTTCCATTATTGACTAATTAGTGTGGGCGTACGGTGGTAGCGCTGCTGCCTCGCAGTAAGACCTGGGTTCGTTTCCCAGGTCCTCCCTGTGTGGAGTTTGCATGTTCTCCCCGTGTCTGCGTGGGTTTCCTCCCACAGTCTAAAAACATGCAAGTTAGGTGCATTGGCGATCCAAAAATTGTCCCTAGTGTGTGCCCTGCGGTAGGCAGGTGCCCTGCCCGGGGATTTGTTCCTGCCTTGCGCCCCGCGTTGGATGGGATTGATCCTGTGTTAGGATATAGCATGTTGGACAATGACTGACTGACTACTTAGTGGGTCTGACGATGAAGCAGTTGCAGCCTTTCATCATTTAGTGTTGTTCAGCCGGGTGTCTGCTTTGCTTGTCTTTAATTGTCACCTTTAGGATACAAAGTAGGGTGCAGACTACACAAAATTAGGGAAATAATAGGAAAACAACAAAACAGAGTGAAGCATTTAAAGTTATAGCAAAAACAGAAATATCTCTAAATGTCTTATAATGTAAAAATCAGACTGTGCTGCTCTTGTGAATGCAGAATAAGAGAAGAAAACATCAGGAGTGCTCACCCCTCGACTTTCTCGTATCCTCAGATATGAGGAGTAAACCGCAAGACAAGGATTCTATTTTTAAATTACTAGGGGGCTTCGCTCACCAACCCCCCGGCCTGCGCTACGTGCCAACCACTTCCCGTCTCTGCTGCTCACGTACTGTATGTGGATTTCACTTTCACCAAACAAGAAATCTTTTAATTCTCGCCGATACGCCTCTTCATTGGGAAGAAACACAACTTATCTCTGATGGCAACACGAATCACACAGTCTACATGTCTCTGACTTAAAGTTTAAATCCGACCAGCAGATTCGATCTCTTTTCGCTGTTCGGTTATTTCACCGAGTAATAATTTCCATTTGTTTGCGCTAATGCGATCTTTCCTATCATTTTTTTGTGACTTTCGAGTTTTCGTACTTCCATTATCTCTAACCTGCTCTGTATGTGTATTGTCCATCCATCCATCCATTTTCCAACCCGCTGAATCCGAACACAGGGTCACGGGGGTCTGCTGGAGCCAATCCCAGCCAACACAGGGCACAAGGCAGGAACCAATCCCGGGCAGGGTGCCAACCCACCGCAGGACACACACAAACACACCCACACACCAAGCACACACTAGGGCCAATTTAGAATCGCCAATCCACCTAACCTGCATGTCTTTGGACTGTGGGAGGAAACCCACGCAGACACGGGGAGAACATGCAAACTCCACGCAGGGAGGACCCGGGAATCGAACCCAGGTCCCCAGATCTCCCAACTGCGAGGCAGCAGCGCTACCCACTGCGCCACCGTGGTATGTGTATTGTGCCAACGTTATTGAATTCTTTACGACATTTGACTTTGTCATCTGCTCTTTGTCTTTTATTTCCGGTGTGATTAAATCTCTTGGCACAAAGTCTCGTCTCGTGGGACGTGAAAGTGTCTCTCTGAGAAAGTCACGACTCGTCTTGTTCCAAGATTCTTTTTTATAATATAGAGATGGACATTAAAGTACCATCAATAACAAATCAAATCGAATTAATAATATACTGAACAATAATTATAAAGGTAAAATTGAATAAATCGGACTCTGCAGCTGCATGAATTAAGGGTAAAGTAACACTTCCGGTTAACGGAAATAGGCGAAAAGTTGATAGAAATCTACGTTTTGTACCAAAGTGAAATCGTACTCAATTTATTGTGTTTACACAAACAGACCGAATTCCAAAAATGCCATTTCCGGACTCAGGGAGGTCTAAACCGTTGAGATTCATTAAAATCTCGATTTTGAATCTTTGGACGGTTACAATATTTTCCCTGTACTTTGTAAACGAGAAAGTAACAATTGAAGTGTCGATGCACTTCCAAGATACACGCTCATGAACAACAGCAAAATGCGCCAAGATGCACATGAAACCAAATGCACGGCACTTTGGACACTGTTTTGATTTTTATTATGGAACTAGTCATTTAGCCCGTTACAATAACGGGCGCTAGAACAGTAGTGCATAAACATTAGTAGGAACAGTCTATATTAAATGGCAAGGGACTTTGACCTCATTCTTTTTGTTGGTCGTATTTTTCTTTCTTTCAGCCTTTCTTTTGTTGATGTCTACTTGCTGAGCTGACCGTTCTTCGTGGGCTGCCGCCGTGTATTGTATGTCTTTAATTTTCTGTGACAGTAATACTGTCTTGTACGGCTCTATTCAATAAGGGCACACACAAAAAGTCGAGCTTCAAAAGGGCGACCTCAATTGAGCGCGGCGAATAAAGGCGTTCGTAGATAATTTAGTTCAAATGGCTCTGGAATATGTGAACAGCAACAAAGGTGCAGATCTTTATTTACGCGCGCCTTTATTCGCTGCACCCAATTGAGGTCGCCCTTTTGAGGTTCGTCTTTTTGTGCACGCCCTTATTGAAGGATACCGTCTTGTACGTCCGCTGGCTTGTACGTCCGTAATATACCTTTAATTTTCTCTGGTGGTAATACAGGCGTGCATGTCGGTGATATGCCTTTAATCTCCTCTGACAGTAATACTGGCTTGTATGTGGCTGTAATATGCATCACTGTATTGTGTACCTTTAATTTCCTCTCGCAGTAATACTGGTTTGTATTTCCGTAAAACGCCTCTTAACTTTCTCTGACAGTAATATCGTGAATCGCACCGTGCCCCGCGCATGCGCACTTCACCAGAAGACACCCACACACGGACACCTGGACGCACACAGGGATTTTATATATATAGGTAAAAGCACTTTGTCACTTTTTGGAAATATCCCCTGACTTCATCTGAGAATTGTCCTCGCATGTCAGCTCATCTCGGTGACATTACTGACAGTGTCGGGTTCAAGAGCTCCCAACAGTCGGATGGGAGTGTGGAGCGAACCCGCATCATCACACGGACAGACATACAGACAGACAGATGTTGGATTTTATATATAGAGCGATACGATTTATACTTAGTAAATAAAAATTTGATCACAAAAAAAAAAATAATTAAAGTTTCGATGTACTTCTGAGATTGTCTTGAACGAAAGTGAAATGCGCCAAAAATGCACGTAAACATTTGACTTTTGCACATTACGTTATCCCCTTATAACATACATTGGTCCATCGTAATAAACACTTACCAGACCTGGTTCTATTGTTTCTACATCCATCCATCCATCCATTATCCAACCCGCTGAATCCAAACACAGGGTCACGGGGGTCTGCTGGAGCCAATCCCAGCCAACACAGGGCACAAGGCAGGAACCAATCACAGGCAGGGTGCCAACCCACCGCAGATTGTTTCTACATTGGACCCCAAAATATAGAAAGTGGGAAATATCAGCTTGACTCATTAGGCTAGGAGTCCAGTTCAGAATAAAAACCTGCCAACACGTGGGGTCCCCAAGACTGAGTTTGAGGACCACTGGAATGGAGTACTGACACGTTGAAGTTATCCTGTTTCTACACTGTGACGGACAGCTGGGGCCCATGCCCAGCCGGGACGCCCCTTCTGCATATGTTCCAGGGGAGCACCTCCCCTGGACCACTTGGTGGCAGCCCCCCTGGGTGATTATGGTGCCTCAGATACCCACAGGCCTCCTTGGGAGATGGAGTTCTCCACAGCCCTGTTGGGATCCAGGGTGGCCACCAGGAGGCGCTGCAGGGGTTCCTGGGCCCATCTGGGCCGTAGTTCATCCACACCCGGCAGAGGTGCAATCAGAAGCAGGTGGTCAAGCGCCTGAAGCACTTCCGGGTGGGCTATAAAAGGGGCCGGCAGCCAGCACTCCAGGAGTCAGAGTCGGGAGGAGGGAGACAAAGCTGGCAAGGAGGAGTGGAGGACTTGAAGAGTTTATTTGCGCTTGTGGGACTGTGTTGTGGCTGAGGGACATGGGGAAGACGTGGGCCGTCAGCTGAAGAAGGAAAATAAATTCTTTTTGTTAATTTTAACGTGCCTATATTGTCAGTCTGTGTCGGGTCGGACACATATATAGAGCCTTATTACACAGAATGACAGACATACATAATTCCAAAAATGGTCATTTCGGACTCAGGGGGGTCTAAAACTTGAAGATTCATCAAAATCTCGATATTGAATTTTTGGACAATCACAATATTTCGTATACGAGAAAGTTAAAAAAAAAAAGACTAAACTAAATGAGATCAATTCTTATCACTAATTGTGAGTCTGCTGTCACAGGGGGTCCCCGTGTCCGAGTTTGGGACCACTGCTCTGTTTTCCCTTTTGACATTTGAGTCTTTCTCTGCTGATCGATCTCCAAGCTCCGTCCTCTGTGATTTAATTTCGTATAACAAGGAAACGGCGTCGAGTCCTTTTATAGGCGCCGTGTGCCTCCATTCATTTGAAAGCCAACATCATCCCCACAAAGGGCTCTTACTTTAATTAGCTTCCACCAGGAAAGCAACACACGTCCTGTGGGGATGGACCGCAGTCGAGTGTCACTAGCAGGCGCCCCCCGCGGAGTTAATCCATGTTATCAAAGCTCCTCAAGACCAGCCCCGTGCCCCACATAAGGGCCTTCATGTTTGTCTGAGCCGATGCCACCCTACCGTTTCAGGACGTTCCCCCTCTGCTGACTCTTGCCGGCTCGTATTCTCTTCTCCGATGTTCCCCCTTTGATGATAACGTAGAAACCTCAGCAGCTCAGCCCGTGGAATGGAGCCCAGGAGCACCATGGCATCTGGAACAACAACAACAACAAAAGACAACAAAAAAAAAAAAAGAGTTTCCACTTCACCGTCAGCCCCGGAGATTTGGTGGCATTTCAACAGATGCTGTCAACAAGGACAAGATGGGCAAACAGGCAGTGCGCCGGACGTTGTAGGTGCCCGTCGCCATAGTGTCAGCTCGTGGCAATGCCGCCCCAGGAGAGGACACTGAGTTACAATTCATGGTAGCGTTTGTTCCCCCCTTCAAGGTGTCAACAAGTTCTGAACACCAGAGCCTGGTGACGTCAAACCAGGTGGGACCACTAATTTGTGAATTTCCCATTGGGATTAATAAAGTATCTATCTATCTATCTATCTATCTAAGAATAAAAGCAGCGAATCAGTCCAGCCCTGCGTTTGCCTCGGCCACCTCAGTCGAAGATAAGGAGTCACGGAGTTCATTTGAAATGTAGGTGGGCTGCTTGGGAAGGAGAGAGGAGTGCTGAAGCCCCCCTGAAACATTAAACACTTCGTTAGGCTTGCGTATCCACCAGAGAGTAGCCGGCAGCGGTTTGTCTTCATTGTTTTCAGTTATTTTATTTTATTATGTCGTACTCTCGTTACAGCTGCTGTCCGGTCCCTTCCATATTGTTATATTGCTTTATAAATTGCACTGAGGTTGCTTTGCCTTTGTGAAATCTTTAAAGTGGATGCGTCGACACGGTGCTGACCGCACTGAACGGCAGCAGGCTGTATGAAGAATGGAACTGGGAGAAAACGAGGAACGGGAGGACAAGAGTCGAGGAAAGAATGAAAAGTCGGCGTAGGGAGAAAAGGGAAAAAGAAAACAGCAAACTGAGTCAAAGCGAAAAGTGAAGTTCACGGTTGAAAAGACGTGTAGCCAATAAGGGAGTGATAATGTGAATATCCTCTTGGGATTAATAAAGTATCTATCTATCAATCTATCTATCTATTATATAGTGCCTTTCATATCTCTATCTATCTATCTATCATATAGTGTCTTTCCTATCTATCTATCTATCTATCTATCTATCTATCTTTCTATCTATCTATCTATCTATCTATCTTATATCTATCTTTCTATCTATCTATCTATCTATCTATCTATCTATCTATCCTATCTATCTATCTATCTATCTATCTTTCTATCTATCTATCTATATAGTGCCTTTCACTCTATCTATCTATCTATCTATCTATCTATATATCTATCTTTCTATCTATCTATCTATCTATCTATCTTTCTATCTATCTATCTATCTATCTTTCTATCTATCTATCTATTTATTATATAGTGCCTTTCTTCATCTATCTATCTATTATATATTATATAGTGCCTTTCATATCTATCTATCTATGTATCTATCTATTATATAGTGCCTTTCATATCTATCTATCTATCTCTATCTATCTATCTATTATATAGTGCCTTTCATATCTATCTATTTATCTATCTATCTATCTATCTATCTATCATATAGTGTCTTTCCTATCTGTCTGTCTATTATATAGTGCCTTTCATATCTATCTATCTATCTATCTATCTATCTATCTATCTATCTATCTATCTATCTATCATATAGTGTCTTTCCTATCTATCTATTATATAGTGCCTTTCATATCTATCTATCTATCTATTATATAGTGCCTTTCATATCTGTCTGTCTATCTATCTATCTATCTATCTATCTATCTATCTATTATATAGTGCCTGTCATATCTATCTATCTATCTATCTATCTATCTATCTATCTATCTATCTATCTATCTATCTATCTATCTATCATTTAGTGTCTTTCCTATCTCTCTGTCTGTCTGTCTGTCTGTCTATTATATAGTGCCTTTCATATCTGTCTATCTATCTAATGTACGGAAACCAAGAGAGGACATGTAACATCGTTAGGAATTAGGAATAATTAAAAAGTAATTTTCTCGCCTCGAGATGACAGATCTTGAGCGCTCGAGAAAATTCAACGTTTCACAAGAATAACCATTTAGCTTATTGGACTGGATTGTGGGTCACAAGAGATTATGTGCACGAAGTACGGCTAACTGCCTCCATCACGTCAGCTTGGGCAACATCTCACCACATATTCGTCTGTGGCCACGTCAGGTTATCTCTCTGTTAAAATATGGAAGGAGAGACAAGACGAGACTTTCTCAGAGAGACACTTTCATGTCCCGCGAGACGAGTCCACACCCGGGGCCAGAAATAAAAGACAAAGAGTAGATGACAAAGTAGAACGTCTCGTAAAGAATTCAAAAACGTGGGTGCGATACACGTGCAGAGCAGGTTAGAGATGATGGAAGTACGAAAATTCGAAAGTCTCAAAAAACTGACAGTAATGATCCGATTAGCAGAAACAAACAGAAATTATTACTCAGTGAAATAACAGAACAGAGAAAATATTGTTTGGATTTAAACTTTAAGTCGGAGATTTGTAGATCGTCTAATTGACTAAAGTAGTGTTTGTTCCTAACGAAGAGGCCAATCTGCGTGAATTAAAAGATTTGTTGTTTGGTGAAAGTGAACTCCACATACGAGAGCGGCAGAGACGTGAAGTTGCTGGCACGTAGTGCAGGTGGGGGGTTGGCAAGCGAAGTGAGCAGGGGGTGAAGCCCCTGAGGTTTTATTATTATTATTATTATGAATCCTCTTTGTGCCAAATGGAGCCTAAGATGTCGACAATTTGCCTCCATCTGGTCCTGTCTCGGCACGTGAACATTTGTCTTCTAAACATTACATTCCCCCTTATAACGTACATTGGTCCATTGTAATAAACGTTTAGCAGACCTGATTCTATTGTTTCTACGTTTGACTCCAAAATATAGAAACTGAGAAATATCAGCTTGCTTCCTTAGGCTAGGAGTTCAGTTCAGAATAAAAATCTGCCAACACGTGGGGTCCCCAAGAGTGAGTTTGAGGTCCACTGCAATGGAGTACACATTGAATGCCCCCCCTCCCCACCTTCTTATATTTTAGGTGGCCTACACCTCTGGGGTCTTCCTGATGCCGAGCCACACTGCAGTGGGGCAGTTGCAGTGTTGTGGTGGACGACACAGAGAGCATTGTGGGTAGAGTACCTCTGCCGTTGACCACCGGGAACTCCGCGTCAGTGCTAGAGGTCAGGAGCTTCACGACTTCATTGCATCCCCAGCTTTTCATGACAGGAAAAAAGTGGCGACTCATAAATTGCTGAGTCGTCACTGAGTAGGACCTGAAAAACAAGGAATTAGTGTTAAGCTGGTAAACGGAGCGTCCATCCATCCATCTCTCTCTCTGTTTCTCTCTCTCTCGTGGTTGGCATCGCCCGCTCCGTCTGCGTAGAATTTGCTCCTTCTTCCCATGGCTGTGTCTTTCTTTCCCCTGTGGACCCGAGTTTCCATCCCAGATTCCCAAAGACACACAGGTTAGGTTACTTGGGCATGAGCATGGACATCTGTAAAAGTGATTGTGCCCTGCATGACCAGTGAGGTTAAATCAGGCAATTCCAAAATGCCCGGGGCATTCAGTGCATTCACCTGAAATTCTGCTTGGAATATTCAAAAAGACTCAAAGTCAAGTTTGATACTTGGTGTGCAAAAAAATAAACCAATAAAATAAGTGGAAATAAAGACCAAACTAAAAGTATTAAATAGGTGCCACTTCACCAGAAGTGCAATTTGAGCACATTTCTGGCTGACCAGTGTAAGTGCCCAAGAGGACAGACGGGTAATTTGGACAAATCAAAGCTACCCAAAGTCACCAATTTGTAACATACCCTGGTGTAAGTACCCAAGAGGATGGACGGGCATCCTGGATGGGACGGAGGATCATTTTTTTCCCAGATGGGAGTCCAGAATGGAAAGACCGACGAGCTTACCAGCTGGACGAGGAAACGGCTTTGTGCCCGGCCGGAGTAGCAGAAGCAGTTCCATCCCCCATACAGCAGGTGGCAGTGTTCCTCTGGTGGTGTCCCAGTTTGAACACCCACAGGGGTGCTTGGGAGTTGGAGTCCAGGGGTGCAAACCTGTTGGGGTCCCTGTTTCGCTGCCCCCCCTTCCGCTGGTCCATCGATTATATTACTCCAGGTGGGCACAAAGCCGTTTCCTCGTCTAACCAGCAAGCTCATCTGGCAATCCATCTGGGTCAGAAATTGTCCTCTGTGCCCACTGGGATGCCCGTCTATCCTCTTGGGTATGTTACAGCTTTGTTCTGTAGCTCTGAGTCAGTCAGCCATTCACAGGGACTCAGAATCTCGTAGAAACTCCTGTGTACCGTCGGCCCGATGGCACGTGAACTCAGCATAAGGGCATTCAGACGATGAAGGATTGTTACTACCAGGAGTGGAATTGGAAAATACAGTGGAGAATTATAGGTAGGCACACATCAACAAGGAAAATATGAAATCATTGTTAATATATAAGGGTAAAGAAATGGCAAAACAGCAGTTAGCCACGGAAGCAGACATCAGCACGCCTCCCTGCTCCTTCAGGTACCTCCACCAACAGAGAAGGACCACCAGCTCCCGTCTCCCACCACACAAAGCCGAAGTACACAAGGACACCTGACCTTACCCCGTGTCGGCGTTGTGCAGGCGTGGTAGGTAAGGAAGCTTCTTGACGATGATTGTGCCATCGTAGAAGGACGGCTGGCACTTCTGGGAAATCGCATTTGCTACCAACACTGCCAGAAGCACGGGCAGAAAGTGGGCCATCTGACCAGTCATTTCAAACACCAGCAACGCCGTGGACAAGGTGTGGGTCACGGCTCCTGAGAAGGCTGCGGCTCCTGCAGGGACAGAGGGAGAGGAAGAGATGGTGAAGGTGCAGTCAGGCCCACGTGGACTTACACAGCAAATACAGCACTAACAAAATGGCTGCTAAGTACTTATGCCCCACTAGAAAGCCCCCTTTCTAGACTGGCAACACATTTGGAGACCATCTAAGGATGTTAATGGTTAACAATTAAGAGCATTGATAAAAGCACAGGAAGTGCCAACCATCCACCTTCTTAGATTTTTGGAGTGTCTCTGCCCTGTTGGCATTTTTCAGAAGTTCGTCATTTTCCTCCGCACTCGAGCCTTGGTTTCCTGTATGGTTGTAAATGTTACTTTATTTGCTTTACATTTTTACGGACATTTTATTTGTATTATTCTTTGATACATGCAGTAGTGACATTTGTTTTGTTGTCTGATGGACGCAGCCGTGTGGGCCTCGACAGGTACCTTAACAGAGAGTTAGTGGAAGTCAAACATTTACAATATAAATATAGGCTGGCAGAGTTAAACCAATTACAACCATAGCATTCAATAACAAACTCCTTTACTGGCAACAAGTACTGGCTTCTAATTAAGCAACTGAGTCGCAACACAAATCTGTAGCCATTGTGTCAAGTGGAGTAACAACCAAGACAGTGTGCTTTCAAGAAGCGTTAGCAAGTCCATGACAGAGTATGTGGTGGTTGCGTATCTTACCAGCTAAGGCATATCCGCCTGGGATGATAGGATTAATGACCCCATCAGCTTTGATACCATCAGGGAAAAAATACACAATGAGCTCCCCAACCAAACGGCCAAGAGCAGCACCTGTGGAGGGAGACAAGAAGATCACCCATTGAGACATTCTGGAAGGTGGCAGTGCCATCAAAACGACGGACTTGCCCACACCTGCCCATGAAATAGACTTTGAGTCAATTGTCCAATTACTTTTGAGTCCCTGAAATGAAGGGATTGTGTTAAACAAAATGCTTTAGTTGCCTCACATTTTTATGCAATCGTTTTGTTCACCCGACTGAATTAAAGCTGAAAGTCTGCACTTCAACTGCATCTGAGTTGTTTCATTTAAAATTCATTGTGGTAATGTACAGAACCAAAATTAGAAAAACGTTGTCACTGACCAAATATTTATGGACGTAACTGTAGATAGATAGATAGAAAAAAACTATATAATAGATAGATAGATAGATAGATAGATAGATAGACAGATAGATAGATAGATAGATAGATAGATAGATAGATAGATAGATAGATAGATAGATAGATAGATAGATAGATAGATAGATAGATAGATAGATAGATATGAAAGGCACTATATAATAGATAGATAGATAGATAGATAGATAGATAGATAGATAGATAGATAGATAGATAGATAGATAGATAGATAGATAGATATATGAAAGGCACTATATAATAGATAGATAGATAGATAGATAGATAGATAGATAGATAGATATGAAAGGCACTATATAATAGATAGATAGATAGATAGATAGATAGATAGATAGATAGATAGATAGATAGATAGATAGATAGATAGATAGATAGAAAAAAACTATATAATAGATAGATAGATAGATAGATAGATAGATAGATAGATAGATAGATAGATAGATAGATAGATAGACACTATATAATACATAGATAGATAGATAGATAGATAGATAGATAGATAGATAGATAGATAGATAGATAGAAACTATTTAATACATAGATAGATAGATAGATATAAAAGGCACTATATAATAGATAGATAGATAGATAGATAGATAGATAGATAGATAGATAGATAGATAGATAGATAGATAGATAGATAGAAAAAAAACTATATAATAGATAGATAGATAGATAGATAGATAGATAGATAGATAGATAGATAGATAGATAGATAGAAACTATTTAATACATAGATAGATAGATAGATAGATATAAAAGGCACTATATAATAGATAGATAGATAGAATGAACGAACAAACAACAGAACATGTGTTTAAAGGCTACTGCACGAGTTATCTTAAAGATCTGATGTGTTCATTACAAAATGGTAAAACGTTTAAGCTGCTGCAGGAATTATTACAATTACAAGAAAGTTCAAACACATAACTCCAGCTCTCACGTCCTTACATTGGCTCCCAGTTAAGTTTAGGGCAAATTTCAAAATCTTTCTCTTAACATATAAAGCCTTAAATGGCTGAGGCCCTGCCTATTTATCTGAACTTATCATTATTTGCAAACCTGAGCGCACATTAAGATCTCAAGATGTCAGCCTGTTTAAGACTGTAAAGTTAAATAAAATAACAATGGGAGGTCGAGCTTTTAGTTCTGGGGCCCCCAAAGCTGTGGAATGATCTGCCTGCTTCTATAAGAGGCGCCCCTTCGGTCTCAGCTGTTAAATCCTGGCTGAAGACTAATGATTTTAGTGTAGTATACCCTGACTAGAGGTGCTGTGCATTCTGCACCTCTTTTTTTAGTCATTAGTATAATAATATAAGTAATATGATATTAATAAGCTGTTACTAACCCTCCCCTGAAGAAGAGGTCAGAGTTTCCTTCCAAAGCTTCCATATTGTAATCTTCTCAGATTAGCCAATAAAAGGTGTCATTTTGGTTGACTTCTCATTGTAGCTTGCATAGAAATACTCACCATAGATGAACACTGGCATGAAGTATCCAGCTGGCATTGGCATGGTGGTGGCGAGAATCAGCATCCAAAACTGGACAAATAAAAAAACAAATGAGAAGCCGTTGGTTCCTGCTGTATTTTCTATGTGTGTAGTACTAAGAGTAGTCACAGCAGTAGTGACGTTGTCACGTGTACAGAGTACGGTGAGACTCCTCCGTGCGTGTGCAGCCCACTTTGCTGTTCTCTGGTGCACACAAACCCCCATACCTGACTGTACATCTTGCTCGTGTCTCCATACTCCTTCTTCAGAGTCGCCCTCACTGAAATGCCACATCATTGATTGCTGACATATGCTTAATGTTTAACAATGAGCCACTTTGCTCTTTTTAATAAGTCACTCGTGCCTGCTAGCAACTGTTGACCCCAATCAAGAAACAGCCATCTTATTGAGAAATGGGTGAAGAGCAGTCTGGCCAGGGGTGCAACTGCAGATTTATGACCCGAGTGCTGGCACATGGCTTTGAGTACATTCAAATTTCAAGCGGCTCCCCTTGGACTTCAGTAAAACTGCCTGCGTTGAGCTGATGAAGCCAGGACGCCATTTCTGTTAGCCCGAGGCCAATCGCTACTGTAACTGTAAAATCTTCATATTAATAGCACATTCAGAAGGACGGCCGGCTCAGGCAGGTCATACACATTTACCAACGCAAAGAAACGGGTCACGTTTTCTACAATCAACCCTCCGACACTCCACTGATGCAGGAGGGGGGGTGAACAGCACTTTACAATCCCACAACAGTTGTTTGGGGGGGGTCGCTGCCTGACCATTCTGACACCAACCAAAAAAAACAGTTTAAGTTTCATTTAAGTAAGAAATGGGGCCATTACAGAAATTACAGAGGAGGGTTAACACCGACACCCCCGTCACGTGAATGGAACCTTCCAAGGGCGTCTTCATTTGGGCGCACTCTCACTTCTGGAATGGCCGCGGTGAGGTGAGGGCTTTTTCCTTTTGGTTTTCTATAGTGTTTTGTTTGCAATTCGATAAAATTTATTTTAATACTAAATGTAACGCCCCGACATAAAAAGAAAGTTTTGGGACTTGTAGCCAGCTGGACTACGAAACCAACCCCGGAAAAAACAGTGCATCGGCTGCATTAGAGCGGTATTGAATACAACAAGGCTGGCATCCCAACATGGCATCCCAGTTGTTTCACTACCGTTCAGCGCCACCATATAAACATTTTGTCAGGACCCAAAGCTTTTCTTAAATTTAGTGTTCCTTCTTACGTCCCAATCTTCGGGTTGTGTTTTTCACTTTTCGTGTTTTTTTTCAGGCTTTGACTTCTTCTCTGCCCGTGCCAGCTGGCTTCTTCCAAGAATACAAACCTCAATTTTATCATCAGACTTGCTAATTTCTAAGCATTTTGCTCTTTTCCTTCAAAGTCTCATACCACACATATAACCCTGGGGGGGCTTCTCAGTCTGCTGACCTCAAGTTCGTCGTGGTTGGTGGGGTTCAATACGTTTCTCACTCAAAAACATCAAATTAGGTGGGTGGTCCACATTTGACCAATTTTGAATTCTGGCCTTCATGTTGTCATCGTTTTTCAAAATGGACTGGCACCTTTTCAAATTTACTTCCTTTACTTACATTTTCTACTTCTGCCTATATTGACGGACCACCGCTACTCATGTCCCCGTCCAGAGGGTTTTGGGCTGATGATTTCCAATTTGTAACAGGCCCGGCCTTAGGCATAGGCGAAGTAGGCGACCGCCTAGGGCCCCGGTGTCCGGGGGGCCCCAGATCGTCTCCTTGGTCTAATTTTCACGCATTTCGCAGAGCTTCCAGGGGGGCTCTGCCCCCCTCAGGGGGCCCCTGGACCCCCCTTTTGCCTAGGGCCCCATAATACCTAAGGCCAGGCCTGTTTGTAATTCCAGATTTTGGAATTTTCCAAGTACTGACCCACTTGGAGAGAAAGCAATAAGGATGAGAGGCCAGCATGTGCCAAAAGTGTCCCCCATGTTATTGATGGACTCATTTTAAAGTCACAGTCTCGTTACACTGGACTAATTTCCTTCATAATTTTAAACACTTCACTCATGTCTCCTCTTCATCTCCTTTTACTTAAACCAGGGGTGTCCAACTCCAGTCCTGGTGGGCAGCAGTGGCTGCAGGTTTTCATTCTAACCCCTCTTCTTAATTAGGGAGCCGTTTTTGCTGCTGTTTCACTTGTTTTGCCTTATTGATGTGACTCAGACCCCCTTAGTTGTTTCTTTTTCCTTATTGAGCAGCCAAACAACAATGAGACACAAAACAAGCCGCCACATGAGAAGCTCACCTGAAAATAAAGAAAGGTCTCGGTCGTGTTGGTCGCCAAAACATCTTGACAGTGGTCTTAGAGAAAACAAAAAATCAACAGTCTGCTGTGGCAGAATGAGAGCAGCGACAAGTCCTGATATTCAATAACGGCTTAAATTAACAGCAAGAATTAGCTTCTTATTAAGAAACTGGTTGGAGTGAAACTGGCTGGAGTTTGACGTTCCAGTTTAGCTGGTCACCTGTTGGCTCATCTCACGTCTCATTTCTGTTTGGCTGCCATTTGATGAAGAAACAAGGACTGAATCCTTAAAAACAGGGCTATGAAAATGAAGGGAAAAGGAGTTAATTAGCAGTAAAAACTGAACACTGATTAGGAAAAGGGTTAGAATGAAAACCTGAGGCCACTGCGGCCCACCAGGACTAGAGTTGGACACCCCTGACTTAAACTGTAAAGACTTAGCTCTTTGAATCTTTCCTTATAATTTATCCCCTGTAGCCCTGGAATCATCCTTGTCGCTCTTCTCTGGTCTTTCTCTAGTGCTGCTCTGTCCTTTTTGTTGGCCTGGAGACCCAAACTGCACCCAGTACTCCAGATGAGGCCTCACCAGTGTGTTATAAAACTTGAGAAGAACCTCCTATGACTTGTACTCCACACATCAAGGCGCTATATAACCTGACATTCTGTGAGCCTTCTTAATGGCTTCTGCACATTGTCTGTCAGTCGATCGTGTCAAGTCCACTATGACTCCTAAATCTTATAATCTTTCCTCATAACTCATCCCCTGTAGCCCTGGAGTCAGCCCTGTTGCTCCTCTCTGGACCTTTCTCTAGTGCTGTTTTGTCCTTTTTGTGGCCCGGAGACCCAAACTGCACCCAGTACTCCAGATGAGGACTCACCAATGTGTTATAAAACTTGAGAAGAACCTCCTGTGACTTGAACTTCACACATCAAGCTGTTGTTAGCCTTCTTAATGGCTTCTGCACACTGTCTGTCAGTCGATCGTGTCAAGTCCACTACGACTCCTAAATCTTATAATCTTTCCTCAATCCCCTGTAGCCCTGGAGTCAGCCCTGTTGCTCTTCTCTGGACCTTTCTCTAGTGCTGCTATGTCCTTTTTGTGGCCTGGAGACCCAAACTGCACCCAGTACTCCAGATGAGGACTCACCAATGTGTTATAAAACTTGAGAAGAACCTCCTGTGACTTGAACTTCACACATCAAGCTGTTGTTAGCCTTCTTAATGGCTTCTGCACACTGTCTGTCAGTCGATCGTGTCAAGTCCACTACGACTCCTAAATCTTATAATCTTTCCTCAATCCCCTGTAGCCCTGGAGTCAGCCCTGTTGCTATTCTCTGGACCTTTCTCTAGTGCTGCTATGTCCTTTTTGTGACCTGGAGACCCAAACTGCGCCCAGTACTCCAGATGAGGCCCCACCAGTGTGTTATAAGTCTTCAGCATTAGAAAGCTATAAGGGTGAGTGGCCAACATCTGCCCAAAATTAAACATTTAGCACACCACAGTGGACTTCACGGCGACAATCTGAGTGTGTCGTAAGGACTTCACCTTCATGACAATGAAGACCAGCAGAGTCCCATAAATGGTGATGGTGGGATCCCACCACTCTATCCACAAGTTGTTGGGATCTACAGAAGGTGGCCTCGGAAGTGATGCATTCTTGGACAAGACTATCCAGGTCCTGTTGTCAAAGAACGATGTTAAGAGTTCTTTCATAGTTAACTGTAGAAAAAGAAAATTAAAAAAAATGGATGACAACTTGAGATGAATGAATTTCTGTGATTGTGTGTCAGGAGAAAGGAACTCGATTCCCAAACAATTGAGTTTTGAAGGTGTGCCCAACAAAATACCCAAAGGGAAGGATGCCAAGCAGCTTTAATTAAAGGCCTGCCAGGTGGACACATGTGAAGTTCACCTGATGCATTCTCTGTAGAGTTAAATATCAGGTCAGGTCAGGCTGGGGAGCCTGCACTGGTACAGCACGTTACCACACCCACCACATGATGTAACAGCTCAGGATCCTGGTTGGCAACCCCCCATGCAGACATACGGTCCAGTCCCACCCTCTGGAAATAACCCTCTATCTGCCACAGCCAGGTGTTACGTGGGCATCCCTTTGGCCTAGTCCAGCCACCTGAGTCCTCAACAATGAGGGTGCTGTGAGCCGCATCACCCTCGGGGAATTGCGCCACATGGCCGTAGTGCCGTAACTGATGCTCCCTCACAATGCACAAGTAATGTGCCTCATTCGGGACTCTTTATATATATTTAAAACTACCTTAATAGTCCAAAAACACACAGGGAAATTAAATAGACAGATGTGTGGAGCTGTCCATGATTGTAATTGTAGATACCAAAGAGAAGATCTAGGCCGCAAATCAGTATGCCACAAAATGGTGCCACAGTGGGTACACTTACCCTTGATGCCATGAACTGCCCAAGTCCATAAGGGAACGTCATGGAGGACACCAAGATGGCCACCAGTGCGGAGTAAACCACCTTACTGGAAAAAGGAAGCAAAGAGTCAGACCGATGTCCATCCACCCCATGCCATTCAATGTTACGTCGTTTGTCTTTGCAAATCAAACATGGAGTTGTCAACAGTAAAATCCAAGAGACGCCAACAGGTGTTCAGTGTACTGCATGCGTGTTGATTTCTGTTACTCGTGTCGTTCTTATTGGTTTCTGTTTTGAGACAACGCTGTGTTGTGGTGGTTGTCCTGTTGATGTGATTGGGCAGATGAAGTGAAGGATTGAAATGGGAGATTAATAGGAAATGAACGACTGGAAGGGAGGAAATTTCTGAAGAGTGTTTGTAGCCCCCTGGCTCAAAGCTGCAGCACTACCACCAAAGCTGAACAATAAAAGTAAAATATGAAAACCTGAACGTGATTTACAAAAGTACCAAATGACATTGTCAGTTTTTCAGTTGCAGTCTGTTTATATTAAGTTTTAATTATTTTGCTCAGATGAACATGGATCAGCTGAATTTGCAGGACTTAAAGGCATTGCAAGTACCCTTCTGCACTGTACTAGTAATGTAGGCATTTGTTCCAGTTGGCTTCTTTTTCAACTACTTTATTACCTGGGAATGGGAAAATAAGCACCGAACTGGTTTGAATAAATTTATAACCTGTGAATGGATGGACGCCGTAGGGCTAGGAATCACAGAATTAGTTTTCAGCTTGGGAGAGGAAGGAGTGCGGAGGTACGTTAAAGATCACAATCAGAGCTCATGACGAGAGAGCCAATCAAACGTGTGCAATGTCACATGTCCCAACACTTCATATGTGCATTTTAACAGTGGATCAAAAAGCAAGAAGACAACGGCAGACGTCGGAGATCAAGAGACGTGAGAGCATCAGGAAACGTAACTATGAATAAAGCCAATGGCTAAACCAAAGCCCACCCTTTGACACTTTTGATTTTCAGTAAGCTTTTCAGTAGATCCAGACTTTTTTACTTTCTATCTAATAATTTCTTCTATTTGGTATTGTTATACATTAATAAATACCACATTGCTTTTTATATTTTCTATACTTCGTCTTTATCTAGAGGCACCAAATGTGTGTTAGATGGCTACTATCTCATTCACAGGGTTTATTAAGGCTACGGAGGTCGCTCCTCAATGATTAGAACAACTGAAGTAAACGTCACACAGTAAGTGGCACATCACCAAAGGAGTTGTGCTTTTCTGGGTGTCTTGATGACACCTGCATGTTTCTTAGAGTTGGTGATAGTGAGTCCCTATGTAGAGAATCTTATGGAGATTATTGTGAAGTGACCGGCAATTGGCACCACTCAACACTTTGTCTGTCTGGCTGGGGTCACTCTGTGTATGTGTGTTGTCACACACATGCGAATAGCAGGCAGCTGAAGGACTTACAGAATACTGTCAACATGTCCGCCATGGGGGCCGGCTGGGTGCACTGACTCTTTTTCTAAGTCCCCTGCAGACCTTTCCCGGGAAATCCCACCAGTAACTGATGCCTCAACTCAGAGCACATCACTTCCGGCCCCGGCCTCGAGGACAACATCACTTCCCCCAGAGTCCCTATAAAGCCTCTTTCCCCTCCTCTGGATTTCATTTCTGTTTTGGACTCAGTCTTGTAAACTACTCTGGTATTACAATTCTTTACTTTTGCAGCAAGGAACATATTATACGGGTGGCTGCCCCAAACCTTTATCATGTCTGGAGTCTCGTTTTGTCACAGTGTGTATACCTGTGTTGTCAGGCATGCACGTCAGAGGACCATCCTCCAAGTTCTTCCCAGGTATGTGATTCCACCCCGGGTCAAGAGGGGGCACCGTTACTAACTGTCTTATCCTTTCATCCACCACAGTACAGAGAAATGTCCCAGTGAGGACAACTGACTCCGCCCCTTCCGGTTCCTGGGACCCCCTGGAAGGAGGCGTCACTCCTACCCAGAGCTACCAGAGCTAAGGAGCTCCACGACTTTCAGACAACAGACAGGAAAGCCTGATTACCACCAACCACTTTATTCTCATTTTTGTTTCCTTTTTATGCTATCGAGTGTTGTTTTCATTGAACTTATAAGTAAACGGGGGACGTCCTTGTTGGCGCTGTGGTAAAGTGAAGTCCGCGGCTGCTCAGCGTCTTCTTAAATTAATAATCACCACACTCACGTCTTGGTAGGAGGGGGCGTGGGAGTGTGGAGAGAGTGGTTCCTGGGCACGATGCGGGAGCGGGCATTTCTACACTAAGGGTGCAGGTGTGGGATCGTCCATCACCCTAATTTGTGTTGGGTGCCACTAATTGTCACTGCTGTGCCACGTCCCCATTTTTAAATGGGTAAGTGCGAGTGCGAAGAGAAAGGAAATAAAATAAAGGAATACAAAGAATGGAGGTTAGTGGAGAGAAGAAGAAGAAGAAGAAGAAGAAGAAGAAAAAGGCAGGAGGTGGAAAGAGCTGGTGCGAGGGGGGCAGAGTGAGATGGAAGAGTGGGCTCGAGGGAGTGAAGGCAGGCAAGGTGGGAGGTGAGCCCCTGGAAAAGAAGGTATGGCCGACACTTGGGGCGGATGGATTGGGTTGGTCCCTTTGTACTGATTCGAGAAGTTGGACGGCTCGCCGCGTAAGGCCAGGAAGGCAGTGGGGGTCAAAGACTTGGGGGGGAGAGCCCCCGCGTGAGTGCCCTGTCCAGAGAGGGAGCCTGGGACAGAAGGCAACTGGACCTTTGGAAAGTCAGCTGCAGCTGCTGAAAGGACAACTCCTCTACTGCAAGACCCCTCTGCAATAAGCAGGGGAGCCGCCAGCTAAGAGGAGAATGTTCCGGGTTTTTAAAACAAGGACCACTTACTGCCAGTATTGTAAGTACGCTTTTATTGGATTTCTTTATTCATTTTAACCTCTACTTTTCACCCATTTTTTTAAGGATTATTTATTTATTTTTTGAACTTTGAAGCCCTGCACTTTCTTTTTGAACACTTGTCTTTGTTTGCACCTTCCCCTTGCTTCAGGTGGCGTCCTCATTTGTACAGCTCGTCCCAGTCATGACTACTTGACGGTGTCGGGTTTCAGGGGGCTCCCATAACGGAAGCGGGAGCAAGGAGTCGACCCGCACCGCCAAAGGCGCCCCACAGATCCATTGAGTCTGTAATTCCCTCGGACGACCACGTTGTGTTAATCTGCAGGGCCGAGAGCAGATGAACTCAATGAACGTTCCTGGTAAGTCTCACAAATTTCACGATAATACGTGACACTGAGCTTTTTATAGTAGATAAACGACCCGACGTAAAAAATAAGGCACAGTCGCCACATAACATATGAAACACAAGAGCCCTGAAGGCGTCACTTACTCCGTGGCCAGGAGACTGACGATGATTTTATTCCTCCGATTGAAGCCCAACAGCCAGCGCTGGCAGAACAGATAGGCGCAGCTCACACCTCCACAGATCGCCCTGTGTGGAAACACGTCCAGCCATTAAAAAGATGGCTGACTGACCTGCTGAAAGACAGCGCCACCTGAAGGGCAAGAGCAGAAAGGCATGCTGATGGTGGTGTCTGCTGAACCACGGCCTGGGACACGTGGACACTGGAGACAGGACCATCAGCAGGCTATGACAATCAAAGTCCAGTCTGCCCACCAACCATCAGCTGCCCTGCTGGTCCTGACTAACACCCCCTCTTGCCTTTGCAATCGACCCTCTGTGTGCTTTAATGATGACAATCAAGAACAAAAGTTGTTGGTGAGCTGGGTACTGATGAATTTAGAAATCGTCCCATCCTTATTTCAGATAAGGTTTATCTTTACAGAACTTACCCAAGAATGATGAAGAACACCATTTCAGGAAGGTCAAAGGGGAAGTCAATCTTGAAGCTGGTCTTAAAAAGTGCAAGGATGGTTTCTGTAAAGACATAAGGACTGTGATCAGTGACCAGAGGCACATTGGTTCATCCTGCGTCTCATCCTAGATAACAAGAAAGATAAGTGATTGTGGTGGGCCCCTTCAGATCAACCAGGCCAGTCAAACTCGGACCCTGGGGGGCCGCAGCGGCTCCAGGTTTTCATTCCAGCCACTGCTTACTTCTGTTCGTGGCTCACACGACTTTTGGATTTCATTTTAATACACTTGTTTGTTTAAAAGTCAGGACCCTAAACGCCCCTTATGTGACCTACGAGTCTGACACCCCTGAACTAAATGGAAAGAGTAACGGACAGGTCAAATATATTGTATGCTGACCTGGCCAGCTGGTGTTATGGCGCCCACTACATGCACTCTGGGTAAGCGGGCCAAAAACTTCATTCTCTTGTTACTCTTCTTCCTATTTACTTTTAAAGGTATGTGAGTCAAACAACTGAAAAGCGAGTCAAAAACTTCAGAGGACGGTAACAATGAAAAAGTAAGGACAGTAAGATTCCCCTGTTGAGCTTAGACATTTAAAATATGAGCATAAAAAGTGCATGAGGTCCTTTAGACTCTTAGTCAGGGTCATTGTCATACGTGGGCCTTTCAGGGACAACTGAAGTACTCCTCTGGACCAGGGGTTGGCGCGGTTGCTTAATGCCTTTCTTGTCCTCCTTCTGCAGGATGGAATACTGACACCTGTTCTACCTCTGATGTCACTTCTGTCAAACGCCCTCATAAGACAGCATTTATACATTCATCATGTGGTCAGGCGTCTGAGGGTATTCTAAGATCAGGGATTACCTACGCAATTCCAGGAGCGGCGTTTAACTAAAGCAGAGTTCTGAGTTCTCTGCTGTACTCCCTCTACATAAACAACTGATGATGATGATGATGAGGATGATGATGATACACTTTACAAATCCCAGAGGAGGAATTGACTTTTCGCAGAGTGTAGGGTCAACCATTGTATGTTTCTACCTATCTGTTATAAAGTGTTTTTCAAATCTATCTATCTATTATATAGTGTCTTTCATATCTATCTATCGTTCTATCTTATCCTGACAACTACGCTAAAATTAATATCCATCTATCTATCTTTTATTTTATACAGTGCTTTTCACATCTATCTATCTATCTATCTATCTATCTATCTATCTATCTATCTATCTATCTATCTATCTATCTATCTATCTAGTTTATACTGTCCTTCATATCTATCTATCTATCTATTATATAGTGCCTTTCATCTCTATCTATCTTATCCTGCCAACTACACTAAAATTAAAATCCACCTACCTATCTATCTTATAGTGCCTTTCATATCTATCTGTCTTATCCTGCCAACTACACTAAAATTAATATCCATCTATCTATCTATTATATAGTGCCTTTCAAAACTATCTATCTATCTATCTATCTATCTATCTATCTATCTATCTATCTATCTATCTATCTATCTATCTATCTATCTATCTTATCCTGCCAACTACACTAAAATTAATATCCATCTATCTATCTATCTATCTATCTATCTATCTATCTATCTATCATATAGTTCCTTTCATATCTATCTATCTATCTATCTATCTATCTATCTATCTATCTATCTATCTATCTAATCCTGCCAACTACGCTAAAATTAATATCTATTATATAGTGCCTTTCATATCTACCTGTCTATCTTCATGACTTTAGACTGTTATCCCAGGATTATGGTTGGGGTCTCCTCACACCTGTTTGCCACTTCCCAAACACTTTCCTGTACCCCCTCCCCTCTACTGTAATCTCCCCTTATGCCCCCTGACCCCACATCCTGAACACAGGCATGCCATGCCATAAAACAGTGACAAGTTTTGGAGAGGTCATTTATTCCTTGCATGAATTTCTCCAGAACAGCTCCTACACTCCAGTACCTTGTTCGCTGTTAAAGACAGCGAGAAGACGAAATACAAAGGCTCCGCAGGTGGCAGCAAAGAAGCCCCTCCAGTAGTTCCTGACGGCAAAGTGGGAGGACATCACTTCCACGCTGAACAGCACCCCTGTGACAATAAAAAACCACAGGTGAGGCAGGGTCACTTTGAAAGTATTCCCTTACTCCTTTGCCCACCAATTACACCCCCCCCCCCCCCCCATTTTTACCTTTACCCACCAAAACAATAAAGACAACATTCTGCTTTTCCCATTAAATCCCATCAGCCCCAATTCACTCTTCCTGCCTGATGGGAGTTGTAGTCCCTCCATTGACAGTGTCACAGGGTTGCCAGTGAGATGAAAGTATAGGAGAAAAAAAATGTTTTTTTTTTTTGCATACTGAACAGCTAAACATGAAACCCCATGGTTTCCCAAATCTTTTTAAATTCCCCTCAAATTGATGACTTGTCACTAATAATAGATAGATAGATAGATAGATAGATAGATAGATAGATAGATAGATAGATAGATAGATAGATAGATAGGCAGCCAACCCCCCCTCCCCCAGTAATGGGGTCTATGTCCTGTACAAACTAACATTTTTCTAGTACATCTTAATGGTCATGTTTACTATGTAAGACAATACATCAATTTTAAAGATTTTACGTCATGCACTTTCTTTACTGAAATATCAGTCTGGATTTTCTAAATGATTCAAAACAGTAGAAAAAAGCCTCACTGTCCTAAAATGCACAATACTCTACTCCGGTTTTAAATGACAGAAAAGGGAAAATGAACAATGCTGTAAACATCAAGAAATCAAACCTTTTTTTACGCTTTAAAACTGCTTTTGATTTGTAAAAAGCAGATTTTAAAAATGTCAGCTATAGATAACGTTTTATTAAGAAAATGCCTCACAGCTCAGTGAAAGTGCAGGTGTTTCACAAAAGTTTAAAGAGGATGAATGTGATTGGCTGTCTTAAATGTAATCCCGCCCATTATGAAGACTGGCAGACGCATTTCACCTTCCTGATGATTGGCTGGGAGGTTAATGATGGACGGCTACCACGCCCCCTACTGGATCATGCAGCTGGCGGTTTTTCTCATTTATTGTAACATTTACATTTATTTGTTGAGTAGATGCTATATTTAAAATGTGTGTGTTTAAGAAGATTGAAGACCCTCTCATTTGGTGAACGTCTGGTCTTCTAGCCTTGGAATTGTAACTCGCTTGCATTTTGTGCTGATCAGTTTTGTACCCTTGTCCTGTAACACTTGTTCTCATACAGTTTCCCAGGCTGATGTTACTCGATCATGGTGACGTCTTTTGTAAGTCCCTTTGGATAAATGTGTCTGCTAAGCTAATAAATGGAAATGGAAATGGAGGAGTAGAATGAACTATGTGGACACAGGGAGAATTTGTACGGTCCACACAAGATGGTGTCCAAGCCAGGAGCTGACGTCAGGAATCAATTATAACGGCGCCACTATCTCTCTTGAAAATGAAAATGAAGTAATAAAACTGCCAGAAAGAAAAGCATTAAGTCCCACAAATCACTGATCTGAAAGAATAATAAGAATCTGAATGCAACAGAAGTGGCCTTGTCCAGTGACCACAATCTGACAATCTTTGTTTTGTGTGGTCCATTTCCATAATAACGGCACTTTCCAACAATACAACAGCCACACATATCCCCATAACAGGAGGACACAGTGATAGCCTTGTGATTTGTAACTCACTGCCGGGCCACACAGCTCACAGACTTATAACCTCTAGGTTAGATTATTGTAACAGTCTGTACACCTTGGGGTTTATCAGGCATCCTTACATCACCTACAGATGGTGCAGAACGTTGCGGCCCATTTTTGAATTTCCACTCGCAGATGTGACCTCATGTCTCCAGTACTCGCCTCCCTGCACTAGCTTCCAGTTCGTTATTGAACTCATTTGAAAATTTTGCTATTGGTTTTCAATGGTCTGGCGCCTTCTTCCATTTTGGATCTTTTAAAAATTGACCCCCCTGATCTAGCTGGTTGCTTCTAGTGGTCCCTAGATCAAGGTATACACTAGGGGTGTCCAGCTCCAGTCCTGGTGGGCCGCAGTGGTTTCAGGTTTTCATTCTAACCCTTTTCCTAATCCGTGACCAGTTTTCGCTGCTAATTAACTCCTTTTCCCTTCATTTTCATAGCCCTGTTTTTAAGGATTCAGTCCTCTGAGTTGATTCGTTTCTTCATTAAATGGCAGCCAAATAGAAATGAAACATGAAAGAAGCCAACAGATGAGCAGCTAAACTGGAACGTCAAACTCCAGTCAGTTTCACTCCAACCAGTGAAGCCAATTCTTGCTGTTAATTTAAGCCGTTATTGAATATCAGGACTTGTCACTGCTCTCATTTTCTGTTTTTTCTAAGATGTTTTGGTGACCTGAGCAGGACGACATGACCGAGACCTTTCTTTATTTTGCAGGTGAGCTGCTCATGTGGTGGCTTGTTTTGTGTGTCGTTATTGTTTGGCTGCTCATTAAGGAAAAAGAAACAACTAAGAGGGGTCTGAGTCACGTCAATAAGGCAAAACAAGTGAAACAGCAGCAAAAACAGCTCCCTAATTAAGAGGATGGTTAGAATGAAAACCTGCAGTCACTGCGGCCCACCAGGAACTGGCTGGAGTTTGACGTTCCGGTTTAGCTGGTCATCTGTTAGCTCGTGTCACATCTATTTGGCTGCCATTTAATGAAGAAACAATTCAATTCAGAGGACTGAATCCTTAAAAACAGGGCTATTAAAATAAAGGGAAAAGGAGTTAATTAGCAGTGAAAACTGGTCACTGATTAGGAAAAGGGTTAGAATGAAAACCTGAGACCACTGCGGCCCACCAGGAACTGGCTGGAGTCTGACGTTCCAGTTTAGCTGGTCGTCTGTTGACTCGTTTCACATCTCATTTCTATTTGGCTGCCATTTAATGAAGAAACAATTCAATTCAGAGGACTGAATCCTTAAAAACAGGGCTATTAAAATAAAGGGAAAAGGAGTTAATTAGCAGCAAAAACTGGTCACTGATTAGGAAAAGGGTTAGAATGAAAACCTGAAACCACTGCGGCCCACCAGGACTGGAGTTGGACACCCCTGGTTTCTATCTTGATCTAAGGACCACTAGCTGCTCCCCCTCTATGGAATAGTTTACCGGAGTATTTCAGAATGGCCCCCTCTTTTGTCCCATTGAACCCATTACTGAAAACTTCATGCTGACTTTTGAATTTTGGTGTGAGTCATTAATTCTCTTAATGTTATCTTGCTGCTGCTGTTTTAATTAATTCTATTTTCCTTTATTTTCCTTTATTTTTAATTCTATGTGATTGATTTTTATGCGATTCGCTTTATTTATTTTAGATTGTAGAGCACTTTGGTCAGCACTGGCTGTTTTTTTTTAATGTGCTTTAGAAATACATTTTTGTTGTTGTTGTTGTTGTTATGAAGCAGACGGGAGCTCGCAGAAGGAAGTGCTTTGGGTTCGGAGCTTTTCCCCGATTATTTAAAGGGCCTCCTGTGCACAGGAACAGTTTCAAAAGCCCTGCAGGGTTCTCGCTTGCCGACAATTGAATTGCCCACCAGAGGGCAGCAGAGTGACGATGTTGAGATACAGCCTAACCTGCATCAGAATTGGAGGCCACCGGGGAGAAAAAAAAAAAAAAAAAAAGGCGCTCCGAGACCCCAATGGCCTTCATTTAAAAACGTCTTACCGCTGATCGGCGCTCCAAAACAGCTGGCAACCCCGACAGCTGCAGCAGCAACAAGCATCTCGTACTGTTTACTCTTGTTCTAGGAACAACAAAAAAAACCAATTGTAACCATACATAAGAATTCGGCTTAGAATATCAATAGACTTACACAAATTATAGGCATTATCCCCTTGACAAAAAGGCAGGGAAATGGCACAGTAGTAGATTTACATTAACAAAACGATGCGAGGAGAACTCGTTCATAACCATCAGGGGTGAGGAGTCACTCCTATGACACACCAAAAGGGGGATTCTGAGGGAACACCTGCCTAAGCTCAGCACCATGGACGACTTGTCCTAGACGAGACCACCTAGTCCCGGTAGCAGCCACAGTCGTGTTGTCATGCTTGTTGTTACATACATGTTTGAGAAACACATCGCTACTCCTCAGTTCCATGACGATTGTGCTGTTCTAGTTAAGATTTGAAATAGGAAAAGATTAAGATCAGCACCATCTAGTGGTGAAATTCAGCATTTCTATACTTAGGGAAGAGCCTGTCTCTGGACAATGATGTCATCAAGCTGAGCCTCAGAGAGGAAAAACGAATGGAGAGCACATGTCTGTCTCACTCCTTTTGCTTTAAATGTTCAGTTTGGCTTTCGAAGGCATTGTCAGTGCGTAGAAATGTTTATAGATGATTATTTCTTTGCATTAATGTGTATTTGTGAGTCTGTTAAGTATTTAAAGTTATTTAGTGAAGTGTTTTTAAGGGAAAAAGTTCTAGCAACTTGCCATTGTTTATACCTTGTTTTCAGACTTTCTTACCAGCTTATGTACAGATAATGTTTGCCATTCATTTGTATGTTATTTATTTTCTTATATACTAGCCAACCCGCGGCGTACCATATGCCGCATAATCAGGCCGCTTTTTTAATGATTTTTAAGCACAGGGAAAAAATTAACATTTGAAAAATCCGGAGGAGAGGGGAAGGACGCCCATTACGCCCCATCCGTCATGCTAGTCTGCTGATTTCTCATTCAGTAACCTGTGAGTAGTGACGGGCGGGGTGAAGCCTCACGAAGCATCAACACGTTTGAAGCAATTGTGTCGGAAATCGTATCGAAGCTTCGAAGCATTTGACACTCACCTCTCTCGTGACACCTCCTGGCCATTTTCATTAACGTTACAGAAACTTATGATACACTTCAATGACGTCTGTTAAAAGTCGTATTGCTTTTATTTTTTCATAGCTACAGACTGACAACGAAGAGAAGGGTTCGTCAGCAGCTTGTAGTGTGTGATGTCTAAAAAATATAAATATAACTAACGCCGACAGGCAGAATGCACTATACGATAGCAAGAGTTAAACAAAATAAGACGCCTCACCTCGTGCATTCCTGGCTCTTTCAATTAGAATTTACTTTTGCACTGTATCATTATAATCGCTCCTGTTATTAGTATTATAATTAACCCTGATCTTTTCTTGAGATCACATTTAATAGCCTTAAATGTTTTCTTTGCTCTGTCTTAATTAAAATGGAGTAGACAGAAAATAAAGGTTTATCCCTGTACTTTGCCATGATATAGGTAAGCACATTTGAGAAAGAAAATGTGAAATCCTTAAATCACAGATGTCATTATTCGATCAAGTATTAAAATCTGCAGTGCTTCGAAAGCTCGACACAGTGTCGAAACTTGAGTATCGAGCAGCCCATCACTACCTGTGAGTCACGTAGAGTTTTCATTGTTGTTTGCGATTCTGGCCGCATTTCGCGTACTGAGTTGTGCTGGAGTCACAGTTGAGAAACAGTTTTTTAATGTCTTTTAAGCACAGGGGAAAAAATGAACATGTGGCCCGGTGCATTCTTTAACTGCCTTGTGGCGCTGTAGTAGTACGGATGCTTTGCAGTAAGGAGACAGTGGAAGATTGTGGGTTTGCGTCCCGGTTCCTCCCTGTGTGGATAGCAAATTATCCGCGACAAACAAACTGTTTTACACGCTGCAAACCAATCCGCTCCGCTTTTTCAATGTTTTTTAAGCAGAGGGAAAAAAATAAACATTTGCAAAATCCGTAACGCTGCTTTCAGTAAGTACAATGCACACGCGTTTAATTTGTCAGCCACTTTTTGCCAGCTGTCTTTTCTGGTTTGGGCCGCTTTTGCAGTGTTACCTCTTGTGTATATTATATCTTGAAATCCTTCAAGTTGCTAATTAACTAACTAACACCCACAATCCCACTCAGCTTGTGTGAAAAAAATGTGCCCGTTCTTTTATCATTTTGTTGCAGCCTATCAAAGACTTGCTGATCATGTTTTGTAGACTCAATATATATTGGCTTTTCACTCAGCGCGAGGGCGCGCATTCATCTCGGATTATTACATCTTGCTAGACTAATCTGCTACACGGCTGCGTTTGAAAAACCGACTTATCCCGGATGAGTTTCACCGGCATTAATGATTAGGAATCTGGTTGGAACAAAACCCTGCAGCCACAGGGGTTCACCAGGACCGAGTTTGGGAAACACTGCTGAACAGAGACGAAACCGACTCAGGTGAGGAGTGGGGGCGGGCAAAGTAGTTGCAGCTATTGATTATTCAGTGTTGTTTGCCTGGGTGTCTGATCTGCTCAACAGGATTATAAATAAAAGGAAAACAATGTGAAGGCAATGTCACAGGTGATCCTGTGGTATAGCGGGTCCACAGCTCCCCTTCAAAAGCCCATTTTTAAATAAATAATCATCGCACTCACAGTGTAGCGAGGGGCGTGGAAGTGTGGCTGCTGAAACGGTTTCCGGGTAGACTCGTGCTGCGGGCATTTCTCCCCTGTGCAGTGTGTGAGCGAGTGAGGAGAGACAGAGAAAGCCGGTACGTTAGAGTGAGCGAGAGCAGGCTCGAAGGCAATGTGTTCCTGTGGTATAGCGGGTCCATAGCTCCCCTTCAAAAGGCCATTTTTAATCAGGCGACTGACAATAGTGGAGTCAGGCACAGAGAAGGTCAGCTGCAGAGAGAGCGTCTCGACTGTTGCAGGGCCTGAAGCAGGTGAGACGCTAATGAAAAAGAGGCACAGGGCTTATTGGTTTTTAAAGACTGCTTCCTTCATTGTGTTTTAACTTCAGTTTTAAAGGATTGCGCGGCTCTCTCTTGCACTGCCTGTGTGTGCCTCTGTCTCTCTGTGGCGCTGCCTGTGTGTGTGTGCGTGGCTCTCTCTCGCACGCTGCCTGTGTGTGCCTCTGTCTCTCTGGCGCTGCCTCTGTGTGTGCCTCTGTCGCTGCCTGTGTGTGCCTTTGTCTCTCTCTGGCGCTGCCTCTGTGTGAACCAAGATTCCACTGAGGTTGACTAATGAAAAGTCAATGTGGCTCAGAGCTGCAAGTGGACTGTGGCACAGACAAACAGAAATGACGGCATGTTTTTCGAGGCGTCGCGTCCGAGTTGGTGGGCGTGGCTGTGAATTTTTCGTCGTATCCAATGGTCTAAGAGTTGGTGGGCGTGGCTCCTTCCTGCGTGCGCCATTGGCGTCTTACTTGTCGGCGGTTTAGTGAATCCACGCCCCTTCCGGCGTGCTTTCCATGGTTGGCTACTTGTCTTCTGGCTTAGTGAATTATATATATAGATTTGTAAAGAATAAGTAATGACTGCCATTAAGTTTATTGTGTGAGTTTACAGTATATATAAGGATTTGTCACATTATTGTGTTTATGACTTAATTGTACTTTTCTCCTATTCCAACTGGCTTCAGTAAAGCAAGCAAACTGGAAACTCTTGTCTGCGTGGTCACTGGAGAGGACTGTCGACTCAGGCAGGGCGCCCCGGAGGCAGAGGGCAGGACAACGATATTTCAATCAAGTGGGAAATTTTAAGGTGCCATGAAGACAAAGGATAAGAAGGTCCCCTACTGTGCAATCCCAGATCTCTGAAGGATGTCTCATTTATATGTTTATTTCTGACAAGGTGTGCACCTATAAGATGTCCCGCCAGGACCTTTCAGAATCAAATTGAGGCTAAATGTCGTGCAAAGTCATATGTCGGGAAAAGAATATGAAAAATCTGCCGTGATCTGAAGAGGGTGAGAAAAACAAAAACAGGACTTTACCTACGTAATGCTGTCACCATGTGTAGGGGAAGAAACCCCTTTTGTGCCAGCTATGACAAAAAATGATTGATTTGTTAAAACAGGATGACTAATGGACTAATGCAAAGTTATCTCTTGGTGTACGGTGGTGTCAGGTCAGGTTGGGGTGTATGTACTTGTACAGCACGTTGCCTCACCCACCACATGATGAACTCAGGATCCTGGTTGGCAAAGGCAGACACACGGTCCAGTTCCACCCTCCAGAAATGACCATCTATCTGCTGCATCCAGGTGCTTTGTGAGCATCCCCTTGGCCTAGTCCAGCAATGAGCGTCCTGTGATCCAGATCACCCTCGGGTAATCGCACCACATGGCCGTAGTGCCATAACTGACGCTCCCCCACAATGCAGGAATTGTGCCTCATTTGGGACTCCATGAGCAACACAAAGTCAAACCAGCAGTACCCAAGGATTCTCTGAAGAGTCCCAGTACTGAAGGAGTCCAGTCTTCATCTCAGGTCACTGGATAGTGTCCATGTCTCGCAACCCATATAGCAAGACAGGAAGCACCAGGACTCTAAAGATTTGGACCTTCGTCCTTTTGTGAAGATATCAGGAGCGCCACACACATCTTTCCAGTGACCTCATGACCCCCCATGCTCTCCTAATCCATCTACTGACTTCATAGGAAGAGTCACCGGAGACATGAATGTCACTGCTGAGGTAAGTAAACCTCTCAATGACGAGGTCGACACGCTCTCCGCAGACAGACACACTGCTGATGGCCGTGCCCAACAGGTCATTAAAGGCCTGGCTCTTGGTTTCTATCAGGACACTCACAAGCCCAGACATTCAGACTCCTCACTCAGTCTCTCTCGAGACCCCCTGATCAGAGCCTCCATTGACTCTGCGAAGATCACAGCATCGATGGTAAAGTCAAGATCAGTGAATCTTTCTTCACCAGGAGATGCCCCACAGCCGCTGGACCCCATGAGCTCCAAAAACTCAGGTTCAGTTCCCAGCCAGTAGATTCTGAATGCCCTCTCCATTTTCCTGTGGGTATTCCAGCTAATCACATTTGCGTATTCTTCTTGACTTACCCCATTTACAGAAGTCAGCACTGTAAAATAAGTGCCATCAGATCCCCCTACCTCGTAGGCCTTGGTGACTGAAGCACGTATTCTGCCCAGGTAAGTGGCGATCATGCTGGACAAATGAACAAAAGGTCCCTGGAGACAAAGACAAATAAGAGAGTCAAGGCTGGCAGTTTAGTCCGTGCTCATTCCATGTTAAAAGTCCCCCGTAGCTTAGTATGGCGGACGACAAAAGAGTCAGGCCTGTGGCAGAGGTCTGGAAAATGCAGGGCAGTTACTTTCTCAGGAGTATGGTGGTCTCACCACTGGGTTCAAATAATAGAGATAAAAGAGGAAAATGCCTCCTACCATTCCAACTCTAATCCAATCCCACCACTAAGGAAAGATTTTTACCCTGTTTAAACAATCGAGAACTCCAAACTAATGAAGATACATACAGTAGAGAAAGCCGTAAGTATTGCAATACAACTTTTGAGAGAGGCAGACCTGAGGCAGGTGACATATGGCTTTTAAAATGGAGGGGCTGACGTGCAATTTTTAATGTGAGTGCCCAGCATTTAGATGGGATGGGGGGGGGGGGGGGCATAAGCAGTTCTGAAGCCCCACTGAACCATCATGTTGTGCAGCATTACTTAAAATGCAGGCCAATGAAGAGAAGGAACAAAGGCTGCATCATGAAGGGGGGCACATTTTTAAAGAAAGCCTCAGTGGGATCGAGAAGAATGATATCGTTAAGTCACACAGACTCCCTCACTATTCCTGAGGAGAAGCTTTGCTTTAACAGAAATATTCATGAAATATCTTGCTATGCCTTATATAATGAACACTAAAGTCTTGGTCAAAAGTTCTGAGAATGACACAAGTATTGGTTTTGATTGAATATTGGCATTCAACATCCTCCGAGAGCGACTTCTCCGCACCATCCAAGAACAGTTTAGTGACCTACAAGGCCTTTTCCAGTATGATGGAGCACCAGACCATAAGGCAAAAGTGAGAACTAAGTGGCTCGGGGAAGGAAACATTGAAATTTGGGTTCCATGGCCAGGAAACTCCCCAGACTTTAATCCCTTTGAGAACTTGTGGTCTGTCCTCAAGAGGTGGGTGGACAAACAAAAACCCACCAAATCTGACAAACTCCAAGCATTGATGATTCAAGAATGGGCTGCCATCAGTCAGGATTTGGCCCAGATGTTGACTGACAGACAGCCTGCCAGGCAGAATTGCAGAGGTCTTGAAAAAGAAAGAAGGGCCAACACTGCAGATATGGACTCTGAACATAAACGTAATGTAATTGTCAATAAAAGCCTTTGAAACTTCTGAAATGCTTGTAATTCTACTTCAGTACACCATAGAAACATCTGACAAAAAGATCTAAAAACACTGAAGCAGCAAACTTTGTGAAAACCAATACTTGTGTCATTCTCAAAACTGCTGGCCACGACTGTAGAATCCCCGAAGCCTGCGAAAATATTCATAATGCTGGGCCGCCTTAATTTTACCCGCAGCTCCTCATCACTGCGTTAACTGCGCCTTTGTTTTGCAAACGTGTCAATCGGCTGCGCGCAGCTGAAGTCAGACACAAAATTCTCAGAGCTCAAGTGTGTTTCTCTGGGAGTGAGTTGTCTGGAATTGTATAGGAAAATAACATAGCGTTATTTGAAATCTATACATGTTGTGTGTTTTCAGTGCCTACAGCGATCTGTGTAAATGTAGGATGACATTTCTTGTGAGTCCGATTGACACATTTGCAAAACAAACGCAGTGAATAAATTAAGGTGGCCCGGCATTATGAATATTTTCGCAGGCTTCAGGGATTCTGGTGTTAAAGGGTGGAGTGTAGCGGGAGGTGAAAAGTATTAACTTATCCACTCATATAAAAAGAACCTTAGAGGTTAAAGCGCCTTACGTGAACACTTCTACACAATAACACACACCCCACAGACGTATATGTTAGAATGTGTGATGCCTGGGGGGGGTGGGTGTACAGCCGCCCTAACCCTGACACAGACAGGCAGGTAGGACATGGGATTTAGTCCACACAGCACACGGTGCACTTTACAGCGCCAAGATAAAACACCAACACAGTCCCTTTGCTATCGTCTCCACTCCTCCAGACAGGCTTTGTCCTCTTCCTCCCAACTCTGGCCATTGGATGCTGGCGAGTGCCCCTTTTTATAGGGCACCTGGGAGGATTCCAGGTGCCTAACACGTTTCTTTCAGCAGCACTTTTGGTTGAAGTCTAAGTACTGCCAAATAGGGCCCTGCAAACGTCCAGGCACCCCCTGGTGGTGGCCACGGGCCCCAACAGGGCTGAGCTGCCCCGCTGGAAGTCAAGGAGTCTTGAAAATACTCTTTCCCCGGGCCTTCCATGGTCAGGGCCCCGGCCGTCCACTGCAAATGTGAAAGGCCTAAATTGGTTTGGTGTAAGTGCGTGTCCCGTCTGCTGACAGTACTTTGCCCACACACACCTCTCTGAAGAGAGGCAGTCATGTGTTAGGTACAGCCTCATGACATCAGTCTCTATAGTGAGGCATAGTGTTTGGCCTAAGCTGGATAGAAAGATTTTTGAAAGGGTCAGAAAGAGAAAACACAGTGAGGGACGAGTAAAGTTCAATAACCAGAAGGCAATCCTGCCTGTCGTCAAAACAGAAAGGGCAAAGCCCAAAGTCATAGTTGTGACAATTGGTAAGGCTGGGCTGACATCATGGCTGGGAAAAATTCCATACCCTTACCTGGCAGGGAGGTCAGGGGTTTTTGGCAGTGCCTCCCAAGAGTGCCTGCTCCCCTAACACACTGGATGGCAGCATTCCTGGGCCACTGTTCCCATTCGTTTAACTGCAGAGCATGATGGGAATTGAGGTCCCATAGGGGCAGCCTTGTTGGGTAACCTGGGCCCCAACAGGGGTAGCTGCTGTGGAGGGCTGTCCCTATGTTCAAGGGGCATACTCCTGATCCAAGAGTACTTCCTCCTATTCCTGGGTCTGCCATAAAAAGGGGCCACCGCTGTTCACTGGGTGGTCAAAGTCAGGAGGAGGTGGGCGAGGCTGCGTGGGAGGTGTAGATGGAGGAACTTATTGCTTGTTGTGCAGTCTAGAAAGAAGGAGACTGAACCCCTGTGGAGGTAAAATCTGAAGTATATGTTTTTGAACCCAGGACCATGTTGTGAAGTTGTGTCTGGGGGTTTGGGGTCCTGCAACCTCCCTTACAGGTAACATAGAGTAAAGTTATAAAATGAGAGGTCCTTTAAAGCCAGAAAAGAAACAGTCGACAAGGAGTGCATGGGTGTTTGTCCAAACTTGGATAAATTAGAACTACCCTTCAAATGTCTCATCGACAACATCATCGTTGCACCATCCTGATAAATTGTGGGAAGTGTTACCTAGGTAACGAACAAAGCGAAATTCACAACATAGCAAACAAAATGGCATCAAAAGATAACATAAAAAATCCATATTACTAACCGAGAATGATAAACCGGATATGGACGCAGGTACATGGCATGCCCACGGACACAGGAGACATAGTGCCCAAGCGCCGACAGCGAACGAAGTCTGATCCACCGAGAACGAAGGAGTCACAGCTCAATAATGAAGGAGCTCAACTGAGCACAGACAATACGGAACCCTAACCGTCCACATAGCTAACGACCACTGACACGGCCACACAAAAAAGAGGATTCTGCGCTGCAGCCCAGATTCAAACGGAAGAGGCTATGGAGGCCCCACAGGTCCACAAAGATAGTACGGAAGGCACGGGAAAGTACGAAAGGCAAAGGCGCCTACACAGCATAGTGAAACCCGACATAGTATGGAAGGTGCAGGCGTCACCACCATATTGTGAGTGGCACTACTGCGGAGTGAAGGCACAGGCATCAGCGCCATATTGTGAGTGGCACTACTGCGGAGTGAAGTTAGGAATAATGTGCTGCTTGGGATTGTACAACCCGCTGAACGCTTTACACCAAATTCAAACACAATGCAGCTCAAGGATACAAACATGAGCCCACCTGGATAAGATCATGAACGCAGGCGCCTATAACGCGCGTCTGAAACTGCGGAAGCACAGCAGGCACGGGTTCACAACGAACAAGCTCGACTGACGGATATACAAACACGAGCCCGCCTGGATAAAATCAATGAACGCAGGCGCCTACAACGCGCGTCTGAAATGCCGCAGGCAAAGCAGGCACGGCTCCAAAATGAACGAGCTCGACTAATGTATTTCAGGATACCCAACACCGGGGGTAGGCGAGCGAAGCGAGCAGGGGGCAGAGCCCCCTTGTGTATGAAGAAAGTTTAAAAAGCTGCAGAAGTGGGATTGCTTGGGTTACTGCAAACCAGAAAAGGCACCCAGAAGACCACAATCACCCTACAAAAGATGACAAAAAAATGGAAGAAGAATCCAATCAAAACACAAAAAGGCCACCGGGTCCAAATCCAGCATTTTGGGGGAGCTAAAGTAGAGGCTTCGGCAGCAGTCAGCGTGCGCAGTGCCAGAGCAGGCTGCTCCACTTGGGTGGCTGTAGGGTTTGGGTTAGGAGCTGGTGGACAACGGCTGTCCTTTGGAACTCGGTCCTTGGATGTGCCCCTTGTCCCCACTCACATTCACCGTAGGGTTAGGTGTGAAGAGATGAGTATCCCGATCAGGGGCAAGACACTGGCACACTGACTCCGGAAATACACTTTTATTTCACTATCTGGCACCACAACCTATCACCACTAATGTTATTCTATTTCAAAAATGCTCTAAAACTGTACATAAATGGCCAAAAGTTAATCTGGATATTATATTTTGATAAAATGATTAGGGTCCGCATATTTTAATAGAAAATTTAAAAATATACAGTATAACCAGAGCATAAAATCATAAAATTTACAAGACAGATTTACAAAATTTAGATAAAATACATACCGAAGTAGAGCATTTAAAAATACTTAAAATAAATCTTAATACAGGTACAAAATAACAAAATATAAGACTATTAACCTCAGGGCACCACAGTAATATTTTAAAATTAGGGATCTGTTTAAGATTAGGGTAAAAAAGGGAAAAGAAAGGTTTTAAGATTCGGATTAGAAGAAGAAAGGACTTATGTTCTGCCAAGAAGATTGTGGATGTCAGACCACCAAGGTGATCGATAAAAGGACCCGGAGAAGAAACAGTTGTCAGAAATGAGCACAGTCAGAGCTGTCAAATCAAAGCATCAGATGCGAAATGCGAACCCCAAAGACTCTTATTCAGTGTCAGAAGCAAAGAAACAAAACCCAAACTGGTAGTGTCACAAAGCTTACTGGAATGGCTTACGTCGGCCAATCAAAAGAGCAGATGAATTAAGTTAGAACATGCCAAATGTCTGTGCCAGAGGAAGATGACTAATGGAGAGTGACGGCTAAGCCTCCAGCTCACCAATTAACGGCTCTGCCGTCCGGGGTTGTTGACGTATTTCTAAATCATTTTCTGTCCCAGCACAACAAGAAACACTTTTTCTTTTTTCTTTGCTTATAGGGTATCTCAGACTGTTTTTCCCATCCAGCCATCCTGACTCACCACTTTTCCCAAGAAGATGGGACTGCCGGCAGCCAGGGTGCAGGTCATTCCCACAATTTTGGCTCCCATGTTCTTGACGGTGAGATACTCCTCCAGCACCACTCCTGTCAAGATAGTCTTCAGCTCCGGAATTCCTGATCCTGAGTGAGGAGAACGAGAACATTAAGACATGAAAAAAAACAAAGGAAATCTACAGCAGATCTGGGAGGAGTCCATGTTGTAACGGACAGCTGACTAGGATACCTCCATAATGGAAGGACCTGGGGGAAGGAGCTTGAACAGGACAATACCTCCCCTGGGACGACAGAGGGCAGCCCTCCAACCCCGACTTGCAACAGGGGGCCACAGGTTTGGAGCTGGGAAGTTCAACCCTGCTGGGGCCTGTGGCCACCACCAAGGGGCGCATGGAGAACAGCTGGAAGACCTGGAGCACTTCCGGGTGCTCTATAAAAGGGGCCAGCTGCCACAACTCGAGGAGCCATGATCAGGTGGGAGAAGATGAAGCTTGCTGGAGGAGGAGGAGGAGTGGAGGCGAACAGAAAGAGAAAGAAAGAAGTGTATTGGTGCTCTTTGGTGCTTGTACTGTGTGCCGCTTTTAGGAGCGAGACAAAAGCGTTTCCCACAGCTGAATAAAGGTGTATTGTGCGCTGGGCTTGGCCTCTGTGTCTGTTGTGTCCGGGTTTAGGGAGCTGTATGCCCCCTGGTGGTTCCCAGTGTGTAAATATCACCAACTTGGGCACAAGTGAACTGAGGGGACTGTGAACAGTGAAAACAGGGCACAAGGGGCCAAAGGGGAGCCGTGCTCTAACATCTGCAGGTTTCTTCAGGATTCAGCAGGATTTGTTTTCTTTTTATTAGTGACATGGGGTTCATAACAAATAAAATCAAAACAACAAAAGGACTGTCCGATGCCAGCTCAAAGACGGACATTAAAGCAGTAAATACAGCCAAGAAAAGCTATACAGCGATGCATGGCATCCAGCACCATTACCCATTTTTACCAAGCTTGGTTTTACTACAGCTGTCTTATTACAATACATTACAGGATTCAAGGACTGTCAGGCACTGGCACTGCCCATGCCATTTAGCAGCAGAAAAGGGAAAGAGGGAAAATTTTTAGTAAAAAGGTTTTCCTAGACCTTACCTGTATACATATTCATATTCAACTTTCTTTCCCCAAATCAGACCAGGACCAAGTCTGAGACTATTGGTTTTGAATCCCACCACTGCCACCAAATCCAGATAGCAGTCACTAACTAGAAACTGGTGCTGCTATTGCAGTCCTCTACCACAAGGTGGCACCATGAAGACAGTTCTGAACTTCTGTCTTCATTGTAATTCTGAACTACAAGGGAGTGTCAAATAGCAGCTTCAGAGGACACGACTGTAATCACAGTTCTGAGAAGGTGGGATTGTGATGAAGGGCAGCACCCGTGTGCCAGTGTTTTTGCGCATGACACGGATGGTGCCTAGGTGGCATTTCTGAACTACAAGGTGGTAGAAGATAAAGAGCACTAGAAGACAGAGTCCACGTGCTAGAAGATGAAGACTTGATGGAGGATAGTTCTGTCACGACATTTCTGTGTCAGCAGGGTGTGACCTTGATGACAGTTTTAAACTAAAGGCTACTGCCGACCAGCCTGTTTTGAACTAGAAGATGGAGTCTTGGTGGCAGCTCTGAATTAGAGGGTGTTGCCCACGTGGCTGTTCTGAACAATAACTTAGCACTGTGATAGCAGATCTGAACAAAATGGTGGTGCCCTTCTGCCAATTCTGAGTTAGAAAATGGCACAGTGGTTAGTAGTGGGTATTTTTGAGTCAGAGATGGCAAACTACACTATGTTAACATGACAGAGTTTCTAACATATAGTAACAATTCTGACTTAGAGGACATTGCCAGCAAAGAAAGTGTGAATCAGGTGGCCAATGAGAAGTGGATTGTGTTGTAATTCTGACCAGGAGGGCCGCATTATTAACGCAGTTGTGAGATGGTTGGTGATAACCTGATGCCACTCCTGGCAGTTCTGTGTTATATAATAATGTCCTCATAGAAGAAAAGAGCTCAACAATAGCACTCTCACTCCAGTTTTGGACTAGAGGGCAGTGCACACATGGCAGGTTTGAAGCCAGTAGCTGCTTTCTTATAGCAGAATTAGAAACTCCCTAACTTTAAGGAACCAGTAGGCATGTCCAGGGTAGACAGTGCGGCATTAGATGTTAGTACTGCCATTGTAAAGCTGAGCTCAAAAGTGCCACCCTGAATCAGGGGCACCTTAAAGCAGAGTTTGCTGGCATCCATGTAAAAGGTGGTGGCAGGACAGTGGGCATGAATCACACAAAGGGTGTTCTCGGATTATGTCAGTTGGTGTTCGAACATCATCTATACATCCTTTCTATGTGCCCTCTTTGTCCAGTTCTGGGTTGTTGGGACCTGAGTTTGCACGTCTGCATCAGGTGCAAGACAGGGACTGGCCATACTGTAAATAGAGTGCCAGTCAATCTCAGGGCGTCTCAAAGTTAGGCCCGGGTGCTGCCATTGCCAATTAGAGGTGAAGGATGGCATTCTCATCAAACTTCAGTATGTAAAGTGTCATTCGAAGCACACGGCGGATGACATTCAGTGTTAGGCCGTGTGACAGATGGCCGGGGCCCATGCCTGGCCAGGACGCCCCTTCACCACATCTGCCAGGGAGACAAGGGTGGGAAGCCCAGTATCTCCCCCTGGATGCTAGATGGCAGCATCCCTGGGTTGCAGCGATGCCTCGGACTCCCCAAGGGCTTCATGGGGGTTGGAGTTCTGTGCAGCTCTGTGGGGTTCTGCAGGCGCCGCCAGGGGGTGCTGCAACAGGAGCGGCTGGCCCCCCTTGGGCACTGGTTTCGCCACACCCGGAAGTGCAGGCGGATGTCAGCAATCAACCAACCTGGAGCCAGCGACCACCACTCAGCGGCCAGAGTCGGGAGGAGGAGGATCAAGCTTGCTGAGGAGGAGGAGTGGTGGTGGAAGAGAGCAGAGAGAGTGCTTGGTGTACTGTGCTTTATTTGGGACTGTGTTGGGGCTGGAGGAATTATGAGGAAGACATGCTCTCCAGATGAAGAAAATAAACAGTTTACTTTATTTTACACGTGCCTCCATTCTTACAGCCGTTTGTTTTGGGCTGTCCAGGAGGTCAGTGGTGACGGAGGGGTGAAGCGAAAGCCTTGCACTTCACAGTCCGCTGCCTTCAATTCCTTATCCAAGTCTAATCAAGAAAGTTCCACCTCAGTGCCAACCCCTAATTGGAGGGTGGTACACTGACGCCCATTGTCGTTTGAGGCTTGTCAGTGGATTGAGATTTACTGGCAGTCACTCTTCTGCTTTTAATATGGAAAGGAACACAAGAAGATGGCCGTCCAACCCCGGATTTCAGCTTTATGAAGCCTATCGTCTGATGTACCGTCTGTCAAAAACGTTGGGACTAAATGGGAAATGCTAATGAAAACAAGAAGGAATTCACTGAGAATGTCTCAACAACACATTATTGAAGGTTGTTCTTTGTGAATTTGATTGTTTTTTTTAATATACAGTCGTGTCAGATCTGATGACTGCAACACACTCCAAAGAAGTTGGACCAGTCGAGTGTTCCCCGTTGTGTAACGTTTCCCATTTCTCTGAGCCATCTTGTATATTCAGTATGTTCTGTAAGTACACACGGTATGGTACGGTTTGAAACTCTTTGTCCTTCATACCTTACCAACTGCAAGGCAGATCATAAACTGGGACTAATCTGGAGTCAGAGGGACGTGAAATAATTACAATATTCCATTTATAGTTTAGCTTGGGGGGGCTTATATTAGAATCTCCCATTGACTATGCACCAATACGTATATATAGGCAAACAATTTAACATAACAAAGAAAATACTTTTACCAAATGAACATAACCTTATTAACTAATAAATGGCTCTTAGAATATCCATTACAGACGCGTGATGGTTTCTAAGACATTCACATTGGCTTCGCATTTAGGATCTGATGCTTTGATTTAGGACTGATTTAAAGGCCTTGACTGTGCTCGTTTCTGACAAATATTTCCTCACCTTTTATTAATCACCTTGGCGATCTGACATCCAAAATCTTCATGGTAGAACACTCCTTAACCCTGAAGGGGAGGCTGGAGAGCCAAAGATCCAGTAACTCTATGGTCCGTATCCTCTATCTGCACCAGGGCTGGCCTACAGAGTAACATGACAAGGCCAAGGGGGAAGCCCTCAGAGCTTGGGGGCCTAGAGGTTACTTCCCAGTGATTAACTTTACTGAAAGCCTACAGGGCCAGGGGAACCTGGATGATGAGGGTCCGTGACTCCATGGCCAGGACCAAACCCCAGTGGTAAGCCTGGATGATGGGGGCCATACAACTCCATGGCCAGGACCAAATTCCAGTGGCAAGCCTGGATGACGAGGGCCGGTGACTCTGTGACCAGACCCATACCGCAGGTCAAAGCCCACAAGGCCAAAGGGGAGGCTGGAGAGCCAACAAGACAATAACTCTTAGGACACTATCCAATAACTATACTCAGATATGGCCCATATAATAACAACGCACAATGCCAAGGGTGAAGACCCTGGAGCTTAGAGGCAAGGAAACTACTTCCTAGAACCTACCCTTAATTCGAAGACTACAGGGTTAAGGGAACCTCGATGACGAGGGTCCGTGACTCCATGGCCAGGACCAAACCCCAGCAGTAAGCCTGTATGACGGGAGCCATACGACTCCAAGGCCAGAATTAAACCCCATCAGGGATCCTGGATGATGAGGGCTGGTGTCTCTGTGGCCATATCCATACCACAGCTCAAAGCCCACAAGGCCAAAGGGGAGGCTGGAAAACCAACAAGCCGGTAACTCTTAGGACCCTATCCACTAGCTATACCCAGATATGGCCCACATAATAACAGCACACAAGGCCAATGGAAAAAATCCCAAGGCAAGGAATCTACTTCCCAAAACCAAACCTTAACTCAGAACCTACAGGGCCAGGGGAGCCTTGAGGCCGAGGATCAAGCATGACATCTCCAGGGCCTAACCCAACTCCAAAGCCCACAAGGCCACAGGGGAGACTGGAAAATGAAAGAAAACAAGCTGATACCTCTCAGGACACCTTCCACTATCTGCACCCTGATATGGCCACCATACTAGAATACCAAACAACTACTGGGTTAAGGGGCGACGACTCCAAGTTTTTATGGACAGTGCATTCTCCCTACCCAGGGAATGTCCTGTGCATTCCGAAGTGACTTTGGGAATGGAGTTTACCTCACAAAGCTAAATAAATGTAATCCTACCCCTCCAGTGAATGTGAGTGGGCACAATGGGCATATCCAAGGACAGAGTTCCAAAGGACAGTCATTGTCCACAAGCTCAGTAAACCTAACCCTAGAGATCTCATGCTTTCACAAGTGGTTTTCAGCCTTGCCCTTTGCGCACCGAGATTTGACCAAATTCCTTAAATATTTTTATTCTATTAATTCTATTGTGTCCGGAAGAAGGTGGAATAGCCAAAATCCTACCAATTTGTCTCTGGGGAAACCTTCTTCTCAAAGTGCTGGATGATTGCTGTTGTCAAATCACTGATGCTCCCCTCATCCCTGCTCTTGAAGGTCTAGGCATCGTTTGGAGGCTCCCTATATAATGGAACACGATTGCCTCACATGTTTCACCTCCCATTGTCACATCGTTGTTAGTCCTAAACTACTCCCGTCCCTACTTCTCTGCAACATGTGGCAGGAATCAATTTCAGAATAAACATAGATCTTCATATAACGTAGGTGATCAGATAAAGCATGAATTATCTCGTCTTTATACAGTTTTGGTTTGGATACAAGTTACAGTAAACTTACAAGTCACTCCTTTTGGTTTCTATTACCATTTTCCATATTAGCCCAACTATTTCGGAATTGGGTTTGTAATATGAACCTTGGGACAACCAAGATACAAAGGTCCAGAAGTGTGCCAAATGACAAATTTACCTACCTGCTGACTGAGGAGAAACACTCTGGGCGAAGCCGGTGGAGAAGGCGGTCATGGCCGTGGGGTAGACCGTCCAGGACAGGTACTTCAGCAACATGTTGTCCCCCAGCTCTTGATAGAGCCACCTGTGAGCTGTTGGGAGAGCAGAGGTGAGGCCTCAGTACTGAACGTCTCTCTCAGTGTCCACACAGAGCTCTACCGGCAGGTCCCAGGGCTGAAGAGCCTAATCTGGTGGCCCCACCAGTTTGAGTGCTGCATTCACTAGCTTCTGACAAAGTGTGGCTTTTACATTTGCATTTATTTACCTAGCAGACACCTTCATCCAAAGCAACTTACAAAAGAGGTCAAAATAATCGTGTAAACATCCGTCTTGGGGGGGACTGGCTGGGAACAAGTGTTACAGGACAACATTGATCACCACAAGTGAAGAGCTGTGAACAAAATGCAAGTAACTTACAATTCCTAGATTAGAAAAATCTAACAGCTGATATCAGAAATTCACCAAACAAGAAGTTCTCCAAATGCTTCAAACAAGGGATTCAGCAGTTCAAATGAAGGTGGGCAGCTTCTCCCACCAGCTAGGAGCTACACATGAAAAAAGAGTCAGGATTGAGATTTGATACCACGCAGAGGTGGCATCATCATGGGGCCATTCATCAGCAGACTGGAGCAGAGGACCTCACAGGTGTCTCCACAGATAGGTGCTGACCAACTGATTACACTGGATTAGAACTTAACATGTCATGCTAGAGGGAGCCATTATAGTGATCTGAAAAGAGGAGTGACATGTGCCCACCTCAGCTAGCTGAACACTTAGGAACCGCCCTGTGAGGGCAACTGACTTCGCCCCTTCCAGTTCCTTGGCTTTAAAAGGGTGATCACCCAGATAGAGGCGTCACTTGATAAGGAAACGACAGCCACTCACCTCACGTGGCAACTGTTTTGTTTTCATTTTTTTATGCCATTGTGCGTCTGAGTAAACAGGGAGGACCGGGTTGTCTGACCATTTTACATCTTGAATGACCAAAAGTCAACTCTCAAACCAATAAACAGACTATTTCTTAAAGAGCCACACACATGCACACTTAAGTCTACTGGTCAGTGTGTCCATCTGCCTGGACAACACAATTTAAGAAACAAATGAAGTACCTCCATCAATTATTACTGCACTGGACAAACCTGCAGCACCCTCGGTGTGATTCATAGGACATCCTCATGGAACGAGCAGTCCCAAAAATCCAAGAAAGACACCCTCACCTCCAAAAAAATATACCCCATAACCTACCATTTAGCATTTTGGCAACAATAAAGTCCATTGTGAAGCTGATGAGCGCTGTGATCACCCCAAGAGCGAATAGGAAGAACCAGTCATCACCAATCTTGAAGAGTATCTGCTTGACACAGGCCAAACACCCTGCCAGGAAAAAGATAGAAACACATCTGAAATCCCAAAAATATCAGTTTGGTCCCGTTGGTACAACATGGACCCAAAACTGTGAAGGTGTCAGAGATAACTACAAGTCTGGTTGCTGGTTTAAAAACACGTCTAAAAAATCGAGATCATTACTTGAATTTGTGATGATGTTACTGATCAGGATCAAGTGGTAGGACAAGAGAATTGAAGAACCAAGGGATGCTGGGATTGATGTATGTAATGATGGAAATAAACATGGGAGTACGGCACTGGTGGTGGTGGTTGGGAGTATGGTGTTGGAATAAATCTTTTTATAACACTTTAGTGTGTTGGACGCGCTGGGTCAGTTGCAGAGTGCCATCAGCTGAGGATGACCCCATGCTGGTCCAGTTTTAGACATATTTACTGTAACAAGGCCAACTATGGCGTCTAGTTTGGCCTAGCAGTGGACCGAGACTAAGACTAAGTGCAGTTGCAGTGGGCTTCTGGGTATCAGAGAAGGGGAACAAAATTGTGTATGAGCTTAGACCATCTTGTGAGGAAGTTCAACAGCGTTTAGTACGGTGGGTAATGTTGCAAAATGAATTCTGCATGCATGAGACAGACTGTTATGGACATGAAAAAGCACAAACTTCTTCTTCTTTCGGCTGCTCACGTTAGGGGTTGCCACAGTGGGTCATCCAAAATTGTTGTCCGCATATTGATTTGGCAAAATTTTACACCAGATGCCCTTCCTGACGTAACCCTCCCCATTTATCCGGGCTTGGGACCGGCACGAAGAAACACACTGGTTTGTGCATCCCCTGTAGCTGGGTTATGAAAAAGCACAAACGTGCCATTAAAAATATGGAAACCATATTTCATACTTATATTTGGATTGAAATACAGCATGATACTGATATATTTATATTCCCATCCAATATATCCATATATTTAGACTGTGTGAACCTCTTCCTGGCTACAGTATATAGGTGAGCTGAGAAGGCTCAGCAGCCGGAGATCATTCACATACTGTATAGTGGAGTTAGTAAGTGCTGTGTTTTATTCTTTGGAATTTTCTGGATTTTTTGAGTATTCCCACTCTGTTATGAGGATTGCTTTAATTGGATATCACTTTGGAAATTTATTGCTGTGGATTTCCTTTCTAAGGTGAAGCACTTTGTGTCTTTATGTGCCTTCTTTAGTTTTACTGAATTATTTGCTGTTTTCATTAATCTTTGATTTATAAAGAAGCTCTGTTTGCCCTTTTTACTACAAGCTGAGGGTCTCTACAGTCATCGTCTGTGCTCCTGAGCCTGACCTCTGGTTATATAGAAGTGAGCTGAGAAGGCTCAGGAGCAGGGCATCATTCGTTCATAGTGGAGTCAGTAACTATTGTGTGTTCTTTGTTGGAGATTTCTGATTTTTTTTATTATTCTTGTTCTGTTTTAATGATTCTGCATATTGAATATTGCTTTAGGCATTGTATGGTGTGTATCACTTTCAGATGCTCTCTACACAACAAACTTCCAGCACAATACTAGCGCTTGACAGCTACAGAACTCTTCAGATGACTCTCCTATCATAGGCTGCATTGATAATGGAGATGAGTCAAAGGACAGGAAAGTCGTGGAGGACTTCATCTTGTGGTGCAGGGACAACTACCTGCAACTCAACAACAGGAAGACAAAAGAGCTGGTGGTGGACTTCTGATGTGCCAAGGAGCCTCTGAGGCCAGACACCATTCAGAAGGAGGAGGACATGGAAGTGGTGCAGAGCTACAAGGACCTGGGGGTTCAAATGAACCACAAATTGGACTGGTTTGACCACACGGTGGTGTGGACAAGAACGATAAGATCAGGCTGGACTTGTTAAGGAGACGCAGGTTTTTGATGTGTGCAGCAAGGAGTTGGAGATGTTCTACCAGTCCATAGTAGCCAGTGCGGTGTTGTACACTGTGATCTCCCAGTGAAGCAACTTGAGCTCAAACGAAGTACAACACCTGAATAAACTTATCAGGAAAGCCTGCACCATCACAGGGCCAACCCTGGACATACTGGAAGCTGCTGTGGAAAAGAGGATGATGGCACAACTGAATGTCCTCATGAAAAATCCCCTCCATCCCCTCCAGGATGCGTTCTCTCTTGGAGCACTTTTAGCCACAGGCTCATTCCACCATGGTGTCACTGGGGGGTCTTTTCTACCCATTGTTATCAGGTAATTCAATGCCTTGTTAAGTTTATTTTTATTGATTGATTGATAGATGGACTGCAGTATCTGTCCTGTGAGTCTGTGATCTTGTTTTTTATGTTTCTGCTGCTGTATGCTTAGGAATTTCCACATAGTATTAATAAAAGTTGTTTAATCAAATCTAATCTAATCAAATACCACCTCCCAGTTCTCATCTGTGTTCTCCCCCACAGTTCAATGACAGACACACTGGCATTTCATGATTGCCCTTCATTGTTCCAAGGGTTGGCACCTGTTGTTATCATAATGGGATGAATAAGCAGGTAAAAACAGGTGGATGACCTGCAGACACCCGTCCAGGTAGGTCCGTTGCTGACAGAGCTGTGTTTATGGGTAAGTCCTTTGCTATTACATCTGATGGTAACACATAACAGTAGCTAGCAGGTGAGGCCCATCCCTGTGCAGATAAAGCCACGTGGCACTAAACTCAGTGCGTCACTTCACTGTGGGCAGTAGGCACTTCTGTGCAGAATTTGTCAGCCTAAGTTACAGTCTTTCATTTCTTTAAACTTTAAACTTTGAGGTGTCCTCTGTCACCTGCTCAGTCTGTCACCAGCTCTGGATACATACATATATTAGTTTATAAACTAGGGGGCTCTGCCCTCTGCTCGCTTCACTTGCCAACCCCAGTGTGGGTGCTACATACCAGCCACTTCGATGCTCTGCTGCTCGCGTGTGGGGAAGCGGATGTACAATTTAAACATATTGTTATTTTCATGGGAATTGTTACATATGCATAATAGACCTAACTATTTTACATTACAGCGAGTAATTAACTATAGTAAAAAATAGTAAAACGTAATAAATTGAAAGAAAATTATGTTTCATGATGCGTTAGAGGTATTCATTGCGTTATACGTTTTTGTTCTTTTTGGCTTTGAAATTAACACACAAATACTTTTTAAACTTACACTTTTACTGTAAAAGTTCAGTAAAAACAATATTTGGAATGAACTTTTTGTCAATATTGCATTGAATTTTGATTCTGTGTTTGGAGTTACATCGTGACAACACAACATATAACTGCCCGTGAGTGAATATCGTTTCTTTCTCTCAAATAAATAAACCGACTTTTTCGAATGTTTATCCCTGTGATTTGTTAATTGTCATAGCAAAAGCTATTCTAACGGGAAACTGTAAACGTTTTAATACAAATGGCATATCAAGATCTCCTTTGGTGTCTAATGTTATCGGCGGAAGATGTACTACATTACCTTGTCGCCTGTTAAAATTTTACATGTCAGAATTGTTCGACTAATTTTGAATACAACTAATCTTCTCCTATTGCATAGCCCATTGCTCAGACAGAAATCACGTAATAACATTACGATACGTCCTTCTTTCAACAGTAGTTCGGCCGGTGGAAGACCAGACGGTGCTAACGGTTGTAGATATTCTACAGGATATTGTAAGTTGATGTTTTCATCTGCCGCACCATCACCACCAACTGCTTCAGCGTAGTCTATTGATACGCATTTAACCAATTTGCTGTGTAACCAATCAACAATTTTTGCATTAATTTGGTTGACTTCATTGTTTCTCTGTGCTAGGATTGCCTGTGTACTCATTTCTTCTCTTGATAACCCTTACGGATGAAATTCTTCAATAAGATTTGGATATAATAAGGCTTCTTTTATTGGGAACTTAAAGCGAGAAAAACGTTAAAATGTATAAGAGCTGAGAACGCAGGAACTGTGTCTGACAAAAACATTCGCATGAATGAGAGGTGAGAGGACCGTGGGCCGTTAACTGGAAATGGTTGAGAGGAGGGAGGGACTTGAAAGAATGTCTTGGCAATAGTCTCGTCTTGTCTCAAGATTTTCTTTTATAATAGAGAGATATACATACATACATATATATATTGTGATATATGGCCGGCCGTTCATCCTGGCCAATACCCCCAGGCCACCAGGTGGAGCGCTCCCTGCAGCATGGAGGTGCCACGAATACCTGCAGGGAGTCATGGACAGTGGAGTTTTCCTTTACAGCCCTGCTGGATACCTTGGGGGCCAACAGAGGACGCTGCAGGGAGGCCCAGAGACTCTTATGTGCCCTATAACCCGGAAGTACGTCTTAGTCATAGAGACAGGAGGAATGACGTACTTCCGGGATGAAGAAAAGGAGTTTTTATCTGACCCGGAAGTGTTAACTGTCACTTGGACAGAGAGAGAGCGAAACACTTCCGGGTCAAGGAATATAACAGGACTATGAGAGATCACAGACGTTGAGCTCAACTGGGTGGACAGGTGGCAACGCGTCTGGGAGAGTGGAGGATTGTTTGATTATTGATTATTCTTTAGAGTATTGATTTATTGAGTATTATGGAGTGTAGGTGCTTTCTGCACATTGTTATTATAAATAAACCATCATTTGGACCTTTACCTGGTGTCTGGCGTGGTGTCCGAGGGTTCAAGGAAGCGAGAGCGCCCCCTATCTGTCACATTATATATATATTTAAATAGCAGTGGCTATTTATGAGTTTCATTTCCATGCTATAATGTTATCTTGAGTGCACTGTAGCACATTGTGTGACAGCGTACGTCCATCATGGAGCCACACAAAGTCCTTATCAATGGATCAGCCGGTGTTTGCGTTTTACCTCTAATGTCGGTGAGTTGCAGGGCTATAAGGTGATATTTAATAAGCCCAACAGCCTCTTACATCACTTAACACTAAAGCAAAGTATTCAACCAAATATTTTTGAAGGATTTCATCTGTTGCCCTGTATTATTGATTCCTCTTACTCACCTTTGACCCTGGCGCGGGCACCAGGCCATGGCTTCCAAAGGGTCTTGTCCAGCAGAAGTTTGTTTTCTGCGGTGTACAGAAGATCATCCTTCATCACTGGTGCCATTGCTATCCTGAGCAGTCACTGATTTTGGATCTTCAAAACAAAAAGACGTTAAAACCAAGGCTGGTTTAGTCACCAAGTGTGCCAGGTCACCGTCAAGCCGACCCAAACTCCCTCTGGGCACAAGCCAGGAGGGCAGTCCTGCAGTGTTACGGAACACAAAATCCCACAGGTGACACTCTGGCATGCAATTCCTAACTACAAGTTGATTTATTTATGTTGCATCACGCATGCGAGTCTGTGGACCACCCTCCGGGCTCATCTGTGGTATGCACTACCGCTCTGGGTCAGGAGGGGGCACTGAGCTAACCTGCTCCTCTCTGGTTCCCTCCACAGCACTGAGAAGACGCCCAGTGAGCTCGACTGACTCCGCCCCTTCTGGTCCCTGACCTATAAATCCCAGAAGGAGCTGCTCAGTCTTCTGCCAGAGGACGAGTTCTTTCTTGGCAGCACTTCCATTAGAGTGCCTGACAGTAATCTGATTTTTGGAAAGCAACCGTTGCTATTGGTGCACACAGCGGCTCAAATTTTCATTGCTTTTACTTAGAATTTAATGGGGGGGGGGGCACCCCAAGATTTTTCCGTGGCAACATGCAGCTCCTTTCTTGAACACAGTCTGTACAGGCAGCACAATAAGTGCCCTTCTTAAACTAATAAATGTAACATTTTAAGTTGCTAAAGTATAAAATGCTAAATTTGTTATTTTAAACATTCAAGCAAAATGAGGGAGTTTAGTCATCAATGTCACCTCATAGAAATTACTATAAAGTCTGAGCTAATGACGCACGAGCCCACATGTGCCACTTGATCGTCCAGCTGTCACTGCGGTCCTGACTGACGGGGCTCACAACATGGACAGATGGGTGCATTGATTAGACCTCAACTTTCAATGTCTGTCTTAAGCTGTAGTATTTATTTTTGTTATATACCATAATATGTTTAAAACCCGAGGAGTATTTTTTATTTACAACTCAAAGAGTAACTTAACAACTGCCTGCTTTTTATTAAGCTGCTATGTTATGATTGATAATAATGCCTTCATGAGTCTTTATATCATTTGCAGAAGTTTTATAATTCAATTTTGGGGTCACAGGGAGCCACCCACTAGGGCGTATGGCAGAATCGAGCCTAGCATGGGACATCAGTCCATCACAGTTTATAGGATCGGTTAAACTGGCCTTGTTGTTCTTGCCTTGTGACCGATGCTTGCTGGGTCAGGCTCCACCTTCTGGGCAGAGGCAGTCTAGGCAAGTGCTCGGAGCGCACCTCTAGTTACTGCAGCACCATGGAGAAATTCCTATCTTTATATTCTTTAGAAAATTTTGTGCTTAATCTGTTGCTCAAAAACGGCAACATTTTTAAACAATACAGACCTACGAACAATCAGACTCAAAGCGAATGTTTGATTATCCATCCGTCCATTTTCCAACCCGCTGAATCCAAACACAGGGTCACGGGGGTCTGCTGGAGCCAATCCCAGCCAACACAGGGCAGGGAACCAATCCCGGGCAGGGTGCCAACCCACCGCAGGACACACACAAACACACCAAGCACACACTAGGACCAATTTAGAATCACCAATCCACCTAACCTGCATGTCTTTGGGAGGAAACCGGAGCGCCAGGAGGAAACCCACGCAGACACGGGGAGAACATGCAAACTCCACGCAGGGTGGACCCGGGAAGCGAACCCGGGTCTCCTAACTGCGAGGCAGCAGCACTACCACTGCGCCACCGTGCATATGTTTGATTATGTTATTTTATATTATTTTCACATACCAGCGATGTTCAGTCTTAACGTTTGACGACCTACACAGTCAAACAATAACATGAACAACAACAACGATGACGATGATGATGATGATGATGATGCCGATAATAATAATCCTCAGACAGTAGCATAGAAGAGACCGACATGGGGAAATAAAATTAAACAATCAAAAAGGCAACAGGACTGTAAAACTCCTGAGTGAATCGCTAAAAGCTGATTTAAACCAAACTATGATCGTCTCCCAAATGGACATCCATTAAAAATTGTGCTAAAACTTAGCAAATATCGCCCTCTGTTGCTCGCCACCATTTGTGAGATTCACTCTGGACACGCTAAAGCAATTGTGCGGTTTTTTTTTTGGAGCGGTAGATTGAATGTTTTCCATAAACACGCATATGGTAAATAGGGATTGTGGGTAAAGATTCCTATTTAAAGATAATCATTATATTCTCAGTTTCACTGAATGTTGTCATCATGCTAGGTTTTAATTTATTTTATTAATTTAAATGACATGTATATGTTGGGCGGCACGGTGGCGCAGTGGGTAGCACTGCCCGGGTCCGCCCTGCATGGAGTTTGCATGTCCTCCCCGTGTCTGCGTGAGTTTCCTCCGGGTGCTCCGGTTTCCTCCCACAGTCCAAAGACATGCAGGTTAGGTGCACTGGCGATTCTAAATTGTCCCTAGTGCGTGCTTGGTGTGTGTGTGTGTGTGTGTGCGTGCGTGTGTGTGTGTGTGCCCAGCGGTGGGTGATAAATAAAAACTATCAATAAAGCCCGATTACTACTATTTTTTCTGAAATGGCACTGCACACAAGAGCGTATTTTCTGAGACATTCTCAAATTGTAAATTCCAGGTGCTAAATATTTCGCGGTCCCCAGCCCCGTTTCCAGGTCTCAATGTACAGGTCTCACAGTTGTGATTACCCTAAAAGCAAAGTGGCCATTTACAACTTTGCCTAGGGCAGTAAAAATCCCACAACCAGCTCTGTCCATGATAAACAGGTTAAGAAAATGGATGGACGGATAATAAAACTAGCCGTTGTTATAACATGCTGGCGCAGAAGGATTACTGTAAGAAAAAAAACCGGGAGATGGTTACGTGGGGCAGGTGATCAAAGCTAAACGGAAACGGGTTACAACCAGAAAAAGACAAGCGAGAAGGCAACAAAACAAGAGGGCATAAGGAGAATTAAAAGTCAATGTCAAATAGCGGAAATCAAAACCGAAATCAATACCTGACACCTACTTGGATTTGAAACGAACTATGCTGGAACGAGAAGTTTTATCCCTCTGAGGTACCAAGTGTACTGTGCCCACCGCCATATTTATAGCATCGCATCTCGTGACATAGCTGATTCAATAATTGCAGTCGTAGGACTAATTAAGCCATTTCACAAAAAACACAGAAATAAAACAGGATTAAAACAAAACTTCTCTAATTCAATATAATCACAGTGTGAATACATTTTAAATAACCTAAAATACGGGCGTGAAACGTGTTACTTGTGCGTGGATCCCTTAATACCGCGGGACTGTGCGTTTTTTTTGTTTTTTTTTTAATTTGGACCTTGCAGTGATACGCAGAGAACGCGGGGAGGGGGTGTGGGCGTGGTCTAGCATTGACTTCTGTGCGAGTCCTGATCGTGAAACGTCACCGATTTTGACGACTGACTGATATTTTTGCCCTAAATTGGAGACAACACGGTCCGTGGAAAGAAGGGCGCACGGAGCTTTGGGCTCTAAGCATAAAAGACGGAAGAGAAAACGGATTAATAACACGTACGCTTACATGATTCGAAGTACACATGAAACTTGTTGTATAAATACTTACGTAACTTCATATTGAATTTAAAATCATTTAAGCAGAAACGACTTCCTCCTGGACAATATTTTGAGTAAACTCTCTGTCTTCCCTGGGAATCTGTTTTCCTTGATTTTCTACACCAAGATCTCAGATTTCAAGTTTTGTTCCTGAGGTTGCGCCAGACCAGGCAACATACTGTAGGCTTGGCCACACTTAAGAAAACGGTGACGATAAACAAACACCAAAAATATCGAAAGTCTGTCGAGAGATGGAGATGGAGATGGAAGAATGAATGAAAATGAATGCAGTAACACGGGCGTAAATTCGCATCTGCCAGCTGTGCACGGGCTCGCCAAGTTGGGGTTTGTGGTGCCAGTTTATTCCTAACTACAGGGTCACGGGGGTCTGCTGGAGCCAATCCCAGCCAACACAGGGCACAAGGCAGGAACCAATCCCGGGCAGGGTGCCAACCCACCAAAGGACACACACAAACACACCCACACACCAAGCACACACTAGGGCCAATTTAGAATCGCCAATCCACCTAACCTGCATGTCTTTGGACTGTGGGAGGAAACCGGAGCGCCCGGAGGAAACCCACGCAGACACGGGGAGAACATGCAAACTCCACGCAGGGAGGACCCAGGAAGCGAACCCAGGTCCCCAGATCTCCCAACTGCGAGGCAGCAGCGCTACCCACTGCGCCACCGTGCCGCCATAATATAATATAATATAATATAATATAATATAATATAATATAATATAATATAATATAATATAATATAATATATAGGTGGCGCAGTGGTAGCACTGCTGCCTCGCAGTTAGGAGACCCGGGTTCACTTCCCGGGTCCTCCCTGTGTGGAGTTTGCATGTTCTCCCCGTGTCTGCGTGGGTTTCCTCTCACAGTCCAAAGACATGCAGACATTGCATGTCTGCATTGGCGATCCTAAATCGTCCCTAGTGTGTGCTTGGTGTGTGTCCTGCGGTGGGTTGGCGCCCTGCCTGGGATTGGTTCCTGCCTTGTGCCCTGTGTTGGCTGGGATTGGCACCAGCAGACCCCCGTGACCCTGCGTTCAGATTCAGCGGATTGGAAAATGGATGGATGGATATAATATAATATACAGAGACACAACATTCCTGATTTTTAATCCCACCCCTGGATGTTCCCAGGATGCGTGTAGATTAAGAGTTGATTCCAAACTGGCCCTGTAGTGTTTGTGTATGAGTCGGTGCCCTCCTTCAGACTGGCACCCTTGCCATGGCTTCTTGTTTTGTCAAAGCCCAGGCTCCCAACAGCCTCTGAAATGGAAACTGTGTGTCAGGAAACTGGTGCCCTGTCCACTAGGGCTGCTTATTGCCTATTAATGCAGGAGAATGTTATAAAATTAGAACGCGGGCGCCTTGTGCCCAATGGACTCTCCATCTTTATGTTGCTCCTTGGCACAGCTTGCTCTCCTTAGGAGGACCGGGTGCTGGTGGTGTCACACTGGTTGCAATTCTTTTGTGACTTTGGCAGGTTTGTTCACCTGCAGCTGGCACTGAAGCTGGTCACGCAGACAGTGGAATGCCAGCTGACATGGATGGTGATGCCATCCCAAGGCTGGCACAATGTCTCATCATTGTTCCAATACTGTATCTACTTACAGTTTGTATTACTTAGCTGTATTGTAAGGCTTGGTATGGATTCACTTTCTTTTTAGAAACATAGTAACTTTTTTTTCTAAATGATATGAGAGTGCCATCACAGTAAAATATAATCCATTAACAAATCAAACTGCATAAAAGTGTATGAATTTCAGAAAATGTGAAAGTAATTCTATTTGTATATAATTTGTGTGCTAATGTTGCTGCTGTCTTTTAATTCCTACATCCATTCAAAAATTTAAAAATTTTAAAAATATACATTCAGAGTACAGTCTTAGAAGTACTAGAATAATTTTTCAAAATTTCAGAGATAGGGACCTAATCAATGACTTTGTTAAATGGTGCGACTCAAACCACCTACACCTGAACACCAGCAAAACCAAGGAGCTGGTGGTGGATTTTAGGAGGCCCAGACCCCTCATAGACCCCGTGATCATCAAAGGTGACTGTGTGCAGATGGTGCAGACCTATAAATATCTGGGAGTGCAGTTGGATGATAAATTAGACTGGACTGCCAATACTGATGCGCTGTGCAAGAAAGGACAAAGCCGGTTATACTACCTTAGAAGGCTGGCGTCCTTCAACATCTGCAATAAGATGCTGCAGATGTTCTATCAGACGGTTGTGGCGAGCGCCCTCTTCTACACAGTGGTGTGCTGGGGAGGCAGCATTAAGAGGAAAGACGCCTCACGCCTGGACAAACTGGTGAGGAAGGCAGGCTCTATTGTTGGCATGGAGCTGGACAGTTTAACATCTGTGGCAGAGCGAAGGGCGCTCAGCAGGCTCCTATCAATTATGGAGAATCCACTGCATCCACTAAATAATGTCATCTCCAGACAGAAGAGCAGCTTCAGCGACAGACTGCTGTCACTGTCCTGCTCCACAGACAGATTGAGGAGATCGTTCCTCCCCCAAACTATGCGACTCTTTAATTCCACCAGGGGGGGTAAACGTTAATATTTAACATTATACATAGTTATTGTCTGTTTTTTTCACCTGTATTATTATCATTCTTTAATTTAATATTATTTATTGTATCAGTATGCTGCTGCTGAAGAATGTGAATTTCCCATTGGGATTAATAAAGTATCTATCTATCTATCTATCTATCTATCTATCTATCTATCTATCTATCTATCTATCTATCTATCTATCTATCTATCTATCTATCTATGTATTATATAGTATCTATCTATCTATCTATCTATCTATCTATCTATCTATCTATCTATCTATCTATCTATCTATCTTAGTATTTCAACATTTCCTAAAAAAAGAAAAGAAAATGCAAGCACTTTCACGAGTTCTGGGAGTCCAGACATCGACATTCATAAGAAACACAGAGCCCAGTGAGAAACTCAAATCTGTGCAGTTTAAAGAAGCTTTGATTACCTTCATCCAGCGAGCTGCTGCCAAGCTCCCTCCGCAGCCGGAATGTTCTGAGTGAGAAGCCCTAGACGAGCGAGGAAAAGCCACGGGTGTCCTTGAGAAGCTGGACAGAACTGGCCGCCGGCCCTGCCGCTGTGTTTGGAGGTTAATCTGTGTACAGTTTACATTCAATCACAGGCGGTTTCATGGTGTGTGTATGCGGAGTGGAGATGTAGACGTGCCCTTCAGGTGCGCTGATGGAGAGACTGTGCAGTAATACCAACCCGGAAAATAAACTGACACCCAGAAAAGCCGAAATTGACATAACCCTCTAAACTCCACCTTAGCTTCATACGAGGGCTGATTGTGCTTCACTTGAATTTTAGGGATGAGTACAGACACTGTGGGAGCTGTGGGGGAACTAACTTATCTCGGCCGAGCACAAACAGAACCCATGGGGCTCAATGCCACTCACTCATCATATAAAACCTGCTTTGAGGACATTTAAAGGGTCTCAGAGACCTCTAAGGACTAAAACCTTTGCATTCTGCAATATTATTGAAGCTAAACCCAGTTGATTAGAACGTGCAAGTAAGAACTTCACTGTGCTTTGTAGATAGATAGATAGATAGATAGATAGATAGATAGATAGATAGATAGATAGATAGATAGATAGATAGATAGATAGATAGGCACTATATAATAGATAGATAGATAGATAGATAGATAGATAGATAGATAGATAGATAGATAGATAGATAGATATATGAAAGGCACTATATAATATAGATAGATAGATAGATAGATAGATAGATAGATAGATAGATAGATAGATAGATAGATAGATAGATAGATAGATAGATAGATATGAAAGGCACTATATAATATAGATAGATAGATAGATAGATAGATAGATAGATAGATAGATAGATAGATAGATAGATAGATAGATAGATAGATATGAAAGGCACTATATAATATAGATAGATAGATAGATAGATAGATAGATAGATAGATAGATAGATAGATAGATAGATAGATAGATAGATATGAAAGGCACTATATAATATAGATAGATAGATAGATAGATAGATAGATAGATAGATAGATAGATAGATAGATAGATAGATAGATAGATAGATAGATAGATATGAAAGGCATTATATAATATAGATAGATAGATAGATAGATAGATAGATAGATAGATAGATAGATAGATAGATAGATAGATAGATATGAAAGGCACTATATAATATAGATAGATATGAAAGGCACTATATAAGATAGATAGATAGATAGATAGATAGATAGATAGATAGATAGATAGATAGATAGATAGATAGATAGATAGATGCTTGTCCTTCTGGAAGTTTCTCCCATCTGGAGCTCACCAAGAGGGACCATCAGGTCACCTCTCTTACCAAGGCCCTTCTGCTTGGATTGCTCAGTTTGGCCAGACAGCCAGCTCTAAGTGGACCCTTACTTGTCCCAAACCTCTCTGCCTGACAGTTTTATAGCCTTGAACATCAGCACAGTCCTGTCTCTGAGTTCTGCAGGTGATTTCTTCAACATCATGGATTGGGTTTTGCTCAACTGATGGATCTTCTAGAGAGAGGTTTGTGTTCCTTTACTAGTCACCTCCAATCAACTGAACTGAGCACAGGTGGACAGCAAGCCTGTGTAAAATTGATGAGCCACAGCATGAAGTTATGGGAAGTTAAGAGTAGTGGAAGCTCGGTTAAGAAGGGAGGTGATGATTAGTAAGCAGCAGGATGGTTTCATGCCAGGAAAGATCACCACAGATGTGATGTTTGCTCTGAGGTGTTGATGGAGAAGGACAGAGAAGGCCAGGAGGAGTTGCATTGCGTCTTTGTGGACCTATAGAAAGCATATGACATGGTGTCTAGAGGGGAGACTGGAACCAGCATCCTATAGATTTATGGTCCTGAGCCGTAGCCACTACAGCACACGGCCTACAGTGGATTCAGAAAGTATCCGCGCCCCTTCACTTTATCATGTTGTGGATTTCATTTTAAATGGATACATTTGCCATTTTTTGCCAAACAAACTACACTCAACAACCCATAATTGTAGACTTGGAGAAGGTATATGACAGGGTGCCTAAAGAGGAGCTGTGGTATTGTATGAGGAAGTCGGGAGTGGCAGAGAAGTACGTAAGAGTGGTACAGGATATGTACGAAGGAAGTGTGACTGTGGTGAGGTCTGCGGTAGGAGTGACGGAGGTGGGATTACATCAGGGATCGGCTCTGAGCCCTTTCTTATTTGTAATGGCGATGGACAGATTGACAGATGAGATTAGACAGGAGTCCCTGTGGACTATGATGTTTACTGATGACATTGTGATATGTAGTGAGAGTAGGGAGCAGGTTGAGTAGACCCTGTGAGGTGGAGATCTGAGAGGAGAGGAATGAAGGTCAGTAGGACCACCAAGACAGAATACATGTGTGAATGAGATGGAGATCAGTGGAATGGTGAGGATGCAGAGAGTAGAGCTGGCGAAGGTGGATGAGTTTAAATACTTGGGATCAACAGTACAGAATAATGGGGATTGTGGAAGAGAAGTGAAGAAGAGAGTGCAGGCAGGGTGGAGTGGGTGGAGAAGAGTGTCAGGAGTGATTTGTGAGAGACGGATATCAGCAAGAGTGAAAGGGAAGGTCTACAGGACGGTAGTGAGACCAGCTATGTTATATGGATTGGAGACGGTGGCACTGATCAGAAAGCAGGAGACAGAGCTGGAGGTGGCAGAGTTAAAGATGCTAAGATTTGCATTGGGTGTGACGAGGATGGACAGGATTAGAAATGAGGACATTAGAGGGTCAGCTCAGGTTGGACGGTTGGGAGACAAAGTCAGAGAGGTGAGATTGCGTTGGTCTGGACATGTGCAGATAGAGAGATGCTGGTATACTGGGAGAAGGGTGCTAAGGATAGAGCTGCCAGGGAAGAGGAAAAGAGGAAGGCCTAAGAGAAGGTTTATGGATGTGGTGGGAGAGGACATGAAGGTGATGGGGGTGACAGAACAAGATGACAAGGACAGGAGGATATGGAAGAAGATGATCCACTGTGGTGACCCCTAACGGGAGCAGCCAGGAGAAGGAGAGGATTGATAAATGGGTCTGAATACTTGTGTCAATGTGAGATTTCAGGTTTTTATTTTATGTTGAAGTTCTTTTCAAACATTTCTAATATCACCTTTTCACTTTGTCGCTCTGCAGTATTGAGTGTTGCTCGGTGAGGGGAAAAAACAAATTTAGATTATTTTAGCACAAGGGTGCGACATAACATCATGGGTAAAAGGTGCAGGAGTCTGAATACGTTCTGAAGGCACTATATATTAGAGCTCCTCAGGAACCCTGATAAGAAATGTTTTACTGAAAACGTGAGGAGGAGGAGGAGAATTAAATACGTCAGGGGATATGGTAAGGTGCATTAAAGTCGTTTCAAATGAGGGTCTTATCCAATATTCTTTCAGTTTCTAGGCTGGGGGGGTCCCAGCCTGTTCTGGCAGCACTGGGCCTGTGACATGGCCTGGCCCTGAACACCAGCCCATCACACTCACTTCTACGGGACACACTGAGGGTCACCAGATGGCCTCAATTCACGTCTTTGGCACCTGGGAGCAAATCAAGAGAACATGCAAGATGCACAAGCAGGCAGTCCGTGGTGGCATTCTGTCAATCTGCTGTGACACTTTGGAATGACCTTCAGGGTCCCTAACCTGGCCAGTGGCTCCAGCTTTTAATTTGAGGGGGTCTGTACAAGTGGGATCTGCCCACTGTGTGGTGCCACCACAACCTCCCTTCTGCCCCTTACAACCTCAGTGGTATCTTCTTAAGAAACACAGATGAGAAATGGAGGCCCAACTTCAGTCTTACAGGCATTGGGTCCTGAGATTTAGGAAGACACTCTTCACTCCCCTGTCTTCACACTGGACGCGGCAGACCCTTACTCACACGATCTGAAGTATTCAGTGCACATCTGAAGCCGTTGGCCAGGCTATCCCACCGAACTACAAGACACTTCACCTCAATTCAATGTTCAGTCCAATCATCTGAAGTGAGTCCCGCCATCTGCTGAGCACGTCCACCCATAGGTGGTCCCTTTTCTAGTTTCCTTGTCCTGCTTTTGTTCACCTGTTCCTTCTACAGGTAATTCACCTCCCCTGTTATGTTTGTAAAATGGATTCTCTTCAGTAAAGGGCTGCCTTAGTGCTCACTGTGCAAGATTTTATATAAAATGGAGACTTTCTGTCCTGTCGGTCTCCAGGACCTTGAAGAAGCAAATCTCAATAACATTACGTTTCAGGAAGTCCCATAGATGCAGGCGTCCATCACTGGTTTCCATTCTTCATTAACACTCCTAGTCTTGTGTTTCATCGAATTCCCCATCCTGTTGACCAAACGGGAAAAGAAATGCCAATGGCAGCCCATGGCATTCAGACGTTCGGCTCAGTTTGCTGCAGCCTCGGGCAGAGTGCTCTGTGGTTAGGCATTAACTGAGCCATTTATTATTAACTCTGTTTGTGTTTTCATGACAGCCCTTAGGCAACGCGCTGATGGGAGGTTGTTTACTGTACACCTTCCTTCACGAATGCCCTTGACGTGCAGCCAGGAGTGAGTCAGGAAAAAGAAGACAAATCTACAAATCAACTCGAGTGGGCAGCCAAGAGGAAAGGAAATGCAGGGTGGCCGTCCGGAAAGATGGAGGCCCCCCTCTCAGACAAGCTGGCACTCTTCATAATGAGGGTCCTGACGGTGAAACTGAGCCAGGCTCTGTGAAGACCCTCTATGAAGACCCTCTGTGAACTGTGAGGCAGCCAGCTTTACAACAAAAGAATATCTTAAAAGGAAGTTAGAGGTATGAAAGGCACTATAAAATAGATAGATAGATAGATAGATAGATAGATAGATAGATAGATAGATAGATAGATAGATAGATAGATAGATAGATAGATAGATAGATAGATAGATAGATATGAAAGGCACTATATAGATAGATAGATAGATAGATAGATAGATAGATAGATAGATAGATAGATAGATAGATAGATAGATAGATAGATAGATAGATAGATAGATATGAAAGGCACTAGATAGATAGATAGATAGATAGATAGATAGATAGATAGATAGATAGATAGATAGATAGATAGATAGATAGATAGATAGATAGATAGATAGATAGATAGGAAATCATGAATTTCTAACCTGCCTCTGGAAATCTTTGTAAATGTGTTTATTTTTAGTTAAAGTAGGCCAAGATGATCATAGCTCATGTTTTATTTATTTTGCACTTTTCCAGAATTTCCCTAACTCTCTTATTTTAATCAGGGCATTAAGCTTCCTGAGCTCGCTGAGGCAGAGCTTGCTTTTCAAAGGATGCCAATATTCCAGACGCGTCAACTCCCGAAGGTTCTTCTTTTTTAGGATCCTCGTCAGACTCACAGGAAATCCTAATTGTGGCCATATGCTGCCACCTAGTGGATTAAATCTAAAATAAACGCTGATTTATTACACGTTTGTATTGAATGTCTCGTTTAAGTGAAATTAACTACGTTACCTCTCAGGTTCATTTAATTGCTTTGTAAAATGCAACTGTTATGCATAGTGAAGGCTGAATTGCTTAATTTATTTCCTTCGTGATATTGATCAATATAGATTACGAATGGTTTATCACACGGGGCTTGTAGTTTGCATGTTGACCCCTGAACCTCCTTCTTAAGGTGTGGCGTTCTTTATAACATTCTGGGTCAGGCTGAGGGGAAGGCTTGGAACATACAACAAGATTGATCAAGAAGAGAAGGGTGTCGACTCTAATGGGTACTCTGGGGGTTTCATGCCCATCCTGCCCTGGAGCAACTGTTCTTTAGACAGCTAACACAGGCCGTGACGCAGACCAAGTCCACTTCCTGGAATTTTCACATTTCAGTCCCTTCAATCTAAAAAGAGACACGGCGCAAATCAGCTGTTGTCTTCTGGGATCTACGTGTCTATCTGAGTGGGTGAGTGGGAGCCAGAGCTTGTGTTTGTTTATGTGTGAGCGTGTCGGCCCGCTCACCTGCTCTAATCTCAGCATCTAGAAATGGGGTGGGGGGGCAGCATTGTGACTGGGGGAGTTGGGCACCAAACTGAAGTGTGTGGAGACCTCTCTATCTGTCATATAGCACCATTCATATCTGTCTATCTATCAGTTATATAGTGTCTTACCTACAGTATCTTTTCATTTATGTATCTATTAATCAGTTATATAGTATCTTATCTATTAATTTATGAACAGTATCTAATATTTAGTGTCTTTTGCCTATTTATTTATCTAATATGTAGTGGGCGTTCATCTATCTATCTGTTATAGAATGCCTTAAATATTTTTCATTTATGTATCTATTATATAGTGTCTCTTATTTATTTATTTTAGCATATAGTGACTTTCATCTATCTACCAGTTATATAGTGCCTTACCTATTAATTAATTTATGTATGTAGCATATACAGTAGCAACCTTCATCTATTAATCAGTTATATAGTGCCTTATCTATCAATGAATTTACAGTATGTATCTGTTGCATAATGTCTTTTATCTATTTATTTATCTGCTATATACTGTAGTGGGCTTTCATCTATCATATCTGTCTCTTAATATATGTACCCATTATATAGTGTCTTTTATACATTTATGTATCTAGCATATAGTGACTTTCATCTATTATGCAGTTATATAGTGCCTTATCTGTCTCTTAATTTATGTATCTATTATATAGTGTCTTTTATCTATTTATTTATCTAGTATATCAGTGCTTCTGTCTATCTATTATATAGTGCCTTTCATATCTATCTATCTATCTATCTATCTATCTATCTATCTATTGTGGTATATGGCTGGCCATTCATCCCGGCCAATACTCCCAGGCCGCTAGATGGAGCCCTCCCTGTAGCATGGAGGTGCCCCGAATGCCAGCAGGGAATCATGGACAATGGAGTGTTTATTCACAACCCTGCTGGATACCATGGGGGCCGCCAGAGGACGCTCCAGGGAGGATCAAGGACTATTTTCCCTACACCCCGGAAGTACGTCCCAGTCACGTGGACAGAAGAAATGACGTACTTCTGGGTTGAAGAAAAAAGGAGTTTTCGTCCAACCCGGAAGTGTTGCCAGTCACATGGACAGTGAGAAGAGAAACACTTCCGGGTCAAGGAATATAAAGGACTGTGGGAGATCCCAGACGGGCGAGCTGAGTTGGGAGGAAGGGTGGCAAGGCGTCTGGGAGTGGAGGATTGTTTATTGATTATTGTGTATTGTGTTGATTTATGAGTATAGTGGAGTGGAGGGTGCTTTGTGCACTTTATTATTATAAAATAAATTCATATTGGACTTTTATCTGGTATCTGGCGTATTGTCTGAGGTTTCAAGGGAGCGATAGTGCCCCCTATTTGTCACACTATCTATCTATGTATCTCACAGTGCCTCATCTATCCATTTATTTATATTTAAACACATTGTAAATCTCTCAGTCTGTCTGTTGAATTTTGTGCCTTTGTTTGATGTCATTTATCCATTTGTCACACTACACTAAGCTCCTCATTTCAACCCTCCGCTCACATCTTGTCTTTTCGTCTGTTTGCCAATCACACACAAACAATTGAAGCCATATTCACACAATTTTGCATGTAGATTGCTATATAGGGGTTGTAATGGGGGGCCAACCCAAAAATGGTCCTGTAGATTCACTGTATACAATATCCTCAAAATCGGACAGGATCTGACAGAGAATGAATGCAGTAAGTACAACTCCTGGTCCAGACGTCTCGACTACTGCAAGTCTCTGCTGGCCGACACACTGTCATGTGTCATCAAGCTGCTGCAGACGATTCAAAATGCAGTGACATGTCTGGTGCTCAGCCAGCCGAGGTGAGCACGTATCACTCCTCTTTCCTGATCTTTCCATTGGCTCCCTGTAGTAAGAAGCGTTAAGTCCTAATCCTAGATGTTTGCCTAAAGAGTAGCCAGTTGGTCAGCACCTATCTATGGAGACACCTGTGAGGTCCTCTGCTCCATCTTGACCACTCATGTCTGCTGTTGAATGGTATCCAGTGATGCCACCTCTGTGAGATATTAAATCTCAGTCTTTTCATGTGCAGCTCCTAGTTGGTGGGACAAAAGCAGATGATTCAAAATGTTATGGCATGTGTGGTGTTCAACCAGCCAAGGTGGGCACGTGTCACTTCTCTCTTCAGATTACTACATTGGCGCCCTGTTGAAGAGCATTTCAAGTTCAAAACTTTGATATTTGCCTACAGAGTAGTCTTTGGGTCAGTTACTATATTTTTGGAAGTACTCATGAGGTCCTTCACTCACCCACAGTACTTAGGTCTACAGATGAATGGCATCTGATAAGGCCACCCATCTCTGTGTGCTATCAAATCTCAGTCCAGACTCTTTGAATATGCAGCTCCTTGCTGGTGAAATGAGGTGCCCACCTTTATCACAACATCTGACTCAATGTATTTAAGAAACATTTGATGGCTCTCTTGTTCTGTGAATGTCTAACTGATGATGGCATTGTTAGGTTCTTGTATCTAAGGACATTGTAACAAAAAAGCACATGCAAAGAATTGGGGTACCCGCAGGCAAACCCCTTATAACTAAAAGAAAACATGAAGTACAAACGCAATAGGAAGGGCAAAAAAACATCTTTGCAGATGGGAGTCTCAAGAGCGACTGCTCCAAGATGGCGACAGTTCAGGTTAAGTACAGGCCAGTGTGAGGGACAGCCATCATCCTTACCCTGCCGGCACATCCTCGGGATGAAAGGATAGGGGGAGACAACTTACACAGGGCTTTGTCTCCCCCCAGGATGCTAGACTGTGGTGAGCCCAAACTTGGATCCCCGCATGGTGCCCACAAGGCATGCTGGATATTGTAGTCCTGGGGTAATCCCATGTGAGCCGCTAGGGAGAGCAGCCAAATTTGGGAGTCCCTTATTTGTAGGGCTCCAACCTCACCCGAAAGTGCATCCCATTCACAGGAATTAGATGAATGGAGCTGCTTGCAACACATAAAGGAGCCGGATTTGGGAGGAAGGTGGACGAAGTTTATGAGGAAGAGTGGAGGGAGGCAGTGGCAGAGAGATGAAGAGAGTGTGAGACAGAGAAGAGGAAAAGTATTGCTGTGTGCTGCTTATTGCTGCACTTGTGCTTGGTGGTGGGAAATGCTTCCTTGAGGAAGAGTTTCCCACAATAAAGGACTCTTTTACCTTTTAGCTTGTGTCAATGCCTGCTTGTGTTGGGAGTTTGGGGAGCTGAAGCACCCTTTGGTGGCCACCCCCAGACAGAAAGAGAAGACACCAGAAGTGACATTAGAGGTGGTAGAGCAGTCAGTCATCTGGTCTGTAGAGGAAGGAAGAGATGAGGCATTAGTAAACAGCGCCACCTTATGGATCAGCAAAGAATTGCCACCACCAGAACCTTTAAGTTGTCTCCAAGGCGTATGTGTGTGACAACATGTAACTCTTCACTTGTGATGATCGATTTTGTCCCCTTGTCCTGTAACACTTGTCCCTAAACAGTCCCTCAGACTGATGTTTACTTGATTATGTTGACCTTCTTTGTAAATTGCTTTAGATAAATGCGTCTGCTAAGCAAATAAATCTCTCTATTATAAGAAAAAATCTTGGAAGGAGACGAGTCGAGACTTTGTGCCAAAAGATTTGACTATGCCTGGGGCTGGAAATAAAAGACAAAGAGTAGATGACAAAGTAGAACGTGGTAAAGAATTCAAAAACGCTGGCGTGATACACATGCAGAGCAGGTTAGAGATGATGGAAGTACGAAAATTCAAATGTCTCAAAAAAATTATAGTAAAGATCGCATTAGCGCAAAGAAACGGAAATTATTACTGAAATAACGGAACAGCGAAAAGAGATCAAATATATAGGCATAGGTGATATGACAGTAGTATGTAGATATTGTTCGGATTTAAACTTCAAGTTGGAGCGGCACAGACGCAAAGTTACTGGCACGTGGCGCAGGCTGGGGATTTTGGCAAGCGAAGCGAGCAGTGGGTGAAGCCCCCTAGTATGTAAATATAAATAAATACTGTATGTACAAATGTTTACTGCGGTGGGTTGGCACCCTGCCCGGGATTGGTTCCTGCCTTGTGCCCTGTGTTGGCTGGGATTGGCTCCTGCAGACCCCCGTAACCCTGTGTTCGGATTCAGCGGGTTGGAAAATGGATGGATGGACAAATGTTTATGTGTCTCGCATGGCCTCCTAAGTGTCTGTTAGCAAGGCAGTGGCTTGTTTTGTTTTTTCATTTTGTTTCAGTGGTTCACGGTGCCCTTGTGTGTTTTTTTTTTGTTTTAATTCTCATTTGCTTCTCATCTTACTGTCCCCTTTGTTGTGACAATCCAGCTCTAGGGTGTGTGAGTGGGACATTCTTGGGATGAGTAGCGTGTTTGAAAGTAACGAGTCCCTGACAGTCGCTTGCCCTCTGTGCCCGCTGCTGTCCAGCACTCCGGTGCCAGGATTCCTGGCCTGTCATGCAGATTTGTTTTTAATCGGACGGCTAGAGTGCCGCCTGCGTCATCGGCAGGGCCGCTGCTGTGTTTACTTTAACACCAGTTACTAAGGCCTGTGGAAACCAGAGCTGTGTGAGGAAAGACGGCAAGGCCTAACTGGGAGGACTGGAGGCATAATGGTGACGTCTATAAAAAAAAAAAATGCACAAGGGTAGGTAGGGACATCATGAGGGTGCAAGAAGAGGGTCAGCTCAGCCAGCAGGTGTAGACATTGCTGCAGACGGAGGAAATGCTCTTTGGACCCCCATCTGTGAAAGTGGCCTTAAATCCTCAGATGATCTCTAAACGCAGATGTTTTTGAATTGGAGTCTTTTTTGACTTTGTCATTTTTGTATTTTCCCTCCCAGGATCACCTACCCCGGGACCTGAGCCGACCTGTAGTCCTTGCTTCTGAATAAAACCATTAGTGGCTCAAGTTTATATTGCTGTGCTCCAATTAGACCAAACTCATGTGGCAAGAGAAAGGTGGGCATCGTGGTTAAGACTTTGGCCTTCAAACCCTGAGACTGTGTGTTCAGATCCCACTATTGACACCAAGTGAACACACGAAAGTCACTTCATCTGCCTTGTGCTCCAATTGGAAAACCAAAGGAAATGGAACCAAATCAACCAATCAGCTCAAAGGTTGTAAGTCACCACAGATGAAGGCATCAATCCAATAGGAAATCTAGGAAGCGATCTAACAGAACATGCCACGCTTTTCAAACCAAATTGTCAATTTTGACTTCAGTTGTATCTCATGTCTCCTCGTTGAGTAAAGCTGTTTCTCTTAAGGAATTTTATCTGTGACAAAGTCAGTTAGTCAGTACAGGGCGCAAAGCAGGAACAAACCCCAGGCAGGGCGCCAGCCCACCGCAGGGCACACTCCCACACACCAGGGAAAAACCTCGGTTGGCATCTTCATTATACCAGTGCCAGGATGATGACCATAATCCACTGTCACAGAGGGGGCAGCTTCAGGGCTCTGGTGATTGTAATTCCCTGCCACTGCAGGGCTTGGCGCTGTGTCCCAATGCCTTTCCTCCTCCTCCTCCTCCACCCTCTGCAGACCAGCTGTAACACCTCTGATGTCACTTCCTGTGTCCTGGACCCGCCTCTTCCTGCCAGAAGGATTTAAGACCTTAAGGTGCAGTTATTGCCTGTTTTCTTTTGTGTTTGCTGCACTTCGATTATATGGGGTCACTAGGCTGGTGCCCCAACTCTTTATCGTGGTCTGTCTCTTCTCTTTTCAACTTTTCCAGTCATCTTCTGTCCAATGTCTGTGTTTATTTTTGCCCATTTCAATCCTTTCTTTTGATATAACAGTTTCAAATAATCAGTTAGGTCCATAAATATTTGGACAGAGACAACTTTTTTCTAATTTTGGTTCTGTACATTACCACAATGAATTTTAAATGAAACAACTCCGATGCAGTTGAAGTGCAGACTTTCAGCTTTAATTCAGTGGGGTGAACAAAACGATTGCATAAAAATGTGAGGCAACTAAAGCATTTTTTGAACACAATCCCTTCATTTCAGGGGCTCAAAAGTAATTGGACAACTTAAATAACTGTAAATAAAATGTTCATTTCTAATACTTGGTTGAAAACCCTTTGCTGGCAATGACAGCCTGAAGTCTTGACCTCATGGACATCACCAGATGCTGGGTTTCCTCCTTTTGAATGCTCTGCCAGGCCTTTACTGCAGCGGCTTTCAGTTGCTGTTTGTTTGTGGGCCTTTCTGTCTGAAGTTTAGTCTTCAACAAGTGAAATGCCTGCTCAGTTGGGTTAAGATCAGGTGACTGACTTGGCCATTCAAGAATTTTCCACTTCTTTGTTTTAATAAACTCCTGGGTTGCTTTGGCTGTATGTTTTGGGTCATTGTCCATCTGTATCATGAAATGCCGCCCAACCAATTTGACAGCATTTAGCTGGATTTGAGCAGACAGTATGTCTCTGAACACCTCAGAATTCATTCGGCTGCTTCTGTCCCGTGTGACATCATCAATAAACACTAGTGTCCCAGTGCCACTGGCAGCCATGCACGCCCAAGCCATCACACTGCCTCCCTCCACCGTGTTTTACAGATGATGTGCTATGCTTTGGATAATGAGCTGTTACACACCTTCTCCATACTTTTTTCTTGCCATCATTCTGGTAGAGGTTGATCTTGGTTTCATCTGTCCAAAGAATGTTTTTCCAGAACTGTGCTGGCTTTTTTAGATGTTCTTTAGCAAAGTCCAATCTAGCCTTTCTATTCTTAAGGCTTATGAGTGGCTTGCACCTTGCAGTGCACCCTCTGTATTTACTTTCATGCAGTCTTCTCTTTATGGTAGACTTGGATATCGATACGCCTACCCTCTGGAGAGTGTTGTTCACTTGGTTGGCTGTTGTGAAGGGGTTTCTCTTCACCATGGAAATGATTCTGCGATCATCCACCACTGTTGTCTTCCGTGGACGTCCAGGTATTTTTGCGTTGCTGAGTTCACCAGTGCTTGCTTTCTTTCTCAGGATGTACCAAACTGTAGATTTTGCCACTCGTAATATTGTAGCAATTTCTTGGATGGGTTTTTTCTGTTTTCGCAGCTTAAGGATGGCTTCTTTCATCTGCATGGAGAGCTCCTTTGACCACATGTTGTCTGTTCACAGCAAAATCTTCCACATGCAAGCACCACACCTCAAATCAACTCCAGGCCTTTTATCTGCTTAACTGATAAGGACATAACGACAGACTTGCCCACACCTGCCCATGAAATAGCCTTTGAGTCAATTGTCCAATTACTTTTGAGCCCCAGAAATGAAGGGATTGTGTTAAAAAAATGCTTTAGTTGCCTCACATTTTTATGCAATCGTTTTGTTCACCCCACTGAATTAAAGCTGAAAGTCTGCACTTCAACTGCATCTGAGTTGTTTCATTATAAAATTCATTGTGGTAATGTACAGAACCAAAATTAGAAAAAAGTCATCTCTGTCCAAATATTTATGGACCTAACTGTATATCTTTCTCTTTGAAACTATCAGCCTAGTGGAATTCAAACCCACAATGCTGGCTGGATCTGTGAGGTGGTCACACGGCCCCCCTGAACCAATTTCTGTACCAAACCACATCGGGCAGAGTAACACGCAAGTGGATTGATATTTCAGACGTAGGTTGATCCTGAGGTGTAAAGTGAGATCCACTGTCAGGTAAGACTTTAGGAAGCCATCAAGGTTCTCCTCACTTGTGACATGGTCTCTGGCCACCGAGCACAGGCATCATAATAATCAGCAGCATTTGCTTGTTGTACTCTGTGAAACCCAAATAAAGTCTCTGCCAGGAACTTGATGCCTGTTTCTGAGAATGTACCAGTGCTGGAGCTGACATACTGTACAATGCCATGCCACCACTTTGAAATGTCACACTGACTCACTTCACTGTCAGGATCCTCGGCTCCTGGATAAGCTTATAAAGGATCCCATATTGACTCTCCTACCATCAAACATGCTGCCTTTGCAGCGGCTGCGGTGACGCTAAGATTCACACCGTCAAAGGGATGGGGATTTATTTATATTGTCGGTGGGGACCCCAGAAACACACCCAGCCTTGGCCCGACTCACACACACACACACACACACACACTCACAGTCATGGTCAAAACAGCAGATTAAATCAAAAATAATGTAACATATTAAATGAAACCGAAATAGAAACAGCAAATAAAGAGGTAATCCTCCCTACTCCCCTACAAATAACAACACGACTCAACTACAGGGGGATAAAACTGAGGAGCCACAGCATGAAGTTATGGGAAAGAGTAGTGGAAGCTCAGTTAAGAAGTGAGGTGATGATTAGTGAGCAGCAGTATGGTGTCATGCCAGGAAAGAGCACCACAGATGTGATGTTTGCTCTGAGGGTGTTAATGGAGAAGTATAAAGAAGGCCAGAAGGAGTTGCATTGTGTCTTTGTGGACCTGGAGAAAGCATATGACAGGGTGCCTAAAGAGGAGCTGTGGTATTGTATGAGAGATGTCGGGAGTGGCAGAGAAGTACATAAGAGTGATACAGGATATGTATGAGGGAAGTGTGACTGTGGTGAGGTCTGCGGTAGGAGTGACGGAGGTGGGATTACATCAGGGATCGGCTCTGAGCCCTTTCTTATTTGCAGTGGTGATGGACAGGTTGACAGATGAGATTAGACAGGAGTCCCGGTGGACTGTGATGTTTGCTGATGACATTGTGATCTGTAGTGAGAGTAGGGAGCAGGTTGAGGAGGCCTTAGAGAGGTGGAGATCTGCTCTAGAGAGGAGAGGAATGAAGGTCAGTAGGACCACCAAGACAGAATACATGTGTGTAAATAAGAGGGAGATCAGTGGAATGGTGAGGATGCAGGTAGTAGAGCTGGTGAAGGTGGATGAGTTTAAAATACTTGGGATCGACAGTACAGAGTAATGGGGATTGTGGAAAAGAAGTGAAAAAGAGAGTGCAGGCAGGGTGGAATGGGTGGAGAAGAGTGTCAGGAGTAATTTGGGACAGACGGATATCAGCAAGAGTGAAAGGGAAGGTCTACAGAACGGTAGTGACACCAGCTATGTTATATGGGCTAGAGACGGTGGCACTGACCAGAAAGCAGGAGACACAGCTGGAGGTGGCAGAGTTAAAGATGTTAAGATTTGCATTGAGTGTAATGAGGATGGACAGGATTAGGAATGAGGACATTAGAGGGTCAGCTCAGGTTGGACGGTTGGGAGACAAAGTCAGAGAGGCGAGATTGTGTTGGTTTGGACATGTGCAGAGGAGAGATGCTGGGTATATTGAGAGAAGGATGTTAAGGATAGAGCTGTCAGGCAAGAGGAGAAGAGGAAGGCCTAAGAGAAGGTTTATGGATGTGGTGGGAGAGGACATGCAGGTGATGTGACAGAACAAGATGACATAAGATGTCAAAAGGAGGGGTTGACGGTGGTAATCAACTATAAACGTTGACAAAAGCCACCATTATGTTTTAGTTGGACTCTCTTTACTCGGATGGAACGTTAGCTTCACTGGATTGCCTGAGATTCCCTGCGCCCGCCTGTGAAGCGAGGAGCCAACAACGGCAAAAATGGCATCGACATCTGGCAACAGTGTTGTGCAAGTCCACACCTCACAAGAACGAGCTCAATGTTCAGTTCACACAGATTATAATGAATCCATTCACGTTCATAGTTCACCATTTCAGTTTTGAACTCGTTCATGTTCAGTTCATTTTGTATTTTTTAAGGAGTGAAAGTAAATGAGCCACGAGTTGACTTTTGTCAGTAGAACCAGCAGCCCATCACTGCCATTTACCATTTAGGATAGGATATTGGTACAAAGTTATGTATTGTACAAGTGGAAGTAAAAGAACACAGTACAGAGTCATGTAAACTCATTTTCTTAGTTTTCACATGGGGTCTATGTATGTCTTTGTGCATCACTTCAAATAGGCCACTAACTACTTGTATATGAAAAATGCATAATGGCCTTCAAACAACTAATTACATGTAGGCCTATTCTGCCTTGCAATGAAATGAGTTCTACTCTAGCAATTCAGACACATGAAATGGCAATGAGAGTATTGAAAAAAATGGTTTGTTCCAAATATGGAGACGATATGTAGACAGAAGGCTCAAAAGAGGAACACTGTGGAATTGTTTTATTTTGTTTTATTTGTCTGTTGCGTCAATACCACTCTGTTTGAAAACGGTTTTATTCTGGAAACTTATCACAAGACCATAAGCAATACTTTCAATGTAACAGGTGGCCATTTCTGGTCTAACACCTCACAATTAGAGGCTATTAGCTTTACAGATGACCTGTTGAGTCTCTTTAAAATGTTGAAAGGGGAGCTGCACATCTCTCTGTTATAATAAAAAAAAATCCTGCGACGAGAGGAGACTTTTTCAGAGAGAGATGAGACTTTGTGCCAAGAGATTTAACTAGGCCCGGGACGAAAATAAAAGACAAAGAGGAGATGACAAAGTAGAACGTCGTAAAGAATTCAAAAACGTTCGTGTGATACACATGTAGAGCAGGTTAGAGATAATGAAAGTACGAAAATTCTAAAGTCTCAAAAAAATGATAGTAAAGATCGCATTAGCGCTAACAAACGGAAATTGTTACTCGTTCAAATAACCGAACAGCGAAAAGAGATCAAATATATGGACATATGTGCTATGACAGAAGTATGTAGATATTGTTTGGATTTAAACTTTTAAGTCAGAGACTTGTAGATCGTCTAATTCGTGTTGCCATCAGGAAAAGGTCGTGTTTCTTCTCAATGAAGAGGCGTATCCGCGAGAGTTAAAAGATTTGTTGTTTGGTGAAAGTGAAATCCACATACGTGAGCAGCAGAGACGCGAAGTGACTGGCGCATAGTGCCCGCCGGGCCTGGGGTGGGGTGGGGGGTGCGCTGGGGGTTGGCGAGGGAAGCCCCCCTAGTCTTCAACAAAAACAAAACTGTCCTGAAATGTTGCAGCTTTCAACAAAAACATTGGTCTCACGTGTGTCGGCAGTGACAACGACATGTCAGCTGCTGCGGTGTAAGCGATTTACAAGGTGGCATGACAGTAGGGATGTGCAGAGAATCCACTACTTGCATGTGTATTTGTAGAACAGCAAAATTATTTGTATTTAGTATTCAAATAAATGTCAATTTAAAAGTCGAAATCTCTCTTTTGCATGACTTATACTAGGCTATTACAACGTTCTAGAATAAAATACAATAATTATGAATACTTTTTTTATTTTAATACACTTTATTGAGTTACACCCAGCAACAAACACATATAACCATATATGATAATATCCATCCATCCACCCATTATCCAACCCGCTATATCCTAACTACAGGGTCACGGGGGTCTGCTGTAGCCAATCCCAGCCAACACAGGGCGCAAGGCAGGAAATAAACCCCCGTGCAGAGCGCCAGCCCACTGCAGGGCTATGCTAATATCATCCCGGTCAAAAGATAAATTAAATAGATGCAAGTATACATGTAAATGACCGTGTGACACAAATGGTGACTGTGGAGCCAGTGTGTAGGTGAACTAACCGATTACGCTGCCGGTCAAAATTCGCGTCACATACTGCATGTCCAATGGGAAAAAATATAAAGTGGCCTCGCAAAGTGCAACGTTTTCCTAAAAGCGAAAGCGGAGCTTCACCGCGTGCTCGTGTTTAGCGAGGGGTGCAGCTTAAGCACAGGCAGGCAGACACAGACAGACGCCGCCGATTTGATTTTGGTATTTTTTCCGAATACAAATAAATGGCAAAAAATTCGTACGAAATAAATATTTGGAAATTCCGCTATTTGTGCTTATCCCAATACCGTATTCGGATTCGGCTCCACCCCTACATTACACAGGGTAAGGCGAAAAGTTTAATCGTAACCTGAACCAGATCCAGAATGTCACCTAAGACTGAACTCGTTCACAGTCAAGGTCTCCACTTGCAAATTCGTTACGTTAAGTTCACTGTTCTTAGAGAAATGACTTTGTTTAATGAAGGCGCCCTTCTGAACTCGCTCGTGCACAACACTGGCTGGCGAGAGATCGAAGCAAACGTGTCAAGCAAAACCCCCCGCTTTGCATATTATCGCTGAATTGGACTGTGACACAAGTGATCAAAAAACGAATGTGAGGTTCCAGCATCAGCTGATCGTGGTGCTGAGCACTTTGGTACTTTTCTATAATTTTCTATAATCGTCACGATAATAGAAAAGTACCAACACTTTTTTATAGGACCACCACTTATGACAAAGGGTACAAAAGACCTTGCGATGCACAGCGACCATCGCTGTCGCCCTATTAAAGCCCCCCAACCCCCCCCACCCCCGCAGCCCTGCCACACATTCCCGGCACACTGGCAGCCACAGCATGCGGCAAAAGACATTTTATGTTGATTTTGTGTATGAAACCATTGTTTTGTGGCTTTCAGAAAACTGTTTATTGGAAAAAAGAAATATTCTGCCCTCACAGAGTTAAAAAACGTATTAAAGATGGGCCAGGGCTTTTCACCACCTCTGAATCTAAAGCAGGACTGTTTGCGTTACACTTGACCTCCACTGTAATTTTATCCTTTCAGGACACATGAGACGCCATAGCACTTGACAAGACATGTGCAGTTCACTATGGAATGTATACAGTAGTGCAGGGGTCCCCAACGTCGGTCCTGGAGGACCACCGTGGCTGCAGGTTTTTATTCTAACCCTTTTCTTAATTAGTGACCTGTTTTTGCTGCTAATTAACTTCATTTGATTTGATTTGCTCCTGAAGACTCTGACCCATCAATTGTTTCTTTTTCCTTCATGAGCAACCAAACAATGAGATACAAAATGAGCCAAGACAACTGGTGTCCATCATCCATCCATCCATCCCACTATATCCTAGCTACAGGATCACAGGGGTCTGCTGGAGCCAATCCCAGCCAACACAGGGCGCAAGGCAGGAAGAAATCCTGGGCAGGGTGCCAGCCCACCACAGGGCACACACACACACACACCAAGCACACACTAGGGACAATTTAGAATCTCCAATGCACCTAACCTGCATGTCTTTGGACTGTGGGAGGAAACTGGAGCACCCGGAGGAAACCTACGCAGACACGGGGAGAACATGCAAACTCCACACAGGGAGGACCCGAGAAGCGAACCCAGGTCTCCTAACTGCGAGGCAGCAGCGCTACCCACTGCGCCACCGTGCTGCCCGTCCATCATACAACATCTGAAAATAAAGAAAGGATAAGGTCTCAGGAATGTCGATCTGCTCAGGTCCCCAAAACATTTTAACAATGCTCTTAGAACAGTTTCAGAAATGTCTGCCATTAGCAACAAGCCATAGAATTAAAGATCGAGTTGAATTAATAACAAGACTCGGCGCCTCATTAAGCAACTGGTTGGAGTTTGAGGCCCTCACTTAGCTGGTCTTCTCTTGGCTCCCTCACTTTACAATTCATTTCTGTTTAAGGAAAGACATGAAGCAATTCAGAGGAACGATGAAGAAGATCAAGGGAGCAAATCTTAAAAAACAAGTCAATTAAAAAGAATTCAAAAGAAGTTAATTAGCAGCTAATTAAGAAAAGGGTTAGAATGAAAACCTGCTGCCACTGGGGTCCCTCCAGGACCGGAGTTGGAGACCCCTGCAGCAGTGTGTACATGACAATAAAATGAATGGTGCACCACTGACTGCCCACCCATATACAGTTTGTGCCCACTTTCTATCAGCTCTAAATAATTAAAGCACAATGTGATATTCCTCAAAGTCAGCATGTTGGCAGAGCCCTCCGTGCTGCTCCTTCATGGCTTCAGCTCCTGTGGGACGGTGGCCACTTGTGAAAGGTTCATTATGAAGTAAAGAACGACTGAGCTTCGTTCATAAAGTGTGTGGACAGAGTGAAGTGAGCAGTACAGGGAGATGGAGCCGCTGACAACGCCGGGTCAAGTCTCAGAGTGGTCATGAGTGGCCAAGCCGAAGCAACTATGAGGTGGGCAGCTTCCCACCCTGTCTACTGGAGCTGCAGCACATCTGCCCAGAAGAATGGGAGACAGTGCAGAAATCCAGGTGTGCAAAGCTTGTAGAGATGTAACCAAGAAGACTCATTTGGAATGCTGCCAAAGGGGGGCTGAATTAAGGGTCTGAATACTTACGTGAATGAAAGATTTCATGTTTTTTTTATTTTTAATACATTTACAAACTATACTGATAGATGTTTTCGCTTTTTCATTATGGGTTACCGAGTTTAGGGTCATGGGCAGAAATGGCAAGTCGATCCATGAAGTTTACAACACAATAAAGTCTGTGATGTCAGCGTGATGAAGGGCTTTAGGCTTTCAGACTAATCAGTTACTCGGAGTGTTCTTGGGTCTTCATCATGTAGGTTAGCCCACCATACTGACTCACCACACTAAATAAGGCACATTTAGGCTGCAATAGGCTGAAACTCCAGACTGGGGACCACCATTGAACTCCATCTGGGACTTCTAAAGCCAATGGGCTGCAGCAGTCGTGTGGTGGTTTGTGTTTATCATTTGTAATTAATGGAGACCACTTTCCAGAGGCCTCTTTCCACTTGACTTTAGAGAGTCTTTTCATTTTTCCCAAACGAATCCCACCGTGAGTCAATGTTACATAACAATAAAATGCGAAAACAAAAGAGCGAGTACTTTTTATAGGCGCCGTGTTACATTAAATCAACTTTAAGAGCCTGGGATAAGCGGCAAGTGAGAGTTTTTGGCGGCAGGGGGGAGTGCAGCTATTTCTGGCCCCCATTGAGCCCGGAAGGAATGCGGCTCGTGAGTGCACATCATGGTTTTGTTTGGAGGCGCAGCTCTCGCTCTCATCACCTAAACTTTCCACAGAGAAGCGAAGGCTGCTAAATTTAGCCGATCGAGTGATCCTCCTCACACCGCCCCCCCCCCCCCCCCTAAACAAACCCAGCAGAGCCTCGCTATATAAGACAGCGCCGAGTCTCTCCGGCCCCCAGTCCACCTTCTCCTCTGCAGTCCCCCTGTTCCTCCTGGCCTGCCTGCCTGCCTGCCTGCCGCCGAGTCAAGTCTGTAAATGAGTGTGAAGAACTCGTCGGCCTTTCGATCGGAGCGCAGCCTCCACCAGAGTTCTTCCTCTCTGTCCTCCTCCTCTTCTTCTTCTACTTGCAACGACCCCTATATGGACAAGACACGGGGCATATTTGGAGAGGATTTTGGATCCTTCTTGAGACCCCGGGATGAGCCCCTCGGATTCACAGGTACAGCAAATAAATAAGAATCAGGGAGGGAATAACAACGGCGAGCCAAGGGGGGCAAGAGGCCATCTTAGGTGGCTGTGCCGTAGGGCCGGATGCTTCTTTAGTGGCACCATAGTTATAATATCTAAAGGAGTAATCATAATAATAATGATGATGATAATCATAATAATTATGGTGATAATAATAATAATAATCCTGCCATCCTGAATGAATATTAATCAGACTGAAGATATGTGATGTGCAGATATTTAATCTATGCCTTTACTTAATACAGAGATATTCTCATTATTACTAATGCTGTTATTATTATTACTATTGTTATTGTTATTATTGATGTTATTGATTGCTGACAGTAGTTGTTGTTGTATATTCATTAGCAGCAAAATTAGTGTTATAGAAAAAAAGGGAAGAGTTAATACAATGCTGAAAAAAACATCAGCAGTAGAATTTGTTTGATTATCAATAACCAAATAATCCTCACTCATACGAGTAAAAGAGAGCAGCTGATGTCCCAGCACAGTCATTAACACATTAAGTGACCTTCAACAAGACTCTTGACCTCCTGCGATGAAAATGTACTTGGAGAACAGCAGGCAGTGTTTCCAGCCATTAGCAAATTGCTGACATCGGGGGCCAACACGGAATTAGAGACAATT